>NC_134865.1:74613290-75813290 GCF_049852395.1 Peromyscus maniculatus bairdii
TCCATGCATCCAGTTTTTTTCCAACTTTCTATATCATTTAATTCTGGAACTATATCTTTGAGAAACAGTTCCAGAGCTGTGTTTATTTAATTTATTTAGTAATTATTTTAACATTGCATAATTGTTTCATTAAAGTTTTTAAATCTGAAAACAATTGTTTTTGATATACATAGGAAACAAGAGAGAGGTGATTACATAAGACTTGTGTGTGCGTGTGTGTGTGTGTGTGTGTGTGTGTGTGTGTGTGTGTGTGTGTGTGAATCCCTATGAGTATGTGTGCATATAGAGGCCAGAAATCAGCATTGGGTGTCACTCCTCAGGAACAGTCCACTGTATTTTGGGGACAGGCTCTCTTCCTGCTCTAGAGCTCACTGAATTGGCCAGGCTGGCTGACCAGTGAGCCACAGGGATGCCCCTGCTTTCATGCCCCCCAAACCCAGCTCTTTCACATGGGTTCTGTGAGCAAGTTTGGGACTTTATGCCTGTAAGACAAGCCCTTTACTACAGAGCCGTCTCCCTGGTCCCATAGCTTTTTGCAAAATATATGCGGGAAATATTTGAAACAAAAGAAACATCGAGAAGGAAGCTTAATTTTACCTTTTTCTATCTGTCCACAGTGTTCGTTAGATTCCAGTTTGAGAATTATGATTTGCCTCTTGAAGATCCCTTCTACCAATGCCACGAGGGTACGTATTTAAAAAAGTGTTTCAGAAAAGCTACCTGGTTGGTATTTGATTACCTTCTAACTGAAAGACAGGAAAACAGCAATATTGAAGACATGGCTGCTGCTTACGGAATGGCTCCCTTTAGCATCGTGCTGGGTCAGCATCTCACATACTGCCATGCTACCATTTGTAACCGTTCATCCTGGTCTGGGGCAAGCCTACCACTCCATGCAGATTACCAATTAGCTGAGCCTTCTGAGTAGGGTTGTGTTGGTTCCTTAGGTAAAAGTCTTTGATGACTTCCGGTTTCTTTCAGAATAACAACTGAATTCCTTGATGTGGCATACAATTTCATCCCTTCTCACTAGCCCACCTTTCCGGTTTAATCCCTGCTGCTTGTCCCGCCCCTCCAAGCCTGTCATGCATCTTCAGGTCAGCGTCACTAGCTTCATGAGGACAGTAGACACCGACTGTTGAATGATCCTGTATTGCGCCTCGTGCTTTACACACAGAATCCTATTTAGTTTCAGATCCTCACTTTTGCTCAAGCTCTTTCCTTTGCCTGGCATACTTTAAACCCTTGTCAGTGTGGGGAACCCACACTTCATCCTTCAAAGCCCCATTTGAAACTCCTAAATGCTTATATTATCTGTAGGAAGCACTTTCTTGATCAAGCATTCAGTATTAACACCTACAGTGTCCTACAGGTTCCCCGGTCAGACCATGTGTTGTGTGGGATGTTAAAGCCTGTGTCTCATCCCCTGTTCACATATCTTGGCTGTCTTCTGTGCAGCAGTACAAGAGCTTGTATTATGGTGATGCATAACTACCAGCTCATCTGCCAACAATGCACATTTCTTATAACTCTTTACCTTTACACTTTCACAGAGTCACAGTTCGCGCCATCAGTTTGCAAAGAGAGATGAACTAGTCTGCACCTGTGCAGCAGATAAAGACATAGACTCAGAAGCAACATGTCTGGTCAAGGTCGTAGCTAGTTTGTCAATGGACTGAAACTTGAATATAGGTCATTAGAGAACAAATTCCCAGGTTTTTCTGCTGTGTCCTATTGCCCATCAGCTGCTTTTTAGATGAAAGTGTTTCCAAATAGGCCCAAACATAGCTTTCTATCTACAGGCACCGTCTCAATGTTTCCTTAAGGTTTTCTCCATAAAAAGAACAGTATAGGTTTCTGTAGAGGAGTCCAATAACACATCCATTCTCAGGGGGCAAAGAACAGGTAATAAACTGATTTTCATGTAAATACAAAAGGAATCTCAAAAAGTTTCTTTTTTAAAAAAATATTTATTTATTATGTATACAATATTAGACTTGCATGTGTCCCTGCAGACCAGAAGACCACACCAGATCTCATTACCCATGGTTGTGAGCTACCATGTGGGTTCTGGGAATTGAACTCAGAACCTCTGGAGGAGGAGTCGGTTCTCTTAATCACTGAGCCATCTCTCCAACCCCTCAAAAAGTTTCTTATCTGGTCTGAAGAGAAGGCTCCATAATTAAGAGTACTTGCTGCTCTTGTAGACCCCAAGTTTGGTTCCAGGCAGCTCACACCCTTGTAACTCCAACTCCAGGGGCTCTGATGCCCTTCTGGCTTTCTCAGACAACCTACACACAGACATTCACAGACACAGACACAGACACAGACACAGACACACAGACACACACAGACACACACAGACACACACACACACACACACACACACACACACAAATAAAAATAAATCTTTAAAAGTGAGTTTATTCCTGGAGCTTCAGAGATGCTTGGAGGGTAAAAGCACTTGGCACGTAAGTGAGCACCCGAGTCCCCATCCCTAGGACCCACATAAAGACTGGATGCTGCACAGTGGCAAACAACTAGAGAGACACTGCCTAAGACAAGGTGGAAGGTGAGGACAGATACCCGACATTGTCCTCCGACCTCCGCATATGTACCATGGCACAAACACACACACACTCACACATGAAAAGTAAATACTTTTTAAATGTTCTCATTGGGTCAGTACTCTTCTGGAAGTTTGTGCTGATGAAGAACATTGAAGTGAAAATGTCATGCAGACATGTTTTCTGAGGTGGCATTTGCAGTGTGGCTATCAAGATGGATGGCCCTGGAGGATTATATCGCACTTTACTTTCTTATATTATCAATAAGAGAATGAATTGTTGTACCCGTTGTTATCCAGATCCGAGGCTCCCACTAAGAACAGTAGCATCACAGGCAGGAGCTTGTGTTCTTTCCTGGCTCCCGGGGCTCCAGGAGAAGTTTGAATAGAATGAACAGTACAGAAGTGCCAAGCTTTGCCTGACACTCAGTGGGTGCTGACAATACATTCCTGGGTGACTTATGAGCGCCTGCAAGACTCAAACAGCCCTAGTGGGGTTCGGAAGGGGAAACAGACAACATCCCTCTAATAAATATGTGCAGGACGCTGGGCAGCAGGAACTACGTCTGAGCTCAAGGCACTTGCTGCTACACACACAGGGCACTTCTCAGAGTGTAGCTGGTGGATGTGAATCTGAGGACCTGACACCTGAGGGTTCAAAGGAACAGATTGGGGGACCCCAACACAGCCTTACAGAGGCAGGATTGCTTAGCCTGGCAGGAAGACAGAAGTTTGCTTAGGGGGGGTTGTAAATGATGCCACACGGGAAAAGGAGTTCGATTTTTCTGAGCAATAGAGTGACCGAATCGTTCTCTTTGAATTATGTGTGGATTTCTTAGACCAACAGAGTGGCCATTAACAGCACCTTGCGTCAGATTTCTAGCAAACAACTCTTAGCGGTTAAAGTATATTAAGACCAGTGCTTTTTTTTCCACATGAAGGAATAAGCAATTTATTTGGCTCCAATCTCATTGCAGAGTTTGTTGGAACCATTTTCCAAGCTCCTCAGCTTTGTCATTCAGAATGCCGTCTTCACGCTGGCCTACCTGGTGGAGCTGTGTGGCTTGTGTTATCGAGCGTTCACTAAGGTAAACCTCCCCGTGTGTTCCCAGGAACCCAGAGACAGCAGCCTCAAGTCCGCATCAGCATAGCTGCTTTACCCTTAAAATGAGTGGTTATACCGAGGTCCGTTGGATGCTTTACACATGCATACATTTACTGGTTCTGAAATGTGCAGCTTTGGAGACTGAGGTCACATGGTTTAGAAAACAGAGGCACTTTGAGAGAGTTAATGGTCTCGGTGACCTCATAAAGACCTTTTCAAGTTTATTATAGCATCACGAGTGGGCAGACCACCACTGTGTGTCCTTTTTTTTATAGCCAAAGGAGAAAAAATAGCTCGCTACTTGTACAAGCCTCTAGAGCGCTCCTTAATGCTCCCATGTTTATGTCCCCAGCTATGGGTTCTTGGCCTCTGAGAGGAGAATCTTAGTCGTGGCTCCTTCCTCTGGGTTGGCTTTAGCACCTCTCTCCCCAAGCCTGAGTAAATGGAAAAGGATGTTCTATCCAGTGGATATGGCTGCCTTCTCAGAGCCAGCAGGCGCTGACCTCGTGAAAATGCAGCCATCAGGGAAAGTGGCTCCTTCCCATCCTGGGGACACTGCAAATGCTCCGTTCCAAGGTCCAGTGTCCTAAGCTTGTTTTCAATGGGGCCTCTGTTTCTATGAGTCCCCCCGGAACATTCAGAATGCTTTTTATTTGTGTCCCCTCCTTCTATGAGCCCTTTATTTCCCCCCATAAACTCTCATCTCACAACAAAGCTTTCATTCTATTTATAAATCGCTCCGCGGTTATCTTTCTTACCAACGTGCATCCACTCTGCCATGTTAAGTGTTCCAGGATAATTTTCTCTCCGGCCTTGCACACTCCAAGTCGCTTACTGGCCTGCCTGGAGCACACATTTTCTGCCTCTCAAGTTTTTTCCCTTGCACATTCTCTTCAAAAAGTAACTTAACCCCCTTTTTCTTTTATGCTTAAAATAGTGTATCTTTACAACATAGCACCAAATACAGTAAATTGCTTTATTTTTATTTGAAAATAGTGGTATCTAACAGCGTCTCCTTATGTAATCCAGTGAAAAGACAGGAGAATGCATAGAGTCCTGGCAGCATCCTTTCTTGGAAGTTGAGCAGTCTAGAAAATCCAGAACCACCCCCACTGAAAAGCCTGGGATTCTGGGTGAAATATAATAATAGTGACTTTTAAAATATTTTTATGATGCTTACTTTTAGCATATGATTAATATTATAAGAACGACAGAGGGCAAAAGAAGAGGGAATTGAGAACCAAATGTAAGCATGTAAGCAGATCTGTGTAGGTGGTCACTGTCTTAGCAATGGGGTGGGTTGAGTGCTGAAGTCCACACAAGAAAAGAGGATGATGATTTTACAACAGTTCAATGCCAGGAGCTGGAGCCAAGTCATCTCCCTCAGGAAGTCAGAACCATTGAAAAGCTATACCCTGGGTAAAAGGGTCGTTCCGGAGGAATACATTTGTAATGTAGCAGTGACAAGCAATGCTACGTGTTTTAGCCTCTGAACGGAGGAAGAATATGATGTCCCTTGAGAATTAGTAAACATAGGCTGATCATTGAAAAGACTGATGGTTTGAATTTACAGTACCTTGTTGCAGTATATTTGATCACACTGTGAACCCCAAGATTGTGTTATTTACTGGAGGAACCTGTTTCTAGTTGTGGTGTGGCTCAACCCTAGCACACACCTTTAATCCAAGAGCTTCTGCTTGAATATTGTAAACAGGATTAAGTGAAGTCAACCATAGGTCAAGAGGCAGAGGAAGCAACCAGTTGACAGGAAGTGAACAAGAAAAAAAACCAAGGAGGGAGTCAGGAGGACAGATGGAGAGATGCACAGGAAATAAAAGGGAGGGACATTGAGCTGGAGGAGACTTGTTTGAGACAGCAGGAGAGAGAGGAGACTTTGGGGATGATGGCAGAGGAGAAAGGTCAGCTCTGCCTCTCTGAGCTAGCAGGCTTTCACCCCAGCATCTGGCTCCTAGGTCTTTTTTGGTACAATGGAATGATTGTGATTTTGTTGAGAACAATAGCACATGCAAGCTGACATCACATGGCACCAATGCTGCCCTGCAACAGGGGCTCGGCTTCGGCATCTCTGCAGAAGGAAGCTCAGAAACAAGCCTCAGGCATGTCTACCGAGATGAGCCTGCAGCCCAGCCGCAGTGTGGTAACTGAGGCTAAAACACCGATGAGCATAAGTAATGTAAACTCCATGTTCCCCAAGTAAAAACAACCTACCGTGGGCTGAATTGGTAGAGTCAATAAATAGTGATATTATCTCTGTCAAGAATATGGAGACTGTGAGACAGGGGCTATCAGAGTTTACTCTATACTATACGCCTAGAAAGAGATTTAGTCATTTTAGAAAAAAAATCAGGTTAATTTAAGCTTGATAAAAAGTGAAAAATAGCCACTAACATAGAAACAAAAATAAACAAACTTCAATTCACAAGTTAACTAGCAAATTAGACATAGCTTAAAGGGAGAACTGGAAACATGGGGAAGCAGAAAAACAGACCTAAATAAAAATCAGACAAAGAGATAAAAAGATCTAACACACATTAAGTAAATCTGTAGAAAAAGAGACTAGGCTTTTATCATTTCCATAATTAATGAAAATCATCAGTTCTATGACTTGGGTTACAATGTTTCCAAAAGTATTATAGATTTACCTGCACCCACTCACCTGTACCTGCTCCCCTGCACTAGCTCACCTGCACCCACTCACCTTTGCCTGTTCACCTACACCCACTCA
Source organism: Peromyscus maniculatus bairdii (assembly GCF_049852395.1). Classification (NCBI taxonomy): domain Eukaryota; kingdom Metazoa; phylum Chordata; class Mammalia; order Rodentia; family Cricetidae; genus Peromyscus; species Peromyscus maniculatus. The sequence continues at coordinate 74,619,708 of NC_134865.1, forward strand.
CATGCACTTACTCCCCTGCACCTGCTCACCTGCACCCACTCACTTTCATCTGCTCACCTGAACCTGCTCACCTGCTTTTCTCTCAGTTACTCTTAAAACATTGTCTTTTTCTTGCTTGTTCCAAATCACAGCTGGCCATATAAACTAATGTGCCTGTAGGTGAGCAGATGCAGGTGTATAGGTACAGGTGAGTGGATGCAGGTGAGTGGGTACAGGTGCACAGGTGCAGGTGACCAGGTGCAGGAGAGCAGGTGAAGGTGAGTGGTTACAGATAAACAAGCAAAGGTGAGTGGGTGCAAGTGAGCATGTGCAGGGGAGCAGGTGGTGAGTGGGCGCAGGTGAGCAGCCACTCACCTGTACCTGCTCCCCTGCACCAGCTCACCTGCACCCACTCACCTTTGCCTGTTCACCTACACCCACTCACCTGCACTTACTCCCCTGCACCTGCTCCCCTGCACCTGCTCAAGAAAAGACAATGTTTTAAGAGTAACTGAGAGAAAAGCACTCTGAAAACAGACTTAATAGCAAACCTCACAGCAGCACAATGCAACCCCAGAGGGAAATGGATCCCAGTGGGAAAGGTCTTTAAGATGATATGAGGGAAAAAATTATTCCCTAGAATTCTCTACAGCTAAGACATCTTTTAAGAATGGAGGCTAAGGAGGTATTTGTGAGGAAGAAAAGAAAATATTAATTCCCTTGAAGATTTGTTAATTTTTACTTTTTGTATATGTGTGGGTGCCGGCATGTCTGTATGTGCACCCTGTGTATGCCTAGTACCCGAGGAGGTCAGAGGAGAGCATTGGATCCTACAGAATTGGAGTAACAGATATGAACTGTTCAGTGTGGGTGCTGGGAACAGAAACCCAGGTCCTCTGCAAGAGCAATACTTGCTCTCAACTGCTGAGCCATCTCCCCAACCCCTGAAAATGTGAATATACTCTTCTTGAAGTAATATTTCAAGATGTATTACAATAAGAAGGAAATTGAGCCAACAAAGAAGTTTTTCAATATATGAAGGAAATTTACCAAAGAAACTAGTAAAATGTATAAATCTAAGTGATCATTGACAATATAAAGCAACAATAGTAATAATATTAACTAAGAAAAACAAAAGGATAATAAAATAACACCTAACAATAATATGTATACAGGGTGTGCATGTCTGTGTGTGCATGTGTGTGTGTCTTTGTGTACGTGTGTCTGTGTGTGTGTCTGTATGTCTGTGTGTGTCTATGTGTGTGTGTCTGTATGTCTGTGTGTGTCTTTATGTACATGTGTCTGTATGTGTGTCTCTGTGTGAATATGTGTCTGTATGTCTGTGTATGTGTCTGTGTGTGAGTGTGTTTCTGTATGTCTGTGTGTTTGTCTGTTTTTGAGTGTGTGTCTGTATGTCTGTGTGTGTGTCGGTGTGTGTGTGTGTGTGTGTGTGTGTCTCGGTGTGTGTGTGTGTGTGTGTGTGAACAGTTGGGGGCTGGAATTGAAGTACTCTCTCACAGGTCCTGTTCACAAGGACAGGGATTACTAGTAACTTTAAACTCTTAAGAATACATGTCAGCATTTTAAGTGTAAACTCCAAAGGCTAGAAATACAACGTGTAAGTTCCAAACAAGTACAGACTAAAATAGGAATGAAAAACTTAATCGTGACAAAAGGCACAGAAGAAGCTGCAGCTAGCTCAGTTAAGGAACTCGAAGTGAACCCCAAATACAGCAGTAATCAAAATGAATGTTTACTATGCTCACTAGGAATGGTTGGACTGGATTTCAAAAAAAATTACATGTCATCTGTAAAAGACACACATAAAATATGTCTAAAGACACCAAGAAAGTTTGAAAACTAATAGCTGATATGTAGACAATATTAATGGGGAAAAATGACAGTAAGATGACTATAAGTTAGAATTTTCATGTTAGAATTATTATAACATCATTGTATACTGAAAGAGGGAAGTCTATCAGAAAAATTAGATAATTCTACAGCTCTGTAAAGTAAGAACATAGCCTCAAAAATTAATATAATTGTAAAATGAGATTGATAAATTCACAGTCACACATTTTATTGAGTATTGAGATGAGAATAGATATTTGGGGCTTCCTGATTTACCCTTAGATAAGTTGGAAGAGGTGGCTCCTGTTCATGCAAATTTGGCTTTATCAGCCTTTAGAGCCCTGAGAACAGGGAAGAGTGAATGTGCATGCACATGTCCATACACACAAACACACACACACACACACACACACACACACACACACACACACACACACACCACATATACACACTACACCCACACACCCATACCACACAAACACACACACACAAACACCCACCCACCACACACACACACACACACACACACACACACACACACACACACCACTGGTACACAGGTAGGTGTATCCTCTTCCAGCTACTTAGAGAAATCTATGAGATTCTTTTCTTGACCACTCCCTATTCTCAGGTACATGGATCCTGTCTCCTTGTCAGATCCACGGCCCGCCACGTTATTTGCATGGGTGCATCCCTGTGTAGAGTTGAGTCGTGTCTGGCATGGGGAGTTGTGTGAGTGGATGCACACAACCCAAGACTAGTGACTGGCAAGGCTCTGAAAACAGACTTTGCAGTCCTGTGTTAATGCGTGTGGGCGTATGTACTTTTCCCGGTTCTTACAAGGTGATAGTAGTAGTACCTGAGCCTTGTTATGTTTGGCAGTTAAAATACACTTTTCAATTAATCTAAAATCAAAAGAATGTTTAAGAAAATTTAGAAGACTATTTAGTACCAATTGTGAAAATACTACCTTCAAAGTGGAGCATTATAGCCACAGCATGTGGAAATACACATTTAATGCCTTACATACTTGTATGTGTGTACAGGTACATGTGTATATATGTGCATATGGAGGCCAGAAGTTGATGTGGGTGTCTTCCTCTGGCTCACCACTCTGTTTGTTTAAGACAAGGACGATCAGTGAAGCTGAAGATCACAGATCTGGCCAGTGAGCCAGAGATCATCGACCTGGGATGACAAGTACACACCGCCATGCTTGCTTTTTCTTTCTTTTTTCTTTTTTTATTCATGTTAGAGATGCGAACTCAGGTCCTCATACTTACACAGCAAGCGGTTTACCAGCTGAGCTGGTAAACCCCCTGTCCTAAGTTCTTTACTAGGAAGAAAGAAACACTAAATGAACTAAACAGGCCAACTTACATGACAAGAGAGAGCAGGAGTTTAGGGAAGGAGGTAACAAAGATGGCATCACACACATCCACAGAGGAGCCACACAGCACAGGGCCCGTGGCTAACCCGTTGACCTCGGTGACCAAGAAAGTGATAAACGGCACAGATAAAGAGTATTGGCAAAAAGAAATATGATGGCAGACATGTTAGGGTTAAAACAGCCAACTTAGACCAGTACCTTGAATTCTTCCACAACTGGGGTAGTTTTCTAGAAACTTAATGCATAACGACCAGGGGAGAAGAGAAAGAGAAAATGTTGATTACATTTAAATGGTGAAAAAACAGAGTCGGAAATTCAGAGCCTCTCTTGAATGAACACCATTGCAACCCTGGTGACGATGTCCACTCAGTGTTTAGAAACACAGTGACCTGTTCCTGCACACGAAGAGGGCAGAAACAGGGAGCACTGCCCAGACATTCTAAGAGGGCAGCGGACTCCTGACCCCAGCCGGACAAGGGCAGCAGGGGAAGGAGATGACAGACCAGTGTCCACCACACGTGAAAAATTCCTGATGAACAATACAAATCAGTATGTTAAAAGGAGAGCCTCGCGAGCCAGCTGGGATCTACAGGACTGTAAAATTGGTATACAACCCAACATTTCCTACTAATAAATCATGGATACATTTACTGTAGAACAATTATTTGGTGTACATACACTTGTTACCATTTATTAAAGGTAAAAGAAAGTTTCAGAAATGGAAAGATGGCTCATTTGTAAGAATGCATACTTGCCCCTGCAGAGAACTCAAGTTAGTTCCAACACTCGTGTTGGGTGGTTTACAGCTGCTTATGAATCCAGTTCCAGGGGATTCAACTCCCTCTTCTGGCCACTGCAGCCACCTGCACTCATGGGTGCATACCCACACACAGATACCTGCACAAACACATTGATTTTTTTTTAATTTTTATTTTAAAAAGTTCTTATTAATGAATTGGACCTGCTTGTTTATTTTTATATAAAGAATCAAATATTACCAGAATATTTGATACTGTAGGACATTATCTTTAATGTTTTTCAGAATTGTTTGGTGTTTTTATTTTATTTCCATCGAGGCTAAAAACCATGCTTTGCATAAATATGTAGCATAAAAATTGTGGAAGCATGTTCAAGACCATCTCAAATTGTTGGAATTTTTTTTTCCTAATCCCAAGCTAAAATTTATGCAGCAATTTTAAAAAATGAAACGCAGTTCAGCAGCTGAAAAAGCAATTTTAAAACCAAACGTTCTAACTCTATGATTCAGAGTACACTCACTTGGTGCGCACATGCTCAGGAATCGCGGTGGGGCAATCTTAAAAGTCTTCTCCACAGCTGAAACATGCATTTCTGTAAAAGCAGAGCCTTTGTATGTACAACAGAAGACAACAATCGCTAGCACGCCACAGCCTTAGCGGAGCTGTTGTGGGCAGTGCAGTCCTGCATTCACAGTGCAGAGTATGTGTGTGGTGTGTTCAGAACAGAGCCTGCAGCTGGGTCACATGATGCAACACAGGTGAGCGCTGCAGAGAGCCCTGGGCGTTATCACTCGTTTAACCTTAGGATTTGGTCAAGAAACCTTTTTCTGTTGCCAATGCCCTGCCCCCACCCCTTTGCCAGCCTTACATGGAGTTCCATGACCCTAGATGTGCAGCTTAAGAAGTTGTGAGCAGAGTCATCTGAAGCTAGACTTCCATGTAATATTCTGAAGGTTTGTTTTAGGGCCGGGGAAATGGCACCTGTCACAAAGCCTGACAGCTTGAATTTGACAGGACCCACATGGTAGAAGATCACCAGGTCCTGTAAGTTGCCTCTGACACACACACACACACACACACACACACACACACACACACACACACACATACACACACACACACACACACACACACAGATTTTTAATAATTGAATTTTTAAAAAATGAACAAGCTATTTTCTTTAAAGCTTCTTGGAAGCATCAATATGTTAGCAAATATACAGACATCATGAGGCCAGGGGCCAGAGGAGCACAGTGTCGCCACAGGGTGGTGAGCCTAGCTGAGTGCCACAGGGTGGTGAGCCTGGCCCTGCAGGTTGCAGGGTGGTGAACTTGGTCCTGAAGTCCAGTTTTCCCCGGGAATGATGGTCAGTGTGTGGATAATGTGACTGAGAGACTGAGTTGCAGTTTCAGAAGCTAATGAGGGTAGAGAGACTGGCATCAGACTGCAGACCTGGATTCCACATCCTCCAGGTGTATACCTCTGTCTATAGATCACAGACGAAGAACACCCAGAGTAAACTTGTTTTTGTTGGCCCCGGCACAGTGTTGGCTCTGAGGTTAAATCCACAAGACTTTCTGTGTACTAAGGTAGCGGTGGTCAGCCAGTGTGGGCCACACACACCAGGGGAAAACAAGCAGAAGGCTCTGTGAGGGAAGAGAACAGTTCAGGAAGCACATTATCTCCACATGTAACTTTGAAGAGAAAGCCTTCATCACACACTTGACAGTAACCAGCTATACAAACAGATACAATGGGTGAAAATGAACACAGAGCTCTCCAGAGCTCCTGAGGTGTGTGCCGTGTGCTGCCCTGTCCTAAGTGCTGATTACTTGAGAGCTAAGCCCATTTTAATTCACTTAACTGTACACTTAACACACTATGCACTCTCCTACATGTGTGTTGTGTTTGATAGTAAAGAAGGTCCATCTAATGTACAATTGACATTGGTGAATTGTGGCACAGCCATACAACATAATATTAGTAAATTGTAGACTCAAAACAATGAGTTAAGTATACCAAGGGCTAATTAAAGGACCCAAATAATTCTAAGTTGAAGAAAAGATATGCACAGTGTATGAGTACTAAGGCTAAAAGCCAATTTTATGAAAGAGGTGCGCATGTGTAGTCAAAATATGAAAACACAAAATAAGCAGCAGGTTCAGAGTAGAGAGGACTTTCAGGAAGGGAGGAAACATTGAAAGGGATGGTGGGTACATAAAGCGTCCCATTCTCTTTGCTTTTCTGTACACTTGAAATCATCCATGTCAAAAAAGGAGCGTCTTGGAGGGACCACGGAGCTTTTGGGACAGCTGTGCCTGCTTCTCTCTGTATCCTTTAGTCTTGTTTGATTGTGCAGTTCTTGGACTCTGCTCCCTGTGACTTAGAAACAAATCCCGTTGTTTTGATATTTAAGAGACATTCTGTTGCTCCTCATCTATTCTGTGACGTGTGCTGGTTGCAGCAGGGAGCTCATTCTGCACACAGGACTCTTTCTTGTAGTTTTAATTTTATCTCTGAAAGGAAGTTCGTTGCACTTTAAACACCATTTTGAATTTCTAATCTGTAAATTTTTAAAGCTTGTTTGGCACAGATCATGAGAATTGAACTTTGAAAATGACTGATCCCCTTCTATTTTGTTTTATTCAGGAACGGGATAAATTCTACTTGTCTCGTAGTGTTGTTCTGGAACTGCTCCAGGCCCTGAAGTTCAAGTCTCCTTTGCCAGACACAAACCTCCTGCTTCTTGTCCAGGTAGATCTGCTCTGCATCTGCAAACCTTCTCGTGATGTTGTGTGTGTTGGAGAAAGGCTACAGAGGCCTGGAGCGTGTGCTTGAGGCCAAAGCCTTTGTCAAGGACAGGGGAGTGGTGCTCTAACAGTGCACTTGGCACTTCCACTGGCCAAAAAAGACAAAAGAGGAGTCATTTTTTTTTTTTGTCTCAGTGTGGACCTAGTTTTGTGAATGATAAAAATATAGAATAAAACAATAATTTTTGTCATCAAGAAACTTGTAACTCAGGGCTGGAGAGATGGCCAGTGGTTTGCTCTTCCAGAGGTCCAAGTTTGGTTCCTAGCACCCATAACTGGCTCAGTTCAGCTCAAGGATATCCAACACCACACCACACACACACACACACACACACACATACACACACACACACACACACACACACACACACACACACACACACACAAGGAAAGAAGTTTGTAATTCGTCAGTTGGCAGGCAGTTTGCTCCACAGTGCAGAGATGGGACTAAGGGAACCAAGGGTGGGGCTGCAGGCTGAAGTTTTCCTGCATGGTCCAATCAGCATGGACAAGCCCCAGAATCTTCCTTGTCTGTGAGGATGGGCCAGACCAAACACAGCCAACTGACAGGGTATGCTGAGTCCATGGGGTGGAAGATGAGAACCAGTTCCCATGACCCCACTGAGGCAGAGGCCTTGAAGGCAAGCACTGGAGAGTTAATGACAAGGATCACTCTTTTGATACTGAGCTACAGGTGAGGGGCTCAAGTCCTCTGTCTCCAGTGTCCTTCACAGCATCGTAGGCACGCCTATTTACACCGCCAAGATAGGCTGTGACTAGGGCCAGAAAAGAGAGATAAGGAAAGTCCTTGAGAGAAGTTGTGAGCAGGAGAGATTCCCTCCTGTGTAGTTTGTAATCAGGGGAAGACTTATTGGTGACTTGTCCTTATAGCTGGGTCACCAAGGACAAGCGTCTGCTTGGTATGTTGGGTAGCCAGAGACTGAAAGGTTTCCAACAATGGAGGCAGGAAATGAGCTTGAGGTCCCTGGGTTCCCTCCATAGCACTGGACAACGTCCCCTCACTGCCCTCGGTCTTGAGCAGGCGTATCTGTGTGACTGATCTTCTTGGGGTCTGGCACCTCACACTGTAGCTGTTATGGCCTGGTTTCTATGAAGTCCATGAGTCAACCCTAATAAGCGCTTGTCACGAGACAGCGAAAGAACAGTGACTGCTTCAATTACACAGTACGCGCTTAAGGCAACCGTGAAAACAGTGATTACCACATCTCCGTTTGGTGAACAAATAACAAAAACAAATTTGTGTTAACAAGAAAGAAGGCTGAATGTAGACATTTCTAAAAGTGACTTCAGAATGTTTGTCTGCCATTACAAATACTACATTGTTAGATTGTTTTTTTAAGACCAAGTCTCATCACGTAGTTTAGGCTAGCCTCTAACTCCTCAGTGCTTCCTGCCTCAGCCTCCCAAGTACCAGATTATATTTTCAAACTAACAAACTCTCTCTCTCTCTCTCTCTCTCTATATATATATATATATATACACACACACACACACGCACACACACACTGAATCATTAAGTTTAGAAATTATTCATGTTGAAGAAATGTTCAAGAAACACTGATATCATACTATCATACCCTGGAGGAGTAGCTTTGTGAATAATGTTTCATCCTTCTTTGAAAAAAAATGAAAGAAAGAAAAGAAAAAGAAAAAAGGAAAAACAGAAGAAAAAGAAAAATGAAACATCATGCCATTTTGCCATAACTCGTCTATAAGCTGGTAGAGTAAATCACTCTAGTTAGTAATGAGATAAGTCAAAGTGAGGTATGGCTTAAAGCCAGCACAGCTTTCGCCTCTATCCCGGGGTTCTACCCCAGATGAGGTAGGACTAGAGGGGTAAGTTACATTCTTCCCATGGGTAGGACATACCTTAATTGTGTTTCAATAAGATGGCAATACCAAAGACTCCTGTGTAGTTGGAATTTTCTTTGGGTTGCCAACCAGCTCCCAAATAAAGACACAGAGACTTAATATAAATTATGAATGCTCGGCGTTAGCTTAGGCTTGTCCTACTAGCTCTTTTAACTTAATTTAATCTCTTTCTCTTCATTTATGTTTTGCCTCCAGGCTTTTTACCTTTCTTTCATTCTGTATGACCTATTCTCCTGCTTCCTCTGCGTCTGGCTGGCCCCTGGCGTCTTCCTGGTGTCACTTTTTCTTTCTTCCCAGAGCCTAAATTCCTCCCCCTCCTTACTCCCCCTGCCCAGAAGTCCTGCCTATACCTACCTCCTCCCTCCCTATTGGCCAGTTAGCTTTTTATTCAACCAGTGAAGTGCCTTAGACAGGCAAGGTAAAAGAGTAACACATCTTTACATAATTAAACAAATGCAACACATCTTTACATAGTTAAACAAATATAATACATCTTTACATAGTTAAACAAATATTCCAAAACACTCCTACCCAACAGTGAACGCTTGCCTACTTCAAGGCAGTCACAGTACTGGTCTATTCCACAATTCCTAGAATTTTTTTTTTTTTTTTGCTGGTGGCATCCTGGGGACCTCCACCCCATACTGTGGATGTTTGATGTGTGATAGATAGGCCATTATATTTGAGGACTAAAAGAAAGCTTCCCTAATAGAACAATAACTCATTAAAAGTCACTGGAAAGACTAACTTCAAATCCAAATGGGTTTCCTCTGCTCCTCTGTGTGGAGAGTAGACACTCTGCTAATTGGCATGCTCCCCTCCCACGCTGTGGGATACCTGCACATCTAAGTACTGAGGGATCATGTTGGTGAAAGGTTCTCTTAAAAATAGGTTAGCTGTGGGCTGAGAACAAAGGTATGGCTGCTGTTTCTAATTCACAGCGCTGAGCGAGTTGTTAATACTAGCTAAGTTACTAATAACCGCCCTATGGGAGGGAGGAGATGTAGACGTGCTATTTTGGGTATTTTTTTTTTTTTTGGTGATGATGAATTTAGTAATGACGCATAATGGATGGCTCACTTCTTTGTGTCCTTTTGTTCTTATGGAGGAGTGCATATTTCAGTGGTGTATTCCTTTCTGAAAGCATAGAATTCTCATGGTTTTGTTTTGGAACTTTGTTTTTGAGATTATAATATAATTATATCCTTTCTCCCTTCCCTTCCCTCTCCCTCCAAAGCCCCCCTTACACCCCTATTTGCTCTCTTTCAAATTCATGGCATCTTTTTTTTTAAATTTTTTAATTCATTGCTGTTACATGAAAGTGTAGAGCTTTTACTTCACTCCCTCCAATTTTGTTGTGTGTTGATGTTTGAGCAGTTACAATGGAGAGCTTTGCTGGTTTGTGGTTGGCAGCTATAATAAAATGACGGATTTACTGAGTTCAGTTGTTCAGATGCTGTAAAAATACACCAGACTGAAGTACATTCCTTACACATTGATGATGGTACCTGGGTTTTGAGAGGATCGTGCACTTTAACTCCCTTACAAGTAAAGTTTCTTTTTTAGTTTGACTTGTATAAGTCATGACAGTTTGAATCTGAGCACACTGTATGGCAGGTACCTGCTGGAGCTGCATCCTAGTGGTCACATTTGTGCTTCTGTGTTGACCCGGCTACAAATGCGTTTTGAGGACCAGGACCTTCTGCTGTCCTGAGAAGCCACTCCAACTGCTCTTTATGTCCAACGTTAGGTGGGGCTCCATCTTACCATGGCCTCTTTGCTGAGTCTCTTTTTTATGTAAGAATGGACACTCACGCTGATGTTCCGATGGGTTTAGAACTTTGTAGGTCATCCATCTCAGACTGAAGATTCAGACAGCTTTGGAAAAGTCATTTTGTGAGACAACATGCAGCATCTGCCAGGAGATGGGTTGGGAATACTCACTCCTATACTCTGTTATTCTGTTATTCTGCTAAATGTTACCCAATTCACTGTTTTGTTTGTTTGTTTGTTTTTTTGTTTTTTTGTTTTTTTTGTTTTTGCTTACAGGTTTTGGCCAAAGTTAAAGGCTTTCTGGTGTTTAAACCTGATTCAGGACATTTCCTTATACAGCACTAGAAATGAACAGGTTAGGTGGCAGACAGGAATACCAGCTCTGTGTGCACTCCTGCAGGGCAGTCCTCAGGACGGCTCTCCACCCCCCACCCCAGCTTGGTACTAAAGCTAAGTTCCTTTCATGAATGACTGCACCTCCCACACTTGAAGTACAGTGTTAGTTAGCCCTTCAGCTTGGGCCTCAGAAGGTCATTGATTTCGGGCCCCGCCTTGTTAACCAAAACCTGCAGCCAATTAACATGCTCAGCTCTGGACCCCTGAGTAGTTCACCCAATGTTCCATTCCGTTATCCCAGACTTTCTCTTTAGGCCTCCCTAAGCCTTTCTGCTTGACTCCAACTGCTGTTTCTTTATCCAGTTTGACAAGATGGAACGTGTGTAGCTCCACTCCAGTGTCTGGACCTACCCAGGTTCCCCACACCTTCCAAATGCATGGGAAGCTGCAGCTTTCTGTCAAAACCTCCTCGGAGCCCTTGAATTCTGCAAACAGCAGATTCCAAAGTTGCTAGGATAGCTGGCCAGAGGCCAAGAAAAGAAATCAAACAGGAGTTAATTACTCAGCCATCTCTGGGCTTTATTTAACTTTCCCCCCTAAAACCATAAATAGCCGAATGTTAGATTAAGTAGGAAGCACCCGTCCAAGTCTATCATGAAAGCCAATTAAATTATAATCTGGCAAGTCCATCCTCATCACGATCTTAAGTTGTAATTGACTGATTGATTCATAAACTCTTCGTGGGCTGCTCTGGGACAGCAGGCTAGCTCTTCCTGGGCTGCTCTGGGACAGCAGGCTAGCTCTGGGGAGGTCAGGTCAGGTCTGTGCTTGTGGAGAGCTCCTAGCAGGTTGAGAAGCAAGCAGTTGGTCATTGCAGTCTGAGGTGAAGGCAGCTGAAATGCCAGTGTGTGGAAGCCCCGTGGGTGCTTGGGGCAGGACTCGGGCACTCTCAGCACAAGCAAGTGTGCGTGAATGAGGCCGAGGGAGGAAGATGGACACGGAGGGTCCTTGGAGGGGGAGAAACAGAGCGCTCGCTCTGACACCCATTGTTGTTCTGTTTTCTCTCTGAATTGTGCTGTTGTGATAGACGTCATGAAAGTCCAGGAATGTTGCCAGCAGCAGTCAAAGGCTGCAGGATGGCCTGGGCACCTTGGGAGCTCCCAGAGCTACCCCCCCCACCACCACCACCACCATGTTCTCCCTTGATTCAGTCCTGGGTTTTTACATGAAGTTAGCATACACATGTTCATGCTGTTTCTAAGCTGAAAATGATTAGTAACTCTGGTATTTCAGGAGTTGGGGGGGGGGACCATAATGAAAGTAAACATGAATGAATCTAAATCCTGTTAACAGGATTATAAGTTAGTTATGACTGAGTGCTCTTAAAAATAATTCACCTTTAAATTTTTTATTAGTTTATTTGTGCAGATGCTGGAACCAAGCTGGCTGAATCCACTATCCTGAGCAAGCAGATGATAGCCTCCGTGCCTGGGGTAAGTCCTGGCCGAGTTTGTGGTCTGTGTTTTCCTATTTTGATGAACAGTGTTTAGGAATGTAGGCTTTAAGACTGGGACCCGAGTTTGAGGCTTGGCATTTACTAGTGATGACCTTAGGGTCAAGTCACTTAAACTGTGGCTCCCCACTTTTCTGTCACCCATGGAATGGGATGCAACAGGATATCACATATGTTGAGAACTGACTGGGATAATGTATGTTAAACATTGTGCAAATAAGTGTTGTTTATTAAAGCTGGACATGGTGGCTTTTATAGCAAGTGACAGACCAGCGGGGGCTTCTTAGAAACCCCCCTAAAAACAACAGTAACAAAGTAATATTAACAAACATAACCTGTGGGTGTTTTATTTTCAGTGTGCTGCTTTTGTAACTGAGATGCAGTTAACATCTTTATTCTTAAAATGGAGTCTATACTTCAGACTCTTCCTTTATGATAGATTCATGGGAGGAGAATGACTGCACCATTTTTAAAGGGCTTTTAACAGATACCAGTATGATGTGAGAAGGGGTGGGATCAAATTAGGGAAAGAGAAGCAAATCCAAACACGGGAGGCTTTTATGGGTCAGGTCTAGACTCCATATCTCTTCTGCTTGCCTTACACAAGGACACACCAGCTGCAAAGGAGGCTGGGAAATGTGGTCCAGTGATATGCCAAGGAAGAAAAGTGGACCTGGGCAGCCAGCGGCTCTGCACACTCTCTGCCTGTGTTGATTAACTCCTTAGAGGGTTGTATTTGCTACTTACACGAGTGATAAGAAATGCACCCCTACTCTGCAAAAAGTTGGTCAGAATCAATGAAAAGAAGGCAGATCTACCACCACTCACAAAGCAGTAGTTACAGGACCCTCCTCCAGAGCCCTTAACAGCGACACAAATGAGGCCGTTCAAAAGACATCTTTTTGAAAAGATTTATTTGGACTGTTTTATGTATATAAGTGTTTTGCCTGCATGTACAGCTATGCACCACATGCATGCTTGGTCCCCGAGGAGGTGGTGAGCCTCTATGTGGGTGCTGGGAATCAAACGCGGGTCCTTGGCAACAACAAGTGCCCTTAACCACTGAGCCAAACTCTCCAACCACAAAAGGCACCCACCCGTACTTTCACCTGCCACCAATGAATTATAAATAAGTAAATTCAAGTACAATAAAGATAATATATAAAAGATAACAATAAAATGGCTGATCAGCAGAATGTTGCTCTTTCTCTTAAGAAAAGAACCTTAAGGTTTGATTGACATGTCAAAGGCTGTAGAAACTTGACAGATTTGGAGATGAGCTGACACTGTGGCACCTTCACCAGAGCCTATGCCTGTGCGTCATCTCTACAGGATCTCACTGTTGTGATAACACTTCACATAAGAGCGACCCTCAGTGTAAAAGTACACCAGCACTGCCAGCTGCAGGCACTGGTGTTGCCCGGTGGCACTCCATTGGAACCTCGTTCCCATCGGCCAAGGCCTCCCGTTCCGCCCTCCTCAGCAGATTCCTGGTTACTAAACTCACTGATGGCAAAGGGCAGGTGACATTCTGACAAGCTCCTGGTGGGAGCGAAGCTGACCTTGGGGAGGCCAGTTTGATGATTTACTTCTAGAAATGTGTGAACCAAAGGGGCCTAGATATCTTACAATCAAGTATAATTTTTGATGTGTCATTTAAAATAACAAAAACATGAAACATGGGGAATGCCCAGCATCACCCCGCTGATCAGTTGAAGTCGGGCCAGGGCTCTGTGGATGTCAAGCAAAGATTTCAAAGACTGTCACTCCATCAGGAAACGCTTGTAATGCGTGTAACTGAAGGGCTACCGAGCTAAGGCCATGTTAGTCCCCTCCAGCAGTTCCCGGGGTGTGTGGTGCCCTCAGCAGAGTCTTGGAGAGGAAATAGGAGCAGCGGCTTTCGCAGAAAAGAAAGGCAGGGTCTAGGATCATGGGGTTTTAAATTGCTCTTTTTACCACTTTGCATTTTCCACTTTTCTATATGAACTTGTGCTGTTTTGATAATGTAAGAAATACGGCTTTTAAAGCCGATGGGTTGTGAAGAGCTGGGTGTGAGTGATTTCAGCTCGCGTGCTTGAGGTTAGTGAGAGCCCAGATCCTTTGTCACCGGTTTCCCGTCAGAGCAAGACAGATCCCTCTGAAACAGACAGCGTACAGCCCCGTGTTCTGTCTTTTCTGGGGACACACCTAAAGACACAGCCACGTCTTACAAAGGAAAGGGGGATTGGCAATTACCAGCTTGTGCTTTTTAAAGTATAGATGGCTCCCCAAGATTTTCCCGAGCTTAAGGTGGGTTTTAAGGCTGGATGTAGTCGTTGCCCCGGAACGAGCTAACTATGCAATGGTAAATATTGAATAATATTCCTAGTGATTCTTTTCAGTGACATTTGCCTAGTTGGACTGGTATAAAATATTGCCTATGAAAGAAACAAATCCCTTTCAAGAAATTCAAGAGCCGAGTCTCTCCTCTTATTTACATAATACATGAAAGGTCAGAGAGAGTGGAATAAATCGAGGGTGGGGGGAATCCTGCTTTTGCATCGAAGGATTCATATTGCAAAAGCCGATGCACAATACCCTTCTATAATTCTTTCACTGGATTTAAATTAAAAGGAGAAAACCTTAGAACATGTGAAATGCTTGGAAAACACTGACAGACTGGCCACTGACCTTATTTTACCATTTGTTATCCTGTCAGAGGAACTGACAAGCGGAACATTCTAGAAGAGAGGGGAGGTGATACAGTTCAGCGCTGTGCAGATTTACATGAATATGGGGGAAATGCAAGTCTCTGGGTGAGCTAGTTAAGTCTGTAATGTTCCAGATTTTCCTAAAGGAAACCCAGAGAGGCCCTTAGCAGGGTATTCATGGGGCTTCAAAGCCTGCTTGCCTTTGATCCGCATTATGCAGCTGACATGTGGGTTCTCTCACAGGCACAGCTTTGATGCAGCAAGGCTGTCCATCCACTTTCCTCTGTTTCGCTTTGAATCCCAGATTCGCTGCACTGCTCTCCGAGAGAAGGTCTCAGCCAGTCCATAACCTGCCACACAGGGTGCTTTTTCTTTTCTTTTGAAACTGACCAAATACACTTGAAGTGTAGGAAGGAGGTGCCATCTCACTTCTCTCTTCTAGTTGTCTAGCTTAGGAAGAACTCAAAACGAATACAAGTATCTATTTAATAACACACCTACTGTGCATATGAAGTCAAGCCATGACTTGATTTAAAAAGGACTTTGGACTCTGTGAACACGACATGACATGTGTACAGGGGAGGCAAAAATGATTATGCCGGTGTTATCTCTGGTGGGGCACATCTCACGTGCATCCGAGACTCCCCTGGAGGTTCTGGTAGCATCAATTAGGCGGACTCTTGTGTTTAGACCAGTTTAAAAGCCAGCAAGCATGACTTCACTCGCCTGGTGGAAACAGCAATTCGTTTCATTTCTTTTAGGCTTCCAGTTTCTTTGGTCTCTATCATAAACTTTTAAACCGGTTTTGTACTGAGGGTAGTGTGTGTGTGTGTGTGTGTGTGTGTGTGTGTGTGTGTGTGTGTGTGTTGGGGGGGGGGTTAACAGAACACGAAGCAGCTTTAGAGTGAGAGTGTGGTGACAGTCATGTGGGGCTGTGGCCGAGCCGTGTCCCTGTGTTTCAGTGCGGGACAGCAGCGATGGAGTGCATCCGGCAGTACGTCAGTGAAGTGCTGGACTTCATGGCAGACATGCACACCCTAACCAAGCTCAAGGTAAGCCGGAGTCCGCCTGATCGCCCCTTAGAGTCACAAAGCCCAGAGGGTTTTCTGATGTAGACCCACAGGGAAATTTATTGCTCCCCACAGAAGCAGCTGCAGCACTGTGGAATGAGCCCATTTCTTGGGGGTCTGAAGAATTGGGGTCCAGTAGTTCTGCAAAATAAAAAAAAAGGAGTCTCGTGGTGTCAGCTTTTTGTTTAGTTTTTTAAAATATTTGCTCCTTCATACCATGTCCTTATTCAACACAAGCCCCATTAAAAATGTGGAAACTGAGGCTTGAGTGATGTGGTCCTGCTGTCAAGGTCACGCTCCTCAGAAGTGGTGAGGTCAGAGCTGAACCCCAGACTGCTGTGAGCCCCAGTGGATTCCCCTTCTACCCAGCCAGAGCTACCTCGATATCTCCAGTTCTGTCTCCTCCTTTGCCAAGGGGGTCAGCAGGCTCCTCCCTGGTCTAATGTGCTCAAAATAGATATCAAACAACGCGGGGAGATGTGGCCCATTGCACAAGCACAAGCCAGTTATTGTTTGTATCTGCTAACTTCTCTAAGAAAACAATGAAGGGGACAGAACAAAATTCAATTTACATATGAACAAAATCCCAGTGCAGTTGTTGAACTTATTGTTTGGGGGTGTGGTGGGGGGAAAGGGGGGTGTGGTGGGAGAGGTGGTGTGGTGGGGGGAGAGGGGCGTGGGGTGGGGGGAGGTGGTGTGGTGGGGGGAGAGGGGGATGGGATGAGGGGGTGTGGTGCGGATAGAGGGTATGGTGAGGGGTGAGGGGGTGTGGTGGGGGTGAGGAGATGTGGTGGGGGGAGAGGGTATGGTGAGGGGTGAGGGGGTGTGGTGGGGTGAGGGGGTGTGGTGGGGTGAGGAGGTGTGGTGGGGGGAGAGGGTATGGTGAGGGGTGAGGGGGTGTTGTGGGGGGTCAGGGGGTGTGGTGGGGGAGAGGGGTGTGGTGGGGAGTGAGGAAGTGTGGTGGAGGGTGAGGGGGTGTGGTGATGAGATGGACAGCTGAGGTGGGTGTCTTCCTCATGCCATGGTCCTACCAGGGAGCTAAACGATCAACAGTCTGAAAGAGTTGAGGGAGGCTCTGGACAAGGGCAGACGGTAAGCCGAGCACGGTCCAGAGAGTGGCACTGAACGATTCCCTTTGTGACAGACAGTGGTCTTGTGGCCTCAGGGGACCACCAGCTGAGAGCATGGCTTCTTCACTTGGCTCAGGCAGCCAGGGTGTTTCTTGGTACAGTGATGGGGAGAACAGCGCAGACGAGGGTGGAAAGTGCCCGGTCTACACCCAGCCACTCTGGAGTGAGCGTCCCTGTCCTTTAGTCATATCCTGGTCACCAATCACTCGCTCTGGTTACATGCACTTAAACGACTTTGATACAAAGAGAAGAAAGAGATGACAACGGTCGCCTAAACATTTTGAGCTTGTTTTACAGAAGCTTCTGAAAAAAAATATTCACAAACATCAGTGATAGTTGAAAAGTTGATACAATCCAACCCTCTGACTGTTAATTCATATTAGAGAGCAGATCAAAACCCTCAAAGAGCTACAAGGTTTGGGACAGGGGCTTTCAAGAGGGGTGCTCCTTCCTGGGAAGCAAGGAGTTTAGTAGGAACGTTAATAATACTATGGACAGACAGACAGACAGACAGAGCATGGCAGTGGCTCTGAAGAGCTTTGGGCCCAGCACCAAGGATACATTGCATGGTGGGACCCCTGAAGAGAGGATTCAGAGTCCGCATTGCAGAAGTGGGGTACCTCTCTGAGGATGGAGGATATGTCATAACACAAGCACACAGCCAGGGTCTCTGATTCCCAGGCAGGAGGCAGGGAAGGAGGGTGTGTGTGTGTGTGTGTGTGTGTGTGTGTGTGTGTGTGTGTGTGTGTGTGTGTGTGTGTGTGTGTGTACCACCAATACCCCTTTGATGGAGTTTCTTCTCCCAGATGAGGGCTCCTTGCCCTGGGCAGTCTGTTAGCTGGGGCTCTGGACAATGTCTCAGAGCTGACTGTGTCTGGAACAGGAGAACTTCTGCAGAGATCTGTGGCCAGAGCGGCAGATTCCAGCATCGCTTTCTTAAGTGCCAACTGACTTATTATCCATGGTCATCGGCTACTCGGAATAGAACTGGCTCTAGAACCTATGTCTCAAGTCCCTGAACACAGAAGAAACCTTCAAAATTAACTTAGCAAATACGTATTGAGTGTCTGTATTCTACCTAGCACTGTCGTAGGCATTCAGATGGCATGGATGGGCGAGCATAAGAGACAGACACAGTAGCTGTCCTCATTCAGTTCATGGTCTGCTAGGAGGCCAGATTTAGTGAATACTTTATATAAGCTGGAATAAAACTGTGGCTTTCACAATTGCTACAAAGAAGCAGTAGACAGTAGCATGGCCCTGGCCAGGCAGCTCAGGGAAGGCTTTCTGAGAAAAATGATACTTGAGCTACATTTGAGCAATTCAGCAAAGAAAGGTCGTATTTCAGTTAGAGGAATGGGAGTGGGCAGTGGAGCCAGCACAAGGGAGCCCAGAATGGAGGAAGTGGGCTAATGCAGAGGCCTGACAATAGGTACTCTGACTCTATAGGCCACTGGTTGGTCCCACTGGCCCCGTCCTGCCCCACCCCCACCCCCAGCTCATAGCCTAAGAACAGGGGGAAAACATTTAAGAAGGTTGTGTGCCTGGAGTGCTATGGGGTGAGGGTTGGGAATGACCTGACCTCCAAAATGTCATTTGATTTGACAGAGCCACATGAAGACGTGCTCCCAGCCTCTGCACGAGGATACCTTCGGTGGCCACCTCAAAGTGGGCCTCGCTCAGATCGCAGCTATGGAAATCTCCCGGGGCAACCACCGAGATAACAAAGCTGTGGTCCGCTATCTGCCCTGGCTCTACCACCCTCCTTCTGCGATGCAGCAAGGGTGAGACACTTCTTATTTTTAAACGGCGAGGGGACTAGAGAGACAGCTCCATGATTAAGGGCACTGGCTGCTTTTCCATGGGACCTGGATTTGATTCCCAGAACACACAGGACAGCTCACATCTGTCTATAGCTCCAGTCCCAGGAGATCTGACGCCCTCTTCTGACATACATGGTGCACAGACACACACTGAGGCAAAACATCCACATATATGAAGTAAATTTAAAATGGGGCTGAGCAAATAAGCAGAAGTGCTCCCGGGTCCCTGAGATTCAGCTGGAGCTCATGGCCATGTTGAAGGTTCATGGGAGTGGCGAGCCAGAGCAGGAAGTCACGTGGTGTGTTGTTTGCTCCTGCTCTGTTCGCTCTCCCCCTAGAGAGAATGCGAGGGGAGAACTTTCTAATGAGAAGAAAGAAAAGGATTCAAAAAGAGGCCAGGGAGACAGCCAGACCGGCTGAAGGATACTGAATCTTGTCCCACCAAAGCTGCTCCTTCCTGAAGGGAAAATACAGGATTAGAGCAGAAAGCAAGACAAATAGATAAGACTCTGACCTTGGCGTTTTGTTTTATGCACTTGCCTGCGAGACCACACCTTAATCCCTTCTTCCACTAAATATTCACTGGGCATTGAAGGAAAGAGAAAACATAAAGTCTCCCTTAATATGTCCTTTCTTCCTTGGCAGACCTAAAGAATTCATTGAGTGTGTCTCCCACATCCGTCTGCTGTCCTGGCTGCTCCTGGGGTCCCTCACACATAATGCGGTCTGTCCCAATGCCTCCTCTCCCTGCCTTCCCATACCTCTGGATGCAGGTTCCCACATTGCAGACCACCTTATTGTTATCCTAATTGGATTTCCAGAGCAATCAAAGGTAAGTGATTTCTGCAAGATTCAGACCAAGTGCATTGGAATTGCTAATGGAGACCCTTATCAGCCAATTAGTTTCTTCTGAGAAGTAAAGGCATTTTAGCTCACCCTCCTGTGGCTGTTAGGAAAGTAACTCTGTGCTAATGCCTTACTTAAAGTTGTTTAAATTCCCAGGCTGTCTTTTCTCCCCCTAAATTGTTTTCTGGCATACTTTTATGGAGATAAATTATAGAGGCAAGGAAGAGTTGGTTTCCCAGGCATTTTTTGTCTCACAATATAGAGAAATAACAGGCTACAAATACAATAAAAATTCTGTGCTCGGTTTTCAGAACCAAGGATAAAGGCGGGGGGGGGGGGGGGGGGGAATGTACTATCTTTTCAACTCAAATCCCTTAAGACACATGAACACACAGCATGGAAATAAGGCTAGCCTGGTGCTTAGTGAAGCCTAGTGGAATCACCCACACAGAGGAAGTGTGCAAACTGCAGAGACAGACAGCAGCCTTAAGGGGATAAAGGAAAGCCCAGGCAGATCTAAGTCATGACACCCCAAGTCAGCTACCCGGAGCCAAGGGCCAGTCCCGGAGCTTAGGCAAGCTCTAGGAGATCCCAGTGGGTTTAAGAGAAGCTGAGACAGGCCAGAGCAAGCTCTGTGAGAAAATAAGAGTACCCACCCAGTTGATCCACAGGATGCTTTCCGAAAGGAACTGGCTTCTCCACCCAGACCTGTTTGAGCCTTAAGGATGGTACTGTACCTTTGGGCTCCATCCTTTGCATGGCTCAAGGGACTTGACTTGATGGGATAGTGGGGGAATTAAGAAAAGACAGATACACAGAAAAGCTGGGATCAGACAGACTGGACTATCTGATAGAGAAGCATACACTTCCCAGAAGCGCAGTGTGTTTATCATATAGAGTCAAATAGAGGGGCAGGGTTATTGCATATAGCTGAATGAGGAGGTGTGTTTATTACATACAGATAAACATGGAGGCTGGTTTGTGGTTTGCAGCTGGACAAGGAGGCCCATTTAATTAATCTCAGTAGGAACAGTCTCTGTAAGGGGAGCAGTCTTCAGGCTGTAAACATCTGGGGACAGGGAAGATATGGTGGATATGTTGTGCATACACTGTCAACATCTGCACACCAGAAAGAAGAATGCTTTGCCGTCCCTCTGGGCCTCACCACAGGAGGAGGGCTTTGCTGTTCTCCTATGGCTCTGAGGCTATGTTCCTTGACATTGCCACGCTCGTGTTAATAACACATATTGGCTCAAGACTTCAGTCAGTCGGGGTTTCCTCTGCTCCCCACAACATTTGTGAACACGAAGAAGTTATTTAACTATCCTCAGCTTCAGTAATGTGGATCTGTAAAGTAGACAGGAGGATGGCTAGAGAATCATGGAGGTGGTCTGTGGGGAGCCTCCATGTTGTACCAGCTGTGGCAATATGTGCCCACCACGGATAGGTGTTCCGTCGACACCGCTCTGCCGCCATATGATTTTAAGTGCAGGGCAGAAGGTCTCGGCTGCCTCTCTTCTACTCCTTGCCCGGCCTCTTCGACAGGCTTACTATTATCCCTTTTTCATAGATGTGGAAACATGCTAACATGGCAAAATAGGACAGCTAGTTTCCTAACCCAGCTTAGGGAGGGAAATGTCAGTCTCATGAAAAGAAAGGGCAGTGGGTAGATTTACTCTGCAAACTTAGGCGTGTTCTCCTGGAAAAGAGGCTTTCTCTCCGGGCACACTCGTGCTGACAGAGAAATGCCGATTCAAGGCAGGGAAGCAGGAGGCGGTGGCTGGGGTCGTTCCTTTGTGCTTCTGTGCTGCCAGGAGCATGGAGCAACGTCTGTCCTCTTCCTTTCCAGACCTGTGTGCTGCACATGTGTTCCCTCTTCCACGCTTTCACCTTTGCTCAGCTCTGGACGGTGTACTGCGAGCAGAGCGCCGTGGCCACGAACGTCCAAAATCAGAACGAGTTCAGCTTCACAGCAATACTAACAGCACTAGAATTCTGGAGTAGGGTGACACCCAGCATCCTTCAACTGATGGCCCATAACAAAGTGGTGAGTCCGTGAAGATCCCTCTGAGCTAAAAACAAACAAACAAAAAACTCAAAATGTCTAAACCACTCCTCGTCATAAACCCACAAATAAGTATGCAACACAATGTGTGTGTTAAGTGGCTTTTTTTAGCCATGCCACTGTATCAAAGCATCATGTTGTAGATCATGAATATTAAAAAAAAAAAAAAAAAACAAGTACAAAGCAGACAGATTTTGTCTTTTCTACCTAGCACTAAATGAACTCTGTATGAGATTTCTACCTTTAAGATGGTATAAAGACAGATCGTTAGGAGAAAAAGCCATGTCAGGTTTGGATTCCAAAGCAATCTGTGTAAACTTCCACCACTAGGTAATCTTTCTGGTGTAGTCTGAGAGCAGACTGACCACAGGAAGTCCTTTCTAACCCGAGTCTCAAAGGCAAGAGAGGGGCTGTTCCAGATTACACTGGAAACATCTGAGCAATGTTTAGCCTGTACCCACTTCACTAAACAAAATTGGATGGTCCCCCTGAAGCCAGTTGGAGGTGTGTGGGAGCTATTTGTGAGAGACCCTGGGGTTCATTTGGTATTTGGAGGATTCTCAGGTGAAGGGGCAGCATCCAGTGTCTTGGCTACAAGGGCTCCATGGGTAGAGTGCTAATCTGTGAAGAGTCATAAGCTGGAAGCGCAATTCCAGTGTGCACAGGACCCCATGCCACCCGCCCAGGACCCCACGCTGCCCTGGTCACAGAGGTATTTGGGTATAGTGTCTTACTTGAGGAATGTTTTCTGCTACCATTTTGTAAGGAAGGAGGACTACGTAGTTTCCTTATTGAAGCCTTTGCATTTCTCTCTAGACAGTACTACAGTTTTACAAAAGTATGGAGGGATGTTTGGTTCAGTCAAGGAAGGTTATGCTCATGTTAGGGTTCAAAAACAGCTCCTGGTTCTAAGGAGATAATTGCATTTATTGGGTCACAGTTCTGTGGCCAAAAAAAGAACTCAGGGATCAGCTATTAGTTCTTTTGGAGAAACCAAAACTGAAGCTTTCCACGTTACGTGGATATATGAGAGATTAGCATTTTCATTCAGCGTTAGCCTTTTGGTGTCAATGCTCTCCTCCAAATCCCTCTTGACATTCAAATGTTACAAATGAGCATGCCCCCACAGCACTTTTTACATATAATGTTACATATAAATTTTAATTTTTTTTCTGAAATATTTATTCAACCCAGTAAAGCCTTCTAGTAAAACCTCCTTGGGATTTAAAATCCATCCCTAAGAATTTCCAAGGAGGGGCACAGTCTTGTCTGATCTGATGTGAGCATGCCTACGGGACCATGGGGGATGAGACCAGAGAGACAGACCTGGGGTGCATTGAGCCACTCCCTGAGAGACGTCTCTGTGAGTGGAGAAAGGATCAAGATGGAGAAAGAGGCTGACCCTGAAGGTGCAGAGAATGATGCTGAAGCTGTGTGTCCCCCAATGGGAATCATGGTGCCCTCAAATCGGTGAGAGCCTTCCCTGAGCTCCAACAGCAGCCCGCTCTGAGTGAGGATGGAGGCACCGGTCCAAAATCTCAGGCTCTTTAGAAAGTCTGTTTCCAGTGTAAGGTTTTGGAGGTGAATGGAAACTACTCCGTGGGCTCCAGTTGCTAAGCAGGGAGACCTTCTGGGTGCAGGGTATCAGTCCTCTGTGACTGATGATGAGTTTACAAGGTTTCTAGTTTCCCGGGAATGGAATTGACTTTGATGTTTGTTGTTTCAGATGGTAGAAATGGTGTGTCTCCATGTGATTAGTTTAATGGAGGCATTGCAAGAATGCAATTCAACCATTTTTGTCAAGGTAGGAAAAACCTACGATTTTTATAGATCATTTCAGACTGCTAATATATATATATATATATATATATATGTGTGTGTATATATATATATATATATATATATATATATATATATATGGATTTGTTTTGAATGTGTGGTCTAAAGAGGGTGAAGAACGGGTTCAGTTTAAATGTATGGAGACCTGAGGGGTTGGAGGCTATGGTTGGAGGCTATGGCTTCTGCAGTATCTTCCCACGTGGCTATTATGCTGTCTGCTCTCGCTATACCACTGTGATGCCTTCTTCCATGTCAGACCATGGCTGCTGTTCACGGGAGTGAAAGCAGATGTGGAACATTGCTTTGGAAACACCTATGACCAATCTGGTGGTAGTGCCTCATCTGGCAAAAGCCATTCAGAAAACCAAAGAAATCACCGTGCACTTGCTTGTCTTGCTACATGCTGCTCTCTCTGACATAGTCTCGTGTGTCGATGTTTTAAACCAGTAAGAGGATAAGAAGATAATTCATGCATTCATCATCTTTCTGGAAGCATCAGAGTATAATGTCCAATTAAAGAGTAAGGAGAACCTGGTAAGAGCATGGCTACCTGTGCCACAGGGAGTCCAACCTGAGAGGCAGATCTGCAGTAGCTTACACCCACTTCCAGCTTCTCCTTCTCCTCTGTAGCTGTCATCCTTCCTCTATATCCCACTGATGATTTCTCCTCCCGACCACATCTTTTCTTTACCCTCCACTCTACATTTCTTGTCTTGGCCTCTGTCACCACCACTACACTGGAAAAGGCATAGTTGTTTCTCTTAGTTTGTGCCACTAAAGACTCTTGGTACCTCGCTATCTTGGGCTGTGCCGGGGAAAAGCAGCCCATATGCAGGGAATACTTAGCTGATACCAGACACTGCACTGTCTTTGGTTCAAATGGGAGAGATATGTCTTACCCAGCTCAACATAGGAAAAAGTCAACGGTGTGAGAAAAACTAGCAGCTGGATGCTCCAATCTGATGTTATTTTTTGCAGTTTCTTTAAAGTGTAATTTACATGATTGACACCTGCCAAACTGAACATATTTAAGTTGTGTGCTTTGATGAGCCTTGACATCTTTTGCTTCTTTTCACAATTATTTATTTATCATAAGTGCATGTGTATATGTGTAGGTACTGCTATGATGTGCATTGCTATCATATGTGTATGTGTGGGTGTGTACTGCTATGGAGTGCATGTGTGATCATGTGTGATCATGTGTGTATATGTGTGTACTACTATGGAGTGCATGTGTATATGTGTGGGTGTGCCGCTATGAAGTACATGTGGAGGTCAGAGGATGACTTCAGAAGCCTATTCTCCCTGCTTCCTGGGTCCATTGCTCTCCTTACCTCCATGCCGCATTGCGTATGACCATCATGTCACAGCAGTCATGGTCTTTCATTCATTATTTTCAAAGTGGGTTGACATTTATACTTTGCCTTCACAGATAAATTTTAAAATCAGCTTGTCAATTCCCATAAGACTGCTCGAGATTTTGTTGAGATTTCGTTGGGTCCCAAGGTTGGGACAAATTACAGCCTTAACAATCTGGAGTCTCCTGACCCACAAGCATCTTTAAAGACCCACTCTATCTTTACGTTTGTATGGGTTCATCTTCTCTCAGAAGTACCATATGGCTCAGAAATATTTCCAAATTGATTGTATCATACGTCTGTCAGTTTTATCCACAAACAGGTCACTTTTCTGTCCTATTATGACTTTTCTTTTGCATTTAAACTCCCGATTGTGCCGGGCGGTGGTGGCGCACGCCTTTAATCCCAGCACTTGGGAGGCAGAGCCAGGCGGATCTCTGTGAGTTCGAGGCCAGCCTGGTCTACCAAGTGAGTTCCAGGAAAGGCGCAAAGCTACACAAAGAAACCCTGTCTCGAAAAACCAAAAAAATAAAAAAATAAAAAAAATAAACTCCCGATTGTTCATTGCTAGTATTAGGAATACAGCTAACTTTTCTGTTGAGCCTGGACCCTACAGCTTGTTAAATTCTATTAGTTGTGGCAGCTTTGAAAACTCCTTTTTGTATCTTTCTGGTTTCAATTGGATACCACTGATATTTATAAAGAGAGACTAAATGTTTTCATTTAGTGACTGTATTTGCCTTAGCACTAAGTAACAACAGCCTAGTGGATGGACTAGGAAACATTCCTCTGTTGAAAAGGTTGTATAGAATTGGTATTATTTTCCCCTCAAATATTTGGCAGAATTCACCAGCGGGCCCACCTTGACCTGTAGTTGTCTTTGAGGATGGATTTTTAAGTTATGGACTTTAGAAACAGATAGAGGCTACTCAAGTATAACTCTGCTCCTCCTGAGCCTTCAGGCATTATCTTTCTAATTTCTCCAGTTCATCTAGGTCAACAATTTTGTCCATATAGTTCCTAGTGTGCCCATTTCACTTGCAACTTTTGTTAACTCTAAATCCAGCTGCCGGTTACATGTGCCTTTATTTCTTTCTTCATCTGTCTGATTAGGAACTTACCAGTTTTATTGAGAAACAACAGGTAACTGTTGCTTGGGTTGAATCCATTTTCCTCTCTTGTTTTCTGCTCTTTGTAACTCCCCACCTCTCTTTTGTTGTAGGAGCTGGGTCTCAAGGGGCTCAACCTGAAACTTACTATGTAGCTGCTGTTATTTTTTTCTTCTTTCTTTTAACCTGATCTTAAATTTGTGCTTCTTTCCCTAGTGTCTTAGGAGGAGATGCAACTCACTGATTTCAGTCCTATCTCTTTTCTAGCATAAATGATCAGTTATTAGCACTCTAAATTTTCTTCAAAGCTTTGGGGGAACCACCAAAATGACTTTGTACATTGTGTTACTTGATGTAGGTTGATTTTCTGACTGCTCTTTTGCTTTGCTTCTTTGGCATCCTTGATGATTGGGTGTAAATTGTTTAGTTTCCAGATATTTGAGTACTTGTAGAGAACCTTCTATTGTGAATTTCTTCTTAATTCCCTTCTTGGCAGAGAAGATACTCTCTGTGATTTCAATCATCTTAAACTTCCGAGGCTTATATTTTGGTTTGGAATATGATATGTCTTAGTCATTCCTCTGCATGCCCTAGAGAAGAATGGGTCTGCTGTGGTGGCGTGGGGTTTGCTGTCGGTCAGCGCAAACTTGTGAGTGTTGATCAAGTCTCGGCCTATTGGAGTCCTTCCTTCCGAGTCTGTTTCCATGCTCTATGAACTCTCTGGGAAGGGAGGTTTGGGATAGCACTGTAATTTGTGGATTTGTTCTGTCTCTTTCTAGTTCTATTAGTTTTGAATTCATGTATTATAATAACTGGAAAGTTTCCTTATCAGGCCTGTATGTTTGGGATTGTGTTTTCTTAATGACTTGAAATTATGAAATGTCACCTTTTATCCTTGACAATTTTTCCCTCTAAAAGCTACTTTGTCTAATGTTGATAAAAGCAGGGTAGATTTTTCTTGGCTAGTGTTAGGATGGTAAATATATTTCCATCTTTTTTTTTTAACTATGTCTGTACTTAAGGTGTATTTCTTACAGACAATGTGTAGTTAATTGTCTTTTAAAAAGCATCCAATTTGATAGCCTCTTCCTTTTGGTTAAAGTCTTTAGGCCGTTTTCATTTAATGTATTTTGTCACATTGTTAGGTTTAAATGTATCCGCTTTTCACTTGTTTTCTGTATTTCTCATTTGTTTTTTCCCTCTGTTCCGTTTCTGTTTCTTTCTTCAGATTAACTGAGAATTTTAGGATTTGATTCTGATTATAATTTTCTTTTGTTTCATTTTTTTAAGATGGAAATTTGGATCATCAATTTGAGAATTTTCTTTTCAAACACCAGCGTTTAGAGCAGTGGTCATATAGCAGATGTTTATATTATGATTCGTAACAGTCACAAAATTACAGTTATGGAGTAGCAATGAACTAATGTTATAGTCGAGGATCACTGCATCACAAGGAGCTGTATTAAAGGGGCGCAGCATTAGGAGGGTTGAGAACCGCTGCTCTAGAGTGTTAGTTTCCTTTTAGATGGTGCTTAAGTATACATTCACTTTCATCAAGTTAAAAACACTTCCTAATTTCTGTTTTAGCTTCTTGTTTGACCTATAGATTTTTTTTAAGTATTTTAAATCATCCTCTTAGCTCTATGCCATTTTTATTTTTTAGTGGTTGATTTTGAGTTTACAGTGTATATTTTTAACTTATCAAGATATTCAAGTAATATTGTACTTGCACTGTATCCATTTCTACCTCCTGGCTCTATACATGTATAGAGCTCTGGCTCTCTCTATATAAACCAAACCACACATTATAAAGATGATAGATAAGTAGGATGATGATGGTGGTGGTGGTAATGATGATGATATACTAGGGTTTGGACCTAAGGCCTTGTGCGTGCTGGGCAAGTCTTTTAAAAAGCACCCAACATGACATGATTCTATCATGAAACTATCCTCAAGTCTTTTTACTTTCTGCCTTTTGATGTAGTGTCTCACCAAGTTGCCCAGATAAGCCTTGAACTTATAATCAGCCTGCCTCAGCATGGCCTAAGTAGCTGAGATCACAGGTCTGCACCGCCTAGGCACAGTCTCGCTGTTTTGGCCTTAAATAATCAACAATCTCTTAAAGAGACTTGAAATAGGTTTTAAATTTACTATACTTTCCACTTGCCATTTCTTTTTTAGGTTTGTTTTTGTTTTCTTTATGTGTATGAATGTGTGGCTGTGTGAGTATATGCCACATGTGTGTGGGTGCCTGCTGACAGCAGAAGAGGGGGTTGATCCCCTGGAGCTGGAGTTACAGGCGGTTGTGAGCCACCTGACATGGGTGGTGGGAACTGGACCTGGGTCATCTATAAGAGTAGACATGCTCTTAATCACTGAGCCATCTCCAGGCCCTATGTTTGCCACCATCTCTCCAGCCCTCATGTTGGCCATATTCCACTTCTTCATGCTTAAACGTCTACCTTCTGTTATCATCCCATTTCCACTTTTTAAAAAACATGTCTTACATGAGCCTGCTGGTAATTCATTACTTTCACTTTTTATGTCTCAAAAACATTTTGCAATATTTATTTATTTGTATTTTGGGACAAGGTCTCACTATATAGGACCAGGCTGGCTTTGAATTTCAGTAATCCCCCTGCCTCTGTTCCTGGAAATACAGGTTTATACTACAACACCCAGTTAGCAGTGCTTTAAAAATCTAGTGTCCCTGGGTACAGGGCTCTAGATTCACAGTCACCCAGTAGCTTAGAGGTGTTGTGACCTGTGGTGATGTTGTGTCCCCCAAAAATATTGTGTACCCTAATAAACTTATCTGGGGTCAGAGAACAAAACAGCCACTAGATTTAAGGCCAGAAAGTGGTGGCACTCACACCTTTAATCTTAGCATTCCAGAAGCAGAGATCCATCTGGATCTCTGTGAGTTCAAAGTCACACTGGAGACAGCCAGGCATGGTGACTCACGCCTTTAATCCTAGGAAGTGATGGCAGAAAGCAGAAAGGTATTTAAGGCATGAGGACCAGGAACTAGAGCTGGTTAAGCTTCTAGGCTTTTAGCAGCAGTTCAGCTGAAATCCATTTGGATGAGGACTCAGAGGCTTCCAGTCTGAGGAAACAGGATCAGCGGAGGAATTGGCGAGGTGAGATTGGATGTGGCTTGTTCTGCTTCTCTGATCTTCCAGCATTCACCCCAATACCTGAGTCCAGGTTTGGTTTTTATTAATTGTGGGGCGTTTACCCACCACCCCCACAGCTTCCCAGAGTTTTCTTGAGTGCGATCAGCAGGAAATATTAGATAGAAGGATTTACAGTGGAGAATCTTGCAGAGATAAACAGATAGAAAATAAAGGATAGCCTCGAGAGGGCCTGGAACCTATTCCAACGGGCCCGGACTGTCTCTGGCCCAGGGTTTTTATAGAGACGCCAAGGGGTGGAGCAAAAGACCTCCTCCCCCAGCACAGCCAAGTGCAGACCATCTCAGACACCTGCACTCAGGCCCGTGGTCCTGATCATCCTCTATTCGGACCTGCTGGGTAAAGCCACGAGGAACCCGAGAACGGGCTCCCACAATTAATAAGACCTTTTAAGATTTGTGCTACAGTGACCCACTGTCTGCTTGCTTACAGTATTCCCAGCAGGACTCTGCACGCTTCCTATCCTTCCTCATCCGCTATAATTATAGATTTTTTTTTTTAAAATTTGGGGAAGCATCCTCATTGTTTCTTTAACTGTTATCTTCAGTGCCTCCATTCAACAGTCTCAGCCTTTCTTCTTTTCAATCTTCCTGGAAATAGGCATAGTAGGGTTGATGAGACACTCAGTAGGCAAAGACACTCGAATTGTTACCAGTTTGATAACCTGGGCTTGACGCCTGGAACCCATGTGGTGGGTGAAGAGGACAGATTCCTGCTAGTTGCTCTCTGACCTCCACATCCATACTCACAGTGCTCACATGCGCGCGCGCGCGCGCGCACACACACACACACACACACACACACAATCATCCAACAACTGTTTTTAATTAAAAATTGGTGTGACAATTCTTTTACTATTCTGGTCCGCTAAGTCTATTGTCTGTGCATTTTGGTCTGTCTTCTGTTGACTGGTCTTTTCATTTGTGGGTCATTTTCCTGTTTCTTTGCATGCCTTGTCTGGTGGGGTGTTTTTTTTTTTTTTTTTTTATTTAATTGGATTCTTGACATTGTGGATTTGACTTTTGGGGTGTTGGCTGTTTTTAATACTCATTTGTACATTCTTGAGCTCATTCGGTGACATAATTAAATTACTCACAAATCTTTTAACCTTCCCTAGGCTCGCTTTTCAGCTTTGTCAGTTGAGATGGGAGCAGCACCTTCCATGGCTGGTACCTCTTCAGGGGCACCATGAGAGATAACCCCCATCCTAATGGGTACCTGTTCTGTGATGTAAACACTCCCCACCCATGCATCGGGCACAGACTCTTCTTGCTCTGTGTGACCAGCCAGGGATATTTCCCTTGAGTCACGTTGTATTATTGTTTCTTCAGTGCTGGGTGTTGTTTCTGCTGATGTGCACTGGTCAGGATCCAGCTGAGGTGCGGGGAGACCCTGTGTGGATCTGTGGCATTCTGTCTCTGTGTGCAGCTCTTTCCCCACCCCCCTTCTCTGTGCAGCTCTCCTCTCTCCAGTTTGCCCTGCAGACTTCAGGCATGTGGGATAACAGATTCATCTTCAGACCACTGCAGGTTGCCTCTGCAGGCAGACTCTCGCTGCATGCCCAGAAACCACTCCGGGTTCACCTGGACCACCGAGCAGTCTCTGCTTGGACTGACTCCAATTTCTATGTCTTTCTTCATCTTTCAACTGTCTCTATCATGGTTCATGGTGAATGGAATGCCACTCTGCCCCTCTTTGGGAGGTATTCTGAGTTTGTCTCCATCATGGTTCTGCTCATGGTGAGTGGGGTGCCACTCTGCCCCAATTTTGGGAGGCCTTCTGAATTTGGAATAAGGCCCAATTCCCCTAATGGGGCATCTAAGGTCATCTGTGAGCTCATGGAGGTTTGCTCAGCCTTTGTTTTCTAAACCTCTTTTTCATGACTCTCTTCTCAGAATCTTTCCCCTTGGCGAGTCCTTCCCATCTCTTATTGCTCTGCACACTCCCACAGCTGTATCCATGCTTTATCTCTTCCCAAAGCACTTGTATTCTTTTTGGGGGCCACCATGGTGAGGGCCTCAGGCTGGGTGGGTGACTTAAATATCAGAAGCATATGCTTGCTCAGTTCTGGAGGCTGGAGGGCTGAGAGCAAGGCACCAGCCGGGCTGGCTCTTTCTGGGGACAGTGAGAGGGCAACTTCCTGCTTTTCTCCCAGCCTTTGGCAGATCTTTGGCATCGCTTGGCTTGTGGCCCTCTCCTTCCATCTCTTCATAGCGTTCTCCCCAGGTATCTGTGTCCAGACTCCCCTCTTCATAAGGGTCCCAGCTGTATTGGATTGAAGCCCTGCTGCTCCAGTATGACCCCATCTTAAATGACTACATCTTCAGCAGCACCATTTCCAAATAAGGCCACATTCTGAGTCACTGAGGGCTAGGACTGCCATGCAGATTTTGTGGAAAGACAGTTTAATCCGTAGCATCCCCACTGCTGTGTTGGAGTGACAGGAACACAGAGTGAAGTGTCGCAATGCCTGTCAGTGTAAGAAGGTACTGAGAAGTGCCAAAATACACCAGCACTTCCAAACTTACTGGATGGTCATCTCTTGCCCCATTTGCACGTCACCAGTGAGATTTCTGGGGACACATCAGGAAATGGACATTATGTGCTCTCCCTGACTTCTGGATTTATGGAGCTACGAACATTTACTCACCTCTTACTGGGTTGACACGTGACCAAAAGGTCAACGCAGAGAGTGCGGAGCTGCTGCTGCTGGAGGCAGTTGTCGTGGGGTTATACGACCCCAAGGAAGGGGCACTTCAGAGCACAACAGAAACAAACTCTTGTCTTGTGGGCACCCACACTTTAAAAACTCCCAGCTCCACCTGGCCTTCTAAACTCTCTCCAGGGTTTTCCCTTGAGCCTGCCCCCAGCGCCTCCGGCCCCCTCCCTGCTCTCCTTCTCTGAACGCTCCCTGGAGCTGTGCGTGGGTCTTGTCTTGCTTCCCACCCTAATCAGGCACCTCCACATTCTGTATCCCAATGGCATTGTGAACTCTGCCCTGTGATACTCTTTCACGAGCTACAGGCAAATCGAGTCACCCTTTCTCTCAGAGTCTCGGCTCTAAAGATCCTGACAAGGAAATCCCATTTCAATAAAGTGGGGATTTAATTAAATAAATACACATTTAATTTCCCGTGCTTGGTAGCTTTCAAGAGACCATCAGTCATTTACTCTAAAGTGTATGTTTTAAGCGCTCATGGGGTGCTTATGAGCCTCCCAATGATGCCATCTCGGTGGGGTTTGGCCTGAGGAAAGAGGCTGCTGATATCAGCGGCTCTGTGGCAAGCACGCATCTCTTGTGGTGCTGAGCGCATTCGGAGCAGCCTGGGTTCCCACGCAGTAATGCGAGCGGATGTGGGAGAACGGGAGACAGCAATAACCAGCCCCCTGTCTTTCTCCACACAGCTCATCCCTATGTGGTTGCCAATGATTCAGTCAAATACCAAGGTAAGTCGTCCCCTGCACTGTCTGGGAGGTCTGCTTCCTCCAGTGAACCTCAGAGCATCCATAGGGACACCGCTGCTCCCTTGGCTATAAAGAAAGAACCATTCTGGCTTACTCCTGGTCTCATGGGTTGATAATACCAGAGACCTGTGGCAGGTAAGGGACCCACAGAGGGCATCACTAGGAGCCCTGGTCCCACTGCTCACTGTGGATAAAGGCGCAGGGATGGAGGAGGCACTGCCCCTAGGTCTGAGCAGATTCAGCCCACGACAAACCCTATTTAAGGAGGATAACTGTGGAGTCTGGCCCAAGCTTACCCGCTGATGTCATCTAATAACCAAGATTGATTTTCTGGGATGGAAAGAATTCCATTAAAGAAGGATAATACTGAAGGAATAGTGGCTAGAAAGAACCCACCTTCATTTTACACGTGAGGAAATTTGGGACCATAAAGAACAGTGACTTGGATAGCATCCCAGGTCCTGGAAGGAGGCCCCCAAGTGAATGTATTTTCTAATGCCAGGTCTCACCGGGGGATGTGTGTGACATTTTGACACATACCCCTTAGTGACAAATATAGTGGGGCTTGGCATTAAATGCGAGAGCCAGACACTGCACCGTCTACATCTGGTGCCTGTCTGCGGCACCTGGAGTGTCGGGGAGGGGGAGAGGGCAGAAACACTCTTGCTATATCTGCTTCCCCAGGTTGGGAAGCCATATTGTTTGGAAGGAGAGGGAAGTGGACTCCAGACACCTGGGATATCAAAAGCCAGCAGGGCAGCCTTTGCATCCCGGCTAGCTAGCTGTGGCCACCGGCAGGGCAGGGATGGACAGACCACAGGGCAGGGATGGACAGACCACTGGAACCTACTCCGGTTCCAGTTTCCACTATCAAACTAAGCCCCTAGCCTTCCTACCTGAGGCATTCCAAACCGCCAGCCCCACAGTTTTGTGCTAATCTGTGGCAATTTCACATGGCACCAAGTACAGAGGGCAGGCCAGGAGGGCTTGGTGAGGAACCGGGGAAGGAGGAGCAACAACTGTCATGGACCCAGAGAGACCATTACAATATTAAAATGTACCCAGCATCTGCTATGGGCCAGGTCCCCTTCTAGAAAATCTGTTAACTCACTTGTCTTAGAGAGCTGTGAAATAAATATGTCCCCACCTGGGGGGGGGGGTAACAATATAAACTAATAGACCCTGTTCCCACAGCTTCCCCAGGGGAACTGGGATTTGAAACTGGGAAGTTCCACTACAGAGCCCAAACACTTAACCACTGTTCTAGGCCCCTGTACTGAATATGAGTGGTTGCTCAGGACCAATGCAGCAGGCCAGGTGCTGGGCGTCAGCTTCATGTTCCCATTGCAGTGAGTCAACATGAGCTCATCAGTATTTGGATGGAGTTGGGCCAGGATAACTGTAGTAACCCAGAGCAGGCTCACCCCATCCCCACCCGCACCTCCAGCTCTGCCAGATTTGAAGGCATGCTTGCTTCAGGCCAGGTCCGAGGTCTACCTGTAGACCGACTGCCATGCCCATCCCTACCTGACATGCGCACTTAGTGGGAAGAACTGAACTGTCTACCCTTTTCTTAACAGCACTTATCCGCCGGCCTCCAGCTCCGTCTCCAGGCCATTCAGAACAACGTGAACCACCACAGCCTAAGGACGCTGCCCGGCTCGGGCCAGAGCAGTGCCAGCCTGGCTGCTCTCCGCAAATGGCTGCAGTGCACCCAGTTCAAAATGGCCCAGGTGGAGATCCAGTCCTCGGAAGCAGCTTCTCAATTTTATCCTCTATGAGTGGACTCCTCGGCTCCAGTGTCAACACTCTGGCTTAGCAATAATGGGTATAAAAAAACAAACAATTTGATCCACGCAGGTTGGGGAACATTGGTACTGTACATTCTCTTTCTAGTTTAGTATAAAGACGTGCAAAGGCCGGAGAGGGCCACAAACGAAGCTTTCTTGCTACACATATTTCTGATGACTCCTTGGGCTATCTGATTAAGTGTTTCCTTACATTATTTTTTAAAAAAAAAACCAAATCATTTTTCTTTATCTAACTTCTATTTTTTTTAAGAAAAAATAAAAAAAAAACAGACTGGTGGGTACTCACAGAAAAGTTGTATAAAGTCCCCCTGTTGCTATTTTTGATGATAGAGAATAAATAGGGTTTTTGAGACCTTTGTAGTGTTTTTTCTTAAAACTCTACTCTTGACAATGCAATAAAACAAAACGAAAACAAACAAAAGTCACCAGAGTCCAGTGACGCCTGACTGAAGCTTTTGTCATTATCTTTAGAAAAGAGGCAGCTTGTAAGGAACATTACAAAGTGCACTTAGAAATTAGATGGTTAAACTGTGCCAATTGTTTTTTTTTTATTTTAATATACTTTCCCAAACTGTCTGGTAAGTCATTATTATTATTATCTTTTTTTTGAGACAGAGTTTCTCTGTGTAGCCCTGGCTGTCCTGGATCTTGCTCTGTAGACCAGGCTAGCCTCGAACTCACAGAGATCCACCTGCCTCTGCCCTCCAAGTGCTGGGATTACAGGCATGTGCCACTATGCCCAGAAAAGTCTTATTGTTTTTAAAACTAATTTTTCAACTCATTAGTTCCTGCATGTGCTTTCCTATAAGCTTTATGATAACTTTTTTAGATTTGTGAGTGATGGATTTTATGCCTTTGTTAATACTTGGATAGGACTCCATTCAAAACTGTAGACTGCACAGTAGACCAGAGAGAAGTCCCTGCCCTGGTCCAGAGCACCGCATCCTGGAGTTACATTTCATAAAACGTGGAAGAGCACCACGGTTTGGGTACACTCACACTGGAGCAGTTGACTGCTTTCCCAGAGCTACTTCTCTTCTCCAGCCTGTAGTGCACTGACTGAGAGAAGACACAGTATACATTTAAGCTGTATGCTGACAGACTATTAAATGCATTTTTATTATCTTTGTGAGCCTGGGGCTTTTTAAAGTCACTTTCCAGCGCTAGCGTTTAGTTCCTGGCAACCATCTCTTCAGGACTTTTATAGATCCCCCTCTAAGGCTGCAATTATTCAGAGACAAGGGCTTCCCTTCTTATCTGCTCCACTCTCTTGAGGAGGACTTTGAAAGCACAAGATAATACCCCTTTTTAAAATGAGTTGCTTAGCAAGAGTCTCCTCTTTTCTTCTGGGAAGTTCGATGTGCTTCTCAGGGGGAAATGAGTCCTGGGAGGGGGGTGAGTGCTCCAGGGAGGACCACAGAGCCTGGTGCTTCTGAGAACCTGCAGGGAACCTACTGTGATGCTTTTGTACCGTCTCGCAGGTCTTACAAAAGGCCTTTTTGGGCAGTCAAAACCCTCCTCTGTCCCTGGTCACGCGTGGCTGCCTTTTCTTTGACTATTCTATGTTATAGTAAGTTGTGCACATATATATTTTCCTTGTAAATGGTGACAGGCTTGGGGGCATGTACCATCCCCATCCCCAGAGTTTGGTACATAGTACGTGTTTAATAACATCTGCTGAATTGAACGTATTTTTTTTTTTTCTTTTTTGCTATCTAGTGGGCTCAGCTGGGGCTGAATTGTGACATCCTGCTTCTGTTCAAAGATTTCTAGGATGGGTTACCAGCTGGAGGAGGCAGTTCTAACTGCTCTCTTGGGGGGGGGTGTTTTGCTGACTACCCCGTCCAAGCTTACCTGTAGGCTCCAGGCAACCTAGCTCTTAGTGGCTACATCCTACCCTTAGACAATGCCAGCTTCTTCTCCAACTTGTCTTTGCTCCAATCCCTTGAACAAGCTTCTGCCTTTACTTCCCTTTTGTTTGTATCCTCAGTGAGGGTTAGAAATGAACCCTTACACTCAGCATCTGGACCCTGTGGTCTTAATCTCAGTTACCACCTACAGGTATGCGCCCACACACCTTTCTCCTTGCACTTGAGGATTGTGATCGTTTTTTATTGCCAGCTGGACACTGACCCTGTCCCTGTGGTCTGTATACTACCACTTCTCTGGTTGACAGAGATCCATAAATTACCCAATTTACACTGTATCCACAGATGCTGGTAATCCGCCCCCAACACACAGGCCATTCCCCATTACCTTATGTCAGCCCTCTAGTAACTGTGCTCAGATGCTTAGGAGACAGGAAGAACCGGGGACATTTTAACAGGATTGCCCCACAGAGGTCAAGGACAAACAAACTAAAGTCACAGTCTAGATGCCATCTATAGGCCAGATGCTGCCCACAGGCAAGATGTAAGATGTAGTTCACAGGCTAGCTACTGTCCACAGGCTAACTACTGTCCACAGGCTAGATGTAAGATGTAGTTCACAAGCCAGATACTGTCCATGGATCAGACACTGTCTGCGGGCCAGATGCTGTCCACAGGCCAGAGGCTATCCATGGCCTGTTCAAATGTGGTTGGACAAACCATAGCTACCACTCACGTGTGGACTGTGGCTAATCTTGTGTTGCATTTGCAGAGCTAAGATGCCACAAATACAGTAGGCCAGAAAGCTTCTTAATGCAGACACCACGTGGCCCTTCAGAATGTATGCTGACCCTTGTCCCTCGTAAAGGCCACCAAAGAGCACTGAGCTGGAACCCCACTACCTCAGGAGGCTTGTGATTTCATTATTAGTGTTTCCTCACCTGTTAAGTGGGGACAATGACACATTCTACCTCATAGGGTTCTTAATGCAAAAAAAAAAAAATGATAAAAGGATACAAATTTTAATGAAGCTTGGAGCACTCAGGAAATTATTATTTTTATTCTTGCTAAAGTTTAGAGAGGTAAAGATACTCATCCAAGGTCATATTGCTTGTAAGGGACAGAGTCAAGCTTGGTCCCCAAGCCCAAGGACTATGTTCCCAACCAACCATCTCCTATGTTAACGTAAGCTGCATATATCCCACACCAGTGCCAGATGACAGCTGTGAAAGCCAGGGCAAGATGCCACCTGACCCAGGTGTGGCCCACACTAGTGGCTTGGAGAAGGTCAAGGAGTCCCTCAGTTTTCCTTCCCTTGGAGAAGTCTACTGGTTTTGGTGTCGTCAGATCATTCTGAGTTGCCTGAGAGTGTCACGGGCCCAACTGTTCCTATACAAAGATTCTGTTCTCAATGCTGTGTCACAGTGGGCATACCTCTTACTAGTTGGTTGACCTTGGACAAATTATTGTGTCAATGCTGTGCCACAGTGGGCATGCCTCTTACTAGTTGGTTGACCTTGGACAAATTATTGTGTCTGGACCTTTGTTTTCCCTTTCTGTAAAATGGGTCTTTTCAGCAATCCTGGGGTGATGGAAAATCCCAGGGGGCAGAGGACAGTGATGCTGCTGGGAGACCACGAGAATCCATGGACCCCTGGAGGACTGCTGCTACCCACCAAAGACATGGAAGAGGACGGCTCACAGCTGCAGGCTTATTTGGTTTTCCCTCCAGCCAGTGCGTCTTGAGTCAAGATCCGCAAGACCATAGGAGCCAAAATGTGGTCATTAGTCAACAGTTTCCAGATTCCACTGTTTGTCGCTTCCTTGCAAGCCCATTGTTCCACCACACACTGAGACGTCTCCAGCCATCTCTTCCCTAAGAGCCTCCTCTCAGGCCAAGTGGTCACAACAGCTTCATCTCCACGGTCAAGTGACAACAGAGCAAAGCAGACTGGATCAGGTCAGAGAAGATGGTCTTCCAGCAGGACTCTGATGAGCTGGGATTGGAGGGCCTCTGCACTCATTGGACGGTGCAGACACTGTACCACACTTCTCTACTAGGATTGACTTGCAAATATGTGTATTGGACAAACGAACTGTTTTGACAATAATGACTCTTGTGCAGAATGGAATGGGTAGAACTCATTGCACAGTATAAAACCAGAGTGTTATGAAGGGTGACCCATGAACCATGATGTCTGGGCCTGTTAAAAGAGAAGTTGGCCAGCTGCTCCCACAGCTAAGGAGTAAGCAGTGGGCCAATAGGAAGGACCTTCAAGGGAAGTCATACCAGCCACTGTCCATTGAGTGTCTACAAGGTCCCAAGTCCCTTCTAGACATTGGCCTGACTCTCCTGCCTGAGACGGGTAGTGAGAGTTTTCCCATTTTTGCAGTTGGGCTACTCGGGGCCCCTGAGTTAAGTGCCTGCTCTGGGCCACGAGCTGGCAGTGGCTTACACTGAAAGCTTTGTGCTCCCAAGTCAGCGCTTCATTAGAAATCGCTTGTTTTCTCCTTGGCTGAGCTGTGTCAGAGCATGGGCTAGAGAAGTCTGGGGACTTTCCTGAGGTATTTCTGTTTATTGATTGTCCTCTGTTTTGTGAGAGAGAGAGAGAGAGAGAGAGAGAGAGAGAGAGAGAGAGAGAGCCACCTCATCTGACAAAGGTGTTTTCCCTCTATCTTTGGGAATTAATTTCTGTGGAAAAAATTATAGATCACAACTTGAATCTCATTTAGTTTCCCTAATTACTGTAATATTATATATTTAATGAATTTGTCTACAGGAGAAGTTGAGTCAGGAGAACCACAAGTTCAAGGCCAGCCTGGGTAACTTAAACCCTGTCTCTAAATAAAAATGAAAAAGGACTTGGGGCGTAGGTTGATCATAGAATGTCTGCCTAGTGTATGCAAGGTCCTGGGTTCAATCCCTCGTGCCACAAAATTAATAATAAGAAAAAGAATAAACTTGTGCAAACTGAAGATTGCAGTGATGAGCTCTTCAGTTTGGAATCTACTGAATGGGATTCACTCAGGTCTAAAAAGACCTGCCCCGAATTAATTACAGCCACAGATAGTGGGCAAGGGCTTACTACAAGTCACATGCTTTTGATGTAATGATGTCATCTGACCGTCACGATGATGTGAAATATGCACCCCTAATCCCTTAACTATGAGCCTTACATAAGAGACAAGAAAAGGGGGCTCTTTGCAGGAGTCCCTCAGCGAGGTAGCAGCAAGTGTCTGCCTCCTGCAGCCTCTGTCGTGTGCGTTACAGAAACTAGCAGCTAGACACTAGGAAGGTCCTTTGCTACTCACCTGACCTGCAAGACAATTTAGAACTATTTAGACACAAAGGCACCAGCGGACAGCTTGCTGGCTGACCTTGTCACAGTGCCTTTTGTGTGATGAGCTTGCAATTTCACTCCTTCTTTTGATTGGAGTACCTGTGGTTGAAGATCATGGGGTCTCCAGCATGGTCTAGCTCCCACCACTGATCTGGCCTCACATGGTCTAGCTCCCACCACTGATCTGACCTCAGGGTCAGAACTAATACCACAGCCTCTGAACAGAAATCCCATGGTCTTTGAGCCAGTCCCTAGCCTGGCAACCTTCCCTTGTTTACCTGCTTGTCTTACAGGCTCTGGGTTTACTACCCTCGGCTTAGACTGAGCTCTAGTTTATAGGTCCCAAGAGTCCCCTGGCCAGCAGGGACAAAGGGCAAAGGCCAAAGCAGGGCTTGAGATTGTGCTCTTTGTGGCACATTGGCCCTATTGTTCCTGGCTGGCTTCACTCCTCTGCTGTGAGCTCTGGGATGCCAATGATCCCACACCATGCTGAATTCTTCCATAGGAAAGCTGAGGTCAGGTGGGTATGCCATGGCGAGCCCCGGGCACAAGCTGCACTCTGCAAGGTGCACATGTGACTTGAGTCTTTGGTTGTTTCAGGAACAAATGGCTTTTTAATTACACAGCCTAGACAGGTCCTTGTGGGCCAGTGGAGAAGGGTACCTCCTGGGGCTGTCTGGCTGCCACCTTGATTTCCACCCCTTCAAGTGGCCACTTAGAAAAGAGAGGAATCATGGATCATCAAGCTGAAGGACAGGACGGTCGCACTTTCCAGGTGAGGACAGTCACACTGCCCAGGGGAGGGGGGATTGCAGAGCCGGAGACAGATGGGGTGGGGGTACTTGGCAGATAGCAGAGTATGAGGGGTCTTCAGCCTGTGGGGCATAAGCTGGGCTCCAATGGGGATCCGAAGGGATGGTGCGGACATGGGCTTCACAGCTGGCTTAGGTTCAGGACCTGCATGTTCTCCTGCCTTCTGACCACAGGTGAGACGCCTAAGCTTCAGCTCTGTTAGCTCTAGAATGGAGGTGGCAGTGCCCCGACCCTATAAAAAGTACACGAAGAGATGCTGTCCCTCTTCAGCACCGAGAAAGACTGCTAAGACAGAGATGCGCTCTTCTGGGACCTGCCCCGTCCTGGGTCTGTATGTCACCACATGCTCTTCAGACTGTAACTCTGGGGACAGCTGCTGTTTTGCTGAAGAGAAATCACGGCTTGCAATGGGCCCTTGGCTCCCATTCCCCAGTCTGCTGTTCCCACGCTGCCGAGCTCCATGTGCTGACTCAAGGCTCCCCACGATTCCAAGTCTGAATGAGCAACTGGGGAATCCTCCTCCACATGGCATGCTCTGCCAGCATTTGGAGTCACATGGCGTGAGCACAGCACAGTGTTTGTAATGGGGATAATATTTTGAAAATAATAGCCGCATATGTTTTTTTTTTTTTTCCTCTCCAGGAAACAGCACGGCTCAGTCTGTTCTGTGGATGGTGGGCAGGAGGAGACCAGGATGTGGGGAAAGTTCTGGTTGGACAGGCTGAGGGAGCAGAGAGCCCACCTCTTCTGGACCCTGGTGGATGGCCAGCCAAAGGAAGAGGAAGTAGGGAGGGCCTGGAAGCCAGGGCATGTGTCTGTCAAGAGGTTATGGAGTTGCAAAGACGTGTGCCTGGGAGTCCTGCAAGTGTCTATAGCTCTTTGGCTCAGTGCCTGATCAGAGGCCAAAATCCCCAAGGGCTGGGGGCTAAGAAAATAAGACACATCAGGAGGACGTTTATAGTATGAACATTGGGGGTCAGCTAGTGACCCCAAGGGCTAGAAGAGCCAGACATAGTGTGATCAGCCCATGAAGCAGCCAAGCCGGCCCTTCTGCAGCAGAGAATGGAGACCGCTGAGGAAAACCCTCCAGGCTAAGGCCAGCTGCTGTGTATCCGTGACTACCGTTGCCTGCTCAGTGGCTCAGGTTGGTGCCTTCGAGAGGGGAGTGGCCCTTGGAATGACGCCACAGTGTCTAGCCACAGGAAACTAAGCTGTCTGAATGACACTAGCGAAATGGGAGGGGGGCAAATTATCCCCAAGTATAAGTTCAGGTTTGACTATAAACCCAACTGTGTGCTGCAGGCGGGCGTTTATACAAAATAAAATGCTCTCTTCTTTATACCCGTGTATACTGTGTGAAATTTGTAAACCAATGTGTACCGGTTAATTTAACCAATATTTCCAACGTCAGGCATGTTAGGATGTTTGGAGGGCTGGAGATTTGGTAATGAGTAAGACGCGAACCCAGAGAAGGCCCCTGTTCCTGTATGACCTCCTTCTAACAGGGGTTGGAGCGGGAAACATGGACACAAACCAGCAATTATCCTTAGGTGGACAGCATTGCCATACTGAAGCTAGATTAAGGTGACAGAATGGAGAGAAGCTAGCCGTGGTCAGAGGAAGCCACAAGTGACGAGAGGAAGGGCCAGCCAGAGCGTATTCTGCCCCGTTCAGGTGAGAAAAGTTGAGGCTCTGAGAGGGAAGAACCTGGCCCGAGGTCACCTGTGCAGTGATCTTTGTTAGCTCCAGCTTCCAGAGGCTGGGATGGCTAAAAGCTTTGCGCCTTTCCTGAGGTCTGAAGAAGTGTGTGTGTATGTGTGTGTGTGTGTGTGTGTGTGTGTGTATGTTTGTGTGTATGTTTGTGTGTATGTGTTTGTGTGTGTTTGTGTGTGTGTATGTGTGTGTGTGTTTGTGTGTGTGTGATTGTGTGTTTGTGTGTGTGTGCATGTGTGTGTGTGTGTTTGTGTGTGTGTGTGTATGTTTGTGTGTATGTGTGTGTGATTGTGTGTGTGTGATTGTGTGTGTGTGTGATTGTGTGTGTGTGTATGTGTGTGTAATGGGCCCTATGCAATCTGTGAGCCCATCTAAGTTGGAAGAATTGAAACTCTTGACCATGCAGAGTTGGGTCTCAACTGCAGTTCTGTTCCCTTGCTGTTTTTCTGAGCCCTGGCAGCCCCCTTAACATTTCTGAGGCTTAGTTTACCCTCTATAAAAGAGCTGTGTCTCCTAGGCTAAAGGCGAGTGTTCAAGGTGAGGTATAGAAGAGCTGGAAAGCCGCCCCTGGGTGTCCCTTGCCTCCACACCCTCATCGCTGGCTACCTGCGTGCACATGAAGGACCCATTGCCACCAACGGCTTGCTCCTTAAGGATGGGGCCCGGTCTGTTCCCTTCTGTATCCCCAGGACACAGCATGAGTATGAGTGGGTCAAGAGTATCGAGGGGCTTACAGGGTCACATGGCGGGATAATGTGAGAGGTCATACCCACAGGAGAGGACAGGAAATGAGAGCTACACATGGGCACTAAAGGGGCATGTGACTGGCTCTGGGCAGGATGCACGAGTGCTCCAGGCTTAGGAAGGAGGCAGTCTCTCAGAGGGATCTGGCCGGCAGGTTAGATGTCAGGGAGAGGCAAGCCAGATACCAGGACTGGCCAAGGAGTGAGGGTAGCATGCAACGGAGGCACACAGTCAATCCAGCTAGGGGTGGGAGTGAGTGGTGGGGGTGGGCGGGGGAGGGGACCAGCAAGGCTGGGACAGGAAGACTGAAGACCAAGGCCAGTGAAGGAGCCACAGTAGCCAATGAATGGAGCAGAGGAAAGGCAGGGGAGGGGGGGGGCAGATGGTAGATCAAGGAAGAACTGCATTTGGGTGGAGAAAGGACCTGAAGTGAGGTGGGACCTGGAGTTGGTAGCTGGAAGGGAGGGAGGAGCTGGGAACATGGATGTGGCTTGAAGAGCAGCGTGAAAGGCTGAGGCACATTCCAGGAGCTGGGACCTCAGGTGGGGAAAGCTGGACTTGTGTTCAGCATGGCACCTTGGCAGTGGCAGAGTCTCTTTCTTTGGAGAGAGAGAGAAGAGAGAAGGAGCCGGATGACACCTGTTGGGGGGGACCCCAATAGTAAGGGGAGGACAGGGCTTGGGAAGTGCCCCACCCTAATACGGGAGAGAGGGACGGGGCCTGGATGATTGTACTGGGATAGACTCAGCATTGCAGGTGACCCATCAAGGGAACTGTCAGGTGGCCTGTGAGCTGAGGTTTGGATTGGGATGTGACACCAGTCAGGTGGGGTGACCGGCTGGGATACAGCGGCTGGGCAGGACTGACTTCCAGGTGCCTCTCAGCATGTTTAAGTGGCACACTTTAGAGAAAGAAGGAGGAAGAAAGAGTGACTTGTCATCACTGCTTCCATGGGCCCAAGGCTGGGTTTCTGACTCTCCTCCAGCTGCCAGGCCAGATGCCCTGTGGGTGCCACTGTGTATCGTGTCTGCTGATGGCGGCTAGCCCCCCTTCAGAGGACACGCTGCTGTCTGATTGGTGAGAGCAGTGTACTGTGCTGGTCATTGGAGCTGAAACCAGCAATGAAGACCCCAGAGAGGAGAGCTAGGGTGGAGTCGAGACACCTAGGGGAGTCTGGTGCCACTGCTCCCTGCTGGTGGCCTGCCCCTCTTCATCTCCCAGTCTAGCCTTGGAGCCCTGTTCCTGGGCGCAAAGGGACAGAGCCTTACACACAGGCTGGCTGCTTTCTGCCTTGTTCTCTGCTGGTCCCGGGACTGTGGCTGTGGAACCCCATCTGGGGTGCACAGGAGTATGTATGAAGCTTGAGGTGTTTCTACCAAGGTAGAGGAGCCAAGACAAAAGCCTGGGTGGCCCGGGTGTTTTCACTGACTACGATATGGACAGTAACTGTAACGATGGCCCTTCCACTGTGGGCCTCCTTGGGAACGGGAGT
Source organism: Peromyscus maniculatus bairdii (assembly GCF_049852395.1). Classification (NCBI taxonomy): domain Eukaryota; kingdom Metazoa; phylum Chordata; class Mammalia; order Rodentia; family Cricetidae; genus Peromyscus; species Peromyscus maniculatus. The sequence continues at coordinate 74,664,382 of NC_134865.1, forward strand.
TTCCATCGCTGGCAGCTCATCAGGCCCCAGTGATACTGGGGAAACATATCAAGAAGGTACGTCCTGAGAAAAACATCTCTGTCTCAGCAGGGATCTCTACAACTCCTCTCATTTCCCTGGTGCCTGGGATGCAGATCCTTGCCCAAACCCCTGTCCTGAGTTGACAACCCCCTAGACTAGGAGCCATCTGGGAGCCACCCAACCGTAGTTCAGGACATGGAGGGCTCTTTTGTCCTCCCCCACCCCTTACTAAAGTCACTGAAAGATTGGGAACCTGATGGGAGGAGGGAGAAGCAGCTGTGCCTCAATGATGGGGAAGACGGTCTATGTTGGGGGTCCCTTCGATCATTAACAGAGGCTAGTGCTGAATGTTTAGGCTCCAAGCCCAGCCTCATCTTTGTTGGCTAGTCTCTGTGGGGGGCCATCAGAGTCCCTTCTCAGATTCATCTTTTTACCTGAAGATGAGGATAATGGCATTCTCTCTGCTAACATCCTGGCACATCTGCAAGGACTCCCCCTCATCCACAGAAAGATGGAAGCTTGGTGAAATTTTCCTGGTGGGGTCTGGATTTATGCACAGCCCTCAGTGCCCCCTGCCCTGCTTCCTCCAGGCTCGGGACAATCTGAGGTGGACCTGCTCTTCCTGAGGTCCCTCTGCTGGAGCACAGGTCAGGCCAGGGAATTAGGTGCTGATGTCCAGGCAGGGGTGGATGTACTAGGACACGGTTACAGGCTCAGCCCCCTCCTCCTCCAGCATGCGCAGGAGCTCCTCCATCCTGGATGCCCACAGCATGGTCAGGCTACTCTACTGGAGCTTTCCAGGTGTGGGTCTTAGAAGTCCTGGGTCTGAACTGGTTCCACTCAGGCAGACTGGGAAAGGCTTGTGGCTCTAGCATCGATTCAGATGGAAGTGGTGGGTGAGAGGATGAGAGACAGGACTGGCCTTAGAAATACCAGCCCTGGGGCTGGAGAGATGGTGCTTCATTAAGAGCACCTGCTGTTCTTGTAGAGGACACGTTTGGTCTCAGCACCCACATCGGGTGGCCCACAACCATCCATAACCCCAGTTCCAGGGACATCTGACACCCACTTCTGGCCTCCAAAGGCACCAGGCACACACATGGTGCACATACACACATGCAGACAAAACACACTCTCTCTCTCTGTCTCTCTCTCTGTCTCTCTGTCTCTGTCTCTCTCTGTCTCTCACACAAATAAATAAATAAATAAATAAATAAACAAACAAACAAATAAAATAAAATAAAACCCAAATCTTCAAAAATGAAATAAACAAAAGCCCATTCCCATGACTTTAGGAAAAATTAATAGAAAGTACCTTCAAGGAGCGCAGCCCTCCCTGGGTTCCCAACAGCATACTTGCTCCTTCTCATACATGTTCGGGGCCAAGCACCCGCTACAGACAATCGTGACAGCCACCTTTATAAGTATATTTTTATTGACAATAAAAAATTTCAATGCTTCCTTCCTTGCAAGGAAGGGGCTGCTGAGTCTTGACGTGTGCATCTGCCCACCAAGACAGAACGCCAGCGGCATGGTCACCTCCCATACACACGCATTGCTAAGAAGGCAGAGGTCAGGGGATTTACATTCATGCAATGCAGGTCTCACACTACCTGGGCTGTTTAGGTCATATTTATACAGACTTGAGTACAGTATTTATATATATATATTTGTATAGATAGATATCTCTTTAAATATATATAACTATATATAATATGCCTATTTTTTTTTACATCTATTACTCTTTCATCCAAAATGTCTGCTAGCAGGCTTGTAGAAACACCTGGTAACTGGAAGATCCTAAATGCCGCTGAGTTCTGACAGGACTTGAAAACAGTGGAAAACATCTGGGTTAACATGTGGACATGGACTCTTCACCTGACTTCTGCATTCAGGCTGCTTGGCGAACTGGTCTTAGTAGAGCTGCTGTGGGGCCCTTTGAAATGATGCTCTAAGTTCACGCTCTTGGTTGACATGATTATGTTTCAGCCATGTGGGTTTAAAAACTAGTGGCTTCTGTTGTGATGTAAGATGAGTCCTCTAAATGGCCAGTCCTGGGCTTGGGGGTGCTGTTCTCTAGGGACACCCTTTTAAACCTGGGCCCTTCCCTTGATTTCCCCTAATTGTAGAATGCGATGATACAACCCCACTAGAAAGAATATACATGTACATTAGCCAAGCACAGTGGAAACTCAGCTATGGTCCCTGCTGGCTGATAGCATGTACACTGTGGGCTTTCTAGATTTAAGCCAAGGTCAGGACACATGGGTGCATGGAAATCTCAGACTCTGTCCAGCCCTTCATGTCCCCTGGCAGAGAGCTCCCCTCCAGCTACAGGTGTCCCTTCCTCACCCCTGGGCCTTGAGAGCCCAAGGTGGGAGTGGGAGAGTGTTATGCTCTTCTGTGAGGCTCCAGAGTGTATGACCCAGGCCTCCTATCTGTCCAGGGTCTGCTGCAGGCACAGGCACCAGGAGACTGTGGCCCTATTCTCAATTTAGATCACGGTGGTGGTGGGATGTGTGTGAGGGTGAGAGACAGGGTACTGGGGTGGAGCCTGCCAGGTTTCTCACCCCTGTCTGCCTGTCCCTGATCCACCTCCTCTGGCTTCTTCATCACTTGGAACCACATCCAAAGAGGACCCCTGGGTGAGGCGAGGGCAGCCCCACAGAAGGCTCTTGGCAACCCCATGCCAGAGCTAAGGTATGCTGTGAAGGTGAAATTCAAACCCAACCCAAAACCATGTCCTCAAGCAAAGGAGGGCAAATGTCAATTAAAGGAGGCATGCCCTGGACCTCCCCTTAGCCTGCACCCCTTAGCCTGTACCTGCTGACTCAGGAGCAGGGCAGAGGCAGCTTCAGGGTACCCATCCACTTGGGACTGATTTTTTTTATTGTCCCTCAGTTTTACCTGGCTTTGTAATTCTCATGTAGCACAAACACCCACCAGGGAAGATCTCTGGTGGCTGAGGAGGAAGCTAATGAACTCAGCTAAATCTCTACACTGTGGGGGTGTTGCCTTCCAGTAGGCCAGTTTCCTTCTAGGCAAGTACATGGGGCTGGTGAGGGGAGCCGGGCGGTCGGGGGCGGGGCGGGGGGGGGGGGGAGGGAGGAGGGAGGAACATAAAATCACAAAGGTCAAGGGATGTGCCTCACTGTGTGGGTGGCCTCCAGGGAAACAAGCCTGTGGGCAGAGGGGTAGCAAGGCTAGATGGTTGTTCGCCACTTTCCCTTCCTCCCACATTTGGGAGGGGTTGGCGCCTTTAGGGCCCTGGCCACAGAAAGCCACTTCTGGGAGACACGGCGGAAAGCCACCTTCTCCGGGGCACTTTCTGAGTACCGAACTGAGGTTTCAAGGGACTGTCGGGGGTAAGTGGGGGGCACCTAGCACCAGACCAGCATCGGCCTGGCACAGAGTGCCCACATGGGTTTGGCACAAGTTGTGACCTCTGCCTGCTGAGGCGGGGCCTGGCTCACGTTGATGCTTCCTGAAGAGCCAGATGTGGGGGTGTCAGAGCAGGTGCAAAGGGAACCTCTGACTTTCTTGGGACACCCTCAGCCTGGGCTTATGGGAGACACCGAGTCCACTCCCAGGGGACTATATAGGCTGGGCTCACTGCTTCCTGAGGCAAGCATGCAGTCAGGAGCCACAGGCTAGGCTGTGGGTGGGCAAAGGAGGGTGACGCAGGCTCTGGAGACGGAAGACCATGGCAGGTAGAGTTATGGACAGATGTATGGGAAGCACCTTTGGAAGGGGACATTTGTCTCATGGCTGTGTGATGGCTTTTGTTAGAATGTCCACAGAGAAGCAGGTGAGCTTCCTGCATGAGAGGAAGCTTCCAGATTGGAATAGTCCCTGGATCTCCTTTCTTCTGGTTAAAGTGGGGTGTCTTTCTGCCCCAGGGAGACAGACAGATAGACCCTCTACTTTCACTGGAGTACGTGCTTTCTCTAGCAACTGGGTGACAGTCAATGCGCCCAACACAAGACAAGAAGAAGGGTATGGAGAGCCCTGGGTGGTGCTGCTGCTTAGGGGCCACATGCAGGGGAGCCTGGCTCAAGCCTGGTGTCTGTGCTGCACCCCCGGGGGTTGACCAGGGCTAGCCTGGGAAGAGGATGCTTTCTCTTTCAGGAGGCCCGAGGCCCGTAAAGCATGAAGTCCTGGACAGGCCCAGGGTCAGCTCATGTCCACCTGTCATCCCATGTCCAACAGTGCCACCAAGGTGCCCTTCCAGCCAGTGGGTCCAGGGCCTGCAGATTCACACTACCGCAGTGTTCACATCCACCCCTTTGCTACTCTGGGATGAGCTCATGGGATATTCAGCAACACTGGTGCCATTTTCATCTTTTCTCAGTGGTTTCCTAGAAAGGATGGGGGGGGCAAACAAGGACATCATTAGTTGAAAGCAATTGTGATAGTATAACCTCCAAACCAGAGTCCAGGTTAGCACTTCTGTGGGGGTCAATCAGAAGCCAAGTAGACTCTTAACTAGGGTGACCATATAATTTCATATGCAAACCAGGGCCAATTGACAAGGAAAGATGGGACAAGGACAAGTCTGAATTGGAACTGTTCTGGACAACCCAAAATGTGTGGTCAGCCTAGTATGATCAAGCTCTGATTGATCCCTTTGGGAGCAGTTGGTTCATAAGGAGCGGCATTAGTGATTGGATTTTGCATCCTGCCTCTGTGCAATCAAAACAATGGTAAATGTGATGAATGAATGGTAAGGGTGGTGGGTGGCATTAGTGATGCTGGCTGGTGATGGTAGTGATGGTGATGCTACTGGTGATGGTTATGGTAGTGGTACAGGTGATGCTACTGGTGGTGGTTATGGTGATAATTGTGGTAGAGGAGATGTTAGCAAAGTTAGTGTTGGTAGAAGAGATGATGGTGGTGGTTGCGGTGAAGATGCTGGTGGTGATGGTAGAGGGGATGATGCTGATATAACCATGATAATGTGATAATGACAGGGAAGGAGGTGATGGAGATGCTGGTGGTGATGGTAGAGGGGATGATGTTAGAGGAGTTGGTGGTGATGTTAGTGATGATGATGGAGAAGGTGGTGGAGATGCTGGTGGTGATGGTAGAGGAGTTGGTGATGTTAGTGATGATGATGATGATGATGATGATGATGATGATGATGGAGAAGGTGGTGGAGATGCTGGTGGTGATGGTAGAGGGGATGATGGTAGAAGAGTTGGTGGTGAGGTTACTGATGATGGTGGTGGAGAAGGTGGTGGAGATGCTGGTGGTGATGGTAGAGGGGATGATGGTGGAGGAGGTGGTGGTGATGTTAGTGGTGATGATGGTAGAGGAGGAGATGGAGATGCTGGTGGTGGTAGCAGAAGTGATGATAGTGGTGGTAGCTGTGGTAGTAATGATGGTGGGGCAGATGGAGGTTATGGTAGCGATGGTGGGGTATAATCGCTGTGGTCATGGTTGGGTTGATAGTGGTAGTGGTAGCAGTGATTGTGGTGGTGATGATGATAAAGAATTCCCAAGCTGAGTTAGCACACACCAGTGGTTCTTTAGCAGATTCATTGAACCATCTGAAGCTCATTTCAGAGGTCACTGAACCCATGGTCCATTCCCCTTATGCACACAGGGATCAGGAAAGCCAAGAGGGAGGCCCTGAAAAGAATCTAGCCCGAGATTTTACACTTGCCGAGAGTGTAAAAATCACAGTTCTATTTCCTCACCTGGCTGAAGTCCTCTTTGCTCCTTTGAGTCATTCAATGAGGTCTCTGGCATCCACTCTGAGTATCTACAAACTCCTGGGCTGGACTGTACAATCTGTATTTCACACCACTATACTGCTGTCTCTTAGGTGAAGATGGCTCCAGTTACACATAGCTCGGGCACCTCCTATGTTCTCAGAGGTACCCGGATGAATGGATCTTGCTAAGTATTATCTAGACATTTATGGCCATCTTCAAAAGCTCAGGGATTGATTGATTCTGCCTTTTCAAGCACCCTTAGAGCCTCCCCCAAAGACAGGATGAGCAGGCATGGTATTTAGTGACTGGTTCAAAGACCTTCAGATGGACTCTGCAAAATCTCAGCAGAGGGGAAGGCAGGTGGGTGGTCAGTGGAGTCATGAGATGACTTCTCACATGACACACTGAGGTCAAGTCTATTCACGTTCCCCTCTTTCTTGTAACAGAAGTTGTTCACAGAGGAAATCACCCCAGATGGCTGAGCCTAGCCACTGTGGCTTTTGGAAAGGCAAGATCAAATCCACACTTCTTCTCCTGGTGTGTCCTGCTTCCAGGTAGAGAAACTTTTGTCCCTCCTTAGGGCCTCTTGAAGAAGCTAGGCTGGAGTTAAGACAGTCATTTCATGGGGTGGTGTGGGGAGAGAAACTGAGGCTGAGTGAAAGCTTTGATTGCCAAGGGCCCCAGCTGCATTGCAGTGGCACCTGGACTATCGTCTTTGGCTGTCCCTTTAGGCCAACATCCCCAGGAGGCATTCTCTTAAGAGTGGGCTCTGCATTCCAGCTGCTTGGGAAAGCATCCTTATACCTCCTCCCAAAGATCCTTCAAAGTCTTATTGAGCTTTCCAAGAACTCTATCTTGCCTAGCTTTAATCCAAGATGCCCCACTTCACGGGGCCCAAGAGCTCCCTGATGCCAGCTCATGGTGAGGGTGGCATAAAAGGTCCTCATGATAAGTAGACTTAGACTTTCTACCTCCTGGCATCAGAGTTCCTAGCTGTTCCCAAAGCCTTCTGGGCTTCACTGGTGCCAGTGAAAGCAGAACTATCCCCAAAGCAGAAGCTAGCTCTGGGACTCCATTCTCTCACCAAACATGTCATTCATGGGTGACACCGGCCATGTTAAGGGGCAGAGGCCACATCTTCAAGAACTTCAGCTTTCCACCACTCTCTACCTGCATGAGCTCAGGCAATCTAGGCAACTTCTCTGAGCCTCAGTTTCCATATCTATAAAAGGGGTATAATAATAGTGTCCCCTTCATAGGTTTATTGGAAGGATTAAACACATTAGTGCACATCAAGCATGTGGATGAGTGTCTGGCATATAGTAAGTGCTCTGTAAGTATCTGTTAGCTCTCGGTACTGCTATCAGGTGTCATGGGAGCTGCTTGGCTGGCCAGCGATGGCCATCATACTGTGCTCCAGTTCACCCAGAGTTCCTACTTAACATGCACCTTCTGAGGCTCTGGAAGAGCTAGCAGACATTTCTAGGACTCCTGATCCTCCAATCTGTGGGCCAATCTGGGCTGATCCCACTAAGCCAGACAGAAGCCACAGAGAACTCCTTTAAATGGCCTGGTTCCTAAAACCAAAAGGAAGGTGAGTGAGCATCTCCATGTGCTCTGGCTTCTGGGCAGAGGGGATGAGGGACTTGGCCTTTCCATTTGGACACCTTCTGTCCCCACCCACTAGGTGCTCTTGATCTCCACTGGGAGCATCATGTGCAGGGCCCAGCTGAAGAGCCCAGAAGGGCTTCTGCAGGAACTGCCTCCACCGGTATCTCTGCCTGGGCTCTAGGGCTCTGCTGGCAATGAGCTCACACTGTCATCCTCAACTGCTGTTCTGCTGAGGAGGGGGCGGCCGAAGTGCAGCTCTGAGCAGCCCACAGTGGGGGAAAAGATGCATTCATCCTTCGTGCTACCCAGCCCTGCGCGCGCGCGCGCACACACACACACACACACACACACATACACACACACACACACACACTCATCCTTTGTGCTACTCAGCCCTGCACACACACACACACACACATACTCATCCTTGGTGCTACCCAGCCCTGCACATGCACACACACACACACGCACACGCACACGCGCGCACACACACACACACACACACACACACACACACACACACACACACACACTCCACAGAGGCCCAACTGGAGCCTTCTCCATGGAGTACAGACTTCCCCAACCTTGAGTCCACAGCCAGCAAAAGCTTCCCCGAGCCACCAAGGTGTCACTAGGAGAAGCAGATGGTACATGGGCACCTCTCTTTCCACATCCAGGTAAAGATGAGCCCTAGATGTGGCTTATGAGCATCCACACATCATCCTTCAGCTATCCGGTTTGGCTCCGGGAGACTCTGCACATGCTCAGAGAGAGGAGCAGTAGAGGGCATGGTGGAGTGGGGAAGGTCTCCCCCAGGCTGGGACTCTCCTCTGTGGAGTACCGTTGCTCTGCAGTCAAGGATCTGTACTGGATGAAGCCCTTCCCAGCATGGATGCTGGAGAAAGTACTGCCAGGTCACACATGGAGCACTAGAGAGGGAATTTTCATGATATCTCAGGCTCCCTGTGGGTACTCTGTAAACCCCTGGAATACCACATGGTGATGAGGGGTCAATATTATTTGTGAGGGAGACTGTGGGAGGCCCATATGACACCTGATCCACTGAGGGTCCTGGCACCTGCTTTTCTGAGGCTCCATCCAGCAGAGTAGGTACCTACAATACCAAAAAGGTAATTGTGTTCTTGGAAACAGCCCCTATCTATTTCTATCAACAGGCACACACAACCCACCCCCCTTCCTGGGCACCATTTCCCAAGATGACCTTGGACAGCCCAGGAGTACCTGTCCTGGATTTCCAGAAGCCCTTCCTGGCCTGGGCCTCCTGTGTCTACAGGAGGCTGGGGCAGGAGGATTGAGGGCTTGAGGCCCAGCCTGAGCTACTTCATGAAAACTCATCTCAAAAATATATGCATGTACTGAACCTATAATTTGGGGGAGGAACCAGACTGACAAGAGGTGAATGGGGAAGAGAGAGTTGAACATGCCAAGACCCCAGCTCTAAAGCTATGTATGAAACAGAGAGGTCCCAACCCACTGGGACAGGAGGACATGACAAGCTTGACCATACTGAATAGTGGCCTTGTCTGCTCCAGAAAAACGTCACCTCCATGGCTCAGTCAAGGGTGGTGCCTGCACTGTCACCCCAAGGTACACAAAGAACAGCCCATCCTCTGATTCTGAAAGCCCCACAGGCTCGAGGCTCAAGTACTGTCAACTAGAATTGGGATTCACCAAGCCCCTCTAAGCACCCATAGCGGGCGGTTGTCTCCTGGCCTAGGGACCAGACCCTCTTGTCAGGTGAGTAGTTTATGGCAAAAGAATCTTTACCATTTATAAGCATTACCTGTCTCTGCTAATGGAGCCAGCACATAGTAGGTATACACAAAACAGTTTAGAGGTGGGAGACCCCATCCACTTTGGTGTCCGAAGCAAGGTCTGTATCTAGAGTTGCTGAATCTCAGGGCCTCTGAGCCTGTCTGCCTGTCTGTCTGTCCTTCTGACCCCACCCAGAAGGGCACAGACGTCAAATCCCCATGTTCCCTGTTTTCCACTCCACAGGAAGGGGCAGGCAGGAGTGTGGAGGTTCATCAGCAATGCAAAACTTTAGTTGAGCACCCCAACATAGTGAGAGGTGGTCTTTGGCACCACACAATTCTAGATTCGAATTCTGTTACCAAGGCAGCTCCCTAACTCTTGGAAGACCCAGTTACCTAATCTGAAAACTACAGCACACTGGGAGAAGGTAGGAAGAGTTGGATGAGGGACACAGGGTAGAGAGATGAAGGCAAAGCCTAGCCTGAGAACTCCAGGCATCCAGTCAGTTCCTGAGCACCCCAGGGAGGCGCATGCCCAGGTCTGTGCGGCATGTCGCCCCTCTCCTGCCCGGGTGTCCTGGCTTGAAGCCTGTGTGCTCAATGACCACACCCTCATTTCAAGTCTTCATTTGCCATTCTTTCTGTTTTTGAATTATTAAAACAAAATTACACAGAAGATTGGGTTCAGAAGGAAAAACTAAATAGTTTAGATGTCAACAATTATTCTAATAATAATCAGAAGTAACTTTTGGAGCACAGGAATTAGGGAAGGAAAACCCTTTCTCAGAAATGTTATTCATGACTGTTACCCTTTGGGTGCTTGGCAATGTTCTTGCATGGCTTTTGTATTATGCTGAAACAGATGTGTAACTTATAGAATCAAACTTCCCAAGGCTGGGAAGGCATGTCTGAGATCAACTCTAAAATGTTAAAGACACAAGAACAAAGAGGGAAACCTGTAGCCATTACAGCACGCTCATGGCAAGCATTAAATGGGGTAGGGATGGAGAGGGTCCCCTGCCTATCCTTCCTGCTCCTGACCCATGTGACCATCTATCCTTTACAAAAGTGGCCAGGCAGTTGACATCCCAGCCCAGCTGGGCTCCCAAGGGGCTCCACCTGGCACTGTGGCTGGACACTCACCTCTTTATGGCTTTGTAGCAAATGATGACCAGCACAGTCAGAAACACCAGGGAGGCACAGACGACAGCGACGATGATCACCAGCCCCGACCACCAGCTGTCCTCCGCAGGGCACGAGGTAGAGTTGGGAGCTGAAAGAGACTAGGGTCTGAGTCTCTGAGTGAGCGAGGTGGGTCTGTGTGATGTTGGTGAGGGAGGGGTACTCACAGTCATCCATCACCCCCAGGAAGGCCCTCTGACCTCTCCTGCTTTCTCTACCCCCACCTTAGCAGGTGACATCATGCTTGGCCCCCAGCCAGCCCCTCCCCCATTCGGTGCCTCCATCACGGCCTGGCAAGCTCAGAGCCCGGGTTGAGCGCCTGGCTAAGCAGGCCTCCATCCTCCCAGGCATGAGCTAACTGACAGCAGGGTCGGGTTTAATTTCCCATGAAAAATAACAGAACATCTCATTCTCTCAGTCAAGGCATTAAATCCGGTGCGTCTGTGGTTGGGGGTGGGGTGACGGCTCGCAGGGGACTTAGGAGGAGGGAGGAGGGAGGCTGGCCCCTCGATGTGTTTCTGAACTGAGTTTCTTGTGAGAGGCTCGCTCTTCAGGCCTGGATTCGGCCCAGGTGATGCTACCAGCAGCTTTCTCAGTGTGCAGGGAAGGGCCCAGAACACGGGAAGGTGTGTGACCGGGACAGCTTCTGACACCTGACTCCACAAGACCTTCCTGTCCTCACTCTACCCAGGAGGAGTCCTTAGGGTAAGCCTGTTCCCTCGTGGGGGGCAGTGTTGGTGCTCACCCGGAGTACAGGTCTTAGGAAACTATTTACTTCCCTGTGAGTAAGGCAAAGAGAGAGCCCAGCCCCGTCCCAGAGGCCTGGGAAGAACCAGACAGGACGAAGCGCTGGGTATCACAAACAGACTGGGGGAGGGGAGGGGAAAGAGGCATGAGAGCAGAGGCAGGGGGAGGGAGGAGAGGAGTGGACATAACACACAGACAGACAGTGCTACACAAGTCATTAGTATATGTGAAGATGCGCATAAGAGTCAAAACTCTGTCCCCAGCTCTGTCCCCTCAGCACTAGGCACTCTGAAGGAGTTAAGATGACTCAAGACTGGGATGTGTCCAGGGGGGATTCCCTTCTGTCAACACACCACCTGACAGCCACGACAGATTTCTACCCCAGCAGAAGCCACACCCCTTATTCCCAACACTTTCAAAATATCCTTGAGTCTCTTCTTCAATAATCCCTAACCTGGGGCAACCATCCTAAAGACTGCTAAAATAATAGATAAGATTCGCTTGTTCCTAGCATTCATATAAATCAATGATGCAATAAGCACATTCTTTTTTCTTTTACATTTACTTTATTTATTTAGCAGTGTTGGGGATTCACCCAAGTAGCTACATCATTTAGTAGTTCTCCCTTTTTTGTTGATGAATAGTATTCCGCCCCCCCCCCCATGCTGCAACTGTTTGTCCATTTATCTGCTGATGGGCTCCTAAGGCTATTTGCAGATTTTTGGTCTTTAGGAAAAGCTGCAACAAATATCTGTGAAGGAATCTTTTGTATAGACAGTTTCATATTCCTCATGGGTAAACATGTGTTATAGGATGGTTGTGTGTGTGTGTGTGTGTGTGTGTGTGTGAGAGAGAGAGAGAGAGAGAGAGAGAGAGAGAGAGAGAGAGAGAGAGAGAGATTAACATCGTAAGCAAACACTAGATGTCTTTCTCAGATGTTCACACTCTGGTACCCGCCCAGGCAGAACCAAGAAGGAGAAGTGGAAATAAAGAGAAGGAAGTGAACACGTCATGGGATCCAGGAAAATGTTCTCTGACTCCCAGGGGATCAGGGATGCCTATTAACAAACATATAGCTCCCTACAGATCCTCAGAAGAACCAGAGACACTCTGGATGAAACCGTTGAGACAGGGACACTACCAGGATGCTGTCAGCTGGAAGGAGCTGGCCTTAGGTACTCAGTCCCCACACAGACACTGAATGGTGCCAGAGAGCCAGCAAGACGATTGGGTCTCATGCTCCCATCCATGAGCTCATTCGGTAATTCTGTTGATAACATCAAACTCGAAATCTTCCCCTTTGGGAGCATTTTTGAGTCTTCCCAGGGTGACCTAGTATAGCTTTAGTGCCCTGCCCAAGCTGCAGTCTCCCTTGGTTATACTGCTCCAGCACCCACAAAGGTTTGCCCCTCCTTTTTGTGGAGGAGAAAGCTCTTTTTCCATGTCTGTGAGTCTGGCCCAGGCTCTGACCTGTCTGGGCACATCCCCAGGGTCACTCTGCCCTACGCGTTGCAGTCTTCCTGTGTGTGTGTTCTCAGTGCGCGGTTGCACCTCAGAAGGTCCCCAAGCATTTGGAAGCACAGGAAGGGGAGGAGCTCTCTTTGGTCACCACAGTGAATGATTCCATCAGCTAGGGGCGTTAACACTGATATACCTAAGTTAGAACTGTCCCTCAAAGACACCAGCAAGGGCCTCCTTAGAAATCCCATCCACATGACAGGTTGCAAAGCTCCGAGTGGAATTTGACAGGACCTCTTTCCTTAAACTCTGCTAGTGGGGTGGGGATTTTCTTTTTATGGTCATTATTCAAAGCATTGGTACTGGAAGCAGTTAGCTCTGGTTGTGTGTCCTTCTGTCTGAGATCCCGTGGGACTCAGCAGGTGCAGATGAACACCGCAAGTGTGGAAGGCAACAACCCAAGACAGAAACACTGCCTCTGTGAAGAGGAGGTATCTCAAGAGACCTGGTGGCATAACGCATGGATTTTGGTCACAAACCAGAGATAGATTCGAAGATGGCATTCGTATTTATCCTTGCTTGAGTTGATTAGAGAATGCCAGCGCTTGAGGGAGCCTGGGTGTTGTCATTCAGGAAAGAGAACAAACACTGGCACAACTTATGTGAGGGTTAGAGTGGGGACCTCAAGATCTTGGAGCTGCCCACTAGCCTGGGTACTGCCTCAGTTTCCTTCAATACCTCTGCAGAGATGATGAAAGCTCACCATGTGGGCAGGCTAGCGGCTCACATTTCGAGACAGCTTTCTGATAGTGCTCATCCATGCATGCATTCCCCTGGACATGTACTGAGCATGCTCAGTGCCCGCTGCTAGGAGCTGGGGGTACAGAGATGAATCAGACACAAGCTGTCCTCTGCCAGACCTGGCGCCAGCTGCCCAGGGATGATTATAAAGCTGACTAAGACCTGATCTTCTTGCATGAGGAGCCAGCAATCTCCTGAAGAAGCAACACGCACTGATTGCCAATACATAAGGGAAGGACAACCTGCACACTGAATTGGCAATCCTGGGTGACAGGCAGGTGGCCAGACCAGACGAAGGAGTGTCAAGCACCAGGAAAGAGCTGCCTCAGTCTCCGCTGTCTCTGTCACTCCCTTTGAACATGACAGGAAGGCAGGAGCTGTCCTGAATCCTCAGGGTCATGTCACTGTTTCCTGAGCCTCAGCGAAGTTGACACATCAGCCAGCTCTCCTGACCCTGTGCAGACGATGGACCAGGCAGCCAGGAGGGCACTGGAAAAGGGCCCAGGCTCAAGTCTGCTGTGGCAAGGGAGTCTCATTCTTTTTAGTTAGCACATGCTGTATTAAAGGGCTGGGAATATCCAGCCTAGGCCAGGCCCTGGACACCATGGTTAAAAGCTTTGGGACTTCTGCTTCTAGGCACTGAGGGGAAATGGGGTGGATCTGGCTGACTCCTAAAACATCCAGAACATTCCAAATATATGAAGCAATGAACAATGGCAACAAGACAGTAGTCTTCAAATAATTTAAGATCTGGAGCTCTAAAGCCATTAGAAGAAGATGCTTCAAGATATAGGCACAGCCAGGACTTTCTGCAAGGTAACTCTGAGCCCAGGAAGTAATTCCAAGAATGGACTGTTGAGATTGTATGACATTAAGAATCTTTTGCACAGCAAAGGAAATAATCATCAGATAAAAGAGATGACCTGCTGAAAATCTTCACCAACTACACATCAGATGGGATTAATATCTAGACTATAAAAAGAACTGAACAAAACAGATAGACAAACCACCCAATCAATAAACGGGCCAATGAGCTAAATAGAGAGTTCTCAAAAGAAATGATTTAAAAGATGTCCAACATCCTGAGCCATCAAGGAGATGCAAATGCAAATGACTTGGAGATTCTTTCTCATACCCATCTGAATGGCTATCACCGAGAAAACAAATGGCAGCAAATTCCAGCGAGGATTCATCGGGCATGGGAACGGGTGCAGCCACTATGGGCATCAGCATGGATGCTTCTCAGAAACCTGAGACTAGAAATACCGCATAACTCAGCGGTATCACTGGGTACATGTCTGAAGAAATCTAACTCCTGCCACACTTACACATCCATACTCATGGCTACACTGCTCACATTAGCTAAGAAATGGAACCAGCCTAGATGTCCATCAGCAGATGAACGGATAAAGAAAATGTGGTTCATATACACAATGGGACTTGTTTTCAGCTGTAAAGAAAAATGAAGCATTTACATTAGGGGGAAAAAGGATGAAATCAGAGATTATTAAGTGAAATAAACCAGATTCAGAAAGACAAATGCTGTTTTCTCTCGGATGCACAATTAAGATTTAAGAGTGTGTGTGTGTGTGTGTGTGTGTGTGTGTGTGTGTGTGTGTGTGTGTCTATGATGGATGCATGTACCCACATATGTTCACGAGTGTAGTCTGGGAAAGTAGAAAGAGGATGAGAGGAGGAGATCACTCATAGGGAGGAGTGGGGAAAAGGAGAGGATGGTGAAATATATGAGGTGTGAAAGCAGAAGGCAAGACTATTGGGGGGCGGGATGGAATGGAAAGAATGAGGGAAGGGAGAGAGGATGAATGAGAACAATGTATAATGGCACAGATGTATGAAAAATCCACAGTGAATGCCGGGCGGTGGTGGCGCACGCCTTTAGTCCCAGCACTCGGGAGGCAGAGGCAGGTGGATCTCTGTGAGTTCGAGGCCAGCCTGGTCTCCAAAGCGAGTTCCAGGAACGGCGCAAAACTGCACAGAGAAACCCTGTCTCGAAAAACCAAAAAAAAAAAAAAAAATCGACAGTGAAGCCTGTTGCCTTGTATGCTAACTTAAATGATGACAACGATGACTATGACGATGATGATGATGATGATGGTGATGGTGATGGTGGTGGTGGTGATGATGATGATGATGATGATGATGATGATGATGATGGACAGTAATTCCCAGCCTTCTGCCTCAAGGAATTTCTAGAGCAGCATAGGAAGGAGGAATCGAGGCAGTGACCAGGACAGAGGTGGTCCCTGCCCTAGGAAGTTCTGAGAAGAGTAGGGCCAATGGAAAGCAGAGGTGCTTCAAGGACATCAGTTACACATGTGGCAAGTGCTAGGATGGGAAAAGGGTTCAGCAGATCCTACGGGAGGGAGCCTGGAACAGAAGCAGGTAGGTGTGGCACTTCAGATACATCCGCTGAACGGGTATTTAAGGAGATGGAGGAGACCAGACACTTCATTTGTGGGACTCAGAGACTTCAAGACACACACCAGACACCCAAGTGCCTGGCTGATTTACTGAAGGAATCTAACTCCTGCCATGGGCACACTTACACATCCATATTCATGGCTACACTGTTAGCAGTGGGGAATGGAGGCCACGGAGCCAGGGACCTGGTGACTGCTCTTGCCGCCAATTCAACACAGGCTAAGAGGTAGGCTGAGAGAGCCGGCTGTTCCCAAACCTAGTGGGAGGGAACTAGAGGAAGTAGGGATGAACTAAAGTGGCCGTCTTAGTTTTGCTTCCTGTTGCTGTGATAGAAATACCCCAACAGAAGCAACCTAAGGGAGCAAAGGTCTATTTCAGCTCACAGTTCAATGCACAGTCCATCCTGGTGGGGAAGTCATAGTAGCTGGAGCTTTAAGAAAATGAGTCACATACATCCACAGTCAAGAGCAGAGATGCACATTAGCACTCAGTGTGCCCTCTCTGCTTTATACAGTCCAGGATCCCCTGCTCAGGGAACGGTCCTGCTCACAATCAGGATGAGGCTTCCCATGTCAATTAATGCAATCAAGACAACCCCTCACAGACATTCTCAGAGGCTAATGTCAATCCAGTTTCTCAGGTTTGCCCAGAAGCCTTCCTTCTGGGTGCCGAGATCATAGATGAGATTCTATCACAGGGGCTTTGAGGGGTCTGGAAGCAATCCTGTCTTTAAACGGTTAAAAGTCACCTTTCTGGGGCTGGGGAGGTGGATTGGTTGGTAAAACGCTTGCTGCATAAGAATGGGGACCCCGAGCTTGGTTCCCCAGTGGTCATGTAAAAGTTACTGTGGTGGGGCACATCTGTAACTCCAGATCTGGGGGACAGGTAGTGACAGGATGAAACTTATTAAAGAAGGAAACTAAAGTTGACCTCAGGTACACACACACACACACACACACACACACACACACACACACACACACACACACACACGCGCGCGGTGAGGGGTAGTGTACACCCATTTTTCCATCTTGAGTCACGGCCTTATCTGGTGCTCTGCTGCTTCTCAACACTGTGTATGGCCCTCTCCAGAGGCACCCTGCTCTGAGGTCCAGCCTGAATGCCAGGCACTACTGGGACACCACAGGCCTTGGAGAACATCCTCAGACATCTCTCCTTGGTTTCAAAGTCTCGGTGACTCATGTGCAGGCTGCCCCAGTGGTTTGCGGCTGACTCCCTGGGAACTGCAAGGGTTGTAGGCCCTAATTGGCCTTCATTCCGCTGGCTAGGCTCAAGTGAGGAGGGCCTCCCCCACCCGCCTCACTCTCCTGTTTCTAGCTTCCAGAGCAGCCCAGGTCCACGGGCGGCTCACACACAGTGACAAATCAGGCCAGTGTTGGCTTGTCTGGGTACTGCGGAGGTCAGTGGAGGTCAGCCCCTGTGGGTGTCAGTGGAGGTCAGTGGAGGTCAGCCCCTGTGGGTGTCAGTGGAGGTCAGCCCCTGTGGGTGTCAGTGGATGTCAATGGAGGTCAGCCCCTGTGGGTGTCAGTGGAGGTCAGCCCCTGTGGGTGTCAGTGGATGTCAGTGGGGGTCAGCCCCTGTGGGTGTCAGTGGAGGTCAGCCCCTGTGGGTGTCAGTGGAGGTCAGCCCCCTGCTCCCTCCAGGGATAAGGACCCTGAACCTGCTTCCTGCCGGCAAAGGTTAGGCTGGGTCCCAAATCATTACATCTTGGGTTTACATGGTCTTGTCAGCACCACCAGGTAGAGGTGACAGAGCCTAGTTCCAAGCGACAATTTTATGGCACGGTTGGTCTTTAGGGTGGCGCTCCTCTCTGCACTCTCTCTTCCAGCACCATAAGGGTGTCGAGGAAGCTGTCCTGTTTATCTAAGAAAGATTTGAGGACACAGGACACAGAGCACATTGACAAGTGAACAACGTGTCCCTGCCGTAGCCAGTGACCTAGGACAGGCTCTGGTCCTGTGTGGTTTCCAAGAGAAGTGAGGAGCTAGGAGCTATGCTAAAGATTTAAGTGGTGACAGGATCTGTTTCATAATCCCTTAGGGGCCAGGGAGGAAACTGAGGCTTGGAGTGGCCAAGGGGGCTCTGCCCAGGGCTGTGTAGTAACCCCACAGTCTGAGCCCCACTTTCTGACCTGGCCCCAAACCAAAGAGCATGCTGGCTCAGAAGTTCCCTTACAAGTCCCCAGCTCTTCCCCTGCCTCAGTGCCTGAAGCCCTGGCACTGCTGGGCAGTTTGACACAGACCCAATGTCCACTAAGGAAGGCGGGGTGGGGGAGGGACACCACCTCTCTCTCATGGCCTGCCCCACAGAGAGCCTCATTGTCTATGGATACAAGGAACTGCCTCAGCCCCTGCTAGCTGTTCACAGGCACTGGGCATCCATGGGGAGGCCTGTGCCAGGGTGTCCACCACCCATGGGGGCCTCAGGGTCAGTGTGCGGGTGGAGCTGTTCCTCATTTCTCACCAGAGACCATGGGTTGGGCTAGACTTAAAACCACAGATAAACCACAAGGCTTTGGTGTTTGTGCACTCTGGAACCCGGACCTCATATCTGGAGTTGCTAGGAGTACACCCAGTGAAGAGAACACCGTCTTGGGGTCCTAGATCCCCACCCATGTTGGGGGGCAATATATAGACAGGTAATGCCATGCCTACTCTGTCTTGTGCACACCAGCCTTCCTGCAGCCCTGATGGAAGTCCTTCTCTACATCCCCAGTCATCCAGGTGCAAATGGACCAGGAGGGCAGCCACACTACGATATGAATAAAAACTTGTTCAGGCTCTGAAGGGTGTGGTGTCAGTGTGCTGCCAGGACTATATGGAGCTGCAAAACACAGAGGATAACAGGCCAGACCTTGGCTGGGATGCTCAGAACTCTAGACCTACGTTCAGTGTAGCCCTAGAAGCCATATCTCTGCCTCCAGTGTCTCCTCAGCTTCACTGTGCATACAGCATCTCCCAGATGTGCACCACTGGCCTGGCCCAGGCTGGAGACATCTAACAGTAAGGGGTCCTTCTCAATTTTCCCAGGAGCTGTGCCTCCATCCAGATTCAGCCCCACACCAAACATTCTCCCTTCTGGGCTCCTTTCTCTGAGCCTCACAGCCATCAGGGGACCCTCACCCCTCCTCTTTCTCTTCCTCTGCTTTGCTCTCCTCCTGATCTCTGCTTAGATGAGCCCATCTTCCTCACATCCAGAGGTTCCTCCCCGCTGGGCGTCCATTGCTCAGTTTAGTGCAGTGATTATCCACAGTGGCTTTGAACTGGGAGCTGGAGTTGAAGTCTGAGCTCTGGGTTGGGCAAGCTATTCAGTATGTTAGATTTTTATCTGTTTCACCCACTGTAACTTGGGAGAAGCCACGGAACCTCCTCCAAGGAGGTACCAGGATTAGAGAAGATCCACAGACAGACAGCTGTGCCTGTGGCAGCTGAGCATTAAGTCGGTGAAGTGAGAACTGGCAGCCAGAAGGGAAGGTGCCAAAGAGGCTTCGGAGGGATGGACGGAGAGAGCCTGTTGGGGGCTCTGTCAGAGGGACTGTGTGGGAGGAGATGCAGACAGTAGGTGCACAGGGCTTTGTTGCCCAAGGCAGGAGCCCCCATGGAGCCATAGACGGTGGGGAAACAATGACCAGAGAAGGATTTTCAGGTGTGTGGTAGAGCACATGTATGTGCTTATGTGAGGAACGGGCAGTGAAGGAGAAAGAGAATCCACTGGGTGTGTTCTAGGAGAAAGGGACCTAAGGACCCTGAGCCAGCCAGAGGAAGACCCCGCCCCCCTCGCCAGATCAGGAGTCCCTGCCTGGGTCTCTGATGGAGCCCTGCTCTGTAGGAAAGGTAGGCTGGAAGTTTTTACTGCATGGGGTGGTTGTCTAGAGCCTGGGTGCTTCTTTTTGGGATGTGTCAATCATTTCAGGAAGAGTTGTGAAGCCAAGGCAAAGTACCGAGGGTACCAAGGGGGAGTGGGGGGATGGAAACCAGTTGTCTAGAAGAGTGAGTGATTGATGATGTCGTGAAGGGAAGTGTGAGAAAGACCCTAAGAGAACTTGAGATCATGAACCCAAAGTTCAAGGTCGTGTGTCTTGCTCAGGCCACCTTCCACTGCACAGGACAGGTGGGGATGCAGAGAAGCCAAGAGCAGCTCTTTCCAGAGGGTTATGATGAAAGGAATGTCGAGTGTGGGTCCTTGCAGGGAGCAAGGACAAGGGTTGACAGCTGAGGGAGCCATGGCACAGAACCTGAGCACATCGTCTCAGAATTGGGGCCTAGACAGATTTGAACCTGTGACCCCTCGATAGATAGAACACAAGCAATCAAGCAAGTCTATAGGTACAGAGACTGCTGGGAGATGTTTTAGAGGAAATGAGACAGGGAGGCAGGAGGAGTCAACGCCGTGTGGGAAGGGGATCTGCTGCCACTGTGAGAATCAGGGTCCCCTCTCTCAGGAGATATTGAACCTCAGTCCTACATGGAAGGGCCAAGGAGGTAGCCCTAAAGAAAGAAAGGGCCTATCTGGATGGGCCTAGGGTGGCAAAGGCAGGCTAGACACCCCCAAACGTGCACACACACACACACACACACACACACACACACACCTCTAGACAAAGGGCTCGAGATTCTTCCATCTGTTGACTCCAGCCAGCAGCCCATGCTCCATGGACCACTCTCTCCTCTAATGTCTTTCTGCCCTGTGTCTGGGCACAGAGCCCAGTGTGGTGGTGGGGTGGCTGTTTATCATCAAGAGCACCATTTCTCAAGGCTCGGCTCCTGTGGGGCACTTAAAAACCCGGATACATTATTAATAATCGTCTCCTTCATTCCTGTGCCTAATTAGGAGAGGCAAATTATGAATCAGGTTCATGTCTCTCTGGTGGGGGGCAGCGACAGCTTCTCCTGGGTGAGAAAAAGATCACAGGGAGGTCTGGGCAAGAGCTGGGAACAGTGGCTCACAAGCTGGTATAATTAATTTTGCTTCTGTGGGGACTGAGAAACAGGACCTCCCTTGTCTCTCACCCAAATGGCCCTCTTTGTTAGGTTCTCAAAAGTGAAGATTTGTTACTCCGGGAGCCTGGCCCAACCTTTCCTGTCTGCTCTGGTCCCCTTCTCAAATCTGCCATGCCTGCTGGCCCCAACAAGGCTGCAGGTGCAACACAGCACAGAGGGTCACGTTTGCCAGCTCTAGGACAGCACAGCCCTGTCCAGAAGTGACAATGAGCTCCCATATCTAGAAAGCTCTGGGTGACCACGGAGCCGATCTCCTTACCCTGTCCTCACTGTTTCAGTGTGAGTCCACTCTTCCACTCCTGCAGTGTGCAGTGCACAGGGATAGACGCTAGGAACAGGATGGATGGATGCTGCTCTCAGAACACCAGCAACCCAGAGGAGGACAGGCGTTAATTCAATAGTCATCAAAATGCAGGCTGGGATTCCAACCTCACCCAGACACCTGTCGGTGTCTAAAAGACAAACACCATAGAACAAACAGGTAGTAATGCCATGACATGGAAACCAGTGGGGGTTGACAGAGCATACTGAACTCATTTTTGCTTAAGAGAAGCTTGTGGTCCAAGGATGGAGAAATGTTCCTGCTGTCTCTAGGAAATGCCCAGCAGAGCCTCTGCGCTCACCAGGATCAATAGATGAGAGATGGCTTCCCCCTTTCATCATGGCCCTTAACCCATGATGGAGGCCTTGGGAATGCCCAGGTTGGTAGAAACAGTTCTTTCTAAACAGTTAATTATTTAAAAGAAAGTCTCAGGGTCACCTTGGACTAGTGGTGATGAACTCTGGTCTGAAGGTTGACTCTGGGCCGCTGCTTGTCCTACAAACAAGGTTTTAACGGAAATATCTACTGCGTGGCTTTTGACAAAAGTTTGCTTACCTCTAAGGGACACCGTTTTTTACCTCAGATTCCTCATCCATCTTAACAGAATCTGGGCCTGCGCTGAAAATTACATCTCATTTGTACTGTAAGTGTGAGCATTCTGGTTCTTCAATTTTATTACTTTCCCAAATGTCGCACCAATTCTCTAGTGTAATCTCTAGGTGTGTGGCACGGGGCGCTCTCTGTTGTCTGGGAAGTTTAAGAGTGACAATGTGATAAGCAGCCAAGCACAGCAGACAGACAGACAGACAGACGGCTCACATCTTGACTTGGTAAATCATGCCCACTAAGTCATTCCCCAGCCAGAGCACACAGCCCTCAAGTTCTCATCCACAGACGCAGTGACGACATTTCCCTGGGAGGCTGGAGGAAAGCGCCTTCCAGTGTGGGCAAGGATGCGGGGACTCTGCTTTGGATGCCATTGGCCCAGAACTGCAGCCCTTCTTTGCGGCACCTAGCTGGGCTGCTCAAGAGGCAGGGGCGAAGCACAAAGTGAGCAGCCTGGAGGATCTCAGTCTTATATGGCATCCTCAGCCAGTGCTTGGCAGGTGCCACCAGTTGGGGACCTGTGGCCATGCTCGGTGCTCTAACTCGGCTTCTTCTTACACCATCCCACCTCCTCCATGGCCCCACAGTCTCCCCTGGAAACATCTGCTTTTAAAATTCTCATGGGAGGTTCCAAGGACAAGTTCCACATCAAGACACTCAGACATGAGGTCACCAAGGGCTGACAGTCCCTGGCAGCCTTAGAGGATGAAATTCTATCCCAAGGAGGTGAATATGAACTCTATGTTCTGGATGACTAGCTCCTAAAACCTCCTGCCCTTTTCTGGTTCTCTGAACACAGCCTGGGTCTTATTTAAAAGTCTCTGTTAGGTGACGCTAGGATCAGTTCTGTCCTGGCTGAGGCCACACAAGCACAATCTGCTGAGAAAGTCCCTGATGCTCATCAGGCCTCTGTTTAATACAGGGAAGAAAACTGACATGTATGTGGCTTTGAGACAAAACCATACTTAGAAGTACAACTATCCACACTGGTTGTCCAGGAGCACGCTGTCCAATACAGTAGCTATCATCCACATGTGACTACTTAAGCTTGATTTAAACGATCAGTATTGTAAGGGCTGGAGAGAAGGCTCAGTCAATAAAGAATCTGCTATGCAAGCGTGAAGACCCAAGTCTGAAGCCCAGAGCCTGCATAAAAAAAGCCGGTAGGTGCAAGCTCATAATCCCTGTCCTAAGGGGACAGAAACTGGTGGATCTTTGGGGCTCCTAGCCAGCCTGTCTAGCTTACAGTTGAGTTCCTATGTAAACAAACAACTCCCCGCCCATACATACACCCAGAAATTCCGAGGTGGATGGTGCCTGAGGAACGTCACCCAAAAACAACCTCTGGCCTTCATACACACACACACACACACACACACACACACACACACACACACACACACACACGCACACGCACACGCACACACGCACACGCACACGCACACGCACACAGTCGCCCGAGCCATGAGGAAAGTGACAGTCAGGGCTTCTAAGTGGGAAGGCTTCTGCCACTACCACTGGAGCAGAGTATAGTGGCATAAGCCATCCTCCCAACACTTCAGCTCTGATGAGCCAGGGAGGAGCCGTGGACCTTCCAACCCCACACGTGGTGCACCCATGGCAGGGTGAGTGGGATGCCTGGACCGAAAAAGCAGTCATTATGCCTTTAAGACAAGAGTGAAGCCTTCTGTGATGGGCAGACAGGCCATTGTAGTGACATCGGCCAGTCCCAAGATGGTGAAGATCCTGCTACTGCAATACCCATAGATGATTTCTCTGCCCCTGGTTGGTCCAAAGCATGATGATGCTGAGACTGTGTGAAAGGTCTCCCTGGCAACAAGCACCGTCCTGGGCCTTTCCTCTGCCTAGACATGCAGTTTCTTTTAAAGATCAAGGTCACACCACCCAGCCACCTGGGTTCTGGTACTGTCATCAAAACTCTGAACTTTTGTGAGTCACCACATCTCCCTGGCTCTCAAAGGCCCAATGAGAGTAGTAACAAGGGGCTAGGTCAACATCCACAGCTCCATCACAACCGGCATCTCAGGCTGCCTTGTGGTTCTTCAGTGTTTGGGGGTTTCTCTGGCCTCCGCTCACTAGATGAAAATGGCAGCTGTTCCCCAGCTATGATGAACAACTGTCTGCTTCTGGGAGCTCTTCCAGGGCTCTGTCCTGACTCCTGAATTCAGTGCAGAGGCCAGTGCATCCAACAGCCAGCAGCAAAGGAAGGAGCCAGATTCAAGCTCCTGGTGTGTACTGCACCAGCCCTGGCTAATCAAAGAGGCTGACTTGATAGCCTTCCCACAGGACATTCTGAGGTTCTGAGCCCATTGCCTTCAGAATGACCCCCAGCTACTGAGAGGCTGCCCAGTGGAACTGGCCATAACAGGATTCGGAAAGAAGCCTAAGCATTCCTTCCACAATACCCATAATCCTCTCTGCCAAGGCAGGGGGTGGTGTGCCTTTGCTACCCATGGTCTAATTCATTCTGAATCTGCGAATAAGAAACCCATTCATTCTGGGCCAGGAGGCCCCGGGGCAGGAGGGAGGGAATAGTGGCCTCTGGCCCTTTCTGATTGTTGGCAAGGGTCACACAGAAACTTGGGAGCATGCTCGTCCCATGTGCCTTTTTCTCTGACAGAAGGTGGGGTGGGGGGACATTAACCAGGGCATGCTTTTCCTTGACCCACCCAAAACCTTGCCGTCTTCCCCAGGCAGAAAGCCCAACAAAGTAAAGTCTTTGTAAAGGCTGTTGAGACCAGGCCTCCCCTAACTGAGAGGTCACATTACCTCCCTCCAAACAGGACCCCCTCGATAACTACAAGCCACAGTGGAGCAGAGGGTCTCGGACCTCTCCCAGGCAGTGCGATCGCACCAACTAACCTCCAGGTTAATTCAGTTCTATAACGCGAACCAGATTCTTTTTCATCATATAAAGTAATGATCGCAGTGTATATGGAGTCTCAGGCAACACTGCTTATGTTTACGCACAAGGCCAAGGAGTGCCACCGTGGGGATGTACCAGGCTGTCTCTGTGCTGTCACATGTTTTTGTTTGGTTTCCTGTCATGTGCTGAAAAGCCAGCAAGTTCCTAAGGTCTCAGAAAATGTTACAGAGGAGTTCTGACAGGTTCAACTTGCTGAATAATGATATGCTGGCAAGGGGCTGAGGAGACGGCTCATCCATAAAGTGCCGGCGTGATAAGCAGGAGGACCAGAGAGCCATCCCTAGCCCCTGCATGAAAAGCTAGGTGTGGTGGTGGGTGCTTACAGTCCCAGCACTGGGGAGGCAGAGACAGGAGGATCCCTGGGACTTAGTGGCTGGCCAGCCTCTTCTGCTTGGCAAGCTCCAGGTCAGTGAGAGACCCTCTCTTAAAAAATAAGGTGAACAGTACCTGAGGAACAACGCTTGAAGTTGACTTCTGTCACATACACACACACACACACACACACACACACACACACACACACACACACACACACACACACACTGTAGTAGTAGCTGTTGTTCCCTTGGCTGCTGTGTGTCACACACCACTGCAGAAACATCACCTGACTTAAGTCTTCTGACCCTGCAGGAGAGGTTCCTCTCATCGTTCCCATTTGCAGAGGTGAGAGCAAGCTCATGAGGAAAGTCAGTAGCAGAGGAGGACTAAGCTGGGACTCTAGGTGACCTGAGCCCCAAGTCCCTGCTCTCCACCACACACTACTGAGAACCAGACAAGACTCCAGGTGTTCGATTCCAGCCAGGGCACCTTGCCCCAGCTTGAAGAACAGATTCAAACACTGCTTGGGAGACCCTGCTCCCAGGTTTCTGACTGCCATGAGGAGTGTCCCTGACCTTCTCCAATCTCTCACTCCTTCCAAGAGCAGATGAGGGGTTGGAGAGATGGCTTAGCAGTTAAGATTGCTAGCCGATCCTGCCGAGGACATGAGTTCGGTTCCTAGCACCCACTCAGGTGACTCACAATCGCCTGTGACTCTAGCTCCAGATCTGAAGCTCTCTTCTGGCCTCTGTGGGCATCAACAGCAGTTGACAGAACTCTAGGAGGTGACATTTGCTTCATCCATACTCTGGACCTCAAGCCAGCAGAGAGAACGAAAATGCTCAGCAAGAGAGAGATGGAGAAGTGACTTTTCACAGAATTTCACATTACCCAGGATAGCCTCCAATTCATTACGTAGCTAAGGATAGCCTTGAACTGCTGATCCTCCTGTCCCTGCCTCCCGAGTGCTGGGATTACAGGTGTGTGCCATCACACTCTGCTCAAAGATTTTCTTTTCCTTCCTGGTAGTGGGGATTGAACTCACGGCCTTGTGTATGCTCAGCAGTCACTAAGCTATACTGCCAGCCCTGTGGGAGGGTACAAGGAATTCTTCCTCTTTAATCCAGTGTCATCACGAACTCCCCCAAGCACCTCAGTCTAAAATCCAAATGACATTGACCCCTGAGCAACCTAGTCCTGCCATCTGTTCTTTATTTTTCCTGACAGCTGGCCTCACAGGTCACCATAATCAACTGCTCCATCATCTTCCTTTGACAGGGACATTGATGGGGGCTCAGAGGTGAAGACTGTCTCTCACAGACAGGATGATGCTTCAGAGGCCAACTATGTCCACTAGGTGAAGAAATCCAGCTTCTGTGTTCCCCATGGCCCGGCAGATAACGGCACCCCACACCCATGCTCATGCAAGGAGTTCAGCGGGCCATCAAAACAGAAAGAAAAGCAGGAGGGGGTGTTAGGAAGACGTGGGAGGGTCGGAGGGAGAGGAGGATAAGAAGGAAACTGGGGGTGAGTGTGATCGAAATATGTTACATGCATGTATGCAACTGCCAAAGAATACAAATTTTTTAACTTAAAGAAAAGAAAACCAGTTACCAGGCACAAGCAAGGTATTGTCCCATGACTACTAGTCAGTTCCCCACCAATGAGGCAGCCTCCACTGTAACCCAACCCCTTCTCCATTACTGGCCAACTTCTGGGTCTTTCTAGAACTTTCTAGTCCAGAAAGGTCACCCCTTTCCTATGACTCCTTCCAGACGCATGTGTTTCTAGCCACTCTAAGTGTGAGCACCCAACGCACACACCAGGGATGCTGGTGTGCGTGTGTTACAATACCCATTCTGCAGAACACACTGCTAAATCAGCAGGAGTGGAGCCACTTTTTGTTGTCCTTTCATAAGAGCTGAATAGGATGCCATGGGATGCACCACGACTCATCTAAAGCCTTCTGAGGCCATTTTCAGATGCAGGGTACCTCAGCCTGTTGTTGCCTGTAATTTCCAAACCCAATGGTTCAGGGGAGGCTCAGGGTTCACACAAGACAATGAGCTCACCAGTTGCTCCATCCCAAAGGGGGTTCGGGGGAGTCCTTCCTGCCACCTCCCTCCATGTGACCCAACGGTAAGCCATGCCCTTTTTCTTAAAGTTTGTCTCTGCCATAACTGCCTTCCACCTGGCCTCTTCTTTGCCCATGCCACCCCTCCCTGTCTCTTCCTCACACGGCAGCCTAAATGAGTTACACCCCTGCTCTGCATAGCTTCCAGAGGCTTCTTGCCAAAGATGGCCTGAACCCTAATCTTTTTATCACGGCTATGCTAAATATTGCTTCTATTTAAGTCCCTTCCCTTGTAGAGAGGACTCTAGAAACTTCCTGAACAGTAACAGAAAACTCCCATAGCTAGCACAAAATGTGGGAACTTCTGAGGGGAAGATGGATGGGTTACGGGATGTGTGTTAGGAGGGGAAGGGCGGGAAGGGAGTTAGTCCTCTCACCTAAGGGCTGCACCTCAGGAACAGCACCCTTAATTCCCATCAGCACACACCCTCACTCCCAATACTCTCCCACAGAAAGATGAGTATTTGGGTGGAAATGTCAGAGCTGGTTAATCCCACATGGCTTACAGGCTGCAGAAAGCATCTTAGCGTTTACTAGGAAGATAAACTGCTTTGCTGCCGTAAGGCCCAGAATGTTCTCAGAGATGAGAAGAAAATCCTTTGTGTATTTCTGACTGTGAAGGAATCCAGGTCCTGGCTTTGGGGAGGGAGGTAGGGGTGGGACTTCACTCGGTGGTGGTGTGTCTGTGTTTAAGGCCCCATGGGGAGTTATTACGCTTCCTGCTCTCCGGGACTCTGAGGGGAGGTTGGCACACAGGAGCAATGGACTCCTCCTAGGATGGAGCAGGAGTTCAGCAACATGGAAGAAAGGGGGGAGGGTGAAAGCGGAGAACAGAGGGACGCTTTTAAAAAAAATCTCAAAAAGGGTAAGAAAAGTTTGGCCTTGGTGCCATTGGATCTTACCATGTCTGAGCCAAGAATTGGAAGAAGAAAAAAAGTGGAGGGTCTTCACTCTCAGAAGAATGTGGTGTACACACTCTGGGGCCCCAGTTCCCTCATCTGAGGCAGCCAATGACAGAACACTTCCCATATGTTCCCCATCACACTTCCTGTGGGCTCCCTTAGAGTGTCCTGATGAAACCACACCCTGGCTCCATAAGTTCCATTCCTGTTCTGGTCTATTTCTTCCTTCCTTACTGCGTCCTCCTGGGAGCATTCCCTTTTCCCTCCCATACACCTGAAACATCTCAGCTCAGCTCTGCCTCTAGAACGAACCAGACAGCATGACTGATGAAAAACAAAGTCACCCATAAAAGCACCGTGGGCCACACAGGACTGTATGAGTCTAGTGGGAGACCGTGTCCACAGGCACAGAGCAGAACCGGAAGCTGCTAAATACCTTCCTGTCCTCTAGCCAAGCTAAAGTTAACCCGCGACTGAGCTTGGCAGGTAGGAGATCCATGCTCTGTGATGAACGGCATTTACTTTATCTCTGGCTCCTGCCCACTCTGCCAGGGGGCACTCACCCTCCAGCCCAGATGCCAGGAACTAGCCATTCCTACAGTTCCACATACACCTAGACAGTGCTTTGCCACCCTGGTGGAGGGCCACTGTAGGAAAATCAGCTCAAGTGAGAGCCAGGAGAGTGGAGGAGGCAAGCATCCCCTGAAGCTGGGGGTTCCAGTGAACTTGGAATAAGGAGAGGATGAGGAAGGAACTAAGAACAGGTCTGAGGAAGGGAAGGGTCGGGCAGGAACAGCAAGGTCTCCACTCCCTGCCCAGGAGTCCAGGTAAGGCATTTCTAGCTGGTCTGCTGTGCACAGTACTAGCTTCCCAATATGAGGGGGTGGGAGGTGCCCTGGCGGAGACGCGTCCAGAAAGGACTGTGTTCACCATCTCTCTCTGCCCCTGGCAGACAGCAGTTTAGATATCGCATACCAGGAGCTTCCCAGACAGTCTGGCCCAAGACGTGTGAGCCTTTGCTGGGCTCCTCTTGGAAGGGACAGAGAGGGGCACAGATGCCACTGCCAGGTCACAACTAGTTCTGGTAAACCCCAGCAAGGCCCTAGAGGCTAGCAGATGACATCCCTGCATGTAGTTTGGCCATATTTAGAGAAAAGAAAGGGAGGGCAGCATAAATCAGCTCCCCAGAAACAGGGCTGCAAACCAGGCCAACATCTCGGCATAATCTTAGAAAGAGACCGTTGCCACAGTGAGGTCCCCAACACAGGCACACAAACGGCCTGGGGCCTGGCCTCCTTCCATCCCGGAGAGACAGATAGTCTCCGTGCAGGGCTTAGCCCCATGATCCTCCCCAAAATTCATCTGAGAACTGTCACTCTGCTCTGAGTCATCCAAGTCCAGCTCTGGTCTACCACACTCTGGACAAAGTGGTAGCCTCCTAACCAGCCTCATCCCCACCCCCCACTTTCTACTCACTGCCAAGGATCATCTAAAGAGGCAGGTCCCTTCAGGTCATCCTCATGGCCCCGTGTCTCTTTAATGACTCTCCACAGTACTTTGAAGAGGACCCAGCTCTGTGCGGTGTGACCACTGTGGTTTGTGGACCCTGAATGAGTTGTCTCATTATCTGCCATCCTCTCCCATGAGCCACCCTTCCCCAAGGCTTACAGTGCCCAGTGGCATGATCCGTGAGTTTCCTGAGACCTCTAGCTGTTCCATTTCAAGCTTTTGCATATGTCCCCCCTCTGCCAGGCACACTCTCCCTGGACTTCACAAGATAGTTCCTTCAAAGACCAGCTTACTCAGAGATGTCTCCTGCCCCTCAGCTGAAGCTAAGGCCCTCCTTGTAGTCTCTATTTTGACCCTGGAATCATCTCAGCCTCCTAGACCTCCATCTCCTACCACAGCCTCTGGCCCATAGTAAGTGTTCAGTGGATGTTTATTGGGGGGGGGGACATGGGTGAAAGGAACCCTTAAAAATCTGTGATGGTTTCCCATGGGAGATCTAGGTTTTACTTTTTTTTTTTTTGGTTTTTCGAAGACAGGGTTTCTCTGTGTAGCTTTGCGCCTTTCCTGGAGCTCACTTGGTAGCCCAGGCTGGCCTCGAACTCACAGCGATCCGCCTGGCTCTGCCTCCCGAGTGCTGGGATTAAAGGCGTGCGCCACCATCGCCCGGCTAGGTTTTACTTTTATTTAAAACCTGACCAAGAAAACTTAAAAGAATTGGGGGTTATGAGTTTTCCTTCTCTTCCCCTCTCCATCCTTCTTGCCTCGGAGACCCGGAGCCCCTCACGGCTGCCCTTTCTCCTGCCTTCCTGTTATTTTTCTTTTATTCTTCTCTGTTGGTTTACTATAGAATACACCTGGCTATGATGCTTCTGGTCTATGGTGGCTCATCATCACTGTCAACTTGACCAGAGAGTGCCCGTGAAAACACACACCTCTGGGTGTGTCTAAGAAGTTGTTTCTAAAAAGGGTTGACTGAAGAGGTTAGCCCCGCCCTAAATGGGGGCAGGCCTCATCCCACGGGCTGGGGTCTGGAACTTCATGACAGAGGAGCCAAGTACTGACACTGTCTCTCTGCTTCTTGACAGCTGTTCCATGGTCCAGAGCCTGCATCTTCCCTGCCCTGATGGGCTGCATCCCTCCAAGTCTGGGACTGAGTAAGCCATTTCTCTCTTTTCTTGTGGGGTGCTTCCAAAGAAAAGTCACTGCTGCACAGGCATTCTTGAAATCTCTTCTGTGTCCTCAGAAACGTCTACCCTCCCAGGTGATGTAGGACCCTGCCCTGGGTCAAGCCTGGAAGACATCTCTGCAGATGCTGGTCCCTGAGCCCCAAGGATGCAACTGGAGCCAACCCAGACTGCACTGCCCAACCCCAGCATTTAACAATGGTGACAGACTCTTAGGCTCACTTGGGA
The DNA here is from genome assembly GCF_049852395.1 of Peromyscus maniculatus bairdii. Lineage (NCBI taxonomy): Eukaryota > Metazoa > Chordata > Mammalia > Rodentia > Cricetidae > Peromyscus > Peromyscus maniculatus. The sequence goes on from NC_134865.1 coordinate 74,695,307, forward strand.
TCCCTGATGCCCCCCCCCCAGCAGATGTGGAAGCGACTTCCCCATTTTGTACCACCGCCAGATCACACACAAGCGGCTGAGTTCAAGCTATGATAGAATTGACATGTTTTAGCGGGAGGGTCTTGGTTTCACCATTTTGGACCACCCTGACATCCCCTCTCGATGCTTGCAGCCCTTCTCTCGGCTCCCTGTCCTGTCCCTGACCTTCTCCAGGACACCACCCATCAGCAGCACCTGACTTGCCCAGAAGTACATAGAGCAGGCTCCAGTCTAGTATCTGAACCCTGCTGGCATCGCCTGGTCCCAGGGCCATCCCCTCTCCCCTGGGTCACTGCAACAGATGGGTTTTCCTGCTTCTGTCTGCCCTCTCCACAGCAGAGCAGCTAAAGGGATCCCACTGGGAGCAGATAAGACAGTGATCCCCTTGGACTCCAGCCCCACACCCTCACAGTGGGCTCATGGACCCCACCTTCTTTGCCCTTCTCCAGCCCTCGGGCTGCTGTTCAGCTGCTCTGCTGAGTCTCCAAACTCAAGCTTTAGCCCTGGCTGTCCTCTCCCCCGGCCCTTCCACGCTTTCTCTCAGACACTGTCTTCTCTTCCTGTGACCTGGCCTGCCCCAGCCAGCTCCCCCTCACACCATAGCCCTTTCTATCTCTAGCACACCTGGCACGGTCTGGCTCAAAGGATTAGCGCATTGATTGCTTCTGGTCTTTATCTCCTGCCAGAATGTCAGTTCCGCATCCGTTCTGTCCTAGAGCATATCTCAAGTTCTGAAGACATGTTTAATAAAATGTTTGAATGAGTGAAAGCTGGCTTACTCTCAAATGTCCTCCATCAGGCTCCTCAGGGCCCAGCCTCAGAACCTCTATTAGCACATGCGTTGGCTAGAACATCTGTGGGGGGCCCTGAGTGGTCCTGACCACACCCACGCTGGCCTTTTCCCCTTTGGCTCACACTCTCCTCACTCTAGATCAGTGTATCTCTGTAGGGTCCAAATAACCTCTCTGAGTTCAAGTTCATGCCTCCCCACCTCCCATGCCCACAGGAGCTACACTTTCTCCTTGACGTCCCTGGATTCTACAAGCTCCCACCACTGACTGCCTCCCATGGCTGGACCCTGAGTGGAAACACCCACTTGTTTGGCTCCAAATGCCTTCATCTCCTTCACCCTCTCCATTCGGTGTTGGAGATCTCTGGATTTGGATGACTGAGGGTAAACTGATTAAGGGAGGTGTACACACACCTCATTGCTGCTCTAGCAAACACTTCGGGCCTCAACTCCTTCCTGGCTTCTGGCTCCTCTCCCCATGCCTGGATCATTCCTCAGACTCTTCCCCGCGCTCCTGGTCTTCATGAACCTCTGGCTATGTCTTCACCCACCTCTCCTCCCTCTCTGTACTCTCCCCAGTCAGCTCTTTGGCTCCACTGTGAATGGCGCCCACAGCCCCATCCTCAGTGCTAGTGGAAACATCTGCTTCAGCTTTAGACTCGTCTGCATCGTCGTCTCTTCAAGACTCTGTGGCAAACCTGGAGCTTAGATTTCTGTTGTCACACCGCTCTTGTTCAAGAGGCGCCTGACCACACCAGTCACCATCATCTAGGAGTTCTTGTTTCCTCCCCACAGTGGCCGGCCTGGTGACTTTTCAGGCCCTTTTCCAACCTCCGCCTGGCTGGGTTGTGTTCTGAGCCTGGCCCACCCCCTCCTCTCCAAGCTTGGCCTTCAGTCTCTGCTGCTCAGCCCGTGTTTTCTGTACCCCCTGCCTCATCCCTGCTGGAGCACCCCTCCCTGCTCCAAGGCCGGCTTTTTAACTTGAGACTTCTAGTCCTATTTCTGCTCCTTTGGTGGCTCCGCCAGGTGACCTGCTCCAGTCAGACCCCTTTTCTCTGGCTAACCCTGGAGACGGGCACGCTGAGGAAGTAGCCTCTCCCGGCACTGGCACAGACTCCTTAAACTCCACCTGAGACTAAACAGAATGCCATAAACCTTCCCCGTGGGGTCCTCGGCTCCACTGTGTCATCCTCAGCCGGTGGCCACAGCATAGGACTTGGCAGGCTCCGAGCTCTAGAAATGCTTGTTACATATATGGTTGTGAGTGACACGTGTGTGATATGTGAAGGTGTGTATGCCTGTTCTTGTGGGCACGGTGCATATACATTTATGTGCATGCATCATCATGCCCTGGTTTTTTTCCCCATGTGGGTTCTAGAGATAAAACTCTGGTTCTTTGTGCTTTATTGATGGTGCCGTCTCTCGGGACCCCTCATGCTTTCTCTGTGCAGGAGAGAGAGGTGTGGGTTCCTGATGGAACCCCAGAAGGTACAGACCCAGTGAATCTGACTGGAGACAAGCTCAACCACATTAGTCCCATTTGAAGAAAGTAATCACTTATGGCAGATGCTTCTGGGACATGTTGCCTCTCTGCCCTGGGAAGCAACACTCCAGTTCACCAGCTGTGACTAATTAATATGACAGATAACCCCCCTCCCCCCGCGCCCCCGCTAGTGGCTCTGGGGTGCCAGTCTGTACTACTGCCCTGAGCTCCAGGGTCAGGTGTAGTAGCCACCATGGCTGGCTGTCGTCCTTCTCACCCTCACCTCCCTACAGGTGTTTCCTGGGATTACCACCCAAGTGGCCCCTTACACTTGACTCCTTGATCAGCATCTCTTTCTGGAGAAACCTAAATCAGACCGAGTCCCAAGAACTGCTACCAAGTGACAAGCGGGACCAGATAAAACCTGAGCCCCTCTCTGCTCCTCTCTCCTGGACAGCCACCCCCTGTCTGCATCATCCTGTCTCTCAGGCATGCATTTACGCATGCAATTGCCACATGTCAAGCCCAGTACCACCAGGGGGAACAAAGATGTACAGACAGTCCCTGAACCTGGGGACAGGAGCAGACACTTCATAGGCTAAGCTAGTGACTTTGTCCTGGACACGAGTGGGACATCCTAGGTGAATTTTGCAGTAATATTAAAGAGATGACACACTGACAGGACCCCTTCCCTCATCCCCCATGATGGGTGCCAGCCTAAGCATTATCTTGACTCTCTCAACTGCCCTATAAGTAAAAATGAGGTCCATGAAAGGGGGGGGGGCTCACAGCTGTGATGCCTCACCTGGTTCCAAATCATTGGTGCTGGGTGTAGAGTTCAGATCCTGGCTTGCAGAATCTACCCTGGGCTTGCAGGCAGTAAGCAGATGTGTTCTTTCCTTTTCTTTCTTTCTTTTTTTAAAAACTTTTTCGAGACAAGATTTCTCTGTGTAGCTTTGGAGCCTATCCTGGAACTCGGTCTGTAGACCAGGTTGGCCTTGAACTCACAGAGGTCCGCCTGCCTCTGCTTCTCGAGTGCTGGGATTAAAGGCGTACACCACTACCACCCAGCTAGATGTGTTTTTTCTTGAAAGCATGCCCCTTCACATATATCCTCTCTCAATTATCAGTCACTTTGGGGAAACCAAGTCAGTACCCCTTGCTTCCTAGCAACCCCTGCTGCATCTTGGCCAGCTCATAGCTTCTTTCCAGCAAACATTCTCTCTAAGTAATGTATTCTAAGGGATTGGTTTCTAATTTGCCCCCCTGTATAACTTAAAACGAGGATAGGGACATGAAGTAGAATACAGAAGGAAACAGATAAAAAAGATGTTAAGAGCCATTGGCATCCAGGACCGTATGTTTTCCTCCATGCTTCCTGGCAGTGTGTAAAGAGGGAACTGGGCCGTTTTCATAGCCACAGCTGCTACAGATTCTAAGACAACAGTTTGCAATGGCTGCGTATCTGTTTGGTGCTAAGCTGGGAAGGCGAAGGATGAATCCTGGAGGTGGACTGAAAACAAGCCAATATATACTCATAGCACCTGACGTCTGCTGTGCTCAGGAAAGTTCCAGACTTGAGAGGCCTGGGTTTGGGTTCCAGGTACCTCATTGATGGTAACTTTGAGAGGGTCATTTGGGTCTTCTGAGAATGTGTTCTCTTGGGGTCAGGTTTGCTGGGAGAGAGGGACTAACAGATGTTTTGGTGACATGACACTAGCTAGCTAGCCTCTCACCACCAGGGTGCCAGTGACAGATGATACCCAAGAACTGCCACTTCAGGTCCAAGGCCACATCTCCCTCCCCTCATCCCCCTCCAAAGGGTATGCCACAGTAAACACACACACAAGTGCTTCCAGCTTTGGCACAGGCTTGATGCCTTGAAGACACTGCAGTGTGGTGTGTGGAGCATTGGCGCATGGGATTCAACAGATGTGAACAAATTGTAGGGTGGCCTCAGGTCCCCAGGAAAAGAGGACTGAATCCATTTACATCCAGTGGGAACCCTGGCAGAAAGCTTACGTCTGGTTTCCCCTTTGAGAACTGAACAGGAGAAATCAGGGAGCCAGTCTGCTGGCCTCCGTGAGGACAGTTCGTCATGCTCTGGGACCCACAAAGAAACAAAGGAGATGTTTGGGACAATTTGAAGGAGAAGGTGTCTGATGACCTATGCTTGTCCCTGCCCGGTGCCTGCACCTCATCAGGTAAGCTCACGGAAGAAACAAAGGAAGAGATGATGGACTCAAGTGCCTGAGCCCAGTGGTGCACAGCATGGCTATGAGGCTCGGCTCATCGTCTTGTTGCTGTAGCTCATGTCTGCAGTATTGGCCAGACCCTCCAAGCAGTGACAGGTGCAGGGGGTGGGCTCAGCAAGCATGCGCTGATACAGACTGGGAGACGGGAGACGGCTCAGTTGGTAAAGCGCTTGCTACGCAAGGAGGAGGACGTGAAAGGAATCCCCAGGACCCACACTTTAAAAAACGTCAGACTAGGTGGTGGTCACTTGTCACCCTAGCACTGAGAACATAGAGACAGGTGGATCCCTGGGCCTTGCTGGCTAGCCCACATGGCTTAATCAGTGGGCTCCAGCCCAGAAAGACCCTGTCTTCAAAAAATCAAAGTGTATGCCCCCCCCCAAAAAAAACAACACCTGAGGTTGACCTCTGGCCTCCATAAGTATACACACACGTGCACTCTAATATACATGCATAGCCACTCACATGAGCACATGCATGGGTACACGTACACACACCAAGAAACAAGCAGCTGCCGTAAGAATTAACACAGGTGCAGCCTGGACCCCGACTCGTTGCTAGCTCCCTCATCTTCACAGTAATTTGTTAGCATTTAGCAGCAGCTGTGTTCCCATTTCACATCTGGAAGTGGAGATGAACAGTGAGGAGACTTGTTCAGGGTCACAGCCTCCCTGAGGAGCAGCCTCCCTGCTGTGGATGAAAGGTGGACTCAGAAAGAATGACCAAAAGGTGCCTTGCAGCACAGGCTCCTGGCCTGGGAAGTAAGCAGAACTCAGGCAGACCCTGCCAGGGTGAACCTGACCCTGTGCCTTCACCACAGTCAATATCGGAGAGCCTAGAACAGTGATGTCCCCAAGGCCAGAGACAAGGAAGCCAGTCCAACCCCATCACACCCATGTTTTCCCCTTGCCGGGGTAGATCCGTCCTGCATTGTGCCTCCACCTTGACTCATGAACCACCTGGGCAGCTATACACCGAGCCCGTGCAGGATGGGATTAGGATATTTGGAAAGCTGGTGCGATGCGCATGGGAAGCCAGGCTCAGGCAGTTGGGGTTCAGGCAGTCCCCTAGAAGAAGGGGCTCTGCACAAGCAGAGATGTAGCTCTACAACGTGCCACAGCACACTGTTCCTGTGATCACACACACAAACATACACCTAACAAGAAGCAGCTTAAAGAAGGAAGGGTCTATTTGGACTTCTGGTTTGATGATATAGTGTATCATGGTGGGGAAGGAGCATCAGCAGGGGCTTGATGTGGCTGATCATGTTATGACCACATTCAGGAAGCAGAGAGAGATGAACGCAGGCGCTCGGCTCAGTTTTTCCTTGTTATTCAGCCCAGGAGCCCAGCCCATTGAATGGTACCACCCACACTCATCAGTTAAACCTGTCGGGAAATGCCCTCTCAGACATGCCCGGAGGTGTGTCTCCTGGGTGATTCTAAAACCAGACAAGTTGAGACTAATCATTGTATGAGTAAATTAATATAAACGGAACTTTGTAATGTGTTCTTAGTTTCTAGATGCAAATTAATGAATGGAAGACTGAAATAATTCCTTTATTGAATAGAGAAAAGAAAATTCAGTTAAAAAAAAAACAACATTTAATAACCAGAAACCCTGGATGCTATTAAAGATCTCAGATTCTTGTCTGGTTGCAGCACCATGCTGGGGATGCCCTGGGCTTAGTGTACAGTAGAATATGAGAGTTGGCCCACTTTACAGATGGAAGAATAGAGACTGACCTAGGTAAGAAATTTGTTAAAGTAAGATTCATACTGACAAAACTCCTACTTATGGAGAGTTGGCCACCCACCAGGGGCAGTGCCAGGCCCTCATTCATGTGTGTGTTTTTTTTTAAGCTCCCACAGCTATCTCTGAGATGGAGAAAACAGGAACCCCAAGAGGCAGAGTGATCAGGTTACAGCTGGAAAGAGCCACAGCCCAGTTGGCCTCCAGGTCCTGCCTCCAAGACCAGAAACACAGATCAGTGACCACGAGATAAAAACAGTGCCTCCAGCAAAAGTCCCAGGAATCTAACTTTGTAGCCCTGGGGAAGACCAACTACCCATCAACACAGGATAGGAAGCAAGAAGCTTTCGAAGTCCCCGTGTGTCTGATACCCTCACTACATCTGGTGCTAATACCACCTCCAGCCGAGAGCAGGATCAGTGGCATCTGTGGACCTTTACTGGGAGCCTGGCAGCCCTCAGGGAAGCCAAGGTGATGGGGACTGGCTTTACCTGCTGTGACACTGAGGGCAAGCAGACCATGCCCCCTTCACACTCATCATGACCCAGGAGAATTCTAGTTTATGTGTGATGGGAACCTTTCGCTTTTAGAGGTTCCATGGCACTAAATCTGGATTAGTGTTGAGGAATTCAATGCTTAAGATGGAAGCAGGGAAGAAAAATAATGAGGCACCACTCCTTGGCCCCTCTTGATCTTCATCACCATCCTACTGCGAAATTGCAAACCAGGAGAGGGTGCAGTGAGTGGTATCCTCCACTCAGTGACTCCTCAGAGCCGAGCAGCATCCCTGCATCCCTTTCTCCTCCTCAGAGCCCAGCAGCATCCCTGCATCCCTCTCTCCTCCTCAGAGCCCAGCAGCATCCCTGCATCCCTCTCTCCTCCTCAGGTCCAGCAGCATCCCTGCATCCCTCTCTCCTCCTCAGAGCCCAGAAGCATCCCTGCATCCCTCTCTCCTCCTCAGAGCCCAGCAGCATCCCTGCATCCCTCTCTCTTCCTCAGAGCCTAGCAGCATCCCTGCATCCCTCTCTCCTCCTCAGAGCCCAGCAGCATCCCTGCATCCCTCTCTCCTCCTCAGAGCCCAGCAGCATCCCTGCATCCCTCTCTCCTCCTCAGAGCCCAGCAGCATCCCTGCATCCCTCTCTCCTCCTCAGAGCCCAGCAGCATCCCTGCATCCCTCTCTCCTCCTCAGGTCCAGCAGCATCCCTGCATCCCTCTCTCCTCCTCAGAGCCCAGCAGCATCCCTGCATCCCTCTCTCCTCCTCAGGCCCAGCAGCCCTGGATCTTCTAGAATGGTCTCAAATCAGACTAAGTTAGCTCAGCACTCTCACCTGCCCCTCGTCTAGTCCAGCCACCATCACCGCCATCTTTGGCTGGACCACAGTACCAGCCTTGTCACTGGGCCCAAACCTCTACCCTTTCCTTCTGCCTTACTCCCTTCCACAGGACCAGTCTCTGAAAAGCAAGTGTGAGGCCTTACCATCTAGAGGTTCCCCACTGTACGTAGGTAAAAATCCAAACTCTCTTCCTGGCCTCTGATGACCTGTGCAGCCCATACGGCTTCCCCGTACAGCCTCCCTGTAGTGCTGTCCTACCCCCATGCCTCTAAGGCCCCTCCTGTTTCCACAGTCTGCAGTCAGCAGCCACAATGGCTTTTTTCACAGCCCTGCCCCACATGAGGACCTTGCACAGGCTGTTCCCTCTGATGAGAAGGCTTTTCCTCCCATTCTCTCAGCTCCCTACTTTAGTGGGCTCTCAGCTTACATGTGATCTCAGGTCCACTAGCGTCAGTGGTCATCCTGGCACCCCTTCAGAGCACAGTACACAGTATCTTCCCTTCTCCTGCACTATGTATGTCTCTTACTATCCATCACAGCTCCTCATGCATATATAAAGTAAACCATAAGTGCTATGACTCTGGGGACCCTTCTGTCCTGGGCACTACATTCTCAGAAGCCAGCCTATGCCTGATGCACAGAAGATACCCCAAATATATCTGGGAAATAAACTACTGAGGACCAGGGGCTAAAGAGCTGGAGTTGTCTCTAAGGACCTAGCACAATACTCAGCAATTGTGCCTATCTAGGCAAGTACTCAAGCACTAGTCAACCAATTACATATTTAAAAGCTGGGATGATTGCTATAAAGGAAAATGGAAAACCACAGAGCATGTGCTGGTATGTGCATGTTGCTAAAGAACAGCATGGCTCCCCAGCATAACCGTGGTATAATGACAGCACTAGGAGGGATGAGGCAGAAAAGCTATGGTTCAAGGCTAGCCTGGGCTACAGGGAGAGTTCAAGACCAGTCTGAGCCTATCTTAAAAAAAAAAAAAAACAAGCAAGCAAACAAAGCAAAACAAAACCAAAATAAAACAAACAAACAAACAAAAAAAAAGGGCTTGGGATGTAGCTGGGTGAGGTCATTTGCCTGGCATGTGCAAGGCCCTAGGCTCCATCTCTAACATTGTAAAAGCAAAAGACACACATGCACACACACACACACACACACACACACACACACACACACACAAACACACACACAAAGAAAAAAAGGAAGTGAATTTTCTGACCCTCTTCATTATGAGGTAAGGTCTAACCCCAACTCCTTAATGAGCCAGCTCTGGCCACTTGATTCTATGAAACGGGACACAATAGGCACAGTGTTGTATGTCTTTCTCAGCCACACCATCAAAAGGGATGCACCTTCTGCCTGCCTTGCCACCTTGCAACTTGGCCTCCAGGTTGTGAGGAAGCCTGGACCACATGGTGACATCATGTGCAGATGCTCTAGAGGATGGCCCAGCCGAGGACCCAGCTAACAAGTGACCCAAGCCACTACCAACTGCCAGACCTGAGAGAGCAAGTCTTTGGAATGACCCAGCCCCAGGCAGTCAACTACAACTTCATAAAAAGTGCACGGGGAGAACATCCCGGAGGGATCAGTGGACCCTGTAATCTGGGAAGGGAGGTAGCAACTAATTTGTGGGTCATAACTGAGGTAGCTTGTTCTGTAGCCATATGAAACCAGAATAGGGCTGGGGTGAGGTGAGATTTGCATGAATGAATGTGAACCCCTCAGAGGCAGGCTGGCCCTTCCAGCAGGGCAGCCTGGAACAAGCAACTCACCCCTTCTAAGGCTCTGATCTTTCGGAGAAAGTAAGGATAATGTCACCTATTATAAAGGAGAGTCTGAGGGCCCACAGAGCTCCTGCCTGCAGGACTAGGGGACTAAATATCGGTTTATTTCTTCTGTTCAAAATGGAGGGGGGGGGGGCTAGAATTCTAGCTGAGCATGGTTGCACATGCGTGTAAATACTTGGAAGACTGGAGGAAGGAGGATCTACAATTCTAGGCCAACCTTGCCTACATTGTGAGACCCTGCCTCAAAAAATAAAATATTCTAGAACTTCCATAGCTTAACTGGAATCTTTCTGTTAATATGTGGCTCTTGGCACATAAGGGACCCAAGCGACCCCATTCCCAGCTCTGCCACTGCTGTGTGGCCTTTGGGGAGTCATTTAACCTCTCTTATGATTTTTGTAAAAATAAAATAAATGCAGAAATAAAATCTACCCCTGTGCTTTGAAGTCCTTGGGCCCTGCGGACACGCCAGCTCACGCCTCTGCTCTGCCATAGCTATTTCTGGCCTGGCCGCCTTGAAGCCCATCTCATAGAGGGAGGGGGTGTGCACGCTTTTCCTTGAGGGCTGGTACACAGTTCTTCTTCCCATGACCCGGGTGATCTGAGTCACAGGCAGGGACAATAGGCCACAGCTGGCATTTTCAAAGCAAACTCAGGCCCTCAGTTCTGGTGGCTGCCATGGGCTTTGCCTGGGTATTGTCCCCCAACACCTTCTAGAAATACTGTCACAGAAGGTGGGGTCCCCTACTTGACTCTGAGGATCATAGGCTGGAAAGGACTGTGAATGGAAGCCTCAGAGTCCTTTTTTTTCTTTGTGCTGAAGATTTGTGGAATCTTAACATTTGTGAAATGTTAAGAGCCCACTACATCTCAAGTTTATTCTCAGCCAGGTTCCAGACTCTTATCTAGACCGCTGCTAGTTTGATGGTTAGTGGCCTAAGAGATTAGTACAGCTGTTAGCCTAAGTAATCCCAGGTTCTCATGTAGCCCAGGCTGGCCTTGAACTCACTCTATAGTCAAGGATGATCTTGAACTTCTGATATTCCTGCCTGTGCCTCCCAGAGGCTGGAATTGCAAGCGTGATCCCAGTTCAACCTTAATAAAAGTTTTATTACGTGTGTGTGTGTGTGTGTGTGTGTGTGTGTGTGTGTGTGTGAGAGAGAGAGAGAGAGAGAGAGAGAGAGAGAGAGAGAGAGAGAGAGAGAGAGATTTTGCATGTGTAGAGCTCAGAGGATATCTTGCAGGAGGCATTTTCTCTTTCTGCCTTGTGGCTCCTGGGGATCGAACTCAGCTTGGCAGGCTTGGCAGCAAGCGCCTTGACCATTGCGCCAGCCCAGCCTTCACATTTATCAGCTGCGACTTGCTGAGTGGTAACTGGGTTCCAGGCTCTCCATGAAGCATAGAGACCATGTGATACCCACATGTGACAGGGACAGCTGCTTGTCCTGGTTCACAGCAGCTCAGGAGCCCGAGTCATTCATGTGTCTAATGAACAAAAGTCTAGAGGGCAGGAAAGCCAGGCTCTGAGTCCCAGCTTTGTGACACCACCTTTGGGATGGCATGGGGTTTGCCCAGGGTGGCCTGCAGAATCTCCAGTCTTCACAGTAGGCCCTTCCCAGGGGAGAAAACAGAGGCCTGAGAAACTGCAGCTGGCCTGATGTCCCAGAGCTGAGGGAAAGGGTCTGGCTGGCTCCAAGGCCCTTTGAGTGGCATTCTTTGGGGCTCTGCTTCTTAAAGTGCCCCTGAGACTAAGAATCATCCTCATTTGAAAGTGAGTGATGAATTCAGGTTGTTAGGCCCCATGCTGACCTACTGAGGGAGGGTTGCTGGGGAGCAGGTCCAGCATCTTCTTAAGACAGCTTTCCTGGGGTTCTGAGGACCCTGCCTTGGGCTCCCCCTGTGGTCACAGCTCACAAACTCACTAACACGCACAAAGAGTGAAGCCCCCAGGCAGGTGCCCTAGGCCCTATGTGTGAGGGTTATGGGCAGAGCATGGAGGACAAAGTTGGCCTCAAATAAACATTCTGCTCAAGAATCTTCCATGGCATGCCAGGCATGGTGGTGCATGTCTATAATCCCAGCACACGGAAGGTTGAGGTGGAAGATCTCAAATTTGAGGCTAGCCTGGACTACTATGTACTGTCTCCACACATTAACTCATTCACTCATCCATCCACTTGCTCACGCACACACTCACTCTCCCACACATGAACCTTCTGTATCACAACACCTCTTTCTAGACACCTTCCTAGTGGCAGCAAGGATGAGGGGTGTCGGGACAGTGGCACAGAGCTGGGCCCCACAGAATACAGGGCAGGTCTGCCCCCAGCCCTGTATGCAATAAACACCCCCCAAATGAACCTAACAGGAAACAACTTTTAAAATCACCTTGCCTCTGCCAGGGACCCACAGCTGAGCAGCTTCCCCAGCAGGACTTGGGGGGCCCAGGCGAGTCCTGGGGAAACTGGGATAAGCTGATCACCCTGATCAGCCAGGAAGTGGCCGAGTGCTGTCTGAGTGATGAGGGAGGTCTGGTCAGTCTCATGGAGGCCACCCACGGATCCCCTCAAACGCTTCTGATCATTACCTCCGCTGGGTCTGCACCAAGGGCTGTCTCTCCCTGCACTGTCTACTCCAGGCACATGTTCCCCAGCCCTTGTACCTCTGTGACAGCTGCTCCCTGTCCTGTCAGCCTCCCTCAGCCCCATGCCTTCCCAACTTCCTCCTCAAGTCCTATCTCCCTCCCTGCCCATCTGGTAGAAATGGAGACACCATCACAGACATTTCACAAGCTAGACCAACCCATCTCTAAGGCAGAATCTCCTTTAGAGAGCTTGTCAACTAGCAGCTGTAAGCCAGGAACTTTCCAGGCACTGGTCAGGGCTGAAGCCTGAAGAAAGTGTTCTTGACTTGAATGACCAGGGAATCCCCTTTGGGGATTGGATGTTCTTTCCACAGCAGCATCCCTTCAGCCTCTGAGTCTAGCTGGTATCCTCAGGCGGCTTCTTTCACAAATGATTTCCACGGGATGAGCAGCAGCCACCACCGCCTGGCTAGGATTCAGAAGTATTTCTTTCCTTTGAGAGTTCTCAGGTCGTGTGTGTGTGTGTGTGTGTGTGTGTGTGTGTGTGTGTGTGTGTGTGTGTGTGTGTGTGTGTTGGCAGGGACATGGGTGATCTATAGCCTATTTTCTAAATGAAGAACCTGCAGTGTTGAGGGGATCCTGTAGTTTAGAGCCATAGGGACAGTAGAGGGATTGAGAGAGACCAAGACCAAAAGACAGGAGAGAGAGAGAGAGAGAGAGAGAGAGAGAGAGAGAGAGAGAGAGAGAGAGAGAGAGAGAGAGAGACTCCAAGATCATCCATGAATAGAGCAAATCTAACACTGCAACATTATGATTCATGACCTAAAAGGCTATCGTCTTTCTCTCTAACTTTTGCATTGCACGAGTCACTCCCAGAAGTATTTCTAGAAAGAAAAGGAAGAGAGAAGGCAGTGGGGAGGGAGATAATAAGGACAAAGTGCAAAAACACATATGTATGACAACACCAGAATACAATCTGTGACTTTGCTGTGGGAGGACTGTCATCAGACTCATTCTCTGCTGTGGACCCTGCATGCTCCACTACTGACCTAGCAAGGCAAGATGTGCCTACTGGTGTGATAGTGGCATGATTGTTATAGGGTGATCAACCACTTTCTGCTTGAAAATGAGGACTGCTCCACCAGAAGGACACAGTGTTTGGCACCATGTCAGTACCTGGTCAAAAGCCTGTGTCGTAGACCATTCGTGAGGAACCTACAGCTATCATTTTGCTAAATGGATATTATGTCCCAGCACAAGTGCCTTCTAAATATTTATGTAAATGCCCCTGGGAGAAGCTTTCTGTTGCCATAGGTAACAATTATTGCAATGAGAATAAGCGTTGAATGCTTGGCCCTCAATGAACCATTTTTATCCCTTCCTCCAAGGCTCATGTGGGGTGGAAAGAACGTAAATGCCAGAGGAAGGAGTGCAGTGCTGTGGAATGCTGTCTTCTGGACACGACATGGCTATGGCACTCTTGAACTCCCAGCATCTGTGATTATCTGCACAAGACTGGGTTGGTCAATATTTCATCAAGGAGGGGCTCACAAAGTCCCACTCTTCCCCGAGGATCTATGGGCAGTTAATATTTGTGGAGGGGGAGAAAGAGACGTTTTCTTCAGTGGTGTGGCCACTGGCAAGTTGCCTATGTTCCTGAAAAATAACATCTCACCCGTGCTTCTAGAAGTAACCATAATGTAGCTCACCGGGGCACCAACAAATAAAAATAAAAGATGAGAAAGGAGGGACACGACTCGCCAGCAGTAGAAGGGGGTCAGTGAGAGCTGGGTGGAACCAGAGAGGGTGATGGGAGACAATTACAATCAGAATCCGTTACAGACAGAAGCATCGTTTCTGCTGCTTATAACTAAGCATCCTGCCATTGTTTCAACCAGACTACTCTCGTCTCATCCAGAAACATCTTCCTGCCTACTGCTCGGCTTTGTCCCCTCTACCACATGGCACCCTCTCTGCCCTCATCCTCCTTTTCTGCAGCACCCAGCCTGGCTTCATGTGTCCCAGAGCTCTGGACATCAAATAATCTCAAGATGCCCCCACATTCTTGTGTGACAGACCAAGCCCAACACCCACTGTAGCAGTTGACACTGCTGACGTCTCTGAGCAGCGGGTGCGATGGTATGCCATTTACCTGCCTACCATCTCTGTTGGCTCATTGCTGTCCAGACAGTGTCCCAAAGGTGGGCCAGTGTCCCTGCGGTACTGTAGACTTCAGACAGCACACAGTGTTCAAACACACGGGAGCACTTACAGTTGGATCCTGAATGCCCTCCAAGGGCCATGTGTTGAAGGCTTGATACCCAGTCTGTGGTACAACTGGGAAGGGATGGGGCACTTAAAAGGTGGGGCCTAGTAGGAATAAGTTAGGTCATTAGGGCTGTGACCTTGAAGGGGATACTGTGATCCCAGGCCTTCCATACTTCCCTTGCTTCTTGGCTGCCAGAATATGAACAGGCCTCCTCTATCACTCACTCCCACCGTGACAGACTGTGGGCCAACACACATATCTGAAGCCAAGGGTCAAGCAACCATACACTGAACCCTCTGAAACTGAGTCAAAACGATCCTTTCTGGTTAGTAAGGTGATTATCTCAGGTATTTTGTTACAGTGACAGAGAGCTAACACAAGATCTGTACCAGCAGTGGCACCACCATCAACATAACATGCTCCTTTTGATTCTCTTACAAGCCTTCTGATTAACATCATAAAGCACTGGCTTGTTTTCATTGGATTTGTTTCTACTGGCACTTTCTATCTAAGCGAGTGGTCCTGGTTTCCGGTTTCTGGCTTCTACCAAGCATTCTATGGCCACAGGGGTGAATATACACGGAAAATTGCAGGCAGATGAGGTGATACTCGGATACAGGGAAACTGGTGAGCTATGATCCACGGGATGGGATGTGGCTTGCTCACCCAGGCCCAGAAGATCTGTCCCATGATGCTCCTTTTCAACCCTGCTGTGATTTGGCTGTCATCTGCCCCAGCAAGACTCATATTAAGACTTGGTTGGCTGCCAACACAGTGACATGTGGAGGTGACACCTTAAAGAGGGATTAATGTCTTTCGCATGACACTAGATGGATTCTCTTGGGGATGGATAAGCCTCCAGAGCAGCTGGTTCTGGCTAGCTTTGTTCCTCTCACATCTGCACGTGCCTGCCTGCCCTTTGGTCTACCATGGCATGAAACAGCAAGAGGCTCTTACCAGATGCTGCTCCCAGTCTTAGGTATTCCAGCCAACACAGAGCTTTTCCCTTTATAAACTACCCAGTCTCGGGCACTGCCTTAGAGCAACAGGAAATGGATTAAGACAACCCCACTGGAGGACTGTGATACCCCAAACAGGTCTCACACAGTCCTACCTCCCAGCCTTTGTCCATGCTGTACTTCTGCTGGGTGTCTTCACACAACCTCCACATCAACCCAGGAGAGGCCCCCTTCTCTCACAGACCAGGTTCTGCATGAATGGTGAGTCACGGGGCGATAATTCATCCACCTCCCCAGCCACTACTTACAAGAAACAGCCCCCACCCCAGGTGGAGGAGAGTAGGAAGGCTAATTTGAATTTTAGGGGTGGAATCTTGCCTAACCACTTGGGAACTTCTAGTGTCCCTGGCAAACAATTTGCATATTCTCACAGGTCACCCTGTGAGTTGCTGATACAATCCCCTCTGTGGAGCTGGGTGGTCACAAGAGGACAAGACAGTCCCACTGTGTCCAGTGCAGGTGTGTAGCAATACACGGAGTTGCAGGGACCCTGGCTGAATGTGTGGAGCTATTAGATCCCAGCACTTGAGCATGGGGGCCAAGACTGGGCAGAGAGGATGTCTCAAGAAAGGAAGGTGACATCTCCAGGGACATGTGCCACAGGCCAGCCCTTAGCACAGGCAGATGGGTTCTCTCAGGATAAGCAAGTAAGGGACAGAAAGAGGTCTGAGCAGAGGGCCTGATGGGATTAGGTTCTCACTCAAACCTTCAGCCTAGAGACCTCAGACGATGCTAAGCCCTGCCCCAAAGGCTCTGACTCATAGATGTAAAGTAAGCTAGAGAGATGGGAATAGGTTATTTGGGGTTGCACTCTTAGAAGGAGAGGGTCTCGGGGTACCTATAAAAAGGAAAGAATCCACACAAACTGCAACAATGGCCCTGAACACTATATTGTCAGCTAGGTACCAAGAGGCTGGACACACAGCCTGGCAGGGATAGAGCCTCATCACGGTTATTTAAAACACACCCACACTTAATTCAGTGGACACATGACATGATCGTAGGCATGCTACAGGGCAAACCTAGAGGGACTCATCTACAGCTCAGAATCTCCTCTAGAGACCCCAGGAATCACCACTTGAAACAGGAAACTTGACTGTACAGAAGTCGGAGCTGAGGCCATTTCTGGCTAAAGAAACACTCCTTTGTTTGCGTGACTGGGCAATTGCATTGTTCAGAGATGCAGCCACCCAGGGAGGAGACAAGCCCAAGAGGCTTCAGCAGGTGGGGTACAAATGGCCAAAAAGCAAGAGTGCATCTTGCTTCCCAGATCTTTGCCTTTGGTGCTAGCCTAGCTGCCTCCTTAAACAGGCATCAGAATTGAACATTAAAACTGTGTGGGTGGGGTATTTAAGATCGTACCCAGCAGCTGCCCCCTTTAAAGATCTGGCCTTCGGAACATTCCGGGCTGGATCACTTATCAAATGGAGATTGACTTTTATCCGATTAACCGATGGAGAAGCATCCTTCTCCATCTCACAGGAGCATTCTGGGGGAATAGCGTTCTGCAGACTGCAGGGGAAAGTTGGGTCTTGGCTTCCCTCCCGCTCGGCCAGTGGAAAATTACAAAGAGGACAGAGCTGTCCTCCGTCTCATCTTGTTCATCAGCTCTTCCCGGGCACAAGAAAACATAGAGAGGAACCCCCAACCCCCGAATAAAACCAATGAACGAGCCTTCACTTACCTGGGGCGGAGAGTAGTCTGGGAGGCGGTGGAGGTGGAGGCGGAGGGGGTAGAGGGGGTGGGGGCCGGCACTGGCAGATGTGTTGGCAGCTGTCAGTCACCTTAGAACAAGACTTCTGGGGCTCAGCATACGTCACCTGCAGATATGGACACAGCCAGGAGACATAGGAGGCCACGAGGCAGCTAAAAGCTGAACTGAATCTGCCCCAGGTCCCTTCCAGGTCACAACTTGGAATTCTTCATGAAGACCAATGCAGGCAGAATAGCTAGGCCTCAGAGGGGTTATACCCAAAGAGTGGCAGCTAGACAGCACAGGTTATAGGCCCTCACCTTTCTAGTCACAGCTCATCCAGCCTTTCTGTGTCTGTCGGGGGCAGGGTCCCACCCATCTTGGCGAGGGAAGCTATCTGGCTGGGCGTTGTTCTGCATCTCATATGACCAAGGGACAGGGTAACCTCCTGATGTTCTCTGGGTAGCGTTTGAGTAGTTCGTGGTCAAATCATCCAATCTCCCAGTGGCCCCCAAGTCCTTCCTTACCACTCAGAGGACCACATGGCCCACAAGTCACGGCATAAGAAGCCCTTGGCACGCCTCTACGCATCCGTCTCTTCCTCTCTCACCCTCCTGTCATCCCTGGCCATTGTATATGCTGTTCTGGTGGCTGGAATGTTCTCCAGTTCTCCCACCTGATCCATTTTGTCACCATTCAGCCCTGCTGTCACTTCCTTGGCCAGGCTGAACCTCTCCTTCTCAGAGGTTCCCTGGTAGCAGGTCTCATTTTCGCTACTTCGTTCCAACCTGTCTTCACTGTGAGATTGTAAGCTATGCCAGGACAGGGCTATGCCTCGGTTTCCCTCTCACTATTAGAACCAGCACCCCAGGGAAGGGCCCAGCACTCCCAGAGAGCTAGCCTTTGAATAAACAAACATCAAAGAATGGACTAGAACCTGTGCCTCATAGGTTTGGACCTGGGGTCTTCCCAAGATGGGTCTCTGTCTCTTGATGTCAGCTACAGAAGGTTGTGATCAACAGTGGTTCCTCACTCTACCTGTGTTCTGGAACCGCTCAGGCAGCTCCGGCACATTCCAGCCTTAGCCTTACCTATGACCAGTGAACTGAGCCTTTTGCAGGGGATCTGGGCCTGGGGTGTTTCGCTTTAGTCTCCCAGTCAAACACAGAGAGAGATAGCCTGAGGACCACGGGTTAGACAGTTGCCCATGTTCCTCCACATGCAGAGGATTGTGAAGTCAGGAATCCAAGACAAGAAGAAAGGAGTCAGGGGCAGTCCCTTGCCTCGGTGAGAAGCACAGTTAATTATTCTGGCTTCGTGTAAGCAAATAGAAACACAGAAGAGCAATGTCCCTGTAACTTCCTCCAGTGCATCATTGCAGGTGGGTCCCCTCGAGTCCCTCAGTTGTGTGAGAGGGGGCACAGGGCTGGGTGCTCCCTGTGCAGTTGGTGGCACAGCAGCTGCAAAGTGGGAGTCAGGGTGGCAGTGAGAGGTTGGACCAATTAAAGCCCCAACTTAACACCTTAGAGGCCAACAGGCTTTTACAGACCGCCTCTTGGAATTTTAAAGGGCCACTGACTATGTCTCTGACTCTGGAAAGCAGCCCTGTCTCCCAGGGAAGGGTGCATCCTCAGAGAATGAGGGTCTTTCATTCTTGCACGGACATGACTCAGTTGTCGGGTTGGAGGTAAGAAAAGCAAACTCTCTGCCATGTGTCTGAGTCCCTCCCCCAATCAGGCCTGACCCCTCTCCCTGCTCTATATCATCTCCATCTAAGACTCAGAGCTTGAGCATGTGAACTCCAGGCCATGCCCAGACAGAGCAATTACTTTTCCAGTCTCCAAGGCACACTCAACGCAGGAGCATTCAGGAAGAGCACATTGGTTTGACCTAGCCTTACACGATGACCTATTTTTTTGTGAGAGGTTACAAGGGTGCAGATCCACGAGGGTGTTTAATAGGATGAAATGACAGGCAAGGAAATTGAGACCAACTTTCAAGACTGAAGGAGGAAGAAATGAAGGAGCTCGCATTTTAAAAATCAATGGATCCTGGGCTCTCATGTGAAGGCTCCAGAGACCCAAGTGAACAACAGCTCAAAAACCTGTCCTCACAGAAGGGCCAAGTCTGAGCTGACTGTCCTTGCCAACGGGTGAGCTCTATCTGGGGCCCCACTGGAGTTTCCTTTAGGTTGGTTCTGTGTGCGCCAATAACTGCTAAGTCCTCCCTCCATTGAACCCTTTGCCCACCTGAAGGCTTCTCTTCATCTTTCAAAGCTCTTTCTTACACAGTCGTCTCGGACAAGCTGTGTTTGCAGCCTGACTTGGGCCTCCCTGTTCCCTGCTTTCTCTTCACCTTGCAAATATTCCTCTTTGGGGCAAGTGCCCCTGCTATTTTATACTGCCTGTCTCTTCAGGCAAAACTACGGGTGTCTTGGGACAGACACCCAAGTGTCTGTGGTATGTGTTGTATTCATCCTGAGCAAGTGACATGCTAAGCCCTGTTAGCGACATGCTGTCTTCATGAGGACTACAGATATGGGAAGCATATTAGCCATACAATAGGTGAGACAAGGGATCAGCCTAAATAATGGGCTCAGCATCCTATCCAACCCTGTCAGGGCCCGGTGCCCATCTGACGCTTTTCTCATTTGCTGTGGAGAGTTTAGTTTTACTCACAGCTCCAGGGACAGCCAGCCCATCATGGCAAGAAATACCCAGCAGCAGGAGGCTGATGCAGCTGGTCACACTGTGTCCACATCAGGAAGCAGAGAGACATAAATGTGGACAGAGGCAAGCAGGGACTTCATTGGGAACAGGGCTAGAGGTCATCATGGGATAGCCTGGCTGAGAATTTGGCTGCATTTTGTCCATATCCTGAGAATTCAAGTTAGATTCAAGGCCAATTTGTGTGGCTCTCACATCCAGTGTGGATGTTGCCTCCTAAACATGTCCAGAACTTACCTACATCTCTCGATTCCCTCTGTTACTGTCCTACACCAGGTATCCATGTATCTGCTGAGTAGCACCTGCCTCTTACCTAGCATTGCTAGGGAAACTGCCTTGTTGAATTTGAATGATGGATAAACACACCGTAGCTGACAAATACCCCCAGGATTGTACAGAATATACTTATGCTAAAAGCAGAAACGGGCTTTGCACCTATCCGCTCTTGGCTCCCTGTCTTGTGCCCTGGAATCAGAATCCATCCTCCCTGCCAATCCAGGTTGAGATGTCTAAAGTGACAATCCGGGGCAGTGTCATGTCTGACTTTGAACTCTCCATTGTCCCCAGGAGTGAGTCCCAGGATCAAATCTCAACTTTAAGACAGTCGGGGGCTTGCCTGCTCCTTTTCTCCCCAGGTCTTGCCTCATCCTTGCCCTTGGCTTCAGCCCGTCCCCTCTGTCAAGATGCTTCACCATCTCGTGTGAACTGGCCTCTCTCACATCTCGATGGTGACACCTCAGTGGGAGTTTGCTTAGACTCTTTTCCCAGGTCTGAGTCGTTTGTTCCTCCTGAGAGCTTTTGCCTGCAATGACTTGTTTAAGGACCTCGCCAGCACAGCCTGCCAGGGACCACTAAGCCACTTGCACTCGCTACACAACTTGTCATCCAGGAGGTGCCCGGTCAATGCTGCTGCTGGAAAATGCCAGCTGAGGGAGCTGAGTGTAGGACTCAGCCCCACCACGTCTGGGAGAGCTTCACTTGGTGCCAGCACACAGGGACACATAAGGCCAAGATGCAAGCCTGTCTCTCTGGCACTCGCTTTAGACGAGCGCCCACAAGGATGATGGCTTCTGGCATCTTTTAAGGAGATAGGCCAGCACCACAGTAACTTGATGAGACACACTCCTGTCACACCTAATAAATCTTCCAGCCTGTCATCCTCTTCCCTTACAAGAAAACAAAACAAAAAACAAAAAAAAAAAAAACGCAACCACAACTAAAGTGAACTTAGAGAACCCTAAATCACAAAAGCTCCATTCCAGACACATTAAAGGGTGGAGGTTAAGGAATGTCCCCACCAGCCTTTGACAATTAAAATGTCATTGGACTTGAGCAACTCGGTGTCTTGTCTTGCCATAGCCAGAGGCTTCTGCCAATTTCAGGGGAGGAACCTGCCACACGAGGGACCCAGGTTTCTTGTCTCATTAACTGGCCCATTAATCACAAGACAGTTGTATCATGCCTATCCTTCAACCCTCTGGAGGATTCTTAGGAAGAATGCTCATGGAGGCAGTGATGGCCATGAGCTCTTTCTCTGCGTGGAGGGAACTCCTGCGACCTGACCGATTTATCCTCTCCACTTAGAGAGGAACACATGGCCTTATGGGCTTGCATTGCTTCTTCCTCCCTCCTGTGTTCCTTCCCGAATCCAGCTCTCCTGCTTAAAAACAAGACCCACTCATTCCCAAGCCCCCTTCCTTTCCTCTGCTCTCTCTGCCTCTATCATTTGTAGATTAATTTTCCAGAGCTTCAAGCCAAGATCTTGCCCATTCTATTTAACTGGAGGATTCTTTTCTAATTGATTTTCATGAGACTTGATTTGTATTGAGTTTGAGAATCTGAAACACACTCACACAATTGCTTTTGTCAAAGCTGCCTGGCTGTAGAGACACACAGAACGGGTTGGTTTGGGTTTATTAGTCCTTTGAAGGGTAGGGCAGTGGCTCTTCTCTTTGGGGTCTCTCTAAAGTGCAGGGCAGCCAGCACTCTAGTCTCAAGGCAATATTATCAGTGCTCTCTCGGTCCTAACTGAAAGATCTTTGGGAAGACAGAATGGAAGCATGTGAAGGCACAGACAGGTAAGCTCTGCCATGTAGCCCAGCTAGCAATTGAACCAAGGGACCTAGTCTCAATGGCCCAAGTGTTGAGAAGTGACAACTTTGAATCCTGAGGACACAGACAAAGCAGTTATAAGCCAGAGGCAGGCCAGAGCAGGGGAAGCAGAAGCATTGGACTGTGCTGGGGGTGGGGTGCCTCTAGAGAGTGGTGGAGATGGGGGTATCTGCCCAGTGGATGGTAGGATAGGTAGCGCCTTACATCCCAGTAACAGCAGGGACAGCTTCTAACCACGTTTCCTGTGGTCCAGGTGAAGTACCAAGTAAACAAGTACTGACCCCATAGCAGTAAGAAAGGAGAAAGCTGGGATCAGAGAGCTTCAGTATGCTGGCCAGTTGCTTGGCTGGTGAGGACAGCTGGCCATGGGGATTCTGGGCGGGACTAGAGAACATCCCATCCAAGCCTCTCTCTGCCTTGAGGAGTAACTGCAGTTGGTGGGCTCTTGCTTAGTCTCTGCCCTGGAGACTGGGGGACCAAAGGTGAGGGATTTGTCCTCTGGTGGTCTTGACAGATGTTCTGTGTGAATGGTGGCCCAGGTGGCAATAATTCATCCACCTCCCCAGCCACCACTTACAAGAGACAGCCCCCACCCCAGGTGGAAGACAGTAAGGAAGACTAATTTGAAGTTTAGGGGTGGAATCTGTTAGGAAACAAAGGACCATAGTGGGATCCTTTCTCTTTTTAAGTTCGTTTCTTTTCCCAAAGGCTGCAGCAGAGATGACTATGAGGTCTCAGCACCTTTCTGTGCCAAGTTCGGTCCTGCAGGCCTCAGGCCACAATTGAAGCTCCTTATGAAGTTTATCTTTTGGGGGTCAGAGCATGCTGTAGTTGACCAGCTTTTTTTTTCTTCCCAACTGTCCCCAGGACCAGTCAGTGGGTGGCTATAGGGAGCGCTCTGAAGTGACCCCACCCCTACCCAGGAGGCCTCCACCCGCCTCTCACCTGAACGAAGCCCCAGAGTGGGTGAAGCGCACAGTGCAGTAGTAGTGAGGGCCAGCAGCAGCCACGGCGCAGCACCAGGTCCCGGAGTAGCATCTCGACCCGCGGCGCCCACTGGTGGGCTGAACTGTCCAAGGGAGCAAGGCTTGAGTCAGATGGACACTGCGCCGGCACAGTAGCATCAATTCAGGTACCAGCGCGGTGAGAACTCACTTGCCCCGCACTTTGGGGCACCTGCGCAAAGCAAGCCTTCATCTTCGTTCCAGCGTGCACACTTGCTCACTCTCAGTGCATCCCCGAACTCACACCCTATCCTGGAGCAACCGTCCTCCCCCTCAGAATACTGCGTGCACACCTTGATCCCATGCACGCCTCCAGAAACATTCCAACACACTTACTGAACCTCATACAGCCCCAGAAACTGCCATGCACAACTCTGACGAGGAGTAAGCTTCAAACCCAGCGAAAACCACTCTGCGCGCGCACACGCACTGTGACCCCCCATGCACTGCCACCGACTCCCGCCCGCACACTCCTTGACTCTGCATGCACAGTACCACCAAATCACTCTTGGCGTGCAATCTCTCTGCCCCAGGGACTACACTGCGCACACTGCCACTTAGGCACCCCCGTGCGCGCCCCCATTGGCCGCCCAAGCCCCAGCTCCTGCTCCCGGGTAGGCGTAGGTTTTCCCGAACGCTTTCATGCCCGCCCGCACCCCTCCGATGCCTCACGCCACCTTGTCTGGCGGCGACCCCCACCGATCGTCTATACTGGGAAGGGAGGTCAGGGTTCCCCTCACAGCAGCTCTGTTTCTCAACGGCAGGACGGCCCCCATTTAAAGCCAGCCGCCTCCCCAGTCCCCCGCCCTCTAGGCGGGGCCTCCAAGCTCACCCTGGCGGCTGCGCGGGCGCTCGGGGGCTTCACACGCAGAGGAAGAGCGCGGGGCGCTGAAGCAAAAGTTTGCGCGCCGCTTGGGCCTCTAGGGCAGCTGATCTGGGGACCCGGGGTGCGGCGCGCTCGCACGGGGCTCCGGGCTGCGCTTGGCCGGGCGCGGGCCGGGAAAGGCGGCCACCCCGAGCCCGGGGCCCGGGTTGACTGCCCAGGCAGAGGGCGGGGAAAGTGTCCTCGGATCCTTGGGGAGCCGACCGCCGGAGCCCTCCTCCAGCCCTGCCGCGGGTCCCTGCGCCGCCCGGGTCCCCGCCCTTCCCGGTGGCGCCGCGCGGTTGCCCGGGGCTCTGGGTGCCTGGGCCCTCGGGAGACAGCGGGCGAGAGGCGCCGGCCGGGAGCGCCCGCTCCGGCAGCAGGGCCGCGGGCGGAGGCGAAATAAATAATGCACGAAAAAGGAAAACAGACGTGAGCGGAGCCAGAGCCTCGCCCGCCTCCCTCCCGGGCTGCGCTCCCGCCCGCGCTCCCCGCCGCCGCGGCCGCCAGCGCCGCTGCAGTGATTCCTCGTCTCCATCTAGCGAGGCTATTGTGTATTGGGCGCTTAATAATTTATATATTCACCCTAGAGGCTGAGGACTCCCAGTGACAGTGGCTCCTGCTCCTGGCTTGCCCTTCCCTCAAGTTCACCCCCAGGCTCCTGGAAGGTGATAGTGAGATCTGACTAGTGGGGCCCCTGTCTGTGCGCCATCCTCCCGGAGGACGCCTTTCCCTGCAGACTCTGCAGGTGCTGGGCTGGGACTGTACAGGCTAGCCCTCCAGTGCAGTGTATCTGACCTCCCTCCAATTGGCAGTCATGACCTTAGGACTCTCTTTCATTACTCCACTGAGTCTTGGGGGGAGTCGCGACACCTCAAGGAGAATCTTTTCTCCAGGACTTTTCCTCTACCATCCGCAAAATGTTTGAAGCAAGATTATCAACAAGTCGGTTCTTCAGGAAGGAAGGAGCTGGTTGCTTCTCGTTCAAACAAGCGCCTGCCTCACAGAAACCTTCGCGGGCGCCACAGAGGCGCCCTGCTCATCTGGTGATAGCGCTTTATAAGCACTCCGATGGCCTGTGGAGATGGGAGTGTGACAATTCCAGTCAAAGTCCCCAAGAGCTGGGCAATCCTGTTTGGGGGTTGGGCGAGAGAACCATGGCTTAAAGTGAAGGGTAGTACCACAGCTCACTGGTTTAAAAAAAAACGTTACTTAGTTCCCCTTGTCACTCCAGGTAAACCCACACCTAAGTATAAACCACTCTGCAAACTAGGTTTTGGACCAATTTTCCAGCAACTTCCTTTATCCAGAGCATGTAGCAAGGCCTTTCCTTCTTAGTGCATGCCTGGCTGGAGTACTTGTGTGCCTTACGTATGCCTAGTTCTATACAGCAGATGTGAGTGAAGTCTTGACCCTTCCAAGAAGCCAGGGTCGGGTAAGGGAACCAATAACACCATCATTGCCAGTACTTGGATATTCCACTATCACTAAGAGGGGCCTGCACTTATGAAGAGTAGAGGAACGGAAGCTGGCGCAAAGACTGACTGCCAGGATAGAGTGACCTAGAGAACAGGTCAATAATTTTGTTAATCCCTTAGGCAAAAGCATAGAGACATTTGCCCCTTCGTGAATTCAGTCATTTGTTCAGTACAGTAGCCACAAGCGTGCAGTAGGTGCCAGGCACAATACAACAGTAACAAATGTAACAAATCACGTACTTTTACAGTCAGGGAGAAGGGATGGGAGAAAGGAGCTTCCCAGGACAGTATGGAAGGGGGAGCGAAGCGTCGAACTAAGGCCTGTCCATCAGCTGGGATTAAATGATGCTGGATGTTTTCATGTCTTTGAAAATGTAGCTTAAGCCAGTTGGAATATTTTGCCCAGTACAGGACTCCAGTCTTTAGCTAAGTCAACAGCATCGGATACCTGGAGCCCTTTGCTACTTGAAAATACTACTTATGCCACATTTTAAGTTCAGTTCTCATAGTCCTGGGAGGCTAAGGCTATTGTTCTGTTTGGAAAGTCCAGTATAGTGTTTTTGTTTTGTTTTAACTTTTTGGGGGCCTGCCACCCAGCTCCCAAATAAATACACAGAGACTTATTCTTACTTATGAGTGCCTGGCCTTAGCTTGGCATGCTTCTAGCCAGCTTTTCTAACTTAAATTATCCCATTTCTCTTTAACTAGGTTTGGCCTCTGAGCTTTTACCTTTCTTTATTCTATATACCTTTCTTTCCCTCTTACTCTGTGGATGGCCAGATGGCTGAGTGGCTGGCCCCAGTCATCCTCCTCTCCTCTTTTTCTTGCTCCTTGCTCTTCGATTTTTCTCTTCCCAAGATTTCTCCTCCTATTTATTCTCTCTGCCTGGCAGCCTAGCCTAGCCTTTCCCCTGCCTCGCTATTGGCTGTTCAGCTCTAGAATGCAACACATCTTTGCACCATTACAGCATAAATGAATGTAACACATCTTAAACTAATATTTCACAACAGCCCAGAGATGTTCCTAGCCAGAATCACATAGCTCTTGCCCTAAGATACACAAATATTAACTTCTGATTACAGGGTTAAGACATTCCGGGCTGGGGTGTATGTAGCTCAGTTGTTGGAGTGCTTGCCTACCATGCACAAAGCCCTGGATCGGTTCCTAGGTACAGCATAAACCGCATACAGTCATAGTACTCAGGAGGTAGAGGTGGAGCCAGGAAGATGAGAAGTTCAAGGTCATCCTTAGCTACATAGCAAGTTGGAGGTAAGCCTGGGTGGGTTTGTATGTTGGTATTTGGTTTTCCAATTCTGGATTTAACCTATGTACCTCTGGAGAATCACCTGGTCCCCAGCTTCCTAGCTCATGTGACACTGGGGAATGTTACAACCTCTCTTAGAATGAAGACCATCTTTCATGACATCGAAGGACCCAGGGAGGTCAGCCTTTCTGGACTCCTGTGACTTATGGTAGCTAGTTACAAGAATCATCAAGCAACTTCACCAAGAGACCTTTACCACCCCACCTTGGAAAAACATGGGCCGGTGAAAGAGGAGAGATGAAGGATGAAGGGAGACCTGACTGTGGAGTCTGCTGGCTCCATGTGGCCTCTCAGAAGCTCACCCAGAGGTGTGACAGAGCATCAGCAACATCTGAAGCTGCGGTAGTTTGACAACACCCGACCTTGTATTTGCTTCTCTTTCCCTTTTCCCTTATTCCTGCTGCTCTGGGGCTTTGGTCCTCACTAAAGAGTATCTGCCAGGTTTCTCCAGAGGAGTGGAATGAACAGAACAGACTAATAAGAGCTTATTTACTGGATGGGTGTACACAGTCAGAGGCAGCATAGTCCCACAGGGTCTGGCTGCAGGCTTAAGAAACCAGGAAATAAATTACCAAGTGCGAGAAGCTGGGAACCTCAGAACAAGAGAACAACACCACAGCCCCAGATGAAGGCAGCCGGCTTGGAAGCTTGGCGCATCACTGATGCAAATCCAAAGTCAAAGAGTCAAAGAGAATCCAGGCCTGATGTCTGCAGAGGATGGTAACAGCCCCCTAAACAAACAATAACCCATCAAGAGGGGTGGCTTGTGCCATCTTATCTAAGCAACCCCCTTGGCTTTTTCTCTGGAACCAGCTCACAGCCCATCAGATGGGCTTCTCACATTTAGGATGTGGCTTCCTGGCTCAGTTCTCTGATTTGTCAACTGTTTCCAGAGAAACTCTCACAAAACACCCAGAGTGTGCTTTACCTGTCTTCTATGCATTTCCATCTAGTCTACCTCGTAGACCCCCCAGGCATGGCTTTGCTCACTGAAACAAATCGATGGGAGAGCCAAGTCCGACATCCCTTCTAGAAAGTCTACTTGGTAGCACTTTTGTAGTGTATGGAGGTTGTCCCTGATCCTTAGGAGACAGCGGAAGGTGGTGCTTGCTTACAGGGATGGCTGATCTTGGTTGTCACCCCGGCTAGATTGATTTTTTAAATATTTAATTGTATGTACGTGGAGGGGTGTGGATGCATGCCCAGGAGGACAGGAACTTTCAGAAGACTGCATCAGATTCCCTGGAGCTGGAGTTAGAAGCAATTGTAAGCCACCTGACATGGATGCTGAAAACTGAACTAAGGTCTTCTGGAAGAATAAAAAAACACTCTTAACTGCAAAGGGACCTTTCCAGCACCAGCATAGCAGTTCCCAAAGCTTCATCCACAGCTCATGGGAATGAGAAATCGCTGGAAAGCAAAGCTCTATGGGATCCAGCAGCTCAGAGTGAGAGCAATAGCTGTTGCGAGGATGTGGCATTGGTCAGGTGACTTTTTCTGGCATCATTTTACATTGTAAGAATAAAACAATAAGCTTATAAAACTGGTTGCCCACTTAAGCCATGCTTTGTAAAAGC
The DNA here is from genome assembly GCF_049852395.1 of Peromyscus maniculatus bairdii. Classification (NCBI taxonomy): domain Eukaryota; kingdom Metazoa; phylum Chordata; class Mammalia; order Rodentia; family Cricetidae; genus Peromyscus; species Peromyscus maniculatus. The sequence continues at coordinate 74,723,414 of NC_134865.1, forward strand.
TTGAGGAACACTCACATGACAGACTGAAAGCTAAGCCCAGGATCTAGTTAGAAGGGGAGCTGACAGGCAGGGGACCAAACGCATAGCCACGCAGGTGTCTTAATCTAAATCAGGGCTGCTATAGGGAAAAGGCTGGGCCTTCTGATCTGGTGCAGAGACATTTGAATAGATAAGCCTGGATATGTTTGATGGCCAAAGCCCCCTAATGTTTCTGAAAGGCAGGTTGATTTTTTTTAACCTTTGTTAAAATAGAACAGTGTCATTTGCCCTGGGTACGACAGTGACCTCATTGCAGCGGGAACCTTGCAAGATGATTGTTGTTCTCATAGCCTTAGCCTTTGGTAAACATCTCCTCCTCTGAGGCATAAGGAAAAGGTCTGGGAAGGCAACATCCCCTCCTTTGGGAAGTTCGACAATGGCTGTCCTCTGAAAGCTGGAAGCTGGCTTCGATGATGGGAGAGAGAAATAAATTCGCTCGCATGAGTGGAGGCCAGTGTGATGGCAAAGGCCAGGGACATACCAAGTCACGAGACACAACATAGGCATAATTTTCACAATTGGCATCAAGTCGGACAGGGCTATGAGGTTGAGCTATGAGATCCTTATCAATGACCAGTAGATCACCATATAACTAGGGGTGAGACAAAATGTGTTGATTGGTATATAAACCTTTGTGTATGTGTGTGTTCATGTATGTGTGTGGGAGTGTACATAAGATGTGCATGTGTTGGTGAGTGCATGTTTGTGGTGTTCCTCAGAAGCCTTCAACTTGGATTTTTGAGACAATCTCTCTCTCTCTCTCTCTCTCTCTCTCTCTCTCTCTCTCTCTCTCTCTCTCTCTCTCTCCTCCCTCCTCTCTCTTGGGCCTGGGGCTCACTGATTCAGCTAAACTGGCTGGTGAGCCACAGAGCCCAGGGAGTGTCCTGTCTCAGCTTCCCCAATGCTGGGTTTATAAGTGTGCACCACCACACCTGGATTTTACATGAGTGTTGAAGACTGAGTGTATGTAACACACATGTTTATTATGTATATACATATATGTATAAGGGGCTGGGAACATGGTTCAGTCAATAAAGTACTGGCCTTGTAGCATGAGAACCTGAGTTAGATCCCCATGTGTGTGCACATATGTACATATACACCCACACGCATGTTCATTCAGACATACATAAACACACCTACGCATACACTGAAAGGAAAAGGAAGAGCCATGCAGCCGAGCATCCTCATGACCAAATAATAGCAACCCAACAATGGGTGACTTAAGGTCAGTCTTGAGTGACTCCAGAAACAACAGTCTACTACTAGACAGTTGGCCCAGATTCTCAGGTTGGAAATATCTATTGAAGCTCTTCCTCAATTTGCATCTCTGGCCTCAAGCAGGAGCTTCACCTGAAAGTCCAATAGCAGGAAAAAGGGACCAGAACTTCAACCACATACAGACTGATATAACATACTGATGCTAGCTGGGAATAGGCTATTGTTGCATCTATCTCTGTTCATGGGTAGGGATGAAATACAGGAGAGGCGGCTTGAGGTGTAGACTTGAGCTGCTTCCCATGAGGGAGATAAATGGCTGGGACAATAGTTTAAGCATGTGAAAATAACACAACTAAAATCAAGTGGTGTAGGGAGCCTGTAGATGATGAATAGATAGATGCGTGGAGAGCATGAAGGCAGGGCCATCTCTCACTTGAGGTCATCCATTGCCAATGTGGCTGTCAGCAATCGGTTGGGCGGGATGGCAGGGCTTCTCCCATTAATTCCGCTGTACTTCCATGGGCAATGGAATGATCCACAGAGGAAGGAACTGTGTCACCCAGCTTAGAAATGAGCTCTCCTGGACTAGAGAGCTATTCCCTGGGATGTAGTAAGAGCCATTAGTTATGTTTCCAATAACTAAAATGCACACGTCTAGGAACCAAGCGAAGGAGGCAGCTTGGCCTGAGTCCGGTTGCTGAGGAGAAACCTGCAGAAGCTATGCCTCTTGTCCCGGCAATCTTGGGCTTCTAAGAATTAATGGTCCTGGATCCCAGGGTGTGAAACATCCATCAATGCAGGGGTCCCATGAAACTAGACACTGATTGTGACCTGGCCAATGGACCAGGAGTAAGAGGGACTTCTGGAGGGGATGGCAGCTAGGGTTACTATCACACAGTGAGGGCAGGGAAGAATATGCCTGGTGTTATGAACTGAATTTGGTCTCCCCGAATGCACACATTGAGGCTCTAACTCTCAGTGTGTCTCTATTTGGAGACAGCGCACTCAGGAGTAATCAAGCTTAACTAAGGCTATGGTTGAGGGTGGGGGCAATCCCACCTTATTTTTCAAAAGTAAGAAAAGCCATAGCTAGATAGTGCTGTCTGTCCATCACCCTAGAGGAAAAGTCATGGTTGGGACAAAGTGGTAGAAGCTGTTGGCCTCCCCAGAGACTGACCCTGCTGAATTTTGGTCTGGAACATCCAGCCTTTGGAACTGTAAGAAAATCAGCCCCTGTTGTTCAAGCTATGCAACCTGTGATTTTATGTTATGGCTCTGGCAGCCTGAGATCTTCATTACAGGCAACTGCAAAACCCAGACACCCTCAGGTTAAGAATCGCAGATGGAAGCCTAGAAGGGGAGAGGGGGTAAGGGGAAGAGAGTGGATGTCAATCATGGCCCCTGGACAGCTGCAGGAGGACAACTCCAGCCTAGCTTACTAATCTTTTCCATCTTTTTTAGGAAGTTGGCATTGACCACATCAAAGATTAGGCTTTCTTTCACTCTTGGATTGATGGTAATTTTGTCCTTAAATGAGATGTAAATATCATAGGGCAGGAGCTGCATCTGTGTCCGTCCATTTCCTGTCAGAGAACCTTAAGTCTAAGGAATTCATAATGGAAGAAGCTGCTCTTGGCTCCTGGTTCTGGAAGCCCAAGAACATGGCACCAGTACCTTCTCAGTTTCTTTGCAAAGCCACGTGTCAGGAAAGGCAACTAGAGAATGCTAACTTGCTTTCATAGGAAGCCGCTCATAGGAACTCAGGAGCATCTCTGAGGGTAGAGACTTCCTGATCAGCCTGTAAAGGTCTTACCATTTCTGGACACTTGCACACCGAGGCAGTGAACTTCATGGTGAGTTTCGGTGGGGACAATCCATATTCAAGCCACACAAACTCAGAAGAGAATATGAGCTAGGCCATAGCAGATTGTTTGGGCAAGGCCAGGTCTACTCTCTCTTCCTGCTGCTAAGTGGAGAGAGCAGAAGTTGCCACCATTGTTCCGTCTCCAGATGCCTCCATCTGTCCCGCCCTCCCTCAAGTGGACAGCTAACACTGAGCATGGCTGCCATGGTCCCCACCGTGGGAGAGGTATTGAAGCAAAGGTGTCTAACCCGGGTGGGCTGGAATCTCAGAACCTTTGTCTAACCAACCTCACACCACGAGGAGCAGCAGCTGCTTCCCCTCCAGCTGTCAATATGGGGTTGAGGAATATACTTAAAGGTGTCGGAGAGCTAACTCTCCAGGGGATGGACTTTGATCAATGATAGGGTCCAGGAAGCTTTGCGGATGATTTATCTCTCTTTCTTCATCTGCGGCTCCATATGGCTTAGTCTAATATGTCTTGTGCAACTGAACAGCTGGCTGTGTTCCCTGGCAGGACTGCGGCTGGCTCAGCATCATCCCGAAGTTGTCCTCCTTCTTATCCTGCCTCCCTTGCTCTCTCTCCTTCCTACCCTGGATTGCACACCCGTGATGGGTTGTTACAAGTTTCTCCTCCAGCCTTCCTGGGGTACTTCATTTGGTGTATACGACCACAACCTCTGGGACCCATCAAACCCCTTAGTTTATGGGCCCCAGAGGTTATGCCATATACATCAAATGAACTGCGACACCATAGTAACCAGGACATTATGTATCTGGACCATCTGTGTGGCTGCAAGGAATCAAATGAAGTGGCTCCTTAAGTATGCAGATGGTTTTCTTTAGGCTCTCACCGGGCATTGTGGAATATATGAAGGGTCATGGGTTTGAGGCTAGCCTGGGCTACATAGCAAGACTGTCTCAGAAACAGACAGACAAACAAATAGATCTGGGCTCTCGAGTTCAACCCCATGACTATCACTACTTAATCTTTGAGGAATTTCCTAAGACCTGACACCTGGCCCTCTCCCGTTGTGGACTATAATAGTATTTCGATATAATTAAGTCACACAGATTTTGGAAGAATTAACACAGATGATTCTCGAAGCTTATCAGATAGCAGCTGGTTGAAGGGGAAACCACTGTCTATAATGATTTTGAGGGGTAAAGGGAAATGTGTTGCAAGACTGTGAATTGACATCAGGGGTATTCTTGAGCAAAATACAAAGAAAACAATGGAAACCCATTTGGCAAAGAGATGCTCATCATTGAGCTTGGAAACGAGGCAAGCCCATTTCATTTTGAAATGCTGCAAATAAACACAGTTGTTACAAAGACACTGACATTATCCCAATTGTTCACTACCTCCGGTTCAACTAACTATGTGACTGCCAATAGCGCACTTCACAAGACAGCTATGCCTCTGTTGAGAGGAGGTTTCACTAGTTCACTGGGTCTGAGGGAGGGGAGCCCCATGTTTCTCCTGTGCTTTGTCAGAGACATCACTGGTCCTTCTGAGGCTTGTCCCATCCTCTGTCAATGACCTAAAAGCCAAGCAGTAATCTCTCCTGAGTGGTGTGTGGGGACAGGTTTTCGCCATCTCAAAATGCAATTTTGTTCTTTTTCCAATATCACCTTTAGTCTACCTCTTTGAGGCTGGATGTTTATACATGGATGTGGGTGTAAAGGAGCCAGGAAGAATCCCAGACTTTTAGCCTTGATTTAAAATTATTCATATCTGCCCTGTACACACACACACACACACACACACACACACACACACACACACACACACACACACACACACACAGACACACATACACACACACACAGATACAGACAGATGCAGAGAGACAGACAGAAACACACACATACACTTTGGTGGTAGTGCTGCCCATCAATCCCAGGTCATCAAGAGTGCTCGGCCAACTCTTTTCCATGGAGTCGCATCTCCAGCCTTCTTGTTGCCCTTTCTTAAACCCTGAGAAGGAGCCAAGAGTTGGAAAAGTTTTCACGTCTGGGCATGGTTGGTTGTTACTCTGGCCCAGTGCCATGTTTCTACATCAAAAGAGAGTCCAAACAAGGGATCCAGAGAACATTTGGTTGGGGCCACTTGGCTGACCACTCCTTTGGCCAGGGCAGTTGAGTCCAAATGCCAGCCCAGCAGGCCGAGCCAGCTCGGTCGCCTGGACTGAGCTGAGCACCGGTGTGTGCTGGGGCAGTTAGAAGACACCAGAAAGGAAGAGAGTCCTGTTCTCTGAGGTCTCTCGTTCTCATGGGGGAAGAAAAGCATGCACAACACTAAACTGCAAATGGGACCATGTCTCCTTCCTGCCTAAAAAGACCCAGTAGACACCCTAACGTAGCCTTTGAGGACCCTCCACCCTAGATCCCTTCCCCTTCTGGCTCATCATACCTTTATGCTTCAAGTTTCTTCTGTTCCCAGCAAATGCCTGCTGGTATACATCTCCTGTCTTTGCTCACACTGCCTCCTCTGCCCAGAATCCCTTCTCTTCCTGGGAACTTGGCTAATTCCTATAGGGTCCTCCTGTCTCTCTTCTCTCCTTCTCAGACATAGCACAGTACACCTCACAATGGAGTCTAATCATGTGTAAGTGAGATGGGTCTGATGTGGGCTTATGTGTTGGGGCTTAGTTCTCAGGGTGGTGATGCTAAGAGACGGTGTGATCTCTAAGGGGCAGGGCCTAGTGGGAGGTAGTTAAGTCATTGCAAGTACTGCCCTTGAAAGGGATTCTGGGATTTCTTATGTGAATATGAGTTATCATGTAAAATGAAGACTTTCCTCACCGCTCTGACTTCCTGAGTTTCACACAAGAGTCCAACATGATGATGTCTACCATTGGGCCCTCACCGATCTTAATTTTTAAAATTTCAACCTCAGGCTGGAGACATGGATGGTTCAGCAAGAAAGAGCAAGTGCCGCTCTTGCAAGGACCTGAGCAGTGCTCCTAGAACCCATGTGTGGAGGCTCACAATTCTGTAATTCTCTCAGGGCATCTAACATCTTTGGTCTTCCCAGGCACTCACGTTCACGTGGGTGTGCAGCTATCCCTCCCACATATGCTTAATTAGAAATAAATCCTTAAAAATGTATTTAAAAAGAAAGTTTCCAACATCTAAAACTGAAATCTAAATGAACCTCCTTTCTTCGCAAAGTGCTCAGCCCCAGGTATTTTCTTGCAGCAACAGAAAGCAGATTGGGACATGGTGTAGCATGCCCTCAGAAAGTCTGCAGGGACAAGTCTGACCTTGGTGTTACTTGGCTCCAGGACAAATCTGCGCAGTTTTCTGAAATTTTCTGAGCCTCAGGATTGCTGATTGTAGAGTGAAGAAGGGGATGACACCCTGCTTGTCTGTAGTGAGCAATATTAGAAACAATGCCAGTCAAGCCTCTAGACCAGGGCCCTCCACAGAGCAGGCCCACGTGAAATCCTGGCCCATTCATAACTGCAAGTCCGTCTCCTCCTCTAGCTGGGAGTCTGCTCTCCATCTCTGAGTCTAGGAGATTAGTGAACACATCCAAGAGGGCTGGCATCATTACATGAACAAACCCAATGCAGTGAGCCGATGGACCAGGGTCCCCCTCACCTCTCCTCCACAGCCTTTCTGTGTCCCCTGATATAGGAGGCACAGAGGTCTTTGTGCTCACAGATAAGCACTAGGGGAACCTAGAATGTTAAGCACACAGGGTTGTTCCTTCAGGGAAGGAATACAATAGCTGTTACCCACCCAGAAGGCTGTGTGCAGATGTGTTTTCCAGCCTGGCGTTCCTGGCTCTAGACCCTCCCCAGATCCTTATCACTAGACCCTCCCCAGACCCTTATCACGAGCCAGTTTTTCTCAATCCACTTGTAGAACCCCTCTTTAGGGACTTTACAAAGAGTCTCTGTGTTGCTGCGTCTGATTTGCTGGTCTGATTTGTAGTTAGCTTGCTTTGTTCCTCATGGAGATTTATGTGTGCTTTGTTGCACACATGGGATTGTGTTAATTATCACCAGAAAAGTTTTCGCCAAACAGTGTTGTGCTTAAATATGCCTAAAATAAACTACTCAGGATCAGGCTCCAGAAGTTTGAACCAACCCTGGGTACTGCGTCCTGCTGAGCCAAACTGAGTCTTGTCTCCCATGCATGCCTCTCTGCAGCCTGTTGAGGTCACAGACACTCCCCATTCCCCATGACTCCACCTCAGCCACCTTGTTATTTCTCAAACCTCTGACCTGAGTTTGCCTCAGCCTGGTCATTCCTGATGTCTAGACAGCTCTTCCCCAGGGTCACCAGGGCCCACTCCCTCACTCAGGTGCCACTCTGTCAACAATACACACGTCTATGATTTGAATACTTAGTGTCATCCAATTTCATGTTGAGGTCTGGATTCCAATGCAGAAGCTGGGGTCTATTGGGAGGTTTTTAGGATACGAGGGTTCTGCCTCTCATTGGATGAGTGCTCCAATGGAAAAGACTTGATGCTGTGGGCTCACAACCTCTGCTCTGGAGACGCATACGCAAGGGTATTCCTGAGGAGGGGCGGTGCAGCCTCCAAGGTGCAGTCTTGGAGACAGAGACGGGGCTCTTGCCAGATGCCAAACCTCCCAGCACTTCAGTCTTAGACTTCCAGACCTCTGAAACTGTGACAAATGAATGTCTTCCCTCTGTAAACCAAGTCCCCTCAGCTATTCTGTGACGGCAACACCAAACACACTGAGACACCTCCCCAGACGGCCCTGCCTTATTTACACTCTAACCCACTGGCTCTTGACTTCCCATGCAGAGATCAGAGCACAGTTTGTAGGAACTGGTTCTTTCCTTCCACCGTGTGGATTGCGAGGATCACATCCAGGTCCCCAAGGCTTGGTGGCAATCATGTTAACCTACTCTCGCTTAGGTCCGTATCTGATTCTTTCTGATACACACGTTATGTTATACATCTGTTTTGTTGATGACTTGTCTCCTTCACTAAAAAGTGAGTTCCACGTGAGCATGAGTCCAGCTTCCTTCTTTGCTGCCTGAAGCAGAGACTGCACACGGTATCCCCTCAGCCCACGGATGGTTTCAATGGAGTTGATGAGCAGCTCCTCTGTCTCTCATACCCTAAGCTCCTGTTGCAACATATCACTGCTTCTTTGCCTGAGAGCCCAGAAGCCTATGTAGGAGCCCAAACCAGAAGGGGTGGTGGCACCTGGACTATAGTACCACTTACACCTACAGGTCAGGTGGCCATGAGCATGCCCAGACTCTGCTTTGCACAGCTAGTTTAAAGATCTCTGCACTTCTTTAAGGGCCGTGGTGGAGGGAGGCCCTGTCTCCACAGCAGTACCTGACTCCTTAACACCAGCTCATCTGGCTTCTCCTCCAGCCCTGCCCAATCCCCTCACCCCATCTCTGTTGCTTTTCTCATTTCACACAGAAACCCTGGGCACCCTGACTTGTCCTCTACTCTGCTTTTGGGAGGACTTCGACTGGGAGGCCAGCTGCCATGTTCCCAATCTGGAGTGGAGCCCCAGAGTCAGGGTGCTCACTCACCACAGCCCAACCTGTATTTGCTCAGTGAATGAATGGGAAGAGACAATTTGCAAAGTTCTACATCCTGTGTCTTGCTTTATGATTAAAGGTTTGGGTGACTTTTCCTCCAAGGGGGAACTCGCTGAATTCTACAGCTTCTTGTTTACAGTGGGATTTTCTGGGAATGGCTTCTGCCTGGAAACCTGTCTGGCTCTGGGCTTTGTAGATCTTTCAGGGAGGGAGGGCTTTGCCATTTACTTTAGTTAGAAATGTCAGGAGCACCCAGGAGCTCAGAGACCTGCCGTTCATACTAGCGCCGGCCAGCCGGGCGCACAGCTGTTCCTGATGACTTTCGGAAGATCACCATTTTCTCAGGGTCTGATGGAGACAGATCAGTTTGCACTCACAGTTTCTTAAACACTGTTGTCGCCTCCTTTACTTGCTTAGGCCTTCCTAAAAGCATGTCTGGATTACAGGCTCTATATCAGTTCTTGAGCCCTGGGAATCAGAATGGCTGGACACAGGGCCCCTGCTTTCCCTCCAAGAGATTCATTTGGGTGAGAAAGAATGGGAGGGAAAGTGACAATCATAGTATGGTGTGGACACACATGATCACAGGTTGCAAAGCACCAAGAGCCTGGAGCTCTCAGCATCTAGGTGCAGATGTGCTTTCTCCCTGGCATGACCTGCAATGGTTTCCTGTGCATATTCCATTCTAATTTCTGCCTTACATGCATCCTGTACTCCTGCCCTGAAGGTTTTACCCTCTACTTCCTAGCAGGGTCCTCAGCATCCTTTGGCTCCAGTTCTTAACCTTCCCCAGGTAGTGCCTCTCCTGAGTCCCACACTGATCACCCTCTTCAGGGTGCTGTGCTTGAGCTGGGTCTAGGGACTTGCAGCTGCCCTTTATCCTATATGAGGTTGGGGAAGGATGAAGAATCAGAAGGCTGGTGTCATGGGAAAAAAGTCTCATTGATGTAGCTGAAGTTTTCCTGTGTCCCACCTGGCCCATTGTCAGGACAAATCTCTCTCACCCATTGGTCCCGCAGCTGCTCAGACCCAAGTAAACACAGAGAGGCTTATATTATTTATGAACTGTATGGTCATTAGCTCAAGTTTATCACTGACTAGCTCTTTCACTTAAATTAACCTATAATTCTTATTTATGTTTAGCCATGTGGCTTGGTACCTTTTCTCAGTTCTGCCTTCACATCTTGCTTCCTCTGTCTGGCTGACTACCGCTGACCCAGCCTTCCTCTTCCCAGAATTCTCCTTGTTTGCTTATCCCACCTAACTACCCCCGACCCAGCCTTCCTCTTCCCAGAATTCTCCTTGTTTGCTTATCCCGCCTATACTTCCTGCCCAACTACTGGCCAATCAGCACTTTATTTATCAACCAATCAGAGCAACACATATTCACAGCATACAGAGTGACATCACTAATCACATTTACTTTGATATCAAACAACTGGGTAGAGTTCTGGGGTTGCTGTTTCCTGGTGTTGTGGTTTGAATGGGGCATGTCCCCAACAGGCTTATATGTTGGAATACTTGGATGGTGCTGTATTTTGGAAAGTCATGGAACCATTTGGACATGGGACCTAGGTGATAGACTGGGACCATAGTAGTGGGGATAGAGGGTTATGACCCCTGTTACAGCCCAAGTTATCTGCTTTGGTTGTGCCTCCAAGATGTGAGAAAGTGGCTTCATATACCCATTGCCAAGGACACAGGAGCTTCTCAGGGTTGACCATGCAACCAGCAGCCAAAACAAACCCTTTATTTCCTAAGTTGACTCTGCTAAGAATTTTTTCATAGAGATGAGAAAAGCAGCTAACATACCAGATTATGCTTTCTTGGGCCTGAGTAGACAGATCAAGAAGCAAGGTTGATGGAGGGAAAGTTGACTGGAGAGGACAGTGACCTGGTGACACTGGCTAGACTTTGGTAATGTCTTCTAGAGCTAAGTTTTTTTTTTTTTTAAGAACATGTCAATAGCCTCAGATATTGGTAATTTGTGAAGACCACACTGGCCATGTCATCAGTGAGGAGAAAAAGACTCTGGTCCACAGTGTCACCCTCAGCAGTCTCAGGAGTCCCCCTAACCTTCTAGGGATTTTGATTTGGATCAGTCCAGGAATTGTAGCTTTGACACTGGAAATAATTTCAGGGTCAGCCAGTATGAGGAGGTGGAGCTGGGATTTTATGAAAGATGCTTTAAAATTTTTATTTGATCTCATTCTATTTTGAAATAGGGTCTCATGATGTATCCCTGGTTGTCTTGTGTCTTAGTTACTTTTTTTTATCTCCGTGACAAAACACTATGACCAAAGTAAGTTATAAAAGAAAGCATTTAATCTAGAGCTCAGGGCTCCAGAAGGTTAGAGTCCATGATCATCATGGAGGGAAGCATGGCAGCAGGTAGGCAGTAGTTGAGAGCTCACATCTTGATCCACAAGCTTGAAGCAGAAGGAGATAACTGGGAATGGCTTGGATTTTTGAAATCTCAAAGCTCATCTCAAGTAACATACCTCCTCTAACAAGACCACTCCTCCTAATCCTTCCTAAACGGTTCTACCAACTAGGGACCAAGCATTCAAATAAATGTGTAGTAGGTAGCCATTCCAGCTTTGATCTGGAAGTTCCAAGCCCCATTGAGGCTTTGGCAACTGTCAGGCCCAAGCCTCAGTGGGGCCTGGGAGGCACTGAGAGACCCGAGATCTGGATGGGCCAGCGCTCTCTCTGTTCCGGGACCCTGGACAGTGGAGGTTGACCAAGCAGAGCTCCAGAGAACACTGCTGGACTGTGATACACCTTCCCAGACCCCAAGACCTACCCGTTCCTTCATTTGTAAATTACCCACTAAATAAATCTTCCTTTTAACTATGTGGAGTGGCCTTAATAATTTTGCCAATATAAATGAGCCTATGGGGTCATTCTCTTTCAAACCACCACAGCCTGGAACTCATTATGTAAATGAGAGGGGGCTGCTGTGGGATGTCTTTCTGTACACAGTGAATATGTGTTGTTCTCATTGGTTGATAAATAAAGCTGTTTGGTCAATGGTGAGGCAGAATAAGGTTAGGCAGTGCATTCAAACAGAGGACAGAGATGAAGAAGGGTGGAATGAGGAAAGACACCAGCCCACCACCCAAGGAGTAACAAGATGCCAGCAGACAGGTAATGCCACAGCCACATGCCAAAATAGACTAATAGAAATGCATTCATTTAAGATGAAAGAGTTAGCAAGAAGCCGGAGCCATAGGCCATACAGATTGTAATTAATATAAGCCTCTGTGTGTTTACTTGGTACTGAGCAGCTATGGGACTGGGTGGGACACAGGAAAACTTCGGACTACAGGGGGCAAATGAGAACATATCCAACCATGGGAATTGGACTCCTCAAGGGAAAATCACAATGAAGTGTCTTAGCACTAACCATATATACCATTTGAGTGGCTCTCTAGTTTCTAAGAAACCTTTTGAGGCATTTTCTCAAATTTTTGACAAGTGGAATTACAGAGTGGCTCTGGAGATGCCACGGATGGAGTTTGTAATCTGACAAGGTGATACAGGAGCTTCTAGGTTTACACAGGGGTTTAGCACATGCCCTTTCCCTGTAAATGGGGTTTCCCGTGAGATTTTTTAAAAACTACAGGTTTATAGTTGGGAAAGGAGATGGCCTTATGCAGTTGCTCGTTGTGCTGGAGTTCTTGCTTCTCAGCTTCAGCCAGATGCAGGATGAGGGGTCCTTTCCTCTTCTCCTGTCCCCAGATTCCCCCTACCTTTCTCTCCTGTCTCAGCAGTACCCAGGGGAAGGAGAAATGATGCAAGGCAGACCAGTGAGCCAAGTGCACCCTGTGCTGGTGGACAGCTTGGCCCAAGAGTCACATAGTTGGGTTTTTGCCTAACACACTGATCTTGGGCAGCTGATTAAACTCTCCAAGCCTCTGTTTCTTTGTCTATAAAATGAGAACATAAATAACATCATTTGTTTTGCCTGGAAATATCATAAGAAAAATAAATGAGAATAGGTTTTGTAAATTTAAAAGTACTATGTAAATACCAGATATGATCAGCAATGTCCAGAGAAGCCTGAGCGCAGTAGAATTTCATTTTCTCTCTGGAAAAAATATGACAAGTCTGCATCTGTGGGGGGTGGGGGGAGGGGAGGAATCAGTACAGTTTCTTATGGAACAAGAACCATGTTCTTCGTAACTAAAGAGCTGCCATCTTTAGTACATAGGAGTCTTCTTACCTCGTAGTTTAAGATGACTGCTCAAACTCCAGCCATCACATCCTGAATTCTACTGGCAGGAAAAAGGAAGAGAAAAAAGAAAGATACATTCTTCCTTCTAAAAGTCACTTTTGGAGGTCTCACATGACACTTTCACTTGCACTCTATTGCCCTGGAAATAATCACATATCTACACCTAGCTGCAAGGGAGGCTGTGAAACATACTTCTTAATCATGACAGTCATGTATCAGGGTGTCAGTACTAATGAGCAATAGAGAAGTGGGTATTGAGGGACTAGCAGGTGACTAAATTTTCTCTCAGAGTTCTAGTCATTTGTACTATGGAGTTTTATAGGTCAGTTTTCATAAAGTATAGGGGCTCTATAAGAGGTAGGACCTACTGGGAAGTCTGGGTTCATGATTCTGAAGGGACACTGGGCCCATAGCTTCTTCCTCTCTTACATCCCACCATGAGTGGAATGGCTTTGCCACACATTCCCACCATGATGTGCTTCTGAGTCACAGGAACTGTCAATCAGTCTTGGAAACTCTGAGCCCAAGAGAACCCTCCCTTTTTATAAGATGGTTGTCTTAGGTAGTTGGTGAGGCAATGGAGAGCTCTGGAATAAACCTTTCTTTGTGAACATTGGGTGCAATCTAGGCCATGAGAGAGAAGACACTGGTGCTCAGGGCCAACACACAAGGCACCGATGATCTGGCACTGATATAGGTAGTGACTGTTACCGCATATATCCTATAAAATAGGTGGGGATGAATCAGTGGCCCTGTGTGTGTCCTGCTGTGTCTGATGTGGTTTGTTTCCCAGAGGTTCATCTGCTAGAAGCTTGGTCCCCAGATGAGGGTGTATGGAGGTACTATGCCTGTAAAAGGCGGGACCCAATAGAAGATGACTGGTTCATATTGACTCCTCCTTTGAGAACCAGTTTCCATAGTCTCAGATGAGTTGGATTCTGAAGAAATGAATGATCCTCAGCAGAGCAGGCTGTGACAAACCCAGAGGAGCCTCTGTGTTTGGCTTGTTCTCCCCAATGGTTCTCTCCCTTTCTCCTTCTCTACCATGCAATGCATGCAAAGAGGTCCTTGCCAGATGCAGGCACTGTGTTCCCTGGACTTTCTAGCCACCAGTTCTGTGGGTCATATATCCCCTCTCTGCATTTCCAAACTCCTAGTATCTCATAGCAACACAGAACAGACTAATGCAGCCCCTTTGCCTTACCCACCTGCTGTGTCATGTGACCCAGGACCACCCTCACTCCAACTTGCAATCTTTGCCCCTGCTTTAAGCCGACCAGATAGTGCTGGGTGTTGTGTGGCTGGCTTTGTCTGCTTGTGCTTCTCTGCCTGTGGCCAGATGAAGGACCTGTCCAGGATAGCCTGCCAGAGGTGAAAGGGCCATGGAACACAGGCCACCTTAGATTAGCCAGTTGCTGGCTGAACTTTGAGCTGTGAGCAAGCCCAGACAGTAGCCTCAGAGCCTCTTGGATGATCTGCAGCCACTGCTGGTCATGAGCAAGCCTGCCTGGACCAGCGGAGCTTGGCTAGAATCAAGGCAATCATGTAGACTCAAGGTCAAAGTGAGCATTTCTTTTTGTCAACCACTGGGGCTCTACAGCATGGTTGTGACCTTAGAAAGCTCCCCACAGAGAACGTGAAATGGGGATGAGATGATTGAGCAGGCAGAGGCACTTTCAGCTAAGCCTGGTGACCTGAGTTTGGTCCCTGGTACCCACATGGTAGAAGGAGAAAACTGTTTCCTTAAGTTGTCCTCTCTCTCTCTCTCTCTCTCTCTCTCTCTCTCTCTCTCTCTCTCTCTCTCTCTCTCTCTCTCTCACACACACACACACACACACACATACACACACACACATACACACACACACACACACACACACACACACACACACACACACACACGGTATGGACTATGGCAAGGTGTATCCATGCTCTTTATATAAGTAAATGTTCTAAGTGTTGAAAAAAAAAAAGACCCCCTTTGCCCCAGCTAACCATCAGTGTGCTGCAGTTTTGAACCTGGTGGGGTAGCTCCACTCCACATTGCAAGAGCTAGTTCATGCTTGCTGCTGAATTATGGCCCATGGCCAAGTAGCCACCACCTACCTGTTCCTGTCCAGCCCAGGAGCTATGAATGGTTAGGACAGATGACATTATTTTCTCATTCTGATTAGGAGAAAGCTTTGAGCCCAAGGGAAGGGAATATGGTATCTCACCAAAAGGTTTATATTCTTTGGCTGGGCATTGTGGCACAGGCCTTTAGAATCCCAGCACTCGGAAGGCAGATCTATGTGAGGTCTACAGAGTGAGTTTCAGGAGAGCCGGGGCTACACAGAAAAAACTCTGTCTTGAAAAACAAACAACAATAACAATAAAAAGATGTATCTTCTTCTCCTTAGCACACCGAGACTATCCAATTCTGAATTTGTCTATTACATGTTGAGTTTCTTTAATAAGAATGGGTGGATATCTGTTCTTCCTTGTGATGAACTAGAGCTCAGCCACTCTGCCCCACAAAGTTTTTAGGAGTATTTCTACCTCTTGGTGTACACAGTATGTGAAAAGCTCTAAGTACATCCTCTCTGGACCCTCGCAGAGCAAGCTACCCAACCAAAATGTTTGATCTTTGAATTTGGCTCTCTGGTCAAGTCCTCTGGTGTCTTCCATCTCAAACTCAGCAGAACTAGAACCCAGGTCTTTGGTCTCCTAACCTAGAACACTTCTACTCTCCAAGCTTCTGGTGCTAAATTCTTCAGAGGCCTCCGGATCTCCAGCTGGAATGTTCTCGAAGCTCAGGTTGTCTTCAGCCCTCCCCTGTCTCATCCTTCCTACGGATGATTGCTCGCAGGAGCGCGGCTGACTCACCAAGTCTTTCTCCAGCTCTGCCTCAGGCTGTCTAACACGAATTTGTGTTGTGTGCCTCTGTGATAATTAACAAACTCCGAGCATTTAAGGCAATTTGTACTGGAGACAAGAGTGGTGTTTGCTCTCAACGAGTCTCACAATCTGGCCTCATAAGGAAGGAGAAATGGAATGGGAGAATGCATGGGAAAACTCATTTCTTCCCAAGTGTGTTAATGAGCTGAGCCTCAGGAGGCCGTGTGTAAGTCAGACTGCGAGCAGCTGTAAATTAAATTTATTACGCGCCAAGGGATTCTAATAAACATTACTTAAAAATAGCAACAGACAGTCATTTGTATTATATCATGTGACCTGGTTATGGAGACATTTTTGTGCCTCTGCTATTAATCAGAGTTACTTTGAGAGACGGTTGGTAAATTCTTGTAGCGTTACTAGCACCTTCCACTTAATTAAGATTGTTCTGGACGAGAGCAGGATGAGTCAAAACTAGCCATAGTGTATATTACTGTGCCCTGGAGGCCCTCTGTGCTCATTAGACGATGTTTCTTAGGCTTTCCAAGAGAGAGAAACTTAAGAGAAAATGTCACTTTCTTTAATGAAACCTCAGACCCTGGAAGGCTAGCAGCAGCGGGCAGTTTCTTCACCAGGAGTGCTGAGCCGGGCAGGGAGATGGTAGTGGTAGTGGGATCCTTGCTGCCACTAAGGATCTAGCCTTAAGGGGGCGCTGCTTGCTCTCTACCCCACTGGCCACACAGCCAGCAAGGTCTTTTCCTCTCCCATTGTGGGTACAGAAGAGGCTGCTGTAGCAATGGTCAGAATTACGTTTGGAAAATACCAAATCTGAGCTAGTTGTCACCTTATGCAAACTCCTGTCATTTGTCACTGCCAGTGTTTGAGCCCCATGGAGTCTTCCACCACAACCCCCATCCTACCTATGAGGAAAATGAATTCCTGAAGCTCAGATCTTAGGGTCTGGAATCAAGTCGACGTGTAGCCTAAAAGGTTCTCAGTTGGGTAACCATTCCTCCACGTGCTCACCTGTAAAATGGGAACAGTCCTGATTCTGTTTCCTCTAACAAACTCCATGACCGAAGCAGCTCAGTGGAGGAAAGGATTTGTTTCGGCTGACAGGTTACAGTTCACCAAGGAGGGAAATCGTGGCAAGAACTCAGGCAAGGACTTCAGGTAGAAAGCACGGAGGAACACTGCCTGCTGCCTCATGGCCAGCTTCTTCCTCGTACATCCCATGCCTGCCTCCCTAGGGGTAGTACCACCCACTGTGGGCTGGGCTCTCCTGCATCAGTTGGCAATCAAGGTCATCCCTCTACAGACATACCCACAGGCCCATCTGATCTGGGCAATCCCCCAGTTGAGGCGCCCTGAGTTCAGCTCTCCAGAACCCACATCAAAAGCTGAGTGTGGTGGTCTGTGTCTATAAACCCAGCAGCAAAGAGTCAGTAGACAGAGATTCCTGGAAACTTGGGGCCCAACTAGTACTCAACATGACAAAGTCACAAATCAGTGAGAGACCTTGTCTCAAAAATCCAAAGGTGGAAGGTACCCAAGGGCTGACACCCGAAGTTTTCCTCTGACCTCCGCAAGTGTGCATGACATGTGCGTTCCCCAGAAACAAGCACAAATACAAAAAGGGATGGGGAGAGGGACGGGAGGAGGGGGAGAGAAGGGCAGAGTGGATAACGCACTTCCTTGACCCACACCAACCTCGGCCCTGGTCTCTTGGGTGACTTTTCATCCTTAGTGCTTCGGCTGTAGCAGCAGCAGCTAAGATGTTGCAGAGCCCCGTCTGGTTTTAAGAACCTTGCTCTGGTCTCCAGTCACGGCACACACGAGGACACGGGGTCCTGGTGGCTCCCGCCTTTGTCTGGTCTGGTCACGCAGGCCGCTGAAGGTCTTGGAGAGCTGAGGTCATGTCTGACCTCCTTTGCTTCCCGGTGTCAGCTGCAAACACTCCTAAAGTGTCTGTGGAATAAAAAGAAGCCTCCGAGAGGATGGATCTAGACAACGGGGCTGAGAACAGATCCGAGGGGAAGCTTGCTGTTTCATATGGGTTTCCCTGAAGGCGGAGGGGGACATCTCTCATCCAAACTGCCACAGTGTAATAAGATGTGAATAAGAGCACAGAAAAATGGGTAGTAAACATAGACGTCCGCACTCTATAAAGAACAAGTTAATGCAATGGAATTAAAAGCAAGGACTCAAATACTTGGCACCATCACCTTATTTACTGCAACCAAAAGAAACAGCCCAAGAGGCTCTGAACAGATGAGTAAGTAAAAGATACAAGGGGCTGGAGGATGGCTCAGCAGTCCAGAGACTTGCTGAGTTCCGTTCCCAGCACCCACATGGGGGTTCACATCAGCCTGCAACTTCAATTCCAAGGATCTTCTGGCCTCCAGGCACTGCACACACATGGTGCACATACATACATGCATGAAAAACACTCACATTAAATTAATTAGTTAAGTAAATAGTTCAAGAACATCCCCAGCTACATAATGAGCTCAAGGCTAGCCTGGGGTTGCTTGTGAACATTGCTTCCACACTCAGCTAGCAGTCAGAAGTGTGCTTGGACACAAATGCAAACATGCAGAGGCATATACACAAACACAGGCACTCACACACACATACGCATAACATTTTGACACACAGACACAGACACATACACGAGAATATAGACACACATACACAGACATACACACATACATACACAGGCCGTATATACACACACACACACACACACACACACACACACTCTCTCTCTCTCTCTCTCTCTCTCTCTCTCTCTCTCTCTCTCTCTCTCTCTCTCTCATTCACACATTTGTAGAAACAGTTGGGCTATTCCAGTTTCAGGAAGGCCCTAGGTTCACCAGATTTTTACTCAATGAGTCTCTGATGACACCATTTGTAGCAGGAAAGTCATGAATTAGTTATCAAATTGCTCAATAATTCATAGCTGCCACCACCAAGCTCCGTGGAGATATAATTGTATGCCATTCTTCACTGCCATTTGTGTGTGCATGTGTGTGTCTGAGTCATGTAAGCCTGAGGCGACAGCTCATCCTATGTTAAGTCGGCTTTAAAACACGTACCATAATGAGAACCACTAAAGTGCAGGAGCAAGATGCTGCACTCATCACTAACTCAGTGCACTGGCTGTTTTTGTTGTTGTTAACCATTTGAAGATAAAGTCTTGTGTAGCCCAGGCTAGCCTAGAACCCACTATGTAGCCAAGGATGATCTTGAATCTCTGATCCTCCTGCCTCTACCTCCCAAGCGCTGGGATTGCAAGCATGTGCCGTTAACTTCAGCCTATGCTTGCTGAGGATGGACTCCATGGCTCCATGCGTGCTAGGCAAGAGCTCTACTCACTGGGTCACATCTCCAGCCCCTACTGGCTTTTTGCTTCTTTGTGTCATTCCAACTGTTGGGCAAACTGACTCCCACATTTGATCCCAAAGGGCCCTGTGCCCATCATTTCATGAAACTTATCTCTGAGATGCCATAAACACATCACAAAAGGCAGACAACATGAAAAGACAACTCACTGATATGCTTATGGAAAAAATGTCACTCCAATAATGACATTGCTATCAAATTATGAGTGAGTTTAAAAAACCAGTAACATGTTAGCATTCTGGTGTCCATGCCCAGAGACAAGAGGCCTCTGTCTTAGATTACCAGGTGGTTCAAATGGGAACCACCATTCCTGGGAAGTGAGTGCACAGTATGTTGTCCATGTCTGCCTCAAGTCCTGGACATGCTCAGATGCCAGCTCCATATTCATCTGGAGGACTCAATGTGGAGAAAACAGTGCTTTCTGTAGGGAGACCCATGTGGGAGGATGCTCACCACCACCCTGTCATGCCCCAGCTGCAGGGTGCCTTAACCACCCAGCTCATCTTTGCTCCCCACGTGTATAACTTCACACTCTGTCCTCTGTCCTCCCAGAGAGAAGTGAAGTGGGTGGGGCCAGGACCTGCTCAAGACCACCCAGCGGAGAAAAGGCAGTTTCCAACCCGCTGCCTGGGGAGAAAAATCCAGCAACCCCAGCTCTACCCAAATGGTGCCAGGCCCCTCACATTTGGGGTTCCCAGGACACCCACATAATAGTCCATACATCTCTTGCCTTTGTGACATTCTGGAGGTAGCTGGGGTACCTCATTGGGCACACACTCCAGTCAGAACCATGCTGCCCACCTCAGGGGTTCCTGTAGATTGGGCTGGGACAGGCACCTACAAAGAAGAGGAGCTGGAGCAGCCCTGCAGATGAGCAAGCCTGGGGTAATAACTGGTAGAGCTGAGTACTCGTCTCCCCAGAGGTGCCTCTCAAGTCCAAGGTAATGAGTCTGGGGTCTGCTGGACCTTAACAGCCACATGCCCCCTGCTTCCTGAGTCCACAGTTTTGAGATCCTGCAAGGCCAGCACCTGCCTCCCTCATCTGTGTCCCAGTGACTGAAGTGCTACTTGGGACTTGAACCCATGCTGGTCCCCACCTTCCTGGACAGACTGCATCTCAGCAGCTCAACTCCTATCTGCCCAATACCCACATCTCTGTGTGTTTCCAGCTATGAACCTGTGCCCTGGAAGGAGTACCTAGATGCTCCTTGAGGCCAAGGGCAGCCACAGCTTCTTCCCTGGCCTGAGGTGTACAGCTGTCCACTACCCAGACCCTGACCTTCTCACTGAAAGGCATGGCTCTCCCTACCATCCCAGCCGCAAGGTTCAGGCAGGCCCTGACGCCTGGTCAGCAGCTGATGCTCTCTGGTTGTTACTCTGTCCCAACCCTGTATGCACACTGGCTTTTCATTGAGAGACCTGACATAGCCAGATGACTGAGCCCTGTGCTAGAGGCCATGATCCTGCACACCCCCTACACCTGCCGCCAGCAATGGCCAAGTGAAGTCTAAAACAGGGTGCAGGCAGTGGGTATGTGGTTAGATCATTGGCAGCCAGAGGCTGGTATTCAAGACCCAGGGTAGAAAGGGGGCCAAGACTTTATGTCAGACCCTCTTGGACTCTGGTCTTGTCCCTTCCATCTGCAGGCTGAGGCATCTTGGATGAGTGGTTTTAATTCTCCGAACCTTGGTTTCCTTGTGTGTTAAAGCAGGATTTCACCGTTCTTCCTTCAGGGCTGCAGGGAGGACTGGCTGAGGGGACAGGGGCTCAACCCACCTCAGAAGGGCTTGTGGAGCCGTTCCCTTCTGTGGATTCTCCAGTGTGAGTCCCAGAAGATGATGCCTCCACACCAGGGAGGCAGGAGACATGGGGTGGGGGGACAGGGCAGGCAATCACTCCTCTAGAGCTACCGGGGCTGTTGGCTGCTGTTGGTGAGGTTGCCTCTCTAGGGCCAGTGATAGTGAAGGGCTAAGCAGATCCTGACTCATCCTGGTATGTGAGAACCCCCTGTGAAGGCGCCCCAGGGAAGCCTGAGGGGGCAGGACTCCTACTTTCAGAGCAGCACTGAGCTGGGTGGTGGGTGAGGTCTAGGTCTCCTCGGCAGCATTTGGGTGCATGAAGGAGACTCTGATCTTTGGAGTCTGAAGTGCTGTAGAAATGGGAACCAACAGTGTGCTGGCTAGTTCTTGTGTTATTGTTGTCAACTTGACACAAGTTAGCGTCATCTCAGAGGAGGGAACCTCAACTGAGAAAATGTCTCCATAAGATTGATCTGTAGGCAAGCCTGTCTCCATTTTCTTGATTGACATGTTCTTGATTGACAACTGATGTAGGAGGGACCAGCCCTCTCTGGGTGGTGCCATCCCTCGATACAAGACAAATTGTATAAGAAAACACACTGAGGAAGTCAGGAAGGGCAAGCCAGCAAGTCCCACTCCTTCCTGGCCTCTGCTTCAGCTCCTGCCCCAGGTGCCTGGCCTGATGAGTGCCTGCCTTCCCTCAGTGATGGACAGTAAGCTGTAAGATTAAACAAACCCTCTCCTCCCCAAGTTACTTTTGGCCGCGGTGTTTAATTGTAGCAATAGGAACCTTAACTAAGACCAGGGAGCACTGGCCACAGCTTCTTGCACATTTCCAAGAACAGGAGTCTCACTCATCTCAAGTGGGACCAGAGGCCTCCTCTAAGACTCAGTTGTGCCCCAGGACCCCTGGACTTCCAAGGCTTTATGACTTGTTAACTGTAGCGGTGGGACAGAGCTGGGGCAGGGAGTCTCTGTCCTCAGAACTCTGTCATCTCAAAGATTGGTGAGGACTCCCTTGGTTTCCTATAAAGAGTCAGATGAGAAAAAGTTCTTAGTTCAGGGCTTGGCACATAATAGGTTCTCAATAAACCAGGAACTTTGTTCAAATTCAAAGCTAGGCCACCTCACACCAGAGTTCCCATCATGGCTGCCAACCTGGACTGCCTTCAGGGTTAGTCTGTTAAAGCATTGGTAAAGGAAGAGGAGGAAAATTCTAGAAACAAGCAAACAAGCAGTAGACTCAGGGCACTGGCAAAGCTGGCATCAGTTACTTTATTTTAGTTTAGACACTTCTGCCATTCATGTGACCAGACATTGACCTAAGAGGTAAGTATTGATGCCACCCACTTTACAGGTTAGGAAACTGAGGCATGGAGAAAGGGCTCTCCTTGTGTCACGCAGGGCTACAATTGGAACTTACATTTTTAGTACTGAGCATGTGAGGTGATCTGGTGTGTGTGTGTGTGTGTGTGTGTGTGTGTGTGTGTGTGTGTGTATGTGTGTGTGTGTGTGTGTGAGAGAGAGAGAGAGAGAGAGAGAGAGAGAGAGAGAGAGAGAGAGAGAGATCTGCAGGTGTGTGTGCATGTTCATGTGGGTGTGGTATGCATGCACATCTCAGTCACGACTCAGCCTTGTATGAGTGACAGGTCTCTAGGCATGTCCCCACCCACTTGCCTGAGCCTTCTCCTCCCCCTCCTGCAGTTCACTTTACTTAGTCATTAGAGGCTTGGGGTTGTAAAAACAAATTTCATTATTATAAAACCACAGTGGCAGCCTGCTGGGATGGATGCCTGCTTTCTTTGAACTGATGATCAAGGCTGAGACTAAGGGAGACTCAGAATCTGTGAGTTAGAAGAGGTGGCCAGCTCAGAGGCTTAGCTCCTCCCTGCCCGAGCTTGGGTCCTGCTCGCTCCTTGCATCTCACTCTGGGGATGAAAGGAAATCTTCATTTGGGATATTACTTCTGTCCCGACCCTGAGTCACAGCTCTGCATCCTAGAGTAGGATCAGCGAGTCAGGTTCTGTGGTCTCTCTCCCTGTGTCTGTTGTGGATGTTGTTGCCTTGTGGTCAAGCTGCTCACTCTCCCGGGCCCTGATTGTCTTTCCTGGAAAGGAGAACTGGGAATTAGATGGTGCTCCGTTCAGGAGAGCCCAAGCGTGAAGACCCGTAACTGCCCAGAACAGTTATGACAGGCTGTCGTAAGTTCACACCGGTGGGTGGGGCCCAGATGGTCTTCAGAAGTGATGGCTCCACTGGGAGGATTCATCACTGTGTGTGGGCTCCGCTGCCCCTGCCTGCAGATAGCTGAAGGAGTAGGGTGCCTCCTTACACAGCATGGTGATTAGCTACAGCAGAAAAGATAGGCTGGTCCTGCTGCCAGCAAGTTTCTTATCAGATGTCCCAGTGTGTCCTCCTCCTCTTCCTCCTCCTCCTCCTCTTCTTCCTCCTCCTGCTGTTGCCCCTCCCCCTTCTTCTTGCAGTGGTGATGGAGGTGAACATGTGATGAGAATGGATTTCAGGCAGCTGGGAATATGAATTAGGTCAACATGACAGTCAAACTAGTCTACTGTCTTCTCCCAAACAGATGGTGATCATTTCCAGGAAACTCTGCAGAGAGGACTTGTCCCCCATGAGAACAGCTCGGCTCTCTTGTTTGCTCCAGAAAAATACTCATGGGGGTGTTCAGGATATGTTATTGGGGGGTGGGGGGCAGGTGGGATGATGAATGGATGGTGGATAGACACAAGGAAGGATGATAGATTGATGGATGTAGGAAAGGATGATGGATGGATGGAAGGGAAAATGGATGGATGGGTGGTTGAGTGGAGTGATGGTCGGCTCTGCAGTAAACATCTGTATTTAGTCCTGCATAGATTGTCTTTGTGCTGTGCTTTACGAAGACATCGGTGCTGGCAGACTGCTATAGGGAACAACTGTCTTCTTTACGCTGTCTCCCAGATTACCCCCTAGGCACGTTAGCCTGGGATCGGAGACACTGGCTTTACTTTCCACCCTGCCCGCTTGTTGCCTAGGCTTCCCCTGCAAGGGTTGAGTTTCCCCATTGGAAAATGACCCGATAGGCACCAAAGCCCAGGAATTCCCTAACTCCTACATATCTGTCACGACCACACTAGATAGCATCTCCTCTGGGAAGTCCGCCAGGGTTACCTCCTGTCCACCCACTTACGATTGCCCCCTGGAGCAGGGCCTCCATCCTACCCTCAGCTTGGCACTGTCTCCCCCATACCCTCATGGTGGTGCCAGGGCTGTCTTCCTCAGCTCTGTGAGCCAGGTCGGGCTTAAGTCCTGGAAGCCAACAAGTCCTTAGGAAGGCTTTGATCAGAAGAACAAATAACTGAAAGATTGAATAAACTAAACAATGGCTTCCTTGGTCTCTCTTTAGAAATCTGCTCTAAGCCTCTCTCTGAGCTTATGCACGGATTTGCCTAGACTGCCTTAGATCTGTATAAACTATAAATTTACAAACCTGGATGTCCCAGTATGTCACACACACATAGACATGGGTCACCCATCCCCTCAGTTCTTGTACCCTATGACTGAGCTATATGTATTTTTCCGGTGGCAGTGTGTGTAGATTCTGGGACCCTCACCCACATTTCGTGGAAGGTGCCCCTTCTCTCCCTCATGACGGAACTGTGGGTGCATGCCTCAGGATGCTGGTGGCTTGGGGAAGGTGACAGGGAAGGAGAATCCTGAGGGAAATGAGGAACCTCTCATTCATGGCTGGCTTTCCTTAGGAATAGACCCATGTCATCCCAAGAGCACCCGAGCCTGTCGTGGAGACCTAGTTTCAGATCCCAAAGGCCTTGTCTGAGTCACTTCTCTCTCCAAGTCTCACTGATGCCTGCTAGCCTAATCCTGGCCTTACTCCCTGCTCTTCCCAGGCTTCCATGTCATCTCAGGATTCAGACTAACGCTTGAAGTGCTGAGGGACTCCTGGCCTCCATGCCTGTAGAGGGCTACTGCCTTGGGAGACAGTGACCTTCCTGTCCATTTCCTTTATTCCTCTGCTCCAGGCACCAATGTCCAACCGCAGATCCCTTTCGGGGGAGGCGTTAAAACACCAATTGTTTAACAAAGCCAAGGACTGAGTGGCTAGTTTGCTTCTCCAGAACCCCCCACAGCTCCCACTGTCCTGGTCATGAAGTGTGGTGTCCTCACCTTGGCCTCTGGAGCACCACGCTCACACAAAAGTCAGGTTCCCATAACGCCACCCTGTGAACCTGCCACAGGAAAGCACAGGCGTCCCTTGGTCCATGACACCCAACGGCCTTTCCTGACTAAGAATCCCTCCCCCCCCCCCAGGAATGCTACGTGCTGCAGAGAACACGAGCCCTGTCTCTGTGTGGTTTCTCCAAGGCAGACGAGACCCAGACAAAAGAGGCCACCAGACATCATAGGGGTCTGCTGCCTTGTGAATCAGCTGCTTGCCCAGACTTGAACTCATGATCTACCTTTTCCTGCCACCACTCCTTCAGCTTTACCGATATTTCATCTTCCACCCCTCTCGGGGGTCTGGGATACAGATCCAGTGCTTCCCATAGCCTATTTTACAGATAAGGAAACTGACGCTCCCACTGGCCATGTGACTGGTCCAAAGTGACTGGAGAAAATTCTAACAGCAGCAAAAGACAGAACAAGGATCCGTTCATTCATTCATATATCTCATATTACCTGGGGTCTGCTAGGTGTGGAAACAAACAGCTGTGGCCCTCGCTCTCCTGAAAATAGAGCTCTGGCAGCTGGGTCTGGGAGACGAGGGGCCATACGCCCCCTTTGCACCCCACTGGGACCTCCTCTGGCGATGTGTAGAGATTCTTGCTGGCTTGCTTTCTATGTTCGAGGCACTCCATCCATCATGGTCCCTGGCTCTCAGGCAGCCAGCAGTGCAGGCTGGAGTTTGGTGGAGTCATCTCTCCCCTCAGTCTTTCAGATGAGAGCCAAAGGGCCGTTGATCACTTTGAAGAGGAGCGCGGCGGATGATGGCGGTCTGATGGGGCTGTAATTTCCCAGCACTTGTCTCCCCTCTGCTCCTGCTGATTGATGGGCCCCAGCTGGGGCCGGTGGGGACTATAGGCTCAGGCTGAGGACTCCTCTGGCTCCCTGGCAATTTCCTCACCAGATGCTCAGGTTGGAGTCTGGGTGTGCAGGATACAGACAAGAGATGTCCAGGAGGGGGTGGGGCACAGAGGAAGCCAGCCTAGTGCCACAGCCAGGACCACAGCTGCCCTTACATGGGAGGCAGAGGCAGTGTGGAGCATGTGGTCAGTAATCTGGACCTCAGTTTTGCCAAAGGTGGGTGTTTTGATTAGGGTTTCTATTGCTGTGAAGAAACACCATGACCACGGAACTCTTATAAAGGCAAACATTTAATTGAGGCTAGCTTACAGTTCAGAAGTTTAGTCCATTATCACCATGGTTGCCAATAATGGACTAAATCTCTACACATTGCCAGAGGAGGTCCCAGTGGGGTGCAAGGGGGCACATGGCCCCACGTAGCATGCTGGCGTGGAGGCAGATGTGGTGCTGGAGAAGGAGCTGAGAGTTTTACATCTTGATCCGCAGGCAATAGAAGGAGACTGTTTTCCCCACTGAGCATAGCTTGAGCAAAGGAGACTCCAAAGCCCACCCCCTCAGTGACACACTTCCTCCAACAAGGCCCATGATGGTTTGAAAGAAAATGGCCCCCAAAGGGAGTGGCACTATTAGGAGGTGTGGCCTTCTTGGAGGAAGTGCGTCACTGTGGGGTGGGGGCTTTGAGGTCGCCTATGCTCAAGCTATGCCTAGTTCAGATCACTTCCTATTGCCTGTGGGTCAAGATGTAGAACTCTCAACTCCTTCTCCAGCATATGTCTGCCTGCATGCCATCACATTGCACCATGATGATAATGGATTAAACCTCTGAAATGTAAGCCACCTAGTTAAATGTTTTTTTTTTCTTTATAACAGTTTCAATGGACATGGTGTCTCTTTACAGCAATAGAAACCCTAAGACAAGGACACACCTACTTCAACAAAGCCACACCTCCTAATAGTGTCACTCCCTTTGGGGGCCATTTTCTTTCAAACAATCACAGTGGGCAATTAAGAGTTTGTTATGATCCAGGAAAGGCGCAAAACTACACAGAGGAAACCCTGTCTCGAAAAACCAAAAAAAAAAAAAAAAGAGTTTGTTATGAATCACAGATCATGTTAGACCCTTTACAGAGGGCATCTTATTCACCTCCACAGCTGCATGAAGGCATTCTTGACTCCATTTTATGTACAAGGGAACTGGGACTCCCAGGGGCCAAGGGACTTGTCTAAAGTCACACAGTCAGCAAGCAGTGGGCCTGGGGTGTGGACCCTGGGCTTTCTACCATGCTGCAGAGGTATCACAGAAGCTTGGGGTCTGACTTATGTATTTCTGAATCACAGGAGATGTGTGTGTGTGTGTGTGTGTGTGTGTGTGTGTGTGTGTGTGTGTGTGCCTATCTCTACAACGCTAGAATCCTAAGAGAGTTCTACCATGCACAGCTTTTCTTTCTTTTTGTTTTTTAAACATGGATGTTTGGCCAGCCTTGAGCTCAGGTCCCTCTGCCTTTGAAACAAACATTTTATCAGCAGAGACATCTCTCCAGTCCTGTTTTGTTTGGTTTTTGTTTTTTGGCAGGGATGGGGGTATGTGACAGTGGGGCCTGGGGCTGGTGGGTGGAGGGTTTAGTTGGTTGGTTTTGTTTGTAAGACCTGGTTCTTTCAGGGAGTCCTCTGATGTTACTCAAACATGTGGGGAGGTTGGTCCCTCCCCTCTCACTTCCATGGTCTAGGGGTGTCTGCTTCTCCTCTAACTCTGGCTGCAACTGGAACCTGCAGAGCAAACTGCTGTGGTTTGCACATTGTTTGAATGTGCCCCCCAGAACTTGTATGCTATGTGGGGATCTAGTGGGGCCTTTGAGAGATGGGACCCAATAGGAAGTAATCGGGTGATTGGAGGTGCTGTTCCTGGTGGGTTCTACAGGGCCAGTTGTTATAAAAGCCTGCCAGGCCCCTCCAAGTCTCTCCTCTCTGGCTTTCTGTCTAGAAATGTGGTTCATATTCTTGCACATGCCTACCATGAGACCATCTGCCATGAGGAGCTCTTACCAGAGCTGGTGCCCTGAAGTTTGGATATTTAGTTCCTAAACTTGACGTCTAAATAAACCTCTTCTCGTAGTAAAGCCCCTAGCTTTGGAACTTCATCACAGTGGTGGAAGATGAGCTACTACAGTTGGTATTAGATGATTTCACTATGAAAATGCATGATGAGGCAATAATAACAAAAACATGAGCAACTCAAATTCCTATCCAGTGGAGAAATGGATAGATCAACTCTGATGCATCCATAATATGAAATGTGGCTCAAAAGTAAGAAGAAAGGACGTACAGCATCATCCCTTCATGGATGAGCCTCTGATGCATTATGGGAAGTAAAAGCCAGTCTCAAAAGCTTGCGTACTAGAAGGGGTCATGCACACCACCCTCTGGAGAAGGAAAACCAGAGAGACTGAGAACTGATCAGGACCTAGTGCAGGTAGCAGTGGGACGCCTCAAGGCCTGCCAAGTACAATGGAGTATTTAAACATAAAGGAAGGGACAGGGGAATGCTCATTGGTTGAGAGTGTTAGCCACATAAGCCTGGGGACCTGCATTTGAGCCCCCAGAACGCACACAAAAAGCCAGGCTTTGTGCACGCACTTGTAATCCCAGCCCCAGGAACGTGGAGACAGGAGGATGCCGGGGACTCATAGGCAGTCAGTCTAGCCTAATTGGTGAGCCTCAAGCCAGTGAGAGAACCTGTCTCAAAAACAAAGCGGCCGACTCCTGAAACATGACACCTGAGGCTGATCTCTGGCCTCCACAAACATGCACAAGTACATGTGTATCTGTGTGTGCACACATGCACATAAGCACACACACACACACACACACACACACACACACACACTGAGAGAGAGAGATCTTTCAGTGCTGTAGTGTGGTGAGCCTTTGGGGTTGTACTCAAAGACAGTCATCTCTAGCACTTGAGGTCCCAAGACCCCAACATACTACACTCTGAGGGGCTTGCTTCCTCTGAGGAACACAGAGCATTCATTCGTACATGACTTAGCCATACCCTACTACATACTCTATCTCTCTGTGTGTCACCATACGTGGCACCGTGCCAATGACACACCAGTGCTTCCCCTGTGCAATTCAGAGAATGGCAAGAGACAGTCTGCAAAGCTCAGTACATATACAGTTTGGATTTTTCTCCAATAGTTTCAACCCACAAAGGCCAACCACACAGTATAACCAATCGCACTTACTCCCAAGTCCCTCGACAAGCAGAACTTACCAAAAATGGAAGCCAAATAGTGTTTTGTGGGGCTGGAGGAAGGGAATGGGGAACTTTAAAGTGTCTAACTAACAAGATGAAAAGTCTCGTCACTCTGCTGCGTAAGCCTGAGGATGAACGTAACACTACTGTACTGTGCACTCTAAAACGGAGAAGAGGAACTAGGAATGAGGGAGGCCACGTTGACCAAGTCACCTGGCACACACAGAGGTCTAAATTCAATCCCCAGCTTAAATGTTGTATGGTGGCCTAGGCCTATGATTTAGTATTTGGGAGGTGGAGGCAGGAGAATCAAGGATTCAAGGTCAGCCTCAACTGCATATCATGTTTCAGGCCAGCATTGGCTATGTGAAATTTTGTTTCAAAAAAGAAAAAAGAAAAAAACTAGCAAGGATGATAAATTTTATCAAGTTTTTTTTTTAACCTGTGGTTTCAAATAAAAGTAGTTAAGTAGATGAAGCTTTCCTGAGGCAAAGAAACTATTGCATATTGTGAGTAATTGTGTGGGTGATGGGTCCCACTGTGTGAATCTGTCAAATCCTTCACACCAGATCCTAAAAGCAGGGAGGATTGGCTGCATGTAAATCACAGACCACAATCAACCACGAACCCAAACATATTCTGGTACAGAAAAAGCCCAGTCACGCAGCGTGCATACCTTCTCTTTTCCTCTTCTGTCTGCAGGGCTGTGGAGGAAACCCAAGGCCCAGTGCCTGCCCGGCAAGGGCTCTGCCTTTGAGCTGGCGCCTCAACCTTTTCCTTACTTTTTATTTTGAGACAATGTCTCGCAAGGTTGCCCAGACTGGCCTGGAACTCACTTGTAGACAATGTTGCCTTTGAATTTATAATCCTCCAGCTCAGCCTCTTGGAGTGACCAGCCTGTGCTGCTAGGCCCAGCTCAATACCTGTTTGTTAATTAATTATATTGTGCCACACCCTAATCTTAGTCATGATGGCCCTGGGAAATTTATATTTTTAAGAAGATATGATAAATCTAAGTATCAGACAGGCTAATGGAATAAAAGAGACAGTCTAGATATCTATCTGTCTGTCTGTTTGTCTGATGTATCATCTATCTTATCTACTTATTAATTACCATCTGAATTTAATAAAGGTTAAAGTGGGGCCCCATAAATTACAAAGTAAAATCAAATTATTCCATAATTTCTAACTTTATACTATATCCCCAAATAAATTCCTTATTTTAATGCAAAAATTACTTTGGGGAGTATAAAAATCAAAGAATAAATAAAATATAAATGTTTGTATACTTTTGGCCTGGGGAAAAACTTTCTAAGTATGAAACCAAGAGGAAATACATAAAAGAAAAGATTAATAGACTTGACCACTTATAAATTGAACAGTCTGACACCAAAAACACTATAAATAAAAGCAAATGTCGAGGCACAATGAGAAAATATTACCTGCAGCCTGTGTTGTACTGCAAGGATTAATATCCTTAATGTAAAAAGCAGTGCTATGAATTGATATGAAAAAGGCAAATGTTGTAATAAAAATGGGCAAAGGACATAAAATCTGACGTTTTAATTATTTTAGTGTTGCATTTCAACAACTCACAAAACAAGCACTAGCTTAGAGGCCAAAAGGCATATGCTCATTGCCTGCAGCTAGGGATCAACCAGGGGCAGAGGAGGTAAGGTGTTTCTCCTCTTGTCAACCTGAGAATGAGGTGGCCAAGAGGCTCTCTGAGATGTGGGGACTAAGTGTGATCAGGCCCCACAGGAAGCAGCCTCAGCTGACGGTAGCTTTCTGTGAGACTCAGGGGGAATGTGTATCAAACACCTTCAGAAGAATGATTCACTGCTTATTCTGCTTCCTCCTCCACCCCACCCCCCACCTCCTGTTCTATAATGCTAGCTAGAAGTCTGCAAATTACTTTATTTTAAATCTTCCCACCTCAGTTAATCTAAAATAATCCCACATGGACATGCCCAGAGATTTGTTTCCATGGTGGCTGTAAATCCCATAAAGGTGACAAGATTAATAATCACAGTGAGGCTCCCATGATTGGCCTTAATGTTTCAGAAAGAGAGGAAGAGAGACTGAGCCAGCATCTTACTCTGCCTCGTGGTGTGAAACCCTCCACCTTGCCCCTAAGGTTACATGCCACATGGTGTCATCCCATGGAGATTTGTTACCATGACCAGGACAATAAAGGAGGGACAGACAGCTCTAATCCCTGAAGTTATCCATAGACCTAGGTTATCTTTCAACTCTGCCATCTTACCCAAGGCAGGAGGGTCAACCACTAAGAAGGGAAGTCAAAGTAGTGCAGAGCTGCACTGTTTAGGGAGATGGCCTGGAAGATGTACACAGCATGTTTGACAGGACTGAACTTGGTCATGACTAGCTGTAAGGGAAACTGAGAAATACAGGCTCATTAGAGACTGAAGCATGTTCCTCCAAATTCATATTCCTAATCCTAATGCCTAGTGCCTCATAATGTGGCTGTATTTGGAGACTGGGCACTTTAAGAGGTAATTAAGAAAAAAGGAGGGCATTAGGTTGGGTTCTGATGCAAGGTTAGTGTCCTTATGAGACTAGAACACAAACATGCACCGAGGTAGGACAATGTGAATACTCAGGAAGAAGATGCCATCTCTAAGCCATAAGAAGGGCCTCTGAGAAAATCCTTGTCTATGTTCCTGATTAACTCTTATCCTCCAGCACTGAGGGAATAAATCTCTGTTGTTTAATCTACCCATTCTGGGAGTCTTTGTTATATCAGCTTGATCTGACTCATATAGATAACAAGATCACACCATGGAGCCATGTGTTTCAACAAACACTTGAGGAAGGGTGATACTTTTGTTACTGATCAGAGAGAGAGAGAGAGAGAGAGAGAGAGAGAGAGAGAGAGAGAGAGAGAGAGAGAGATGGAAGAGAAAGGATACTGGAGACAGTTGACAGCAACCACGAAATCTCATTGGTGACTAATCTAGTGCAACACTCCGACCTTCCAGGTCCCGTGCTTTAACATGTATCTTGGCCCATTGACTTGTTGAGTCTCCCCTGGGTGACAGACAGGTTGTAATGTGATACCTTTAATAAATGCCAGGCTTTGGTTTAGATACCATCAGCCACCCCATCTCCACTGCCTTGCTGCAGGAGTGGGAAGAAATAGAGGCTGACCCTGCTGCAGAGGCAGGGTGACTGAGAGTGTAGCTTGGTGGTAGAGTATTTGCCTAGTATCCATGAGGTCCTGGTTTGATACCCAGTGTCACAAAAACCAAACAAATCCATGCAGCTGAAGAGTGCTGGGATCCTGTGAGGAACTCATGTATCCAGGGCATCTACTATGCCATCTTAGCCACATGTGTTCAAAGAACTGCAAGGATCTATCTTTTTGCTCCTTTCCAGTCTGTGGAGCTTTGATCAAAAGCTCCAAGGGACATGGAAGTACCTGACAGTTGTCCTTCTCCCCTTCCTTCATGGCAGGAATCTGTCTTTCAGAAGTCAGCTCCTTGGAGTTTCTGACTAGAAGATGCTCTGCTGTGTGGAGCAGGTCAGGGAGCTGAGGAGGAATGGACAAGGCCCAGGATAGCTCACTAGCTCTGTGGGACAGATCTGTTTCTTCATCCAATCTCTCCTCCCCAGGGTCCCTGGCTTCTGTACTGCCTCGGAGAAGAGTGGGCAGAAAATATCTACCAACAGGGAAGCCTAAGTCAGATGTTGGGCACCGGCCACACCTCTCTTCTAGGCAGGAGCTAAGAACCGGGCAGCTCACCATATCCTGCGTGGTCTGTTCCTCAGGTGCCTCCAAATGTTCCTAGATCAGTTTGCTTATATGCAGCTGATCCCCTAGGCTTTGGCCTTTGCCGTTCACTTCCACTTAAGGGTGTTCTGAACCATTGCTGTGCTAGGCCCTCCACCCCTGCCACTATGCACTGAGAACTATGGACCTCTTAACGGAGCAGTGCCAGTGCCCAAACTAAAGTAAATCTGATGGAGTGTGGTACAGTGTTGCATGCACCACTTTCCTAGTTCACTGGTAACAAGAAATGACAATCTGTTTAAAATGGAAACTAATAATCATGAAAGCAAAGTAATATGAACATGCATGATGATTACAGACATCAGTGACAACTATAATATGATGTGAAAATACTTGTGGCAATTATAATCCCTGTTTTGTTAATGATTAGCTAAAAGAACCTGACATAGACAAAATTTGCAGTCCAGCAGATCCTTACATCCCAGAGGTCAAGTCCACTCATATTCTAGTATATATACACATGCAAACACTCACTCATTTACTCATTCACTCATCCATCTTTTTACCCATTCATTCAACTACCCAATCATCCATCTACCAGCCCACACATCCATTCACCCACCCATACATGCATCCACCTATCTACCTACCCACCTATTCATTCACCCACTCACTTACCCACCTACACACACACACACACACACACACACACACACACACACCACACCACACCACACAATTAAATTCATCTATCCATCCACTCATCCATCCTTGTATTCATTCAACGAATATTTGAGAATGATTCTGAGTTGGGCTCTGGACTAACAACTCAAACAGGTTCCAGATTGTTGAAAGAGAAACCCACACATATGTTTGGGTATAATACTATAAATACTAACACAGAAGCAGGAAGCCAACGAGTCAAAAGCACAGTTGTGGCCAGAAGGAACTGCTCATGCAAAGGTCCAGAGGTGAGAAAGGACCTGATCTGGCAGAGGAGGACTGTTACTATAGAGATAATGAGTCTAGTTCAGCCATAAAGGGTTCTGTGGGTCAATCGACAGCTTAGAGTTCATGATGTGGTTGCTTTCAGAGGCAAGGGTGTAGATTGGAAAGGGGTGGACAGTAGCTGGGAGGTTTGGAGCCCCTCCATGAGGAAAAAAGGAGGTGACAGACATAAGAGCTATGTCTGAAGCAAAAAGGACTGATACTGGTGACCTCAGGTATAGGGAGTGGGACAGGGGGACCAGGAAGACTCTCAGCTCTCTCACCTAGAGGTGGGACCCCATTGTTAAAGCTCTGGGAACAGGTGACAGGGTTGGGGAGGGAAGAAGATCATGAGTTTGATTTTGAGTGTGTCAAGTTAAGCAAATCCCTTATAGAATGCTGGGTTGGTGGGTGGGGTGTCCTAGGAAGGTACCTGGGGATTTGGGGATCATCTTGGTGCTTGAGTCCCACTTCCCAAAGTGGGATGCAGGGGCAGGGGAACAGGAGAAGGCACACAACCTCCCAGAGGAGCCTCCCTGAACTGAAGGCCATGTGAGTTGGCTACATCAAGGGGCTGTTGGGTAAAATGGTGTGTAAACAGACCATGGGGAAAAAAGTGCAGAGCAGGACAACCCAGCTGTGATGTACAAAGTCAAGCTGTCCAGGCAGAGTGCTGCACCAGTGCAGGCGAAAGAGCCATAGTTTACTGGGGACAGGGAGACCCCGGCCTGATGAATCTCTCTGAGAGCACAGCTGGAACAATAGAGAATTCTGCATGAATGTCTCCCCAGGGCTGAAGGGCTGGGGAGGTGGATAGGGTGCTGTGGCAAACAGGAGTCACATGAGGCGTCTGAGCGGCAGTGAAATCTTCTCATATCCACACTTTGGAAAGACCTCCATGGATCGTGACATTTAGGTGAGTCAGCCAGTCTGGAACTAAGGATACAACAGATGTTTGACCACCATGAATCTTCTAGCATATTTCTCCAGGAGAAAAAAAAATGCAGACAGCTTGGGCCACAAAGAACAACAACAACAACAAAAATACAAATGAATCTGCCAGGGAGGAGACTTGAGCATTTCGAAAGAAGTCCCCTAGGACTGGGAACATCGTCAAGGCTCTGGTCCAAGGGATTTGAAGGAGGTGTCAGACTGTGGGCTTGAGTCAGCATTAGCGCTGATGAAATACAGCCTTGGGGTCCCCCGACCGACCTTTCATCTGAAAAGCTCTAGCTAAGCTCTAGAATTAATGGCAAATCATTTAAAAACAGCTCAGTGGCTCCAAGAGCTTAATTCTAGCCTTGCCCCCAGAAGGCTAGCAGTGGATGTGGCAGCAATCCCTGATGCATGACGAGTTCTCCAGAAGCGGATGGAAGCTCAGACACTTGGCTCCTTTGTGGGGTGGGGGCCGTGGGGTGGGTCTGCTGCTTGGTGACAGATTTCCAGCTTTCCTCTGAGGGTTGCTTAATTTGTTTGGACTGCAGATTGAGTGTGTCTCTCCCGGGACTTTGTCCTCCGGCTTTGGCAGGCGCCTGTGCCTGCTGAGACAGGAGGTGTGGCTGGGCCAAGTGCTGGTCCTGCATTCCACCACAGGCCTGGGTCAGCATCATGGGTGCTGACTCAGGACACACTGCCCCAAAGCTTTTTTCTTAGGGGGCTCAGTGCCTAGGCTGTTCCACCTCTCACTACCTGCTTCTGCCTCGGGACTGGTTCTTGCCCTGCCTTGCTCTTTTCACTGAGGACTCTCTGACTCTCCCCATCTCCATCTCTCTGTCTAGGTCTCTCTATGTCTTCTGTCTCTTTCTCCAATCTTTCGATCTCTTTTCTTACCTCGGATTTCCTGTCTGTATAGATTTCTCTTGACTTCCATCTCTCATTTCCTTCTGGTATCTCTGTCTCTCTCTGTCTCTCAGCTCTTTCATGGCCTCTCTTCCTTCCCTCTCTTCTCCTAGGCTATCTGTCTCTCCATGCTCCTGTCCTTGCCTCTTCCACATTAAGCTTCTAGGCCTCTGGCTCCTCCATCTCCCCCCTTTCCTCAGAGCCCCGGTGTCTGGATTCTCTCTTTCGTCTTCTGTGGCAGCCACCGGGAAGACCCACCTCACCCATGCTGGCGTGTCCCTGTGGAGACACTGGGAAGTTCTTGTTTGGCACTGATTTCTACCCTCCTCTTGACCACCCAAGTATATTCCTGTCCTCCCAGCCTCTGCCTCACTTCTTGTGGAATGGCCTGCAGAGGAAGGCCATGCTGAGAATTCTGCTTTGCCCATGGCCCTGCTGCCCTCTCCGTCTTCCTAGATTCTTCCTGCATCTCTGGGCCTCTCAGGTCTGCCCCTGACTCTGCCCTCTCCATCCACTTCTTGCTTCTCTGTCCCTGCTTTGCCTTTGTCTCCCTGCTCCTCAGGACAATGCCAGTGGGGGCTGTGGATGGATGGGGTCCTTGGGCATCCGAGGGCTGTGTACCGTGCAGGGAGAAGCCAGCTAGCCAGAGGAAGACAGGGCTGTAGCTCCTGGGTGTTCTTCCAAGTCCCGGTGGGAGGTGCAGTCAGAGGGACAGAGCCAGCCTGCCACAGAATGGAGGATGTGCTGAGACCCACTGACTTCACCAGACACTGCCAGGAACCAGCCTGGGCCACATCCTTTCCCTCACCTTGACCTTTGGAGTGGGGTGGTCACTTGTTTTTGCCCTCTGCAAGGATCCTGCTAGTGAAGCCTGATGTTTGTCCTGTCTCCCTCACAGCTGTAGCTGCAATGGCATGGTAGAGAACAGCCTTGCTCCCATGTCACTGTGCACAAACCAAGACCCAGGGAGAAGCAAATGGGATGCCCGACATCCCACGGTAAATAAGCTGAAGCCAACCGATGCCAGGGCTATCTCTGGACCACCTTGTGGAGTCAGTGGCATGGCTGCCATCCTAGCTCAAGTCATTGCTACTGTGATTCCAGCCAGGGCAGCTCTTTGGTAGACATCAGAGCCCTTGATGTCTTGAGACACCTAGTGAAAGCTTCCCAAAGCCCACACTGCATCATCACCACAGCGAGTGCCTGTGTGCCTTAGCCCTGGCAAATCCTTTGCTGACCTGTCTTCTTTTCTCTACCCTCCGCTCCACAGTGCCAGGAGGCTGGGGGGAGGGAGGGAGGAGGCCCTGAGGCCTTCCGGATCCTGGAACAGACTGTCAGCAACTTTGGTGGCAAGAGGATTTCCAGTCCCGTCTTACATAAGGACCCACTAAGTTCATATTTCAAAACACACTGAAAGACTGCTTCTCGGCCTTCCTCAGAAAGGGCAGACTGAGGGCAGTGAATGGAGCAGGCAGGGCTGGGGGATGGGCTAAGCATGCAAGGGGCTGGTTAGTGGTGAGGCTGGCCAGGGATTCTTGTGGCCTCTGGTGGTGTGACTCCTGGGTGGAGCCGGCTCTATTCTAGGCAGGGCATTACTTATAGTCAGGGTCAAGTGTTTTCTGGACTCCTGGCCTTATGGTTTTTTTGTTTTGTTTTGTTTTGTTTTTTGCTATTATTCAGTGAAAGTATTTACAGAATTCAGAAGAGGGCATGGGTGGAATTCCCTAGAGCTCAGATTACAGACAGTTGTGAGTCACTGAATGTGGGTGCTGGGAACCAAACTTGGATCCTTTTCAAGAGCAACAAGTGCTTTTAGCTGCTGAGCCATCCCTCCAGCCCCATGGTCTTGACCGCTTCCTCAAAGAATTGAAAGAAAAGCTTACGTAGATTTGCAAATGCAGCAAGGAAACTTTGTTCAAGGCCAAGTGATAGAAAAGATCAGAATGGGCTGCAATGGGGGGGAGCAGCAGCCCACGAGTGAATATACTCAGGGGCCCTACCCTTGCTGAGGCCTCCTTTAGAGGACTCAAGGAATTTGGTTACTAAAGGGCACAGCGAGGGAGGGTCTCTGTTTGGGTTGGTAGGTTAGGTTATATGATCATCTTCTCACTGTATATATATCCTTTCCCACAGTGCATCTGATTTTAATCATATACATGCCCAATTATGTACAGGCACAAGATGGTAAATAGGGAATTCTCCCTAAAACTTTGAGTACAGTGTTATCTCACTGCATGCTCCGAAAACCAGTTCAGGATCAGCTCTCCTATGGGGGATATGTTTGAGCAGAAACTGTCCAAGTTTGGTGGCCTTGAATGAGAGGCCTTATCCCACTGCTCAGAGAGGTGTCTGCATAGATAGATGCAGGTGGGGGGGGGTCTAAGGTTACTAGGTACACTGTTTGGAGAGGGGTATATTGCATACATGTACATACTCAGGCTGTCAAGTATGTTATTAGAAGAAAGGGCTGTTTTTAATCCAGTCCAGTCCAAGTGGAGTCCCAGACTGCTAAGCTATTCCCTATGCTCACCTGCCTCCCGGGGATATGTCATCTCCTCAGCAACTATGGAGTGTAGATCTATGGAGAACACTTCTGAAATCGGGGCTCTAAGCCCCTAAGGTGCCACACACCAGGAGGGTTTGAATGCCTCCCCCCCCACACACACACTTTGCTAACCACAAAGCCACTGCGCACAGGCACTGTTGAGCCGCTGAGAAAGTGAGTGGACACACTTCCTGGGGAGATCAGGGACTCATCAGTAAGGCACAGACAGGGTGGATTTAGTGTCTTTGTTCTTAAGAACTTGAAGACTCAAAAGTACTCTCAGATCAGACACCAGTGTGGCCAGAGCTCAGGTAGCTGCTGGGCACGTTGGCTGTGGCAGAGTGGGGTGGGGGTGGGAGGGGAAAGGATAGAAACAGCTTGGAGCCCTGCAAGGATCATAAAAACCCAATGTCTGGAGTGGGGCTTTGCCACATCACTTGCCAGAGAAGGAAGGGACCCTCCCCCAAGTCAAGACGAGTCTCAGCGAAGAACAGTGTAGCTGTGCAGCCATAAAGACCTGACGACCTCTTAAGAGGCAGAGGGAGCCTGGGCTGCCCCGCGATGTCACGAGCAACGGGCTGCAACAGGGGGTTCATTTATGGGAAAAGAGCACTCGAGGGGCCACGCCTTCCACCTCCTCAGTAGAGAGAAACCAGGATGGACACATGGCTAAGGACCTGGCAAAGACACACAAACTGCCAATGTGGCTCCCTCCAGAGGAAGAACGGGGAAGACGAGAGACAGTAGGGCACAAGGTGGGATTGGAATCGCGAGGAGTCTGACTTGATCACAACCCAAATGTGACCATGTGTTTCGTGAGCAATGGAAAATGATTAGGGAAGCAAATAAGAAAAAATGCAAATCAGCTTTATGAATAACAAACACGTGTGGCATCGTCATCTGATTGGTTGACTGAGCCTACACACATTTAAAAGTTCATATACTTGTGGGACAAGCTTTGTGCTAAGATTGGAGAGAGTCCATTCCTAAGAAGCTTGAGATCCAAACAGAAAGGTGAACACCAAACACAGAACAACCATCTACGAACTGTAACTGCCCAGGAAACCATATACATCTGCAAGTAGCCTGGGATGGTTGCCTAAAAGGTCGTTTAGGTAGGGCATGGTCCGATGAGAAGATAGGGAGAGTGTTCCTGGCAGAGGAAGCAACAGGAGCAGATGCCAAGTGGCAGCAGATTCCAGAGCCATCTCCACTGGGTTGTGTCTATGTCTTCTCACCCAGCTCCCCCTCCTCCAGGAACAACACACGCGGGTGGGCCTGAGCAAAGACCCCGATGCTAATCTATGTCCTGCACACCATATAATCTCTCTAGCCCTACTGCCTGTCTGGAAGTGGAAGGTGGGGAGTCACTCCAACCCAGCCAAGCTTCCAGGGTCACCCTGAAGATCAAGCAGAATTATGAGGCTTGGAAATGTGTTTCCTGGACCAGGAAGCCGAAGGGAAAGATTTGGATTCCGGTCTTGTGACTAGACGCTGAGCCAGATGCCTCAACTGAGAAGAGACATTTAA
Organism: Peromyscus maniculatus bairdii; assembly: GCF_049852395.1. Classification (NCBI taxonomy): domain Eukaryota; kingdom Metazoa; phylum Chordata; class Mammalia; order Rodentia; family Cricetidae; genus Peromyscus; species Peromyscus maniculatus. Next base: position 74,763,417 of record NC_134865.1, read on the forward strand.
AAGATTTCCAAGTTCAACCTACCGTATCATGAGGTCTCCATCAAACCTTTTCGCCCTTCTCCTAGGGAGGATGGGGCTGGTTGGGAGTATTGGGGAAGAGACAGGGTAAGGGCTTCTGTAGGGCTGTGGATTATAACTGTGTATCAGTCAGGAGTTGGGGGAGGGAGCAGGCCAATCTCAGGTCCAGAGATGAAGTCTGAAGCAGTAAACAGGATTTAGTTTTCCCTTTCAGACTTGCCTCCCCCACCCCTCCCCCTTTTTTTTTTTTTTTTCTTTTCCCATGCTTTGCCAAGGAACCTGGCTCCTGGGAGATTCTGCAGCCCGTTCTATCCTGCAGAGGAGAATGCTAGCCTTGTCCTGAGGGTATACATGGGGTTTGGACTGACTGACCATGGCTGCCTCTGACCCTATACCTAGCCTGCTGCAGAAACAGGAATGCTGTACAGAGCTCCCAGGGGTCAGGGGAAGTGGGTTTTCCTAAGTGTGTTAGAAAGGGCTCCAAGGCTCCGGGGTCCTGAGCCTCTGAGGCTGTGAGTCTGAGTTTCTGGAGGCAGAGAACCAGGCACTAGAATCATAGTTTTGCATCCAACAGGGAACTCTGGTCCTGAGCCAGGTGGGACGAGCCTGGCAGCCCCTTTCTCCCTCTTGCTGGCAGAGCACGTGTTTACACACCAGCTCCTCCAGGGCTAAGTCATTTACTTTACTTTAACAAGATCCAATTAGTGTCTTCTCTGCAGCCCTGAGCCCTTCCAGAAGAGCGATGTGAACAAGGGGCTGCCTCTTCCTGTAACTCAGATGCACCTTCTGCTTCCCTTCCAAACAGGGCTGCCAACAACTGTTTTCTCCAGTCTCTTATCTCACGCACATCTGGCTCCAACATTTCTCTGTGTGAGGATCCCTCACATGTTAGTCTGAAGTGTAACATGGAATGAGTCTTCGTCTTCTACACATCTCCCCATTCTTTCTCCTGTCTACCCACATGAATGCCCACCCACCCACACTTCCATGCAAATAGCCATTAATTTCTTCAATGACCCCCCAAAAGATGCAGCCATTCAAACATCCATCTACTCACCAACTCATGTACCCACCATCTGTCCATATCTTCATTCCATCCGATCATCCGTTTGTCCATCCACTTCATTACACTAATCATCTCTTCCAATCATCCAACCATTCTTCCCCCCACCCACTCCTCCATCCATCCGTCCATCCCATTCAGCCGTCGATACATTTCACACATTCACATATTCGATAAACATTTCCTTGGGACCTACTTTATGTGATGTCCTTTTCCTGATACTAGGAATATAGTCAGGAGCTACACTGAAGTCCCTCCTCTAAAGCTACAACCAATGTAACAACTCTATTCTTCAATAGTTTAGGACCAGGGACAAGCCGCTGGATCTTAAGCTTGTCATTACAAGGGCTACTACTTCAGGTTAGTTGTTATAACAGCAAATGAGATCATTTCTGTAAAGTGCTTAGCCCAAATCCTGATATATGTTAAATACTCCACAAGTGATCAATAACATTTTTACTTATAGTATTGGTGCCATGATCATTATCATCATTTCTTTAGATACTTATTATGAGACTTGGTTGCTTATGAACAATTTATACATGCATTAGTGAATCTTTATTGGGTAGCTACTGTGTATCTCAGCCTGTGCTAATAAGCTCTATGACCTTCAGGAGTTGAGAATCTCATTGTGTAGATGTGATAGATATTTGAAATAGCTCAGCAGCATCAATCACCATTAGCATGGCTGCAATGACCACAGATTTTTACTGAGTGCTTTTGTGCCAGGTGCTGGATGTGCAAACATCTGTCTACACTAATAACAACTCTGGGTAACTTCCAGTGTTTTCCCATCTTATGGATTTAAAAAAAAAAAAAAAAACGGTCAAGAATGGGACAAGTTTTATTCAATGTCACAGAGCTGGCACATGGAGCAACTGAGATTTGGGATTTGCATAATGGGAAAACTCCAGAGGGTGGGCTCAGGAGAAGATGAACAATGGGGAAATGACTTCCATGTGAAGAGGACTGACCAGTCCTCAGATATGGGTCATGGAGCTGCTACAATAGATCCATGCATCCTTAAGACCTCATGAGAGACCCACTGCATCAAAGCCCTGGGCAACCACCACCCTCAATCTGTTACCACTCTTTACAGCTTGAAGTCCTGCTCTGATGTTGAAAGTAAATGGCTATCCTCAACCTCACCTCCTACTCCATATGGGATATAAGACACATCACTATCCCATGTGAAGTTCAATTTCCCTCTAGAAAGTGGGAATGGTGCTAGGTTCCTCTTGGTATAGTAAGATGAGATGACACTGGTATGCTTGGTCTTTGGCTGCACAGTGGCCTGTCCTCAGTTCATGGGAAACCTGTATCTTCAGAGTCTGAGGTTGTCTGTATGCATTGTACATCTGGGATTTGGCCCTTCCGGGTTGTTTTGTAACAAATTTTTCCTGAAAATACATAACATATACATCTACTCACTCCAGATAGGGAACCCACAATAGACCAAAGTACAGATACCCCTAAAGTCCAACGTGGTGAACCAATGAATTTTTATTGGAGTTACAGGAATCTGGGTGATGGGTCACCTACAGGAGTAGAAATGACTCAGAAAATTGCATCACCAAAGGTACCCCAGTTCACAAAATTAGGAACCTAGAGCCCAGCCTGCAGGCAGCTCAGTGGGTTGGAGAGTGTCCTTTCCAGGTGCCTCAGTTGGTCTAAACCTCTCCCAGGCAGCTCTGCTGGTTTCTGCTTTTTCAAGCACCTGGTCTAGTCTTCAGAGTCTTTGCAACTGAGCTTCCTTTTGTCTGGGAGGGACTCTGCTTTTATTGCTTACTCTGGCAGGGAGGGGCCGAGTGAATCTGGTTAGTTTCAGGAACTTCCTGAAGCTATTCTGAGCTGCTTACCTTCCTAAGGAGTTTCCTACAGGATGGAATGTTTCATTGCCATGTCTTAGAATCTAATTGTGAAACTGAAACACTCAGTCTGCTTCAACCAGTAGACTATCCGAATGGCTTCCTTAGGAATATTCTTCCAGAACAAGTATTTGGCAATGCATCTGATGAGCCCACCAGCCATACATGCTGCACTCAAGCTCAAGTGGCATTTTCATCTGATCCCTGGAGAAGCCAGCCTGCCACATGCATCCCAGAAAAGCCATTATTCTCTCTGGCTTTGTAAACAACACATCAGGCCACTGTGTCAGGACACAGCCTCTCTTCCTGCTGGGTGAGTGACAAGGTACCCCCCCCCCCCCCGCTGAGAAGGCTCTCCTGGGTGGGTATAAACAAGGGTCACCATAATGACTGAGAGAAAAGTCTATCCACCCACATGCCTATCATTATGATTGTCATTGCGAGTGAACCACTTCACAGATCTGCCAGCCATTCCTGCTGGCAGTGACTTCCTTTTAGACTAAGAGTGGGTGGGGACAATGCTTGGAAGGTGTCTGGCCCAGCAAGGACTTCTGGCATGCCATTTGAAGTGGGGCTGTCTGGGTTGAGGAGACAAGGCCACTCACTGTCATTGATGTTGGAGGATACTAGAGGAAGCAGGGTGGACAGGGTGGGGAACAGTGGACTGAAGGATGAGCCAGAAGCCTGGAGCTCAGGACATCAGGGAAAGCCAAGAAGCAGGTGAGGTAAACAGGTCACAAGTCTAGGGAGCCCTGCAGCAGAACATCATGGGGGGCTGGTGAGAAGGAAGCTACTTTGCAGGAGTTTCTCAAACAGACAATACCTAAGCTAGAGCTATCCTAACAAAGCATTCTAGACTTGGTGGTTTGCGCACATGTGGCAGGGTAGGGGGTGATCCTTGAATGCTCTACCCCTCCAAAAGTCACTTGGAAACCTAACCCCTAAGGGACTGGAAGCTGAGGTCCCCAGGAGGTTATCCTGTCATGAGGGTAGAGCAGGATTAAGTGTCCTTGTCAAAGAGCCTGGAGGAGGGCATTAATCCCTCTTGCCCTCTGTCCTTGGCCCACAACACTCCTCCCCTCCATGGGATACAGCTTCAAGTGCCACCCTAGGAGTGGAGGGGAAGACTCAATTAAACCACAGACCAACCTACAGAACTTTAGTATTGAACTTCCTCCTCTCTCCATAGCTGTGAGAAATAAATTCCTATTCTTTATGAATTACCCTGTCCCAAATATTTTGTTATAGAAGCAGAACGCAGACTAAGACTACACCTCACACTTGTTTTCAGAGCAGCACTGGTGGCCCTGAGGAAGGGCCTTGCAAGAGAAGTATGTTCCAAGCAGAGCTGCTGCTGGTCCTTGATGGCTGCTACCAGTCCCTGAAGCCAGTTCCTGTGGGTGGACAGAGAAGATGACCCTGGAAGAGTACCACACCTGTGGGGCCCTGGAAGAAGACAAGGTAAGAAGTGGAGACAGGATATTCCGCACCTCCATTTAGCACTGCCCCTCTTGTCTCATTTTAATATGAGGGAGCCGAGACCAGGAGGGAGATGGTCTGAGGAGGAGGCTAACCAGTGAGGATGGTCTCAATGACTGATTCATGCTCCTAGGGCTGGGGCCTCAACGTGTCGCCACTGAGTTCTTTCACATTGTGGATATATTTAGAGTTGGGCCTCCCTTCCCAGACTAAACATAGCTCTGTGGCTTTATTTGGTCACCCTGGGTCCCCAACACCTGGCCCAGCAAAGTATGGGTGCCAGGAAAGGTTTTAAAAAAAAAAAAAAAAAAAAAACAAGGGCCACAAAAACTATGGAGTCTCCAGGAGCTTTCACCTTACTGTCCCAGCAAGGAGCTCCTGAGACATCGATGCACATCCTGCCTTGGCCTTGAATCCTAGTCCGTGCATCCGCTCACCTTAAATCAGTTTAAAGCCTTTATCTTATCTCAGTGTGAGGGGTGCAGGTAGGGAAGGGGGCGGGTGGCTCTCTCTGTGCTGCCAACAAATGCTGTGTCTAGACAGGAGGAGGCCCTGTCTGAGGGCAGACTGCAGAACTGTGGGGGAACACACAGGCGGCACAGAGCTGTAGGGCACAGAGCTAGAGGATGCATAGGGTGGGTGCACCAGGCTGTAGGCTGTGAGGTGGGGCTTGAAAACTGAATTCTTACCAGGTTGGGTGGAATCTTTAGGTTCAAAACTGCACCCCGGTCTTCTAGACCAACTGAAGAAAAAATTAGTTTCGCCACTCAAGGCTCCCATCATCCTGGCAGAATGCAGTTTTCAATCACACCCCAATAAAAGCCCAAGTGGACAGAAAAGACCTGCAGCTGGTTCTTTGTTTTTCTCTCTGCAGCCACCTCTGCTCTCCAGGGGGTATCGACTTTTATCCTTTTATCCTTTCCTCTCATCTCCACTGTAGTCTTCCGGGGTCCCAGTACGCTGCATGAGTCCCACCCCTCCATGCCAAGACTCATAGTGTCCATTCTCAGGTTGGAGGGAGGCCCGATCCTGCAGGGTTTGCAGATGTTTCACTAATGGAGGGAGAACACCTTCAGCATGGACAGTGCCTTCCAACAGAGGCACGGGTACAAAGAAAGCTGAGAGGAAGCTGTGTGTCTCCCTGCCTTCAATGCTTCTTCTTCCTGAGAGAGTGTGTCTACTGTTACACTCCAAAGACACTAGAACCCAGCTCCTTTGGCCTTCCAATGTGGACTACACAAGTGACTCCCCGGGGTGCTACCAGGCCTTCAGCACCAGACTGGGAAGAGAGAAAAGAAGGCTTATTTTTGGAGAGTGATTTGCCTCAGTCCTAAGAGTCCCAGGGGCTGGACAGTGGCTGTACCTTTGTGATCTACCTTAGGCAGAACTGCTTTCCTGCTTTTGCCCAGATGTCTAAATTCTGGAAAAAGTTGCATTTAAAGGGTTAGGGGCGAGGCATATAAATTGAGGGTTGCGGTGCCAGATGTATAAACTAAGGACGTGACCGCTTCAAGTTGTGGTTCAGCAGAGGGTTTTTATTGTAAATATGAGGGAGAGAGCCACTGGAGGCATCTGGAAGAGTCCAGACTGAACATAACTAGAAGAACAGACCCCATGAGAGGAGAGAGGAAAAGCAAGAGAGGAAGAGAGAGAACCAAGCAAGAGTGTCTTAATTGGGGTTTCTATTGCTGTGAAAAGACACCATGACCACGGCAACTCTTATAAAGGGAACATTTAACTGGAATGGCTCACTTACAGTTTCAGAGGTTCAGTCCATTATCATCATGGTGGGGAGCATGGTAGCATGCAGGCAGATGTGGTACTGGAGCTGAGAGGGCTACATCTTGCAGGCAACAGGAAGTTGACTGAGATACTAGGTGGTATCCTGAGCATAGAACCTCAAAGCCTGTCACCCACAATGACATACTTCCTCCAACAAGAGTATACCCTCTTCAACAAAGCCACACCTCCTAATAGTGCCATTCTCTATGAGACTGTGGGATTCAATTACACTCAAACTACCACATTCCACTCCATGGCCCCCATAAGCTTGTTAACAATATCATGATGCACAATGCATTTAGTTCAACTTCAGAAGTCCCTGTAGTCTATGATAGTCTCAACAATGTTTAAAAGTCCAAAGTTCAAAGTCTCTTTTGAGATTCATACAGTCTCTTAACTGTAATCCCCTATAAACACAAAATCAAAAAACAGATCACATATTTCCAACATATAATGGTACAGAATATACATTACCTTTCCAAAATGCAGGAAAGGGAGCATAGTGAGGAAATACTGGACTAAAGCAAGACCAAAAACCAACTGGGCAAACTCCAAACTCTGCATCCCCATGTCTGATGTCAAAACGCTCTTCAGATCTCCAACCCCCTTCAGCTCTGTTGATTGCTACACAGTTCTTTCTCTTGGGTTGGTCCCAACTCTCTGTTAGCTGCTTTCCTCAGCAGGTATCCCACAGCACTGGCATCTCTAACATCTTGGGGTCTCCAAGGCAATCCAGGCTTCAACTTCACAGCTTCACACAATGGCCTCTCTACTAGGCCTCCATTTAGGGACACCCCTGACACATGCCTGGCCTCAGTGGCTTTCTTTAGGCATGAAGGCAAATCCCATAACCTGTTTCTTCTATCCTTAACTCTAAAGCTAGAACCATATGGCCTAAGCTGCCAAGTTCTGCTGCTTGTTGGGGCTGGAATATGGCCCCTTCACTCAGTGACATCTTTACCAGCTTTCTGTCCTTCACTGCCTAAGCTTGGCTGTCCTGAAACTTGCTCTGTAGACCAGGCTGGCCTCAAACTCAGAGATCTGCTGGCTTCTACCTTTCTAGTGCTGGGATTAAAGGTGTGTGTCCCACCACATTTGGCTCTAAGCATTTCTTTAATTCCTTCTTACAAATTGGAAACCTAGCTGGGTGGGATCTTACCCTGAGGTCACCATTCCCTATATTCCATTTCTTAATCTGTTTATCTCCTTGAACACAAGATTTAGCTCCCTTCCACTTCCTGGTGCTCTTTTTCACCTCAAAATTTACATTTTGTAATTTACCCTGCTTGACTTGCTCCTTTTCATTATAAATCTTCATTAGAGTTACCACTAATATCCACACAACAGAGTCTATACTAGGCTATTTTGAGATTTCTTCTGCCAAAGGAATTAATTCAAAACTCTTGACTTTAGCCTCAGGCAGACTCTTTGGACAAGGGCAAAAAGCAGCCACTTTCTTCACCAAAATATCACAAGGCCAGTCTCTAGGCCACATACTAACATTCTTCTCTGAAATCTCTTGATCCCATAGTTCAGCAAATCACGTTCAGCACCACTGTCTTCCATGCTCCTACTAGTATAGCCCATTAAGCAGTGCTTAAAGCATTCCACCGCTTTCTTAACTCAAAGTACTAAAGTCCATATTACTCCAAACAAAGACATGGTCAGGCCTATCACAATAATATCCTAGTCCTTGGTACCAACTTCTGTCTTAGTTAGGGTTTCTATTGCTGTGAAAAGACACCATGACCACAGCAATTCTTATAAAGGAAACATTTAATTGGGATGGCTCACTTACAGTTTCAGAGGTTCAGTCCATTATCATAGTGGTGGGGAGCATGGTAGCATTCAGGCAGATGTGGTACTGGAGCTGAGAGGGCTACATCTTGCAGGCAACAGGAAGTTGACTGAGATATTGGGTGGTATCCTGAGCATAGGAAACCTCAAAAGCCTGTTCCCCACAGCGACACATTTCCTCCAACAAGTCCAGACCTGATAAGTCTTTTCCACCCCGATAGGCCTCTCTGCCAATGCAGAATGTTTAGGTGGGAGCTCCACCTCAACCCCTGGCACTCTGGCATCCCTATACCCAAAGAGTGTGGAATGTTTGGAAGGAGTCTGGTGGAAGAACCACCTCAACTCCCCTCCCCTATCTCTTTCCCTAAACCCGCCCCTTCAAAGCCCGCCAGACATAGCTCCTCCCTCAGAGAGGCTCAAGACCACTCCCACAGGGTATATAAGCTGCATCCCAGAAAACAGACACATGATTCTTCTGGCCTCTTGGCCCTGTCTGCTCTCTGAGGGGCCAGGAATCACCTGGGAACGCTTTACCCATTAAACCTGGGCTTTTCCTGATTCGGTTTGCTGCATCAGCAGAGAGGCCTATCAGGGTGGAAAAGACTTATCACCTGGAGGTTCTACTGAGACCAGGTGGAGCAGAGCAAAGGCAGCCCTCTGCACCAGAATGAGTCAAGGGTCTGGCACAGATCTTTGGCAGGACACCCTGAAAAATGAAGAGACCCTGGGCTTCCTAGGCAAGGACTTGAAAAGAGCAACTTACCAAGCTGAGAGCCAATCTTAGTCTGGCAGAGAGCAGATGCGGGGGAGAAGGTATTTTCCCACCACACAGCCCCGGGTCCAGCCCCCTTCGGTGGAACCTCCAGATGATAAGTCTTTTCCACCCTGATAGGCCTCTCTGCTGATGCAGCAAACCAAATCAGACTGACGCAAGAAAAATCCACCAGACTCCTTCCAAACATTCTAGATCCTTTGGGTATAGGGATGCCAGGGTGCCAGGGGTTGAGGTAGAGCTCCCACCCAAACAATACCCACTTCAACAAAGCCACATCTCCTAATAGTGCCACCCTCTATGAGATTATGGGATTATGGGGGCCAATTACATCCAAACTACCACAAAATGGGGGAGGGCGCGAGAGAGCCATAGCTGAAACAGCAGGGTTATAAGGAGAAATGAGAAGCTGGGGGTAGGGAAGCCCATGAGCTGGGGAAACTTAGGGTAAGGATCAGATGAGACCCAACCAGGATGCCAGGATGGACTCTGAAGTATGTAACAGGTACTTGTGATACTGAGGGAGCCTGGAGGCCAGCTTGCACTCTAGTATGCCAGTAGGCATCACACATAGACATTTGTCCCTTTTGCCAGGGGTAAGGAAAAGGCTTGTTTAGTCGAGGGGAACTGACTTCACAGGTTCCTGAGGAATGCTGGCCCTTGTCTCACTGCCAGAATTTGGACCTGACACTAGGTACGTGGAGGCAAGAGTATCAGGTCATCCCCAGCTACATAGTGAGTTTGAGACAGTGTGGACTACGTGAGAACTTGTCCAAAGAAGATGCTAAGATGCTAGTTGCTAAATAACCTTCCTTTTCTAGAACCCAAAACATCTGGTGATATTCAGATAACTATTGGCAGGTGTAATGCCCTTCTTATAATTTGGTTCTGAGTATCAGCTAACGTAAAACATGCACATTGCTGTGCAGTTTAACTTGTAGAAAAGTGATGTGTTGAAGGAACTATAGGAGCTGGCCTCAGAAGGTCAGAATGAACTGATGTGCAGGCCAGAAAAAAAAAGAAGAAAGAAAGAATAGACAGGCTGGAGAGATGGCTCAGTGGTTAGGAACACTTCCTACTCTTGCTGAAGACCAGAGTTGGTTACTAGTACCCACATCAGGCATCTCACGACCTCCTGTTACTCCAGTCCCAGGGGATCCAATATCTTCTTCTGGCCTCTAAGGGCACCTGTGCACACACAAACAAAAATAAATATAAATCTTTAAAAAAAGAAAATAAAATGGAAAGGACATGTGCCCTGAACAACACCCCCCCACACACACCCCTCATGATGAGGTCTTGTGTCCAAAGCCTTTCGCTTTCTCTCCACCTGTGCAAGCCCTTTGACATATCTGAATCCTTAAGAGTGTTTTGGGGGTAACAGTAACCTCCACTCTCCCATCTATCTTCTCAAAGTGCTAGCCCTTGACTAAACCAGATTTCCTTCTCACTAGCTTTCCTTTCCTGAATATTGGCCTTTGGGTGGTGAACAGATGGTCTCAGTTAACAGAAGAAGGGCAGAACAGCAATTTGTTTTCCTTATTTCACAGTTGAGGGAACTGAGGCTTGGAGCTGAGGTGTGGCTTGTTTGAGATATAAAGTTGAAGATGGACCAGCTCCATTGGCTTAGCTTTGGGTCACATGGTGTTCCCAAGGTTGGAATAGAGGGAGGAGGGGCACAGATGGTGACCTACCATTCTGTGCCCTGTGTTCTGACCTTTAGGGACTCTGTCTTTGCAGAAAACATTGCCCTTAATCCCTCAGAGCTGTGGAGATGCTGCACACAGATCAGGATTAGAATCAGAGTCCTGGGTCTTGACTCGGAAAGGCAACTCTCACTTCAAAAGAGACAAGTGATGGCTTATTCTGCAGCCAAATGTGAGTGACGGTAGCTTGGAAACACAGGTTTAGGTTGCTCCAAATTCCGTATTCCTCCGCGGCAACAATTCCATGAGCTTTTATGGAACAAAGAAAAGTATAAATCGAGATAGTTTTCAGGTGTATTGCTGAAAACATTGGGTAGGCAGTTTCTAGAAAAACAGAAATTTTAGCTTTTGTGAGACTAAAACAGGAACAATATAGCTTCCAGGTTAAGGTTTCTGTTTGCAGTCAAGACAGTTAAGAATAAGTTCCTGTTTGTCCTTTGTAAATCCTTAAAATAGTTAGAGAATAAGTTCCTGTTTGTCCTGTGTTAAGTCCTTGCAAGTGAAGATTTCTATTTGTAATTAAGAATAAGTTCCTGTTTCTTAGATCTGATGTAAACTGCAAAGCATGTTTTTCAACCTACATTAAACCTGTGACCCTGTCCACATGACATATATCCTGACCCCTGTTCCTTCCCTTTCGCTGTGGTTTTCTTTTCTTTTTTTAACTGCAGTTTTCTAACAATGTATAATAGTCAACTCTCTGGCCACTGTGAACACCTGTCTCTTGTATAAAAGAGACCTCGGGAGGCCAGTAGGGGCCACTCTTTCAAATTCTGACTTAGGGTGAGACAGCTGGCTGGCCAGTCCCAGGTGCACCCCAAGATACAGCTTGCTTTAGTTGGACAATCACAGATTTGGTCCTTTCTTCTTGTGATTTTCAGGGATCACGCTCCAGGCCTCAGAGGCTCTCTTAGCCCTTATTTGGTGGAATCCCAAAGGTTTCAGGTATTAGTCGTAGGTCTTTAGGTTAATCACAGAGATGGGCAGGAATAGCTATCAGGGGGCTGAATATAGTCTCGAGTAAACTAAATTGGACCTTCAACATTCCAACTTCTCCATAGCCATTAAAATTCTGATCAGTTAGTCTGTCTGGTAGGGGGGTGGTCAGAGGAAGACCTGGATCTTTTTAGGAACTTTTGTTCATACAGGTAACCCTCATTCCTAAGGCAGGTTCACTGGCCCTAACCACTAGGCCTCTCAGAACTCGGGTTTCTCTGGTGGGCCGCCACTGCATGTCCAGCACAGCCTCAGCAGAAGCTTGTGACAAATTCCTCCTGTCAGACCATCTGTGAATGGTGATCCCCCATTCTCCTTCCAAGGGCCCCTTGCCTTGCAGGATGACCATATTCCAAACAACAGAGAAAGCCTTGAGGATTCCACAGGATTAAAAGCAGGCAGCCTCGTCCTTTTCTCCTAGTGAGACTGTGGGCCCCAACTCCCCAGCCTCTGTTTCCCAAGTCTGGACTGAAAAAGTGGCATTTTTCTGGGCCAAACTCAAGCCTTTCAAAAAGGTGTTCTGGGCCAGTGCGTTCGCCTCTTGCAAGCCCTCCGGGAGCTCATCTGCATTCTTGGAATGAAATGTTGACTGTACTTCAGGCTCAGCCACACATTAAAATGCTCCTGAGGGCTTATTTTGGAGAAGGAACTCTGGGATGATGGCTGGCAGGCCTCCCACCTCCCCTGGGAGAGCAATCAGCCCCCTGCCTAGGCTGTAGGGAGGACGGCCTGAGCCTGTGGCCCTGAGAGGCGCTGACCAATGAGAGCCTCGCCCCAGGGGCTGTCTCATTTTTCTATGTAAATAAATCTTTTCCAGAGATTGCCCGGATCCCAGCAGGTGGCTGCTAAAATGTTTGAAGTGGATCCTCTGCCACTGTGAACACTGTTAAGCATTATTACCAACTTTGGATGTTTTTCTCTGCTGATTTCACAGAATAATCACCAACCTCCCTTCCAGGCTCTGGCCTCTCTGTGTCTAAGATACTTGCATGCCTCTGGGGACAGACTGCTCATCACCTCCGGGTTTCCTGTTTTGTGGCTGGGCCCTGGTGATCTCCAAGGGCTCCTAACCAATCTGGAACCTGAACTCTTTCTCTCTATAAGCAGCTTCACAGCTTGCTCTGGTCTTAAAGAGCATGCTTGCTCTCTCCACCGTCTGCACACCTTCTCTACAATGGACTAGGTCTGCAACCTCTTTTCCAAGACTTCCTAATCCTCCAGCACCTGGTCCTGCCTGCCCCCTCCACACTAATCCACTCCGGCCCCTGCTTGCTATGCTCTGACCCTATTGGTTCTGCTGTCCCTCAAATATAAGGAAGCCTGGGAGGGGCCAAGGTACATAGGCGGGGCCAAGGTGCCCCTTTCTCCGGGTTCTTTCTTGAATGCCCCTGCTCAATTGCCCCTTTCTTAGAGAGAGCCCCTGATACTGCCACCATTCTAGGTACCACTGGTCTGAGCCCCATCTCTCTCTGTCATAAGAACCCCACGCAGTCTCCTTGACATCATGTAGTGCTATTTAACTATAATATGAAGCACTAGGACATGACTTACTTAGGAGTCATTGACTGTATGATTAGCATGCAAACCTCATGAGGGGTCTTCCTCTTGTTCCCTGCTGGGGTCTCTGACTTAGCACAATGTAGATGCTCAATAAATATTCCTGATATTGCCAAACTTGGGTGTGGTAGTTCAAATGAAAAAGGCCCCCATAGGCTCATGTTTTAATGGTTGGTCCCCAGTTAGTGGAACTGTTTGGTAAGAATTGGGAGGAGTAGCCTTGTTGGAGGAAATGTGTCACTAGGGGAAGGCTTTGAGATTTCAAAAGTCGAACCCAAGCCCAGTGTCTCAATCTGCCTGCTGCCTGCGGATCAGGATGTAAAGCTCTCAGCTACTGCTCCAGTGCCATGCCTGCCTGCTTCCCACCAAGATGATCATGAACTAACCCTCTGAAACTGTAAGCAAGCCCCTAGTCAAATACCTTCTATTATAAGAGTTGACTTGGCTATGGGGTCTCTTTGCAGCCATAGGACAGTAACTAAGACAGGGGGGAGGTTATCACATATTGTACCCCAAGCCAGGTTCAGCTGTTTGTCCTCAATAAGCCAATTAAAGGCACAAAATTAAAAGTGGAAATCAGAAAAAGGAGATCTATTCAATGTGACCACATTGAAAGAGAGACAGAGAGATCCAATGGCACTTCCTGACAAGTCTGCCTTGGGGATCCTGAACTGAGATTGAAGTTTAATTAGAGGGCCAAGGTTACACACATCTCAACAAGTCTTGTCTAGGTGTAGTCTCACCCACCACTGACCTCATTGTTTGGGCTTAGTCTCACCCTGTGAGATGGCCTCAAGAGTTGTTCAAACTGTGTGAGATCTTTTCCCAGGAGACAAGTTCCCCCTCTGGCTGGGACATTTTCCTTCTCCCAGCACGAGTTTCTCAGGGAAAGCCCCATTTCTTTGGGATCATTGTTCCAATAATCTGATATTTAGATTGAGGGAGACAGAATCTCTTTAAAATCTCTTCTTTTCTACCAGTGATCATAAGGGACACGTGAGACAGAAAGGGACACTTTATATTGTAGGTGGTAAGAACACATTTATACTTCATATTGTGTCTTATCTATTGCTGTCATAAGACATCATGGTCAAGGCAATTTAAAAAATAAAGAATTTAATTTAGCTTATGGTTCCAGAGGTTAGGGTTCATGATGGCAGAACAAGGGCACAGAGGTAGGCATCTGGACCAGTAACTGAGGCTCACATCTTGATCCCCAAGCATGAGACAGAGAGAGTGAACTGGTAATGGCATGAGTCTTCTGAAACCTCAAAGCCCTTCCCCAGTGAGATGCTTCCTCTGATGAGGCCACACCTCCCAATCCTTTCCAAATAGTTCCACTAACTGGAGACCAAGTATTTAAATATATGAGCCTGGGGGAGGGAGGGACATTATCATTAGGTTCAATAGCAAATAGCCTCTACTTGCTGAGCCATTTCACAGACCTACATGGTGTATTTTGAGTTACTTTTCCTTCAAGGCATGAAGTCAGAGTCTAGATGATGATGGTGGTGATGATGACGATGATGATTTTGCTGTGTCATCTCTAACATGGTGATGTACCTTACAGTTACAGGTTAGTGCTTACAGGTGACATGATAAAGCTGTTATATATTCATGCACACAATGGCAGTGGAAACCATCTGGAGCCAGCAGAGGATCTTCTGTAGTAACACTGAAGGTGGTCTGGACATAGATTCTCTCAAACTAACACAGAAAGGAGTAGCCCCAAAGATAACAGTTTGGAAAAGATGAACTCTGAATGTGAAGACATTTGGGAAAGACCTTTACTCATTTATTTTGCTTATATTTCCTTTTTTGTGTGCATAGAGGTAGCATGCAATTAAAAAAACTAAATCTAAATCTAAATGTGTCCAAAGATAAACACAGAATAAGAAGGGAAAGTCTTGGGGTTGCTGAAGAGATAGGTCAGCAGTTAAGTGCTTGCTCAGCAAAGTACAAGGACCAGAGTTCAGATCCACCAGACCCCCTATAAATTCTGGGTAGACATGGCGGACTACGTGTAATCCTGGCCTCACAGGGCAGAGACAAGATGAACTGGCTAGCATGACTATCCATATCAGTGAGCTTTGGTTTGCTTGAGAGACCCTGCTGTTGCTAGAGTTTTCCTGCCTTGCCCACAGTCAGGACAAATCTCTGTCACCCGCCAGTCCCACAGCCGCTCAGACCCAACCAAGCAAACACAGAGACTTATATTGCTTACAAACTGTATGGCCATGGCAGGCCTCCTGCCAACCGTTCCTATATCTCAAAGTAACGCATTTCTACAAATCTATACCTTGCCACGCGGCTCGTGGCTCACCAGCATCTTCACATGCTGCTTGTCCTGGCGGGTGGCTGGCGGCATCTCCTTCTGCCTTCCTGCTCTTTTATCTCTCCTCTCTGTTAGTCCCGCCCATACCTCCTGCCTAGCCACGACCAATCAGGTTTTATTTATTGACCAATCAGAGCAACTTGACATACAGACCATCCCCCAGTACAGCCAAGTGCAGACCATCTCAGACACCTGCACTCAGGCCCATGGTCCTAATCATCCTAAATGCAAACCTGCTGGATAACGCCACAAGGAACCCAAGAAGGGCTCCCACAGGACATACATTAACATCCCACATCAAAGAATAAGGTGGGAGAATGATTGAGGATGGTTCCTAACATCAACCCCTGACTCCACATTCAGGTACACACAGGTACACACAGGTACACACAGGTACACACACACACACACACACACACACACACACACTGAAAAGGATTGAAAATGGCAGGAAGCATCACATCACAGCTTATGGGTCTAGTTTGTCCCATCCTTCGTGGCAGTGGCTATTCTTTCTTGGGACACCAGACAGTGGTGCTTTCTAATACTGACATCCTGGGGCATTCATGGCATTATAAAGGGACTGCCATAGCACTGGATGTTAGGTGTTAGGATGCAGGCTGCCACCCAAAAGAGAAAGAGACCAGGAATGAGACCCCAGCTTAGCCTCCTTGCACCCTTCGGTTTTGAACCTAGGTCTCCCATGTGAGAGCCCAAGAGAGCCAGAGTCAGGGTTCCCTTGAGTGCTCATCCAGAGACCCTCCTCCTGGGGCACAGAGCAATATGGGAAGCCAGATAGGGTTATAAGATGGGTAGAAGCTACTTGAGGCAGAGCCAAGATCCCTTTTGTGTCCAACTCTTCCTCATGCAGTGCGTGGAGGGCCTGGGCACATGGACAGGACCTGGAGCCCTATCGCTGTGTGAAAGACCAGTGGCCCTGCCATCTGAGTGCTGATGTGGGATTTCAGCATCTCACAGCCCTCCTCCCCTTCGCTCATCCACAGGCACCTGATTTACAATGTGGGGCTCTCCGTGGGGAGAGATGAAACCTTAGTGACAGCTGGGACTTGGCTCCAGGATGCAGACATCACCAGTGATGGACAGCAAGAGCTGGGGTTGCAATAGTGTGTGTGCTGGATGAGTTGTGTATATATCTCAACCTTGGTCCAGTGCCTCATGCCCAGTCAGCCAGGCTAACTGCATCTGTCCTGGTTTAGGGCTCTGGATCTGTCTATGGAGCTGGGGACTGAGCTCTTCAGTTTACTGAGTCTACAGCAGATTTGGAGTCACAAGATCTACCCATGTCTGTGTTAGAGGGAGGGCCTTTTGGATGTACCAGGGGAAACTGAGGCATAGGACCGGGAGAGGTGGGAGGGTGTGGATTATGCTTGTTGAGCAGTCTAGCTGTCACCGTTGCTGTCCATGGTAAGCAGAGAAGACACAAAACTCCAGGGGTATGCAGTGTGCTGGAGTGTTACCTGTACTTGCCTCCACAACTAGCTTTTGCTGTGGGTGTGGAGGATCCAAATTCAAGGCCCTAAGCTCATGCAGCAAGCGTTTGGTCCACTAAGCCATCTCCCCACATCCACAGAGAGAAATTTTGAGGGGAACCCAGAGCAGGATCAAATCCACGGCCCTAATGACCAGCCCAGTGCTTGCTCTCGGTTCATTGAATGACTCAATGAGCATGGAAAGGGCTACCTAGACTGTGGAGTACAGAGGACATGTTGCTTGTTTAGTGCCCAGTGTGGGGGACCTATCCCTTCCAAGGTGATGACCCTCACCAGACCTACCTGCCAGGAGATCTGCCAGATGAAGATTGTCCTGTCTGCCACCCTCGGAGACAAATCCAGCTTCTTTCTAGTGGAATTTAAAATGACATCAGTGATTTGAACAAGGACCACGCAGCTGGCAGGTGCATGGCTTATGGTCAGCCCAGCCCAGACGCTTAATGCTGACCTAACATCCAAGTCTGTCATAAAGCTTGGGTCATGGCCATAGTTAAGAGGAAGTGGTTGATGCTGGGAATGAGTCTCCTGGGGATGCTGGGAGGATGTGGGCTGGACTGAGCCCAGCCGTTTCTCAGTTTTACCACAGAGACTCACAGCGGACTTGCTGCTTCATGGGGAAAACAAGCGAGAAGCCCGGGGAAGGAGGGATGTAGCACAGTGGAGCATCCTGCAGCTCTGGCACATGGCTTACCCTTCTCCCCATCACCTTCAGGGAAGGAGGCCATCCAGGTGCTCCATGTCCTGGGAGGGCCAGGAAGGTTTGGGCAGAACAGCAGCTTCGTGCAGTTCACACTCTAGTCTGAAGGGGGAGCCAGACAGTGGGTAGCACAGCAGTCCTCACTGAAACTGGCATAACATGAACTCTCCTGACACTGACTTGGGTGGATCCAGAAGTCAGTAGAGATGGTACCACGTCCTTATCAGCTTTGTAATAGAGATGCTCCCCAGTTGAATCATTCTGGAAGGCCCATAGTAGAAGGGGCTGGTGACGCCATCTTATCTGGCCCTGTTTTATGGGATAAAGAAGGCAACTGAGGCTGAAGGGAGAGAAATCACACGCAGAATTGGCTCCAGTACTGCACCTTATTGGTATCCTGAGTGACCTGGAGCTGTCCATGCCCCTGTCTGTGATGTTGCTCACATGGTCCAGCCATCACCCCCACTCATGAACTGGCATCCACATCTGTACCCCGCCCCTTCCATCCACACCACATGTCAATACCTAGGGGGTCCCCATGAGCTACATGTTGTACTCACCCACCCAGATTCACCTTCCAAAAGTGCATCCCAGAGTTCTGTGCATTCAGCCAAAGCCTGCAGAGCCTGTCTGCCTGCCTCCCCATAAATCTGTGTCCCGAGGATCCTGCACCCCAAACACATCAGGCATCTGGCATTACTCCTACCTCTGTTGTCGTTCTCTCTGCTCGGGACTCCCAGCCTCCCCCGGGTGACAGCAATGGTCGCTTGTCCCTAGTTCTCGCCCTGGTAAGGATGCATAGACTCATGGCCCCTGGGGATCTCTGGGAACAATCATCTACTTAGTGTGGCTTGGAAAGTCCTTCGAGTTCCAGGTCCTTGACAAATGGCTGTGTTTGGCCCAGGATGACACCTGTCCTGCCAGCTGTCCACAGATCTGCTCTCCTCAGCCCTGCAACCTCTTCTTCCTCCATCCTCACCTCTGTCCTTCCCTCACCCTTGAGAAGGAGCCACCAGCACCCCCCGGACCAAGAACTGCTCCTTAAACGTGAGAGTGATTTTAGTACAGATAAAAAAAAAATGGCCTTTTCTGTGGCCCCAAGGCCATCCCAAGGGGACATATGGTCACAATTCTCTCTCGGATTGTTCCAACTCCAACACAGAACATTCTAGAAAGACTGACAGCTGAATGAAAGTGATGTTGATATAGGAATAACCTGAAATCTGTTCTTCTGTAGGTGAACCGTAGATGCACACCATCTTCCAGCTGCCAGTGTCGGTCACAATGCTTGTCACAGACTCCGCCATAGCCACCGTAACCAGTGTGTGCCATGCTCCTCTTTGTAGGCAGGGGTGTAACTGACCACAGACAATGGGCTCCTGGTATGAAGTGTCACAGAGACATTGCTCTGGCCCTCCCAGGGTAGGCAGCTGAGAGAGGCAAGACCCTGCCAGGTTGTGGCCCAGGACTCCTGTGTTGTTCTCCGTGCCCTGCTAACATGGCAGGGGGAAGCCTGGCACCCCCTATGCCTTGTTCCCCAAGACTGTCAGTGTTTGACTCCCCAGGGCTGGACCTGGGGCAGAGCCCCGCTAATGAGTGTCCAGAGCACCTGGGGCCTGGTGCTGTCTCAGGGCCTCACCACCAGCATCTCAGCTCTGTGAAGCATGGGGTCGAGGAGGCTCTGAGGTCTCTGGAGATGGCAGGATTTGTCGCGTCTGAAGACACATCCCAGCCTCTCTCTCCAGCACCCATTCATTACTGCACTGAGTCCCTGGAATTTTAAGGCACGAATTTTCCTTGCTGTTCAGATTAAATTTGAAATGGGAGATGAGTGGGCATCAGACAAGCACTCTCTCCACTCCCTCACAACTGGAAGAGATGCCTGGCTCTTGGGATCAAAAACCCAGGTTAGCAATGTCAGGGCCACCTGGTGGATGTCTAGGGAACTACAGGCAGTAGGCCAAAACCTGAGTGCCCCTAGCACAGCAGTCTGTGGGCAAAAGGTAAACATATTTTATTTATGGTAGACACAGATTCACAGAGAGGTTAACAATTTTATGGGTCCATTCCGTATGATTATTTAGAAATCTAGAATTTTTCAGTCAAGACTGGTTTATCTCCAAGCAACTTCGGGCCTTTCTGGATCTTAGTTTCCATGTTTATAGGTGGTCGAGGGATTCACCCTCTGAGGACCCTCTTGGCTCTGAAAACCTTTCATGTCACAACAGGGACAGACATCTACACTTCACACAGCTAAGATCTGTCTTTTGCAAGTCTGAGCTTTGTCGCTTGGGGAGAGACCCCAGATGCCGCACTTGTCCCCCACTTCACAGGGTACAGACCGGTGGCTGAGGCAAGCTGACCCTAGCATCTGCCAGGGGCTTGAGGAGATGGTCACTACATCATACTGGACCCAAATAAGAGCTAGGGCAGGCTTGCTGCACACACCCCACTCAGGCCCATGTCTTTGCTATTGTGGTAACACGATCATGTTACCAGTAACCTGCTCAGTAGCTCAGACGCTCGTGGGCAGGGCCTCTTCTTTTCTGTTTGCTGGCCAACAAATGCCAGTTGTTTTCTTCCTCCACTCCAAAGAAATCCTTGGGTGAGAGAACCACAGGGGCTTCTGGGAGTTGAGGGCAGGAAACCCTGCTCAGAGGCGCCCTGGAAGAAGTTAACAAACTTCCTCACTGAATCATTCAGGTAGCAAGACTCAGACCCCCTCAAATGCCAGGAATGCCAGGCATGCCAGGCAGCCGCTGCTCTGAGTTCCATTTTTCCTCCTTATTCTTTTTGGGGGAATCTGATGATGACAGAGACGGTCTGGGTGGGAAATGACCATTGGCACTGCTCTGAGTTAAGCTGTTAGAGACCATTAGGATGTGTCCGTGTGCACCTTTCTTCCCCAAGCTGGAGTCAGGATGGATCTGAAGCCTACTTCAAGGAGGAGGGAGGGGGTGGGTGTGCTGCACTCCACAGCAAGGCTAAGACTCTCAGGAAGTGGGTGAGGGACCCGTTTTCCTTCTCCCTGCCCCAGATTCCATGTGCATGGCATCAAGGCCCCAAGGCAGGGGCCACGAGGTAAGTCTTGTGGGGCTGTTTGCCTGATCTGCAGGGTAAGAATGCTTTTTTAAAGGGTGGGGAAGGAGATGTGGAGGAGATAGACCCTGAAAAACCCTAAATGTTCAGCATGTAGCCTCCACAGAGAGTGTGCAGACCCCTGGCCCAGGGCAGCGGAACTACATAGGGAAGATTGTCAGAAGAGCCCTCCTTGGACAGCTGCCTGGGAAGGAGGCAGGAACACCCACATGGTGCCTCCCTTGGCTGTAAAAGTTAGGTTTGTGGTTTGAGCCAGAGGGACATAATTTTGAGATCTAGGCAATGCATCGTAGCCTGGCTGAACTAACAGGGAGGTTTACCCTTAAGACTCCTGGGAAAGAAACTCTCACTTTCATCTCCTAAACCTAAAATCTGAAGTGAGGCAGGAATAGAATTGGTGGCTCACGGTGTTTCCTGGGGACCCCGGGGTTTTAGCCTGCAGAGGGCTGGCATATGGGAAAGTCGGGCAGTGGTGTGATTCTGGAGACACTGACTTCTGGAACCAGCCATTCCTGCAACCGACACTATATTGGACTTCTCAGTGTTTAAGGGCCAATATGGTCTCACCTTTCTCCACCACAGCCTGGACTGTTTCCTTTACATGACATTAAGAAAATTCCTAAAATGTCTGTTCTTGGGATCAAAATAACTTTAAATCTTTCATTAATCATTCAGGGGAAAAAATGACTCATTACAGACTTTGGTGTTAAAGTGCTGTCCTCAATGTTATAATACAAATCCGAACAAACAGACCTTGCGGTATTTAAAGTGAGGTGAGTCAGAGATGCTAAGAGCCCGTCTCTTCAAGTAATGACCATTGATGGACTGGTTGGTTTGGGGAATAAACCCAGGAAAAGCCGGCACAGAGCCGTGCTCAGAAGTGTGTATCCCATGTGTTTGCAAACAAATGCCAGCTGGAAGGGGTCAGAGATGCCCCACCCTTCAGAGCCTTTCCCAGTCTTCCTAGAAGGAGCCTCAGAGCTGGCATCAGGGACTGCAGGCTGGGAAGATCCAGGAGGCAGGAACAGAAGTGGAAGGGGGCTCCTTGTCTTAACCTGTTGAGCATCTATAGTAGTGGAGTGGACCTGGATGAAAATAACTCTGCATGGTGTGTGTCTGTGTGTGTGTGTGTGTGTGTGTGTGTGTGTGTGTGTGTGTGTGTGTGAGAGAGAGAGAGAGAGAGAGAGAGAGAGAGAGAGAGAGAGAGAGAGACAGACAGACAGACAGACAGACAGACAGACAGACACGAAGAGAGAGACAGAGAAAGACAGAGAGACAGAGAGACAGAGAGAGACTCATGGTCAGGGAGACTACTGGAAGTCCAGAGTTCAAGTTCTACTCCGGTTCATCCTTTAGGCCAGGTGTGCCCTAAATGACCAGCCCAGAAGTGACTGACCACTGGCTTCCATGTGTCTTTGCCAACCCCCAGGTCATTCCTGCTGGATTCAGAGACCAAATCCAAGCCAACCAGAAAGAGCAAAATGTCCTTGACAAAGCAGATAAAATGTGACCCACAACACATGGTAGACATGCCCTGAAGCCCAGTGTGCCTCCAGCTCACCTGTGACCTCTGCTTGGGAGTCTGAGCAGCCCTGGGGTGGAAGCAGACTGCTGTCTTGGGCCTCCACAGCACTCCCAGGCCCTGAGCACACATTTTCTTTGGAGGTTGTGGTAAGGAAATGGCTGTGGGTCTGATGGGGGAGACAGGTACCCAAGAGGTCTCTGGCCCTTGCATCTTTTGAGGACAGTCCCTGAGCCACTGTGTGTCCTTTTCAGTCCACAGAGAGGCTGCAAGCTTGAGGCCTGTCTCTCCAGACAGGCAGGAAACTTCTGCATATTATATTGAGTCTACAGGAAAAAGGCCCAGTGGTCAGGCCAGGCAGCTCACAAGCATCAGGGCTTGCAAGAAGGAATGCCAGACCCAGCCCCTCAGCCAACTTCAGGCCATTCCCCCAATCTCAGGCCCCTCCCCCTACCTCAGGCTCCTCCCCATTGCTAGGGCCTGTGTCACTCAGGAGACTCCTCTGTGCTCTAATGGGTTCTATCTCACCCAAATCTGTGCTCAGCCCTGTTCCTCAGAGCCCACCTTCCAACCCCCTCACTGGCCCACCTTCAATTCTCTCTCCAGGGTGCCCAAACTCGATATGTGATCTTCACACATGACTGAGGCCCCTTATCTGCCTTTGAACATAGACTTCTACCCAGGCTAGTCTTGGATTAAAGTCAGTTGAAACAAACCAACCTACCCCTGCTCCCTCAACAGGGGCCGCCCTGGGAGAATCAACACCCTCCCAAAGGCTATCCTGTCTGGTGGACCCATCTGACACCAGGAGCAACCAGCTAGCACTCAAGTTGCCCACCTTTGGCACCCTGCATATTGAGTCAGGGGCATACAGTATGCACCCAGTGAGCTTGAGTTGTTTGTTAATCTAGCTAAGAGCCGTTATGCTGGTTTGAATAAGAATGGCCCTTGTAGGCTTTTATATTTGAATGCTTAGTCACCAGGGAGAGGCACTATTTAGAAATACTAGAAAGATTAGGAAGTATGGCAGCCTTGTTGGAGGAAATGCATGACTAGGGGTGGGCTTTGAGATTTCAAAAAAAAAAAAAAGCAGATTTCACTCTCTGCTTGCTTATGGGAATGTAGTTCTCAGCTACTTCTCCAGCACCACGCCTGCCTGCTACCATGTTCCCGCCATGACAACAATGGACTAAATCTCTGTAACTGTAAGCTAACCCCCAATTAAATGCTTTCTAATATGAGTTATCTTGGTCATGGTGTCTCTTCACAGCATGAGAAGAGTGACCAAGAAGCCATTGAGTGCCTACCTAGAACCTTTCTGGCCTTCTTGTGGCTGTGGCCATGATCAGCTGAGTTCTGAGCTCCTTTCCAGATGCTGAAATGCTGGAGATGTATTACAGTCCCAAGGTGGCCTAGGGGCTTAATATGTTCTCTGTGTAACTCCTTTCTCTAGGGAATGGGGTGGAGAAGTCACAAGAACAATTCTTTAGGGCTGTTTAGGGCTTCTGGGGGAAGAGGGTAATCATGCTCTGTCTTGTCTTCATAGCTGATGCTAATCCATCCTTGGGCATCTTCTTTGGCCCTCATCCTCTGCTGTACTAGCCCCCTAACACTGTATCTGTGTCTCATTCACCCCAAGAGTTGTGTCCTTCCCCTACCTTCAATTTCCAGCTTTCCAGCTTGGGGTCAGGAGAATGGAGCTCCCCTACCCAGAGGAGCCCAGAATGACTTTGACCAACTTCATAGTCTGCAGCCTCCAGGCTATGCTTAGAAAGGTCACAGTGCCCTCTACTGGTTGCTAGCTAGGTCTGTTCACCTCAGAGCTGCCATGAGGAGTTGAGCTCAGAGGTGAGGCCCTGTAGGCAAAGGTCTCTCTCCTGTGGCTGCTCAGAAACCTCAGGTCCTACCTGCCTGATCAACCACTTGGCATCCTTTAGGGCTCAACTTAGGATCCTGAGCTTCCAGAACAGCCCTGAGCCTTCCACCCTCAGGCTCTCTTCCTGCTTCCAAGCAACACATAAAAAGGAGTCCTTGGTTGTTGTGTTGTGCTATTTTGTCCTATTTGCTGGGGAGCTAACCTAGGGCTTCACACATGCGAGGCAGGAACTCTCCCACTGACTTATAGCCCGTTTCTTACTTTTAATTCTGAGACAGGCAGGCCTGGAATCTTCAATCCTCCTGTCTCAGCCTTCCAAGTAGCTGGGATGGCCAGCCTGCAATGCCAGGCCAGCTGGTTATAACCATGTCATCTTCTGCCACACCATGCTCTCCTCTGAAAGCAAGGTTGTCTGATGTGTCCTTAATCCCCTTCCCCGCTCCTCCATCTCTCCAGATGTGGAGCCGATGTTTTTGGAATAGATGGATGGGATGAAAGCAGATGTTCAGGAACATTCTGTAATCCTGAAGTAAGGAGCCATGCTTGCAAATGTGAGCCACATGTGGCCAGAACAACAAAGGCTTTTCAATGATCCCAAGTCTGCTCAGGAAAAGAAGAATATGGGAGTTAGAGGACCAAGGGTCGAGGTAAGGAAGGAGAATGAGGGGGGATTTAGGCATCATGAAAGCACTGAGGTGGAGGGGACTCTTGTCATGATTCTGAGAAGGGCCTGAGTGGTTGCTTGCCTGGCAAGTCCTGAGTTTACAAGTGCATGGAAAACCTGAGTGGTTCCGCAGGCGCCCCCTCGTGGCTAGTGAAGGCCAAGCACACAGAAGAGAATCCTGAAGGTGGGTTCAGAAGAGAGTTATTACATTTTATTATTATCTCGATGCCTGTTTGTTTTCTAAGGGGAGACAGGATGTGGACATGGGAAGAGAAGTGGAGAGGATCTGGGAGGATTTGGGGGACAGGAAACTGTAACCACAATATATTGTATGAAAAAAAATCAATTTTTTTTTTTTTTGATTTTTCGAGACAGGGTTTCTCTGTGTAGCTTTGCATCTTTCCTGGAACTCACTTGGTAGTCCAGGCTGGCCTCGAACTCACAGAGATCCGCCTGGCTCTGCCTCCCGAGGGCTGGGATTAAAGGCGTGCGCCACCACTGCCCGGCCAGAAAAAAAAAAAATCTATTTTCAATTGAGGGGGGAGAAGAGAGGGAAGGTAGAAGTGGGTCTCAGAACTAAGATTCCAGCCATCAGTTGCCCAAGTTTCTTAGCACTAATCACTACCTCTTGGCCTGTTCCCTCGTCAAATCAATGGTAGGATGAGGTGAATGGCCCCGATGGGCGGCAGAGCCGATCCAGCCCCGAGACAAGCATGCTGTGTGCCTTTCCTTAGTGTCCTCCAAGGACAGGGCAGGGGGCCACAGCCTAACAGAGGAGCTGCCCAGCTGGTGAGGGGCAGGACTAAGACCCAAAGCTGGGTGTGTTGACTCCAGAGGCCCCTTACCCCCAGCCTGTGGTACTTCTCCTGGTCCCTCAGGTCCCTTCCACCTGGGGCACACAGCATCTGTTGAAAAAGTAGACAGTAGGACCAAGTAAGCAGACAAGATGGGAACTAAAGGGTGGTTAAAAGGCATTCCTATGTGGGGCGACCTCACAGACAGAAAGCCTTGAAGCATGGGAAGAAATTATGGCCACCACTCAATTAGTCAGACCAAACTCTGCTTCTGAGGAACCCAGAAGTTTTTAAATGACAGTTCACCCATCCATCCAACTGCTCACTCATCCATTCACATACCCCACTTCATCCATCCACTTACATATCCATCCATCTATCCATCCATCCATCCATCCATCCATCCATCCATCCGTCTATCCATTCATTCATCCACTTACACATACATACATACATACATGCATACATACATACATACATAGATTTACCCATCCACCTATCTGTCCATCTCCACACCTACACGTCCATTCAGCTGCCTACACACTCACCCCCACACCTCTGTGTCCAACATGGCCTAGAACTTACACAGTCACTTTTCCTTCTAATGAACAGACATTCATTAGAAGGGAATCACTAAACCCATGCCAAGGGAAAGGTCTTAGTCTCCACTTCCCACAGTAAGGAGCACGGAGAGGTCTTTGGATCTACTTTACAACTAGCACGTGTGTGAAAGGGGTTGCCATGGAAGTGTGAAGGAAGAAGGGAGGAAGGAGGTGCCTGCATAAAAAGGAGCCTCTTCCTTGGGGACACATCCAGGGCTCACTAGTTCCAGGTGACCCTCAGCATCCCTGGATCTTTGACCCTTTAAGGTTAATGGTCCTCAGCCGATTTCTCCAGGATGTGTTTGGTGACTGGTTGCAGGTTGCCATCTCCCTGCTACGTGGCGATCCGGTCACTACTTATTTGCCTCTGGAGACAGCAAGATCACCACCTTGGAGGCAGGTATGCGGCCATTTCCACTACTGTTTGTTCCTTTTGAAATCCTGCCGCCTGGAGGCAAGGGTTCCTATGGTGATGTGTTTGTTATGTGCAGCTGAGAGGGAAGGTGTGCTCAGGGTTCGAGTCAGGCACCAGAGGTACACTCAAGAGTCATCCAGCTATGTTACTTCATGTTGCGTTTTGCTTCTGCAATCATCCACTCGGGCATCAAGCATTTATTGTATACCTCATGAATGCAAAAATGGAAGAAGACTTTAACATTTCTTTCATACCTGATATCACCCCACTCTTGCACTGACCTACCCCTTTGCACGACACCAAACTTCTCACTGTCTCAGCACCCCAGAGTGCCCACACTCTGTCTTGGGGTCTTCTCCCAGGTTGTGGTGGCTGTCACATATCACACTCATAAGCTATTAGACAGATTCCCAGGGTCTCGAGTCAGGGAGACAGGGTTTGAACCCTCCCTGGTTCATCCTCTTTGCTGCTGTTAAGTCACTTAATCTCCACGAGCCATAGTCTCATCTGCCAAGTGTGGGGAAATACTGGGATCCATCACATAGGGTGGTTGTGAGAATAAAACACCATTAGATGTGTGGGCTGGAGAAATGGCTCAGCAGTTAAGAGCACTTGATGCTTTTCCAGAGGACCCACATTTTGATTCTTAGCACCTATGTGTCAGCTCACAATCATCTATCACTCCAGTTCCAGAGGATCCAATGCCACCTTCTGGCTTCCATGGTACTGCACACATGTAGTGCACAGACATATGCAGGCAAAATACTCACATACATAAACAATAAGTAAAATCTCCAAAACAATTTTTAATACCATTAGATATGTAAGATGTTTACTATGGCTAATACCCAGCTGGGTATTGAAACATGGTTAGTAAATGTGTAGCCTGATATGGTCCCTAAGCCTGTAGGGGCAAGAAGGTCACATGTTCCAGGCCAGCCTGGGCTATAAAGTAAAACCTTATCTCAAGGAAAACAAAAACCTGTCAAGTTGAACTGAGGCACTCTGCCCTGGGAAGCAAGAGATCTGGGTTCTGGTTAAAGGGAGGTGTGTGTGTGTGGATAAGTCACTGCCCTTCTCCAGTGTTCTGTTTGCTTGACTAAAATTGCAGTGGTTGGATTACTATAAAGCCAAGCTTTGTGTCCTGTCAGCTTCACCTGGGATCAGGGACCTGGCACCCAGAGACCATCTCCATCCACCCTCAAGGCAGACATCACTAGCTGATCAGAGCATTCCAAATTCCATGCTGGCCTTGGAATCATCCCTCAAGGCTCCTTGGAGGCATCACCAATCAAATCCGAATTGACAGTTGAGATTAAACTGACTTTTCATTCCTGGCCAGTGGCCTGACCCGACAGGGCACAGCGTACGAAGGGCAGGAGAGGACACAGCCAAGGTGAAGTGTCTGTCTGTGATGTGTTTGAGGGTGGGAGGACAAGGCAGTGTCAGGAACGTGGGGCCGGGATCGAGCGGGGACAGAACACTGGGGCACAAATCCACAACTGTCACACTGTTTGTACCACACCAGCTTCACTTCGCAGGGAAAGCTGGATCCAGCTCCGTGGAGAACTGAGGAGGAGGGAAAGGTGTTGGCTGCCTGCCAGGTAGCCTCTTCTTTATTTTTTGAGGAGTTTTAATCACAGTATCGAGTTTGCCAGGGGCTGCAACTCCTCCACCCTAAGGGCAAGGAATTTGAGACACAGTTCATTGCCATGAGGATTTATAACCCATCACGGCCACTCCTTGGCAAGTCTCATCATTCATGCCTCAGTGCCCTCTGTAGAGCAGGGGTAGCAGCCATGCCCACCCCGTATGCCATACTTATGAAAACTCAACTCCTTTCCTCAACATCAGAAAGCAGACAAGGCCTGCTGTGTACAGTCTCGCCCATCGAGTTCCTTTCTGAAGTCTGCTCTCCTGGGGCCATGAGTAATGGAGAAAGAATGGCTGTGCCATCTCTACCTGGAGCCTCCTGTCCTTAAACTCCGTCTCTGACCCCTCGCTATACTAAGGGTATAGCAAGCGAGGTGGTTAAATCCCAGGCTAGTAAGTGAGGTTAAATCTGCCCTGGTTTGTATCGGGAGAAACCAAAGCATTTACCAAGGTTGGGACTCCTAAATTACACCACCCTGCCTCTGTTGCTGCTGGAGCTGACCACAAGGCTGCAACTACCCATGATCACCTGAGGTCCCAGCCGTTCTGTGGGCATCGTCATAATGGGGGTCGCCATCAACCATGAAGCTGGGCAGCCAGGGCAGGAAGCACTCATGCCAGCAGCCCAAAGAGCTTACTTCCGCCCGACGCCTCCCATCCCTAGTCAGGCCTGATTGTGGTTGACACTTGCTGCAGGCAGGACTTTGATAGAAATGCTGCTGTTACGTAAGGGGTTACATAAGTCACCATGTGATGCATGCCCCATATTCTAGAGGGCTGCTGTACCCCAAGTGGCCTTTACATGTTCTTCAGGTCAGAGTGGCTGGCTGCACTCATCCCCAGAGCTGGGGTGGTCACAGTAAGCCAGCCTGGTGGAGGAAATTAGGTCTGGCCCCAGTTGACAGCTGTCAGGCCACAGCATATTGGGATGTCACAACCAAAGACGGGGATGCGCTGCCAGCAGGGATCTGTCATTCCCAGCCCATGGACAGTGGCTCTTTGTCGGACAGTAATTCTGGCATCTGGGAGACAACGTTTAACATCCATTCCCTTCCACTCTTAGGTCAAGTAGGATTTTTGCATTGCTGAGATCAGGGGTTGCAGGTCGCAGTATTGGCAGTGAGGGCTCCCCAGCTCACAGGGCTGAGGAGGGGCAGGTGGGGGCCCTGCTCTCTGGTTGGCTTAGTTCCTCAGCTCAGCTTACTTGCCCTTGTCAGAGCTTGGCAGAGACTCCTGCCTGGGTGCAATCGGGAGTCTGCCTCCTTCATCAAGTGCCACAGCGCTGGTGAAACGAGACCATCATCACAGTCCAGTCACAGCAGCTGTAAGTGTCTTTTGCCAAGGACACCTCTGCTTCCACAATTCTAGAACAAGCCTGCAGCCAAACCCTCACTGCCCTTACCTGGCTCGAGTTGGGCAGCAAACAAAGGAAACCAGAAGTCGTTTCCAGTTAACAGGATGCAAGCTATTCGGTGACTGTGTAGTTACTTCCGGAAACAAGAAGCCGCCCTGTTCCAAGCCTTGGTAGGACAGCACACATTCAGAGCTCAGGAGAGTCTGGTTTGGGCCATACTGGGGTTTCACCACTGAGATATCCCCCACCCCACCCCAAGACTAGAAAGGTTTTTTAAGAGTGGATTCCCACAGAACCCACTCACCTGAGAAGCATGGAGAGAACAGTACAAAGAGGTGTCTAAAGGGCACAGGCACGCTGCCACCTTGCCACCTTACGAGAAGCCGATCTACTGATGGCAACATTCTCAGGAGCAGCCTTGTTCCAGGGAATCGGGCCCACAGGTCACAGGCCGGGTGCTGACTGGCAGGCAGAAAAGGGCTGGATATGCGAGGCAATGCCCCAGCAAGGTAGGAGATGAAGGGGTAGTCCCAGATGCATGGGGTCTGAGGGAAGCTGGCAGGAGTCTCACCTGGTGGCCACAGAACCTCAGAGTGTATCTCCAGCAGAGTGTACCAAGAGTTTGGAGTAGAAAGCATGGTGCCCAGTGTCAGGGCGGGCTGGGACACTGACGCAGAATTTCGCCCTTCCAAGCCCTGGGGATTCCAATAGCAATGGCACAGCGGAGGAAACAGAGCACGTGATGGCTGCCGCTACAGGGACGATCACAGCCCACATACCCCCTGTCTGTCGTGCCCCGGCTCTGCTCAGAGGACATGTGCTGGCCCCGGCTCTGCTCAGAGGACATGTGCTGCTAGCTCTGGGTGTCAGAGGTGGGATCCTCGGGCTACTGCAGAAGGGTGCCCCATCCCCACAGCAGCAGTCTTCTAGGCACCACTCCTGAGTGAGGGCATGCAGCCATTTCTGTCTGCCATAATTTAGGCTGTGGTACGAAGGTGTGGGCCCGTATGCGGACAGGGGGACAGAAGGAGAAGGTGGCAGGAAGACAGGGAACGGGGAGGAGGGAGGAAGTGTGTGGGGTGCACTGAACTGGCTGGCATGGAGACCCTGCCCCTCATGAGCACTTCCCAGGCAGCCTCATTCACCATGCGGCTATCTGCCTCACCTTCTCTCTGGGCAGTTGGCGGGCAGGGCCAAGGCAGCCCGGACTCCCTTCCTTGCTCCGACTGAGCGGCCCTGCTTGCAGCCCTGCCGGCGTTGGCACGGTGACAGTAGCCAAGTGTGCAAACTTGTGCCATTGTCCCAGGGCCAGGGGGAGCCATGGAGACTAGCTAATATGACACAGGAAAATGTTTGCTGATGGCAATTCTATGGGCTTTGTCCACCTCTTTCTCCATCATGACGACTCGATTTAAGTCCCTAACTGTTTGACTACAAATGCAAGGGGACCGTGCAACGCCACCCTTTTGTCCAGCCGCACTGAATGGGCAATTCAGGCTTTGTGCAGCTCAATTGAGGAAGCAGACATAAAGACAAGATTCCTGAGAGCCCCGGCTCCCTTCCCATGGATATCCCAGCACCCCTCAGCTAGCCGGTCCGGGCTACCTTTCCCCACGTCAGTGCACCTCTCGACCCATTGCAGGGGACCCTTTAGGCAGGGTGGGGAAAGAGGCGAGAGATGTGAGGGCAGACAAGAGAGTCCGAGTGCACACGCTCAACACTCAAGGGCAGAGGGAAAGCAGCCCACCCCAGCTTACCCCATCCGATTGTCTGTCTGCGCTGGAGCATGGCAGCTGGAGGCCTGGAGTATCTGGGAAGGTTGGGTGCCTGTCTCCACTGCATCCAGCCCTCCTTGATCCTGGACATTTTGCACACACACACACACACACACACACACACACACACACACACACACACACACCCTACTCCCTCAAGAAACCAGGGTACCGAGGTCAAGGGGAGGGGTGTGTGTGTGTGGAGGCCGGGGAAAGTGGGGCTGAAGGGTAGAAATTTACCGGGAAATGATTGCATTTGGGAGCTGTCTTTTTTTGTGATGGTCCCCATGGTGACAATTTGTGACGGCAAAGAATGTGGGACCGGGGCTCCGCCGCCTGATTGGGATGCTTTGTATCTGGAGAGGCGCTCCTGATTGGCCTGAGGGCCCCCCAGCTCCGGACTTGTCCTCCATTCAGCCCACTCAAGGGCTGCACAACTGCTTCTCACCCTGCACGGAGCTCGCTGCACGCCAGCTCGCCGGGCTTGCCTGGGTCTACGGTGGGGAACCTGCCGGCCACGTTGGCGGGGGTCCCAGCCTGCACCTTCGGTCAGTGTGGAGTCCCAAGTGGTTTGGCCAGGCTGGGTGGAGGGTGCGAGCGGGCTAGGGCCTTCGGGGAGGGGCACAGTGCTGTGGGTGGTGGCCGAGGAGGCATGAAATTGCTGCAGATGGTTCTACAGGGGAGTTCCTGCCGCAGGCAGCCCGAGATGAGCCTTGAAGGCAGGTCTAGATTAAGTGCTAGACAGGGATCCTGCCCGGCCCTGTGTGAGAGTTGGGGGTGGAGCGAGGGGACTGCAGAGGGGGCGGGGTGGTGGGAGGGGGAGGCCACCACCAGGGAGGGGGAAGGGGGCTTGGCCTGCTGTAGAGCATTTCTTTAGCTTTGAAAATAAAAACTTGAATGGTGAGTTGTGCATGCTGGCCTCACAGTATGTGGGAGAAGCGACCAGCTGGGGATGTAGCCCCAGCCATGCCACTTGTGGCTGGATGGCTTTGCTTTTTCTGAGCCTCAGTTTCCAGGAGAGGGCGACTGATCCTGAAAGACCAAACGAAATAGCTGGCACCTGCCCCATCTCAGTCAGGAAATACTGAACGACTTACCAGGTGTCCCATTGTGGAGTCTGTTTGGGACAGAAGGGTGCGTGGTTAGGGAGCTTTTTGCACTCAGTCCTGGTGGCCCTGGGGAAGGTGGCCCTGGGGAAGGTGAGACTCCAGCTGCCTTTTTCATTCCCAGGTCTGCCCCGTGCTCTTCTCGGAGCTACCAGCCCCCAGCAGAGCCCACACTCTTCATGGAAAGCCCCGCACGGTTCCCGTGGTGATGGCAGCTGACAGCGATGTGAAGATGCTGCTGAATTTTGTGAACCTGGCGTCCAGTGACATCAAGGCAGCCCTGGACAAGTCTGCGCCCTGCCGCCGCTCTGTGGACCATCGCAAGTACCTGCAGAAGCAACTCAAGCGCTTCTCTCAGAAGTATTCGAGGCTCCCTAGAGGCCTGCCTGGCAGGGTGACAGAGCCTCACCTGCAAAGGGGTCCTGAGGAGAGGCCTGGGCAGCTGCCTCTCCATCCCTGTCCCGAATCCAGCCCTGGCGGGGGTGGGGGCTGCAAGGAAAAGGTCCTGGGGACCCCCTTCAGGGAGGAGTGCCTTTCTAAGGAGCAGAGCTTCGGGGGGCTGAATCCAGAGGCTGCTAGACCTGGCCAGCTGCCCATGAGGAAGAGACAGCTGCCTGCTTCATTTTGGGAGGAACCAAGGCCCACCCTCAGCTACCCAATGGGGCTGGAGGTGGGCCTAGGCCCCAGGGAGACATCTCTGTATGAGAATAAGAAAAATTGCAAGGGTCTGGAGTCCCTGGGGCCTGAGACTGCTCCACTGCCCATGTCCCCAAGGGTACTAGCTGACATGGAGCCGCTCAAGATGCCTGGGGTATCCTTGGTAGGCAGCCTTGATGCCTGGAGCTATTGCCCATTCCAGTACCATGGACAGCCCATCTTCCCCAGCCTTCCAGGGGTCCTGCCTCAGGGCCCAGTACCCAGTCTGGGCTTGTGGAGGAAAAGTCCAGCCTCACCTGTGGAGCTGGCCCACTTCTGCAAGGATGTGGACAGTCCAGGGCCCAAAGTGTACAGACCTGTGGTTCTGAAGCCTATTCCCACTAAGCCGGCCATGCCTCCTCCCATCTTCAATGTCTTCGGCTACCTCTAGCTGGACAGCCTCAGCCCCCCTTTTTGGCCTGCAGGATGGGGTCTCTGATAAGCTCTCCATGTGAGAAGGGAGCTGGGCAGGGATCTAGCCAGGCTGCCTCAGGGAGGGGCCTCCTCAGGCAGGCATCTATTTGACTCTTGCAGCCTATGGGGCCAGGCACAGGAGCCCTTCCCCAGGGGACTCCTCTCCCTGTCCCTGTGGAGACCATAGGCAGTGGGACCCTGGTCTGACAGCCACCCATTACACACCTGTTCAGCTGCCATCTGCTGGGGATGGGAGGGGCATTTCACTTGTTCTTTTTGTTCTTTGTAAATATTGAGAAAGTTAAAAAAAAAAATAAAGATTTCTTTTGCAGTTTCCACCTCTTGGGTGTCATGAAGTGGAATAGTTCCCAGATGCAGGGCTGATATAGAGGATGGCTGCAGGGAAGGGTGGTTTGAAGCCTCTGAGATACCTGGAGATGGGTGCTGGGATCCATGGCTCAATTCACAGGAAACAGGTGGGAAGGGATGGGGAAAGACCTTGGGGAAGGATGCTTGGTCCAGACATCTGAAGAAAGAGGTGGGCAAAGTCTAGATCCCCATGGCTCATGATGCTCTGGCCCAGACAGGTAGAGCTATAATTTTGGTGTGCCTGTGAGACAGCTTAGGCTGTGCCAGAGTGGCCATGCACTGGTCAGAGATAAAAGCAGGACAAATCGGATTTCAGTTTCTTGTCACCAAAGCAGGCAGTTTGACTAAATTGTTCCTTTTAAGCATGAGCATAGTTATATGCCCACGGTGAACCAAAACAAAACAAAATCCAAACCCCAAGCCCTGAAGCTTCAGCCTTTAACTAACTCACATGCCCAGTTTTCTGATTGCTCTCAATCACATGTCAATGAGATGTGGAGAGTTCTGTCTGTGGCTAGATAGAAGTGTGTGCTGGGGACAAAGAGTGGAGAGCTTCTTCCTGACAGTTCCCAGACAGCAAGCTGCTGGGCTAGATGCCTTCCTGAGTAGCATTGGCCTAGGCACACTCTAGTGTGCCTGGGCTACACAGTTCATCAGACCACGGTCTTCACAACCAAGCCTGGTGCTGGGCGAGTCTCTGCTCCCCACATAGGAGATTCCCTCTGCACCATCTCCTTCATGGCCTGCCTCTGAGTTGGCCTTCAGCTAACTCCACATCCAGGACTAGAGGCTGCACATGCCCCTTTGGGCCTAGCCTACTCCTCCCCCCCAAGTCCCACTAGGGAGTCCATCAGAAATGCAGTTGGCCAGGGAAATGTGGGGAGTATTCCAGGATCCCCAGGCTTTCTGTCCAAAGGCACCAGAAGATTTCAGTCACAGATTCTGACATGACACATAGTTGTTCTGAGTCATGTTCTGACACGTGGGGGGGGGTCCCTACAAGTGGTCTTAGAGACCACCGAGGGGCCAGGAGCAGGTGCGTGCATCATCACTAAGACCCTCTGAAGCCATGCAATGGTTCTTAGCCTCCTCCAGACTGTGCAGCAGAGGGTTCAAAGCTCCAATCCTGTCACCTATGGATAAAGTTACTTGTCTCCACTGAAAGTCCTCACTCAAAAAGTGAGACTGGACACAGGCCTGCTACATGGGCTGTGTTATATGTGAAAGTCTGATTTCTGTTAGTGTAAGAAGTTGTCTCCTACACTTAGGCACCTGGAGGTCCTTCCAGGCTGGCAGATTAGAAATATCACAGATCATGCTGCCTACCACAGTGAGTGCCTTAGACACCCTACCATCGTACCATCCCATTCCTAGAGCAGGAGCGACCCTCGAGTCACATATTCTCAGGTGCTGCTGAACCCCACCCTGCCTGAGTCCCAGTCCTACATCAGCCTTTTCCTGTTAGGGCTCAACTTCCCCAGAGGTACTTGCAGATCCATTTCCTCAAAAGCCAGAAGGCTTCATTTAAAAGCAGAAACTGGGACTGGAAAGATGGCTCAGTAATTAAGAGCACATACCACTCTTGCAGAAACCCCAGGTTTGGTTTCCAGCATCCACATTAAAATTCTTAAGAGTTGTCTATAATCTGACACCAGGGGATCTGATACCCTTGGGCTCTGTGGGAAACTACACACACACACACACACACACACACACACACACACACACACACACGGTGTACATAAACTCATACAGCTTTATGTAGACACATAAATAAATATAATAAACCTTTATAAGATAAAGGCAGAAACCTTTAATGAGACATGACCCAACAAGAACCCAGGGCACCCGTTTCCTTCATATGGGAAGCAGCTGGGGGGAGCACATTGCACATCTGGGAGACTTGGAACTGGAGAGGAAAACCAGCCTTAGTTGCAGCAGCAGATATATCGCCAACCAAAGAGCAAGGTGGGAGCTGAAAATGTAGCTCGGGGGTAGATAGAGTGCTTGGTGACCATGCACAAAGCCCCGGGCTTGGTTTCCAGCATTGCAAAATAAATACATACCAGGGAGCCGGGAGAGACAAAGGAAGAAAAATTTCAAGTCATGTTGGTGTGGCTCCAAGTGAAATCCAAAGTCAGTACAGGGACTCCCATTTGCTCTGTCTCTTGCTCCTACCACCATGGTGAGCACTGGGGCCAGACTCCCAAAAAGCTCTTTGCAATACTGTGTGACATCTCCAAGGCAGGCATCCTTGCTGGGCTTGGTAGCACAATGGAGTCCAGAGTGACCCCCAAACACTGACCAATCATCACTTGACCACTAGGTCAGGCCTCAGGCCAGACTTAGCATCTGGGCTGTGAGGAGACAGAGGCAGATGTGGTGGTTTGAAAGAAAATGACCCTCAAAGGGAGTGGCACTATCAGGAGGTGTGGCTTTGTGGCTTTGTTGGAGTAAGTATTGCCTTGTTAGAGGAAGCATGTCACTGTGGAGGCAGGCTTTGAGGTCTCATCTATGCTCAAGCCACACCCAGTGTCTCAGTTCACTTTCTGTGCCTGTGGATCAAAGAAATCTCAGCTCTTTCTCCTGCACCATGTCTGCCTGCACACCGCCATGTCCCACCATGATGATAATGGACTGAACCTCTGAACTGTAAGCCACTCAATTAAATGTTTTTCCTTTATAAGAGTTGCCGTGGCCATGGTGTCTCGAAACCCTAACTAAGACAGTGGGATCTGTGAAAGCTCAAGGTGGTATTGGTGCTGTCCACACCAGGGTGCCTGACACCAGATAGATGGTAACTGCCACATGTGATGGCTGAGTTCCACTCCCTCCCTTCTGCCTCCTCTACTCCAGGGGCACCCACTCAGCCCAACACCTGTGTTTCTCAGGTGGGAGGATGTGTAGCTGCTGTCTGGTAGGACTCTAGATTGCATGGGGGCCTTGCAGGGTCCCAGCCACATGTCTGTCTGCCAACAGCTCAGCCCCCTGCCTCCCTTGATGGTTTTGCTTACTGGTTAAATGTCATCAGGGACCCTTGAGCTGAACCACACTTAGCAGCTTCCCCTGTACCTTTGAGGCTAAGCATCCCCAGGAGAGAGGATGCAAGCTTCCCTCCGGACTTGCAACAAAGCATCAAGGGATGCAGCCCAGCACAAAGCTGGAGCCGACCCCACAGGGGTTCCTCACGGATGCTCAGGCGAGTGCCTTCCCTCCTCAGTCTCTACCTCGTCATGACCTTGAGGGTGTGGACAAGATGCTGCTTAGCCCCCTCAGAGCTTAGAAGGCTTTTCCTCTTCTTGCAGACACTAGGATCTGCTCATGAAAACCAGGGATGTCAGAGGGCAGCAAGGCCATCAGGAGCCACCCGGCCCACCGTACAAAGAAACCAAGGCCCAGAAAAGAGAGCCAGAGGCAGCCGGAGTCATCTCTTCTCTACTGGTCCAGCTGCTTACTTCCTGAAAGGTCAGAAGCCACCTTGCAGAAGAACCTCAGAGACAGAGGCTAGGCTAGGTGCAGGCTTTCAGCAAGGGGACCTGCTCTGCTGGTGCCGAAGATTAACCTGGCCTGGGAGGCAGTTTCGCTGCCATGCAGAGAGGACATGGAAAAATTGGTGCAACCCCCATGAAAACAGCATGTGCTGGGGCTCGGCTTCTGCATAAGGGTGCATAAGGGTGATGACAGCGCCGAGCCTCAGCACTCACCTGCAAACAGGACTCCTGCTCTCGCCTTCTCTCCCAGGAACATGGTGGCCAGGGGTTCTGTACTCTTCTTGCCATCTCTCTGGCTCTGGGTGGTTTTCCTTACTATTTCAACTTCTGTAGCTAATGAGGGGTGGGAAAGGGGGGGGCAGGAAATGTTCAAGACAACCCTGGGTATCAAGAGGATTTGTAGGCATGGGCCCACTGCTAGTGATGGAGCTCTGGTTTCCATGGTGATTGAACCAGAAGAAACCAACTGGGTCTCTCCTGGTCCATGAAGGACATGCCCTCATGAGTCTTTCAAAGCCCAACAAAGGTGACACATTCAGGGGTCTGCATACCCTGTACCTACCCCCTGCTCGGTCTCCACTACTGCCAGGGGCAAGGCTGAGAACATCAGGCTTGGAGAGTCTGAAGAGAGGGATGTTACAAGGCAGAAAATTAGTATGCGACATTTATTGTACTCAATGAAGTACTCGGACTGAGGGTTCCCCCCATCAGCCAGAAAGCTCAGAGTCCAGTGATGGATTCACAGCTGGACAAAGTAATTCCAGGCAGGGGAACTCATTCCTAGAAGTTCTCCAGCCGAAAGCCAGGATTCCTGTCTGGGCCGCCTTTCCCAGACCAGCTCTGCCTGCCCTGGCCCCAGGTTGAAGTTCTCTGGCAATGCCCAATGGCAGAGCAGCCAGGTCTGTGATCCAGTCAACAGTTTGAAACAGGAGGTGTCTTGCCTACCCCACACACCGGGCTCTCACTTTGGACGAAGCTCTAGTACAGAGACCCAAGACCACACTCTGTAGCTTCGTTCTGACCCCAAGTGCTCCTGGATGCAGGCCACCTGAGGTGTCATGGAAACAGTCTGAAGACCACATCTCCTCCCAGGCTGGTTACTGTGTGTTCTCGTATTTCAGGTATCTGATTAGCCTGCCTGGGAGCGGCAGTGTGTCTAGCAGTTTTATCCGGTATTTTCCTATGGCCTTCCGAACCCGCAGCCGGCAGAGGTGAGCCAGAGGTCTCGGAGGTTCTAGAAAGAGGAGGAAATGGGAGATGCATACTTGTCATTTTCACTGAACAAGGGATGTGGCCTGTAAGCTCAGCCAATGATGTGGCTGAGTCCAAGAGGGGTGGCTGCTTGCTGCTGGGAACCTCAGTCCCCAAAGCTGGGACTAGCAAAGTGCCTTTATACCTTCAACCTGCATGAATCTGCACAGCCCAAGGTGGTCTGGGTAAATGCCACACTCACTTCCTAGGTAAGACTGCCTACCTCGCTCAGGATGTTCCTGGGACTCATGCTTACACCTCTCTGTCTTTTGATTCTTCTCTTCACACACATCCCCAAAGAGCTTCAACAAATTGGTCAGAATTTGACCTCTTAGGCATTCCCACGCATAGGACTCATTTGGGGCTCTGCTGTCACCCAGAAGCCAGATAAGGTGGGCAGAGTGGTAGCAGGACTAGGGAACTCCCTGCACGCTGTAGACTCCTACTTGGTTGCTCCTGGACACCCCTGGAGTACCTTATGCTCTGGTGTTTGCTCAGTTGGGTGGTGGGGGTGAAGAGAGGCAGAAGGGTACATCTGGCAACTGGGTAATTTATTTGGGTACAGCGAAGTAGTTGGTCAAGCTAAAACATGCCATCCATCCATCCATCCACCCATTCATTTATCCATCCATCCATCCATCCATCCATCCATCCATCCATCCATCCATCCATCCAACAAGCTGGGCCAGAGATGCAGCGGTGCCTTCTGGAGGATGTGGAGAAGGTCCCATACCATCTGAGAGGGGTTCTTGGTGAGGGACAGAGCCCGAGGCATTCCCAGTAGGAAAGATGGCAAGTGCCTGCCTAGCCTTAGAGGCCGTAGCAAGGAAGATGGTAAGAAGGAGAGGGAAGAGTAAAAGACAGTGGCACCCCCAATCGCATGCCCACAAGCCACCCTGGATATCTGACAAACACCCGGTGTTTCCGCCACTTCTGATGTCAGTGTCTCAGCCTCCCTCTAGGAAGGCAGGGCCTTTTCTGTGGGAAGGGAAGTCAGTAGCCCGAGTCGTGGAGAGCCTGAGGACCAAGCTGGCCGGCTTTCTCCACAAAGTAATAATGTCCACCTCAGAGCACCTCGTGCAGAAGTGGGTGGGGAGCTAGCCAGAGAGAGGTGGCTTTAAAGTCACCAAGGCGGC
Organism: Peromyscus maniculatus bairdii; assembly: GCF_049852395.1. NCBI lineage: Eukaryota > Metazoa > Chordata > Mammalia > Rodentia > Cricetidae > Peromyscus > Peromyscus maniculatus. The sequence goes on from NC_134865.1 coordinate 74,803,215, forward strand.
CTCAGAACTGTGTGTCATCTGTTCACACGTGCTTACTACAGCTCCCTGTCCCTAGGGTGGAGTCTAGTTGTGAGAGATGGCCCCTTTCTAAGGAAAGGACAGAACTGATAGGGCCTACATCTGGGTGTGGACCGCTCCACCCTCTAGTGGCCAGGGATCATGATAGCAGCAGTCAAGGACTCCGCAGTGGCTAAATGGGTGGTGGGTAGATGGCATCTGTCCCCTGCTGCTGCTGCTGCTGCTGCTGCTGCTGCTGCTGCTGCTGCTGCTGCCCACTAATGTCAAAGGCATCAACTGAGAGTTGTTCACCCAGATATGTGCCCAGGGAAGATCCTACAGCAGTTAGGGCTCCAAGAGCCGGTAGGATGAAGGAGGAATTGGGTACATAAGAGTTGGGGTCCTTTGGGGGACAAGGACGGGGTGGGGGCAGCCTTGGTGGATGGTGATAACTTTCTGCAGGCCAGTCTCTGTGTTACCTGCCTGACAGACAAATGACCAGGGTCTACCTTCCTAGGCGAAAGCTAACCAGGCTTCGTCATCTGAGTGCTGGAAGGGTTAGGGCCATAAGCCTGTCTTCTTTCTCTGTTCAGGCCATCCTCACAGTCACTCTGTGTCCCTACAAAGGCTCAGGGCTTAGGCTGCTCCAGGTGACCTGCAGAGCATTGGCTCTGGTGTGGCCAAAATCTCGTGGGAATGCAGGCTCCAGATCTGCACAAAGCTGTGGGGTCAGGAGCTGCCCTTTGGATGAGACCTGGGTTCTGGGCAGTAGATCCATAGCTCCCTTGGGGTACCAGAATTATTTCAAACAGATTGAAGTAGGGACGAACATGTTGTCAGGCCTGGGCTGGCATCTAGGCTGCCACTACCTAGCTATGTGACTTTGGTCCGGATACATGATCTCTCTGAGGCTGGGTGACTTTATCTATCATCCCAGGAGCCACCAACACATTGGGTGGACACTGCAGAGCAGGGTCGGGCACAGCCCGTGCTGACATGGGTCACACTGTCCGATGTCTGAGTCTCTGGGACAGAGGATATGCTGGTACCAGCAGCCACAGCCCTACCTGCCTTCTCCTTGATGACAGCCCAGTCCTCGAAGCTGTCAATGTGTTCCTTCAGCCTGGAGCACAGCTGCACATTGCCCACGTAGTCCAGGAGGACGTCAATGATGGGTCCCGCCCAGCGGCTCACTTCCGGGGCCGACAGGAACTCACAGAACTGAAAAGGGAGCACACCACTCTCTTAGGTGATGTCAGAGAGGGCAGGGCGGGTGTCTAAGACCTGGCCAGGTTCCTTCTACTAACCCCTCCCGTCAGCATGGCCCCTCAGCACTGGCATCCGTCACCTGACATGCAAATTGGATGAGCTGGGCTGGTCCCCTCACTTCTCTGAGCTTCAAACTCCTTGCCTATAAATTGGGCATGTGACACCCACTCCAAGGAGGCTTTCTTTTTAAAGAACTTAAACTACTTTGTGTATTTTAAATGCTTTGTTTTGTTTTGTTTTGTTTTGTTTTGTTTGGACTGAGGATGAACTACTGCATCATTCAGTGCTCTGTGACAGATCAAATCCCTGGACCTCTCTTATACTTTATTTTACTTTTTAACAGTTATTTCATTTTTAATTATCTGTAAACGTATGTGTGAATATATGCATGGGAACATGGGTGCCCCCACAGGCTGGGGCAGGGGATTCCCTTGGAGTTGGAGTTACAGGTGGTTGTGAGCCACCAAAGGTGGATGCTGAGAACCCAAATCCAGTTCTCAGCAAGAGCATTACATGCTTGTAACTGCTGAGCCATCTCTCTGGGCCCTCTTTTGTGTTTTAATTTTGAGATAGGCTCTCACTAAGTAGAGATGACGTTTAAGTTACTCTGTAGCTGAGGCTAGCCTCAAACTGGCATTACTCTTGCCTCAGGGTTACAGATAGGCCAATGATTGTTCTGAACCCTAGAGCCTCCCCAATTTTTACACCAGCCTACTCGGCATCATCGGTGTGAGCCATGGAGTTGCTGGTGATGGTGCTAGCCATGGGTTCATTCTCCACCTGCCATAACCACTGGCCCAGCCTGCTTCCGAAGTACGGTTATCACCCTGCCCTGCTTTCTCTGACGCCCGCCTGCCCCCTCCCTCCATGCACCTGCACCACGCTGGGTGCCTTGTCGTCCACGGGCGCGTCGTGGAAGCGGCCGAGTCGCTGGGCAGGCGGGTGCGGCCCGTTGCCGTACCGGCAGGAGAAGCAGGGCTCGCCATCACAGCCGAGGTCCATGAGGAACTTGAGCAACGACAGGCACTTCATGGCAAACATGATGGTGGCGGGGAAGGCGGTGGGGTGCGTGGCGATGTAGGCGTCGATGTTGGCGCCGTGGTCCAACAGCAGCTGCATGGTGCGCAGGCAGCCGTGGCGGATAGCCACGAGCAGGGGGCTGATGACGTCGCGGTTGGGGTCGGCGCCCGCCAGCAGCAGCAGCTCGGTGGCGTACACGTTGTTGTTGACCACGGCGAAGTAGAGCGCGGAGCTCCGGCGGTCCTCGTAGAGGCGCGAGCGCTCGGGTGCCAGAGGCGCGTTCACGTCGAAGCGCGCGGCCAGCAGCGCCTCCAGCACCGCGTCGTGGTTGCGCTCGGCCGCCAGGTGCAACGGGCTGATGCCGCTGCGGCGCACGCGCGTGCGGCTGGTCACCGGCAGCAGCATCTGCACAATCCTGTGGGCGGCCAGGCACGCATGGGTCAGGAGACGGCACGCATGTGCGTGGCCGGGCCAGCAGAGGGCACCGAGGGGCCAGCCATGCTCAGCCTGCCTCTTTCCCCTAGTCACATAGCCAGAAAAGGGTGGAGCTGGCTGCTGAGTTCCGGAAAAACCTCAGCCAGATAGGTTGTGGTTTCAAGCATCTCACGTGGACTCACTCCAGCTTAAATAAAGGATGCTTGTGGATGGAGAGATGATGGCTCGGAGCCTGGATGATCTTCCAGAGCACCCAGTTCGATTCCCAGCACCCACAAGACCGCTCATAACCGTTTGTAACTCCAGTCCTAGAGGACCTGAAGCCCTCTTCTGGTGACCACGGGCACCAATCATACACGGACATACATGCAGACAAAACATTGATCCACTAATAATAAAGACAGTGGCTCTCAGTAATCTGGAGAAAGTGGCAGGAAGTCCCTCACACGCATCGAAAGCCCACACTACTCTGCAGGAAGTAGTACACAAAGTTGGATGCTGGAATCCGGTGCCAGACCCTGCCCTGTATGGGAAGGAACCCCTGAGAATCTGGTTTCACCGTTATGAGAGCCTATAGAACATGTCTTGTTGCCCCCACTCTGGAGATGAGAACAACCGAGGCTTCAAATGGTTAAGGAACTTACTGGGAGGGGCACTCTGGGGCTGAATTAATTGTCTTTCCTCCCTCTGTTGCTACACTGGCATCCGGTGGAACATCTAGACATGGTTGAGGGGAGGCATGGGGCTGAAAAGGGAGACATGTCTCAACCGCTCTTGCTCCAGACCCATTGGTCTACCGTGCCCATATGATTCATTCTCTCCTCTCCTTCACGATGCAGTTTTTCTCCTGAATGTGAAACATCAGCTCCTCCAGCCCCTTTGCCCACTTTTGACAGGGAGAGCTCAGCCAGCCACTGCCAAGGCTGGAGTTCCCACTGCCCTGGCTGCTGACTGCTGGATCGGGCACTGATCTCAACACTCCACCTCCTAATCTTCATAGTTCTCCTAGGGGCCCTTTGAGATTGTACCCCTAAGAGTCTTCGACTTACAAAGGAAGAAGCCCAGAGAAGGTGCAGAATTCCCAAGAACACACAGCTGGGAAGTGAGAACGCCAAGATTTGAATTCAGATTGTCTGATCCTTTAGGCAACACTCTTAACTACTCGCCTACTTCTGGTGTAGCAATCAGGGTGACAGCTGAGAGGTCATGGGGTTTTGTAATTTTCACAGTGTGTTAACTTGCCTGGCCCATTTTACCCTTGCTGAAGCCCTGTGGGGTATCCAAAGCAAGCTGTGTCTATATTTTTATGACATGGCCCAGAAAGCCAGTGACAAACTGGAGGTCACAGAATAGCTCTAGGGTTAGACCCCAGGACCCCTCATCTCAGCTCTTGACCTCAGGACCCCCTCATCTTGGCTCTCATCCCCTGGATCCCTGCCACCTTCTAGAACAAGCACTCACACTGTTGATTTCAATCCCTGATTCATCCAAGCCCTGCTGGCAGGTGACCTCACAGCCTCCCTGTGGGGCTCTAAGGAGGTGGCCATGTTGGGGAAGGGGGAGGGCAAAGCAGGTGCCGCCAGGCCAGTTCCCATGTCTGTTGCCTCCTGGCACTGTCCTTGCCTCTGGCTTCCTGGAACTGGGATGCCAGCGACCTCCTGCTGGGCTCTCCAAGGGCAGTGTTATTATCATCAGTGATGCTGAGTTTGGCTAAGAACTGCCTCTGAAACCTCAAAAGGAAATTCACACACTCAGGGGAGCTAATTGCCTCCTAATTTCTATTTGTGCAGGCTCCGGGGGCTTGACCTCCTCTTCAGAGGTGCTGGTCAAAGGCAGGGCTGGGGCCCCTGGACCACCGCCATGACCAACAAATGCAGGGTAACAGCCGTGACGCGCCCAAGCACGGGAAAGAACAGGGACAGGGGCGGGCTGGGCTGGGCGGCTGGCCCATGGGCTGGGATCTCTGCAGGCCCCAGCTGGTCTCCAATGATTCCCTGCCCAGGCCAGGAAAAGGGTCAGAAATGTGGGAACTCGACAATATCTGCCCCGAGTCCCAGAAGCATCAAGTCAGCAACTCAGCGAGTCATCAGGTCACTAGTTACTTCTCTAGGAGTGAGGAATCCAGGGTTGGGGTGCCGTGCTGGCCAGCTCCGAAAGAGATAAGGACAGTGCTGCCATTTTATGGAGGGTGGAAATGGAGGCCTGGGACTGGAGCGGGAAAGCAAGTGGGTCTGAACAGAGGCAGGCAGCGAGTCAGGGCAGAGTGGAGGTGCTGGATACCCAGGGCCAGGACTTTCTGTGGTGCCCCACCTCTCTTTATTATTATTATTATTGTTGTTGTTGTTGTTATTATCAGTCTCTTGTGGCCCAGGCTGGCCTCAAATAGCCATGAATGACCTTCTACTTCTGATCCTCCTGCCTCTACCTCCCAAGTGCTGACATGACAAGATTATGCCACCATGCCTGGCTTGGTCTCTCACCTCTAACCAATAGAGAGTGCCCACGTGGACAACCCATTATGTAGACGACTCTTTTCTACCGGGTCATTTTGAGGGACAGAGGGCAGGAAGGAAACAGGTGACCCCAAGAAATAGGTTGGATCCGCTGGCTTCTCCCAGAAAGCCAAACAGACCTAGCCCAGGGCTGTTTCTGGGAGGCCCCCCTCCCCCGGGCAGCATCTGGGAAGGCGTCACAGGCTGGCCTCTGACTTGGGACCTCAGTTCAGGCCCCCTCAGTACTGAAACCCCACTCTCCTTGCCCTAGAACTGGGGGGTCCCAGTGAGGATGCTAACTACTCAAGTATAGATGTAGATGTAGATAGTCTCGCCATGAGTGCTGACTTGAGTGTTGACATCTTGCCTTAATCCAGCCCAGGAGCAGTGAGAAGGCATTCAAGTCAGCTGTCATTGGGGGGAGGGGTGCTGGGGGACAGCATAGGCACTGAGGAAGCTTCTGGGCTCAGAACCAGCCTGACCTGGTGACAGCCAGCTTCATGCTGGGCCATCTCAGGCACGCCACTAACCTCTCTAAACCACACCTACATCAGATTTTACGCTGAATTACAATCGCAACAATGGCACCTAGGGCCAACCTTCACTGAGGCCCCAACACTTCAGTCTCCTCCGAGTCTCAATGAATGCGCCACCCCACCAAGCACTCCTGTCTAGTGCTAGGCTTCCTATAGAGTGCTCTTCACAGACACTCCTTTAATTCAAAAATGACCCCACAAGCTGAGCATTCTCATCTCATTTAGTCTTCATACACCCAGCAGGGTGGGATTTGCACCCATGATGCAAAGCACAGCCTTGTCATCTTGTTCACCAAGCCTGCTTTGGAGGCTAAGATAACACCTCACATCTTAGTCTGATCAGCACACAGTAGGCAAAGATAACACCTCACACTTTAGTCTGATCAGCGAGGGTGGTTAGAACGTGCAAGAGCGCAGTTGGAAGCCAATGTGCTGAGCACAGTGACAGCAGCCCTGCCCTACTGCACCAAGCCAGAGGAGATCTTAGACAGAAAGTCATGGTGGCCCGACCCTTGTCAGCATTCACCCTGTCACATGCGAACTAGCCACCACCGCTGCCGACACGCTGAACCACGCTATCAGCCCTGACACGTGTGTATCACATACCACACATGTGGAAAGAGAAGACCATTTAATAATGGTGGATCAGACAAGAACTCCACAGTACAAGCCTGTGTTTTCTATTGGCCACAAGAGAGGTGCTAAGCTTCTGGAACTCACTCAGGCACCATGTAGAAACCCTGGCACCCCGCCCCAGGCCGGTCCAGTGCTATAAACCGATCTAAGGTGGGGCCTGGATCAGGGCTGCATAGCCGAGGTCGGGAACCCCTGCTTTCAGGGCACTTGGCTGCCTTCTTGTCCAGCTCACCAGGTCTTTGGAAGTCTACCCGTTTCATTCACAAGGTCCCTGTACCACTGGAAATGGAAGATAGAAAATGTGCCCCTCGGTGACTAAGGGATGGGGGTTGCCAGGATCCTCTTCCAGCTGTGCCCCAGCACCCCTCACCCCATGTGCTGAAGAACAGGCACATCTGGCCTCAGGTCCAGGCGCTGCGCTCCAGGCCCTGGTTAGGCAGTGTTTTGGCAGGTGGCTGAATGCCTATGGAATGTCACATCAAATCCCTGCTCAGCCCGTGGGAGGCCAGCATGGGGAGGGCCTCTGATGCCCCATGCCCAGGGTGTGAGCAAAGAGCCTTGGCCCAGCCAGGTGGCAGAGGCTGCTGGGAATCCAACTTTAACCCTTCACTGGGCAGTAACCCTCAGGAAACTGATTGTGCATGCAGATGGCTTTACAGGGAAGCCTGGGCTCTGAGGGACAGTGGGGGCTCCTGGAGTTTTTGCTTCCTCTTCTGTGGATGTTTCTCTTCCCCTACATACCCCCTGCCTTACTGGCAATGCCAAATAATCTGTTCCCTTTCTTCTGCCAGCCTGAGAAGTTAGAGCATTTCCCACTTTGGCCTCCCAGACACACGGTATGGGTTTTCTAACTGTAAATCATCTTCCCACTATACCACTGTGGTGAATGTTTTCTTTGAAAATCATTTTAAGAAAATAGATGTATTTTAAAAACTGTCTTTAACAAGTAATGAAAATTATATAAAATGGAAAGAAACTTGCCAGGGTCTACATTTGAGAACCACCAAACCAATAGAAAGGGTCTGACCTCTGGGGTTAAGTCCTAGGCCTGAAGGGCTGGCCCACTGAGGCACAAGGCTTTTAGCTACCTGGGTGTTAGTTTCTTGTACTGTTAAAGGGGCCATCATGGCAGACCTGAATCCCACAGCTCAGCAATGAGGCTACACTTTTGAATGACCAAAGTGTCTGTCTTCAGAGACAACCAGCATTCTACCTGCTAAGCATCCTTTCCCATCCATGTGCAGGTGGGACATTCTTTTTTTTTTTTTTTTTTTTTTTTGGTTTTTCGAGACAGGGTTTCTCTGTGTAGCTTTGCGCCTTTCCTGGAACTCACTTGGTAGCCCAGGCTGGCCTCGAACTCACAGAGATCCGCCTGGCTCTGCCTCCCGAGTGCTGGGATTAAAGGCGTGCGCCACCACCGCCCGGCCAGGTGGGACATTCTTAGCAATCATCTCTCAGATGAGTCGGGTGTTGGAGGTTCCAGAGGGAAGCTTACTCCATGGTGTATAAACTCTCACCATGGTCAATTTTATGCTACCAAAGAGGGGCGTGAACATGTTGCTGAATGATACCTGCAGTGGGTTTGCATGGGGTGACATAGTCTGGCTCTAGCACATTCTGCTCTGGTACTTAACAGTGCCTTTCTACTGGGGCCACCATGGAGCTTAGGTCTGGATGCCCTTTCATCGTGCCTGTCTATCTGTTTGTCTGTCTGTCTGTCTGTCTCTTTTTCTCCCCCACCCCGTGAGTGTGTGTGTGTGTGTGTGTGTGTGTGAGAGAGAGAGAGAGAGAGAGAGAGAGAGAGAGAGAGAGAGAAAGAGAGAGAGAGAGAAGGGAGGGAGAGAGAGAGAGAGGGAGGAAGGGAGGGAGGGAGAGAGAGAGAGAGAGAGAGAGAGAGAGAGAGAGAGAGAGAGAACAAGTGTGCACACTTTCCCTATGTAGAGTGCTTCTAGAGAAGTTGAGCTTCTCCCACCTGAACATGAAGTGTAGGGAAGTGCCCAGTGACTGGTCCCTCCACATTGCTGTAGGCATTTTCAGCTGCTTCCTAGGATATGCTGCAGGTTATCACTGCATCCTCCCACCCCCCCCAAAAAAAAATACCAGTCATGAGCTCAGACTCTTCTCTGCTCCTTAAGTAGGATTAGCTGGGTCATTTGGAGCAGGTGAATTCCTGCCAACTACAAGCTATGTGACCTTCAACCAGTCACTCAACCTCTATTTATCTTAGCCTTCTCATCTAAAAAAAAAAAAAAAAGAGGTCATCATGGCCTCCACCTTAGCCAGCCCTTGAGAGCATTAAATGGGTTGGCCATGTTAAGCAGTGATAGGACCACCCAGTCAAGTGTGTGCCCTTGTTAGTATGGTGGTTGTCACTTGTGGTCATTGCATTCTTCCATTGACAGCCTCTGACCTTCCTGCCCTTGGGGACAGACTCAAGCTGGTGCCCTGCCCCACCATGCCTTCATTGGGCATCCCTAGAGAGCTGTGCTGCGCATGGTGATGCCCATGCCCAGACTGACCTGTAGTTGCCTTTCTTAGAGGCAACATGCAGCGGAAGCAGGCCATCCTTGTTGGCTTTGTTGGCATCAGCGCCCTGTGAGAGAAGGAACTCCACCACATCTTCATGCTCATTCTTGCAGGCCTCATAAAGGGCTGATGCACTGTCACTGGCCTGTGTGTTAATGTCTGCTCCTGGAGAGGGAGAAGCAGAGCTATGAGTGACCAGTGTTACTGCCATAATTCAGGGCCACTGTGTGGTGAGCACCTCTGAGCTAACCGCTTCATGCTGTGCCATGCCTAAACTCTCTAAATCCACTAGGAACCCTGGGAGATCACATCTTACTTTAGGGTAAGCTTTTCATCACAGACCAGGACACAGGACCTGAGAGCATCCAGGATAATCCATTCATAGATGTGAAGCCAAATCTGAACCCCAAAGTCAGAGGGTGGAATCCAGGCTTTCATCCTTTACTATGTAGGGCCCCAGGTTGTGCCCTCACAGTGGCCTCAGCTCTAGCTAAGCACAAAGCTCCCAAAGGAAAACTCCACTGGCTTTGCTAGCTGAATTTGGGTTTGATGGATAGTTGGCCAGTTGATTGGTCTGAGGCATCATCTCATGTAGCCTAGGCTGGCCTTGAATTCCATATGAAGCCAAGGATGATCTTGAACTAGGGTGATCTTGAACTCTTGATGCCTCTAACCCTAGAATGCTGGGATTACAGGCATGTGCCTCCACACTAGTGTATGCGATGCTGGGGATTGACCATGGTCTTTGTGCATGCTAGGCAAGCACTCTACCAATGAAGCCACATCCCCAGCCCTGGATTTGTTTTGTTCTCCATCAGAAAAAAGAGAAAAATGGCTTCCTTTCTCCTTTTAAGCATCACTGAGGAACTGACTGGAGAGATGGCTCAGTGGTAAAGATCGTGTACTGCTCTTAGAGGGGACACTGGGTTTAGTTCCTAGCACCCACACAGTAGCCACAACTACCTGTAACTCCAGCTCTAGTGGAAACAATGCCCTCTTCTGGTCTCTGTAGGTACTTACATTCATATATACATCACACACACACACACACACACACACACACACACACACACACACACACACTTTAAAAGACAGTAAAAATAAAGTTTAAAAAGCAAGGAATCACTGAGCCATGCTGGTAGGAAGGGGACTAAAGCCTGGTGGCAGCCCGCCTTCATCTCAATCTTCTACATCTTCTGCATCTCACGGGGTGAGAAAGAGAACCAGTGTGCACATGGATTTCTCTGCAAAGGGAAGTAGGCTTCATGTTGCAGAAGCAGATGAGCTGATGTGGCTCATGAAGGCTGAGATCAAAGGCTTGTGTCAACCACAGCTCCTCTCACAGAGCTATCTGCTTGCCTCAGCTTTTCTGATAACTTCATATCAACAGCAGTAGGGTTCATTCTGACCTTGAGAGAAGGGCACAAGCCTTGATGGCCCATTGGAACCATTCAAGTTTTATTTCATGACTCCCAAGTTCTGGGGCCTTAGGTAGCTTTTAGAAGCCTCAGTTTACCAGTTTGTTGAGGAGGAATCATGGTCCCACCCTCTCATGGTTACTACAAGATGTGATAAGATAATGCAGCCACAGTGCCAGGCTCAGAAGCTGCTCAGACAATGCCAGCTGTCTGGACAGAGCACAGGACAGAAACTGGCCCTGACCTTCCCTCAGAGGGAGAGTCCAGGGGTACCTTCAACAAGCCTCTGGGCCTTGAGGTCAGGCTCCCCGGCAGGCCTAGGCTTTCCAGCAAAGCAGCCTGCTCAAACAGGAAAATATTTGTGTAGGAATCAGCTTTAGCACCCCATGAAGGGAGCATTCCCTGCCTCAGTGTCAGCAGGGGACAAGACAGCTGCCTGGAGAGAGGAGTCCCCTCACCCACTGTGCCCTCGCCCTCAGCATGGCCCGCTGGCGTGGGCTCCAGAACTCTGCCTTGGCCTCTGTGTTCTCAGAGTGTTCATTGCAGATTTATCCCTGGCTAAGAGCCCATCCTGACACGCACTATGGATGTGGCCTCTTGTCTCAACAAAGGCCCTGGGTCGTTCTTCTAGGCTGAAATGCTGTGGTGCAGTGCAGACTCAAGTCGGAATCCAGGCTCTCATAGTGAGCAGTCACGTAGCCTCTCTGAACCTCAGTCTCCTCATGTATATAGTGGAGCTAGGACGATGCCCAGCTCACACTCTAACCTTTGTAGGTCCATGCTTAGCAGGAGGTCTGACACACAGAAGGTCCTCACCAATTTCTGCAGCACAGCTCCCAGGTCTGCATAGCCTCAAGCTCTCCAGTGTTCAAAAGGGACCTTCCTTCCATTGAGAGGGAAAAGAAATCACAGGGGAGCTTGGGGGAGTGGTCAAAATACAAAGCTTTTTCAGCCATGGTCTTGAAGTCTTTGCTACTGGAACATCGTGGTGCAAGCAGTATTGTTTTAGTTTCTCCAGTTAAGATTTTTCATGGGAAATTAGGACAGAGACCTGGGTTCAGATCCCACATCTATCACTAACTTACTGTGTGATCTTGGACAAATCACTTTCCCACCCTGGTCCTTGGTTTTAATCACCTGCAAAACAGGGATGTGATCTCCATCTGAGGTCTTCTGGCCGAGCAATGTGACGTGGCAAGAAAGAATAGTGGTTGGGGCACCAAGAGTCCAAGAATCTAGATAGTTCTACAGCTAATTCTGTAGATAAGTCACTTCCTCTTTCCAGGCTTCAGATTCCTCTTTTGTGAAAGGAGGATGTTGTTCTGGACCAGAGGTGGTACAATGCTTGTGACTGCAAGCACATCAGCAGCTCACAGCAGCTCTATTGAACCTGAACACAGCCTCAGAATCCTCCACACGGCCCTGCAAGGCCCTGGATCAGAGGATGCCCACAAGATGATCCCAATGCAGCTTTCCTTCCCAGCGGACCTCTGAGGTCCTTGCCAGCTATACCCTGTGACCACTCACCATGCTTAGCCAGGAACCTCAGGGCCTCCAGCTGCCCGCTCTGGGCAGCCACGAACAAGGGGGTGATGCTGTAGACATTCTTGGCCTCCACCTTGGCCCCGCCGCTCACCAGGATCTCCATGACCTCCAGGTCGTTGCGGGAGACAGACTCGTGTAGTGCCGTCCAGCCCCGATTACAGCGGTGGTTGGTGTCTGCGTTGTAGCGTACCAATATCCTCACTGCCTCTGCATTCTTGCGCTCGCAGGCTGCACCAGGCAGAAGACAGACAGTCAGTGTGGCCCTGAAAGATTTGGCAGGTGACTGGTTTGATCCTCCCAGCTACCCTTGAGGCATACAATGTCAATACCTACCTCCATAAATGAGGAGGGTGAAAAAGAGAGGGTAAGTGACTTGCTCAGGGTCCCACAGAGCGTAAATGTCAGAACTGAGATTCAAATCCAGAGAATCATGTCTGGAGACTCTGTCCCCTAGAGTGTTCTAGAGTGTCCATAATTAATTGTCCTTTTCAATGTTATGACGGACACTAGGGCTGAAAGAATCTAGACAATACAAGTTCTCATTTAACTCAGGTTAACTTTATCTTCTGAGTATAACCCATCTCTCTCATCCTCCTCAAACCTCTCCTTCAGCTTCCTCTGTCAAAAGACTCTGAATGTGCCCTTGGTTCCAGCCCATCGTTCTCACCTGGGAGCAATAGAGGCCACTGGAGTCGCCAAGGCGTATGAGCCAATGAACAGTTCTAGAAGCCTCCCTGGGGAGGGGGCAGCACACAGGGGGAGCGGCTGCCTATGGTGTTCCACCTCATGAGCCCTGGTGCTCTCTCTGTAAACCACATAGCATAGCCTTCCTGGAGGAGTCTCGGGGGAGGGACCCCAGGAGGCCACACACAGGACATGGGAGCCTGGGGCTTTGGTACATGATAGGACCAAAGCCCAAGCTATTGGCTGGTACTTCACAGGCTTCCTACAGCTCTCTTTGGGACAGCTGAGGTCCCAGGAAACAGCTAAGGGCCCCATAGAAGACACTCCCATGTCTGGTTAGGTGCCTGCTCTCTGGTCCTCACTGCCCACAGAATATTATGTGTGCTGAAAGCCAAACGCAGGACATCTATCTGCCTTTGGTCCTTACCTATAAAATGGAGGCACCACCAACACTTACTGGGTGTGGAGATGGATACAGGGCTCAAGGGAAGTGCCTCACCCAGCACCCAGGCACTCAATAGATGCCAGCTATTATGATGGATTATCTATCCACCGACACTGGGCCTGGCCAGGGCAGCTGGTGCATACCTTTGAGCTAGTCCAGAGCCAGTCAGGAGGCTTTTTTGCTTACATAAACATGACAGAGGTGTGCACTCCCTTTCCGACCTTCTGGCCTTTGCCCATGCTGTTCCAGAAGCTTGGCCAGCTGGTAAATCCCTTCCTGTTGGGGTTCTGCTCAGGTATCCCTCCAAGAGGCACCCCCTCCATACATTCCCACCCCATCTCTTGCTAAGCCCTACATGCTTGTGGTCTGAGTATGTGCTCAAGCTTGGTGTTGCCCACAAACATGAATCACATCTTTTCATCCTGAGGCTGTAAGTGTCCCTCAGCATGCTGACCTGGAGAAGGACACATAGGAACTATTGAGTGATCCCATGTGTAAATGCAAGATCAAATAGCATGCCCCCATGCATCTTGGAGGGGTATCACCCCCTGCAAAGTGGACCCCTCAGAACTGTGCATTCCTGGGAGCAGTCTGCAAGCTGCCCACCTGACTACTGGGCTTCCTGGTCCATGAGAAGCCTAACCTAGAGACTTACCCTTGTAAAGCGGAGTCTCCCTGGATTTGTTAGAGATGTCAGGCTCTGCCCCTGCCTGGAGCAGTGACTGGAGGCAGTCCAGGTGTTCCCTGCATGTGGCCAGATAGAGTGCTGTCTCCTCCTGCAGTGTGCGCTGGTCAATGGCCCCTGGGTAGGCTGGGGAAGAGCAGGAAATCTGTGAAGAAGGAAGGTAGCCACACTACCCACACACATTCTGGCTTCCTCACAGTTCTGAGCAAGGGTGTGGAACTGCTTCTTCTGAAACCTATGAAGCCCAGATGGCCTTCATCTTGCCCCTCATGGCCCTACTTGGGTTCCTAGCTGTAGAAATGCAACTAGATGCCACCTTCTCTGGGAAGCCTTCCGAAACTGAGTCTGTTTTTCCTTTGCCCTCTTAGTCACTGCTAGATGTCCATGTCTCATGTAACTTTCTCCTTGTGTGTCTGGCAGGAGTTGGGACCATTCAACAACCAAAGGCAATACCTGCCTGTTGGTATTATTAATTCTAATCTGTCCTAACAGGAAGATGGGATTTGGAGATGAGGTGGAACTGGCCCAGAGTCCCACAGTTGGTGGGGACAGACTTGGCAGCACACAGGCACAGTTGTGGTTCCTTTCACACTAAATCATCCCCTGGAACATTCTGGAACAAGCTGGCAGTGGCTGTCTCAGAACTCAGATTTTCCCTCTTCCTTTTCTAGGAATTGGGTTTTCCTGTCTGAAAGTCATGGAGAGACCGCAGCAGGGGCAGAGGCAGGGGCAGGGGCCGATTCACCCTCTCTCAACTCAGTGGCTTTAAACTATGTATGGGGGGGCCATTACATGGCCTGCCCGCCCCCACCAAGGGAGAGCCCTGGGCCCCTGCTGGCCCTTCAGTGATGGCCACTCACCTTGCTGCAGGACCTTCAGACAGCCCAGCTGGCCATAGTAAGCAGCCTCGTGTAGCGGCAGCCAGCCCTCCGTGTTGGGCTCGGCAAGATTCTTCCCATCCTGGATCATAGCCTTCAAGGCTTCTGCATCCCCTTCCTTGATGGCCTTCAGTACTGGATCCATAGCCCTGTAGGAGCAAGTGGTAGCCTATGTCCTGGGGGCAAAAGGGACCTGCTGGAGGGCAGGAGCCAGTGCCTGCTCTGGGGTCCTTCCTCCTTGGGTATTCAGTTTGTTCTGAGACCAATGCTTCTCCCCTCCAGCTCAGTGGATGGAAGAGAATTAGGGTGGGTCCGCTGCAGCCCTGCGGCTTTCTGTGGCTGAAGCTAATGTCACACCCAGACTATTTCTATCAAGGGGACTCGGGCACAGAGTGCTAACAATGGCTAATAACTGTGGAGGCATCTGTCGTCACTAGGGACCTTTCCCAAGGATGGCCCTCTGGTTTGTACCAAGCACAGCTACCTACCCAAGCAGGGCTGAATGATTGCAAGAGCTCCCAGAGGCAGGGACCTGCCAAGGCCCCTCCCTTCACCGTCACCCCAGCCTTCCCATCTCCCCATCGAATCCATTATCCCTACTCCCAGCTGCCACAAAATGACAATACTTGAAGGATTAATGAACTAGAAGCCTTCACAGTTTAAAACCTCCAAATGTCAAAAGCTTTCAAGGTTAGAGTGAGGAGCATCTTTGTTTGGCTCATTGAAGGCAATGTGTTCATTCTCCATTCACTGGAATCTCTTCCCTTACTGAATCAGTAGGTGCCATGGCTATTTAGGATCCTGGGATCGGGGCAATGATGGATTCAGGGGGAGTCTCTAGGACCAGCACCCAAACCCACCCAGCTGCTTCCTCCAGCATACGACACTTCCTCCTGTCACTCAGCCACTGGGTTATTAATAGCAGATACGGGTGAAGCCAGAGACTCAAGGACAAGGGACTGACCAGCTAGATCCTGGCGGTCCATCAACACCATCACAGCCACCTGCTTGAGTTCTACTCAGGAGCAACCGGATCAACCCCCATCAGTCTCAGGGAGGGCCCCATGGGGTATGTGGCCAGTGCTGAAGTGGACGGGAGTGGGCTGGCTGGTCCTGTGGCCTTGGTAGGGGAGGTTCCCACCATGCAATGCTTGCTATCTGACCCACCAGCCAGAGTGGGTCTCTCCAGCTGGGGTCCACAGACTCTGGGACCCTCAGGGTCATACACTCACAGCTTCCCCATGGAGCTCAGACCAAGTCCCCACCCCAAAGAGGGAGAGGTTTCCAGGCATGTTAAATCACCAAGGACTAGCTGCAAGCTGGGCAGGGCCTTGGAAGGGCACTTGGTCCTCCCCAACCCTGTCTTGCAGAAAAGGGAGACTGGGGGCAGGCCCTCCCTCCTTGGGCGGACATGCAGGGGTGGGCAGTTGTACTGAGATTAGAACTGGGACTTCCTTTCGTGTCAACCCCAAAGCCCCAAGGATAATGCGGTGCCTGCAGGGTTTGGAGAGCCTAGGAATGAGAACCGGCCAGCTGCCTCCTCCTCTCTGCTGCGCAGAAATGGAGTGCCAGCGAGGGGACCTTTTTTGCTTTTAGCTGCTTCTAGGGCCGCTCTGGAGGTCAGCACAAGCGAGAAAGTACCATCTCCCAAGTGTCCCATTAGCTCAGTGCCCCAGGCAGAACCCTCTCCTTTGGCTCTGATTCGTTCCGGGCTTTGGCACCTGGCACTTAAACGAAGTTTTGTGGGTGGGGATTTAGACGTGCACAGATGAACCCCTGGAGGTGGCGTGGGGAGACAGAAGACAGGGGTAAACAGAAGTGGAAGCCATTCCCTAGCTCCTTCCCCCCAGTCCTTTGAGCATGCTAGGGCCCCACATTCAGAGTCCCATGGCGCTCCTCCAGCAGCAGGTCACAAACCTCTGGGGATATCTTAGGGGTCAGTCCCGAGCATAGCCCGAATGCCACTCCTGGCAGGCATCAGTCCTGTGTCCAGCTCAGTGGGAGCACTGGAATGTAGGGGGCATGGCGGGAAGGGGGCCTAGGGCTACAGATCTGTCCCTCTCCCTGCTGCCCCCATTGGAGGTGTGAGCTTGATGGAGCCAGGTGGGGAGGAGGGGATCACTCACGCCATCTGGGAGGTCTTGAACAGGCTGCTGCTGTACTTCTGCATGACCCCTTGGAACAGGCCCAGGGGTGCGCGGGACGGTGTGCTCTCTGGAGGCGAGGAGGACCTGGAGGGGACAGAGCTGGAGTGAAAGAGAGAAAAGTACTCTGCATAGGAGAAGCGGGTCATGCTGGAGGCAGGAAGGAGGATGGAGAGTGAGCTGGGAGAGAGTCTGAGTGACAGAGAGAGACAGGGCTCTGAACCAAAGCAGATGGCCAGGTCCTCTCTGTGTGCTGGACACAGCTGCTGTGTCTCTGGATTATTTTTGGCCCTTGGAGGAAGCCCTTAGAGATTTAAATGACCATATAAGACAACAATGAGGTTAACCTCACCCCCGCCCCCACCGCCCCTCATCCCCAGCCAACCACAAGGGCGCAGATATGAAGCAAGGTGACATTCTTTACTGGGGAGGATGTGAGAAGTGGTCGGTGGCAGGAGTCAGGCTGAAAGGCCATGGGGGTCTCAGTGGGGCTGAACAAGAGATTCCTGGGCAAGCAAGGGAGCAAGAGAGCCAGTCTGAGAAGCCAAGGCATGTGGGACCTCCACCTCACCTTGCTGGCTTCCCATAAGAGGTCTGTGTGCCCCATAGTCCTCTTGGGACCCAGCAGTCTAGAAGGCACACAAAAGGGTGTGTACAGAAGGTCAGACAGGGATTTAAACGCACGTGCTACTTGCTGTGTGACCTGAAGACAGGCTCATTTTCTCTGATTCACTTCTCCCACCTGTATAGTGGGATGAGAGCAGTCCCTGTCTCACTGTGACATGCTTAGCTGTTTCATCTAGAGTACAGGGTCCCTCAAAGGCTCACATGTTAAAGGCTTGTCTCCAGTGCAGTCGTGTTCAGTGCTGTGGCTTGGGGAAGTGATGGGATCAAGAGGGCTCTGTTCTCATCCTTGGATTTTGATCCACACTGACTGGTTCAAAATTGGGTGGTGTGACAGGTAGCTTTAATTGTCAACTTGACACAGCCTGGAATCGCCCAGGAAGAGACTCTCAATAAGACTGCCTAAATCGGGTTGGCCTCTGGGCATGTCTGTGGGTGTTGTCTGAATTAAGTCAAGTTGATATGTGAAGACCCAGTCCACTGTGGGTGGCACCATTACCTAGGCAAGAGCTCCTGAACTGTGTAAGAGTAGTGAAATCAAGAGGAGCACAAGCAAGCACGCATAGGCATTCGTTTCTCTCTGCTGTTAACCATGACTGTGATGTGACCACATGTCTCAGGCTCCTGCAGCTGTGACTTCCCCACAGTGATGGACTAGAACCTGGGCTTGTAAGCTGGAGTGAACCCTTTTTCTCCTAAGCTGATTTGTCAGAATATTTTTGCCATAGCAACAGAAGCTAAATGAGGACTGATGTCATCGTAGGGAGGTGGTGGAAATATAGGAGCTGAGATCCAGTTGACAGGAATGGTCCGTGGCCCTTGTTTTAGTAATTGCTTATTGTTATTGCTATTGTTATAGTTATTGTTATTGCTGTGGGGAAACACCATGACTGAAAAACAAGTTGGGGAGGAAAGGGTTTATTTGGCTTACACTTCCAGGTCATAGTCCATCATTAGAGGAAGTCAGAGCAGGAACTTTAACAGGACAGGAACCTGGAGGCAGGAGTTGACGCAGAGGCCATGGAGGAGAGCTGCTTACTGGCTTGCTCCTCATAGCTTGCTCAGCCTGCTTTCTTATAGAACCATGACCACCAGCCCAGGGATGGCATCACTCACAATGGGCTGGGCCCTCCCCCCATCAATCACTAATTGAGAAAATGCCTGACAGCTGGATCTCATGGAGGCATTTCCTCAACGGAGGCTCCGTCCTCTCTGATGACTCCAGCTTGCGTCAAGTTGACACAGAAACCAGTCAGTACGGCCCTTTGCTCTCTTTCATTGCTTCCTGGCTACTGTGAGGCAAGCGGCCTCCTAAGCCTTGCGTTTCCACTCCCATGATACTCTGCTGTACCTCGGGCCTATCACAATAGGGCTGCCGGCCACAACTGAACCTCTGAAAGTCTGCATACATCCTTTCTCCTTTAAGCCATTTCTCTCAGGCTTTAGTCCCCAGGGAAGAAGGAAGTCAGCTAAGACAGACACCAGAGGGACTCGACTCAGGTCAGTGTTTCATTCTCCATCAGCCCTTCTGGGGGGTGATGGAGATGCGACAGCCACTCCGCTCTGGTCTTGTCTGGGGGTGCAAAGACAACAGACCTGGCCCCTTTTCATCTCCTAGTGGGTCAACCTTGATGTCAAGCACCCCCCCCCCAACTTGCTGTCTGGACACTGAGGCAGGGGACTGTCTGCAGAATTTGGGGCATCATTCTGTGTCTGGTACCCATGGGACACAGATACTGTAATGAAGACCTTGGGAAGGGTCCTGACCTTATAGGGCAGGACAGGGCCTCCGATTCTGCGGATCCCTCCCTCAGCAAAGCCAGGCTGTGGTTCAGAGGCGAGGGCCGGGAGAGAGAAGTGAAGAGGAAGCTAGGATCAAATCAGGCCAGAGGCCTGGCCACCTTTGTCTTCCTCGTCTCCACTCTCTTTCTCCATTCCCAACTCATTAACCCTCCTCCACACATCTCCAAGCTGTGTAAGACACCCGTTGCATTCATTTAGAAACTTCCATTCTGCCGGGCGGCGGTGGCCCACGCCTTTAATCTCAGCACTCGGGAGGCAGAGCCAGGTGGATCTCTGTGAGTTCGAGGCCAGCCTGGTCTACAGAGAGAGATCCAGGACAGGCACCAAAACTACACAAAGAAACCCTGTCCCAAAAAACAAACAAACAAAATTTCCATCCTGTATTATTAGATGGGCATTAATAGTGCTGCCTCTTACAGATGAGCAAGCTGAGGGTGGGGACTGCCCAGAGTCCCACACAGCAGGTGAGCAGAGCCGAGGGTCGGACAGCTCCTAAGCCCCTGCCATCCTGCAGAGCCTGGCTTCTTCTTGCCTCCCAACCCTCCCTTTGGCTCCATGACCTCCACACTGGTTTTGGTTTTGTGCCTTTCAATGTGTACAGACTTTTGTTGAACTCTGTGCCTCTGTTTCTTTACTTGCGAAGTGGGGCCGGGACCAAACTAGGGGTTCATCATTGCCTGTGTGGTTGAAGCTGCTCAGTCTGACACAGATCCAAGAGCCACCAGCCCGGATAAGGATGTCTCACCTGGCCTGTCTGTACAGGCCCCATGTTCCCCTCTCTCCTCCTGGCCCTGGGACAGCAGCCTTGGCCAGGCTGTCTCTGTAGTCAGCAAGTCTGAGCTCTCCGTGAAACCCTGGGATGCCTGGTCCACGTGGCCTCTTGTCCCTAGATATGTCCAAATGTTTTAGCAAGATGATGCACACTAGCAAAAACTGCCACATTCCCCTAAAGTAAGGACCAGTCAATGTGGAGTGGTAACAGCAAGAAGGGAAGCCGAGGTGAGGAACCAAGGCTGATGCAGGGCAATGACATGGTCAGGGTCACAGGTCTCTGCCGTGCAGGACAAATTTCACAGAGCCCTTCCAAACACCCTCCTGCCACCTCCCACAGCAGCAAGGGTGTGTCATTCCCATTCTGTCAGGTGAAGAAACAGACATGACAGGTTCCACAATGTGCCAGCCCTGGCTCTGTCCCAAACCCGGTGTCGGGGACTGGGCTTGTATCACTAAGTCATGTATCATTATGGATCCTTAAATGCTCAGAGGCCACATGTGCGTGACAAGGCCACACCCACCCACAGAGCTGCAGGAAGGGGTTGAGAGCAAGGCAGGAGAAGTCGCTCTAAGAGCACTGAAATTAGGGTGCATGACCTTGGTCTGGGGGTTAGCTGTGTGGCTGCTCACAGTACCCAAGCTCTGAGTCTCAGGCTGGATGGGAAGCCAGCTTGACACGGAGGCTGGTTTGTGCTTTCAAAGCAAAGTAGAAAGGCCCACTTCCCCTCTGCTGGCTGCGTGAGGGGAATTCCCAGCAGAACCAACCACTGGGCTGAGTCATCTGGGTTGAGAGGAGCATGCTTCCGTGGGATGTGGCTACAGGTTATGAACTAGAAGAGGTTCAGGTAGGGCCTGTCTGCACCGCACCCCCCACCCCCACCCTGTCGAACACACACCAAGCCCCACCACTGTGCCTGCCCTGCTGGGTTCCGGTTCACCTTCAGCCTTTGCCTTCTTCCGGCTGCAAGCTCAGGGAGGGCATGACCGGGTGCCAGGACGGACCCAGCACAGGCTGTGCACAGTAGGTGCGGTAGCCGGATTGGAATCATCTGCGGCTGTACACCCCTCCCCCTCCCCCCCCCCCATCCCAAGCAAGTCTGGCTTTGTGTTTCCCTCCTTGGTCTCTTCTGAGAAGAGCGACCTCCAATAAAGTGCAGGCATTTGAAGGCTTGGGAGACCCGCTCTAGTTGCATACTGCTGGTCCATCCATAGTAAGCTCAGGCTCTCTACTTCAGGGATATATGGACTCCACTTCCCCATTGGATAGGGAGCTGGGTATGCCTCTTGGGAGCTCTTGGGGGCCAGGCTTGGCAAATGACTTTCATGAGTGCTCAACTTTGTTCCTTTACCTGGTTGTGGGGAGATGGTTCTAAAAAGAGACCGTACATTTTATTTGGCGTCCTCCATAGTCATCTTTTCTAGGACCCCATGCTCCATTTTGAAGACAATGACAAATTACATTCCCAAAGTATGCTCTTGGCTTTGAAGTGCTTATTTGCCTGAAAATATTCATTAGATGCCTACAGTAACAAAGGCACTGAGACACAGAAATGAACAGTGTGTCTCCTCGTCCCCAAGAAGTCGTCAGGTGGCTGGGAACACTCTCAAGAGACTTTCCCAGCTCGACACGGAAGCTGGTCCGTGAAGTTGAGGCAGTCATAAGGTTGGGGCCCCAGGGACTCACCTAGGGGACAGGGGGAAGTGAATGCAAGCTGCAGGGTGTGGGGATGGCCCTAGCCTGCTACATACATTTGTCTTTTGAAGACTTGGGGGGAGGCTGGGCTGGAGTGTGCAGTACCATGCTTGCCTAGCAAGAGCCTGGGTTCCATCCCCCGCACCAGAAGGATGAAAAAAGGATGAGAAAAACATATACCACAAGATGAGCAAGCTTTAACTATTGCCATTTTGAGAAGGGACAGTAACAAGTGGTCAGGGCAGGACTCACTGAGATGGGGATAACCAACCTGACGTGGTCGCACATCCAGTAAATGACACAGAAAACACTTGAACCTCCAACCTCTTCCATGGCCTCTTTTGTTCTTCTGTCCACCCATTCCCTTGTATATAAATGGCCGTTTGGCATATGGCCATGACCAGGACTTTAGAGAGCAGATGAGGGATTTGAGAACCCCTGGAATTTCACAGGCTGCTGACAGAAGCAGGCAAATGAGGCCTCCACATGTAAAATCCAGGGCTATCCATGCAGGAACCACCAGGACAGAAAGTACATTCAGCCTGCTTGACCTGGAAGTGGTTAGGGCAGGACTCACTGAGAAAGAAAGCTAACCTAGGACCCGAAGGATGAAAGGAGTCCCTGGAGCCTATGTGACACCCTAAATCTATTTGATGATATTGTCATACCCAGAGAGAGATGAGCAGGACTTGTAGGTCCTGTACTCCCTCTAACTTCTAATTCTGCTCATGAGTCTGCAGGGACCCTAGACCTCTGTGGGTGTGAGGGCAAGAGAGCAGAAGAAGCATTGACTTGCAGAATCAGCAGAGCCTACAGACTACCTGGTCCTGCTGGGTACCTGTCTTGTCAGTTGTTAAAAGGGGCACAGAGACACAGCACAGCTCTAAGTGTCTCTCTCTCTCTCTCTCTCTCTCTCTCTCTCTCTCTCTCTCTCTCTCTCTCTCTCTCTCTCTCTCTCTCTCTCTCTCGGGGGTGTTGCTGGTGGGAGCCTGCCCCATGGGACTGATCAAGGTGCTGTCATGGGACAGATCCAGATGAAGACTGCCTGACCTTGGACAAACAGTTTCACTTCAGATGGGACCCACCAGGCTGGACAGATGTAAATGTCCCAGTGTGTTTCTCCCTCCTTATCTCACAGAAGGGGACAGTTCTAAAGCTCAAGGTCCTGAGTTCTAAGGACCCCCCACACACACACCAGGAGGGGTTTCTGAGCTGGGGAGGACACTGTAGGCACCCAGAGATGTGTGGTTCCTGTAGCAGTTCCCTCTCTGTCTCTATCTGGTCCTCTCCTGAGAAAGAGGAACCTATGTCTGACTTCAGCTCAACCAGCCAAAAGAGGAAGTGGATGAGCCAGGTCCCTGCACAGGGTTTCTGAGGCCCCAGTGGGATGTGGTCAGGGCCAGCTTAGGAGCCTGAAGGTCTTGTCCTCCTCGCTACTGCCCAAGGAGGCTGCCTGACATCCTTGTGGAAGGGACTCCTCAGGTACCATAGGGTACCCTGGCTTTGGCACAGCCAGTTAGATGCAGGTAAACTAACATTAGCAAAGAGCAATGTGACTTGATGTAAAGACAGATTGTTGTCACCCTGGGACAGGGCTGGCATGCCTCATCTCTCACTACGAGTCATGTCTGCTGTGGCTCACATTAGCAAGATCTATACATTAAAGTTGTTAGAAAAGGGAGCAGAACTGCTGAGGGAGTGGGGGACTTTTCCAAGGTCAAAGTCTCCTAGG
Organism: Peromyscus maniculatus bairdii; assembly: GCF_049852395.1. Taxonomy (NCBI): domain Eukaryota; kingdom Metazoa; phylum Chordata; class Mammalia; order Rodentia; family Cricetidae; genus Peromyscus; species Peromyscus maniculatus. The sequence continues at coordinate 74,826,551 of NC_134865.1, forward strand.
GGTCACTGATTGCTAGAGACACTGAGATTTGAGAACCATGGCGCTCAGTCACACAGACACCATCTGCTACAGGAATTACTGCCCCTTGCACCCTACCTCCAACACACATAACTTTGGCTGGGGCTTGGTGGGGCAACAAAAGCATGCCCACAATTTATACATTTCTTTCCTAAAAGTGCTTGAGGAGTAAATGCCCAGGACCTTTCTGACTGCCCCTGCAAAGAAAGTGTCCCCTAGATCAGCAACTGGCCAGTCTGGTAGCCGCTGGCCACACGTAGCTGAGGAGCACTTGGAATGTGACGGCTGTGAATGAGAAATGCATATGATTTTAAAAGCTTGACAAGAGACGACTAAGCATTACTTATTTTATGTGTGTGTATGTGTGGGCACATGTGTGCTGAGGTACCCATGTGGAGGTCAGAGGACAAGTTCTTGGTTCTTCCCTTTCACCACACATAGGTACCGGGGACCGAGCTCAGGCCATCAGGCTTGGAAGCACCCACCTGTCCCCACTGAGGCATCTCACCAGCCCTTCATGCATAATTTTTATATTGGTGTCTAGTAGAAATGATGATACAGAGTGGGATCAGGATCTGTCCCTGGCCTTTGAACTGGCTTTTGGGAACCTATTCCCCATGCTGGGTTGCCTCGCCCAGCTTTGATGCAGGGGAGCTTGGTCTTGCCTCAACTTGGTATGCTATGTTTTGTTCAAGCCCATGGGAGGCCTGCCCCTTTCTGAATGGAGACAGAGAAGTAGATGTGGAGGGGGAGGTAGATGGGAGGTGGGGGGGAGGGAATGGGAGGAGAGGAGGGAGGGGAAACTGGTCAGTATATAAAATAAATGAAAACATTTAATTAATAAAATATATTTAAATTGTAGATCATGGTGTGAACACCTGAATTCTCAGCAATGGGGAAACCAAGGCAGGTAGACTGAGAGTATGAGGGTAGCCTGGGCTACACAAGTAAGTTCCAGATCAGCTTGAGCTTATGTAATTTGACAGTGTCACAAAAATAAATTTTTATAAAATGTTGTAAATTTTCACTTGTTTCTCCTGCTATTTGTGTGGTACTGTGGACTGTGTCTGTGGCTTTTCATGTGACCTCAGGTCATAATGTTAGAAAGGCCAGCAGCTGGGAAGATGAGGTGCCAGAGAGAGGCAGGGAGAATGGGGCAGGATGAGGGTGCCAGGCAGATAGATGCTTTTTGTTTTGCAGGTGTTTTCAGTTGACACTGGCCTGGGGGAGCTTAGCCGCACTCTGCATTCAGGCATAAATCAGTAGGGCAAGGCCAGGTCTGGGCTTTGGAGCTAGCTAATTCCAAGTTCCTGGCCTTGTGACCCTGGACCAGTTAGTCAGCCTTAGGCTTTGGTTTCCCCAACATAGAGACCACTTACCGAGTCCTTAGAGGATTTTCAAAATAGTACCATATAGAATCAACCCCAAGAAAGCATCGGTTCCACACTCATGGAGTCAGTCAACTTCAGATCAAAAATATTTGAAAAACCTGTCTGTTCTGAACTGTGCAGACTGATTGCTTGTCGTTATTCCTCAGATAATATATAAGTTAGTTACATAGCATTTGTATTTGTTATTAAAAGTGACCTAATGATGACTTAAAATATACAGTTGGGGTATTCGTGAGTTATATGCAAATACAATTATTTTATGTGAGATACTTGGGGCACGAGCATCCTGGATCCCACCCCACTGAGACACCAAAGAGTGACTTTAAATGACAAATGCAGTCCATTAAGGGGTCAGAGGTCAGGATATTTTGTTTCAGTATGAACATCCCGGGGCATCTGAAGCTTGGGGGATGCCCAGAGGTCCATTTTCCGTTCATCAGCCTTGCCTCACTTACCCGGTCCATGGCTGGAAATGGCCTGCCTGGTGGTTGGTCTGAGAGGACACAGTAGTATCAGCAGGGGTTGGGCCCCGAGTCTTGTCTGCCAGGCTCTGCTCGATGGCCATCTGGACCAGCTCCTCCTCACTCAGGCTGCTATACAAGCTGTATTCCTCATGCCCGATGGCACGCTGTCTGCCCCGAGTGGTGATCTCAGTCGCCATCTTGGCCACTTCTCCTCCGAGACGCAGCAGTAGCAAGCACGCAGCAGGGGACAAAATCCCTGTGAGAAAACCAAAACCACCCCAGTCACTGAGTGTTCCACGAGACAGCCGTGGTTACCCACAGGGAAGGCTGTGCAGTCACACGTCTTTGAACATGTATGTGTGGGCCTGCATGCTAGTGTGTACACCTGAGTGTGGGTGCTCATGGAGGCCAGAAGCAGCTCTCAGATCTCCTGCAGCTAGAGTTGCAGGTGTCTGTGCACCTCTTGACATGGGTGTCAGGAACCAAACTGGATCCTCTGCATGAGTAGCAAGTGTGCTTAACTGCTGAGCCATCTCTCCAGCCCACACTTTAAAAAAAAGTTCATTTGGTCATGGAATCTGTCTAAACATCAATCCATCTACACAGCCTGTTCCTCATCTATTCACCAATCCACCTAGCCTTCAAACCACCATCTATTTACTCATCCTCTCATGCATCTGTCTACTTACCTACAGCTACCCATTCTCCCATTCATCCTCCTATCTGCCCACATGTCCAAAATCCAAGTATCCTACCCATCCATCCATCTTTGTATCCATTGACCAGCACATGCACCCAACCACTACCCCCTCAACTCTCTCATCCACCATTATTTGCCAGCCTAACTGACCTTCCAATTATCCATCTATCCATCTGTCCAACCTTCCACCCACCTGTCCATCATCCATCCTTCTATCCATTCACTCCCTCAGCCACATTTCCCCCCCTCCTCCTACCCATTCTTTTTTAAACCTATCTATGCAGATATCTACCCACTCCCCATTTCCATTCCGGGAAACCTACCTATACAGGTATGACTGCATACATTAACTAAGAGATTATTTCTTGTGCAACTACTCTGGGTCAGGCACCCCTCTGGGGACACAAAGATCTCAATATCCTTAATCCTGCCTCATGACCCCACACAGTGTCATGTGCATTCTTCCCATCCAGTCACAGCTGTGTCCCACACTGGCACATCAAGACTGCTCTTCGCTGTGGGAGGGCTGAGAATGTTGTGGATGAGTCAGACATGGGCTCATGCTTGGGATGGCATGATCTGGTTAAAACCAGCCATCACAACAGTCTCATTACAGGGATTCTCTTCTAGAAGATACAAATGCCTCAAAGAGAACAGAGCAGGCTGAGCAATAAAATCAAATCAGCCCAACCTGTGATATTTACTGGCTTGCAGCAGCGTGACCACAGGTCAATGGTTCTCAGCCCTGGCTGAGCATTCAAGTCATATGAGGTCTTTAAAAAAACATGCTCCCCCCCCCAAGTGCCAATGTTCTATTCTGGCAAATATATGCGCCCCCTCCCCCAGAGACAGATGTCCTTCTCCTTCTCCTTGGATATTGGGCCCAAGCCTTTGAGACTTGCTCTGCCAAGTGGAAGCTGGTGGGCACAACACACTGGGCATATGAGAGATCCCTTCTGTCGTGCCCAGTGGAAAGAGGAATTTCCCAGGAGACCTGCCTCCTTGCTATCTGAGACCCGGAACACATCAGGCTCCTGAGGGTAGGCATGCTCCACCCAGCAGGGGTCGCTGTCCAGTTGATGGAAGCCCCCTTCAGCCCATGGGAGGTCAACACCACTCCCATGCCGCACTATCCTTCAGTGAGTAGGAACCTCCATGTCGCAGTCCCCAGCCCCAGCCTGCAGCTCAGCGTCTTTCCCACCTGCCGGTATGGACCTTGGGTACCACTGCTCCATCTAAGGACTGCTTTGCTGTGTGGCATTCTTGTGGCTCCAGCTAACTGGTACCCAGGAGACCAGTCCAACCCTTCTCAGAGAGGACATCCAAATGGCCCACAGCCAAAACACCAAGAGGCATTCACTTCACATTCACTTAAGGTTGAGGGGTTCGGACTCAAATCTAAAGCAACACAACTTCCCCTGCCCCACACAGCTCAAATGAAAATGGTGGAAAATGCAAATGCCAGGGAGTGTGTGTGTGGGGTCACCACAGAGACTACAGGGTCACCAGGCATAGTGTAGGGCCATTGCCTCCCCAGCACCAGAAGTGGAAAATGGCAAACCACTTTGGAAAGCCAATGGCGTATGCTAAGGCTGACCATCCAAATGTCCTAGCGATCTTCTTCCAGCTACATTCCAAAGAACTAGGGGACGTATAGAGATAAGTGAGGTCTAGAGTATTCAAGGCAACATCATTCATCTAAACCCAACTGAAGCAGATCCACGATGCCCACCAAAATAAATGCACTCACACGGGATGGTGGCATCATGGAGAATGTGCACCCATGAAAGCACGCGGCTTTGCACGAGGATGGGTCAAAACAATAGTGAGCCAAATGAGCAGGATGGCCAGAACTTATACACATGGTTCACATGTGTGGAAGCCACATGCATCTACATGATCATGCTTATATCAGAGGCTGAGTTCTCTTCGGGAAGCTGTAGTCTGCTGGAGCATGTGGGGACCACAGTGGAGGCAGGTTCCTCAAGTGTCCACTGCTGAGTATTTTCATGGCACAGTGAGTCTCTGTAAGGGTTCCTGAAAGCATTCACATGTGACTTGTGTGCACATATTTCTACATGCACATACTACATTGTGCTGTGACCTAATGACTCAATAAATACAGAAAATACCAATCAGAAAGTACCGTGCCAGGGTCCTACATCAATCCCCTGCACTCAGAGTCCTGGGAGTGTGGTCCAGGTACCCACCTGTCAATTGTATTTGAAGAAGAGCCCAGGCAGATAGGAGCCACTGGCCAGAAAACACAGACAGGGAATGGGCCAGTACTTGGGGGGGACACCCATGCACACACACACACACACACACACACACACACACACACGCACTTAGCATGGACTCACATGATGAGGCCCTTCAACGCAGCTCTGCTTTAAACCCTGTAGCAGTCCCTACTTGCTCTATGGATCCCCAGCAAAGGAGAGACTTTACCCAACAATTCTGGGCTCTCCCAAACACAGCCAGTTGAGGCTTCAGACTTAAAGCATCAAAGTGGCTAGGACAGCGGGGACAGCGGGGACAGCGAGGACAGCGGGGACACCAACTCTCTTCCATGCAGAGGTCTCCCCGGTACCGTTCCCCTGCGCTCTCTCCAGCCTCTTAAGTCAGTTCCATGCTGGTCGCCCTGGCCTGGCCTCCCCGCTTACTCACCAAGTGACACCCTGTGCTCACTGCCCCCAGCCCCGACTCTGCCTGTGAAGGAAGCTCTTGCCCCAGCTTCCTGCCCTTCAAAATCTGCTTCTTATGCCTTCCGCCTTTTCCTCTCTACACCCTAACCTTCCATCCCAGACACCTGGGTGGTACCTTCTCCGACACCCACGAGGCTCTCTCCTACCCCAGCATCTTCTCCTGGCCTGTGCCTGACATGCCTCCCCATCTCTCTCTGCTCTCAGAACTCCTCCACAATATTTAAGGCTCCACAGCAAGTGTCCTTCCTCCAGACTCCATCCTGATTCCAAAAGGAGTCATGGGCTATGGTCAATGAGAACTTCGCAGAAGTTGATTTGGAGACCCTAACAGAACAGGCCACAGTGTGCCTCTCCAGGCTGAGCAGCGTTCACTGACCACCTAGTCTCCCATTCCCTCAACTAATAGAGCCCAAACCTTTTCCGAGCCTCTGCCCAGGGCTGGATGCTGTCCACAAGGCATTGCCTTGCAGTAGCCCTCCCAACTCCAAAACTTCTGACTTGACGTCTTGCTCCTACTGATCATTCTAGAACTCCAAGGAGAGTAGCTGTAAGGTAGAGTGCTTGTCTAGAGCCCTGGGGTCCCTCTGTCCCAGCTCCAGCACACGAAAGTGCACACACACACACACACACACACACACACACACACACATAATTAAATGTCATTCACCCCATTTTACAGAAGAAACAGTTAAGGTTCAGAGTAGGAGAAGGGTATGCCTTGGGGAAACTGGGACTGAAATCTTGATCCACCAAATGCTCCTCTTGAAATTCCAGAAGTGATGATCAGAGCAATAGCCCATAACGTGGGTCCTGAGCAGGTGGGCCATCTCCTGCCCCAGGCTTGAGTCCTGGAGGAAGACCAGAGTGCCAAGAACTACTGGGAGGCCACCTAGGATAGGAATATCCATTTCCCAGAGACAATGGGTCCATGAGCCCTGACTGGCCAGGCCCAGGGCATGCAGCGGTGGTCCAGAGCTGGTCAGCCCACATGCAGGCTTGACCCAGGGAAGCTAGGCCTCCCTTGAGGCCCCTCCTGCCCTCTGAGGTGCTTGCCCTACATGTTGATTCCCTGGGTCCCCTCCCAGGTGGCCTCTGTAAAGTAGTGGGGAGTAGCTGTTTGGAGGACTTGAATTAGCAGACAACAGTGCTTTCCCAACTGGGCCTCGGTTTCCAGTCTGTGAACTGGGCCAAGTGTGGATCCCAAGTGGACTGTGATGAGGGTTAAAACAGCGCTGAAAGATGAACCTCCTTTCCTGCTTTCCTTGAGCCTCCTATGTGTGATTGTGTGTGGTGTTGGGGGCCTCAGCGGGAGGAGATCATGCCGGGGTGCCCTATGAAGAAACAGGGCATGTCTAGAAGGCAGCCATCCTCTGGCACCCAGCCCCTCTGGCAAGGGACCTGGGGTTAAGTATGAGGGGAGATGTGTTGTGTTCACAGAAGAGCTGAGGAGGTCGCTTCTCAGCTGCCCTCTAGACTGCTGGCCATCTGAATTGCTTGCAATGACCTTTCCAGCCTGTGGCATCCATAAAACATTGTTTCATATTCCTGTTCAAACTCCAGCACCTAACTGAAGGTCAGGCACACAATAGGTATTTAATAAGGGCACGAGAATAAACAGTAGAATCAGCATAAGTTTTAATTCCCTGGAGGGCCAGCTGGTTGCTGGGCTGGGGACCCCCTTGCCACCTACTCTAGCCTTGCCCTGCCATCTGCTGGCTGTGTCTGGGATTGCAGCCTGCTCACTAGCAGGCCTCATCCTGTTAGTGAGCAGGCCTTGGACTGTTGCAAGATGCATAATTTATTGCAAATGTACAGAACATCATCTGACATACATCCAGGGCCTGGAAAAAATCTGAATATGATTTGCAGCTCCCTGGAAGCAGCCTTTACCTGCTCGTGTCCATTCAGGACCTGCCCTGGCTGACAGTTTTCAGAAGGGCCATCTGACGGTTTTACCTTCTTCTGGACTCTCCTCCATTTAAAAGGAGGGTGGGCCAAAGTGAAAGGAGCCCCAAACCTGTCTTCTTCTCTCGTGAAAAGGGTGGCTGTCAGCTCCTAAGCTGAGCAGTATGGCATGGTGAGATCTGGTCAGAGCTGGGGTGGGTGGACTCCATGTCCTCCCTCATCCATCCTGATGCAGAGCTGGTGTCCATTCCTCCCAAATGCCCCGGCCCTTCCACAGTCTAGTTGTTCTAGACCTTGGGGGACCACCTGCCTGGCCTCCCCCTCCCCCACTCCCAGCTTCACTCTGTACAAGGTGACCATCTGCACAGGACAACGGCGACTCTGAGGAGATTTTTCAGCTCCATAATTATGCAGGGCACACGGCAAGCACAGTGTGCGGTTTTCATTTGGGGGTCACATATCCACTGGGGCATGAGTGTGGAGGGCAGGCTGCTGCACCGTGCTCCTGAGCAAGGCCATGGCGCTGAGCCGGGTGTCACCTCAGAGCTGTACTGCCAACGCAAGAGAAGGCTCTCTTGCCACCAGTGTGTGCCCTCGGGTTGGTTGCTGATTGAACATCTCGATTGACATCGAGAGTCAGTGGTAGGGGTGTTTTTCTGGCTGACAATGGGGAAACTGAGCAACACCCAGAGAGATGCAGTGATAAGGGCGGGACTAGAAGGCTACATCTTACTTTACACAAGACTTCTGTCTCGCATAGCTAAGGGCAGCCTCCAGCTGCTTTTCTTTTTACTTTTTGCACTTGCACGCGCGCGCGCGCGCGCGCGCGCGCGCACACACACACACGTATGCATGTGTGTTCACATGTGTGGGTACAGGGGAGGCGAAAGTGTGTGAATGTGTGCATGTAAGACTGAGGGTGACATCGGGTATCTCTATTTAATTTTTTGAAACAGGGTCTCTCAATGAACTCAGAACTAACCAGCTTGCCCCAGAGATCCCTGCCTCTGCCTTCTATGTGCTGAGATTACAGGCAGCTGCCATCCCAACTCCAGTCCTCATGGTTGTGAAGCAAGTGCTTTTCTTACCAAGTCATCTCCCCAGCCAGCACCCCTCCTGATGCTCTTTAAGGTTTTAGGAGAGGCTGGAGATAAGAATAAAGACTTTGTGTTTTTAAAAGTTTGTCTATATGTATATACTATTATATGTGCATATATAATAAATTGATACTCACAATTGTGTTTGTAGTTGAATCATACAAACCCTTCATGTAATAGATACTATATTATATACATATAAGAATGTATATATGTGCAATCAGCTCTCTGAATCTGTGGATTCTACATCTATGAATTCAACTAACGAAAGTTTAAAATATCCAGAAAAATGTTCAAGTAATGGTGAATACCTGTAGACATTGTTCCTTGAACATGTATAGACATCACTTCTGTCATTGTTCCCTAAACAATACTGTGTAACGACTGCCCATGGGTAATCCAGTGATGGTTTCAATGAGGATAAGAGAATGTGTGCACGCTTTATACAAATACTACACGTCTTCCCTAGGGGTCTTAAGCAACTTGGATTTTGCTATCTACAGGTTCCAGGAATGCATCCCAGCAGATGCCTAAGAACAACTCTGTATGTACCATTGACACATACATAGTGCCTGTCAATGTGTTGTGAGAGTTTCGGGGTCTCCCAAATGGTCCAAGACCCTTAGCCTCGGGTGATCTTGAAAACAGGCTGCTTGGACTAGCCTGGGACTGAGGAGGAAGTGGGGAGCTACTGAGCTGTTCCTTGTCCCCTCCCACCCCCGGTATGCAGTTTTATTCTTCGCAATGTTCCTTCTACCATCAAACTCCTCGTTCTCCAGCAGGGCTCATGGGAGACCTGGAGATTGCTCTCCCTGCCTGCTCCTCATGCTCTGAAATCTGAACAGAAAAACCCACACTCGTGGTTGTGGACCCTGAATTGTGGTCAACCACTGTCCTGAGCAGAATCCTTTGACCTCAGTGCCTGTGCTGGTGAGTTTGTGTCAACTTGACACAAAGTGGGACACCTGGGAAGAGGGACTCTGCCTCCATCAGATTGGCCTGTGGACATTTAATTGATGAAGGCAGGCTTAGCCCACCATAGGCAGTGCCACCCCTGGGCAAGGGGGTCTAGGCTGTGTAAGTGGGCAAGCTGAGCAGGCCAGGGCAGAGGAGCCGATAATCAGTATAATCAGTTGGTTTGGTGTAAGTCAAACCAATCCTCCCAGCAGAACACCCAAGATGCTTTCAGTCGATGTCTTTATCACAGCAACAGAGAAGCAAAGTAGAGCAACCCTGGGAAATATTCCTTCCCTCTGGTAAAGATGGGAGACGGAGGCCCAGAACGTCAGTGGCCAAGGGTACATCTATTTATCCCTTTCTTCATCGACCCCCTCCCCTAGCCCCAAACGCTGAGGGCGATGGCAAAGATTCCTACAAGGGACTCTTCACCTCACCCTGCTGCATCTTATTGCTGCCCTAGCTGAGGTTAGACCCAGACCGAAGCCCCAGGGTGGGCCTTTGATGAGTGTATTAATTGCTTCCCTGTTGCTGTAATAAACTAAAAACTGCAAACTGGAGGTAGGGCTATAAACTCTCAAAGGCCACCCCCAGAGATGCACTTCCGCAGTACAGCTGCACCTCCCCAGAGTCTGTCCCACTCCAAACAGTGTCACCAACCAGGGACCGAGTCTTCACATTCATAAACCTATGTGGGGCATTTCTCATTCAAGCCACCACAGCAAGGAACAGGGCTGAAGGGCCTCTGGTGTCAGCCTTTATAGGCCTCTGTCTTCACAACTTAACATCTATTTTATCATCTGCATCAGAGGAGCAAGAGACCCTCCAGATCCAGCCTGTTGACCTTCCCTCCTAGACGAGGGGTGACCATCACCTGAGATAGCAAGTCAATCCCCCTTGCACCCACGCACTGTAAATGACTCACTGGTTGGCCAAGCTGGACTTGGGTGGAGTCGCTCTTCGGCCTGGTGTTGGATGCCTATCTGAAGTGAGTAGACATTTGTTGGTGCCTCTCCAGGACAAGCACATGGAACAGGGCCTCACAGCTTCTCAGCACAGCTGACTCGGCGGCTGGTCTCAAATCCTTGGTCACAGCCAAGCCTGTGACTGCGGGGTATCAAGGCTTTGGGGATTCTGAGTCTTGCTCAGTTGTTGTGTGTGGGAGACTGTTGTGTGGGGATATGATAGGCTCAGGGCTAGAGTGCAGTCAACACCACCACACAGGCCTCTTCTTCCTTTGTATGGAGGGGACACTGAGGCCCAGAGAGGTCATCCAATGGGATTTGATCTTGTCCTAAGCTGACTCTGCCCTCACTCCACTACCAGACCAGAGGCCTATTGTACAGAAAGGGGAAACTGAGGTTCTGTCTGGAGTGGAACACCCTGCCTTCCCTTTGCTTGTCCAGTTCACAATGGCTCGTGAATCTCTCTCAAGCCACCTGGAATCCTAAAAAGACAACTTGATAATTTATTGATTTGGGGCCTGGGGTCCATTGATTAAAAACACCTCAAAAGACAGTAAGAAAGAGGTTGAGAGAGGGGTGCAGGGGAGTAGGGGAGGAACAGAAAGAAAAAATACTTTTCTGAGTTTTGTGACAAATACTGTGTTCTAAGGAATCAGTCCCTCACAGAGCTGAAGGCCGCCAGAGGCATTGCCTGTGAGCAGCAGTTAACAGGACCCCAGGGAGCCTGGGTTCCCTCTTATTCCCCCAGCCCCTAAGCTGTTGCCTCTCCAGGGCCAGGAGGTCACCTTTGTCTCAGTCAGGGTGGAGGGCCCCTCCACTGCCTCCAGGCCCTGCAGGAACTGGCCGGTGTCCCAGGCTCTGTCCTCCTACGGAATCCAGCCACACATCAGTATGGCTCAGTCCACAGGGCTAGACGCAGGATTCCAGGGCCCTGACCCAGTTTCTGCCTAGTCTGTAGACATACCAGGCTCTGTCATCTGCCAGCAGCCTGAAGTGCTGGTGATGGGTGGCAAGGTTGGCCACTCCTCCCCCTTCAGGCCGCCAGGGACTCTGCAGCTCCAAAGAGGCAGCCCAGGGGACAGGCTGGAGACATTACTGTGTCTCCTTCAGAAAGACTCTTGGATCTAGTCTTTGGGCGACACATGGTACCCAATGATGCTGTGAAGATGCCAGGGGAACCCTGCTGGGTTCACAGAGATGCCGACCACCACATTGCCAGCCTGAGAACCATGGGAGCTGTGGCTGTGAACACGAGTACTTGAGGTCCTGAAGCGTAAGTTTGATTTCCAATTCCAGCTCCTCATTGCTGCCCAGCCTCAGACAAGACCCTTAACCCCTCATAGCCTCAGTTTCCAAATCTTGTAAAGGGGAGTTAATGGTCACTTCACACTCATGGTGGACTTGAGAGGGGTCAGGGAAATATTTCCCTCACATTAAGTTTTTGATAGATAGCAGCTAACATGGGTTGAATTATTTATTATTAAATCATTCCAGGTCCCCATCCAGGGAAAGAAGACAGCACTCCCAATTACCGTCTTAAGGCTCCCGGCACATACCAGGTGTGGTCTACTTGTGCCAGAAGGGACCAGAAATATGAGATGGTTCCTTTTAGTGGGCATGCGCCCGTGTTTTGAACAAGAGTGGAATTAACAACTGCTTTGGCTAGGGTCAGGCTGTAGCTGGGGGCTGGTGTGGCAGCCTGCCTAAGCTCCTGTGAATTCCCTCAAACCTTGCCTCACAAGAACTCCCTGCAGAAGGAGAGCTTTCTTGCCCCAAGTAGGGCTTTGTCCTACTTTGACCTCCATTGTCCCTCGATGTCACTAGCCTGTTCATATCAGCCCATCTCCCTGGCTTCGCAAATTATAGCCTGGGATAAAATCCACCCACCTGCCTCCCCTCTGCTCATACACTTTTCCAGTGTGTTCCACCCCCAACCCCCACCCAGGTCCTGGAGTGAGCACTCCTCCATTCAGCCTCCACTGGGGCTTCACTCTCCTTCCCATCCCAGGGAGTCTTTCCCTCAGCAGCCCTGTCCTTCCCACATCTCATCTCCCTTTGCCCAGCTCTTCCTCCACCCAGAGACCCCTTGCTCACTGTGATAACATTCCATCTGTTCTTTCCAAGACCAGTGCTTATTCAGATATGGTGTGTGCGCATGCATGTATGCATGAGATATTTTTGCATCACTGCCTCCCACAGATTTTTTTTTTAGTCTCATCTAGGTAGCATTTCTCATTTCACACCCTCTCCTAACCCTCCAGAAAGGGCAGGCAGAGCCCACGTCACCTGGGTTGTTATCAACTTTACATTACTGTTCATGCACAGCCCTCTTCGTGCAGCAGACGCTGAAGTCCTCTTGCAGGAAAACATCTACCGTTTTCTCTGCCTGGAAGCATGTTCAGAAGTCACCTGTCTAACACAGACATTACCGGAGACCCTATGGACCCAATAACAGCATCATTGCTCACTCCTTTCACATGTCCATGTTAAGAAACACACAACAGTGACACTCTAAGCCGGAGTCCTCCAGAAGAATAGCTATCATGCATGACTCCCTGGTATCATGCACCAGACCCAAAGTCTCCGGTATGTGCAGAGCTGGAGAGAGGGAGCAGAGGGAGAAGCATGGCACAGTTTGGCTACAGGTCTCGGTGAATCCTGAAGCTGCAGGTCCCAGCCCGCCCAGCAATTCTTTTTAAAGTCTCTGTGACCAAGTCGAAAGCATGCATTACCTGCAAGGCTCTGTGACGGGGACACGGGTCTGGGCCACAAAGAGATTTTCTCGACTGTCTGAACTCAGAACATGCTCCCTGAGTTTGCCTCCTGTGCTGGCCCTGAGCTTCCAGCTGCTGTGCCAGGCAGTTCTGAAACACTCTCCTTTGAAGCAGGGAGTTTATTTCGGGCCCACCGCATGACCGCGATGTCAAGCCAAGCTATAAGATGTTATGACTCTCAGATTTCCCTTCTGAAGATTGAACCGAGGAAGCTGCAGTCCCGCCTTCCACTCCTCTAGGGGCACAGGGGACAGGCTCCCGCTCCAGAGAGCATCTCGGGAGGGCTTCAGCCCTCACGTGATGTCATCATTTGTAAGCCTTGACATGGAGGCCATATATGGATATGTTTCTAGAACTGCTCAGGCAGGCGCTAGAGAGGAGGGAGACGCAGGAAGACAAGACAGAGGAGAACACAAAGACACAGCGTTGGGAAAAGAGAATAAAAAGCCAGGGAGAGAGCAGGGTGTGTAAGGAGAGCCCAAAGGGGGGAGCAGGAAGATGGACTGAATGAGGGAGGGTACATAAAGGGTTCTACATAAGACCCTTGAGAAAATCAAGGCTCAGTGATGGGCATGCAGCAGGTGGCCAAGGCTAACATTTAGAGACACCAGCTATCCAGAACTGGATGCTGTGGGGTGGAGCCCCAAAGGGACACAGAGCAGGGCATGAGCCAACAGACCAGTGAGCACACAGCATCAGGCCACCGTGGATAGAGTCAGCCACAGAAGGGACCTACTACCCCCAGGTCTGGGAAAGAGTATCTCCCTTTCTGGAATAGGGATTCTAAGAGAGGAGGCTATTTCCTCTTGTCTTTTGAATCTCCAGCGTCCTTAGCCATGTACTTAGCAATAGGAAGCAGAGGAAGTGATGTCTAGAGACCTCCAAGGCTACACAGGGGACAATTTGTAGTTACCATGTTGTGAGGCTGCCCCTGCCTGCCACAACCAGGGGCCCAGGCAGAAGAAGCACTGAGGGAGAGTGGACTGGGAAGATGATAGCCGCAGACAGTGAGGACCAGTTTTAAAAGTGGTCCCTCCTCCCTCCCCAACAAGTACTGCATCTCCCTCATCTCTAGCTCCCACCTAGGTCATTCTAGAAACATACCCATACATAGCCTCCATATCAAGGATCACAAATGCCAGAGATAAGCCACCTAGGCTGACCTTTCACCCCCTCCTGATCATTAAAATCATGAGATGGGCCAGGTGTGGTGGTGCACCTTTAATCCCAGCACCCCAGAGGCAGGGGCAGGTGGATCTTTATGGGCTCAAGGCCAGACTGGTCTACAGAGTGAGTTCCAGGACTGCCAGGACTACTGAGTGAGACCCTATCTAAAAAACAAAACCAAACAACAACAAACCCATAACAAGAATCCAAAACAAACAAAATCATGCGATAGAATGAGATGGTATTTTCACGTCTCTGGGCCCGAGGCCTCTAATATGCAGGACCAGCTTCAAATATCTACTGAATATCTAGCTTCAAAGTTGAAAGCATTTTCTTCTTCGCTTTTGAGAGTTTCATATGTATGTACAATGCATTGGGTGGGCCATCAAGATGCACCAGCAGGTAAAGGTGCAGGCTGCAAAAGTCTGTCTCAAAAAGACTAACAAAAACCAGGATTCAATTTCACTTTCTTTGCCTGTTCACGGTGGGATGTCTTTCTCAATCGTGTCACAGTTCTCGGCAGAGCCGAAGCTCCCTGGTCTTAGGGGGTATTGTAACCTCTCCGACTGCACGGCCTCTTGGGTATGGTACCCAGAGTCCTTGGGTCCCAGCTGAGACCCAGCAAGGTGCTGTGACTCCTCTGAGCTCACTCGGCAAAGAAGGACATAACAATGCACACACTGAAAACTGGCCCATGGGATCAGATGCCTGTGTCCTACAGCAGAGACACTCCTGTGACATGGGCAGGTTTGGGTACCTGCCTCAATATGGAAGACAGGAAGTACGGCTCAACAGGAAGAAGTATGCTCTGGAGCCGGGCCTGAGTACTGCCTCTCTCAGCTCCCAACCCAGGGCTCTCAAGTTGAGCTGACTTGGACCTTCGAGTGTTGGTACTAGTTCATCACTCCATACCCTGGTCCAGCCTGTGGGCTTTCCGGTCGCTGAGTATTAGCCATTTCTGTGGGCATTAATGGTGTTGGGTAGCCGTTTTAAACTGTGTGTCCCTGATGAGTAATCATAATGAGCATCTGATGGCCTGGACTAGTGATTTCTGGAGCATTCCATGGTCCCCAACGTCAAGTAATATCCAGGAGTAGCTCTAGCAACTATCTTTCAGAGCCCACAAAGGGGTGGAATTGGAACAGATGCGGAAATCATAGGCGAGTCAGCCTGTAGGAGGAGGAAGGTCTCTAGAAGGCCCCAGGACTCCCATGGAAAATGCGGGATTTCGCCAGCAGGACCCAAAAAAGCAATGAAATTTAAAACCACCCCCCTTTTTCTGCCAGGACCCCTGTTCCAGGAAGAATGGAAGGAGCCAACATGCAGGGAAAAAGAGCCAGCCAGGGGCCATGAGAACTGGGCTGTGACCGCGCCAAGGCTCAAAGATGACGTTGGCCCCAGAGTGGAACATCACAGCTAAATTAAGCACCCTGTAGCCCGATGATCTGGCCTCGGCCCTCACTACCTCGATAGAAATTTATTTTGGTTTCATATAACGGAGAGGAAGAGAAAAACAAACAAGAGCCCGAGCCTGGCTCTAGGCATGTTTAGAAGGGAGATCAGGAAAGAGCTCAGTCCTGGGAGGGGGGAGGGGGCACAGTGAGAGGGGCTGAAGGAGGGAGCACCAGGGTCCTCAGAGGTCAAGGTGAACTCCAGAGAGGGAGCCCACTTTCCCCGCTGACGGGCTACCAAAGTAACACTATGATGTCCCCTTTCCCCCAGCTGCTCAGGAGTATACTAGACTAGCCTTAGACAGGACCACCCTGCTGCAGAAAAGGCCCACTGCATTCCCAGTTTCCAACGTGAGCCCTGGTGGCAGATAACCCTAGCCCGTTCTTAGCTTGGGGCCCCAACTGCAGCCTTGTCTTCTGAGAGTAGAGGTGAGATGATCCCTTTGACTGTTGGGGGATTCGGCAAGATCTCAGAGCTCAAGTTGCCCTCAGGGCTGAGCAGGCAACGGTCTGCGCACATTTCTTCTTCCCACAGCCACCTGCAGAAGAGACGTCATCTCCCACTGCTCTGGGAGCAGAGGGCGAAGACCGTCAGGGACTGAGTTATTCCAGGGGCTGCTGGTCCTTACAGCTGGCCAAGTCACTTGGCCCCCTGTGAGGTTTATCTCACGATGCCTGAGCCACCCTGGGGAACTCAAGGACAAAATTAAACCCTGAGCAGCCCACAGGCCTGAGCTAGCTGCTGGGAACAGGTTTCCCACACACATAAATACGTTCCAAGCAGAGCTGCGAGCCTGCTATTGCTCGCCAGCTGGAGGGAGGGACCTCAAGCAAGAGCAGAATGTGCAGACCCAGCTCCTTCCCCTGGGACTAGGTAGGCTGTGTGGGACCCTACTGGTCCTGCTGGACACAGCAGCTCCTGCCAACACTGCTTAGCTACATGGGAACATCCTCTGCCATTCCTGTATAACTCGGGGCGGGGGGAGGGGGGATGTCAGAGATCTAGCCAGCGACCATGGAGTCATGCTTGCAGGGACCAAGTTCTGAACATGCAGCTGTCACTCATTTGGCATCTCTGCAGGGACAGCCAGCCGTAGGGCAGCTGCTGTGGGTTTCAGCTTCCACCCTCAATCTTGCGCCCCAGGGAGCCTACGGGGCCAGAGATGCAGCAGCGCCCACCGTAGAGTGCCAGACAGACATGACCTGCTGTGGAAGGCTCTGGGCTTGCTGGGCTGAGGATGCTGGGTCGTGGGTATGAAGTTGGGCTTGGAACCTAGGGAAGGGCCAGAAATTTTGATGTCCCAAGGGTGGGCTGTATCCTTTTCTCTACACATGGAAAGGAATGGAACAAGATGCTTCCATTTTGGACCCTTCTGGTGCTATGAGGGAGATGCTGCCATCCTAAAGTCACAGGAGAGGAACCCAGGCCCTCTGAGGACCTTCCAGACCAAGCCATGAGGAGCCCCAGACTTGAGGCCTCCATTCTACAAGGAAGCACACCCTTGTTCTGAGGAAGGGACACTGTAAAGTCAGAGGAATCCCCAGCTCCTGTTGGGAGTCTCAGTTCCAGTCCTCTGCTGGGTGCTCCTAACACTCTTAGATAAACCACTGTGCTGCAGACTCAGAGACCAGAGTTGAGCAAATGGGCAGGACCCTGACCACACAGCAAGGCCAAGACAGTCCGTACTTCCACATCTGGAAACACTTGGGCGTGTCCATGTTGTAGATGACAATTGGCTACCTTTATGTAGCTGGAGTTTTCTCGAGTCCTGCCTGGCCCACAGTTGAACTTACCTTTACTGTCTCTTTAAAGACTTTATTTTTAAAAACTATTTGTTTATATAACTGAATGTATTTATTTTTCTCTCTTTCAAGCCTATGTGTATTTTTACACACATTGTAAACTATTCCATCTGAATCTGTCTTATTGTGAACCTATTGCTTTAAACTGCAGCATTTCTAAGACTGAAATGGCTGCTATGGCTGCTGGCTCCACCCACCTCAGCTTCCCAACATGGTGGTAGTATGTTTTCCACCAGCTCTGGGAGCCATCAACTCTTAGAAACAGTGTGTCTATGCTTTTATCAAAGCAGCATGTAGCCCAGAAACCTCTTTTTTTTTTTTTTTCTTTTAACTAGCAAAGCCTAAATCCACCACACAGCATCAGCATAATGTGCGGCTTGGAGACACCTCCTTCCTGCCATACTGCATGCAGGTCAAGTTCACATGCCAGGAGCCCGCCATAGTAGCTCAAACCCGCAGGCTGCCACTAACTTGAAAGAGACAACTAGGAAGCTGTTTTTAGCTCCATTTTAGAATCTTCTCAGGTTTTAGGTGGAAATTCTTGACAACTTGTTGGGCGCCATTTGTAGCTGGAGTTTTCTCGAGTCCTGCCTGGCCCACAGTCAGGAAAAATCTCTCTCACCTGCCAGTCTCGCAGCCGATCAGACCCAAACAAGTAAACACACAGAGACTTATATTGCTTACAAACTGTATGGCTGTGGCAGGTTTCTTGTTATCTAGTTCTTCTATCTTAAATTAACCCATTTCTATTCCTCTAAAAGTTGCCACGTGGCTCGTGGCTTACCAGTATCTTAACATCTTCTCATGGTGGTGGCTGGCAGTGTCTCTCTGCCTCAGCCTTCCTGTTCCCAGAATTTGCTTCTCTGCTTGTCCCTCCTACACTCTCTGCCTGGCTGCTGGCCAATCAGCATTTTATTTATATAGAGCGATATCCACAGCACCTTTAAGTCCAGACAATCTGAGTGTCGATGTCATTGGACCTTGTGTCCCACAGTCAGTCAGTCTTGGGGCCATTCCCAGCAGATTCATTTGTGAGGTGAGGGTTGTTGGTGTTCCTGTGGAGCCCAGTGCCTCAGAGCCACAACCCCTGAAGTTACCTGCCAGATCCAGT
The DNA here is from genome assembly GCF_049852395.1 of Peromyscus maniculatus bairdii. Classification (NCBI taxonomy): domain Eukaryota; kingdom Metazoa; phylum Chordata; class Mammalia; order Rodentia; family Cricetidae; genus Peromyscus; species Peromyscus maniculatus. Next base: position 74,845,062 of record NC_134865.1, read on the forward strand.
TCTGGCTAGCTGTGTGACCATCAACAACTCTCCAAGCCTTGGTTTCCTAATTTACAAAAGTGGGGGGGAATGATAGTGCCCACAGCTTACAGGAAGAGTGCAGGATTTAAATTTTACATATACAGTGCCCTTAAGCATTCCATATATATTTATACATATGTATATAGTATGTGTGTATAATCTACATATGATTTGTTATTATATTATACATGTATAATATATGTGTGTACATGCTCACCCTTTAGAAAAAAGATTAGTGCTGAGTGCTTGCATTCTCCAAGTCCTGTGACTCTTACATAACTGGGACACTCATGGACAGGCTTGTAAACCAGCTCTAAAGGTTACCAGCGGCATGAGGGCAACATGGAAGGACCAACCAGCCAACCAGCAGTGATCATCATGAAGGTGGGGATCTTTCTTCCTCAGAACAGGAGGGGGGACCCAAATATGTCTCAGCCTCGCTGGGCTCAGGCCCCATCAGACACATGACTATGAGTGCTGAGCAAGCCTGGCTGACATACCTCGAGCACGGACTTTCCATTCTTCAGGAGGAAACAAAAAGCTAGCCGGAGCCTCTAGTGTACAGGAGAGGGCAGGGGTGAAGGAACAAGCTGTGAAATAGTAAGCCTCTGACCAAGTCCCTTGTTCTCTAAAAGTATCAGTTCTCTCTCTCTCTCTCCTGGTGTGGGGGGTGGGGGACATACATGAGTGGTCAGCTGCATGCCCATGTAGGATGGACAAAGTTAGAGCAACATAGCATGTGAAGCTCCTGACCCATCATGAACTACTCCGGCCTAACCCAGGTGCCAGGCTTAGCCTTTCAGGAAAGTTCTGTATGATTCTCCTCAGACCTTCCCCCATCGGGGAGTCCTGAGGATTGATAGAAGGTCTACATTCAGCTTTTCAGAATATAAACTATGGGTGGGGGTCATGGCGGTGCAGACTTGTAGACAAGCGCTACAGAGGATGAGGCAGGAGGATCATGAATTCAAAGCCAGCCTGGGCTATACCTTTCAGGACTAAACAAGCGACTGTGACTGGGCGGTGATGGCACACGCCTTTAATCCCAGCACTTGGGAGGCAGAGCCAGGCGGATCTCTGTGAGTCTGAGGCCAGCCTGGGCTACCAAGTGAGTTCCAGGAAAGGCGCAAAGCTACACAGAGAAACCCTGTCTCGAAAAAACAAACAAACAAACAAACAAACAACAACAACAACAACAACAAAAAAGCGACCGTGTAGTAGAGAGCTTACCCACCATACTCCATCCCAGTGCCACAGATCAAAACCAGAACTGGTCCTGAACTGGGGGCCTCAGAGGACAGCTAAGCAGCCACCTACTGCTATGCCCACATTCACAACAATCAACATTCTAAGTATGACAGTGAGCAATCGAATCGAGGCTCCCTGACCATTTGGAAAATGGAAACTAAAGGTCAGGGTATTTTGTTTTAGAATATTACTTTTGAATGCTGGGATGGCAGATTATTGCTCCTCATTCCACAACTATCACTGAGCGAGGCTCGGGTGGCATTGCATGTGCCCTGTACCCCTACATCCTGGCACTCTTGCCCACTTGTGCACGTGTGGTCTCGAGCACGACCCAGTTAAAGTTCAGGACCTATGGTCGGAGAGAGGACTCATGTTGCTTCCCCCTCCCCAGGGCAGAGGTGATCTGTGCACTTGACAGCCCAGGCTGGGGTGCCACAGAGGCTCTGCCTCCCTGACTGTTTCCAGCTCAACCAGCTGATGGCAGAGCCGGGATGCTGCGAGTGTCTTTCTCTCCTCCTTTCCACCCTCCTCTCCCTCACACTTTTCTTCATGCCACACAACTCAACCTCCTCCCCAAACTGCACTGTCATAGTCCCTGGCCTGGCCCTGCATAGCATGTGACCAGGCACACAAGTCCTGGCATGGTGACATCTGGGGCATACTTAAGAGGATGGCTGTCCTGAAATACAAGAGAGCTGTCAGACAGGTTCCAGGGAGCAGAGCTGACGCTGAGTTGGTGCAGGGCCTGTTCCGGGACCTTCCTGGCTGCCCAGCTGGCTGCTTGTTCTATGTCCTGCCCTCGGGGCCCTGGCTCTATCTTTAGTGTCTCTCCCGCCCCAGCAGGATCAATTACCTGTTGTGCCACACGCCCTGGATCATGTCTTGGCCCCAGTGTCCCGTGGCCTGGTTTCTGACCTAGGTATCTGTCGGGCACAGGGACCACTGTGCCTGGAAGAAAAGGCTGCTGACGGAAGCAGATTCCAGCTGATTACAGGGGCCTTGGAGGCCTCTGGGTCAATGTAATGACTTCCTCTGAGCCTGCACCCTTGCCCCACCCGCCTGCCCCTTATTGCCCATGGGCCCAATGAGGCCATCCAGGGCAATGACTACTTGAGGCTAGCACCCAATGAATGTAGCTATTATTATTTTTATCCTCAAAGCGTAAGTCAAATGTCACGAGCCCTACTGGGAGCCAGAAGCGGTGTCAGCTGCTGGGATGTTGTTCCTACCCAACCCCACAGAGAGCAGAGGCAAATGGAAGGAGGGATGGGGACAAGGAGGAGAAAGGAGGGGAGGCGAGGGGTCCACTAGGAGGGTGAAGGAAGGGGGATGGGGGCAGGAGAAAGGGATGGTGGAAGTGAGGAAGATGGAGAGGGGGGGTGCAGAAGGACCAGGGAAAGGATGGAAGGGCTGGGGAAGGGGACTGGATGGTTTCTCACAGGCTGTCCTAACCTTGGCAGATAATTCTTGGCACAAGTGGGTTATTCCAGCTTGTGGGCTCTAGGCTGTTCCCATCGCTGCACCGTGGAGTTCCTGGGTGCCTCTTGGGGTTGGGTGTAGCCAGAAGGTGGGAGAAGGGAGGCAGATGTAGACCTGAGAGGCCACGTGGGCACCGCAGTCATGCCCAGACTTGGGCTGCATCCCAAGGAGGCTGTTGGGAATGCTGGGTCAGGGCTCTGCAATCACTCCGGGCTTGAGAGGCAAGGAGGAAGCTAAGAAGAGTGAATCTCTTTTTTACTTTCTGCTGTCTAGTACACGGCTCTCCTGGACTCAGAGGCAGAGGGGTGGTCTGCCTGCTGTGACCTGTTAGATAAGGGTTTGGGGGACTTGTGGGGTGGGGACAGTCTGTGCGGAGACAGCAGCTAGAGCAGGGGGTACGCTGGGAGGAGACGGGCCCTGAGGGGATGCTAGAAATCTCAGGAGAAACTTCGGGACAAAAGAACGAGAGAACTAGATCAGCTCAGGGGACTCAAGCAAGACCTTGGAGGGACTGGAGGTTCTCTGGAATCTGGCAATATCTACCGGCCTTGACTCTGGGCATCTTGATGGGCAGACACACGGGTGGATCTCAGGCTGCATGTGACATGAGACTCACGGTCTTCACCTGGCCCAGCAGGTGTAAGTATCAGGGGACAGAACCCAAGGAGGATTAAGCAAGCTAGCTTACTCTTCTAGACTGTGCTAGTCCCCAGAAGCTGCCAGGCCCAGACTTGGCCTCTCCTAATGCTGCCCAAGGCATCTCCAGGCTTCCTGCTCTCTGGATTCAACCAACAGGGAGCACTGGTGGGAGTGATGAGGCCATGCCAGGCTGTTTCTCTCTAGTTCCTCTTCTGCTTTGAGCTGGGTCAGTGGATGAGTCTAACCTGGCTGTGTCCATGGATGAGTCTATCCTGGCTACAGCTCCAGCTGGGCAGATTCCCAGTAGTCTCTCCCTCAACAACTCTGGCCCTGGGGTGATACCACCCTCTCTCAGAACCCTGAGCCCTACTCATTAACCTATCTTTCCAGTAACTTCTCTTCTGTTGCTTGTTTGTGCCTACTGAATCTTGAGGGAGGACCATCAGAAAAGGTACAGAATGCCTCGTTAAGTTTTAATTCCAGATAAGCACTATTTGCAGCATAAATATATCCCTGAAGTTGCATTACTTGTCTGAAATCCCCGCCTACCTGGGTAGCCAGTATTTTTCATTTGAAATCCTATTTTCAGGGCCCCTGACTGATGTACAAGGAGCTCTTAGATCACAGGAAACTGCTGTGACCCTGGTTATAGAACAGGTAGTTCCAGCAGCCCAAGCCTCTGCAACTCACAGACAGTTTGGGTGGCTGAATGACAGTGAGAACATGGCCGCTCCTAGGGATGGATGAGGAGAGGGTTTTGTTGTAGGTGTGAGGGAGAGTACAGCCAGAGGCATCTGGAAGGGTCCTGACTGAACAGAGCCAAGAGAGAAGAGGGATGGGGAGAGTGAGGGAGGATGAAAAGTGTGAGAGAAGAGGAAGAGAGAGCAAGGGGACTGAGAGAGGAGCCCAGGGGAGAGAGCGCCCCCGAGAGTTCATGGCTGGAATGGCTGGATTAGATAGGACTCAGAAGCTGGGGAAGGAAGCCCAGCCTCTGGGATGGAGAGGTTTAGGGTAGGGGTGGGGTGAGAAGTGCTGGATGGAGCCGCAGGTACTGAGTGGGCCTCGTCCTGGGGTTCTCTGGGACCTGATAGTGGCTTATTTCTCAGGTTAGGGCAGTGGAAGGCTTTCCTGGGGACAAAATCCATGGCCTGATGGTGGGGGTGGGGAATAAGGAAGCTGGGGAGTAAGGAGACTGGCCAGAATATCTCCCCAGTAGCCTAGCCAGCCCCCCAAATGCCCTGGGATTATAAAGACAGTCCCAGATGCAGGTCCTAGCCATTGGCAGTGGTGTGGCACACTAGGAACCTGGAGGGCTGAATTGGGAAAACCTGCAGTCCTTCCATGGGCAGTAAACTGACTTTGGAGTCACCTCCTAGTCACGTACTCTAGGCCTCAGTTTACCTGTTCGGTGCTCAGGCTGCTGACAACACTCAGAGAGTGAGTGGCAGAGGCAGAAGCAAAGGTCAGCACTTCTGAACTCATCAAGATTGGCCGCGGGGACAAATGTACTCCAAGACACACCATGGTGCCAGCGCTGTGCGAGGTTTAACTCTTGAAAGTTTCCACATGTGGTCTCTCCTTGACTAGCCAGCAGGCCCTCCTTCCAGGGATTCAGAGCCCAGGCTGCTCCTGGGGACGCCTCTGCCATCTGACAGGTGTGGGAATCCCTGGGCTGTGATGTATGGTCTGTTAAGCTGGAAGAGACAAGAGTGGAGAAGATATTTTCTCACCAACCCTCACTGGACCAGGCTTTTTCTTTTGGGCCACCAACCAGTTCTCAATTCGTAACACAGAGACTTTTTATTAGTTTTAAATGGCTAGTTTCTAGCTATCTCTTTTAACTTAAAACCTGTTTCTCTTTATCTACCTTTCACCTCAGGGCTTTTTTACTTTTCTTCCCCTCTGTACATCTTACTTTCACTGTTTCTCATGTCTGGCTGGTGGATGCCTGGCTTCTAGCCCTGGGCACGTTCCTCCCTTTCTCCCCATCCTCCTCTTCTTCTTCTTCTTCCCTTCTCTCAAGCCTAGATTTCTCCTCCTATTTATTCTCTCTCCCCAGCAGCCCCACCTATTCTTTCTCTGCCTAGCTATTGGCCGTTCAGCTCTTTATTAGACCAATCAGGTGCCTTAGGCAGGCAAGGTGAAACAAATGCAACCCATCTTTACATAATCAAACACACATCCTTACATCGTTAAACAAATGCAGCATGAGCAAATGCAGCACACCTTTACACAGTTCAAGTAATATTCTACAGCGTAAACAAATGCAACGCATCTTTGTCCAGTTAAACTGATATTCCACGATAAGTCACTTCACACAGGCCACTTCAGACAGGCTGGACCATGGCTTTCTAGCTCTGTTCCCAGGAAGGAAGGACAACAGCTTGATGGCAGCCACAGGGCTTACCCATACTCCTGTGCCACCTCTAACAATCCCCAACAGCATGTGGAAGGAGGCCCTAGGAGGAGGATACTCCCCTGTTCCTTAGGTGAAGCCATGACGGTGAGATGTCAGGCAGCATCTTACTGAGCTCCCCCAGAAACAGACCATGAGACAAGGACCCTGTGTGTAGGAAGAGACCTACCTGTATTACCCTCTTTCCATTGCTAGAGCAAGACATCTGGGGCTGAGTCGTTTGTAAAGAAGTTCACTTAACTCACACAGTTATCAGCTGACTGTCCCAGATTGGACAGCCCCAGAGGCTAGCCTTTAGTGAGGACACTCAGTTGGGCCTCTTCATCGTGGGAGTGCATGCCAGAGGGAGAGAGTACATGCCAGATGGAAAGCCAGACCAGGGCGGGCATCAAGGGTTAGGTTCATTCTTTTCCAGTAGCTTACTTTAAAAAAAAAAAAAAAAAACTAATCAGGAATCCCATGAGAACCATGTTAATCTCTTGGGGCAGAACTAATGACTTAGCCACTTCCAGCTAGGCTCTGCCCCTTAAAGGGTACACTACCTCACTATTACTATTACTGTAGAACTCACCTCTGACACATGAGGCCATGGGAGACAAACCATGTCCGGACCACAGCAAGATCTCATGAAATACTGTAGCATAAGAAGGTGAGACAGGGAAAGTCAGCAAGAGCCTGGCCTCGGGTGAGTTACCACATAAGTCCCCATAGGTTTAGCACCTTAGATGTGTCGTTAAAGGCGCGGGGGGGGGGGGGGGGCAATTGGCATCGGCATTGTAGCTTGTGGCTGAGAGCTGAGTCTTGGGACTGTGTCTTCTCTCTGATACTTCAGACAGGCAGGCAAAGACTGACAGGTAGAAGCCTGGAGGTGTGTACCCAGTGGTCAAGGTGAGGGGACAAGAACAGGACATCTAATATCTGCTAGGCTCACTGGTCATTCAGAAGACACTCAAGCCCCTCTCTGGATTGGCCCATGAGGGGACAGAGCAAGGGTCAGCTCCCAACATGTGGCCAATGTTCATCACCTATGCCTTGGTCTCATGGCTCCTTCATGTCCATGGAATCTTGATGCAGGACTGTAGTTTGTCACAGGCCACATGGAGAGTGGGGATGGGCTGAGGGCATCAGTAAACTGCCTACTGTGTGCAGAGCCTACTGTGTGCAGAGTAAACTGCCTACTGTGTGCAGAGCCCAGCTCCATTCTCAACCAGTCAGAGGTCTATCCGCTTCTACAGCAGACTCCAGGGAGTCAGATACACTTCTCCAAAGAGCCAGCTAGCCCCTTGACCTTGGCTGAGGCCCAGTACCATGCTCCCAGGTCAGGAACACAGGCAACTTTATACCTACAATAAGAAGCGCAGGTTGAATAGGAACTGTGAGCTAATGTGTCATGTCCAGTCCTGGGAATCCCATCCAGGCCAAAGTACACCAGCCAAGGATATTCCTAGGATGAATTCTGTTCAAGGATTGGAGGTCCTAAGCATACAGCTTCCAGGGCCTTGTATGCTCAGCTGGACGTGTGGGTGGCCTCAAGATTTTAGCCAGATCTGAATTTCTTCTGGCCCTGGGATGTTTGGAATTGAGACCAGTTAGATGATAGCCTTGAATCTCACCTTGACCTTGCTTCTTATGCAAGAACTGAGTCCCTGGAGACCCAAAGTTCTAGCCCTTGAATTCTTAGTGTGTTTCATAGCATTCTTCATAGATCAGCTTGAGTGAGCTGCAGGTCCAAAGTCTGGGAGGGCTTGATGCTGTCTGCTTCTCAGGGCCTCCTAAGCCCAAGGTCATGGCTGAAGGTCCTATCTAGAGGCTCTAGGGAGAGAGCATTCAAAATTCTCCAGCATGTTGACAGAGCTCTGGTCCTTTGCCCTGCCCACTAGAGGCAGGGGCTGTTCTCAGTGGCTATCTTGGTCTTTGTCCACCAGCCCTGCTGTCTCAGCATTGAGAACCCCACTCTCCATCCTCGCTGACTCCCTTCAGTCTCTCAGTCTGGATTTGGGAAGCCAGCTAGGAAAAGGGGCTCCGATGTTGAAGGACCCAATGTGCTCAGGTAAACCTAGGGAGACTTCTCTATCTCAGATCGACTGGTCTACGGCCTTTGTCGTATTCGAGGAATCCCTGGCCCTGTGGAAAGCACAGAGAGGTATCCATAGCCTCAGGACTTTGGGAACAATGACAAGAACTGGTCTCCTTTCTTGGCTCTCTCCCTCCTTGGCTCCCAGAGCACCCCTCCCTCTCTCCTTCCTCACCACAGCTCCCACTTGACCTCCTCCCTGGTCTCTCCCCACAATTAGGGTTTTAGAATACACTGAGAGTCTTAAAAGTGATAATAAAATAGAGGCCTGGGTCTGGGCCACCCAGGGAGCTGGTAAAAGCCACCCAGGTTGGATGTTCATCCCAGCTCCAAGCAGCACATTTCCCAAGGCTGGGAACCTTCTTCCCAGCTCAGAGGAAAGGATGGCGGTCCTGGCTGGGTATCCTCCAGGAGTCTGGGGACGCCCTCTAGTGGACTCTTTGGGGTCTGTTCTAATGGAAAGGGTAAAACTAGGGGAGTGCACCCAAATAAAATTGGCTTTTCCCTAGTGTAGCTGAAGAGTATTCTAGACAGGGCCCCACCTTTAGCACGGAACCACCACAGTGGTGGATGTGGGTATGTGCCCGCACAAGCAGCTTCCTTTTATCATGAACCTCCTAGTTTCAGACATGTTTTAATTTCACTGGGCATAATTATGGGCCAGCATAATCTCCATAATGGCAATGTAACCAGTACCCCCATCCTATGCTCTGGCTATTCATGATCCATCAATGCCCAAATGTATTAAATGGAAATCCTTAGAAGTTCACAATTCACACAGTTTAAATGTACATCCTTCTCCTAGGTCACATGATGAAACCTCTATTCTATTCAGTCCCAGATTCAAATCCTCCCTTTGTTCAATGTATCTGTGTGGTATGCATTACCCACCCGGTAGTCACTTAGATGGCGTCTCTCATCAGACTGTGTACTGTGGTATTACTGTGCACAGTGCTGAGTTCAGTGACCCTCCTCTTACCCAGGACCCAAAGCAAAGAGTAGTGATGCAGGTAGTTTTACTACATTTTGTTAAGCCACAGGGTGGACCCAGGGCCATCAGCCAATTGGATATGTTCTCTTAGTTTTGAAAATGAAGAAAATGCTGGTTACAGGTCAGGGGCATATTTGGGGCTATCCCCCCTAGTTCCTGCTGCCTGCTTCTTGGGGTCTGCCCTAGACCCCTGTGGTCTCTCAGCTGATTTGTTAGCTTAATGGCTTCGCTGCCTTCCTTAGCACCTTCCACCCCATCTCTCTGTTTCTACAGCAGTCTGGTCCCTTTCTGTTGCTGTTGACACCCTCGGCTCCTGCCACCAGCTTCTCCAGCCCAAGCCACCCACCCACCACTGACCTGCCCTTTCAGGTTCTGCCCAAGGCTCTCAGGAGCCATGCACGCTCTCCTGTGCCCCTGAGCCTTTGTCTTGCTGTTCCTGTTGCCAGAACGCCCTTTTTTTTTTTTTAATTTTATTTTACAATACAATTCAGTTCTACATAACAGCCATGAATTCCCTTGTTCTCCCCCCTCCCGCCCCCCCTCCCCTTCTCCCCAGCCCGCCCCCCATTCCCACCTCCTCCAGGACAAAACCTCCCCCAAGGACTAAGATCAACCTGGTAGATTCTGTCCAGGGAGGTCCAGTCCCCTCCTCCCAGGCCGAGCCAAGCGACCCTACATAAGCCCCAGGTTTCATGCAACTCATGCACTGTGCACAGGACCCAGTCCCACTGCCTGGATGCCTCCCAAACAGATCAAGCCAATCAACTGTCTCACCCATTCAGAGGGCCTGATCCAGTTGGGGGCCCCTCAGCCATTGGTTCATAGTTCATGTGTTTCCATTCATTTGGCTATTTGTCCCTGTGCTTTATCCAACCTTGCAGAACGCCCTTCTTGTCCAACTCCTTGCCTGCCTTCTCAGAGTCATGGCTTCCCCCAGAGGTTGTGATGTTCATATCACAGATGTGAGTGGAAGCCTTCATGGGGTAGCATGAGCCAGGACGGCACCAGGTCCAAATCCTTGCAATTGCACAGCTTCTGTAGCTCCACAGTAGGTCTTGAGCCCTCCTGCTGGCCCCTCCCTGTCCTGGACTACACTGCACCCTGAGTCTGGAATCGGGGTACTTCTGGGAAATGACCAAGCTTTAGCCACTGAAACCCTGGTGTGCAAAGTGGAAGAAAAAGCACAGACCAGAAGGATTTGGGACCTCACTTCAGATGAGCATTAGAACCACCCTCCCCATGACTACATGATACACAGCGCCCCAGCCTCCTCTCCTCCTCTCCCGGAAGCTGAACCAAGGAATGAGTGAGGAAGGCTAGATAGACCATCGATAATCCGGCTTCCACTGCAGGGTACCCTCCGTGGTGATGTAGGAAGCCAGGAATGGGTGTGCATCTGTGCCTGTGAGCCCAGCACTCTATAGAGTGGAGATGGGGGGGGGGGGCTGCTGCATCTAGTACTGTAATGTCACAACCCAGAGCTGTGGGAGTCCCCTGGGCCACTTCTTCCTCGGATCCTTGGTGCTGGAGGAGTTAAGCAGCACGCATTCACCTTCCCTTTCTGCTGACCCTGCTGCCCAGGGTGGCCCAATAGATGGCCACGACAGGTCACACTGTGTAATGGGGACACACACAGCACAGGGCCTCTGGCCAAGGAACCGTTAGCAAGACTGTATGGAAACTGTCTGTAAGGCACTGTCTTCCAGGCTTGGCCATGAGCTGGTTCCAGGTGGCTTTATTCTGATCTCTCCCAGGCTCCCTAGGCTCCACATGAGCTCACAGAGCAATAGATGAGCAATGTGTGGGTGACAGGCTAAGGACAGAGACAGTGGAGCCTGGGTGCTCTCTGAACTAGTTTGCTCTCACCCTGAGACTCTTCTGGATGTTCTTAGGTGCCAACACCTGTTAGAAGTCCCCTGGGTATCTTAGTACCATATAGTTGGAGACTGATGGGACCATACCAGTTACAGAGCAGGAAGAACAGTGATACCATTACAGAGTGCCATTCCTGAGCTACGTGCACCTCAAACATCCTGGACTTAGAAGTAGTGAGCCCTGAGTCCAGATCCAGCCCTGCTGTGTGATCTTGGGCTGGACACTGCCCATCTCTGAGCTTCTGTTTCCCTTCTATGAAGGGGACATGCTAGCCCCGATTTCCAAGGACCGCCAGGAGGACCCAGAGAGGAAGCAGCCAACATCATTGCTCTCCTTAGGTCTATCTGGCCCCTGCTTGGCTCCTGCATTGCCTGGCGGTGGTGAGGCACACTGCTGATAGCCACATGTGCAGCTCAGGGAATTGGCCTCGGCAAAGCAAAGATGGGAGGTGGACCCGCAGGTGCTGTGGCAGAAGCTTAGCCAGCTGCTAGCCAGGTGTGAGCTGCCTTGACCCTGTCCTGGCCCTGCCAGAAGCCCATGACCTTCTGGACCCATGCCCCTGCAGTGCCTTGGCCTGCCTCTGCTGTGCCCTGCCATGACATGCCCTTGCCCCTGCCCTGGCCTGATCCTGCCATGCCCTGCCTTGCCTCTGCTGTGCCCTGCCATTTCCTGTCCTGGCCCTGTCATGCCCTGCCCTGGTCTTGCCCTGCCCTGCCCTGCCTCTGCCATGCCCCTGCTGGGCCCTGCTCTTCCCTGCCATGCCATGTCCCTGCCCCTGCTGTGCCCCTGCCATGCCCTGCCCTGCACTTGCCATGCCCTGGCCCTGCCATGCCATGCCATGCCCCCGCCTCATCCCTGGCCCTCCTGCCCTGGTTCTGGTCCTGTCCTGTCCAAGCCCTGCCCTAGTGCTATCACAGGGCAAAACTGTCCCGAGGAAGTCAAGGTCAAGGAAAGAAGTGAATCCTAAGGTAACTCGAGACACAGGGCAGATGAAGGGGGCACAAGGGTACAATCTTTCATCCTCAGCTCTGCTTTGACCTCGGAACCCTGCCCAGCCGCAAGATATGGGGGCTGAGGATCCCCACTGTGAAGCAGGGGTTACAAGTGGCTGTTGGTAAGCCCAGCCCTGTGAAATGGAAACCCTGGGGCCTCATCTTCCTGAAGCCACAAGTGATAGCCTCCTTAGGAACACAGCTTGCTTCCTCCCTTCCTCCCTCCTTCCTTCCCTCTCTTCGTCTCTTCCTCTCTCTTTCTCTCTCTCTCTCTCTCTCTCTCTCTCTCTCTCTCTCTCTCTCTCTCTCTCTCTCCCCCTTCCTTCCTTCCCACCTCTGCTTTTTTCCTTCCTTTCTCTCTCTCTCCCTCCCTCCCTCCCTCCCTCCCTCCCTCCCTCCCTCTTTCTCTCTCCCTTCCTTTCTTCCTTCTTTTATTTATTTATTTATTTATTTATTTATTTATTTATTTATTTATTTATTTATTTATTTATTTATTTATTTATTTTTGAGACAGCTCACATTATAGCCCAAGATCATCCTCTCTCACTGTGTGGTTAACCCAGGCTACCCTTGGGCTCCTACCATCACCCTGCCTCATCCTCTCAAGTTCTAGGATATAGGTTGGAGCCACCATATCCTAGCTGTGAGCAGATTTCCAAAGCAAAGATCCATCTCTGTCACTCGCACCTCTCAAGGACATGGGCCCCATGGACCCATGCTGGCTTCACTGTAAGGTTTCCCCTCCCTTTTTCAGGTTTATGTGAATAAGAAACCAGAATCCACAATGGCTCATCCGGGGTGCTTAGTGGTCCCCCAGAGATCGTACCTCAGCCTCTGTGGATGTAAGCCAGACCTTATCCAGCCCTTGGCCCTTGACCACTGGCCCACCTATTGGAATGATGTCTGGCTTAAGTGCTCCCTGAGCCTCATGTTGTACTGGGTGCCCAAGTATGGTCCTGGCCAGCCATGAGACACTGCATGTGTCTGTCTGAGCACCCAGCTGCTTGGCTCTGAGTGGGGACACACAAAAGCTGATGATACCATGATAACCGTAGAGGAAAAGAGCCCAGGTGCCTGGGTTAGGCTGTCTGGGGACAATATCTTACAACCTCTGGCAAGGTCTCAGGCTCTTGATTACTCTTTCTACACAGGAAGGAGGTAATAGATATGTGGAAAGGGGAAGGGTAACCAAACACACACACACAAAAAAAAAATACATACATACATACATACATAGATATATTTATATCATTATTCCAACATCATCAAAAATGAGAATTGTTACTGTGATGGTTAGCTGTAACTGTCAACTTGTTACAACCCAGAATCACCCAGGGAAGAGACCTTCAGTTGATGAATTGTCTAGGGTCAGGTTGGCCTGTAGCCATCTGTGTGTGTGTGGGGGGGTCTAGATTGCTTTAACTGATGTGGGAAGACCCAGTCCACTGTGGGCAGCAGCACTCTCTAGGCAGGAGATTCTGAGCTATAGGAGAGTAGAGAGAACTAGCTGAGTTCAAGTGAGCAGGCAGAGAAGGAAGCATGCCTGCATTCAGTTCTCCAAGCTTTTGATCACAGATCTGCAGTGACTGTTTTACGTGTCTGTTGTCTTGGCTTTGACACATCATGGACTGTAACCTGGTTTTTGGCCCGTGTTTTATCACAGCAACGGAAACAACACTAGCACATACGTAATATTCCAGCTTTCTCAAATCTCCCCACAAGCTCTGCGGCACAGAGCGGGTAAGGACCTTGCCCAAGGTCACCCAGCCAGGCTGGCAGTGATGGGCTCAGGCTCAAACTCCCATCTGATTTCATAGTCACTGTGTTCAAGCTACAGTGAAGGTTCTGAGGTGGGGAAGGGACTCTGAAAGCCCAGCTCTGCCCTGGAGGTGACAAGGTGTCACAGGTGACCTCTGGTGAGGCTCAGCAGAGGAATGGCACTGGCAGGCAGATATGGTTGGATAAGATGCTGCAGTTACTGCCCTGCATGAAAGGCTCAGGGTGGCAAGCTTCTGCGCTGGAGCTTTAGGGACCGGTGGAAGATACGGAACTGCGCCTTGAGTGCTGAGCCAAGGTCACTGGTCTCAGCAGACACAGTACCCGCTGAATCTGTTCCCTGCAACAGGACATTTTGTAGCTGGAGAGTTTCTCTCCAGCTCCCGAGAAGCCCTGCCAGTCCTGGAGCCCACTTATAAAATAAACACACCGACTCTTATATTATTTAAACTGCTTGGCCATTAGCTCAGGCCTACCATTGTCTAGCTCTTACTCTTATACTAAGCCCATTTTTGTTAATCTATATGTCGCCACGTAGCTCGTGGCTTACTGGTACCTTACATCTTGCTTGTCATGGCGTCTGCTGGCAGTGTCTCTCTGACTCAGCCTTCCACTTCCCCCAGTTCTCTTCTCTGCTTGTCCCGCCTATACTTCCTGCCTGGCTACTGGCCAATCAGTGTTTTATTTATTAACCAATCAGAGCAACACATTTGACATACAGAACATCCCACAGCAACATTCCTGTGCCCTTCTTTCAGGTTCCTTAAGTTTCCTGCTTTGTATAGCGTCAGTTCCCAGTGTGTCCTCAGCCACCAACTGGCCTTCCCCTGCCCAGGCTTCTGTTGAGAACACAGGAGGTGGGTGGTGAAGTGCAGAGAACCATCGGTTCCGCCCTACTGTCCTGGAGTAGACCTGGCCTAACTGCCTAGCTCCACTTAGCTCTGAGGCTCTATGCAGAATTCCCACTTTGCCAGTGGCCACTGAGGGGGACATCCACCTGTCTCACTTAGCGCTGTCTCCATGGGCTGCAGAAATGGCAAGAATCCCAGGCAGCCCTGGTGGATACCATGATGGAGCACTATGACAAGCTCTTTAGAGCCATCCAGGATGCCCAGGAGCACCAGAGCTCTTCGCTGGGGTAAAGCAGGCCATTCCCCAGAGCCTGGAGTCTCTAGTCAGGGGCCACAGAACTGTTGTGCCCATATATAATATCTGAAGCCTGGACCACTCCCCTTGGACCAAAGAGTTAAAGATCCTTTTTCTCTGTACCTGGGTGAGGTGCACCTAGGTGAGGCTGTCTCCCTAGATCCAAGTCCGGTCACTGACTGTCTATGTGGCTCATCTGTATCCTCCCTGGGCCTCCGTTTCCTTATGTGTCAAATGGGGACAACACACACTAGGAATGAGGGATCTTGGGAGATGCCAAGAAGCAACCACCTCAAAAGAAGTGCTTAAAAACGCTGCTTCCCCAGTTTCTTCTTTCTGGTCATATCACAGTAAAGAGGATTGTTGCCAGGGGGTGGTGGCTGCACGTGGGAGAACCTGCCTGGTCACACTGCCACCAGGAACCAGAAGGAAGGTTGGCAGGTTGGTTGGTTTTAGATCAGGACATCGGTGGGATAGTTGCAGAGTCTCTGCCCTCTAGTGATAGTGATCTGGAACTGCACCACCTGATACTTTTCTTTGGAGGGCATCCTATGTCCACGGTGGACACTTCCAACAGTACTCAGAGTTATATTTGTCTTTACCCAAAGTCTGCCTGTTTAGTTCCTTATGGCTCCTCCCCACTCCTGACTGGTGACTTATGAACATTGCATGAAAGTATGACTTGTTACCAGGTTTTAGGGAGACTCTCAGAACGCTCTATTCTTCTCATTTGCAAATTAACATCAGAGAAGTGATGCTATGCTTTGTATGCTCTGAGTCTTCCTAATTCACATCCTTGGGCTTGGTTGGGCTGGTGGTGTGCCTAGCATAGCCCTGTATCCAGCGTGTTTGGACCTCAGCTGTAGCTCCGACCCTGTCCTGCATCTCCCGGGCCCTTGAGTGTCCAATCCCTCAGTCCATAGTGATACAGAGCTCCTCTGGGGCAGGACCAGGCTGGGTGGATACCATAGAGCACTTGCTGAGTTCAGATGACCCCCACCTCTCTCATTCCAGAGCCTGAAGATCCGACTGTGCCAGGTGCAGAAGAAATGTCACAGCGAGAGGTGACAGAGACAGCTACTGGAGGCCAGTTTCCATTTCCAGAAGGGATATTTGATATCAAATCCAGCTTTGGTATTTGATACATATCCATGTGCTGGGAGCTACAATGTGAGGCACACATGCACACCTGCCTGCCGATGAGCACACAGCATCCATCACCTTGCACACAGGAGGACACACAGGTGTCCACATGTGAATGCACTAGAGTTGGGCACTGGTGACTGGAGGAGCCTTGACTCCCTCCTGGGGAGGCTCAGCCAAGCACTCGGGGCTGCCTCTCCTCACCGCTTCCCACTGAGCTACTATCACTCCAGCAATAAAAAAAAAAAAAAAAAAAAAATGTTATCAGGTTGGCTTCAGCCAAGGACAGAGCTTAGATTTACTTTTTTAAGCTTTTTGAGATACAGTTCACACACCATAAAAATGTACCTCTCTAAAGTATATCCTTAATGCTGCCAGTGTAGTCAAAATTATACCGTTTAATTCGAGAACATTTCATCAACTCTGAAAGATATGTTAGTACCTTCTGTTAACATAGTCACACCCCGCTCCGCCCCCGGTCTCCGGATGCTTGACTCTTCTTGCATCGAAACCACGACGTGTGGATTGCTGTCACTTTGTAGTGAATTTGAGGTTGTGGAGTGCTTGGCTCCTCTACCAGGAGAGTCTGGCGCAGAGTGGGTTTTAGGCGTAGTATGATCCAGTGCTCAGCAGCACTCTGAAGGACCCGTTTTGTCTGCCACCTTTAGCACAGGCTCAAGAGACACGCTCAAGCCTAGAACCCTGAGTCCCTCTGAGCAGAGGGGACAGGCCCATCTTGAGTGCCCAGTAACAGCGGCAGCATTGAGCAAGCCCTGCCTGGTGAAGAAAGCCTTATCACCAGGCGCTGTGTGTAATTTCTGAGTAAGGTGCGTCTGTCTAAATGGCTGCTGTGTGTTCGTTTCGTCCTCTTTCCAGTGTCAGAGATAGCGTGGTGGTGCCGAGGCATCTCAAGCATCTCCCATAAGGCCCCACCAAGCCTGTGGGTCTCTCTTAGTCACTCAAGCAACACAAATCCATCCAGGTGCCCAAATGCACCCAGCATGGTGCTTGATATAGCTGGAGATGGGACAAGAGATATGAATGTCCCTCAGAGTGGGGACTGAGTGCGGTCGGGTGTGGCTTTTTGAAGGAATCAGTGAGCAGAGGCCAACAGTCACATTCGGGAGACCACACAAGAATCTAGACTCCGGGTCATTTATTTCTGCCGATAGCAGGCTGTATAGCTTCTGACAAGACACTTGACCTCTCTGAGCCTCTGTTTACTCACTTGCCTGGTGGTGCTGATGCCATATCCTTTGTAGATTCACACACACACACACACACACACACACACACACACACACACACACACACACACACACACACGCCGCCACTTCCTTGTTGCTGCTGTGGCCCTGGGAAGGAGTGTCAGAGCCAAAGCAGCAGCAGGTGAGAGATTTATTTTCCTTTCCTGGAATTTATATTGGAAAAAATAGAGACTGAGAATGAGCTTGTTACTACTTTTGGAGCCCGAGGATGCTTGCTGGTCAGGACACAGTCTCAAAGACCAGAGGTTCAGCACACCCTTGAGGGAAGTCCCACAACATCAAGATGTGATCTCCAGGACCATTTCCCAGCATCCAGTCCTCAGAGAGCTCCCATGTGTGCCAAAGGTCTGACTGTGGCCCCAGCCATCATGATGAGCCCCCTCACTCTGCCTCCTTTTCTCTCCATTGCTCCTCGGAGGAGGAGGGAAGGGGAGGGTGAGAAGGGGAGGGCAAGTCATAGGAAGCTTCTGGGGACTGTTGCAATGAGAGAGCAGGTAAGGTTCTGGAGCTTACTGGTAGAGATAGTGTTACCCACGCTGGGGGACTGTCAGAAGTGCCTGGGACAGGCTGAGAGAGAGTTGGTGGCAATTGGTGGTGGCAGCAGAGCAGGACCTCCCTATATGCATGGTCTGTCACCTCTGGGCTCCAAGACTGCTTTTCTTGCTGTAACTGTGGCCTCCTGATGCAATGTGCTCCTGACAGTTTGACTGTTAGAAATCTCAGAGTCACAGGGAATGTGAAGGAGTCCCCCAAGTCACCAGATACATGGGAGCGCGCCTGAGCCACAGCAGCCTGGGAGCTAGCAAGGGACTCCGATCATGGGTCCCCAGAAGCTGCCCACCCTGAGTGGGCACATACACAGCTTGGAATACATCGGCCCTCAGGAGACCTGGAAGAGCAAAGCCCCTCTCTGTGCTGATTTTTCTATCCTAAAGTTGGATGGGGAGATGTCACCCCACACACACACACACATGGAACCTGACACTCCTCCTTCAGACCAGGGGTCACGGGTTTCCAGGGAGACACTCACTGTCATGAGTACTTCAGCCACGATGCTCGCTTCACAGGCCTGTTGGTGGGTGCATGTGGATGCTGAAGAGCAGCTGGAGGAGAGCTGTGAACAGTGGTGGGTGGTGAATGGCGGAGGGCTGTCACCAGGGGGTAGCAGGCTGCCATGGGCAGAACGTGGGTGGGGAGATCTGCAGCAGGTGAAGCTGGGGAAAGGAAGGCTGTGTACACCGGTCAGGAAAGGGAACAGGGGAGGAGGCTGAGCGTCAAAGCAAGGAGGGGGTCGTCCTCTTGAGTGAATTTCAGAAGGAAGAAGCTGGGGGAAGGAAAGTGGCCAAGACACCGGGGCAGAGACGTCATGGGGGCTAAAGGGCCAAGACCATCATGGCTGTCTGAGAAGGGGACAAACTGCTATCAAGGAGCCCTACGCCAGGCTAAGTGCAAGGTTCAGACTTGGGTCCAAGGGCTGCAGTGAGCAGGGTTAGTTACTTTTCTTGTTTCGTGACAAAATACTCACCAAAGCAACTTATGGGAGGATGGGTCTATGTGGACGCACGGAGGGACTGACTACAGGCCATCATGGAAAGGGAGAAGGATGGGGCAGCTTGTCACCATGTGTCTGCTGTCTGGAAGCACAGAGAGGCGGATGCTGGTGCCTAGCTCTCGCTCTCCTTCGATTTTTCATTCAGTGCAGGCCCCCAAACTTAACAAAAATAAATAAAATAAAATTGGCATGGATAGTTCATAGTCAAGCAAATCACAAAAATAATTAATAATGGCCTATAAACATGCGAAATGTTCCAGCCCTATAATTTTTGTCCATCAAAAATACAAATTAAGCTACCATGTAAATGCTTCTAAGAAGTCCTCTCTGACCCGGTGGTTCTGTTTACATAAATTCTCTGGAAAGCGATTTGATACCGGGTCCTAGTGCTAGTCAGGTATCAGCAGAATTGAAGGTCATTGAGTATGGACCCCTCCCCTACAGCAGCTTGTAAAACCAGGAATTGAAGTTGTGGGGCAGTGAATGGGGTCTGAGGGACCAGCAGGATGGCTGGACAGGTAAAGGCGCTGTGATGGCTAATCTCAGTTGTCAGCTTGACACAGCTGACAGCTGGGAAGAAGGACCCTCAAATGAAGAACTGCCTCCATCAGATTGGCCTGTGGGCTTGTCTTTGGGGCATTTTCTTGATCGTTAATTCATGTAGGAGGGCCCAACCCACTGTGAGAGGTGGTCGAGGGTTGTTTAAGAAAGATAGCTGACCTCGAACCTAGGGGGAAACCGGTGAGCAGTGTTCCTGTTCCTGTTAGTCTGCTTCAGTGGCTACCCTGACTTCCTTCAGTGGTAGACCATGACAGGGAAGTGTCAGCCAAATTAACCATTTCCTCCCCAGGTTGCTTTTGGTCATGGTGTTTATCACAGCATCGGAAAGCTGACTAGAATAGGTACTTGCTGCCAAGCCTGGCGACCTGAGTTTTTTCTCCTGGACCCACGCGGTGGATGAAGAGAACTGACTCCTGTATGTTGTCCCCTGACCTCCACATGTGTGCCATGTTACACACGTGTGTCCCCACCTAAATAAAAAGTAATTTAAAAAAGAATGGAACCTGAGTCATATCTCTGGCTCTGGATGGAGACACAGCATTCTAAACAGCCCATAAAAGCCCATAAGATTACTCTCCACTCATAGGCTTTCTGATAAAAACAAAGAACTGTTCCCTCCCCATTTAAAGTTAATCCAAATGGTCCTGTCAATCACCTGGACAGGAAATGCCCTCTCAGGAAACTGTGTGTTTCACAGAGCTTAGAAAACGATTATGGAGCCTGCTTAACCAGGTTGGCACAACAGTCTCTTGCCGTTGCCACCTCTCTCTTGAGAGTGCCCACTTCAGTTTGTAATAAACACATTTATCATCACATGATCTTGAGCTAAGCGTTTCCTGAAATGTGTCTGCCATCTTTCTTCCTTACATTATGACCTCAGACTGAGCGGGCACAGGAATGTGCTCCTCAGTGGTCCACCCTCCAAGTGCTTTTCTATGTGGATATGTATCAGCTCCCCAGCATTGCTTCAGAAATAACCTCTGTGCTCTGTGAACTCATTACAGGCAATGCATCTTTCTGGATGCTGTTAGTTCTTGGATTGCTTTTCACTTTGCCGGCACCAAGATGAAAACCCCTGTGTGCTGAGTTACAATTAAACCCACTTCATATGATAGACTGAATTATTGGCCCTGGGTTGCTATCCTGATGTGGCTATGTAAATCAATACTTTGGCCAGAGCTCCCTGGTAGACAGTCTGCATTTCCACCTCAGAATTTGGGTTGACAATGTGATTTCCTTTGTCCAATAAGATGTTAGAGAATTCTGACTCTAGCAGAGAATTAACACGTGATTGTGAAGTGCAGTTTAGCACCCAGGAGCTTGACCATGGTGAGAACATGCTTCAGGGAGACTCGGGGCTCCAGGAGGATAAGAGCTGAATGGAGCAGACACAAGAGAACCTGACACTTGCATCCACCTAAACCATTTGGTCTTTAGTCAATTCACATGCCCATGCATCATCAATAAATCTTAAGAGTGTAAGCCAGTGAGTGTGCATGTGGCTGCTTGTTACACAGCAATAGCTGACTGATATACCTTCACACTGTTTCTAATACCACACTCCAAACCAAGAGTTACCTTCATAAGCCAGTCTCCCTGAGGGACATGAATTATATCTTCAAGGAAATACAACATGTCTAAATATGGGAGAGAGGTTGGGCAGGAGAGATGGATCAGTGGGTAAGAGCCCTTAATTGCTCTTGCAGAGGACTCCAGTTCAATTCCCAGTACTCTCTTAGCAGCTCACAATCATCTGTAACTCCAATTCCAGAGGATGCATTATCTTATGACTTCTGTGGGATCCTGTATGCAAGTGATGCACATACACTAAGATGTACACACACACACACACACACACACACACACACACACACACACACACACACATTCTATTTCTTTAAAGTGGGAGAGAGCTGGAAAGTTAGCTCAATAGTTAAGAGTACTTGCTGCCCAATTGTAAAGACCAGAGTTTTTCTCCTAGCACACACATCAGGTGCTTCCCAGACACCTGTAACTCCAGCTTTCAAGGAATCTGATACCCTCTTCTGGCCTCCATGGGCATTCACACACATGCATACACACACATACACACATAAACATGCATAAAAAATAAAATTAAAATTAAAAGTGGGCCGGGCGATGGTGGCGCACGCCTTTAATCCCAGCACTCAGGAGGCAGAGGCAGTGAGTTCAAGGCCAGTCTGGTCTACAGAGTGAGATCCAGGAAAGGCGCAAAGCTACACAGACAAACCCTGTCTTGAAAAACCAAAAATAAATAAATAAATAAATAAATAAATAAATAAATAAATAAATAAATAAATAAATAAAAGTGGGAGGAAAGTCTATGTTGCCTTGGAAACAGTGATTCAATATGGATGGTAGGGTTGATTCATATTTTGCCTTTTGTTCTGTATACTTTTACATCTTGTCTGAAGTGTCTACAATAAGCATATTTACCTTTAATAATCAGAAAAAGAAAATTGATTTAAAAACCAGAAATAAATTCTTCTGGGTATGTTCTTGATTCTAACTCTTAGTGTCCCCAAGAAGGCAAATGCCACACACTCCAGGCAGGTTTTGGGAGGCCAGTTCTCCAAAAGGAGGGAAGAAGTCAAACGCTTAGTTCAGCGGCCACAGAGCAAGGAAACAAGAACTCACCTTGTCGATTTCTCAGCCACTGGGCCTTGGCAGATAACGAGCAGAATGACACAAAAACGTAACTGTCACCTCAAAGGGAGGAAGAGAGAGCTGATTCTGAAGTCAAATTTAAATGAACACTGCTCAGGAAGGCGGATTCAGGTTGCCAGCCAGAGACCGTGTCCCCACGTGGCAACGGTTTCAGGGAGTTTTTTATATTAACAGAACAAAAGAAGTCCTAAGTCAAGACACTTTTCAAATCCATTGGTAGAAACATCTGGTAGGTGGCCACAGTAAAGCAGGGGAACCTTTGCTATAGGCTAAGATGCTGTCTGATGCTGTTCTTGGGCCTTTGGGTTGGTAGAAGCTGGGGGCCTGTTTGCACATTCCAGAAGGATTTACCTAATGGTCACAAGGATATTTAGGTAAGACACAGGGTAGGCACAAAATGTTTAGGAGGCTAAAGATAGCCCAGGATAATTTGGCTCCCAACCTATAACATTCCATCTTCCGGGATCACAGACGTTTTAAACATCTCATAATCAGCCTTGTAAAATGTTCAATACAGGTGTGGATTTTCTTTTTCTGGGAAATTCAGTTTACCGGCAGCAGAAATAAAATGGGAAGAATCACCAGGCTCTCTGGAAATCCACACTGCCCACTTCCTTTCCTTAAGTGGTCCCTACTGGTGACTGCATGGTTATTGTAAAATGTTGGGAAGCTGGTGGGTATGTTGTTTAGAGGAAAGTGGATAACAATGATGTCTCAAGTCTATTGGCTGTCCTCTGGGCAGCCATCTTGGGATCTAGTTGCTTTTAGCCAATTGCCGTAAGAAATCTCCCGACACGCTGTTCTATGAGACTAGCTAGAGAAGTGGACAAAGTAGGTGAGTAATACAGTATGTGCAGAATGGCACTGGACAACAGTTGTACTCTGCTGTGGGATGGTCTGTATGTCAAATTACTCTGATTGGTCAATAAATAAAACACTGATTGGCCAGTGGCTAGGCAGGAAGTATAGGCGGGACTAACAGAGAGGAGAAAAGAAAGAACAGGAAGACAGAGGGAGTCACTGCCAGCTGTTGCCATGACAAGCAGCATGTGAAGATGCCGGTAAGCCACGAGCCACATGGCAAGGCATAGATTTATGGAAATGGGTTAATTTAAGCTATAAGAAAAGTTAGCAAGAAGCCTGCCACGGCCATACAGTTTGTAAGCAATATAAGTCTCTATGTTTACTTTGGTTGGGTCTGAGCGGCTGTGGGACTGGCGAGTGACAGAGATTTGCCCTGACTGTGGGCAAGGCAGAAAAACTCTAGCTACAGTACTCCATGGATCAGGCCAAGTGGCCAGGCCACCCCTAGAGAGAGGATCTTGGTAAAGGTGTGAATATGGAAGAGGACTGGGAGAGGGAGGGCCCGAGGCCACATGACCTTCTCAAGGCTCCCACCCAGGAGCTTCCTTTAGAATCCAGGCTCTCTGTCTCCACACAGAGAATGGATGGACTTGGAGCAGGTACAAAAGTGCCTCCATTTTCCAGAAACCACTTCAGATGTTCCTCTGGTGTAGAAGCCAGAGCTGTGCCCGGCCAGCCCGGGAGGGTATGCCACCATCAGAATTCAAGAAGTGCTTCTTTACAGAGTTGGCCCTGGGGAGCCATAGCTGGGTGCTTGGATGGAAAACTGACCCATGAGTTATGTTTCCAAGCCTGCAGGTCCACTTTAAACCACAAAGGGAGCTGGCCGGGGGTGAAGCCAACTTGGACAATTATTTATTTTCCAAACACCTTTTTTGGTGGCACTTGGGGACTGAATCCAGAGCCTTGCTATGCTAGGCCAGTGCTCTGCATTGAGCTACATCTCCAACCCTCCTTTATTTTATTTATTTATTTATTATTATTATTATTATTATTATTTAATCAGGGTCTCTCTACATAGCCTGGTTGTCCTGGAACTCACTTTGTGGACCAGGCTGGTCATAAACTCACAGAGATCAGCCTGTCTCTACTTCCAAATGCTGGGATAAAAAGTGTGTGCCACCAGCCAGGGCAGAACTTGTACAGGTGGGTGCCTGGGGCCTCTAGAGGGCACAGGATGACCTCTTCCTTTTGGTTTCTCCTGCTCAAGAGGACACTGTGTGTCAGCCCTCTCTTGACCTGATGGAAAATTAAATATCTCTATTTGTGAGGCTCCCTCCCTACCTTTGACCTGTTGGGATTGTGTGGGCCCAAGCAATTTCCTCAGTGCAGAAAAGCAAGAATGTTTCTGTAGTCCCTGCCCAAACATACACGGCTTTCTGAGAAAAGAGACAACTGCACTGTGTCCTGAGGGGAGGGACAAAGCGGCTTTGTCCCTCAGATAGCACGGGCCTTTCCTCTGAGCCCGTGAGGAACTTCCTCTCTCAGGACACCTGCTTCTGCCTTTCCTTGATTCCAGAAAGCTCTCCCTTCATTACAGCTTGACCTCTACCATCTCCAATCCCCAATCCCATTGTTCTTCCAAGTCTCTCCCCCAAATATGGCCTGGCAGGTGTGAGGCAAGGCTCTGCTCCCTGGGGGAGGGAGGTGATGGGTTAGGGATTGGGGTGGGGTGGGGCAGGGGTGGAGTTGAGGGCCAAGGGCTTCTAGATCTTCTTTCCCAGCTGAAGAACAGTCCCAGAATCTAGACCTCAAACCCTTTTCCAGCTCACGGTAGGAGCAAGACAGTGTTGACATTGGGCAACAGAAGCCTAAAGCTCACACAGGCCTACGGTTAGTGCTGAGGGTCCTGCCGCTCACCCAACCTGCAGTTGGCGAGGAGGGGAGTGTTTGTTCAGTCAAAAAACACAAAAAGGAAGGTGCACCCTGGAAGGGGCCTGTATTGTTCTTGTTACTTCCGGCACAGCCTCCTTGTGCTGATTCTGAGAGACACCAACAGCCTTGTACGGGCACCCCACACAGACCTCTTTGGGGTGTCACTGCCATGGCTCGATCCCCATGGCTGGTGTCAGGCCTCACGGTCTGTTGTGTTATGTTTATGCACACTAGAATGAGTAAGACTGTGGCCCAGAGGCCATCACGCCAAGCCCACACTTCCCAAATGCTTTCACAACCCAGCCACTTATGGCTGAGAAACCAAGCCCGGTGAGGGCTGACCTGTTCAGGAAGCAATGCCTAGAGAATGGCGTCATGAGTGTGCCTGATGCCACTGCCTACTTGCATAATTACCATGTTCTCCTGTCCCTCCAATCACAACAGCAGGGCATGTCACCATAGGGGAAAGTCAGGTCCCGGCCTGGGAGTTCAGAGGGCCCTACAACCAACCCCCAGTGCAGTCCAGGAAGGCTTCAGAGAGCAGATAGACTGTGGAGGATGGTAGCTTTGGATCGAAGAGCCTGTAGGAGAATGTGCCTGGAAGAGCTGTCTGCCTTGAGCAGCCTGAGACAGAGCAGACAAAGAGACCCATCTTGGCAGCACAGCCCAGTCTCTCAGGCTGCACACAGAGGTCAGCGTCCTCATGAGAGGCCTCACCCTGTGAGGCCACAGGTAGGTACCCACAGTGGCCATCCCTGGCTTCTCCAGAGTCACTTGAACTCCAGGTAGAAGATGCAGGAAGAGAGGACCATGTGTCCCTGCACGAGGGCCACTCCAATGATCATCCAAACAGCTTTGGAGCTGAGTGGAGGTTTCCAAAGCTTTTCTTCCCCTAATCATCTTCCCAGGGTTCAGGACGAAGCCTGATGAGTACAAGGGGGAAGGCCTCCATTTCCCCAGTGGGAGACAAGCCTCCCCACCCCCACGAGTCGTTTCATTGGGAGGGATTGTTACAGACTCCACTACTAAGTATATATTTAAAAACAAAACCCAACTTTTTCTTTTGAGACAAGGTCTCATGTTTCCCAGGTTGGTCTTAAACTAGTTAAACCCAGGATGACCTTCACTTTCCAACCTTCCTGCTTTTACCCTGAGTGCTGGGGTTACACTCACTGTATGTGGTGCTGGGGTTCAAACCCATGAGCTGAGCAAGTACTCCATCTTCTGAGCTATATCCTCAGCCCCTGAAAAGGTTTTCTTGACCACTCAGAATACCCACCCCTCTAACTGAGTGAGAAATGAAAGGACCAAAGAAGACCTAGGCGTTGCCTAAAGACACACAGCGATAAAGGACAGCGTCAGAAAAAGCCAAGGGGTCAGGGTTCCTCACGGGCTTCAGCCCATTGTTCTTTCCTTGGACCGAGGTTGGCTTTGTTTGCAGTTGCCGAGGTCTGGAGATGGGGTGCAGCCCAGCTCAAGGGTTTCTAACAGCCTTAGCTTGCAGAAAGTCCTCACCATGCCTCAGACCACACCCATGGGACCACTCCTGGCCCAGCCATTCTTCCACCAAGGGATGCAAAGCTCAGCCTGGACCAAGTCCAAGATGAGGAGTCAGAGAGTGCGGGATCCAGCCTGGGCACAGTGAGGCACACTTGTAATCTCAGCAATCGGGCAGTAGAAGCAGGAGGATTCGGAGTTCACAGACAGCGAGGGCTACGTGGCAAGAACTTTTCTCACAAGAAGAGGCTAGGTAGAGGCAGAGAGCAGAAGTAGGTAGTCCCAGCAGGGGCCACTCCTAGCCCAGGCTGCTCCTGTCATTTCTCTGGATTGAGTTCACTGATGGAAAAAAAAAAACAAACAAACAAACAAACAAACAAACAAACAAAAAAGCCTGGAGTTCTAGCTACCAAAAAGGCTAAGACAATACGATCACCTGAGCCCAGGGGTTCAAAGCCACCTTGGGCAACCATGGGGCCTGTCCTCAAAGCAAAGCAAACGAGTAGCAGAAACTCTGCAAAAGTGAAGAAGAGCATGAAGTAGCAGGGCAGAGAGTAGGCTGTGGCTCCACACCAGGCCATAGTTTCTCTGCAGTGCATCTAGCGTGGCACTCAGGCTACCTAGGACTCAAGGAAGGTGTATGGTGTAGATATGGCAAGTAACTTTTTTTTTCTCGAGACAGGGTTTCTCTGTGTAGTTTTGGTGCCTGTCCTGGATCTTGCCCTGTAGACCAGGCTGGCCTCGAACTTGTGATCCTCCTGAAGGTGGAGGGTCCCAGTGTGCCTGGTTGTGAGTGCCCTGCACAAAGGACCCAGGAATAGTGAGCTGCTGTGGCTGCTCCCGGCATTCCCATTGGTCCACACTCCCTACCCAATGAATGTATGTAGGGTACAGGCATCAAAGACACAGATGTTGGTTTGAACAAGAGCCTAACTGGGCTGGTGGGAGGGTGATAGAAGACACGAACATAAGAGGAGAGAACTGGATATGGGCACCTGGAAGTATTAATACAGATATGCCTAGACTTCATAATAGAGCTGTACTTGATAAAGCAATCACAAACTTAAAACATTGTAAAGGGCTGGGGAGATACTCAACTGGAAAGGTGCTTGCCCCACAAGCGTAAGACCTGAGTCCAGTTCCCCCAGAGCCTATATTAAAAGAATCCCAGATGTGGTGGTGCGCTTTTGTAATCCCAGCGCTGGGGAGGCAGAGACAGTAGGCTCCCAGAGGTTCTCTGGCCAGCCAGCCTAATGGTATCTGTGAGCTCCGGGTCCAATGAGAGACTCTGTCCCCCCCCCCAACAACAACAACAAAAAAGGTGGAAGGGCTGGAGTGAGGACTCGGGGTGAAGAACACTTACTGCTCTTCCTGAGAACTTAAGTTCCATCCCCAGCACCCATGTCAGGCGGCTTCTCGTCTGTCTATAGCTCAAGCTCCAGGGCAGCATCCAGCACACCTGGCCTCCACAGACCCCTGCACTCTCATGCACATACCCACATGCAGGCACACACACCTACACATACGCTACTAAAATTCCTTCCCAGGGGTTACATGTTAACCCATCCTCCCAAGGTCTTGAAGACAAACCAAAGCACAATTCCATGCAAGTTCACTCTGTGAAACCAGTGAGTTTATTGGGCTTCCTTACAGAGCATAGGTGGTGGTGGGGGGGGGGGGGACAATTACAGGGGTATGGGTGCCCCTCCCCCAACTGGTAGCTGGAAAGCCTTACCCAGAAGAAGTAAACGTTTCCCTGTAGTCACACAGATGGAAGGAGAGTCCACATCCGCTCTCCAGGAGTCCACAGCCTGTATAGACTCTAGTCCCAGGCCTTGGCTGCATGTAGAAGTGGTGGGAGCAACTGGATACTCAGCTGAGGCTTTCCTGCCCTACTCTTCCTTTCTATTCGGGGGTACAAACAATCAACAAATACACCTGGGCTGATCTTGTGTAAGGGGGACAAAGCTGAACTCCTCCAGACGATGGTTGTTGGCTTAGAGGACATTTAATCGTAATAACATAACTTAAAATAATAAAAATCTTTCTGTTGTTTTTAAATGACAGGGTTTCTCTCTGTAGTCCTGTCTGTCCTGGAACTCATTCTATAGATCAGACTGGCGTCAAACTCAGAGATCAGCCTGCCTCTGTCTCCTAAGTGCTGGGATTAAAGGCATGAGCTACCACACCTGGTTAATAAAAATAAATCTTAAAAAATAAAAATATAAGGTGGAAAGAAATAGAGGAAAACATCTAAGCTGACCTCTGACCTTGACATATGCAACACAGGCGCACACATCTCAACACGTGTACACACACACACACACACACACACACACACATCATAAAATGAAAACCACATTATGAATACATCACACCAAATGTACGGATCTTCCTAGCTTTGCACTGTGGAACGCTAGGGTGTGTTTATTGTTGCTTCCGGTGTGGCTGACTGGAACTGCCACTCAATTTGGCTGTCCAGTATTGTGAAGGTGTGAGACCACCTGTCACCAGCCCAAGAAAAGAACAAAACTGTTTCCAGCCAACATTATCACATTTACACCACAGTTAAAGTAGAAACACTTAAGTGCCAGGACCTTCTAAAATAGTTATGTGCTGTGTACAGAAGCACCCTTCTCCACACAACACCTACAGCAGCTCCTCCAGGGGTCAAGGGCTGGCAAATAAATCTACAGATGATGAATATTCCTTGTATGATGTTCAGTAATAATGAGCTTTTACACAGGGTGAGTCACCTACACCTGGCTCAGTCTTGCGTCTTCTACACAGTCCCACAGCTCCAGAGCCACACTCAACCATCCTGAACATTCATTCATTCAACAAACATTACCTGGATGGCTGTCAACCCACTGATTCATGAGTTGGAAACAGGTAAAATATTATTTAGTAACTAGACAGGCGCAGGCAGGTAACTTAATGTCACCCAGACCCGCGCTTCCTGAGCACATGTGCTCTGATCTTGAGCGAACTATACTCATGTGAACTCGTTGGTTAATTAATGAGGGCCATCTAATCTTCCAGACTTCAATTTCCAGTTTTAGTTAAAAGTCCTTCTGTCTTTACAAACCAGGACCGGCTTTCCTGATTGGGCTAACTCCTTTGCCAGTTAAAAAAAGCCCTCTGTGTCTTTAAAAGGAGGGCGGCCTCCTGTCAAATGAGTCCCAAAGCATAGGCTGAAGGTGCGTGGAGTCCCACCCACTTTCTGTGACGTCCTGCGTCTCTGCTTCTGATTGCCGGCTTCCAACGTCAATCGCGGGGAGTGCGTCTTGCTGGGACACAGTGGAGGTCTGCGCTCCGGTCTGAGGGGCGGTCGGGTGTATTCTGCGCTCGCCCCACACCCGCGAGGCCCGCGCCGCCCGACCCAACGGCGGAGTCGCCCAGCGTCTCCCGTGGCACCCGCTCGCTCCTCGCTGGGGCGGGACGTGGCCCGACGGCTCCGGTCACTATGGTCAGTGGTCGCGGGACGGGGAGGGGGGGGCCACCAGGGTTCGTATGCGTGCGCGCGGTCGGGCGCGAGGCTCAGCCCTTTCCGTCCTCGGGACGCTGAGCCCGGGGTGTGCTGCGCTGTCCCTTTGGGAACCTGCAGCCGGGAGATCCAGCCCAAACCGAGCCCTGCTGCCTCGTGTCCACTTCAGGTGGTCCCAGGCGAAGTCCTCGAAGTCCCGAGGCTTGTGCCTGGCTGGAGCTGGATGGGGCACCTCCGGGGTTGTGGTCCCTGCTCTTTGTTAAGTAGCACTCTGGTGGACAGCTTACAGCCCACCCATCGCGGACTTAGCCACTACAGACCGACTCTGCCCCAGCCAATCATCCCCAGGGACAAGCGATCTGGCCACCCGGGCAAGTCTTAGGGCCACTTGGACGTAAGCTCAGTCTCCTGATGGCAACAGGTCTGTGGAGTCAGGACCACATGAAGAGGTGTCCCCCAGTAGTGAAAAATGAGTTACAAGTCCCGGGAAAGCGATCTAAAAGAAACTACCATCTGAGCAGATCAAGCCCAGGAGACGCTGGGCTGGTCAAACCCTGGACTTGGGCAGGTTGGGAAACTGAGGCTAGACAGGGAGAAAGCTGATAGGGATTGTGGTGGTGGGACAGCTAGGACTTGAACCCAAGCCTCTGGTCCAGTGTTCTGTGTTGCATCAGCCCACCCTCCAGGTTGCCATGGGGTCAGGCCTCTTACAGGGGACTAAGTATGGTGGCTGCCCTATACTTTTCAACTTCCAGCAAAGGGCTCTCTGGAGCCTGACCAATATTAGTGCTTGGGATCGCATAGCTCTGGGCTCAACTGTTCTTTTTGTTTTGTTTAGTGATGCTGGGTTTTGAAACCAGGGCTAAATGCATGTTAGATAAGACTCAGCTTCTGAACTACACCCCAATATCTCACTTACAGTCTGGGCTATCCCAATAGCTGCTATGAGGACCCTGTTTGGGTTTTTTGTTTGGTTGGTTGGTTTGGGGTGTGTGTGTGTGTGTGTGTGTGTGTGTGTGTGTGTGTGTGTTTGGGAAGGGAGGTGGTATTCAACTAGGGCCTTTGGAATCCAGAAGATGGGTCGTGTAGGGGCCTGGTTCTTTGTGCTTACCCTTCCTCCCACATTTGGGTCACTACTTTGGGATGCTGCAGGGCTAGGGTCTGAGTCAAACCTGTGCTGAGTGTCCATGGGTAGCCAGGGCATCTTACAAGCCATCCTCCTGCTGGGGTGTGGCCAGAATCAGGGGGAGGGACTAGAAGCACTAGTTCCCTGCTTGTCCTTGGTACCCAAGCGTTCACTTGCTCTGCTGCTCCTGGAAAGTGGCCCCGGTATTTCTGCATCACCTGCCAGGGAGTGGAGCTATTGAACTTAGTTCTAGCCACGCAGAAGCTGGAGGCTGCGTGGCATCTGGGCACCACTGGTGGTAGCTGAGGGCGCCCCAGGGCAATAGGGGCTGGGACCTCAATGTCCATCCCTTACTGTGTAACTGGATCTGCCCTGAACCCAGGAGACCA
The DNA here is from genome assembly GCF_049852395.1 of Peromyscus maniculatus bairdii. Lineage (NCBI taxonomy): Eukaryota > Metazoa > Chordata > Mammalia > Rodentia > Cricetidae > Peromyscus > Peromyscus maniculatus. Next base: position 74,876,169 of record NC_134865.1, read on the forward strand.
GCCGCTGGGAGCCAAAGCAACTCCCCTCTGGGGAGTTTAGGTGCCTTGGAGAGAAAGACAATAGTTAAGACACACCAAATAGGACATTTGTCCAGGAACTAGTGACTGTTTACATGGCAGTTGTCATTATACACCTACTGTGTGTCGGGCACCTTGCTACATCCCCGGGGACCGTGGTTGATTTAATGTTTTTAAATGTTGGTTGAGGCTACCTGGTGTGGGCGGTGAGTAGAAGAGACTGTCTTGGGAATGACAGCATCTCCCGCTATTTCCATATCAAAGTCACTGGGCTGAGCTTGAAGGTGAGTCCCAGGCAGAAGACATGGCGTCCTCAGGAGTTAGGGCTGCAGATATCAAGGGGTTCACCCTCACTATAAGTGCTTTTACTTTTGGGGGTAAGAAGCATAACCACAAGTTCCTGTCTGCATTCTTCTAGTGTACATTCAACAGGCCACCACTGGCATCCTCCGCCTAGGTCGGGGCAGTGGTAAGAGACACATGATACCTGCTCTCTCCTGGAGTTCATGCCTGCGGGCCAGGTCACAGCCAGTGAATTACTGACATGGCCCAAGAGTTCAGCACAGACCTTGGGAGCATGGCACATTCCACTGGTGGGAAAAGCCAGCTGCTGGAAGCTGTATAGGAAGGACTGGGGAAAGAATACATTCCTGGTAGCAGGACATTTGGCTTACAGGCCTCGGGACGTGGTCAGAAGTGGGCATTCAGGGAAGAGTAAGCAGCTGATGGAGATGCAGGGAGGCTAGAGGAGCCCAGGGTCGTGAATCTGGGAAACTGGATGAGATCTGAGTGTTCCGTGCAGAGCTTTGCCTGCTGGGCTGTGGAGTTTGGGTCGTCTGCACATGAGGGAACTGTTACATTTTTGATGAATATGAAATGGTTTCTGGCTCTCTCTGATGCTGGGTCGTGGGTGGCCAGCTGGAGTGAGAGGCAGGCTTGCTCATTCAATGTGCTCACCAGGGTTACTGCAGTAAAGCCCTTCAGCAGGATAGAGCCACAGGGACTTGTTTTCTGGAAAGTCTGGAGGCTGAAGACCCAGGTGAAGGTACAGGCAAGGGCACACTCCCCCTGAAGATGTTTGGGAAAGTTCTACCCTGGCTTCCCCAAGCTTCCAGCAGTAGCTTGACTTGTGACATTGGAACTCATCTGCAGATGGCTTTCTTCCATGCATGTGTTTATACTCCTCTTTTAATAAGGAAATCAGTCATGGGACTGGTGACCCACCCTTCTTCATTGTGACCTCATCTTAACTAATTACATCAGTGATGACCATATTCCAAAATAAAGTTGCATGCTGAGGTCTGGAGGTAGGGCCTCAACAGTTCAGCTTGTAACACTCAGGATCCATTTTTGGGATACGTTCCAATGTTCCAGCGTTCCAGGAAGTGGAGAGCCAGCAGTGGAGCTGGCATTTGGGTGGAGGGAGCCAGTGAACCCACCTGTCAGATCATGGCCTGAACAAGCAAGATAAGGCAATAGGATGGTGGGGGAGGGGAGGGAGGCTTCTCTGCCGAGGTGGCATCTCCCAAGTCATGGAAAGAGGCAGAAGAACATTGGGACAAATAGAAACAGAAGTACGAAGGCACTGAGGTAGAAGTGTGTGTGTCCTGTTGGAAGGACAGGGCAGCCACTGTGGCTGGAGCCCCTTGGTGTACAAGGGCCAAATGGGAGGATGTCAAAGATTGAGCAAGCGAGCCAGTGGAGCATTTGAGGAGGTGCCATAATGCCACGGCAATGTCATAGACTGGGTGATTTATAATGACCAGACATTTATTGGCTTCTGCTTCTGCAGGTGGCTGGTTAGGCCATTATCAAGGCGCTGGCCTCTGGTGAGGGCCCGCACGTCTTCTTACTTTGTCATAACATGATAGAAAAAAAAACCCTCCTTGGGATGACTGAACTAATCCTTTCATGAGCGGGGAGTCCCCGGACCTTGTGACCTCTGAAAAACTGTCACATTGGCAGTTAAATTGCAGCTTGGTTTAGAGGGGACATTCAAACCTTAGCTTTCTAGCACGCTGCAAACCCACCCACCCCCCATGTTCTTTGCGTATACAAAATGCATTCATTCTATCCCAGCAGTTCCCAGAGTCTTACCTTATTACAGCCCAACTCAAATGTCCAGAGGCCAGGGCTGTGACCCATAAGCCAGACAGAGGTGAGCCAGACAGAGGTGAGACCCAGGCCGTGTCCTGACAAATCCTGCCAGCTGAGGGCCAGTCACCCAAGCGTCATGGTGGGCAGGCCCAAGATATACAGACATTCCCATCCCCAGAGAGGGAAGTCAGCCAGACATAAGGAGTAAGTCAGCAACTGAGTTAGGTCCTCTGATTCCAGAATAATCTTTGGCTCTGTGCTGCCTCCACGCTCTATTGGAACTGCCCACCCCTGGGATCCACTGGGCTCGACCTAGGCAGCAGCTCACCATCGCCATACTACATCCTCATGGCATTCTCTGCCGTGGGCATCACCCTAGTAGGGACTCTGCCTGGTTGCTCTGGGCCCCCACACTGTGTACCACACCCCAAGCTCTGACATTCTGCAGGCCTCAGGGCCAGCCCATGTAGACTCTACCAAGGCCACAGCTTTGGCCGCTAGAGCAGCAGCCCTCCCTGTGCCCTGATAGAGCCGGTCACACAGAAGATGTGCTGTCCTGAAATGTGGGGCACTTGCGAGGCTTCCTGGAAATGTGCACTTTAGGCACAGCCAGCCTCCAAGACCTCTGCTGTGTTTGAGGGTGTCTTCTACCTCCGTCTCCCCAAGTGACACCTAGCTTCCTTCTGTCCTAATTTCTAATCTCTTTAGTGGGTGGCCAACCGCTGGGCCATACCCTTGGTGCACAGATGGCGCTTCATTCTTTTACACAGTCAAGCTGTGAGTTTTCCAAAACTTTCATTCTCTTTACTTAGACATTCCATCTTTACATCATTTTTCTCCTCTCACATTTTAGTAGGTGAAGTTCCAAGAAGCCACACCACAGCCCTGATGATGGCTGCCCCTTTAGGTTCTGCTGTCTCATCCTTCCTAGGTCATTGTTCTTTTTTTGTTTTGTTTTGTTTTGTTTTGTTTTTGTTTTTCGAGACAGGGTTTCTCTGTGTAGCTTTGCGCCTTTCCTGGAACTCACTCTGTAGCCCAGGCTGGCCTCGAACTCACAGAGATCCGCCTGCCTCTGCCTCCCGAGTGCTGGAATTAAAGGCATGGCCACCACTGCCCGGCTAGGTCATTGTTCTTAAGTTCTGTTTTCCCATTTAGCCCTGGGGCAAGGACACCCTACAGTCAAGTTCTTTGCCACTTGAGGAGATGACTCTTCCTCCCAGCACTCTCCAGTACTTCATGCCTCCCTTCCATCCGAGGCTGCATCCTCATGGTCTTTTCCGTGCCAGTTCCTGCCAGCCTTCCCATACAAAGTCTCGGAAGACTCCCGCTTTCCTTTCTGCTCACCGCCTTGTCTTACTCGCACCAGAATTGCCCTGCACGGTGTGTTCCCAGCTGCGACGGCTTCTCCAGCATTCATCTGGGAAGTGTCCCAGCAGTACCCACTCCCCTGCTCCGAAACCTTCATGTCTTCAGGTATTCGTTATGGCAGCCCCTGCTCCTGGTTCCTGGCTCTGTCTTAGCCTGGTGTTGCTGGAATGGGTTCTCACTGGGTGATTTAGACCAAACAGCTTTATCGGGCTCAGAGCTTGAGAGGCTGGGAAGTCCTAAGATGAGGTGCCAGCCTCAGGCCAGGAGCTTCTTGCTTTCTTACCATGAGGGAAGGCATCACTTGGTAGAAGGGAGCTAGAGAAACTGTGTCAACCCTGGATACAATCCATGATCATGGTGTTGGTTCAATCCGGGAAGGCAGAATGCTGCCTTTTGATACAGTGACATCGGCAGTTAAACTTAGCAGCATGGAGGGAACAAATACCTAAGCCTAGCAGAGAATACTGAGGAAAGGCCATGCCTGTGAAGCAACCTGCAGCTGGCTGCTTGTGGAGAATGTGGGGCCAATTAGTGGAAGCCTGGAGCTCACCGGACACAGTGTATTCCATCCTTCTTGTGGGAGATGGTGAGAGTTCTCAGGCTAGACCCAGGAACCAGTGGAGCAGGGTAAGACAGTAGAAGAGGGTCCTGGATTTGGGGGTATACTATCTAGTTGAAGGGGTACCCTAGGGCCTAGAGAAGCCAGGGGTGGACAGATGAGCTACTGAGTAATCGGGGGTAAATGAATTAGAAGCGCTGCTTAGATGTCTGAGAAGTTGCCAGCTGTCTGAGGTTGGAGTCTTAGGGAGAGGAGAGGCAGGAGCTAAGATCAGGTGGGTGGCTGCTGAAGGATGTTACAGAAGTTCACACTATCTGGGGGAGGCAGAGCCCAGCTTCAGGAGCTCTGAAAACAGCTAGCTACTAAGATAAGGGGTTGGGGCCCCACCGAGAAGAGTCATGTAGTAAGCTGAGTAATCGTCACCAAAGATTAGCGTATCCTGTTCCCTAGCACCTTTGGATATATTACCATGGCAAGAGAGGTTCCGAAGTGTGACTCAATTAAGGGGCTAAAGTGAGACTTTAGCCTTAGTTATCAACTAAGGTGCAGTGAGGTCACCACCAGGGTCCTCACAAGGGGGAGGAGGTCCAGGCCTCAGTAAGGGGACCATGGGAAAAAAGGTGAGAGAAAGGAGTCATTCATCATGGAAGCCAGACAGCCTTTGACATGTATTTATCTGTGTTTGGGGGGGGGAGTAGACATGCCACAGAACGTGTGTGGAGGTCAGAGGGCTACTTCCATCCCATGGGTCCCAAGGATCAAACTCAGACGGCGCCCCCACCCACCCCCAGGCAGCCTTTAGGAATGGAGGAAAGCAGCCGTGGGGCAGCAGAGTCCAGAAGCCCCCGAAAGCACGGCCTGTCCACAGCTCGACTCCAGACGGAGGGGGCTGGACTCCTCATTGCCAAGTGCAAAAAAGTAAAGTGGTCATGTTCTGTGACACCAGGATTGTCCTCAGGTGTTGGAGCAGGAACAAGTCCTTCAGGGAGACAGGTCTCCCTCCACCGGGGCTTCAGTGATCTTTGGCTTAACTCCTCATCAATAATGGGCTTTTGGACACTCCACAGGTGTATCGATATATATAAAATGTGTGTGTGTGTGTGTGTGTGTGTAGATATTTGAATATGTGTATTCACATGTATATTCATCTATATAGAGTGAAAGAGAGACTTTTTTGGGTATATGTGTGTGATGTATGCCTGTGTGTGTTGTTGTTCATGACAGCAGATTGTACCAATTTGTGTCCATGTGTGTGGAGGCCAGAGATTGACATCAGATGTCTTCCTATAATGTTTTCTTAACGTGTGTGTGTGTGTGTGTGTGTGTGTGTGTGTGTGTGTGTGTGTGTGTAGTGTGCATATGAACCTGCTTCACAAGTGTGTGGGCACATGTGTACATGGATTGGCATGCACATATGTGTTCATGCATGTGGATGCTGCAAGTTGACACTGGGTGGTTTCCTCAATTGCTGTTTATTTAGGGAGGGTCTCTTGCTGGGCCTGGAGGTTGCCAATTCCAGGTAGTCTAGCTAGCCAGCATGCTCCAGGGACCACCCTGTCTCTGCTTCCTGAGCTCTGAGGTCACAGGCAGCTGCCACGCAGCCCAGATTTTAAGTGAGTTCTGGAGACGGGAATTCCACTCCTGACTCCTGTGTAGCAAGTACTTTGCTCCCTGAGCCCTCTCCCCAGCCCCTCTAGTTTTTGAGACAGGGTCTCCTCACTGAACCTGGAGCTCACCGACAGCTATATTGGCAGGTCATCAAACACTGGAGAGCTGAGTGTCTCTAAATACCCCTCCCATTGCTGAGGTCACAGGTGCGTGGCTTTTTATATGGGTGCTGGGTCACAAAACTCAGGCCCTTAAGCAGTAAGTTCATTACCCACTCAGCCACCTTCCCAGCCCCCAAGTAGACATTTAAAAGTACTCTCCTTCTGGTGTCATGGGGACTCCAGGCCAGCGAGTAGGGCCAGGGTTCAAGCCTGGGTGGCCTCTGGCAAAGACATGAGCATTCGAGAGGAGAGATTGAGGTTCTGAACCTGCTCTTCTGGGTGTCTTGAGGTCAGGCTGTGTGGTTAAGTGGTGACTTCAGGGCCTGGTTGGTGAGTCAATCCTGCCGGAGATGCTCAGATAGACCTGGGAGGCGCTGCTGGGCCTGGGGTGTGGGTGTGTCCTGGGGATGTGGGCGTGGCCTGGAATGTGAGCATGCTCAGATGCACTAACAGGATGGCTGGCCGGTAGATGGGGTTTGTAGGCAGAGGAGTGAGCTGAGGCCTGGCTGTGGAGTTGGTCAGTGAAACGTGCCACACCTCTGCTGCTGAAACTGTTGGTAAGCCTGGGCGCTGCATGCCCTGCTTAATTAGCATCTATTTGCAAAACAACAATTAAAGGTCTTTCCTGTGTCCTGGTTAGGTCTGACCGGACAGTCAGGTGCACCCTGTTTCTCTTTTCTCCATAACAACCTGGAATTCTCCAGCCAGGGTTTAAAAGCAAACACCAGTTCAGCCAAGGTCAAAACGCAGCTTTGTTCCAGATTCCTGGACTAGTAAACTGATACTGCCCTTAGGGTCTTCCTGCAGCTGAGGCTTGTCTCACCCAGGAATGCTGGTGGGTTTGGGTGGAGACTTGGGTTATTCTGTTTAAGGGACTGGAAGTGCCAGGGTGGAAACCTGCTTGTCACTAGGGCGCCCATGTATACACTTGGGGGCACTAGAAGCCGACCCAAGGCCCATCTACCTACCTTCCTTTCTTCCCTCCTTCCCTTCCTCCCCTCCTCCTCTTCTAAGCCCCATCCCCTTCCCGGAGACAATTTCACAGTGTAGCCTATGCTAACCTCAATTTCACCACCCCCCTGCCTCAGCCTCCTGGATGCTAGGACTACAAGCATGTGCCACCATACCTAGGTATGGCTTGTTTTGAACTAGTATTGAGTGGGGTAAAAAATCCCATAGTATCTGTAGCATAATATATATGTAAATATGTATTTTTTTAAAAATGTCTGGGTTGTTTTGTTTTTGTTTTTTGAGACAGAGTTTCTCTGTGTAGCTTTGGCACCTTTCCTGGAACTCACTCTGTAGCGCAGGCTGGCCTCGAACTCACAGAGATCCACCTGCCTCTGCCTCCCGAGTGTTGGGATTAAAGGCATGCACCACCACCCGCCCGGCAAATGTCTGTTTTTTTTTTTTTTAATAGAAAACGATATCTCATCTGTAGTCTGATTCATAAAGACAGAAAGCAGAGGAGTGATTTCCAAAGATGGGGGTCGGGGGACAGTGGCAGGTACTGAAGGCCATAGAACTGCGGACATCAGCATGGCTAAAATGGTATGTTTCATGCTATGTACATACCTACCACCACACTCCTTAAAGACACATGCACTTCAAAAGCCATAGCAAGCAGACCTTCGAGGGTTGGGGAATGAGTGAGGGACGGGGTGGGGGGACACAACAGAGATTAGGGACAAATGAGATACACTCAGAAAAAAAAATCTCCCACTGAGGCTGAGGCAAGGGTGCCGCTCAAGAGTGCACAGCTGGTTCCGCTGCTCGGTGTCTTGCTATCAGTGTGACTGCTTCAAATAGCTTGCGTAAATTTGTCGATGGCAGCAAGTTTACCTATCACACCAGGCAAATGCAGGCCCTGGGAAGCCTTCCCTGGTGTCATGCCTCCCCTCGGGATTCCTCTTGTGAGGACGAACGGAGTCCCTTTCCCTCTCCTCCGCTGATGCCTTCTTAAAAACCACCAAGGAAATATGGCTGCCTAGGCATCCTTCTGGGATCCCTGTGCCCCTGGTGTATTCATTTCTGAGTTTTGTTTGGGGCCAGAATCGAGTGCAAGGTTCATTAAATACAGTTGGGCCATTCTGCTCTGTAGCCTGGTGTTCAGAAAGCCCATGCCCCATTTTAAGTCAGCCATCTGTAAAACTGATTTTATAAACGAATGGTCATGGGGTAAGTGGCAAGACGGGAATGAGTTAGGAACGGGGCAAGGAGGAGTTTGGCTGAGCAGAGCCTGTGGCTGCTTTGCCAGCAGCCTGTGGGTCCCCTTGCCATGCATACAAGGGGTAAAGAGGGCTGTTCAGACTGATACCTCCCCATGGGGATTTGCCTCTTCAGGACAGTGTGAGCAGAATTAACTGCACACCAGCAATTGTGTGGCACACAAATGATGTCCCTATTCCATGATTTAGAAGTATAGTTATGCTTATATTCCTGGGAAGTCAAAGCTGGCTTGACCTAAGGTTTTTTAAAACCTCGTGATTGACACAGAGAAATCCTGTCTAGAAAACAAAACAAAACAAAACAAGCCAACAATCTGGGAATGAAATGGAGCCATTTCAGTCTGGAAGCCAGAGGTCCATGGATCTTTGAAAGGGAGACTAGGAACTGAAAAGGAAGACCATAAGGAAGAAGCTGGTATCTTTGGGGCACGGGTAGAAGGCTCGAAGGAGGTGGAGGAGAAACTAACTGACCCCTGTGGTGGTAGGATTCGCTTTCTTGTTTTGTTTTTGTGTATTTTGCAGAGATGGGGGTGAACCAGGGCCCTGCAATGTGCCATGGAGGGGGGGTGAACCCAGGGCCTTGCACATGTGCCATGGTGGGGGTGAACCCAGGGCCTTGCACATGTGCCATGGTGGGGGTGAACCCAGGGCCTTGCACATGTGCCATGGGGGGATGAACCCAGGGCCTTGCACACGTGCCAGGGGAAGAACCCAGGGCCTTGCACGTGTGCCAGGCAAGTGCTCCGCTGTTAAGTCACAGCCTCAGCCTGTGATACCTTCTAATGGCTGTGCCTAGTGTCACTTAGGAAACTGTTCCTTGATACCCTGCAGAAAGCCCCACAGACTGGCAAGGCTCTGGGAGACACCGAACTCCCATCAGGAACTTCGGGAGGAGGGCGTCCCTGGGGGGCGGCAGAAATGAAAGGTTGCACCCAGCCTCTGGGTAGGACGGTCTAACACTGCCCTGGACAGGACATTCCTTTGTGGTCTGGCCGAGGAGTCCTTTGAGCTCTGGAGTCTGGGCTGTGCCTCCCTAGCACTTGGGTGCGTTTGAACTTCACACTGATCTGTATTAATCACCTCCTAGCTCAAACCACCTGACCTCGGCAGTGCCTTGAGTATAATAATGGCCACCTCACAGGAGTGTTGTGATAATTGAGATAATGGGGATATACGAGCCTCAGTTCCAGAGCTTGGCACATAGTCGGTGCCAAGTAATGGGACCTGTCACCATTTCACACGGGTAGGGCTTAAGGGAGCAGCAGATCCTCAAACCATCCTCCTTATGTTGGCTTTCAACCTCTGATCACAGGATGACTGCTGTAAAGTAGACATTGTATCAGCTTCTCTATGCTCTTTTTATCCCAAGCCAAACCTTTCCCAGAAGCCCTAGCAGACTTTTTATGGGCCTAGAATATGCAGACTTGGGTCATCTAGCTAGTCAGCTTGTCCCAAAGATCCCCTGTACCAATCTCCTGAGAACTGGGATTACAGGAGGTTGCCCATTTAGCCTGTATATGTATTCTGGGGATCTGAACTCTGGTCCTCACGCTTACAAGGCAGGGGCTTCATCTACTGCGCCACATCCTCAGCCACAGAACCCTTATTTTAAGCTGGACTCTTTATGTGGGTCAAACAGCACTTTAAAGAACAATGTGTGTATGCACACACGTGTGTGTGTGTGTGTGTGTGTACATGCACACGCACACACGCATGCACACCATTGGCACAAACCAGAGGACAGCTTGTGAGAGTTGGTTCTCTCCTCCTTCCATGTGGGATCCTGGGTCAGTCTCCGGTGGCCACGCTCTGAGCCATCTCACCAGCCCAGCACCTTTTATTTCGCTCTGTGGAGAGCTCCATTCCTGGGTGGCTGGTGGCAAGAGTGCATGGCCAGTTGGCTGAGCTCCAACCCCTGAACACTCTCACCCCAGGCCTAGTGGAAAAGCACAGGTGAGGAGGTGACTGCCATCCCTAGACCCGTGGCATCCTCTGCCCTGCTTCCACCCTGCTTGCTGAGTCCTTCCAGGGCTTAGAGACCCTGACTCCCCACAAGGCATATGCTCAGGCTTGGTCTGACCTTGGCTCAGAGCTGGGCACCACCAGTAGGTGGTAGAAGAAGATGTCCCTCTTGGCCCAGACCTTGTGTAAGCTCAGATCATTACCCCGTCCCCAGTCCCTAGCACACACCCTCCAGTGCCACATGGGGTCACCTCACAGCTGACCTTTGCCCTGTGGTATCACTGGCTTTTGTGGAGGGATGGGAACACCTCTATATTGGTAGCATGACACCAACCTTGACACAGGGTGCATGTTCAGGAATTGGGGTGGGGGCAGTAAGTAAAGGAAAGAATGAATAAGTGAATGAATGAATGCGGCGGGAGCATATTCCAACATAGAGATTTATTAAGTCTGAGGTATAAAGTATTAAAAAATGTATCTGTTAGCAAATTATGAGGTCAGTTCTTTATAGCCAAGATACTTCATGATGGTGCCAGGCCTGATTGCCCCTGCCCTGGGACCAGACAATCTAGGCAGGAAGTCCCTAGGATGCCGGTCACATGCTCACACATCCCTTCCAAGGGGGGGACGACATGTTCTGGGTTGTGTAACTGGTTGTTCAGAGGCTATCGGTTCCAAGAGCCCTGCTAGTATTTTTGAAGCCAGCTTAGAATGTTTCTTCTTTCTCTTTCAGAGTGAAACATCTTTCAACCTAATATCAGAAAAATGTGACATTCTATCCATTCTTCGGGATCATCCTGAAAATAGAATTTACCAGAGGAAAATCCAGGTGGGGCAGAGGGTAGAGAGAGAGATGAGAGCCTCAGCGAAGGGGGTGGAGGTTGGGAGTAAAAAAGGGGACAGCTTTTGGAAGGCATGGAGTTCGAGCCAGGCTCCTGGACAAACTGAAACACTTACACCATTCTGACATTGGGTCTTTACCTCAGAAAGAAATCTTTCCTTGTGGGAAAACCATACATTTTAAAGCTAAGCACTGTTCTGAGTGCTGGATTTACTTGCTTGAGTCTTTTTTATGATTCTCTGTGGCAAGTATTTCTGTTCTCACTGGACAACTGAGCAAACTGAAATGTGGCCACATAGCTCCTGAACTGATGAGCTGGGTCTGAGCTCATCACTGCTGGACTAGGGGACATCACTGGGAGGCTTCAGGGATCACTCCCAGGGCTAGGGAGGAGGGAGGCCCCCACTCCATGGTGCCAATGGCAGATGGGCTTGGTCTTTGTTGACATTGCTGTGCAGTCTCCCATGGACCTTGCCGATACAGCATGGTGCCGGGGCCATTTCTTACTCTGGGCCAGGAGGCAGTCAGCAGCTCAGGGTAACACTGGTGTCCTGAGGTCTGCATGTGACCATAGGAAGGACATCCAGTAGGACTCAGGGTTGAGGAAAATCAACTCTGTGTGTTCCCTTAGCCTCTCAGGAGCTGAGAAAGAGGTACATTGTCCCCGACCAGCTTGCTTCAGGTGATCCAGATAAGCCCTATGCCTTCTTGTTGCTGGGGCTTCCCAGTCCCTTGAAAACCAGGCTGTACTGGCAAAACCCTGACTACTGTCCCACAAGACAGAGAGAGGCTCTAGGCCATTTCAGAGGGATGCTGGGAGCAGGGCCAAGAGTGGGTGGCATGCCACTCCTGACACCGTGGAGAAACATCCGAGGACGGCTAAGGCTGTTCAGTGTTCCGCACACACCACATTCAGCTGCCATCTTCCTCTAGGAACCCTTTCCTGATGAGAGAAGTCTGGGGTGGATGTCTCTGACCCAGGGCACCCCGGCTCATGTCCTCATACTGTCATCACATCTAACTCTCTGTCACTTTCCCTGACGGAAGGCTGCCTGGTGCCAGGGGCTGACTGGCATCCTTGGTGTCTCACATCCCAGTCAGTGTATTCATGTATCTGTGGGATGGATGAGGGTGGGGGGGCGCAGAAGGGAGGGAGCTATGGCCAGGCCAGTGGCTGACCCACGCCAGTGCCGTCGCTGCTGCTGAGGTTTGTGCGTCCTCTTCTCCCCCTTAGGAACTCAGCAAAAGATTTACCTCAATCCGAAAGACCAAAGGAGATGGGAACTGCTTCTACAGGGCCTTGGGATATGCCTACCTGGAGTCTTTGCTGGGCAAGAGCAGAGAGATCCTCAAGTGAGTGGGGCCTGTGCAGACTGCTCTCCTTCACTGTGCTGGATCTGCCCCGGACCAGGCTGTAGCAGGGGTGCTGAGAGCTGCCTGGTAGAGGCATGGCATGCCGGGAAACCTAGCTGCCCACTGAGATGGCGTTGATAGCAGCCCAGAGGCTGAGAAAGGTGCCAGTGACTTGTCTGGTACTTCCCTCAGCACTGCCTGAAGGCATGGCTCACCAACACGGGGTGGGCACTTGATATTTACTGCAAAAAGAAAAACCGATGTGGGGGCATACCGTAAGACACTTTTCAAACACCAACATGAGGAGGAGGAGGAGGAGGAAGAGGAGGAGGAAGGAAGGAAGGAAGAAAGGAAAGGAAGGGAGGGAGGGAGGGAGGGAGGGAGGAAGGAAGGAAGGAAGGAAGGAAGGAAGGAAGGAAGGAAGGAAGGAAGGAAGGAAGGAAGGAAGGAAGGAAAAAGAAAGACAAAAGGAGGAAGCTTGTCCCTGCTGGCCTTGGTCATGTTCTTTTTGTGTGACAGTGAGGGCACACGGTCTTCTCTTTCCTTCCACTGCATTGAAGGGCAGCCACCTTTGCCAAGACATTTGGCTGACCCTGATCCTGATAGTGAGTGCAGCCCAGCGCCAGGCTGGTCCTGAGGTTAATGAAGAGCTGCTTTCCATGGTGGCCAGGACAGACTCCTCACCATGCCCACAAGGGCCCTGTGACCCATGGCAGGAAGGGGCTATGCATCAGAGTGGGAACAGAAGCCACAGGGCTGGGGTTAGGGGCTGGGAGACCTGACTGGTGAGCAAGCTGGCATTAGGGCTGATCTCTAGCTACCCCTCATAAGCAACCAGAGCAGGGATCTGAGGGACAGAAGCGCCTGCTGGGGGTCCATGCAATCCTCACCCCACTTAGGTAACATCACCCAGCCAGCCACCTAGAAGCACAATGAGTACTAAATAGGAAACTGAAGCTTTGAGTGTTCTTTTATCTTTAAAATTAGACTTGTTTTATTGTATGTTTTGCCTGCATGCATGTATGTGTCCCGCATGCGTCCTAGGTGCCAGAAGAGGTCAGAAGAGGGCATGGAATCTCCTGGAACTGGAGTTATGGATGGTTGTGAGCTTGTGCTGGGAATCAAACCTGGATCCTCTGCAAGCGTGTGTTCTTAACACTGGGCCATCTCCCCTGCCTCGTTCTTGGTTTTCAATATGCTTTATTTCATTGTACCTTACACTATTTGGGTTTTAGTAAGGGGCGCTAATTCTTTAAGTGACAGTTGATTAGCGTAAGGGAGGAGGCAAAAAGAGAGAGAGAGGGACATGACCAGGGCAGACAGAAGTGGGCCCACAGGGATAGGAAGCCTTTGAAAGAGAACTGCCGCATCTGGGGATGATGACATCATTGCCTCCATTTCTTCATCTACAGCAGGGAAGGCATCGGGTCAGCATGCGTCCATGTGGAGTGCTCTGAAACACCACAAGGACTTCTGTGAGGCTGGCATGGACCAGGAAGTTGCCTGTCACAGCAACACCCTGTGTTCCCCCTATGCCCATCAGGTCTCCTCTCCTCTAGGTTCAAAGAGCGTGTGCTACAGACCCCAAATGACCTTCTGGCTGCCGGCTTTGAGGAACACAAGTTCAGAAACTTCTTTAACGCTGTGAGTTCACCCGAGCCACACTGGCTGAGGACCAAGGTCTTCCACATGGGCTGGGGCAGGGCAGGGTCATTTCCTGCTTGTGGGAGTATGAGGGAACAGGGGACCTCGGTCTGGAGGATTGTCAGTTTCCTGCCATTCTGAATGTATGGTGGGAGGGGACTCAATGCCAGGCCCCTAGATGTGCCTCTGGGCTTCAACATTAATACTTACTTGCAGTCTCAAAATGAGCTGAGGGGGTTCCGTGGGGTGGGGGTGGGGGGTGGGGCAGGTGCTTGCTGGGGCCTGTTCTGACGGTGGCAGCGTGAAGTTTTACAGTGTGGTAGAGCTGGTAGAGAAGGACGGCTCCGTGTCCAGCCTGCTGAAGGTGTTCAATGACCAAAACTCCTCGGACCGGATCGTGCAGTTCTTGCGCCTGCTCACATCGGCCTTCATCAGGAACCGAGCTGACTTCTTCCGACATTTCATTGATGAGGAGATGGACATCAAAGACTTCTGTACCCACGTAGGTCCCTAGGGCCCTCTCCTTGGGGATGTAGCCCCCAGCCTGGGCTTTGCTTGTCTGTCTCTCTCACATCCCAGGACCACTGTTTCTGCCCAGAGGAACATCCTTGCAATGCCAACTAGCAAAGTTAGCACCTGGAGACATCTTCCATGAGTGGCCTGAGCTCTGAGGCTTGAGCAAGCTGCTGCTTGTATTCCCAGGGAATCTCCTATCCGAAATCTCAGGATTTGGGACTCCTGTCACATTAGCCCTAAGATGGGGTTTTATTTAGATGTATTTATCTGAAGAAGGGACCCATGTGTAAAGAAGTGGACAATTTTCACATAGCTATCTGGATTTTTTTTTTTTAATTAGGAAGTACTGGGCCCTAAGTTGGATGGCAACTACCAGTAGGCACAAGAACAGCTGCCCTCTTTGGGGTCCCTGCCTCTGTTGTCTCTGCAGCATCAGAACCCATCCACACACAGGCTCTGGCCTCTGCAAGCACTTACACTTGGAAGCCTTTGATGGCAAGGTTCTTTTAGTTTTAAGTTTTGATGCTAGCCTTAAAGATTCCTCCTCTTTTGCACATTCCTTAAAGGGTCTGGAATAAAAATGGCTTAGGTTCGTTTTCTGCAAGCTCAGGAGTCTGTGGCCGTGTTGTCTGTGACGGGTGGGTTATCAGCACCTGCGCCCACACGTGCTTCGGAAGAGCACCCCCCAGCACAGGTGACCTCGATCCTGACCCACTCACCCTCCTCCCCAAGCCTCCCTCCTAAGTGTTTCCTTTTGGCGTTGCAGGAAGTGGAGCCCATGGCCATGGAGTGTGACCACGTCCAGATCACGGCTCTGTCGCAGGCACTGAACATTGCTCTGCAGGTGGAGTACGTGGATGAGATGGACACGGCTCTGAACCACCATGTGTTCCCTGAGGCTGCCACCCCTTCCGTTTATCTGCTCTATAAAACATCCCACTACAACATCCTTTATGCAGCTGAAAAACACTGATTAATTTTAGGCCATGCCGGAGCCTATCATCTAATGGACTGCATTCTGAATGGAACATTCTGCCTTGGCGATTTTTTAATTGACTTAGACAACTAGAAAACATACAGCCTTTTGGGTAAAGCCACTCAACTGAGACCTGTGCCCACTATGGACTGTCATGACTTAGTAGGAATTTTAGTATTTATTTTGATAGATGATGTAATGCCTGCTAACTCTGGACCAGAAAGCCAGGAACCCAGTCTATGTATCCGTTTACTGTAAGAACCTCGTTGGACCTATTTATTTATCTGGAAGAGGTTCCTGGCAGTGTTGACATGCCGCTGTGTGAAAGTGGGGATATCTGGTTTGTCCTCACCAGGGGCAGTGGCCTTCATAGGGAAGAAAAGCTCAGGTCAGCTGTCATATTTTATATTCCAGTGACTTACCAGACCTATGAAGAGTCCAGCCCTACTTTGTTGGGTGGGTAATGGTAGACAACTGTCTGAATGTGAGGGGCTTGTGTGTAGTTTCATTCATGATGGCTATGCTTTCCCATTTATTGGGAGGGGGGAGGGAGGAGAGGAGAGAGAGGGAGGAGAGCGAGGAGAGAGAGAGAGAGGAGAGAGGAGAGAATTTTATACCCAAAGTCCAGAAGAGGACTTTAGCCTTCATCATGAAGCTCAGGTTTTAAGGTAAGGTCCTTCTACCTCAGGACCCGAACTCCTGACTTTGGAGGACAGGCCCCTCAGGGTTCTGCTGTCAACCCCACCTGGATGAAGCTTGACAAAGACAGGGCCTGGACCTGAGTCAGTGTGTTCACGTCTGGGACCAGGGAGCTGCAGCTGCCCATCATCCCCAGGGAATGTAGAAGTAGGGTCTAGGTCGCCAGCTGGGTAGGGTATGTGCAGCATGGAAAGAGGGGAGCACGGATGGGAAAGGCTCTAGTTCCCCCAGCTCGCTTCACAGGCAGTTAGGCAGGAAAGAACAGAAGAGCCATAGGAGTTGGCAACAGGGGCATTTCCAGTGCTGGCAGTGGCCTCTTGGTCTGCACGTGACCACTAATAGCCCCCTTACTCACCCTGCTGTCTCAAGACTTTCAGGAGTCCACCTGAGGACACCGTGGGAAAATCAGCCTCCAGCTGGGCTGAGGCACTTGTTAGCCCTGCCTTCCTCTATAGGACAGCCGTGGAACCACCCACTGGTACCCTTCCTTGGGTACAAGCTCCCCCTCATGTTTCATTCTGCAGTGATTAAGACTGCTGGTGCTACTGGGAGGGTCTGCTGAGTCTGCACACAGGACAGCAGGATCCCGAGTCTCACACAAATCTCAGATCTGTTTCTTTTCTTTTGTTTGGTGTTAAGCCAAAAGCACCCAGATGTCTGGGCAGTGAAGGGAACCAAGGCCACATTTAGATTTAAAGGCTCCAGCTGAGTGAGTCTGTCACTGGCAAAGGAGTATAAATCTGGCCTTCATCTTTTGTTATTGTTCCACCCTGATCTGGGTAAGAGTGTTGAGGTCTATGACAAGTGCCCCAGAAGAGTGGGCACTGTTTCAGTCAGCCAGACAGTTCTTCACTTCCAGGCTGAATGGTATGAACACAGGACGCCCACCTGGGCTGTTCTGAGGAGTTCAGATGGGTCTAGGGACAGGGCAATAGGGAGACTTGGGAACATGCTAAAACCTGGCTGGCCACAGCAATTTCTTGGCTAGGCTACACCAACAATCATGCCAGCACGCCCACTTTCTGAATGATTCCTGCACCCTGTACAGCCACCTCTTTCTAGAAGTGAATGGCTTCCCCAAGTGTGAGCCAGGGGAACAATGCAACAGGTCTAAGAGCCAAGTATCCAGCCAGCCTGGGACAACAGGGCTTGGGGTTCAGTGAATGCCCAAGGCCAAGCCCTACAGCTTCCTTCAGATGAAAACATCTTCCTAGCATTAAACAGTTTCTATAAACTTTCAGCCTGGCTTCTTAATGTTGGGTACTGGTTATGTAATGAAGAACAGCACCATCTTCCACAGGCCACTCATGAGTGGACTCCACTGGAAGCTGTGGATGCAGGAAGCTGTGCACAGACTTGACCAAACCTCAGTACACTAGGTGGACACGGATGGGCTTGAACACTGGCCTCAGCTTATCAAGGGTGTGCATGCAGGGGCCTTAAGCCTACTTATCAACTCCACTGACGTCTCGCAGCAGCATCTGCGAGAGTGGAGGCCCCTGGGTGGTCTCTTTGATGTTTGCTTTGTCCTCTCAGCCAGGTGAGAAGTAGACAGTGGGGTCACAAGAAGGGCATCTACCTGGAAATGTTGCTGTGTCCTAACGTCAGAATAGCAGAACTCACTCAGAAGGAAGATGCCCCGAGTTACCATCATCTCATCTGGCTGTTGGGTGGCAGTGGCTAAATCTAACCACTAAGTGTTTCATATCTATAATCCAGTGGTCGAGTACTTGCCTAGCTAGCACCCGAGGCCCTGGGCTCAGGGGGTTATGAAGTATCTTAATGTCAGGCATTCAATGAACAGTGACACCAGAATCCAGTTTAGGCTCAAGGCTAAAAGAAGTCCCATGGCCACCTCTCACCTTGCTAAGAGTTGAGAGAGGCTGTGTTTCTTAGATATTAGGATATTCATGCATGCCTGTGTACTAAAATCCACAGGACTCCTCAAGCCAAACATTTGAACCATGCCTGGGAACATCTGTCTCAAAGTTCAAGCTGAGCTGTGCATCCCCCAGGTCTGACAGTGGTGGTTACTCAGCCAGACCGACCTGGAGCTGGACAGCAGGGGTCACTGTTCCTGCAGCATAGACTGGAAGCCTCTACCCCTGGAGCTCTGCCAGCTCAACTGTGGCCAGCACTGCGAGCTTTCCTCACAGAGAACACACAGCCGAACTCCAGGAACAACACAGAGCAGTTCAGGCTGAGAAATCAGTTTTACAAAAAACAATACATGGAACGTGACCAGGAGCTTGGGCCAGATCCTGTGGTCTCTCTTGACTGTACAGGTTTGTGACTGATAGATACCCTTGTGAGCTTAGGGTGGGCCAAGGACAGCAAGCTCTTCCCTGTCCACCTTCCAGGGTGGCTTAGGTAAGACAGCAGATAGTAGTGTCGCACAGAAAATGAGCTGGTATTACACTGCTGTGGAGAAGGACAGGGACGGATGCTGACCTGGCAGCATTGTGGCAGTATTGTAGCCAGAAGCCTATGACACCATTTCCCCTATGAAGGAAACAGTACTATGTTGCCCCAAAGACATCTCAAAGTTAATGATAAAATACTGCAACACCCTCAGGGTGACTCTCTGGCTCCTACTTGTTTTTAATTTGGAAACCAAGGTGTACATAGAAGCCCGTATACACTGGCTACAGAGACACAGCTGCTGGCTACTACACTTAACTCCACAACACACGTGTGCATGAGGTCTTTCCTGCTAAAGATGAAGAGTGGCAGGTTTCTCCGGGGGAGGGTGGAGCGAAGCGCAAGGACAGGGAGGCTTCCACAGACAACTGGAGAGTGGACGTCACTGAGCAGTCACTACATTGGCCGAGGGGAGGGCAGTTAGCCTGTTGTGCTTGGACTTGGCTGTGGCGGTGCCCGATGCTCTTTTGGCTTCTTCCTCCTCCTCTTCTGTCTGGAGAGGCAGCTCAGTGCAGACTCGCCATGCCTGGGGGCCACCACAGGCTGAGGCAGCCTGCCAGACTGTGTGGGGTACCTGGTCTTCAGGTTCTCCTGGAAGAGTGGCTGGGAGAGCAGATGGCGTAGCTCCTGCTTCAGGATCTTCACCTGCTTCTGTCGCCGACGCTCTTCTTGCTGGTCAGCTTTTCCTCCTTGAGACACACAAATATAAGATCATGTTTATGCAGAAACACTTGCTCTAGACTAGGATAAGCTGTGGGGCTTGACAGTTCAGGACCATAAACGGCTAACTTCTGTTTAGGAGGATGTGATGGACCACCGTCCTTCACTGTCCAGGGACCAGTAAAGACAAAGTCCTCAACTGACGGATAAGGGAACTCAGGCTTAGCGGAGTCCCATAACTGGTGCAGAGCAAACTGTCAGAGATCGGAACTCACACCTGGCTCAAGTCTGCTGTCCTACCACTGTAGCTGCACGCTGCCAGCTCGAGTGTGGCGACCACAAACTCCTCAGGAGACAGTGAACACTTCTCCACAGCCCGATTCTTCAGGACCTCCCCAACACGGCTGTGACTGCACGCAGAGGTAGACACAGCCCGAGTCCCAAGCCTGACCTCAGAAAGGAAAGCCAGGGACTCACATCTCTATTGAGAGCTACAAGGGGAGGGCACTGTTGGCAAACTCCTGGCTCCCACACTGAGCAGCAGTCTGCCTCTGAACCTGGTGGTTGGGTGCTGAGAAGTGAACACCCCAGCTGAGCCAAGCTGCTGGTGGGGAAGAAGGAGCGCCCCAGATGCATGCTCTCCTATGCAAGGCCATGCAGCCTGACCCCTTCCTTCGCTTCTGGCCCACAGAGGAGGCCTTAGGCAATGCCTGGTGGGAGAGCTGTTCTGATGCACAACTTCCTTCTCTCTACGAGCCTTTATCCCTGCATGTAAAAGAACAATAGTTCCCACTCGATTCATGCCAAGAAACTGGCAAGTTAAGGGAGACATGGAGGGGCTTTGCCGCTGAAGGAAGGTGCAGCACTAACTACGACGATAAATAACGACAATGTCATAGACCTCCTAGTTTTTTTTTTGTTGTTGTTGTTTTGTTTTTTGTTTTTCGAGACAGGGTTTCTCTGCATAGCTTTGCGCCTTTCCTGGAGCTCACTTGGTAGCCCAGGCTGGCCTCGAACTCACAGAGATCCGCCTGGCTCTGCCTCCCGAGTGCTGGGATTAAAGGCATGCGCCACCACAGCCTGGCGACCTCCTGTTTTTAGGGCACAGCTATACCCAATTTAGCCTTCTTTACTCAACCTTAAGCTGGAGGTAGGAAGTTTATTACCTGTCTCATGATGAAGAAAGAGGTATAGCAGAAAGCCTAACCACACAGTAAGAGAACAGGCTGCATTAAGAAGGAAGTTTTGTTTGTGTCTGCTCCTGGTTGTGGACTCCATGGGCTGTCCACAGGAGAGTCAGACACGTAAGAAAGGCTCAGGGCACTTGGCCCACACGGAAGGAGCAAGCAATGGACTAGAGAAGCACCTTGATGCTTCTGATGGATCACAGAAGGGAGGATGCTTCCAAGCAGGTAAAAGTTAAAGGGAAAACCAGCTGGACACAGCCTCCCATCCCCACCCGTCCCGGGCACACCTTTGTACATGTCTTCTTCTAGCTCAATCTCGAGAGCTGCTGCTGCCTGCTCCATCCATGAGTTGTGCAGACAAGCCTGGAAGTTCCGGTATTCAGCCTTTTCAATCTGCCGGGCTAAGCGGATCCGCTCCTGAGGGGACAGGAGCACAAAATACTCATCTGAGAGAGGGCCTGGGCCTCTCAGCAAGCGAGGCTTCACTAAAGCCATTTTGAAACTGCTCTGTGATCAGTAACCAGTGAGACACAACTCAGATCCTACTGAAACCCTTGCCCAGGCTCCTGACAACAGCCCAGGTCATCATTACACACACAATCACAAACGCCTGCTTGTACCTCCTCAGAGGACTGTCCCAGGCTGCCAACTTATAGGTGGCCAGAGTGAATTTGTCTCCCCAGGCGTCACACTTGGTCTCGTCAACTCTTCTCCTGGGTTGGGGGTCAGAATGCAGTGATATAACGCCCCCTTCACCCTGACATGGGAGAGAATGTGCAGGGGGAATAAGAAACCATGAAAATGGGGTGGCTCCCAGGCTCCTTAATAGGAATTCTCTGTGTCTCCACCTCCCACCAGCCTCATCATAAATCCTCACACAGCTAGCATTCCTTTGGTGCCAGAGTGGCCACCAGCTCTTGGATTGCCCCTTGTTTCCACTCCCTCAATGCCTGCGACTCCACCCCCTCTTCACCCTTCCTCACCTCTGCAGGAAGGTGAAAGCTCTTCTCCCCACATCATAACCACATGCCTTCAGCCTCAATGCTCCATGTGACCTCACCGTGCTGCGTGCTTGGCTTATACACACACTGGTGAGCTTCTAGGGAAAACTGCCCCATGTTAGTCCCTGATATGCTGTGGCCCAGTGCACACCTCCACAGTGAATGCTCCTGAGTTAATGTAAACATAGAAAGCAAGCCCTACTGGCTCTGCCACAGGGGCATACCAAACCTTCAGCACTTCCCCTGCTGTTCACAGCTCTCTGACAGATGTCTACATGGCTGTGCTCACTGCACTGTCTAGCTGAGCGGAAGAAGCTGGAGACTTCAGGACCACATATCAAAGTGGACGAGGGAGAAAAGACACTTCTTCGGTCATTATCCCTTTTCTGCTTTTCTCCCAGGTCTGGCACGTCCAGCCTTTTTACAAAAGCCACCATTCAGCCATGGGCAGAACCACTTCTCAGTTCTCTAGGGTAAGGCTTCTCTGTGAGGCGGCAGTACCATTTTTTACTCTGTGAGGGGAGTTTAACTTCTTTACCTTGACCACGTCCATGTACTTTGACTGCACCGGGAACAGTGGGATGTCCTCATCTTTCTTGAGAGTTTTGTAAATCTTCTTGAAGTTGATCACATCTTCAGGTCCAATCAGCATCAAGCTGAGGCCTTCACTGGTGGCACGAGCAGTCCGACCACTTCGGTGGATATAGATCTCTGAGGTGCGGGGCACCTGCCAAAGCAACACCTAGGATCAGCACACAGACACTGCCCGCTCTTTCCCCCAGGGCCATATCCCAAACTGGCTCTGCTCTCTGCGGGACAGAAACCTCTCTAGCACTGTGCACTAACTTAGCCCTACTTCCAGAGACGCAGACAATCCACTGCAGGCTCTGCCCCCCCCTCCCACAGCCTCCACACTGGTTCAGCTCTTCACAATCAATCTGGATGTCTTTCGTCCTCTCCACACCCATTTCCCTTGGGATTAATACCATTCAGTCTACTTTAGTCTCAGCTTTGAAACTTCACAGCTCGGCATGGGACTGATGATGGAACATTTATAACCAACAGTTACTGAGTGACTGCTTGAGGCCAACTGTAGGGGACACACCCCCACTTTCCACCCCAGGGTACTCTTGAGGAGTGAGGGCTAAGAGATTTAGATAGAAATATAGAGGGGAGAGAAAGATAGAAACACAGGATAGCCTCGGGAGGGCCTGGATCCTTATCCACTGGCCCCTTCTGTCTCTTCTAAAGGGCTTTTTATAAGAATGCCAAGGGGTGGAGCAAAAGACCTTCCCCTAGCACAGCCAAGTGCAGACCTTCCAAACACCTGGTAACCATGCATGTGGGCAATCCATCCCCTTATGCAGCCCTACTGCATAAAGCAAGCTCAGGTTTCACTAGGAAACCTCTGTGGGCTCTCACAGCCAACCAACCAAAAAACACTTTGTATGTGGTGGTTTGAATGAGATGTTTCCTACTTGGTAGGTACTTGATACCTGAACACTTGGTTCCCAATTGGTAGCCCCATTTTTTTAAGGCTTAGGAATTATTACCTTGCTGGGGAAGTGTGTCACTGGTGGCAGGCTTCGAGGCTTCAAAAGCCATCTACCATTTCCAATGTACTCTCTCTGCTTCATATTTGCAGTTGAGCTCTCAGCTACTGTTCCACCCACCTCCCATCTGTCAGCTCTACTCCCTCATTATGGACTTTTATCACTCTGGAACCACGAGCCAAATAAACTCTTCTATAAACTGCCTTGGCCATACTATTTTATCACAGCAAGGGAAATGTAATGAAGGCCAGGTACATGCCTTTGCCTTTAATCCCAGCACTTGGGAGGAAGAGGCAGGTGGATCTCTGTGAGTTCAAGGCCCGCCTGGTCTACAAACCAAGTTCTAAGACAGCCAGAGCTATCATACATAGAAACCCTGTCTGAAAAAAAACAAAACAAAACAACAAGAAAGAAAGAAAGGAAGGAAGGAAGGAAGGAAGGAAGGAAGGAAGGAAGGAAGGAAGGAAGGAAGGAAGGAAGGAAGGAAGGAAGGAAGGAAGGAAATGAAGGTAGATATATCCTAGTCATATGAAATACTTCATACTTCGTCATTATCCACATATTATAAACCAGGAAACTAAATACAGAGTGGTCCACCCACTTCCCCTAGGTTACCCAACTAAATGTGTGTGGGAGCCAGGATTCAAAGGCCATGCTAAGCCCAGGTGAACCTACAGCAGGTATATTGTCCACCAACAGCATGGCATGGATACTGGCAGCCCTGCCTCTCTGACTCCTGTGGCTCAGTGTCCACTATAAACCGTTTACCGTGATTCTGGAAAAGAAGTTTGCCACTCCTCATCTTACAGAATGAAGAGCCAGCCCCTGACCATGATACTCTAGGCCTTCAGCCACCTGCTGCTAACTTCTCTGCTGGCCTCAGCAACTATTCACCTACTCATAGCCCAATAAAGTCCTCTTCTCACTCCAGACTGAGTTCTATGTTAGTTCTTCTCAATTTGATACAAGTTAGAGTCATGTGGGAAGAGTGAGCCTCAACTGAGGAAATGCTGCCATCACATCAACTGTTCAGTAGACAAGTCTGTGGGGCATTTTCTTGATTGATGATTGATGTGGACAGGTGGTCTTGGGTTGTCTAAACAAGCAATCCGAGCAAGCCAGGAGAAACAAGCCAGTCAGCTTCAGTTCCTGCCTCCAGGTTCCTGCCCTGACTTCCCATCATGGTGGACTGTAAGCTGTAAAGTAAAACAAACCCTCTCCTCCCTAAGTTGCTTTTGGTCACAGGGTTTATCACAGCAGCTGAACCCTAACTAAGATATACCCCAAACACACCTCCCTACAGTCCTTATCTCCCAACCTCTCCATCCTAGAATGGCAGCATCTTCTAGAAAGCACTCAGCACCCTCTCAAACTATATTACATGTGGTAATTTCCTGTCTGTGTTACAGTGGTGGTCATATCTCACTTCTCTACAGGATGCAGTACTTCTTAGGGACTGGGACTATACTCTATACTATGTGGTTCTGGTATCTTCTACAATCGACCCAGTACCTCTGTTCCAGGTACTAATGTGCTAATCTGAAATTGGTATTCCCAAAATATTTTTCAAAGCAAAAGAATTAAAGATGAAAATAGTAAAGTGCTGTGGAACAATCTTTTTTGTACAGTGAGTATTACTCTCACTGGTTAATAAAGAGCTGACTAACCAATAGCTGGGCAGAAAGAGGTGAAGCGGGACTTGCACAAAGAGAGCACAGGGAAGGAGGGCAGTCCCCAGGAGACTTGGAGAGAAGCAAGATGAACATGCAGTGCTGAAAAAGGCACCGCCATGGGGTAGAGCGTACATAAGGAATATGGATGGCCGGGCGGCGGTGGTGCACGCCTTTAATCCCAACACTTGGGAGGCAGAGCCAGGTGGATCTCTGTGCGTTTGAGGCCAGCCTGGTCTACAGAGTAAGATCCAGGACAGGCACTAAAGCTACACAGACAAACCCTGTCTCGAAAAACAAAAAAAAAAAAAGGAGAATTTAAGTTGTAAGAGCTGGTTAGTAAAAAGTCTGAGCTATCAGCTGAGCACTTATAATTAGGTCTGTGTGGTTATTGGAGAGCCAGTGGTCCTGACAAGAAACTCCGCCTACAAAAACCATCCTAATAGATACCAGGCTTTCCACTCTTACACTGGGCAGGTGCTTCACTATCCACTCAGCTATAACAACCCTAAGGGGCAGATGTGGTCGCTGCTTCCAGCTTACAGAAAATGGCACTGAAATGAATGGTGCCCAGGTACCTGCCCGAAGCTGCCAGCTCTAAAGCATCAGAGTGGTGTTCAATTCCTGGCAGGAGGATCTGGAGCCCATACAACTATCTGCTGCTGTTTGCTATTCACAATCACTACTGTCACTGCTACTATTGGTCCTGAACAGGTAGGTAGTCAGTGTTTCCAATTTAGTGACCCAAGCTCTTTACATATGTGCCTCACTAACCCAGAGATATACTACCCTGCCATTCACAAATGAGAAATCCGAGGGATAGAGACTAAATAATTTGTTGAAGGTCACACAGCCGGGATTTAGCCAAGAGAGGTCTTAACTACACCACTGTTGTACTGCACACCAGAATAGCCATTTAACTTATTGCTGTAAGGGCCCTATATAAAATCCCCAAACAACCCAGGCTATTGCTAAGGCTAATTGTTGCTCTCCTCAAACTGACAGTAAGACCCTATTGTTGAAGACAACACCTATATTAACTCACTGAACAAGGAAAAGTTGAGCTGGTGCCTACCTAGAATCTTCACCCCTATAGACTAGTGTTTATATGAACTAGTGTTTCTGGTACTGGAAGGTACTCTGCATGTTACCAGAAGAGAAAGGTAAACACCAACCCAGATACAAACCCTTCAATCTACAATGGTGACCCGACTATATAATGTGCTGGTACAACAGTGGCACCAAAGTTGTGGGAGTAACCAATCAATACCTGATCGGAATTAGGGCTCACACCATGAGATGAAACCCATGCCTGACACTGCTTGGGCAGACAAGAATCTGATATTAGATAGGTCACAGACCAAAAGGAATATCACTGTTCTGCTAAGGGAATGTACAAATAAAAATTCTTCTATCTTCATACATCAGTGTCCTGCTTAGCCATCATCAGAGAAGCTTCCTCTTGTAGTAGATGGGAACAAATACAGAGACCCACAACTGGACAGAGTGAGAGAC
Organism: Peromyscus maniculatus bairdii; assembly: GCF_049852395.1. Lineage (NCBI taxonomy): Eukaryota > Metazoa > Chordata > Mammalia > Rodentia > Cricetidae > Peromyscus > Peromyscus maniculatus. Next base: position 74,902,206 of record NC_134865.1, read on the forward strand.
CTCAGACCACTTAGTTTTAAATGGGATATCTCCAGTAAATCCCTCCCCTCAGGGCTCAGGGAACTTCGTGGAAGAGGAAAGGTAGAAAGATTGTAGGGCCAGTAGGGATGGAAGACATCAAGGAAAAGAGGCCCTCTAGACACAACAGGACTCACATATACAGGAACTCACAGAATGAAGCAGCTTTCGCAGGGCCTATACAGGTCTAAGCCAGACGGGGTTCCAGTGCTGAGAGGAGTGGACACACGCCCCCATCCATAACCCAGAAGCTATCTCTAATTGACAACCACAGGCAAAGGAAAAATTCGTTTTCCCCAACAGAGTCTCATTGGTTATGCAAATCACAATGGCAGGCCCTGTGCCCAGAAGTAGGTGACCAACACAAAATGAGCTCAATGGTATTTTTGGAGGGGTTTGGTCTCATAACACTTTGCCTGGGTGTCATTTTTTTTTTCTTTATAGGTCTTTTGTTTATATATTATGGTTTGTGATTTTTGTGTTTTTATGAGATTTGTGTGTGTGATAATGTGTGTCTCTGCATCTGCATGTGTTTCTTGTGTTACCTTTGGCTCCCTTTTTCTGTTTGTTATTGTCCTATTCTGTTTTTTGTCTGTTTGTTTGTCTGTTTGTTTTGTGGCCTATTTTGTAATGGAAGAGAGAAAGAAAAGGTATTGATGTGGGTAGGTGAGAAGATGGGGAGGATCTGGGATGACTTAGATGAGGGGAACCATGACTAGAATATATTACATGAAAAAAACCAAATATACTGTATTAAAAAATCTATTTCCAATAAAAATTAAATTATAAAAACAAAAACACGCTGCTGTTGTCTGTCTCCACCGAAGTTCACGCTGACGCTTACTTCTTCAGTATAACAAGTGCAGCAGTGTTGGAAGGGGCCTAGAGGGAGGTGTTTGTGGATGGGATGGAAAGAGGAATGGAATGAGTTCTTGCTCTCCAGGGTCTGGATTGGCTACCATGAGATGTTACCCAAGGCTGCCTCCCCCACGTTTACCACTGCACTTACCACCTGCATCCCCTTCCACCTCAAGGCTCCCACCAGAAGCAGAGCAGAACAGATATTAGTGGTATGCCCTTGAACTTTCCAGGCCCCAGAATCAATAGGCACACCCTCTTTACAAATTACCCTGTCTTAGGTATTCTGTTATAGAGAAGAGAAAACTAAGATATATGCTCAGCCATTCCATTGGAGGGTAAGGTGGTAGGAGAGGCTAACACTTGAATCTGTAGATATAAGCAGCCTGAAGAGAAAGGCTATTTGATAGGATGTTCACTGTTTCAAAAGCAGTAACAGTGGGCACTAGATGCTAATGGGAACACTGTGCAGGAAGCCTGAGGAGTAATACCTTTCCCCTCTGTTCCAACCTTTGCTTTAACACTTCCCCATTCACTGGAGGGAGCAGGAAACGGGCAGGGCTTTACTGCTAAGAGCCATACCTGGTAATGGATGACATGCTGAACTTTAGGAATATCCAGACCCCGAGCTGCCACATCTGTTGCCAAGAGAACACAGCTGTGATGGAAACAAAGCACAACCATAATTATAAATAGCAATTATTAATCAGCATATACTAAGCACTCCACACTACAGCCCTACCAGGTAATACTATTTCCTCCCTTCTACAATTAAGCTGAGGCTGAGAAATTCACTTTCCATAGTGAACATGCCTATTCTGTTGTGGAATCAGGACTCAAAACCTGAGTCTTACCATCTCAGCACATGCTGCATTCTGTCAGTGAATGAAATGAAGCCACACACACTCCGGGTCAGTGTCTTTTCTCCTAATACCTTCTCACTTACTCTCTTCCATTCTGATAGGGCGCCTCACTCTTCCCTAGACAGACAACCTGTACCTGCTCCCTGCATCAGAGTTGGTTCACAGCAGATGGACAAACATGAGGAGGTGTGGCGTGGGCTCTGGAGTCTGACAGGTCCATCTGAGACCCAGCCCTGTCACTTTCACATTGGGGAACCTTGGGCAAGCTGGTGAGCCTTTCTAGACAGCACTCTGTCACCTAGAGTGAGAAGAACCAAGGTAATAGGCAGTAGTAGCTGCCTACCCAAGGTCACAGCGGGCAGCATTCCCAACACTTCCCCTTTACATCACCAGTCACTCTCTTCTTCTAGGATCCCATCAGCACCTATTACCCTGCGGAGGAGACAACGGAGCACAGAGACCCTGACTAACTTGACCAGCAAGGAAGTGAAGGGTTCAGGATTTGCTCTCAGACACTCTAGTTATAGTCTGTGCTCTCAATCATAATCTCAAGGATGTCAGAAGTAACCCGATGCCCAGGACTTCATCTGTTGTCTAACGAGTTACCAGAAGTCTCCAAGAACATTAATAGCAAACAAACACAATGAATGCATGACATTGCCAAATACAGAAATAAAATTAAGAAAAAGAGGGAAGAAGAAGAAAAAAAGGAGAGCTAGTCTGTCTTCTGCTGCTAAGGCACCTGTGACAGAGGGCGGGGTCCCTAGTTCCCTGGCCCCCTCGGTACAGTGGCTCATGGCTCAAAGCCAGGCCTCTGGAGACAGGTTTCACTTACTCTTCCAGACGGGCAAACTGCTCCAGGTTTCTGAGCCTCTGTTTCTGGTGCATGCAGGCATGCAGAGTCAGCGGCATGATGTCCAGGACCTTGAGGAGTCCAGAGAGGCGTTTGATGCAGGAGATACTGTTGGCAAACACCAAGCTGCGGCCTGGGTACTGCATGAGGAAATAGTAGAGATACAAGTCTTTCTCATCTGTCTCACAGTGGATCTTGGTCTCTGTCAGCGTTTCCACTGTACCCTCATTCCTTGTGAGGTCAATGACCTTTGGTTTGCCCCGCATGCCAATATTCTGCATGAGAAGGTCAAGTTTGGCGGTTTTATCTATTTTCTTCACATGCTTCTTATGAAGGATTCGAGCAGGAGCTTGGTGTACCAGGGTCAGTGTGGCAGAAAAAACAAGAGTTTGTCGATTGGGGTTGTACTGGGAGTCGTTTAGCAGCTCTAGAAGCTGGGAGAGCTCAGCAAAATGGCCTTTCTCAACCATCCGATCAGCCTCATCTATCACCAGGCACCTGCAGATCCAGACAGACAGGCCCACATCACTGGTTAGTGCAACTGCAGGGAAGAAACATCTCTACAGAATACCCTGCTCCCACCCCAACCACAGACTGTCATTCACACACATACAGGCACCCTACCATCACCACTAGGGCATCAACCAACTTCTCTCAGGCATGCTTGGTTTTCAAGGATAGGGCCTGGATGGCCAGTGTTCTGTGGTAGTGAGAAAGCACCACACACACCATCCTGCACACACCACAACCTCAGGCTCACTTCTGAAAGCCTAAGAGAGAAGGGAGAGGGGCCGCCTCTCACCTGAGCTGCCGAAGGTTGCTCAAATGAGGATGTTTTTCTTTAACTAGCTCCCAGAGCCGACCAGGGGTGGCAATCACAATCTCTGGATGGCGATTCAGCATCCTCTGCTGTTTCTGCGTGGACATTCCACCAACTAAAATTGCTGTTTTAATCCCTACAGGACAGAAAACATACAGACACTGTTTTTCCATCTGGCTGCTCATCCTCTGGATTAGCACATGGTCACCAACACAGCTTTCAACGCCAAGGGAGTTCTGAAAAAGTTGTCCTGGCCTGACTGCTCGAGGGCTTACCAAGTAGCCTGTAGTTTGTGTCTGGACCCTGTCTACTTTGCTATTCCCTTCTACTCTCTCCTTTCCAACCACAAGGGAATGGCTGGGTTTGAACCCAGTCACACTCACCTCCACAGCTCTGACCACGAGCAGTGGTCACTACAGTGCTGGGAAGGGTATTTCTGTGACATGCCCTAAGGAGCCCTTCCCACGCCCTTCCATTAGTGACCCTGAGCTCTTCTGGGAGAGGACTGCTTCTAGACCAAGGGATAGGAGTGAACACACAGGATAACACAGCTGAGGTGCTCAGCACTGAGTTGGAGCTTAACTGTGGATTTTGTTAGGATAAACACCATACTGTGGAAACCCTTCCCAAAAGGTAAAGAATTAAGCTTTTACCTCAAGGCAACCAGGACATTTGTTATTAAAAGGTTAGGTTATTCACAAACATTTTACATAGCTGGTCCCCTTGAGGGAACTGAACAAATGTCAATCGATTTCTAAAGGACTTAATTCTCCAGCAAACGAGAAAGTGCCCCTAGAGGACAGGAGTCACAGCTCTCACTGCTGTCAGGGCGTTTAGAAACTCGCTTAGAAACATGTACTAAGTGCATTTAATCTCACCTGTAAACCTGGCCACAGCATCAATGTGCTGTCTGACCTGGACAGCCAGCTCTCGAGTGGGAGTGAGGACCAGTCCCAGCAGAGGGCGCCTTGGGTGTACTTTATAGACAGCAATTTGGTCACATAGGCCCTGTTTTAACTTCCCAGCCTGCTCTTCATCAAGCTTCTCTTCTCTGTCCTCACTTTGCTTGACGATAAGCTTTTCCTCAACCAAGGAAGAAGGTCCTTCACCAGCATCATCACCATCACAGGAGAGCAGTGCCTGGGCTGAGGCAGAGGCACTGGTCTTGGCTTTGGCCTTAGCCTCAGCTTCCCCAGGCTGTGCTTCTTTCTCAGTTCTGGCCTCATCGGGTAACACTCCAGACTCAGTTCCGCCCTTGCAAGGTGATCCAAGATCGGAAGCAGCTCCTGTCCTGGTCTCCCTCGGTGGTACTCCCATGCTATTTGGGATGGGGGGAGCCCGCATCTTATGCCACTGCAGCACTGCGTGAATCATCGGGATGGCAAAAGCAAGAGTTTTCCCGCTTCCTTAGAAGTAAAGCAAAAACAACAGGAATCATGATGCAGTCACTGTTGGAGTTCCCGCCTTTGCAGAGAAACAAGGGAACCTGAAAGAGCCAAGTGTCAGCCTGACCAACCCAAAGCACCACCATTCCACAGATGTTCCTGCAGCGCACGGCAGCTGGGTGTGTGGGATAAAACAAGGAAAGGTACAGTATGCTAGCACTAGACCTGAAGTCACCAGTGACAAAGAACAAACACCCCAGTGATGGTACCATAAAAGAAAGAAGGGTGAGTCTGTCTTACTGCGGGGAAATCTGCGCATCACTTCAACTGTCTTCAGTGAAGGAATTAAGTAAATGGTTCTTTTCAGAACTCTTAACAAGTTTGTCTCTGGGCCTGTGTGTTTTAAAACTGACCTCTGGAGGCATTTGGAGCCCACATCATCCAAGAGGTCAAAACAAACAGGACACTACAACCTGAAAATCTGAAGTACAGCTTTTCTCCTTAATTGTCATTTTACTTTCTGCATTTCAGTTACTCATGGTCAATTATCGTCCAAAAATTATTAAACTGGTAAGTCCATAAATTTCAAGCTGTTTATCATTCCAAGCAGTAGGGGAACTCTCACAGTGTCTGGCTCATCTACACAAGACGTGAGTCTTCCTTAGTCTGTCCGGTGTCTTCACACCATATATGTTCCCCACCTGTTAGTCACTCAGAGCTCTGTTATCAGACTGCGAGCTCCTGCTTCTGTTCAGCTTCTGTTGAGGTGGTTCCTATTTGACTCACTGCCCTAGCACCTGAGAGGAGCTCTCCCCGAGCAGCTCCGATATGCTATAGAGAAGCTGTAAGGTGTTCTTCTATGATTGAAAACTGGAAAGTCTCAACTTGAGGAAGAAAAATATTATGAATTGGTTACTAAGATCTACAATAAGAATGAATATTCTTTCCATGAAACTGTGAAGAAATTAATGTTAGCTTTGCTGTTATATTTTAATCTGCAGAAAGTATGAGCACAGTGCATAAATGCTCAAGATATAAAAGTCATTCATAATCTATATAAATGTGCAGGGAAAAAAAGTACAGAGTTCAGCATCATCTCATCTGTGTTTGGGGATCTACTAGGGGACCTGAAAGATATTCTTGCTGGATACTGAAGTGGACAAACAAGAATGTCCCAGGAAACATCAATCATGGTCTCTGAAAGAAAAAAAGAGTCCTAATCCAAACCTGCAAAGAACTCTCATGGGCTGGTGAGATGGTTAAATGGATAAAGACACTTGCCACTATGCCTGAGGATCTGAGGTCAATCCCGAGACCCATAAGTTCTCTTCTGACCTCTATATACAGGCCTCGGTTTGTACAAACCTATCCGTGAATGCTCACACATACATAAATAAATGTTCTAAAAAAAACTTTCATGAATAGTTTTCAAAGGAAATGACCAGTTCTAAGTAAAAAATAACCACACCAAAGAAGCCAAACATTAGAAGCAAAAGCTTAAAAAAAAAAAAATTAAGAAAAAACACAGACTTTCATCAAAGACAAAGTCAGCCGAAATATATCATAGCAGCATCTGTATTTGACAGTCTGAGAAAAATAAAACTGACAATTCAGAACTACCCAGAAAAAAAAAACAAATAAACAAACAAAAACAAAAACTTTAAAACAAATACAAAACAAAGGCTGCCTCAGCCTTTTGTAAGCTTTTTGTAAGCTTTATGTAAGCTTCAGTCTTACAAAAGCTGAACTGATTCTGCTATAAAGAATGCTAACTGAAGTCTTCCATGCAGAAGAAAGGATGGCCGATGAAAATCTCCATCTACACAGGGAATGAAGAGCACCAGAAATTACAGAAACAGAAAGAACTGTTGTGGTGGTATTGTGTTCCCCGAAATATTGTGCACGCTAATAAACCTATCTGGGGTCAGAGAATGGAAGAGCCACAATATTAAACATAGAGGGTAGGCAGTGGTAGCACACGCCGTTAATCCTAGCATTCCAGAAGCAGAAATTCCTCAGGATCTCTGTGAGTTCAAGGCCACATTGGAAACAGCCAGGCATGGTGACACACGCCTTTAATCCCAAGAAATGAACCTTTAATCCCAGAGAGTGATGGCAGAAAACAGAAAGATATATAAGGTGTGAAGACCAGAAACTAGAAGCATTTGGCTGGTTAAGCTTTCAGGCTTTTGAGCAGCAGTTCAGCTGAGATTCATTCTGGATGAGGACTCAGAGGTTTCCAGTCTGAGGAAACAGGATCAGCTGAGGAACTAGCAAGGTCAAGTAGCTGTGGCTTGTTTTGCTTCTCTGATCTTCCAGCTTTCACCCCAATACCTGGCCCAGGTTTGATTTTATTAATAAGACTCTTTAAGATTCATGCTACAAACTGTTTCTTTTCAAATCTCTTTAAAATATAACTGCTTCGAGGCCAGCCTGGGCTACAGAGTAAGTTCCAGGAAAGGTGCAAAGCTACCCAGAGAAACCCTGTCTTGAATAATCAAAATAATAATAATAAAATAAAAATAAAATAAAATATAACTGCTTACAGCAGAACAGTTAAAGCATTGTTCTGATTTCCAACAGAGACAGAGATAAAAATACACAACCAAAAGTACAGAGGAGGGAGAGGTGGACAGAAGCCCGTGAGAGGCTCTTGTAGCACACACTAGGCACTGTATCACCTGAAGGAACACTATGACAAATGTATGTGTACAACCCATGACAGACTGTGAGCCCTAAAGCAAACACTAAGACACAACAAAGGCCTGTGGTAGTAAAACGAGAGGAGACAGTACAATAATGAATGTGTATTTGCTCTCATTCCCAGCTCCGGCACAGAACTTCTGAAAACCATAACTTCTGATAGGAGCACCTTTTATTATAATATTTAATCTCCATCTTCCATTCTTGTAAATTAACGAGATGACTGTGAGCTAGAGACTAATTGTCTTTAGAAAACTTCAGGAGTTGGTGGCTGCAGGGTGGGAACTTTCACACACATCCCTCCTGATCACTAGAGGGGGGACCGAAGACAACTTCAATCTCCAATGACCAAGACTTATGCCTACATAATGGGAGGAAGCTCCATAGGAACACTACAAATGATGGGCTTTGAAGAGCTTTCCAGGATGGTGAACTCAAAAAAGGCGGTGTGCCCAGATGGGCACATGGAAGCCCTCTGTCCTCTTGCTGCCTTCAACATTTTGCCTTATGAATCTCTTCAATTGAGCTGTTCCCGAGGTTCACCCTTTAAGCCAGTAAACATGTCTCCCTAAATTCTGGGGGCTATTTAGAAAAGTGTTAAACTGAGGAGCTATCACTCGATCCTCAGGAGTAAGGGCCCAGTGGGGAAACGGTCTTGTGAGACTGGACCTGAGCTTGTTGCGGTAGGACTCTAACCCCAGGCAGTCAGAACTGAACTGTGGAATAGGACATATGACTGGAGTTGAGGTGGAGAAGAGGTTGGTTTGGTAAAACCTCACAGCACCTGTTGTATCAGAAGTGATCTGTGGACACAAACATCTTGTTTTCTGTTGTTTTGTTTTGGGACGAGGGTCCATGCAGGCCTGGCGGGCTTGGAACTTGCTCTGTAGACCAGGCTGACCTCAAACTCACAGACCCTCCTGCTTCTTAAAGGTATGTACCATCAGAATTTTACAGAGTTTGTTTTCAAAAACATCCAAACACAAGTTGAGTACCCAACCCAAAAATTTGAATTCCCAAATACTAAAAAGTTTTAAACATTCTGAGTTGCCAACATGACCTACAGGCTATATGTTTAAGGAGTATATGAAGTATAAGTGAATTTCATACATAGACTTGGATCCTATCCCTAAGATATTCCACTATGTAGAAGCAAGTATTAATTTTAAAAATCCAAATTTAAAACACTGTCTTAAATATTTCAAATAAATATTTAATCTTTAATATCACCAAAAATTTTTTAAAATCTCAAGTAAGGTAACAATAAAGAACATCTGAACAACTAGGAAAAGTCAAAACAACAGATTTAAACTCAACTGTTTTCCATAACCACATTAAGTATAAATGGCCTGAATAACTCAGTTAAAAAAAAAATTATGCACTACTCACATATTAAATAGTTTGTCCAAAGTATATCTACAAAAAAGTATGAAAAAGGACAGACCATACTAACATCAGAATGAACAGCATATGAAAGCAGATGTTAGAACAAAGAACTCCTGTAGGATACAGATGGTTATTTTATAATGGAAAGGAGCCAGCTCACTTAGAAAATTAACAAGAATGTTTTAATATATAAAATACTTATGAACCTGATAACAGATTGTCAGCTACATGGAACAAAAAACTATATAGAATTTTAAGTGGAAACAAACAAACAAAAAAACCCTTTACATTTTAAAATTAAAACTGTACTTAAAAATAAAAACCTGCCTAGAAGGGAAAGAGCAAGCCCAGATGAATTCTAACAATATTTAAGATTGAAAAAACATCAATTATTTAAAACTATTTCAGATAATTGACAAGAAAACATTTCACAAGTTATTGAGGCCAGTGTTAGCGTCAACTCTAATACCAGACAAGAACATTATATAAACAGCACATTGTGATCAAGTTCACTGTTTCTCTGGGATGTTTAGTTTTCATTTCTGAAAATCAATATAATTTACCGTTATCAATGGACTAAAAACAAAAACCCATATACCTAAATACATACAAGAACATTTGTACAAAAAACTAACATCCATTCTTGGTTTTAAAAACTCCTCAGCAGAGCTGGAAGAGAGCACTCTCAACCTGACTGCAAGGCAGTAGTGCTGTCATCTCCATCTCGCACGCTCTACAGAGATAAAGGGTACCAAAGTCAGGCAGGACAGATGTCAGCCCAGAGCTGGATGCTTTCTCGACACGGTCATTCAACATGGTTTTTGTGGTCATGTTCTCTACATTCCCTTCCTCCACTTTTCCAGCCTATGAGCAACCAAAGCCTAGATCCAAAAGCTCTCCTGCCTGGGACAGAGAGAACAGCCCTTACCTGTCTCAGCAGCTCCGAGGATGTCCAGTTTGTCACGGATGGCAGGGGCCAACGTCAGGGCTTGGATCGGGGTGGGTGCAGAGAAGCCTAGAAAGCTGAGCGCTCGGAGAACGGCCTTGGGCACAAACAGGTCCCTCCAGGCTGACACGTCTGCCTTTTGGTCATGCACTTCAGGCATCCATGTCTTCGCTTTTTTGGGCACTTTAGGGGCAGTGCTCTGGGAAGCGTCTAACTTTTTTTTCCCTTTGTTTTTCTTCTTTTTGGGAAGAGCCCGTGCCAAGCTTTCCGATGCTGTTTCTCCTACCTTTCGATCAGAACAAACAGGGACACATTCCTGAGTCTCTGGCTCGGGATCTTGGACTTCATCCTGGGCAGTACATCCTTCAGCAGCCACTACTGCACCTTGGCGCTTCTTCAATTTGAGCTTTTTCTTTGGGGAGCTGGACTCTCCTTCCTCTTCTTCCTCCTCCTCCTCTTCTGAAACAGCTTCGGCCTTTCTCTTCTTGGGCTCCTCATTTGAGAAGAGACCAGAGGGGTTCTTGGCAGGGGAGACTAAACGGTAATCGGTCAGTTCCTCGAAGCACACCAAGTCATCCATCTGTCCGTCTGCAAACAGGTTCGGATCGATCTTCACCTGCTTCCATTTCCCCACAACTTTGATGCCCTTTGTCTGAAATGTGCCACGGCTCGGCGGCTTTGGCCTTGACTTTGTCTCCTTTAACTTCATGGTTGCTGAAAAGAAATGTTCTTTCAGGTGAGCGACCTCGAAGCACAGCTTCTATGGCAACACACACTTTCCAATGAACCTAAAACATACTTGACCCTGGGAACAACTGAGGACCTGAAGATGGTTTAACACACACAGAGACGATGCTCCCAGCCCGAAAATGAAACACACCCACAGAATAGGTACCTCAGCTTGGAGCAGAGGGAAAACAGGCAATGCAGTAAAGATACACGAGCTCCAACACTTAATTTGCATGCAATCTTCAACAACATTACCTACTCTTCTCAGAATTTAGTGCTTTAATCCTTTAAAAAGAGAGGGGCTTTTTGTATACCTTTACGCTGTATACAAACAATTGAGATTATCAACAGAGGTGACAGAATGATGCCTGACCTACACAAGCCATTTTTAAGATGGATTAAGAATCTGGGATGTTTTTTCATTTCTGTGTTTAGGGGATAGAGTATGCTTTATTACGAGTGCACTAAGCTCTCTTCCCTATTAGAACAAAGCAAATGCCATTTCCATCCCATGCAGCTTTCCAATTACATTTTAAGTAATCTACAGCTAGCTAGAGATGTAGCTCAGACTGTTTGCCTAGCATGAATGAAGTCCTGGGTTCCACCCCCAGCACTGCATAAAAAACAAGCATAGTGTAGTACCCTGCCTTCCGGAATCCGAGCTAGGACGATCAGGAGTTCAAAGCTAGCCTTGGCTACATAAGATTCTGTCTTTAAAGGGAGTAAGGGGTTATGCATGACTCATTTGAGTTGAAGTGGCTCCACAACGACTCTCATTAAATAAGAAAGAACAGATTGTGGAAGGCATAAAATAAAACTCGATTCATATCTGGATCCTACACTTGCTACCTCTATCTTTCGTGAACGTCTCTGTGGCTCAGTTTCTTCATCTACAATTTAGAGATAATGAGATGTTTATCCCACTAAGTCGTCAAATGAATACGACGTGGTGACGCATGTCAAAACCCGCTTAGCATGGCGCCTGTGTCGAGAAGCACGCTGACCCGCAGCAAGGCTCACCCAGCGGTCCCAGGCACCGACTACACCACGACCACCGCACTTCGGCCCCACCTCGACAAGCGGAAGGGAATGTCACTAAAAGGGACGCCTGCAAGAGTCCCTCGGGCACTCCGATCGCACGAGCTCTTCAAGGGGGGTTGCTGGGCCTGGATGCGTGGTTACTGGCCCTCAGGCGTGAGCCACCCGAGAACCAGGGCGGTGGGGCCACCCGGGAACCACTATGCTGCGGGGACCCCGGGAGCGTGTCCGCAGAGGTCCACGGACTCGCTCCGCACCGCACTCACCAAGAGTACTCACCGACCGAGTTCCCTCACACACCGGGCCGCCTGCGCTACCCTGACCCGGAACTGCAGCACGGCAGCAGCGCGGCTGGAACTGCAGTTCCGGGGCGGGACTTCGCGCACGCGTGCGCACTGCAGAAGGAAGTGCCGCCTCCATGCGGAAGCCGCCGTCTGATTGGCACTGTCTCAGGACTTGGGCGGGAGCGAAAGGGGCTGGGGACTGTGGTACCCACCTTAGCCCTGAGTCTCTTCCAGTTCGTCCCTTAGGCGGCATCTTGGAGCTCCTTCCCGGACGCTAGGGGGCGCAAGTGTCCGCATAATCTTGATCTAGTTTGGGTGCAGCAGCAGCCGCACGTTATTGAGTACATGCCTTGAAGCATTTTCTTACCTCATTTACAACACAACTAAGCCTGTACCAAAAGTGCCTGTTCTCCAGTTCGGCAGTGCCTCCCTACTGCACATGGCTGGTCAACAGAGCTGCCAGTCTCTAACGCAGGTTTTAGACCACAATAAAATAGACTTTAACATTAAATATAAACAACAAGCTTCCATAGAAAATATTAGGATACATAGGAAGAAGAAAACAGAATAGGAGCCGAGCGAGGTGGCACACGCCTTTAATCCTAGCACTCAGGAGGCAGAGGCAGGTGGATCTCCGAGTTCAAGGCCAGCCTGGTCTACAAACCAGAGTCCCTGGATAGCCAGAGTTACTCAGATAAATCCTTTCTCAAAAAACCAATCAAGAAAGAAAGAGAAAGGGGAGGGAGGGAGAGAGAGAAAGGGAGGGAGGGAGGGGAGAGAGAGGGAGGGAGGGAGAGAGGAGAGAGAGAGAGAGAGACAGACAGAGAGAGAGAGAGAGAGACAGAGAGAGAGAGAGAGAGAGAGAGAGAGAGAGAGAGAGAGAGAGAGAGAGAGAGAGAGAGAATAAAGAAAAGAAATGTAGGGACTGGTATGGGCTTAGGACACCCCAAGACCAAGTTGTCAGCACAAAGATTTATTTGCCCCAGAGGAACAAAGAGCAAGAAATAAGAGACAAAACAGGCACAGAAAAGGGGGAAGGTGGGGGATTTGTCTGGGGGAGGGGAGGACCGCCTCTGGATAGAGAGGAGACAGACTGGGCCCAGAGGCAAATGGCAGTTTATAAAGGTAAAAGGGGATGAAGTTACATGCTTAACTTTAATTGGGCATGTAAATTAGGTGAGCCAAAGGGGGCTTTTGATTGCTGGACTTCACACTTTGATAGCTGGACCTTGATGATCAACCACAGGAGAAAGAAGTGGCCAAATGAGGGAAGAGACCTTGGTGGCTAGCCTTAGAAATGTAATCACTGTTTTTAGCAAGGCAGAGGTTTGCCAGGCCCAGGCTAGCTAGAGTCCTTTCAACAAAAATAAAGGAAACAGAGCAGTAAACTAACTCTCTCTCTCTCTCTCTCTCTCTCTCTCTCTCTCTCTCTCTCTCTCTCTCTCTCTCTCTCCCACAGCAAAACTAACTGCTGACTGCTTTGTAAGCATGCCTAGCCCTTCCTGTTTTTCTAAAAAGTGCACATCTTCTCTTTCTTAGAAGTGACCATCACCAATATCCACTTAGACAGCACATTCTGTATGTTAAAGATATAACTGACTTGACCAGAAACATGCATATCTCAGCTTCCGTAAAGTTTGCTTAAGTCTGGGATAATCTCCTTGGGGTGGAGGTGAAAAGAACACCCTAAGATTATGACAATGTCTAACCCTCTACAAACACCCTAAGGTTGTGACTATGTCTAACCCTCTATAAACACCCTAAGGTTCTGACAATGTCTAACCCTCTATAAACACCCTAAGGTTGTGACAATGTCTAACCCTCTATAAACACCCTGAGGTTATGACAAGTCTAACCCTCTATAAACCACTAGTCATTTCTGTTCTGGTCTGAGCCTTTGTAAGCAATAGCTACAGGCCACAGATGCACACTCCTGAAGTTTTTCCTTCATCTCTAAGTGCTGAGAGTTTCTCACTGGGGAAGGCTGAAGTTCTCAGCCTCAACAACAATGCAGAGAAACCAGTTCCTACAGTGTATGTTGTGATGTTTTCCAAAGGCTATTGACACCATAAAAGACAGCATCCTGAAAGTCTGTCCTCCAGCTCATCTTCAACCAACAGGTTGTATAGTATTAGGTCTCATACCCAAGACACACAGCTGTCGTGGCTACTTAGCATATAAAGCAGACTTGGCAGCCAGGCTCTCCCAGGATCTTTCAGTCCCTACCCATTACAGGGTATGGCCAGCATACCTCGCCCTCTACATGAATTCTCCAGTCCAGGGGCTGGGCTGCCCTTCCCCTAGAGGCTCTTCCATGTATAATCCAGACATTTTGGCTACTCACCCCTTTTGTATCTTTGATCTTCTGGCTGCTGCACCTGGTTCCCCTCCCCCTCTCCCCACGGGGCCCAGCTCAGCCTGGTCATGACCACTCTGGATTCTCCCAGATGTCCATACCTCTGACTACACTCTCACCATTTTATGTAATAAACTCTCCTCCACCATACCTAGGAGCAGTCATGTCCTTTCTTGTTATGTCTTTTTTTTTCATTCACCCACCACTTTAATATTTTGTATTAGAAAAACACATTTGAAGCAAGGCATGGAGGTGCATGTCTTTAACCCAGCACTAGAAAGACGAAGGTGGGTAGATTTCTGAGTTCGAAGCCAGCCTAGTATGGAGAACAAGTTCCTGGACAGCCAGTGCTACACAGAGAAACCCAATCTCAAAAACAAACAAACAAAACAAAAACAAAAAGAAACAGAACACATTTGTGTTCCATCTTATAAAATATGAATGTTTTGCTACTAGCTTGACATGTACACACTGTCAGTGGCTTATTTGTCTTATGTTAACCTCTCCAAGCCCCTATGCCCTTTGAGGAGCACAAAGTTGACATTCCAAGACACTAGTGAACTTTGCATTTCAAAGTCTGAGCCCAAACATCCATGGAATGGGGCAAGAATATGAGGGATAATAAGGAGAGAGGCACATACATTGGACATCGCAAGTCTCAGACTGTGGCTGGCCATCTGATCAGAAGGGCAAAATTGGTCTCCAAAATAACGGCCTCAGTGACATCGCCCCTGACCCTCACACACTGCTTCCCACCTTCCCCATCCCTGTAAAGCTACTCTGACTGCTGTGGGTTGGAGATAAGATGTAATGTGTAAGGCTTCATTTATCATGGTATCTCTTTCCTTGTTCTTCCTCTCTGTTCTTGATCCAGCTGGGATCTCCCGCTCCCCTAAGCTCTCTTTCCCCTGACCCTTGCCCTTCATTACCCCCCTCACATCCAGTTTGCTTATGTAGATCTCATCCATTGCTCTGTCGTTGGGCAATCCCTGTGTCTTTCTTGGGGTCCTCTTTACTAGGTAGCCTCCCTGGAGTTGTGAGTAGCAGTCTAGTCATCCTTTGTTCCACATCTAGTATCCTACCATACCATGAGTACATACCATGTTTGTCTTTCTAAGTCTGGGTTACCTCACTCAGGATGATTTTTTTCTAGATCCATCCATTTGCCTGCAAACCTTATGATGTCATTGTTTTTCTCTGCTGAGTAGTACCCCATTGTGTATATGTACCACATTTTATTTATCCATTCTTCAGTTGAAGGGCATCTAGATTGTTTCCAGGTTCTGGCTATTACAAACCAGAGGGGTGTGTGTGTGTGTGTGTGTGTGTGTGTGTGTGTGTGTGTGTGTTGTGTGTTAAGCATCAGTCAGGTTTGAAACCAGTCTAACGGACATTTACTCAGAGGTAAGTAGACGAGGAGAGGGGGGTTCCTTCTTCCCCTGTTGCTTTCAAAACGCCACACCCACCAGGACACTGACTCATTGCAAGGGGCGGGGCCATGTCCCTATTAGTTCAAAAGCAACAGTCTCTCCTTCTCTCCTCAGATTTAAGTCCCTTCCTAAGGTTACCAGCTACCAAGACATCTCACCAAGATGGGTTAGTAGTCCTCAGTTCTGGCGTGGGCTGGGAACTGGCCTCCCTGACCCAAACCTGCCAAGAACTCACTGATGTCAGCCAACTCTAACCTTGTCTACCCACCCCATCTCTCCCTTGCAGAAGCTGTCGCTGCCGTCATAGGAGGAGGTAAGTTTCTCGTACCCGCTGTGAGGCTTTGGGGGCTTCATGCTTCCCGGTGGGCTGCACCCCAGTTCCTGCCTTCTGATGGATTCTGGAGCTGCCTGGGTGAAGAGCAGGGAACAGAGCTGTGTTCACTCATTCCAGTAGGGGGCGTAAGTTTTCCACCTAGTTTCTCCTCCAGGCCTTATATACGATGAAGAGCAAGCAGAGAATTTCTTAAAGGGGGGTGGTAGGGGAAGCAGCTGCTAAAACTGCAGTAGTTAATTGCAAAAACAAGCCTGAGGTGCAGTGAAGGCCATCCCAAACAGTCAAAGAATTCTTGAGTGAATCTTTCCCCTGAGCCCACACCACCCAGCTCCTCTCCCCACAGTTGTGGCTGTGACTGCTGCGCCCTTAGCCCTGGGTGCCATGGGCTTCACTGGCACAGGAATAGCAGCAGCATCCATAGCAGCCAAGATGATGTCAGCAGCAGCAATTGCCAATGGGGGTGGAGTTGCAGCAGGAAGCCTGGTAGCCACACTACAGTCAGTGGGTAAGTGTCAGTCCAGGCAAGATGTCTGGAGAGCCAGCCAAGGAAGGCATCTCCCTTCCTCTCCCTACAGTCCAACCTCTCATATGACCTATGTCTTCTCCTTCTGTCCCTACTGTCTGGTTCATTGTGAGTGAGGTTGGGGACTGGTGCAGGGGTGAGGGCCACTGGATGGCAGAAGCAGGAAGGAGCCCTGGTCCAAGATGCATGGCTACCTGGGCTCTGAATCTTCCCTACCTGGGTGTCCTTCTCCAGTGTGTTCCCCTCTGTACTGCAATGTAGAGAGGGTGTTCCTCTCGGGAGAGCTCTCCATCCTATATCTCAGCTTACCCAAATCTGTCTTCTCCTTCTGGTCCGACACTTTGAATATCATTGTCTAAAGCAGAACCCTAGAGTTCAGACAAAAGGGCGGTGGGGCATCTCTAAGCCTTAGGAGACTGACTATCACTGTATTGTCTCCTTCCCAGGGGCTGTTGGACTTTCTACATCAACCAACATCATCCTGGGCACAGTTGGGGCAGCAGTTGGAGCTATGAGCGAATGAGACTACACCTTTACCAGCTGAACCCAAAGCCTTTAAGGAATATCCATGAGACAGTGTACCCCAAGATGAGCCTCCAAACCTCCCATTGAAGCCACTGAAAGATGAAAAATAAAGGTTACATGCTGGTGTGCAGATCTTTGCTTCTGGTGGCTTTCTGAAGGGAGTTGTGGACAGGGAATTTCAAGTCTTCCATTTCCCCAACCAGACTGAGGCTGGAGATCAAAAGGAGGTGACAGTTGTCCAACACTCAGACAGAGGGTAGAAGCATTGCATGGTCCCTGCCGTAATGGAGATGGTCTGTGTGGCATGGGGGCTTTTTGAGTCCTTCTGGACCACAGTTGTTCCTTATTAAAGGTTGGGTTGACAGAGATTCCTGTCCAGAGGAAACATGAGAGGTAGCCAAGAACATTGACCCCAGAGCTCGTGGTCCTTCCTCATCAATGGTTCTGGATGTCCAGGGCTGTGAGCAGCACATACCTAACCCAAGGTACTGCTGAAAGGCTGACATGAACCACCAGGGAATGCACTGGGCTAAGCTAATGCACTGGTACCTGGGGAGAGAGACAGCATCAAAATAGTCAGCACCATACAGCATCCATAAAATTGAAAGGGAGGCTGAAATCCTTGCCTTATGTCCTGGGACCCTGACCACACCCTCACCCAAGGCTGGTATTCATCGCCCATGTGATTGGTGCATAATGCAGTGCTGGACAGAGTCCACACTCATTTTGAGGCAGGAGGATCCTGGCATTTATGAAACAATTATGACACTGGACACTGTTCACTGCGGAGACAGGTACCAGGCACATTTACAGAACACAGAGGCAGGATTCTGAACTTATGAAAAGATCTGGAAAACTGAGACATGGAAAGGCTGCAGAAGTCTATCCGGGGAGCACACAGAGGGAGATAGGATTGTGTGAGGGCATCTGTTAGGTCCGGTCTGATGGCTTGGTCTGCATCAGTCACTTCCAGGCAATCAAGGGGAGCCTCTGTTGGGTTATTGTCTGGCAGCAGGCTGTCTTACAGAAACAGGTGTGGGGCTGGTCCTGGAGAAGTGACTGATAAGGCATCATTCCAGCATTGGATACCCACCTGTCTGGGGTCCCCCCTCAAGAAGGCCTCAACAGATTATGTGATGTTAGGAATTAGGTCCTGGCCAAAGTCTGGGTGTCAGATTCATGATTAGCATAGCTGTAGTGGCCAACCAACAGAAACAGGACCAAGTCTGTTGGACAGAGAGGTCAATGGCCTCTACCAGGATCCCAATTCCTGAGCTAGGACACACTCCCCTTTGAAGTCATTTACATAGAACAGGATGTCCTTGTCCCCTCTTCCTTTCCTGGTATCTCTGATATCTCCCTCTGGGATCTCTTTTATAGGTCTCTCTGAGTACTGCCAGGACTTCCCAGGTCAATCTCTTGTTTTGCACTTTTTCCCATATGGTCATAGTTACTGTTAACCTTTTGAGCAGGCTCCAATAATTGAGACCCATTTGTATCTGCAAACCCTTCTGACTTTGGAAGTTTCTTTCTACTACCTGGGGCTGACTGCATGAGAAAGGCAGTACTGGTTGCTCCCTGCCTTTCTGGCTCCTCTGGATCTGTGACAGTGAACCTCAGGTGACAGTCACAGAAGTGCTCTGGGAACCCAGTCGGTGATTCCTGGGACTCGTGGAATACCTCTCTCACCTTAGACACATTGGGAATTTTTCTAGCAGCTGCTGTTGATTTTTGGAAAAGGACCTGAGAACAATTTTTCAGAGCCTCCATACCTTGGTCAGTGTTGGAGTCCCAGTCAGTCAGGCAGAGAGAAAACCCACTCTCTGGGGGCTTCACTGGGTGTCAGTGATCCTCTGCCAGGCCCAAGCCTGATCTGTCCATCCCTTCAGCCATGAAGAGGGTGTCCAGGAGCTGTTGCCTGTCATCCCAGGTCAGCTGGTGGATATAAAAATCTCTCTAGGAGACTAATGAGGGCCTGAGGATTCTCAGGGAATGGTGGGTTTTGATTCTTCCATTATACAGGTCACTGCTTGTGAAGGAGACATGAATTATGAAAGGGGAGAGGGGAACCTTTGGGTCACTGGGCGGGATGTGCCTCCCTTGGAGGGAGGATGAGGTCTGTCTCTGCCCCCAGGGAAATTCCTCCTGGAGGCTCCATAGCTAGAACCACTCTGCCTGTGTGGAGGGGAGGAGGGCCCAAGGTAGAAGACACCACCACTTCCATCTGCCCGAGGTAATCAGTGAACTGTTTTCCACTTCCAAGCATGGGCAAGGGCTGGGCTGGGCATACAAAGAGAGAAAATAATTTCCTCTAGTGGAGCTGCAGGACTGAAAGAATAGGTAGAGGTTTGGAGTTTCCAAACAGAAGTTTTGAGGGCAGGTCACCAGAAATAATCACTGGATGTATACTGCGGAGGTGGTACGAATAGAAACCAGGCTCTGGCTTTGAGATAAGTGGCTCAAAGCGGGATGCCATGCTAAAACTCCTCTTAGGGACTGAGCCAAGGCCCGCCTGGCTGAGATCTGGGAAGTCCTTTAGGTCAACTCCTCACTTAGGGAGGACCCAATGAGAAGGTGACCTGCTCAGAGTTAAGGGATCAGGAGCAGGGCAATGGGCAGTTTCTGTTTTCACATTTACATTCATTCCACTTGAGCACTCACCTGCACCATGTGTCTCTGTGACAAGATGGTGGGGGAGAGAG
Source organism: Peromyscus maniculatus bairdii (assembly GCF_049852395.1). NCBI lineage: Eukaryota > Metazoa > Chordata > Mammalia > Rodentia > Cricetidae > Peromyscus > Peromyscus maniculatus. The sequence goes on from NC_134865.1 coordinate 74,921,959, forward strand.
GTGAGCCTAACCCCCCCATGCCCAGGCTGCAGAGAGGTCCCTGTTCAACCTTTCCAACACAAACAGCACATGATGTGAAGAGAATGATAAGGCAGGCAGCAGCAATTGATTTTATTTCTTATTTCCAATTAGGCATTTGGCATTGGCAGATTGTCCACGGGGGTTAAATGATCCCTCTCTGGGATTGGACAAACTGGGACCGGTCACCTCTGCTTCCATGTCCCCTTCTCTGGGCAGAGAAGGGCTACAAGTCTCAGATGCACATCACAGAGGTCACCAGAGCAGATCCTGCAGAGCCCACGAGGAATTTTGATGACATAGAGAGTCCTGCGGCTCCTGGGGAAAAAAGAAAGGATGAAAATAATAGAAGGGATGAAAACTGTGGGGTCAGAGGGTGTCATAGTTGGCAGGGTCAGTCAGGATTGCCTGAAGCAGAGTCTCCGCAGAGTCCATAATAATTTAGGACTCCTACTATGATTGATACACAGCTAAGCCTCTATCATGGTCTGGAGCATAGCAGCAGACAGGCAGTCACATGATGCTTTTGAAACCTCAAAGCCTACACTGAGTGACACACCTCCTCCAACAAGGCCACACCTCTGAAATCTTCCCAAAACACTTCCACCAACTAGGGAACAAACAGTCCAATATATGAGCCTTTGTGTTCCATTCTCATTCAAAGCATGATAGCTACCATGGTGGGTTCTTCCCTTCAGGATAGGGCTTCTAATTGATTAGAAGCAGGGTCAGTATTTGCCAGTGTGGGTTATCACACACTCTCCTTGGCCACACAGGAGGCACTGAATCTCCAGGGTAGAGAGAGCTGCTCCATGGAAGGGTCTACTTACAGCCAGGTTAAACACTGGTGATACAGACATGTTATCAGAACACTACTTGAGACACATGCTTTGATGAACTGAGGCTCCACATCATTATTTTCTTCTCCAGGAAGCCTACTCAGATCCTCCTTAACACAACTCATTACTCTAGCTGTTGAGGTAGCATGCTGAGCCGTTTTTAGGTACTTATGGGCTCAGCTCACAACATTTTGAGCCCCAGGCAGCATCTAGGATCTTGGTCCCCTGAAGCCACAAGGGCCAGGATTGAAAACTCTAAAGCTGGTAGTGCCAGAGTTCAAAGGTAACCTAGAGAGCTTAGCCAGCTCTCCAGTTGCCTGGGGGTAGAGACAGGCTTGTATATGCAGGTACTGAGTGGCCAGGGGCTCTAGAACATGGTTAGAAGGCATTTGCTGCTCACTTGTACTGGCAAGCAGGGAAGGTGGTTACCAGGCTGTCTGGGCCATGTATCGACAGCCCTCTCAAATAAAGGGGTGCTATCTGACTGGGTCCCAGAATGCAGGGTTCAACAGATGCCCACAGAGTGAGCCAAGCCTTTTGGTGGTTGTTTAGATCTTCATGCCTGTGCCTCCTCCCACCTTTGAATTTCCTTTCTATCTACTGTTCCTAACAGAAAATAAAGCCCTACAATTCCTCCTGCCCAGGGCCTTGGAACAATAGTCCTCACTCGTCAATGAGGAATAATATTGACAGGAATGTGACTTGCACCAATAATTCCAGCACTCAGGAATCTGGCAGAAATATGGTCACAAGCTTAAGAACAATCATCCTGTGCTACATACACACTGCCTCCTCAACTAGCCTGGACTATAGAGTGAGCCCCATCTCCAAAATGGAAGGCAACAATGTTATCGTCCTCTGAGGCCATTAGAACAATTTAAGGAACTTACCCATGTAATAGGCTAGCAATTGAGACCTGAATGCAAGCACTAAAATTACTCAAAAAAAATCTACTGATCTTATATTTTCTCTTCTGGATTCCCTAACCCTCTGCATTTCTGACAAGCAGAAAATCAAGCAAGCTGTGGCTTGTCTTACTTCTCCGAAGGAGGAGTATCTGATATGCAGGGCCAGTTACCTCCAGTGGGGCAAACAGCCAAGACAGAGGCAGGGCACCCCGATAGGATGGTGCCAACCTTCAGTACTCCCAACGCAGATCCAAGCACAGATGCTCCTGAGCCCAGGGCAGTCTGGGCTAGCAGGTTGAGCCCTAGTGGAAGAAGGTCACAGTTCAGGGAGAGGTCCATGAATATCCCCATGAAATGCCTGCTGTGGAGTCTAGAGAAACCCCTGAGTGTGTCTGCCCTGGGGACAGAAAGGAAAAGAGCACTAGCTGCAGGGAGAGATTGTGTGTGCATTTACAAGTTCAGATCTTCTAGGTGGTTCTAGGGACACTGGGGGACTCTTAGGAGCCTCATTCTTAGTGTGAGAAGAGCCATGGAACAGACCAATGTTGCCCATTGTGAGCTAAGAGCCATGCAAATGATAAAAGTTGTCTGCAGAAACACACACACACACACACACACACACACACACACACACACACACACACTCACAGAAGTTGACACCAAAGGCTGAAATTTGCGAATGAAAGAGAAGATATCTGTGAGGAGAATAAATAAAGAAAACTGTTGGGGCCTACACAGGCTGGATGAAGGACTGAAGTGAAGAATTTATTTAAATTGACACCCTGGCTTGTGGACCCAGAAGGACAAACAGCAAAAAGAAACAGAAAAAAAGTGAACTCTGGTGGTGAATCCAATGGACATGAGAAAAGAATATGGGGCCCAGCTTCAGCCCCCGGGAACTGCAATCTCAGAGGTGGACCTCATCAACCATGTAGGTCTGAATTTTAGGGACTCAAAGTCCAGGACCATACCAGAGTTTTGTCTCCCTCAAGGCTCTCTCAGACATAAGGCCATGATGGAAGTGTGACAGTGGGCAGGATGTTGCACCCACCATAACTATCCCCTGACTCCCCACCCTTGGCCCTTCATGGGCACTCACCCTGTGAGGCAGCTAGAACGGTGCCAGAGACTGCCCCTCCAGCTTTGCCTATGGCTGCTGAAGCTGTTATCCCTGAGACCAGGGAAGCCACCAGTGTGCCTGTTCCAAACAATGCCATGGAGCTCAGTAGAGGTTCCAAACAGGAGCAAGCCTGTGAAAAGAAGTGGGTCTTTGTGTAGGAGATTGGGGACCCAGAGGTTGATTTCCACCAACCAACTGGAAACCCTGAGGGGCTTCTCGGTGGATAGAGTGGGCCTGTCCCTTGTCTTGGGGTGCAAAATCCTGCCCCTGTTGAACAGATGGGAAATTAGGAACCATTTCAGACATATAAATTTTTTGTTCCAGGGCAGAAGACTCAATGTCAAAGACACACAAGCCAGCCAGGTCCAGCTGCTTACAAATTGCAGGCTCTAACTATGCTGCTCCTAACACTGGAGCTCACTTCACCTACCCTCTAGCTTTCTGGGGCAGTCCAGGCCTTGGGTCCCTTCCTTTTATGTACACACTCTTGATGGTGCCTTTCTGAGAACAAAAGAAGGCTCAGAGAGCTACTGTACACTGGCCTCCTCTCAGCCTTTAAGGGCTTCTGCCACCAAGGCTAGGGGCTTCAGGAAGGAGCTGAAATGACACCCACCACCACCAACAACAACCCCACCCTTCCATCCACCCCGCTGGATCTTGGATGTGTTTCTGGAAAATCAAGTTCTTTTCAGAGTGGAAAATCCACTGTTTGTAGACATACTCTGTTACTAAAGGCAGCCAATGAAATAAGTTTCATTTTCCCCTCCTCTATCCATGCCTGAAATATCCATTGTTTTTGAAGACACACCCAGTGATCCAAGGCAACCAATGAGATAGGTTTCGATTTCCCTGTTTTCTCTGGTCCTGAAAAAAACACTCTAGTTGAAGACACACCCAGTCATGGAAGGCAGCCAATGAGAGAGGTTTTGTTTCATCTGCTCTCTCAGGATCTTTCTGGCTTGGAAACAATGTCCTATTATTCTATAATTCAGTCTTTCTGAGTGTCACTGTGTTTGCAATGTTTTGTAACATGTTACTTCTTTGCCAGGGTTGATTTCCCTCCCACCCCCACCCATGACAGTGATGCAGTATAAACTTGAAGTAATAAAATTGATGCTCTGAAGATGTACTAATAATCTTGCTTAGGAAATATTAAGTTATACTAAGTGGAATTTAAGTAAAGACGTGTTGCTTCCAATATGACTAGAAGGTATGTGGTATATAACCAGTTTTGGTGTAGAGTGTGGAAAAGGAAAGTTTGTACCATAGTTGAAGTTTAGGGTTGCTGAGAAAGTTTCTGCTATTGTTCACCAAGACTGATACCCCTCCCCCAATTAGTCTCCATTCCCATAACAACAGGAGACAACCCTGACTCACAATCAGCCATTAGTTCCATCCTCACATCAAAGATCATGCCTCTAAAGGGCAGCTCCAGGGGGCATTGCAAGGTCACAACTAGCATTGAGTCCTGCTCTGCCATCAAGTCCCCTGACCTCTTACCAGGAGAGGCTTAATTGTGCAGGTGGGGAAGATGGACTTGGGTAGCAAACATTCGAAAAGAACAACACTGGTGTACTTAAGCAATTCGGACAATATCTTTGCTGCATAAACCTCCCTTCTGCTCAAGTGCCCAGACAGGCAGTTTACTGTCTCAGTTTAAATTGTTCCAAGTGTGCACTGGGGCTGGGACTGAAAGAGATTTAAGGATGACAGCATGTGTGGACTGCTAAACCTACAGTGTAAAGAAGTTAGTAAAATCCTCTATTCGTGGCCAGATACTCTTTGTGAATTTTATCAGAGCTTATCTATTATTTGTGTTTTTATGTATTTATGTATTTACTTATTTATTACTATTAAGCCTTTTCCTTTAAAATGTTTTAGATTTATTTTTACTATTTTATGTGTATGTGTGTTTTGCCAACCTGTATATCTGTGTGTTTGGTGCCTGAGTAAGTGCTGAGCCTCCATGTTGGTGCTGGGAGTCAAACCCAGGACCTAGGCTACAACAGAAGTACTCTTAACCATTGAGACCAGTCTCCTCCCACCTTTTCCTTACTAATCTCCACATATGTGGAGTGATTTCTCACTGGGAAGATGCATTATTGCTATAACAACAGAATCTTCAAAAGAGACAATACTTCAGAATTTTACTGACCAATTATATTAAATATTTTCTGGGAGGGTGTTAATCCCACTAGGGAGAATAAGACCTCTACCACAATTTTGAGCCAAATTTGAAGCAAGCTTTATTCAGTCCTGGCCAGGATGGTGCACACTGGCTAGGTCCGTACCTGGGATTCCCAAAGAATGGTTCTGAATTTTCTAAAGGCAAAAATGCACGAGTCTACATCCTTTTCACTATTGTCAAATCAAGGGCAAGTGTACAGCTGTACTTCCTGCCTTTGTATCTCCTTCCTATTGTGCTCAAGCACATCCTGTGCAGTTGGGGCAACCGACCTTGTTTCCTGAATTGAAAACAAAGGACTTTTATCTTACACGTCAACAAACCGCAGCATTCCAGTCAGTTTTCTATCCTTAGACAAAGGGGGGGGGGGGGGTATGGTTTATCTGTCCTTGGGCAAGTAGGGCTTACAAGTAAGAGGTGTTTGTGTTTTGTATATCTCTTAAGCACTGTAATTTAAACTTAACTTTAGCTCTCACAAGGGGAATGTCAAAAATCAGAAATGTTGTAAAAATTGATAGAATAAATGAATTTTGCCAAGGCAAGACTCAAAATAAGTATGACACTGAGGATGATCTTGAACCTTCTGAGTCCACTTTGATGGTGTGGGATTATAAGCATATATCACCGTGCCTGGTTTATTCCATGCTGGGGATCAAATCTAAGGCTCTCTGTACAGTAGGCAAGCATTCTATCTTCAGCCGCGGTCTACATGATTCTTTTTAATAAAATAAGTTGGCTAATCACTAGAATATTTGTTATTTGTTTACTTGGTTGGTTTTGTTTTTGGGACAGGGTCTCTCTACATAGCCCTGGTGGTCCTGGAACTCACTATGCAGTCTAGGCTGGCCTCTAACTCACAGAGCTCCACCTGCATCAACCTCCTGAAAGCTGAGATTAAAGGTGTATAATCACAGTACCTGGCTATTATATTTGGTTTTTGGCTGTTGGAAGCTATTGGACACCTCACAACCTATCACTGTGTAGCCTGAAAATGCAGAGTTCAGGGGCAATCTGGCTTGAATGTCAAGGCTCTCTATCAAAAAGCCAAGGGTTATGGTGAGTGTGGCTTAGTAGTAGATTTTTTTTACCTTACTTGCACAGGGTTCTGGGTTCAATCCCCAGCATTAGGAAGAAAGAGAGAAAGACAATCTTGAAACCAAAATGTCAGATTTTCATATAACTGTCACTACAAAAGCCACTGAATAGGGACAGGATTTGAATCTTTAAGCCACCTTTTATTTAGAGATAGATATAAAATTATGAGAAGGCAGCAGGTTGACATTTTAAAAACTCATTTATTTATTTTATATGTAGAAGTGACTTGGCTATATGTATACCTGTACATTACCAGTGTATCTGGCGCCCATGGAGGCCAGAAGAGTGGTTGATGATGATGATGATGATGATGATGATGATGATGATGATAAGCTGTAGCTAATGCACAAAGAGTATCTGGCCACGAATAGAGGATTTTACTAACTTCTTTACACTGTAGGTTTAGCAGTCCACACATGCTGTCATCCTTAAATCTCTTTCAGTCCCAGCCCCAGTGCACACTTGGAACAATTTAAACTGAGACAGTAAACTGCCTGTCTGGGCACTTGAGCAGAAGGGAGGTTTATGCAGCAAAGATATTGTCAGAATTGCTTAAGTACACCAGTGTTGTTCTTTTCGAATGTTTGCTACCCAAGTCCATCTTCCCCACCTGCACAATTAAGCCTCTCCTGGTAAGAGGTCAGGGGACTTGATGGCAGAGCAGGACTCAATGCTAGTTGTGACCTTGCAATGCCCCCTGGAGCTGCCCTTTAGAGGCATGATCTTTGATGTGAGGATGGAACTAATGGCTGATTGTGAGTCAGGGTTGTCTCCTGTTGTTATGGGAATGGAGACTAATTGGGGGAGGGGTATCAATCTTGGTGAACAATAGCAGAAACTTTCTCAGCAACCCTAAACTTCAACTATGGTACAAACTTTCCTTTTCCACACTCTACACCAAAACTGGTTATATACCACATACCTTCTAGTCATATTGGAAGCAACACTTCTTTACTTAAATTCCACTTAGTGTAACTTAATATTTCCTAAGCAAGATTATTAGTACATCTTCAGAGCATCAATTTTATTACTTCAAGTTTATACTGCACCACTGTCATGGGTGGGGGTGGGGGGGAAATCAACCCTGGCAAAGAAGTAACATGTTACAAAACATTGCAAACACAGTGACACTCAGAAAGACTGAATTATAGAATAACAGGACATTGTTTCCAAGCCAGAAAGATCCTGAGAGAGCAGATGAAACAAAACCTCTCTCATTGGCTGCCTTCCATGACTGGGTGTGTCTTCAACCAGAGTGTTTTTTTGTTTTGTTTTGTTTTGTGTTTCCAGGACCAGAGAGAACAGGAAGAAACAAAATCTATCCCATTGGCTGCCTTGCACCACTGGGTGTGTCTTCAACCAGCGTAGATTTTTCAGGAGGGGAGAAGAAGGGGGAAAGGAAACCAACTCACTGGATGCCTTGCATGTCTAGGTATGACTTTAACCCGCAGTGGATTTTCCACTCTGAAAAGAACTTGATTTTCCAGAAACACATCTAAGATCCAGCCGGGGTGGGTGGAAGGGTGGGGTTGTTTTTGGTGGTGGTCTGTGTCCCATCTGTTGGTTAAGTGGTGGTGCTTGTGGCTGGAGATAGCTCCTTCCTGAAACCCCTAACCTTAGGTGGCAGAGGCCCACAGAGTCTGAAGGGAGGCGAGAGTACAGTGCCTCTCTGTGTTGGTTAAATCAGAGCTGCTCATGGGTGGCCGCGGCCATGCTGGCAGAGGAGAGTGCTGATCGGAAGAATCACAAGCCATAGTTACCTCTTTAGAGCTTTATTGGGAGGGGGGAGAGAGAAAGAGGACAGACAGAAGGAGAGAGCAAAAGAGAAGGGGATCACAGAGGGCCCACCCGCTTTTTAGGCTGGGACACCGGCAGAGGATGGTGATGTAATTAAGGACAGAATCCTTACACTGTGATTCTCCTTTTGTTCTCACAGAGGTACCTATCATCAAAGATGTTTACCTAGAAGGAAGGGACTTGAGGCCCAGCCTGGCCTGCAGGCTAGAGAATAGATGAGGTGAGCTCCAGTGTTAGGAGTAGCATAGTTAGAGCCTGCAATTTGTAAGCAGCTGGACCTGGCTGGTTTGTGTGTCTTTGACATTGAGTCTTCTGCCCTGAAAAAAAAACTTTTATGTCTGAAATGATTCCTGATTTCCCATCTATTCAACAGGGGCAGGATTTTGCACCCCAAGACAGGGGACAGGCCCACTGTTATCACCAACCCCGGGCAGCTTCTCTATCCACCAAGAAGCCCCTCAGGGTTTCCAGTTGGTTGGTGGAAATCAACCTCTGGGTCCCCAATCTCCTACTCAAAGACCCACTTCTTTTCACAGGCTTGCTCCTGTTGGGAACCTCTACTGAGCTCCATGGCATTGTTTGGAACAGGCACACTGGTGGCTTCCCTGGTCTCAGGGATAACAACTTCAGCAGCCATGGGCAAAGCTGGAGGGGCAGTCTCTGGCACCGTTCTAGCTGCCTCACAGGGTGAGTGCCCATAAGGGTCAAGGGTGGGGAGCCAGGGGATAGTTATGGTGGGTGCAACATCCTGCCCACTGTCACACTTCCATCATGGCCTTATGTCTGAGAGAGCCCTGAGGGAGACAAAACTCTGGTATGGTCCTGGACTTTGAGTCCCTAAAATTCAGACCTACATGGTTGATGAGGTCCACCTTTGAGATTGCAGTTCCCGGGGGCTGAAGCTGGGCCCCATATTCTTTTCTCATGTCCATTGGATTCACCACCAGAGTTCACTTTTTTTGTTTCTTTTTGCTGTTTGTCCTTCTGGGTCCACAAGCCAGGGTGTCAATTTAAATAAATTCTTCACTTCAGTCCTTCATCCAGCCTGTGTAGGCCCCAACAGTTTTCTTTATTTATTCTCCTCACAGATATCTTCTCTTTTCATTTGCAAAATTCAGCCTTTGGTGTCAACTTCTGTGTGTGTGTGTGTGTGTGTGTGTGTGTTTCTGCAGACAACTTTTATCATTTGCATGGCTCTTATGGGCAACATTGGTCTGTTCCATGGCTCTTCTCACACTAAGAATGAGGCTCCTAAGAGTCCCCCAGTGTCCCTAGAACCACCTAGAAGATCTGAACTTGTAAATGCACACACAATCTCTCCCTGCAGCTAGTGCTCTTTTCCTTTCTGTCCCCAGGGCAGACACACTCAGGGGTTTCTCTAGACTCCACAGCAGGCATTTCATGGAGATATTCATGGACCTCTCCCTGAACTGTGACCTTCTTCCACCAGGGCTCAACCTGCTAGCCCAGACTGCCCTGGGCTCAGGAGCATCTGTGCTTGGATCTGCGTTGGGAGTACTGAAGGTTGGCACCATCCTATCGGGGTGCCCTGCCTCTGTCTTGGCTGTTTGCCCCGCTGGAGGTAACTGGCCCTGCATATCAGACACTCCTCCTTGGGAGAAGTAAGACAAGCCACAGCTTGCTTGATTTTCTGTTTGTCAGAAATGCTGAGGGTTAGGGAATCCAGAAGAGAAAATATAAGATCAGTAGATTTTTTTGAGTAATTTCATTGCCTGCATTCAGGTCTCAATTGCTAGCCTATTACATGAATAAGTTCCTTAAATTGTTCTAATGGCCTCAGAGGACGATAACATTGTTGCCTTCCATTTTGGAGATGGGACTCACTCTATAGTCCAGACTAGTTCAGGAGGCAGTGTGTATGTAGCACAGGATGATTGTTCTTAAGCTTGTGACCATATTTCTGCCAGATTCCTGAGCGCTGGAATTATTGGTGCAAGTCGCATTCCTGTCAATATTATTCCTCATTGACCAGTGAGGACTATTGTTCCAAGGCCCTGGGCAGGAGGAATTGTAGGGCTTTTTTTTCTGTTAGGAACAGTAAATAGAAAGGAAATTCAAAGGTGTGGGGGTGATGGTGAGAAGAAGCCTAGGCTTGAAGTTCTAAACAACCCCCAAAAAGTTTGGCTAGCTCTGTGGCCATCAGATGAGCCCAGCATTCTGGGTCCCAGTCAGATAGCACCCCTTTATTTGGGAGGGCCTTCATGTCATGGCCCAGACAGCCTGGGCTAACACCTCCTCTGCTTCCAGTACAAGTGAGCAGCAAATGCTTTCTAACCATGTTCTTGAGCCCCTGGGTCCACATCCCCTCCAGAGAGCCCTCCTGGCCACTCAATACCTGCATATACAAGGCTGCCTCTACCCCCAGGCCACTGGAGAGCTGGCTAAGCTCTCAAGGTTACCTTTGAACTCAGGAACTACCAGCTTTAGAGTTTTCAATCCTGGCCTCTATAGCTAAAGAGATGAGGATCCTGCATGCTGCCTGGGGGCTCAGATGTTTTCAGCTGAGCCCATATGTACCTAAAAATGGCTCAGCATGCTACCTCAACAGCTAGAGTAATGAGTTGTGTTAAGGAGGATCTGAGTAGGCTTCCTGGAGGAGGAAATAATGATGTGGAACCTCAGTTCATCAAAGCATGTGTCTCAAGTAGTGTTCAGATAACATGTCTATATCACCGGTGTTTAACCTGGCTGTAAGTAGACCCTCCCAATGAGGTGCCTCTCTCCACCCTGGAGATTCACTGCCTCCTGTGTGGCCAAGGAGAGTGTGTGATAACCCACACCGTCAAACACTGACCCTACTCCTAATCAATTAGTAGCCCTATCCTGAAGGGAAGAACCCACTATGGTAGCTATTGTGGTTTAAATGAGAATGGAACACAAAGGTTCATATATTGGACTGTTTGTTCCCTAGTTGGTGGAAGTGTTTTGGGAAGATTTCAGAGGTGTGGCCTTGTTGGAGGAGGTGTGTCACTCAGTGTAGGCTTTGAGATTTCAAAAGCATCATGTGACTGCCTGTCTGATGCTATGCTCCAGACCTTAGCTGTGCATCAATCATAGCAGGAGTCCTAAATCATTATGCCAGTATGTATGCTCCCTGAGAGAGGCTACCCACATTTTTTCCTGTTATACCCACAAGGATAGTGTTCTTTTTTTCTTTTTTCATGGAAACCAGGGCAGTCACTCTACTACTAGCCTGTATCCCCAGCATTTTTTATTTTATTTTGTTTGAACCTAACTTGCTTTGTGGGGCAGAGATAAGAAAATATAGCATCAGACTTCCTTCTCCACGGCAGGCAAACAGCAAGCATGTGAATATGGAAGAACCGAGCAGAATCCATCTGAGAGGTGTGCCTTCTCCAGAGACCAGCTGCCAGTGCCTGCTCAGGGCAGACAAAGGCACTTGGGTCCTCTCCCTCAGGGAGAGGGAGAGACAGATGGGGCTCATTCCTTCCTGGGAGCTGGATGGGGTGTGGGACAGTGGCAATTCTCACACAGGATCTTCTTTTCTTTCTAGCCAAGGCTGCTGTGGCTGTGCTTGGGGGAGGTAAGTATCTTCAGGGAAGGGGTGCCAGTCTACTCCTAGCCCCTCCTGTATGCAGGAAGTCAGGAAGCAGCCCATCCTGTCCCAGTAGGCTTCCCTGGAGGTGGTGGGGTAAGGGTGGAGATGGGATGAAGGAAGTGGCCAGAAAGAAGGAACTAAAGAAAGCAGTGAGTGTAGTGAAGAGTCAAAGAGGCCACATCTTCAGCAGGTACCCACCACCTTGTGTGAAAATAGTCACCTTGTGGCCTGATGGATATATTTACACTCCTCTGAGCTCCTGATTATTTCCTTGAAAAAGCGAGCTTGTGGAGCTCATTTAGAGATTTCCAGGGTGCTGTATGGCTGAGAGAAGCAGAGAGTTGGAATGTACTGGACATGCTATGCAGGCACCATCAGCTTGCTGCCTCCTGACATGCTCACTGGAGACACAGCAGAACTCTGGGATGTCTCCTTCAGCCTCAACAGTTGTGTCCAGTGCTTCTGCTCTCTCCTGGGCAAGATGTGATCTTCTGTAAACACTTACTTTGGGCCCAGTATTAGACCAAGACAGACACTGAGGCCCCAACAGCACCTTTCCTGATGAAGGTCTTGCTACCAATCAGAGCCAGCCCAGGACTCCATCTTCAGTGACCAACATCTACTCTCTTCCTATGCTCCCTGGCTCATGGCTCTCTGGTTCAGAGCCTGCCTCTTGCCTCACATTACACCTTTGCTCTCTGGGTTTCTCTCAGGAAGACTAAGAGGGAAGAGGGAAAGCCCTGGTCTACCCTGCTCTACTTATTCTCTCTTATTCTCCAGACCCCAGCAGTTCCCCCAGGTTTGACCCAGTGTGTTGGGGATCCCCTTCTCCAAATTTACCTACAAAGCTCCTCTTCCCACAGCCATGACCGTAGCGGCCGTGCCCCCGGTGCTGAGTGCCGTGGGCTTCACTTCGACAGGAATCGCTGCCTCCTCTCTAGCAGCTAAGATGATGTCCTTGTCAGCTATTGCTAATGGAGGCGGAGTTGCCGCTGGCAGCCTGGTGGCCACTCTGCAGTCAGTGGGTAAGTGTCAGGGCAAGAGGACTAGAATGAGAGCAGACATAGTCCAGCTTCCCACTTGCTGCTTTAGCTTCTGCTGGGTTTTAGCAGGGGAGGTGGAGGAGATGGGGGAGTATCCATGACCAGCTTAACTAGGGCTCAAATGTCCACCTTAAGTTCAGCCTTCTTCCTTATAGGCGGTGATGTTACCCAGGTGATTGATTTTCCCTAGAGTTTTTTCATGGAATTACTCCTTTCAAACAAACTGGGATAGACCCAGGTCCTGGAGACTTTGGAGAGAGAGAGGACTCTGTGGAGACTCTGCTTCAGGCAATCCTGACTGACCCTGCCAACTATGACACCCTCTGACCCCACAGTTTTCATCCCTCCTCCTATTTTCATCCTTTCTTTTTTCCCCAGGAGCCGCAGGACTCTCCATGTCATCAAAATTCCTCGTGGGCTCTGCAGGATCTGCTCTGGTGACCTCTGTGATGTGCATCTGAGACTTGTAGCCCTTCTCTGCCCAGAGAAGGGGACACGGAAGCAGAGGTGACCGGTCCCAGTTTGTCCAATCCCAGAGAGAGATCAGTTAACCCCCATGGACAATCTGCTAAAGCCAAATGCCTAATTGGAAATAAGAAATAAAATTAATTGCTGCTTCCAGCCTTATCATTCTCTTCACATCATGTGCTGTTTGTGTGGGAAAGGCTGAACAGGGACCTCTCTGCAGCCTGGGCATGGGGGGGTTAGGCTCACCTCTCTCCCCCACCATCTTGTCACAGAGACACATGGTGCAGGTGAGTGCTCAGGTGGAATGAATGTAAATGTGAAAACAGAAGCTGCCCTTTGACCTGCTCCTGATCCCTTAACTCTGAGCAGGTCACCTTCTCATTGGGTCCTCCCTAAGTGAGGAGTTGACCTAAAGGACTTCCCAGATCTCAGCCAGGCGGGTCTTGGCTCAGTCCCTAAGAGGAGTTTTAGCATGGCATCCCGCTTTGAGCCACTTATCTCAAAGCCAGAGCCTGGTTTCTATTTGTACCACCTCCGCAGTATACATCCAGTGATTATTTCTGGTGACCTGCCCTCAAAACTTCTGTTTGGAAACTCCAAACCTCTACCTATTCTTTCAGTCCTGCAGCTCCACTAGAGGAAATTATTTTCTCTCTTTGTATGCCCAGCCCAGCCCTTGCCCATGCTTGGAAGTGGAAAACAGTTCACTGATCGCACCGGGCAGATGGAAGTGGTAGTGTCTTCTACCTTGGGCCCTCCTCCCCTCCACACAGGCAGAGTGGTTCTAGCTATGGAGCCTCCAGGAGGAATTTCCCTGGGGACAGAGACAGACCTCATCCTCCCTCCAAGGGAGGCACATCCCGCCCAGTGACCCAAAGGTTCCCCTCTCCCCTTTCATAATTCATGTCTCTTTCACAAGCAGTGACCTGTATAATGGAAGAATCAAAACCCACCATTCCCTGAGAATCCTCAGGCCCTCATTAGTCTCCTAGAGAGATTTTTATATCCACCAGCTGACCTGGGATGACAGGCAACAGCTCCTGGACACCCTCTTCATGGCTGAAGGGAGGGACAGATCAGGCTTGGGCCTGGCAGAGGATCACTGACACCCAGTGAAGCCCCCAGAGAGTGGGTTTTCTCTCTGCCAGACCTGACTGGGACTCCAACACTGACCAAGGTATGGAGGCTCTGAAAAATTGTTCTCAGGTCCTTTTCCAAAGATCAACAGCAGCTGCTAGAAAAATTCCCAATGTGTCTAAGGTGAGAGAGGTATTCCACGAGTCCCAGGAATCACCGACTGGGTTCCCAGAGCACTTCTGTGACTGTCACCTGAGGTTCACTGTCACAGATCCAGAGGAGCCAGAAAGGCAGGGAGCAACCAGTACTGCTTTTCTCATGCAGTCAGCCCCAGGTAGTAGAAAGAAACTTCCAAAGTCAGAAGGGTTTGCAGATACAAATGGGTCTCAATTATTGGAGCCTGCTCAAAAGGTTAACAGTAACTATGACCATATGGGAAAAAGTGCAAAACAAGAGATTGACCTGGGAAGTCCTGGCAGTACTCAGAGAGACCTATAAAAGAGATCCCAGAGGGAGATATCAGAGATACCAGGAAAGGAAGAGGGGACAAGGACATCCTGTCCTACGTAAATGACTTCAAAGGCGAGTGTCCTAGCTCAGGAATTGGGATCCTGGTAGAGGCCATTGGCCTCTCTGTCCAACAGACTTGATCCTGTTTCTGTTGGTTGGCCACTACAGCTATGCTAATCATGAATCTAACACCCAGACTTTGGCCAGGACCTATTCCTAACATCACATAATCTGTTGAGGCCTTCTTGAGAGGGGACCCCAGAGAGGTGGGTATCCAATGCTGGAATGATGTATTATCAGTCACTTCTCTTGGACCAGCCCCACACCTGTTTCTGTAAGACAGCCTGCTGCCAGACAATAACCCAACAGAGGCTCCCCTTGATTGCCTGGAAGGGACTGATGCAGACCAAGCCATCAGACCAGACCTAACAGATGCCCTCACACAACCCTATCTCCCTCTGTGTGCTCCCCGGATAGACTTCTGCAGCCTTTCCATGACTCAGTTTTCCAGATCTTTTCATAACATCAGAATCCTGCCTCTGTGTTCTGTAAATGTGCCTGGTACCTGTCACCGCAGTGAACAGTGTCCAGTGTCATAATTGTTTCATAAATGCCAGGATCCTCCTGCCTCAAAATCAGTGTAGACTCTGTCCAGCACTGCATTATGCACCAATCACATGGGCAATGAATACCAGCCTTGGGTGAGGGTGTGGTCAGAGTCCCAGTACATAAGGCAAGGATTTCAGCCTCCCTTTCAATTTTATAGATGCTGTATGGTACTGACTATTTTGATGCTGTCTCTTTCCCCAGGTACCAGTGCATTAGCTTAGCCCAGTGCATTCCCTGGTGGTTCATGTCAGCCTTTCAGCAGTACCTTGGGTTAGGTGTATGCTACTCACAGCCCTGGACATACAGAACTATTGATGAGGAAGGACCACGAGCTCTGGGGTCAATGTTCTTGGCTACCTCTCATGTTTCCTCTGGACAGGAATCTCTGTCAACTCAACCTTTAATAAGGAACAACTGTGGTCCAGAAGGACTCAAAAAGCCCCCATGCCACACAGACCATCTCCATTACGGCAGGGACCATGCAATGCTTCTACCCTCTGTCTGTGTGTTGGACAACCTGTCACCCCTCTTTCATCTCCAGCCTCAGTCTGGTTGCGCAAATGGAAGACTTGAAATTCCCTGTCCACAACTCTCTTCAGAAAGCCACCAGAAGCAAAGATCTGCACACCAGCATATAACCTTTATTTTTCATCTTTCAGTGGCTTCAATGGGAGGCTTGGAGGCTCATCTTGGGGTACACTGTCTCCTGGATATTCCTTAAAGGCTTTGGGTTCAGCTGGTAGAGGTGTAGTCTCATACGCTCATAGCTCCGACAGCTGCCCCAACTGTGCCCAGGATGATGTTGGTTGATGTAGAAAGTCCAACAACCCCTGGGAAGGAGACAATACAGTGATAGTCAGTCTCCTAAGGCTTAGAGATGCCCCACCGCCCTTTTGTCTGAACTCTAGGGTTCTGCTTTAGACAATGATATTCAAAGTGTCGGACCAGAAGGAGAAGACCGATTTGGGTAAGCTGAGATATAGGACGGAGAGCTCTCCCGAGAGGAACACCCTCTCTACATTGCAGTACAGAGGGGAACACACTGGAGAAGGACACCCAGGTAGGGAAGATTCAGAGCCCAGGTAGCATGCATCTTGGACCAGGGCTCCTTCCTGCTTCTGCCATCCAGTGGCCCTCACCCCTGCACCAGTCCCCAACCTCACTCACAATGAACCAGACAGTAGGGACAGAAGGAGAAGACATAGGTCATATGAGAGGTTGGACTGTAGGGAGAGGAAGGGAGATGCCCTCCTTGGCTGGCTCTCCAGACATCTTGCCTGGACTGACACTTACCCACTGACTGTAGTGCGGCTACCAGGCTTCCTGCTGCAACTCCACCCCCATTGGCAATTGCTGCTGCTGACATCATCTTGGCTGCTATGGATGCTGCTGCTATTCCTGTGCCAGTGAAGCCCATGGCACCCAGGGCTAAGGGCGCAGCAGTCACAGCCACAACTGTGGGGAGAGGAGCTGGGTGGGTGTGGGCTCAGGGGAAAGATTCACTCAAGAATTCTTTGACTGTTTGGGAGGGGGTCTATCTAGTCTAAACAACATGGAAAGGGCTCCCAAGGTAAAGAAGAAGGATGGTGGGGCTGGAGAGATGATTCAGAGTTCAAGTGCACTGGCTGCTCTTGGAGGGGTTCCGAGTTCAGTTCTCAGCAACCACATGGTGGCTTACAACCATCTATAAGGAGATCTGGTGCTCTCTTCTGGCCAGCAGGGATATCTGTGCCCAGAACACTGTATACATAATAAATATATAAATCTTTAGAAAGGAGGAGGAGGAGGAGAGGAGGAGGAGGAGGAGGAGGAGGAGGAGGAGGAGGAGGAGGAGGAGGATAGGGCAGAGAGCCAGGCAGAGGCTGAGAGGTCTGTGGAGGATCTGAAAGAGATATAGTCTTGTCAAGCTATGTGACACTGGAGAAATCATCATACTTTTCCAACTCTCAGGTTTGTGGGGGGTAAGATTAACCACGTTTGCTGTTTTAAGTAGCTTCCCCTTTCCCAGCTCAACAGATTCTCTACTTGCTGCTCATCATATGTAAGGCCTGAAAGAGAAGTGCAGCAGGAAATCTTAAACTGGGCAGGAAACCTTAAACTCATGCCTGCAGAGAGCATAGTTCTGGCCCTTGGTAGACCCAGTCAGCTCCATAATCCAGCAGAAGGCAGGAGCTGGAGTGGAGCCCACCTCCAAGCCCAAAGCCCCACCTCCTCACAGCAGGTGCAAGACACATACCTCCTCCAATTGTAGCACCAATTACTGTACCTAGGGAGAAATGGGGTGGGTAGAAAAAGTTAGAGTTGGCTGATGTCAGTCAGTTCTTGGCAGGCTTGCATTGGGAGCCCAGTTCCCAGTCAGGGCTGAGGGCTACTCACCCAACATGGTGAGATGTGTTGGTAGCTGGTAACCTTAGGAAGTGGCTTAAATCTGAGGAGAGGAGAGACTCTTGCTTCTGAACCAATAGGGACATGGCCCCGCCCCTTGCAATGAGTCAGTGTCCTGGTAAATGTTTGAAAGCAATAGAGGAAGTTGACGCTTCACACACACACACACACACACACACACACATACACACACACACACACACACACACACACACACACACAGAGAGAGAGAGAGAGAGAGAGAGAGAGAGAGAGAAGAGAGAGAGAGAGAGAGAGAGAGAGAGAGAGAGAGAGAGGTGACAGCTGGTGGCCATTAAATCAAAACTGAAACAAAAACCACTCACATACATACACAAACTTAGTGAGAAAAATGTGGGCACAAAATTCACTTCTCTCCCCTGAAAGAGGATGAGAGTTTCTTGTGGAGCTGTGGCTGGATAACTAGATAAGGTTACCTAAAATTTTGTGTTTTCCACACAGTAACAGTTTGATGGGGTTTTTGCAGTAGTAGAACCAAGAAAGCCATAAACCAAGGCACTTCAAAATACATGTATTAGTGTGGGCCCCGTGGGCCCTGGCCCCGACTGTGAGTGGCTGCCGCCTTGCTTGCTGACCTTGACCAGATGTCCTTCCTATTCAGATTCCCTGCCAGCCTCCTTCTCACCTAAGGATCACCGGAGAGTTCACCGGAGGTTCTTTGTTCCTGCATCTTGTATTTGGTGTAAACAACTTAGATGCAAGAATGTAGAACATTGGGTCTAGAATGTAAACCATTGGTAGCGAACTTCTGCCCTCCGGGGATCCTCCATTTGTGTTGTAAGCCTGTATTTAAGGTTTCTTCCCTCTTTCAATAAACGGCATTCGGCATTTGGCATTCAGCCATGGTGAATGACTCGCTGTCTCTTGTCTCTATTTTTAATCCGCAGCCCTTCGCTCCAACATGGTGAACGGGTATCGGTAATGTGGGTGTTACCGCTACATATTAGTGAAGACATGAAGTGGGGGGGTCAACGCCGATGGGGGAGCCTCTACTGGAGGACTTGGGTGCTAACTGATGGCTCCCATTTAGGTTGGTGGGATCCAGGCGTTTGTATATTCCAAAGGATTTGCCTAATGGTCACAAAGATGTTAGGTTAGGTGAAATGGGGACAATGAATGGCTATTATAAGGGCTAAAGTTGTCCCAAGAGAATTTGGCTCTGGACTTGCAATATTTGAAATTCTTCACAATCGTTAAGGTTCTAAAGAGTTAATCCCCCTCGCCAAGGGCTCAGACAAAGGTACAGCTTCTTCTCTCGTGGAACTTTGGTCCCAAAAGTGTATCTAATTTCATCGATGTCCTTTAGAGGAAACTGTTCACACATCTATGAGCATTTTCTTCCATCTCTGTCTCCTGTATAATATGCCACTACCAATCCATTCTGACTATACTGTGCATGCTGCTTTGCAAATGGTTCCTTCTACTCAACTGGCTGTTTAGATCTATGTGGACTGTTTCCTTGGCATCAAGTTTACTGAGGTATAATTTAGACAAGATATCACACTTTTGGTACAAGCTTCTATAACTTTGGACGAAATTTAGTTACATTTGCAAATACATCTCAGATCTGGAAACCTCCTCTTCTCGCCTAAATTGTCTCATCTTTTCTTTTAGCCATCCTCCCCCTCCCCCCCCACCCCGCCACCAGTGATTCTCATTCAGTCTCCACACACTTGCCTTTCTAGAATGCCTGTGATTACCACCTAAAATTCTGCCCTGGGAACATGTGCTATTTCACTGTCCCTGTCTCTCCTTTAAGGGTGTGAGTTCTAATACTGGCATTTGTAAGTTACCTAAGCTGAAATGCTGGCATCCTGGTGCACCAGTATTTCCTGGTTATATATTCCTATAGGTGAGTCTGCATCTCAGTGCTCTTGTTCTCCAGAAACAGGGTAGACCTTGGGGTCCATCTCCAGCATAGCAAAATTAAACAAAGTCAAACAAACAACCAAACAACAAACCCAACTTTTAGTAACAGGTTAAAACTGAAATGGTTACTCGAGTTACATTTCTTTTTACTTCTAGTGAGATTAAACAGTTTTTAAGTTTATTGGGTTTATTCTGAACTTACTTTGTGAATTATCTTTTCCTTCTTTCTTTCTTTTTGGTTTTCAAGACAAGGTTTCTCTGTGAAGCCCTGGCTGTTGTAGAACTGGAACTCACTCTGTAGACTGGGAACTCACAGAGATCCGCCTGCCTCTGCCTCCTGAATGCTGGGATTAAAGGCACGAGCCACCACTGCCTTGCCCTTATTCTTTTTCTAAAAGTGTATGGATGTGTTTTTATATGTGCTCAAGGAAATAAGAGAGGTGTCAGCTCCCTAGAGCTGGAGTTCTAGGCAGTTGTGAGTTGTCTGATTCCCATGGGTGCTGGGAATTGAAGTCAGATCTTCTGCAAGAAGGACACTAATATGTGCTCTAACCACTGAGCCCTTTCTCTAACCCATCTTTTCTTTTCTTTTCTTTTCTTTTTTTTTTCTTTTTTCTTTTTTTTTTTGGACAGGGTTTCTTTGTGTAGCTTTGGAGCCTGTTCTGGAACTCACTGTGTAGACCAGCCTGGCCTCAAACTCACAGAGATCCACCTGCCTCTGCCTCAAAGATGCTGGGCTCAAAGGTGTGAGCCAAGACCGCCCAGCTTCTTTTCTTATTCTTGTACCAGTTCTCTAGTGACATGTTGGGGGCTGGCTGGAGATCCTGTTAGTGTGCGACAGCACTTGCCCATCCAGAGGCTCTGAGCTGGGCTCCCAACACTCGTGGCAAGCAGTTCTCAACTGCCTAGGACTCCCGCTTCGATAGTCTACCACTGACCACTTTTGTCTTCTTCACCCACTGGCACACATGTGGCACATACACGCATGCACATGGAAGTAAAAATTTCAAAACTGAAATATTTTCCCGTGGTAATCATACATGAGTGGCCTTAATCCAGGCACATGTGTGGTAAAAATTCCTTTTCCAGCCGTCATTGTCTGCTTTTGTTGTGGTGCTTTTGTTTGTTTTGAGGCAGAGTCTTGCTATGTAGCCCAGGCTAGCCTATGACTTGAGCTCATCCTATGTCAACCTTTTGTGTGCTGAATTATAAGTGTGCACCAGGGTTATTTTTGTTGCTATTTTGGTGTCTTTTATGATCTTTATTTTGTCATTGATTTTATGTTCCATTTTTCTGTTCAAAACTCAGGTACTGGTGTGTGTGTATTGCGTGTGTGTGTGTGTGTGTGTGTGTGTGTGTGTGTGTGTGTGTGTGTGTGTGTACCAGGATACTAGTTCTGAAATTTCCTGTGCTGTTCCAAAGACTTGTCTCTTCTGGCAACAATAACACACTGTTTTGATGTATTATAAATGTATTATTGATCTATTTTAAATGTTTTATTTCCTGATTTACTTAAGGAGATCAATTAATCCTTTAGCAAACATTGGGTATCAGGTGTAGGGAAAAGAGGCTGGCTAAGAAACCCACCCTGACCCTGGAGCCCAGAACTAGGAAAAGATGGCTCAGATCAGGGCAGAGAGAAACACAGTTTGCCTCAGATCAGAACCATCTCTGCCCCGGCCAACTGACTTGTGAAGCCAACCAATCACAGAGCAGGACAGTAGAACCCTGGGCCCCAAGTCAACCCTCCCAAATGTGGGATCACAAGGATGAACCCCAGGCTAGTGCCAACTCACTGTGGACAAGCTAACTTGTACATTTAAAATGCTAATCAACTGGAGAGAGGGCTCAGACGTTAGGAGAGCTTGTTGCTCCTGCAGAGGACCCCGGCTCTATTCCAGCGCCCATACAGTGGCTCACAATCATTCCGGGGGATCTGACTGTAGCATCACCCTCTTGGCTTTGCCATAGATGGCCACCTATGAAGGCGGCATGTTAATCGTTGCCTAGGTTGCTTGAACACTCCCCCACCCCCTCCTTGTGTGTCTATACATAAAGTAGAGGTTTCAGTTAGGGTGGAAAATCCGACCTCTGCCTCCATTGTGATTTTTTCCCCTCTCTGCTACTAGAATCCCCTTCACTTGGTACATGTTAGCCGTGTAGAGAATGTTTGCTCAGCATTGGTGTCAATTGCTATCCCCAAACCTCCCCATTCTCCTTTCCCTTCAGAGTGGCGGGATGAAGGAATGGAGCTAAAGGTTACAGAGCACCCAGGAGCCTAAGGGCACAGCGTTGTGTGTGTGCCAGCTGCCAGCTTTCACAATGCCCTGTTCCAGATCCTAGAAGCAACACTCCACATCAGTGTTCCCTGGAGGTCTTTTCCAAATCCTGAGGGGAGCTGGGAGTTTCTGGGTTAAGATGGTCTTTCCTGGTGGTGACAGCCTGTTGTCTTGGTCACCCCAACAACTGTCCTTGGGTTTTGTTTTGTTTTGTTTTGTTTTATTTGGACCAGTAAAGACATGGACTTGGCTTTGGCAACAGGGATAGTTTGTGTAGCCAGATGGCTCTGAGGGCTTTGCCCTACGGATGACCTAACCCCGCCTCCTCCCATGAGGCTTGCTGCGCGTCCCGTCCCCCCCTCCCCCCTCCCCCCCCCCAAAAGTCAGGGAAAGGGTCTGTGTAGGACATGAGTGTTTGAAGGAGGAGGGCCCACAGGGTGGAGGGTGGGGGAGGGGGTGTCTACCCAGTATCCAGTGAGCAAAGGCAGCCGATAAGCAGTTTCATCAAGACTCCCTGTGGGCTGTTAGTTTTTATGTTCATATATAATTATCTCTCTAGCAAGCAACAGGTTATTTCCTTTTAGTCCTTATATTGTTTCTTACCAAGGACTCCAAAGCCCAAGTTAAAACATGGTCTCCCCAGTGTGCTGTGGTTCCCTTGACCCGTGAGTGACAAGTTTATTGTGGTTCTTACATCCCTGAGTGTGTTCTAAAGGGAAAGCAACTGCTTAAGGTATTAGGTGACAAATCAGGCCCTTAAGATGACGAAACAGCTGTGATTACCCTGAACAAAAGCTAGCGAAGATGGCCATCTGGAAACAGAAACCGAACTGCAGCGTTTCTCAGAAACCCCGTGACTGCGAGGGCTGGGCGGGGCTTGTTTATCAGATACCGGTCTTACTCATTTTTTCCCTAAAAGGTCCATGCACCACTGGCCAGAGGACATCTGCTACCCATAAACTGGACTGGTTGTGACAGGCACATCCCCCTCGAGGCAGGCACAGCCTGGGAATCCTATTCCATCCAAGACAGGAAAAAAAAATTTCCCTGAGAGGACGAGATCTGCCCCTTGCACCTTCAGGATCCTTGTCTTACCGGGATCTTATCTCCCTGCTTAGATTGCTGCTCTCTCCTCTGGTGAGACAGCCTGGAAGCTTGTCCCTCAGTAAACTTTTATTTTCTATCCCAGCCCCAGTGGTCTGTATGGTGGTTTCTCTGAGCTTAACCCAGAGGAAGGATAAAAGGGTCTTTGAAGCCGGGGAGGTGGTGGTGTGGCACACCTTTAATGCCAGCACTCAGGAGGCAGAGGCAGGTGCTGTGGGAATTAGTTCCACCAATAGCTTTGTGGCTTCCTATCTGCCTACAGGACTGCTTAAAGTGGGAGAGAGACAGGGTCGAGCTCTCTTGAGTGGTGGAGACCGAGTCAGGCAGCGTGGAGCAGCCTGTGTCAATGCCCATCTTTCCTGGGCAAAATGGAAGGACTCTGCCACGGATCTACCTTAGCCTGTGTCTGCGAGTCTGCTTTCCCATAGCACCCATTAATAAATTGATATGTATTCATATATACACACTTTTGGCTCTCGTTTCAGGCCGGCAATCTCTGAGTTCCAGGCCAGCCTGGCCTACAGAATGAGTTCTAGGACAGCGAGTTCCAGCGCTACACAGGAAACCCTGTTTCAAATAGACAAATTAATCAGTAAATATAGTCCTTGAGTTTTTACTAGCAACACAATTTTCAACATCACGAGTAATATAAAATATTGGGAACAGAGTGTCCATGTATCAATTTCAGTTACATGGAGTTTAATGTAGATTGGTGTCAATACCTTTGTAAACTAAAACTCTTACGCTCACCAACACAAGGCTGACTGCTTCCCATCTATCCATTGGCCTGGGGGCAGCCCCCACCCTCACTTGCTCCAGCATCTGCCCCCAACATCAAGTTTCTAATCGTCTCCCACCACTAGGGTCTCCTGGGCTAGTTTTTCACCCCTGGCCAGGGTGGGTCAAAGGAGCCAGACTTCAACTTGAAGGTTCTCTGTTCCGGGCAGTCCCAGAGGATGACTGTTGCACGTTATAGATGGTAATAGTGTCTAAGGTGGAGCGATAAGATGAACATGTAGAAGGATAACAGGGCATGGAACTGGGTGGGTGGGGGATCTGGGAGAAGTTCAGGGAGGGAGGGTACATGATCAGAAAATATTGTATGAAAAAAAATTTTTTTTGATTAAACCAGATTTTAAGCAGGAGGATTGAAAGAGGTACTCAGAAAAGACACACAGGAGGCATACTTTAGTGTCTTGCAGTAGCCACACATGGTGTGGCCACTTTGGTGGCTCTGAAGTGACATGTGAAGGAGTTGCTAAAGCTTTCTTCCTCTCTTTGGCCAATGATAACACAGGGTGGCCGTCTGTAGAGGTGTTTGAGTGGGACTACAGTCTGAAGACTGTGAGCGTCTAGATTTGCACGTTGGGTGTGGACAGGTCCTTTTACTGTAAACGGGGTTGCTGGTAATTTCTAGAAAACTGCAGGTCTGCAGCTGGGAAGGGAGAAAGGCCTTACTTAAGGAAGTGCCCTGTGGAATTTTGACTTTCATCTGGTGAGCCAGAGTCCACTGAGGATGGCCCTGTCCTGGGCCAGAGCACCCTTCAGGGCAGAGGAGACTTCGGGAGCCTCCTCCTCATTGTGGGCAGTTATGGAGAGAGGTCCCCGTCTCTGTCGCTTCCTGCTGCACTTACAAAATACCTGGGCCTAGATGGCGTGCAAAGAGCAGCCCATTCTCAAAGGGCAGGAGGCAGGATGTTTAAGGCCAAAGTCTGCAGAGGGCCCCCAGTCCTGCTGCATCTGGTAGGCCTCACCCCTGTTCCTACACAGGCTGGAGGGTGAGCTGAGCCCTAAGCCAGTGACATCCACTTCAGCTTTTCACCATGGTTGCAGTGTGTGTCCTACACAAGTCTGCTGTCACCTACAACCCAGCCACAGCCAGATAAGTGCGTGTTATTGCCTAGAAGCCATGAACAAGTGTGCACGGAGCCCTGAAGAGCCACGCACTGGGGAAGACACATCTGCTAAGCCCCTGTCAGCAACACCAGACAAGGAAGCTACAGTGTGTTTCCACGAGAGGGGACAGACCACTGTGCCACACAACCTCCTGGAGGAATCTCACTTGCCTAATTTACCCCAACACACACACACACACACACACACACACACACACACACACACACACAAACACACACACACACACTTGCCAGTAAAGTTTGGCTGCATGTAACACTGACCCACGTTGTTTGGGGAAGCCAAGGACAGTGGTCACCCCTAGGGGACGGGGGGTGGGGGGTGGGGGGTGGGGTGGGGGTGGGGGTGGGGTGGAGGGCCCGGGGATGGAAGAGAGGGAAGGAGAACAGATGGGAGAACAGGAAGCAGCCTTCTGGGACATGGAGCCTATGGGTGGGCTCGAGTTATAAAAATGTCTCCAGTTTGTGTATAATTTGTACACACTTACATATGCTTCTGCATACACAATTATGTCTCAAACACTCCAGGGGGCTGGAGACGGTTCAGCAGTTAAGAGCTGAACATATTGCTCTTGCAAGGGCCATAGCTTGGTGCCTACATTAGACAGCTTACAAATGCCTGTATCCACAGCTCCAGGGAGTCCAAGCCCCTCTCCTGAACTTTCCTGGTACCTGCACTCCCCACATTTACATAATTATAAGACAAATAGGGATACTTTGAAATTTTTCTTTTCTGTGTATGTATGTGTGTATATCCCTTACAAAGAATGAATAGTTTTGGGGGAATGCCTTGCCTTTGATGAGGGAACAGAAGTGTGGGCCATCCAACTGGTTCTGGGCCCTTGACAGAAAGTGAGAAATGTCTTGTCGAGAAACAAGGGGCAAGAGAGATGCGAAGTGGTTGAGAACATTTGCTGTTCTTGCAGGAGACTTGGGTTTGGTTCCCAGCACCACATGGTAGCTCATAACCATCCATGGGCATGCAGCAAGTACACATACACATACATACACTCAGGCAAAACACTCATGTACATAAAGATAAATCTTAAAAAACTAAAAAAAAAAAAAAACCCAAAAAACAAAACAAATGCCCATTCGTTCATCAAGTGGCATCATCAAGAAAACAAAAAGACCAGCTGGAGATTGAAAACATGGCTTATAAGGCATATACTTGAAGACCTCATATCTAGAAATATGCAAAGTATTAGAAAGAGAACCTGATTTTTAATGGGAAAGCCAGGTGTGGTGGTGGAGGCCTGAAATCCTAGCACTTAGGAGGCAGAGATAGGAAGAGTCTGGTTTTTTGCTTTGTTTGTTTGTTTTTGAGACAGGGTTTCTCTGTGTTGCCCTGGCTGTCCTGAAACTCACTCTGTACCAGGCTGGCTCCACACTTACAGAGGTCAGCCTGCCTCTGCCTCCCAAGTGCTGGGATTAAAGGCGTGCACCACCTCTGCCCAGATCGTGGAAGAGTGTGATCTTGAAAGACCCCCACCAAAGACCCAGACACAGTTCCCCCAGAAACCCAAAAGAGCTGAGGGGAGAGATATCTTAAAAATAAACAAAACTGAGTCAGTTCCCCCTTCCTGGACAGGGTGAAGTCAGGTGTTTTCAAAAGAACAAAGTCAGGATGTCTGATGGTAACCAATTAACCATGAGATGCCCCTCTCCGGAGATAACATGACCAGACCCCAGAGATGGGTTGTAAAACTTGTGACAGGGCAAACAGAGAAGCTGAAATAAGACAAAGTCCAGGCCCAGGAAAAACTGGACCAATCAAGGATGGACCCGTACTAACCCCCTCCCCTCTAAGAAATTTTACGGGTTTTGCCTATAAAAACTAACTTCCCCAAGAAAGGGCAAGCTCCTCCCAGCCTCACTGCTACGAGTGAGTGCTTTGGATCGAGCTTCCCTGACCGTGGCTTGTAAACAAGAATAAACCTTGCTTTTGCATTCTGTACCTAAAGTCTCTGGTGGCTTCTTTGGGGACGTGATCTGGGCATAACAATTGTGAGGCCAGCCTATTTAAGACAGAGTGAAACCCTGTCTTAAAACAAAATGGAAAAATATGTGTGTGTGGGGGGGGGAGGGGGTAAGAAAACTCTCCACTGAGTGAGAAATGTGAAGAGCCCATAGCACACCACAGGTTCCCAGCATCATGAGACATTTGGGACACAGAAGAAGCCCATGATACCAAGTGTGAGAGGCTGGTGCCATGATCCCGGTGGGAATTTAAGTTGATCCTATGGCTTTGGTGGCTGTTTGTAACCAAATAACCATAGAAATTTCACTCCTAGGTACTCTAGAGCAATGAAAAAGCATTCACACAAAGATTTGTACACACCGTCCAGAACGGCTTCATTTATAATGGCCCTTGGCTGGCACAAACCCACAACATGTGTCAACAAGGGACTTATGCAGGTGATACAGGTTTGTTAGAACATTTAGAAGGTATAGCTGTGCAAAGTCAAGGACAGGGTGAACTAGTCCTCCTGGGGATATGCCATCCACCTGGTGATGCGGCTAACTGGTCAGGAATTTTGAGCTTGGGTGCCTGGCTTACAGTTTCCACTAGTCCTGAGGGGTTGGAGTCTTGCCAGCTAATTGTGGCCTGAGTAATGGGGTTGGGAGGATTTGCTTCTTGTGTTGAAGTGCCCTCTTGTGTCTATATTTGGAACTGCAAGCACAACCGCTGATGAGTTAGGTAATAACCCAGGTTGGTTGGGTGGGGGAGGCAGTTCTGAGGGTTGACCAGGTTCGTCCTCAGACTGAAATGGTTGCAGAGGTAGCTGTGTTCTTTGGAATACCCTTTTTTTTTTGCCGAGAAAGCCGGCATTTTAGCATTATAGATTATGCATACCTTCCTGTAAGAAGTCTCTCAGTTTTTCCAGAATCCCTACCTGTGTTTTCGTCCCTGTTTGGTGCAGGCTCCTGGAAGCCATATTGTGAGCGTGACCTCACTTCTCAGACCACACGGATAGGACCACGAATGGGAACTTGGAGAATACAGTCCAACCAAGGTTCTTTCCCTGGGAATTTGGAAGGACAGAGATGCAGAGGCAGTCACCATGGTGACAGGGAGTGGTGGAGGAGCCACAGCCTGCACTGTATGTGGACAGAGTGGGAGAGAAAGCAGGTCCCCTGAGGAGAAAGGTGACAATGTTCACAGAGACTCCTTCTAGCCCTGAGGTGTGGCTGTGGACAGCTCGTAGGCTTCTGATGGCGCATCCTCGCTGTCAGCTTGACTAGATTTGAAGTCACCTAGGAGACACTATCTGGTGTGTCTGAGAAGGAGTTTCTAGAAACGTGTATCCACGGAGGGGAAGACTCACCTGAACATGGGTGGCATCGTCCTATGGCCTGGGGTCCCAGACTGAATAAACAGGAAACAGGGAAGATGAGCTCAGTGCTGGCATTTGTCTCTGCTTCCTGACCACAGACACCATGTAACCAGCTGCCTCATGCTCCTGCTGCCATGGCCCCGCCCCCCCCAAAGTACTCAGAGTTCCT
Source organism: Peromyscus maniculatus bairdii (assembly GCF_049852395.1). NCBI lineage: Eukaryota > Metazoa > Chordata > Mammalia > Rodentia > Cricetidae > Peromyscus > Peromyscus maniculatus. The sequence goes on from NC_134865.1 coordinate 74,950,304, forward strand.
CAAAGACCACCAAGAGACCAAATCTGATGCGAAAGCAAAGAGTCTTTTTATTGAGAGTTAAATGGGGACTCTTGTCCGGCTGACACAGCAGCAGAGCAGGAAAGACCCTGAGTAGTGATGGGGCAGGGTTTTTAAAGCAAGGGGGCGGGCGATTGGGGGTCTACAGACTACATAGGAGCAGACTCAGGATTGGTTTATGCGAGTGGCAATCATGTTAGTAACTTTTAATTGGCTAGGGTTATTTGGGGGTCACAGTTACCATTTTTGGTCAGGCCTGGACAAGTCCCAGCTCTGTCCTTGAGCTGCCATGGAGGCTGACTGGTCTCTCACGTTCACATTGACTCATGCACATAGCTCTAAGTTGGTGAGGGGTCCCAGACAGTAAACATCTGGCTGAACTTTGAGCGGTCCGAGTACGTGCAGAAAGGGAGCTACTGCAAGGACTATGTCTTTTGTTCGTGGCCCTCCCAGAAACTGCTCACTCAAGTCTCAGGACACTGAAATTGAGGCCTGATCTCTGAGAGAAGACTGAGCAGCCTGTTAGGGCATCTGCCTGGTCCTTTCACTCTTGTGAGTCAAGATAAACCCTCCCTTTAAGTTCCTTTGCCGGGCGCTTTGTCATCACAAGGAGAAAAGCAACCTTGTTAACTATGCTGCAAATCGCTTCTTGGAGGCCATTTCTAATGTCTCATTCATTCATTCATTCATTCATTCATATTTTCCATCAGCACACCCTTACTGAGACTTTCTACAAGTCAAGTGCTGCTCTAGATGCAGAGAAAGGAGCGGTGGAATGCTGCAGCGCCGGGGAGCCGGACATTCAACCCACAAACACACACAGCCTGTCAGATGTTCCCGGGGCTCTGCAGACAAGCTGAGGAAGAGAGACTGTACCTACTGCAGTGTGACTGCTGTGTTTGCAGGGTCTGAGTCCATTCGTGCTGCTGTAACAAAATTCCTAAGGCTAGTTAACTCATAAAGAGGAGAAACTTATTTCTCCACCTGGAGAGTCTGGAAGTCCAAGGTGGAGCCACCTTTTGGTGCCTGAAGTATCTTGGAGGGGGAAACACTGCCACCTCGTGGTGGAAGTCAGAAAGGCAGGGGAGTCCAACTGGACCTTCACCCTACTCACAACATTACCTATCAAAGTTCGCATCTCTTAATGCTGTGATCGTGGCAGCAGCTGGCTGATGCTTGGAGAAGACACATTCAAACAACAGAAGGTCACATGTCAAGAAGGCTTCTCTCCTAAGGTTAGGCTTGAGTCGGAACCTGAAGGAACGGCAAAGGCGGAGGGAGCTAGCTCCTCTGCCCAGCATCTTAAGGTAAAGAATTCAGTGGAGATAAGAGCAGGTGCAAAGGCTCTGAAGAAAATGGACTTAAAGAGCACTAGCAAGTGTAGCCAGGGGATCGAGTGAGCCTTTAGCTAAATCAGAGCGGTCCGGGGAGCATGATGGGCCAGGCCGTGTCGGGAGTGCGGACATTCAAAGGTTTGAGTTGATGTCATGATCTTATTTACTACTAATTTATTTATTTTCCTATTTATTTATTTTTAAGAGACTAGCTGGGCCTTGAGTAGCTAGCTCATCTTGGGGCTTGAGTAGACCCATCTGGGACTCAGACTGTAAAAGCTCCCCAGGGCTGCTGGTCTCTGCGCTGGAATGCGCAGGCTCAGATGTTCAGCTTGCTTTAGAGTCTGCTTGCTGGAAAATTGGAACCTCAGCCCAGAACAGGCTGATGTAGGTTCTGGCCGCTCGTCCTCTACATGTCCCTGTACACTCAAGTTGTTCTGGAAGTCCCATCTTCTCCCCCCACCCTCCCCATGAAACTGAGAGCTAGGCAATGTGCTTAGAGGGAGGGACCCCAGGGGAAGCTGGGGCAGGGGAAAGCGGGGGCTGTAGTTGCCCAAGCCTGAGGCTCATATCCAGGCAGTGATCGGTCGGCGGACCTGCCTGGTGCCTGCAGGTTCTACCATGAGAGCTGTCATCAAATCCACAGTTCACCTCCCTTCTCCCATTTCACTGACACTTGGGGGCCTCCCGGCACAATGTCACTGTCCCTCTTTTGGTGGAGATTTGAATATGGAGAAGTTGTATTTCACAAGTCTGGATCCAGGCAGAGGAGGTGGGAGAAGACCCTGGCAATCCAAAGAGCTTCCCCTGTCCCGTGTAAAGGATGGACAGAGGCACAGACGCACCTATGAGGTGCCGGACCTCTATGGGCCATATGCTCTGAAGTCTGAAGAGGAGTGAAGACATGAAGAAGCATTGTCAACCACTAGGGGACCAGGGAGGGCCAGGCTCTGCTGGTAAGGCACTTACATTGTAAGCGCGAAGACCAGATCCACATAAAAAAAGCCAGCTGTGGTGACACTTGTCATCTCAGAGCTGGAGACAGGCAGATCCCTGCTAAGCTAGTTTCCTGGAAGAGTTCCAGGTAATGAAAGACAATGTGACAAAGAAAAAGATTTCATTATATATATATATATATATATATATATATATATATATATATATATATATATATATATTTAAAAGATGTAATCTAGCCTACACACACCGTGCACTCACATATACATCATAATCACACACACACACACACACACACACACACACACACACACACACACACACACTCACCACGACAAGCACACTGTGGCCAGCCCAACCTCAGAGAGACACAGCTCTCTGAGATCACCAGACTGGGCCTCCTTGCCTTGGGAGAAAAGCCTTTCCCAAATACCCCCTCCACACACTGTGTCCTCTTAGAATGAACGAGGCACCTCCCTCTCTGTACTAAGGACACTGGCTTGTTTGAAGGCTCCCTCGTGTGTTCCCTCTATCCTTGGGAATTATGTGGTGCTTCCAGCAGGGCGGAGAGTATCCCAAGACCCTACTGTTGGGTTGTTAGAACCCACATCAGATCTGAGCTTATTTACTTATTCAGCTGCTATTCATGTACATTGCTTACACTCAGCGTTTCGCATTAACCGTCAAGAGCAGAGTTAACTGAGCCTGTTTCACAAGCCTTCCCAGGAAGTATGTGAAACAGAGCATCAGTAGGGCACCAGGTGACCTGGAATCATCAGTGGTGGCCCATTTTCCCACTTTATTAATCTATAAAAGACACTGTCATGGAAAATGAATCCCAAGCCACAAGCCCTCATTTGCACAATAGTGGGACAGTCCCTCGCTGCACCACCAGCTACCCTGGTGCCGCCACTCCTCTGCCAAAACCCCGTGCCCGCTTTCCAGCCCTCCTGAGGAACGTGACACTTCGTTCCAGGAGTAAGCAGGGGCATCCTTTCCCAACTACCAGGCAGGGCGGGGAGCTAGCTCTCTGAGGTGCTCTTCCCAGCTCTTCCTGTGCTGGCCTCTTTAGCTCCCTCCACAGTTCTTTTCTTCCATCGTCTTTTGTCACACAGACCCACAGTGTTCCAGTCTGTGGCCAGCACAAAGATGCTGCTTGATAAGGGGTCCCCGGCCTGAGCCTGGCTGAGTCGTGGTTCTGGTGATCAGGGTCCAGCTGTGGCAGCTCCAGTGCTCCCAGATGTGGATCAGCTGAGGTGGCTTTGCCCCTGTGTTCTAGGGTCCAGATAGATAAGAGTCCTTCTTGCAGAGATGGGAGAGACAAACACAGCCTCTTCATGTTAGCCACTAGGTAAGGCAGGTGCCTGCAAGGCAAACTCCTGTATCCGTGCCCTTCAAAGTATCCAAGCCTTTATTCTAGATAACACTATAGGATGCAAGCTGGGCAGATCTAGAAGCACTCAGGCTCACCATTTTAACTTTTTTTTTTCTTTTTTGGTTTTCTTGAGACAGGCTTTCTTTGTGAAACATCCCTGGCTGGCCTACAACTCCCTTCGTAGACCAGGCTGGCCTCGGACTCATAGAGATCACCTGCCTCTGCCTCCCGAGTGTTGGGCATTTTAACTTTTTATTTACAATTTTTAGCTTTTAAAAAAAATGTGTGTGTGTGTGTGTGTGTATGCAATAGTGTGCTTGTGGTGGTCAGGGGATAACTAATAGGAGTCAGTTTTCTCATTCTACCTTGTGTATCCTGGGGAGCCAACTCAGGTCAGGCTTGATGGCAAACACACATGACAAGCCATCTTGCTAGTCCCCCCATCCCGTGTGTGTGTGTGTGTGTGTGTGTGTGTGTGTGTGTGTGTGTGTGTGTGTGTGTGTGTGTAAGGGGTGGTGGAGGGAGGAAAAAGAGAAATGATATAATTATATTTTAATTTCAAAAAAAAAGAAAATAAAAAAACTCAAATGCCTTAATGAGATTCTGTGTATGCCAGAATAAAAACTAATAAAAATTTTAGAAAAAAATTCCCTAAGTAGCATATCAAATGGTTGTCAGAAAGGGCATCTTAACCTGATTCTCATCAGCTATGGAAAGCATAGAGGGTCAAGCTTCCTGTGGTACTTGCAAAGATCTGAAGGGCTTTTTTCTGAGAAGCACCCGCAGCCAGTTTGGCTTTCAGGGCTGGTTCTCCCACCACAGACTGGAAACATCCATTAGCAGGGCCATTAAGCTGCAGCTGCCAGGGCAAGGGCAAGGCTGGGGAAGGGGCCTTTGGGCCAGAGCAAAGCTTCTGATCCATCTGGAAAGGACTAACAAGCCTGTGCCAAGAGAGCTTCACACATTATCTCATGTAATGCTCACCGCAGCCCCATAAAGTTGGTAATTTTGAACCTCGAAATGGAGTGAGGGCTCCCATCCCTGCAATTTACAGTGACACTCCGCATGGGTAATTACTTGAGTGGAGTCTTGCAGAGGACATTTCCCAGCCCTGCCGGAGAATTCGGGAACGCAGGTCTGCAAGTACCCTTTTCTTCAGGCTCCAGTGAGGAGAGTGCTTAGTGGGAGGGCCACTGTGCTGTGTGTTTTAGTCACTAGATGTGTCTGTCTGCAGTTCTGTACCCAGGAGGTATTGCTGCTGCATACCCTGTCTCCCCACTTCTCTCACTGGCCACAGTCCTGCGTCTCCAGGTACCATCCGGGAGACACTTTGTGGCCTGGGGCAGATGGAAAGCCCTCCAGCCCTCTAGTGCCATTCTGTGGTGTTTGAGAGTCAGGTGCTCACATCTTCAGTGGAATCTGGCCAACAGCTGGCTTGAGAATCTGTGCCAAGGAGTTCTGGTGACTGGGAAGGGCCAGCGTGGAGGCCAGCAGCATTGGCAGCAGAAACCCCGATCTATTTCCGATCTCCACCATCTCATCTCCTCAGTATCCATTTCCTGTCTGGCTACCACCAGCCCTCCGGGCCCTCACCTTCCCTGCTCCACGCTGGGAAAGCAAGGGCTGTGTCCCACAAGCTCAGCCTAAGGCAACCTTGTCTGTTCTATGCTTGAGGAAACTGAGGCTCCAGTGACCAGTGAAGCCTATGAAGGTCTTCTCTGGCTGAGCTGCATTCAACTTGACCAAAAAGCAAGTTGGGGAGGAAAGGGTTCCTTTGGCTTATGCTTCAGCACTGCTGTTCACCACTGATGGACGTTGGAACAGGAACTCAAACAGGGCAGGATCCTGGAGGCAGGAGCTGATGCAGCAGCCGTGGAGGGGTGCTGCTTACTGGCTTGCTTTCCCTGGCTTGCTCAGTCTACTATCCTGTAGAGCCCAGGACCATCATCCCAGGGATAACACCAAGGCTCCAAATCTCATTCTTGCTCATAGCTACATGCTTGTAAATTGTGGTACCCCTCACACAAGTTGGGGGAAAATGCAGATTCTGAATCAGTAGGAGAGCCCTGGGAGTTTGCATCTCTTTTCTTTTTCCTACTGTTTATTTTGAAATATTTATTGTTATTTTATGTGTGTATTTGGCCTGCATGTAGATATGAGTATCATGTGTATGCAGTGCCAGCAGAGGGCAGAAGAAGGCTTTGGATCCCCTGCAATGCCATGTGGATGGTAGGAACCAAAGCCGGGGCCTCTGCCAGAACAGCAGTGCTCTCAGCCACTGAGCCATCCCTCCAGCCCTGGACTCTGCATTTCTCACAAGCTCGAAGATGAAGCCCTTGAAGTAAACTTTGGCTAGCAAGTGTGTGTTGCATTATCTATTTATTTTTTAAAGTATGTATTAAAAAATGATTCCTCTTGATTCTTACTGTAACCTAGTGTCTTAGTTAGGGTTTCTGTTGCTGCGATGAAACACCAGACCAAAAGGCAAGCTGGGGAGAAAAGGGTTTATTCAGCTTACCCTTCAGCATCGCTGTTCACCACTGACGGAACTCAAACAGGGCAGCAGGATCCTGGAGGCAGGAGCTGGTGCAGCGGCCATGGAGGGGTGCTGCTTACTGGCTTGCTTTCCCTGGCTTGCTCAATCTGCTTTCTTATAGAGCCCGGGACCACCAGCCCAGCGATAACACCATGGGCTGAACCCTCACCCACTGATCACTAATTGGAAAATGCCTTACAGCTGGATCTCCTGGAGGCATTTCCTCAACTGAGGCTTCTTCCTCTCTGATGACTCCAGCTTGTGTCAAGTTGACACACAAACCAGCCAGTCCTGATAGGGTGGTGTAAATGCATTTGCGTCTTGTCTTCTTTTTTACTTTTGAGACAGTTTCTGTGGTGGTTTAAATGAGAATGGCCCCCATAGGATCATTTGAATTCTTGGTCCCTAGTTGGTGGAAGTATTTGGGAAGGATTAGGAGGTATGGTCTTGTTGGAGGAGGTGTGTCATCGGGGTGGGCTTTGAGGTTTCAAAAGCCCACACCATTCCCAGCTCTCCCCCCGCCCCTCATGTTGTCTCAACATGTATACTCTCAGCTACTGCTCCAGGGCCATGCCTGCCTGCTGCTATGTTCCCTGCTGCCATGTTCCCTGCCATGATGGACATGGACTCACCTTCTGAAACTGTAAGCCCTAATAAATTCCTTTGTTGTGGAATATTTGTTTAACTAGGCAAATATGTGTAACAGTTGTTTGTGCTGCATTTGTTTAATTATATAAAGATGTGTTGCTGTTTTACCTTGCCTGCCTAAGGAACATGATTTGTCTAATAAAAAGCTGAATGGCCAATAACTGGGCAGCAGCAGGATAGGCAGAGCTGGCAGGCAGAGAGAATAAGTATAAGGAATCTAGGCTTGAGAGAGACTGAGGGAGAAATGGAGGGAGATTCCTGGGGTCAACCAGGCAGCCGCCAGCCAACCAGCCAGACATGGAGAAAGCAGGGAAGTAGGACATACAGAAAGAAAGAAAGAAAGAAAGAAAGAAAGAAAGAAAGAAAGAAAGAAAGAAAGAAAGAAAGAAAGAAAGAAAGAAAGAAAGGTAAAAAGCCCTGAGGCAAAATGTAGATGAAGAGAGACAGGTTAATACAATTTATAAGAGCTAGTGGGACAAGCATAAGATTCACAAGCATGAGCATTCATAACTAATAATAAGTCTCCATGTCTGTATTTGGGAGCTGGTTGGTGGCCCCAAAGAAAGCCTACTACACTCTTTCTTCTATAAGTTGCCTCGGTCATGCTTCTTTGTCACAGAAGTAGAAAAATAACCTGGGCAGGGTCTGATATATCTTAGGCTAGCTTTGAACTTGCTATTTAGCTGCGGATGATCTTGAACTCTGACTTTTCTGCCTCCTCCTCCAGAGGGCTAACTAGCAGGTATAAGCCACCAGGCCCAGTTTATACAGTTCTGGGGTCAAGACCCAGGGTTTTGTCCATACTAAGCAAGCACTTTGACAACTGAGCCGCATCCCTAGCCTACATTAGTATTTTATAGGCTGGTTGGCCAAGGTCCAGAGAGTTGACATGCTGTAGTTAAAGCCCCCTGTGAGCAAGCAGCATCCAGGAGAGAGCACTGGCAAATGATTCAGTTTCTTGGGCTTGGCCCATCACACTGCTCCCCTGCAAAGATGCATAAAGCGCTGGCCCCAGACTACCAGACAAAATCCTGTAGCTGTTGCAAACCATTTCATGTGTTTAATGTCACTTGAACCCTACTGCTGAGAAGCAGCCTTGAGATTGTGATAACTGTTCTGTTATTCTGAGGTCCCATTGTTCTTGGCCTAGTGAGATACCCTATTAGAAAAAAAAAGAACCCTTAGAGAAGGCTGGAGGTGGGGAACATGTACATCCTAGAGCACGAAGCTTACTGTTTTCCTGTGCCGGATCAAGTGCGCTCTGAGAGCCATCCTTGGCAGGGAAAATGGGCCAGATAAGTGATACACTGAAAGAATAGAGGTTGCTGAGATCTGCCAGAAGGTCTGCGATGGAAGAAATGACAGACTCCTTGTAGGAGAACTGTGGGCTGTGCCAAGGGCACTGAGCATGGTCAAAAAGCGGGGCAGGCTCAGGCCAGGTGCTCAATTTCTACATTTCCAATCCAGCAGGACATGGGCTTTTATCTGCAGTCAAAACCTTCTAGCCTTTGACAAAAGACCATACACTCAGGAGTTCTGATCTTGGGGAAGAAAAGAAGAAAGAAAAACACTGAGTGACAACTGAGCTCCTAGGCAACTGAGACTGTCTAGGGTGGAAGGTTGGACGTGTGGCAGACTAGCTGGGGAACAGAGGCCAGGGGATGGAGGTGCCATCCCTAAGGCTGACAGTGCTGGTCCCAGGCTTCCCTGCTTGTTATGGGCAGCCGTGAAGTTACAGTTTGGGTCCCTTAAGTCATTCACCTGGCTTACCTCTGAACTTTCTCATGGCCCAGATCTTGTCTGATTTTTCTGAAATAGCTCAAAGGGGATCTGGATTTTACAGACCTGGCAGAAATGTGCAAGGTTCCTATTCAGGGGTAAGGATGCTACCTCCAAAGGTTGCCAAAGGCCCATGTATTACAATCTGGTCCCCAGCCTATGGCAATATTGGGAGCTGGTGGGAGCATTAGAAGGAAGTAGAAGATACTGAAGTCTGAGGAAATGTGCTCTTGAGGGTGATATTGAGCCCCAAGCCCCGCCTCACTTTGCACCTGTCATACACCCCAAAAGCAACGCGGGCATCAACTATGGAAACCACAAACCCAAAGGAATGTTTCCTCTTTTCAGCTTGATTATCTCAGATATTTTGTCACAGTAACCTCTGACTAACATGAGGGGTACACATGAAAGAAGGTCAAATCCTGGATACGGCCCCGCGGGCTGGGGGAAGCACATTCCAACAGGCTGGCATCCCTCTCAGTTCCTGTGCAGGACACGTTCTTTCTTAGGTCTCTATTGATCTGCCATTTCTGGCTGCCTTGTGTTTGTCTGGCTTTGAGTAAATGTTTGTTGGTTGAATGAAGGGATGAACTATGCACACAAGGCATTTTCCCTTTCAGTTCTTACTCTTTTTTCTGATAAACTGCTTGATTCCTTCCTGTCTGTAAGACAGACCCTGGACTTGGCACTGGCTATTTTTAAAAACCAGGGTATGTGTTTTCTTACTTGCTGAGCTCACTTACTGGCTTGGAGAGTGGTTTCTTTTTTGATTATCTTTGTAGGTAATAGCACTCTATATTTCATTAAAAAAAATTCTCTGGATGGATTCCCCATCAGAGTCCTCAGATAGCAAGGTGCTGTGGGATGTTCTGTATGTTAAATGTGTTGCTCTGATTGGTTAATAAACAAAACACTGATTGGCCAGTAGCCAGGCAGGAAGTATAGGCAGGACAAGCAGAGAGGAGAATGCTGGGAGTTGGAAGGCTGAGGCAGAGAGATGCTGCCAGCCGCCAAGATGAGGAGCAGGATGTAAAGTACTGGTAAGCCACGAGCCACGTGGCAAAGTATAGATGAATAGAAATGGGTTAATTTAAGATAGAAGAACTAGATAACAAGAAGCCTGCCATGGCCATACAGTTTATAAGAAATATAAGTCTCTGTGTTTACTTGGTTGGGTCTGAGCAGCTGCGGGACTGGCAGGTGAGAGAGATTTGTCCTGACTGTGGGCCAGGCAGGACCAGGAGAACTCTAGCTACAGCAAGGTCCACAACACACTACTGGCCTAGTCTCACTGGGCTCTGCGCAACCTCAGGTGCTCAGGCACCCTTTGTCCCTGAGATTCTGCGTCCTTCTGTGGGGCCTGAGTTTTCCCTGCATTCCAGTGTGGCCAGGAAATTCTGCTCGCATGTAAAACTGCAGAGGATGCAGAGAAACAAGGTCTTTCTAATGCGCAGCCGTCATCTTCAGTCCGTCTTGTAAGACAGGACAGGCAGCAATGATCAGCATCTGCTAAAAACAATGGGTTTCAGAAAGTGGGGCTGGCCGGTTGTGGTGGTGCCAGGATTTGCTGAAGCAGACAGAGACAGGAGGATCATGGGTTTGAGGACAGCCTGGGCTAGATGTTGCTGGGACGGTGGGGGTGGGGGTGGCAGTGCATGAATTTAATCCCAGCACTCAGGAGGCAGGACAGGTGGATTTCTGTGAGTTTGAGGCCAGGCTGGTCTACAGGGAGAGTTCTAGGAGAGCCAGAGATACACACAGGGAAACTCTGCCTCAAACAACAGCAACAAAATGTGAGACTGGAAATGTGGCTCAGTTGCTGGAGCTCTTGTCTAGCATTCGGAGTCCTGGGTTTAATCCCCAGTGCTGTATAAAATCCAGGGCAGTGGCACATGACTGTAATTCCAGCATTTGGAAGGTGAAGACAAGAAGATCAGAAGTTCAAGGACATCCTCATTTATATAACACGTTTAAGACTGGGACAAATGAGACCCTGTCTTTAAAAATATTTATATATTGTGGGGGTATCTTTGTGGATTTCTGTGGGTCTCTTTGGAACTTTGTTTCTTCCTTTTCTCATGTGGTCTTCATTTACCATGGTCTCCTATTCCTTGTTCTCCCTCTCTGTTATTGATCCAGCTGGGATCTCATGCTCTCTTTCCCTTGACCCTCACCCTTCATTGCTCCCACTCATGTCCAGGTTGTTCATGTAGATCTCAGCCATTTCTCCATCATTGGGCGATCCTCGTGTCTTTCTTGGGGTCCTGTTTTACAGGTAGCCTCACTGGTGATGTGAGTAGCAGTCCAGTCATCCTTGTTCCACATCTAGTATCCTCCTATGAGTGAGTACATATCATATTTGTCTTTCTGAGTCTGGGTTACCTCACTCAGGATGATGTTTTCTAGATCTATCCATTTGCCTGTAAACCTCATGATGTCATTGTTTTTCTCTGCTAAGTAGTATTCCATTGTGTATATGTGCCACAATTTATTTATCCATTCTTCAGTTGAAGGGCATCTAGGTTGTTTCCAGGTTTTGGCTATTACAAACAATGCTGATATAAACATAGCTGAGCAACTGCTGGCAATGGCTGAGAGACAGCCGGGACTGACCTACCTGGTGATGGGATGGCCAAACACCCTAATAGTTGTGCCAGAAACCCCATCCAAGGACTGAGGAATCTGGATGCAGACATCCATGGCTAGAATCCGGGTGGATCGCCGGGAGTCTAATTAGCGAGAAAGAGGAGGGTTTATATGAGCAAGAATTGTTGAAACCAAGGTTGGATATTGGATAAAGCACAGGGACAAATAGCCAAACGAATGGAAACACATGAACTATGAACCAAAGGCTGAGGGGCCCCCAACTGGATCAGGCTCTCTGAATAGATGAGACAGTTGATTGGCTTGATCTCTTTGGGAGGCATCTAGGCAGTGGTACCAGGTCCTGTGCTCATTGCATGAGTTGGCTGTTTGAAACCTGGGACTTATGCAGGGACGCTTGGCTCAATCTGAGAGGAGGGGACTGGACCTGCCTGGACTGAGTCTATCAGGTCGATCTCAGTTCTCGGGGGAGACCCTGCTCTGGAGGAGGTGGGAATAGGAGGTGGTCTGGGGGAAGGAGAGGGGGGCAGGAAGGGGGAGAACAAGGGAATCTGTGGCTGTTATGTAGAACTGAATAGTATTGTAAAATAAAAGAAAAGAAAAGGAAAGGAAAAAAATAAAATATATATAATCAAGAAGTGCCTTAGGGCTGGAGAGATGGCTCTGTGGTTAAGAGCACTGGCGGCTCTTGCGGAGGTTGGGTTCAGGTCTCAGCACCCACAGGGTGGATCACAACTGTCAGTAACTCCAGTTCCAGGACCCAACAGCCTCTTCTGGCCTCAGCAGCCACAAGGCACACATGTGGCAAAACACTCAGACACATAAAAGAACATGGATCTTTTTCTTTTTTTTCTTCAGAAGTACCTCATTTCCTCATTTAAAATCAAATCAAATCAAGGGGGTCTGGAGAGATGGCTTAGTAGTTAAGAGCACTAGCTGCTCTTCCAGAGGATGCAGGTTCAATTCCCAGCACCCACATGGCAGCTCAAAACTGCCTGTAACTCCAGTTCCAGGGCTTCTGACACCCTCACACAGACATGTATATACATAATGCACATAACACCAGTGCACATAAAATAAAAATAAATTATTAAAGTCAAATCAAGGGCCAGTGAGATGGCTCAGTGGGTAAAGGTGATTGCTGCCAAAGCTGACTTGAATTTGATCCCTGGGACCCTCATGGCAGAGGAAGAAAACCAACTTTTGAAAGTTTTCTTCTGGTCTCCCCATGTTGCTATAGGGAGCCCATCAGAGATGACCACTCAGACACAGTTTACAGCTAATTGAAAGTCTGTATTCCAACTGACTGGGACTATAGTCAGGCATCTGGGACCTAAGTGTAGCCCTGAGCATTTAGACCAAGGGGCTTTTAAAGGCAAAAACCACATCCTGGTATCTTGGTCTGCAGCTGCAGGGGTAGGTTTGCATAAGCAAGCAGTTTCACAGAAGCTAAGTAAGTAAGAGAAGTTAGCTAGAACATCCTGACCTCTAGTTCCTAGAATAGAGTTGGGTAGTTTTCCATGGGATCCTCCATCAAAGAGATCAAATTCTAGTTTAACCTGAAATGGCCTCAACAAGAATACGAGATGGAGGAACCTCTGCACTGTCTTGCCCTGTCATGAGGTGTGTGTATGCACACACATGTGCACATGTGTGCATAATAAATAAATGTAATAAAAATTGAAATAAAGTAAATGAAACTTGGCTTGCAATTGCCACTGTTAAGGACTGGGCCTGGCTGACTGACTGTCAATGTGTGGTAAGACTGCCTCCCACATACCTGTCACTGATGTTAGAGTAACTAAACCTTGGGAGTCATACTCTCTCTGCTCAGGGCCCAGAGGAAGGCACTGTGACTCTGAAGAGGGGAGAAGACAACTACCTAGGGATTAGCCTTAGGCATGCCTGCCCCTGCTGTGACAGCCACACCTTGAGATCAGGGTCCTTACAGTGTCCCTTCAGTCACCTCTTACTCAGGGCTGTTGTGGAATATTAGTTTAAGATGTGTTACATTCGTTTATGCTGTGGAATATATGTTTAATGACACAAAGATGTGTTGTATTCTCTTATGTTGCATTTGTTTAACTCTGGAAAGCTGTGTTCCTTTGCCTGTTCAAAACACCTGATGGGTCAAATAAAGAGCTGAATGGCCAATAGGCAGGAGAGAGAAACAGGCAGAGCTGCCAAGCAGAGAGAATAAAAAAGAGAAGAGGAGGAGTGAGAAAAGGAGGAGAGGAGGACACCAGGGGCCAGCCACCCAGCCACCCAGCCACCCAGCCACCCAGCCACCCAGCCACCCAGCCACCCAGCCAGCCGCAGAGTAAAAAGGAAACAAAGGTATATAGAATAAAGAAAGGTAAAAAGCCCAGAGGCGCCGAGCGGTGGTGGCGCACGCCTTTAATCCCAGCACTCGGGAGGCAGAGGCAGGCGGATCTTTGTGAGTTCGAGGCCAGCCTGGGCTACCAAGTGAGTTCCAGGAAAGGAGCAAAGCTACACAGAGAAACCCTGTCTCGAAAAACCAAAGGAAAAAAAAAAAAGCCCAGAGGCAAAACATAGTTGAACAGAAATGGGATAATTTATATTAGAAGAGCTGGCTAGAAACAAGCCAAGCTAAGGCCAGGCATTCATAAGTAAGAATAAGTCTCTGTGTATTTATTTGGAAGCTTGGTGGTAGGCCCCCAAAGAGTAAAACAAAAACAGAAGCAACAGCAACAAAAACAACCACACAGGGACCTTTTTATTTGCTTTTGCTTTGGGGGACTGTGTGATCAGAGGACCAGTTCATCTGTGGGTCCCAGGATACCCCCAATATATTCTTTGGGAACCCTGAGGATAAATATTTAATAATTTCAAATGTTTTACAATTCATACTAATGACACTGTCTGGAAGTGTCCTTATGACTATTAAAATGGTTTTTAAAAATACTTCTAGAATGATCTCTGGGAACCTGAGGGACCCATGACCTTTGTCTACACAAAGCTTTTTTTATATAGCTATCGGGAGAGTGGGTGTCAGTCAGGGAATGACAAGGAAAGTTGACATTGTCATCTTGGGGCATTTCAGGTGAATTTGACGAAAGGAATGTTCATAGAGGTGGAATCAGGTGTAGAGAGCCACAGGGCTATCCCTCAGGATATCAGGCAGCCTGAGGGGCTGAGAGGAGCTATTAGGAAGAGGGCGGTTAGGAGGGAGTCTCTGGGGACTGCCTCAACCACAGTCTCTGACAGAGAAGGCCTGTGGGAAACGATGTCTTGACCACATGTCCCCTTCCTCCAGTCTCTTGTTAGTTTTTTTTTCTCTCTCATCATCAAGCTGAACCGAGGCTAGGAAGCAGACATCACGCAGGGGTCCAGGACCTGTTGAAGGTGGAGCCTGGAGTGACACTGGAGGATGCTGATAACCAGCTCTTCTTCAGTGCTTGCCCCCCACGGATGAACTCCGAGGCTGTTCCCCAGTCACGGAACAAGGCTGAGAATAGTGTGTGGGTAGAGAGCAAAGGCATGCAAGGCAGCTTTTGCCGGAAGGACCAGGGAGGGCTTGCAAGGGCTTCTAGTTGGGTCCTTGTAGGTGAAGAGGCTAGCAGAGGATGCATGTACAAGAAATGCCTGGATGAGGCTCAGGAGAGAAGCAAACGGAGCTCTGGAAGAAAAGGAGCAATGAATCTCAGGACCCAACAGTGGCCGGTGGCATTGTTTGTATACCCAGGGGGAGGCTTGGGGGTGGGAAGGGTGGGCATGCTCAGACAGGACTGGGCAGAGGAGGAAATCACTGCTTCCGATGCAGCAGCTAGCTGGCTTTACTGTCTTTGAGAAGGCCAGAAAAGAACACTCAGAGGTCGTGAGCACCCATGGTGGTTACCATCACTGAGTTCCCTGTGTGCATGCCAGGGGCATCTGTGCCCATTTTCTACACTAATCACCACACTTCTGCAAGATAGGAATCATTGCCTCCTTCTTAAGGATGAGGAAACTGAGGCCCGGAGAGATGAAAATCTTTACCAACGTCACAGTTAGGAGGTGGCAATGTCAAGGCTCAGTTCCAAATACAATGAGGTTCCTGTTGTGTTGCTGACCATGTTGGAAACGAAGACCTAAAATAGGGGCTTGCAGAAGACTGGGGGGGGGGGGGGCGTGGCAGCAGGGAGGGGGGCAGACCATGCAAATCACTGAGGAGAGGTAGGGTGAGGTGTGAGGCACTGAGGAAAACAGGTGCTTCACCCTCTGAGGGACCAAGTCTAGGGACCACTGGCAGACATGGGGGTGGGCAGAGCTCCTTCATGGAGAGGCTCCGCAAAGCAAACGGCAGGAACAGTGTGGTTACTAACACCCAGCAGGAGACATCCTCTGTGAGAGTCTAAGTCTGAGAGGGAGTTTGCCATACAAGGCATAGGGGGAGACTTTGGATTAGCTTCTGTTAGATTCAGGTATCAGCTCAAGTTCCTGAACAGGAAAATGACGGCAGCAGTTAAGGAAGATTGAAATCTTCCCAGGTACACAGTGTACCACCCAGACCAGCCTTTGAGAACCACAGAGTTAAGTGAGCGCCTCAAGACAGGTGGCTCGTGAACAGGGGTGGTGTCAAAGTTTTCCCCGTAGCCCCGGGCACACATGAACACAGAAAGCCAACCTTGAAAACACAGCTCACATACGAGCGGGGATTGCGTGTCCGCCTCCTTCTCTGACTTAGTAAGTTTCATGGACACTGCTATTACTTACCTGGGAAGTGAACACTCACAACTAACCCCCCCACCCCCGCCCCGTCCCCGCCGTGTGTGTGTGTGTGTGTGTGTGTGTGTGTGTGTGTGTGCGCGCGCGCGCGCGCGCGCGCGCAGCAGAGGATCTGAGGATCTCCTCCATTGAGACAAGGCAAGAGCCTGGAAGACAATTTTAGTGTGGTGTTTGTTTGTTTTTGCTTTAATGAAATTGTCGAATTAAATTTACACTCTTTTGGGGAGATTGAGAATTGATGAATGAGGAGGAGGAGGAAGGTAGAGTGAATTGCTGAGCTGGTGAGCAGGTACTTAAGTTGCCTGGACAGGTGATAGGAAAAGCCAGCGATTATTGGTAATACACATCTGGCCTACAGGAGGCGCTGCATTCTCCATAGAGAAGAAGCAAAGGCCACTGACGCCGAGTCTGTGCTGTCAAGCGGAGAAATCATAGTTGCTGATCCTAAGACGTCACCTCATCGGGGATCCTTCTACCTTACTCAGGATTAGGTATCTAACCCACAGACCTGGGTGTTGGTACTGATGAACATCACTGGGATCAAGGTGTTAAAAAGGGATTGTCTAGAAAACAGGGCGTTACAGGTTTGAGTGTGAATGTTCCCTGCAGGCTCATGTGTTTGAACACTTGCTTCCCAGATGGCTGAGCTGTTTTAGAAGGCTGTAAAACATGGTGGCGCCTCATGGGGGACGGGGCCCCTGGGGGCGGGCCTTGAAGTGTTAGAGCCTGGCACCACATCCATGTCCGCTCTCTGCTTCCCGGTTGTTGCTGCAATGTGGCCAGCTGCCTCACACTCCTGCTGCAGGGCCTTCCTTGGGTTATATGCAGGGTTATATGTCTTCTTCAAGCAGAATAATGCCGCCTTCCTTAAATTACTTTTGTTACATGTTTTGTAACAGCAATGAAAGGAGTAACCAGCACACAGGGAAAATGGCTTTAAAGTTGAAGCGGGACCTGAAAAAAGCCACAGAACAGAGTGGAAGGATAGTCACTAAGGGTCAGAGGTGAAGAAAGTGGGGTGACATTCCTCCAAGGGTACAGGGCACAGGAGTACTTGCAGTTCTGTGTTGATGGAGAACTAGTGTACAGCAAAGTGGCCATGCTTATTAATAATGCATTAATTTCATCGCTGCAATGTGCTAAGGGAATAGGTGTGAGGTCTTAGCACACACATAGCTAGGAGAGTTAACGGATGTGTTAAATAGCTTGAGTGTGCTAATCATTTCAGAATGTATAGCAAAACATGATGTATACCTTCAGTACCTGCAACTTCCTGCAGTATGCGTGTGTGTTCGGGTATGTGTGTGGGTTCAGGTGTGCACATGCATGTTGCATGTGTAGAGATCAGGGCGATGACTTTAGGTGTTAGTCCTTGGGCACTTTCCACCTTTTGTTTGAGACAGGGACTTTCATTGGTCTGGAATGTCGCTGGTAGGCCTGGATGTCTGGTCCACCATAAGCTTCTGGGATCTCCCTTGTCTCTGCCTCCCATCTCGGCCATCACTATGGGTATGCGCCATCACGCCCAGCTTGCTACATGGGCTCTGGGGAGCTGAACTCAGCGCCCCCGCACATGTGATGCAAATGCTTTACCAGCTGAGCCATGGCCCCGGCCTGCACGCAACCTTGATCTCTCAGTTATACCCCATGAAAGCTGGTGGTAGTGGATAACTATCTAGGGACTGTTTGCTTTCCTAAGAGAAGTGAAAGGTTCCTGAGTGACTGTGGAATTCTGGGAAACCACAGACCCCCCTCCATGTTCAGGGCCATGGCGAATGTGTGATAAAGCAACGATGAGAAAATTCTAGTTACTTTTGCCTCTCTTGTTCTTGAAAGAGAAGACTGCCACCATATTGCTAGTGGCCTTTGTGGCCCTTGGGACTGGGGCAAGGTTTGAGGTGACTATCACCTCCTCACTCTTCTGGTCTATGTACTTCATGATTTCATGTCCTAGGTGCCTATGCTTGACCTATAGGTAAACAGTGTTTCAAGGGGAAAGGGGACAGAAGGTAGTTGTCTGCTGACTGGTTCATGTGGTCACCAGGAGGCCTCTGTGGGTTGCTGTGTGGAGATCATACTTCCTCCTTCCTCCCTCAAGTTCTCAGTTCTTCCTCGGCTCCTCCCAGCTTTCGCCTTTCCCCAGAAAAATGTTCTTCAGGCTTATGGGCAGTGTAAGTGATGAAAAAGGGAGCCCCTCCCCCCACGCCCCCCTCTCCCCGTTCCGTTCTCCAGTGTCGAGTCATGCAATTCAGTTGGTGCCATAAGTTGAAGTAAGAAACAGTGGTCACACTTTTGTACCAGGCAGTAGTGGTTACTTAGCAACGAACAAGAAGCTGTGTAGAGCAGGTTGTTTGCGTCCAGGTTGTGCGTGTCTTGGTTGCTGCTGGAGGCAGAAGGCCAGCCACTCAGTGCAGCATGGACTTGTTTCTCCAGAATTCACTGCCGCCAAGTCCTCAGCGGAGTCCGAGAGGCTGTGGTCTTCCTGAAACTGCTTCGTAGGCCGGAGCTAATTTTATGAGCAACTAGTCTTATGTGTGCATGTTTGACATTTACACTGTGCTGGGTTCATAGCAATTCTCCTGTAGTAGCTTAGAAGAGCTTAAGGCCAGCCTTAGCTTCTAAATCCATCAGTACCTCCTGTTTTCTGTTGCTTGGGAAGTATTTTATTTTCATCTCACCTCCTGCAGTAGGGGTACAGAAAGGAGAAGGCAGGTGCCTAAGGTCGTAAATGGACAGCACTGTGTTTGATGGACTGCTACCTGGTCCAAGTGTGGTCCCTGGAGCCCCCCATATCATCATGTTAAAAAGCATATCTGGGCATGGGAAGAGAGGAATTGGTAAAACGCCTGCCTTGCAAACGTGAGGAGCTGGCTTTGTGTTCTAGAACCCACATTTAAAATAGAAAATAGGCAGTTTTGGGGCTGGAGGGGTGGCTCAGTAGTTAAGAGTCTATAAGGCTCTTGCAGAGGACAGAGCCTGCATTGAGTGACACACAGCCACCTGTAACTCTAGCTCCAGGAGCACCTGACACCTCTGGCCTCTGTAAGCGCCTGCATTTGCATGCACATACCATGCCCTGCCCCCATACTCACACTCACAATTAAAAATAACATATATATGCATATATATTTAAAGCTAGATGTGGTGGCATATGCTTATAACCCCAGCATGGGGAAGGAGAAGGAGACAGGTGAATCCCTGGGGCTTCTTGGCCAGCCAACCAAGGTGAATTGAACTCCAGGCCAATGAGAGACCATGTCTCAAAAAGGAACATGGAATTCTTAAGGGTGGCACCCAAGGTTGATCTCTGGCTTCCACTTGAACCCGAGCACATATGCACATGCACCTGCACGCACATGTGCACCCCATAACACATGCATTAAAGATGGCATAGTTTTCACATTATTAACTCGTGAAAGAAAGGTATTTTCCTTCCTCTTTCCCTGTGCTCTCAATTCTTCTTTGATTGGTCAATTGACCCCAGATCTGCCCACTCAGTCCCACATGTGGGGTCTGTATGAGATCTCTGGTTTGAGGTTTATACTGTGACCCCTTGAAGATGGTATTCCTGGACATCTGTGACGTGTGTCTCCACCGTCTCAAAGCCCAGCATAGAATGGCTACTGTTCTGGCCGGCCTTCCTTCTGGGTGAAGATGTGGGAAGAAATGAAGCAAGATTGTAGCTGTAGTGTCCACACTGCCTTCCACATCACTGGGGCTCTAGTGGTGTGTGCTGAATGAACGAGTGAGGTGAATGAAAGATTCCCAATCCGTTCACAGCTACTCTGTGTGCTTGCCGTTACAGACCAAGGCAGAACATGATGGTTTCCGCTACCTGATACTCAGGGGATTATTTTTCTGTAAATGACACTCCTTTTGCCTGTTGCTGGAGAATGATACGTTCTCATTGTTCGGATTATTGTTCTCTGTAATTATTGTGGTGACTCGGGGAGAGGAGTGGCGCTGCCCCCTCTTATGAAACAGTGAGTCGGTGTGAGTCAGGCATGAGCCGTAGTGAGTGTTGCAGTCAAACAGGTGGCGATGGACTGCCTCCTGTACCTTGTGCCAAGACAGACGCCATGATGGCATCGCTCTGGGGAGCCTCTCAGAGGCGTGCTGAGAAAGTGGAGAGGCATTCACATCCTGGCTCGGTGCATCCCATGCTGAACGGGAGCCTTGCTCACATGGGCTTGTTTCTGAGATGTTTTGAGACATGTGTTTAGAAGCTGGCTCTTCAAATGCAAGTGAGCAGGTGTTGGGAAACTGCTCAGTGGGTGGGTTCACCTGCTGAGCCCTCCAGCTTGAAGGATGGCTTAGCTGATGCTTGTTGCCTAAGTGTGAGAACTGGAGTTTGGATCCTCAGAACCCACGTAAATGTTGGATGGGCAAGGCAGCCTGTGTGTGCGGGTGGAGTGTGGGGGTGATCGTAGAGGAAGATGCAGACAGGGGATCCCTGTAGGAAGCTGGCTAGCTAGACTATTGGAACCAGTCAGTTCGGGGTTCAAGTCAGAGACCCTGTCTCAACATATAAAGTGAAGAGAGATCTAAGAAGACACTGTACATTAGCCTCTGACCTCTACATGCACACATTGTTGCATCTCTACACATGTGGACATGGATACATATACACAGCAAATACACACACACACACACACACACACACACACACACATTAAATAAGTAATAAAACAAAACATGCTAGTAAAAAAAATCTAGCCCACTTTAGAGGGTAGATTCATACCTCTCAGGTGGTCTCATGGTATTTGTACTGGAGGTGTCTGTCTGGAACACACACAGGACTTTATCTCCTCCACTTACACTAATGCCTGAGTCTGAATAGGCCCATTTGCAAAACACAGGCTCAAAGTTGAGATTATTAAGACTAGCAGGCTCCTCACGGCAGAAAGTCAAGCTCCAAGCATTTTTTAGCTCAAGTCTGTCCATGTGTTCTTGCCCTGCCTGACTAATAAACCAATGAATGATCTTCACCCCCCCTCCCTGCAGCTGTTGTCCAGATAGGGTCTCTCTCTGTAGTCCTGGCTGGCCTGGAACTTGTCAGGTCCAAAGGAAACTCCAGTTTCCCAAACTCCAAGACTCTGTCCAAATGTCTAGACATGAGCTCAATCTGTACTATAGGAGGATTTCTGGTGGTTAGATGAAAGCCAGCATTCCTCAGGAACTTGTGAAGCTGGTTCCGGTCTACCAAAGGGGGTCATTTCCCTTACCTCTGGCAGAAGGGACAAACGGCTGCCTGTGACACCTATCAGCATATCAAAAGCCCATGCTGGCCTCCAGGCTCCCTCAGTCTTACAAGTCCCTGTCATACATTTCAAACTGCATGTCAGACTCTCTTCTCACCTCCTCCTATACCCTAAACTCCCTCCAGACCATGGGCTTCCCTCTTTCACATCTGCAGTAAAAACCTTCTCCTTAACCATACCACAGAGCAGTCAAGTTCATACAGAACTTACTGTGTAGACCAGGCTAGTATTGGACTCAAACTCGTAGAGATACCTGGCTCTGTTTCTACCTCCTGAGCTGGGATTAAAGGTGTGTACTACTCCATCTGGCCCAAATGCTGCTTCTCAAGGACAGGCCTATGAACTAATATCCAACAATAGACAGAGTAATTCTTAGGATAAATTTTTAAAATTGTCTGAGCCAAGAGCTTTAATTACTTCTTCTTATATAAGGCTAGTTGACCAGTTGCAGTACTGAGCAGATTTGAGTTTTACCCATTAGACTACTTTTTAGGGGGTAGGTAGGGAAGGGCTTAGGAAGTCCTCAAGAGAGAAGGGGATAGAGACTGATGAAATATGAAAAATTCATGGTTGGAGGAAGGAAATCCTTGCACGGGAAATGTTAACTCTTTCATCATATTGAATTTGATGTATTAAAAACTATTCTGGTCCACAGGGGTTCACCTGAACAAATTTATGGAGGCAAATCTACTTTAAAAGTTTGGGGCCTGGCTGGTAGATTGTTTCTACATGCCTTGGGTTTTCCTAGGGGAGCCCAGTATTAATGCCTGGGGGACTAACTACTGTATAAAGGGGGGGATAAAATGCCACCTTTCCAAAGGAGACAGTTTGGGATGAAAGCCAGGGACACACTATGAGTTTTTCAGTGCTGAAATGCCCGAGAAGAACGGTGTAAGGAAGGACATGGCTATCTGGGACAGCAGCACAGCTCCAGAGACTTCCGAGACCATGGTGGCTGCTTCTGTTGTATCGGTGCTGAGATGCTGTGGCAGATGGAGTGTCATGGCAACAGGGCACAGTAGAGCAAAGGTGCTCACCGCATGGCAGCCAGGAAGTGGAGAGGACGGAGGAGGAATCAGAAAGAGGGTAGTTCATTCAAGGGCATGCCTATAATGATCTACCTCTAACTGGGTTCCCCTTCCTTGTTTCTGCCACCTCTTAATAATGCTATCAGATTGTGAACTCACCAATGGATGAGTCCACTGGGAAGCCAGTGTCCTCATGATCTGAATCACTTCCTCAAAGCCCCATCTCTGATCATTTCACTGGGGACCGAGCCTTCCACACATGATCCGTTGAGGGGGAGGGGCATTTCGTATGCAAATCATAGCAGAGTCCCTATTACATTCTTCCTCTCTCTTAAATGAAACTCATTCTGGCCTGGGAGGTTCGGGAGAAGCAGCCCTGCATTTGATCAACCAGCATTTATCAAGTGCCTGATGTTTGCCAGGCACTGTGTCAGGCCCTGGGAGTTCCCAGAGAGATTCAGCCAAGTCCTTGTCTTAAGTGTATCCTGAATGATGGCTGGAATGGTGGGTGAAATGTGGGTGGGGAGGGAGAGCACAACCTCTTTGTATTCTGGGAAATGACTTTTTACAGCCTTCTGATGGTAGAGGAAGGTTACCCCCGCACCCCATCATCACACAGAGGTTGTTGTGGCTATGCTCACCATGGTAACAGCTTACAGAGAGCTGGAGCTCTGGTGTGGAGCCCAGCTGTTAGAGCTGCCTCCCCTGCTGTCTGCCTGCCAGCCTGATGACTCTGCTCACTGCTAAGCGCACATCATTTCCCTGGGTATGAGATTTGGCTGGAGGACAGCAAGCAGATGGGACGACGGGGAGAGGGCCAGTAGAGCCACTGCGGGTTCACCAAGAATAAGGAAGCCCATAGCCTGGTGTGCAAAGGCACTGTGCTGAGCTGTGCTAAGCATGTGGCTTCATCTTGTCTGATCCTCTGTGTGACCGGTCATCTTAGACGGTAACAAGCTCATCTGGATGACAGAGCATCTGTCCTAACTGATCCGAAAGTTATAGCTTTCTGTGCCTGATGACCGTGGTTCAGAAAGGCAGGGGCAGGGTATCTGGGGGTGCCGTGGGTAGAAAGGCCTCCGACTGAGTCACTGTCTGGGGGTGGGACCCAGGAATTGAACATGAAAGGAGATTGGAGACCACCTCATCCCAGTGTGGCTTAGAGAAGGGAAGTGACCTGTCCCTGTTATTGGCTAACTAGTTATGCTAGCTAGCTCAGTAGATTCAAAAGGAGTGGATGTAAGAGTGGAGTTTTCACAGAGAATCACAAAGCATTGGGGTGGGGGTCCAAATGCAGAAGGTCATTTTTTTTATTTACAATGGTAAGTCTCCCTCCAAATGATGCTCCAATCAATAAAAAGAAATGAAAGTGGGGGGAGAAAAATCTCTAGCTGGTGCTTATTATATTTTCTTCTCAGCGTTTGTGCCTACAAAGCCAGCCCACTTCCCAGCCCAGTCACCAGGGCAACCAGCACCCCCACCTTGACAGCTAAGCGTCATAGGCAGCTTCTTGCACCCACAGCCAGGGCCGAGGGACCCAGCCCTATAATCAGCCTCCTGCTGCCTCTGCAGGCAGCCAGCAGCGAATCTCCCCCTCTTCACAGCTCCACAGACACCCCCTCCCCTCCCCACGCTCACATGTGGTGATCTGCTAGGACTGCCTCCCAGGAGACACTGGGCAGTTGACTCTGCCAGTGTCTCATCACTCTGAAGGGAGGGAGGGATTTACCCTGAAGGGGAAGCATAACCCAAAGTGGCAGCCTACACAGGAGAGAAGCACACCCTCCAGAAGGGGCGTGGCGGCAGGCTCCCTAGCCGAGGAGACAGCTTTGGGGGTGGTGGGAATTGAGGAAGAATATGCGAAGAGAGGAGCTGGTGGGAGGCTGGGCAGCGTGGGGTGGGGGTGGGGGTGGGGCTGGGACTGGGCTCCCACTGCTCCAGTGCTAAGGAATTGGCTCCCAGCTAGGCCTTCAGCCAGTCTGAGGCCACACACACCTGGAGTCTGACTCAGAACAGTTTCATGAGGCCAGGGATTGTCTGTCAGGGCTGTCAAGGGTCACCTTCCTATCCCGCTCTCCTGGCTCTGATGACCCACCCATGTGCAGGTGGGTTTTTACTGGTCCGCTAAGCCTGTCTTTCACGGTTGGTGTTCACCAACACTTGTGGGCAGCCCTGTCCCACCTCTGTTTTCCACTATCCAGCAGCTCCCTTCACTTATCCTGTCTTGGATATGTTCCTGGCCAGGCCACCTGCTTGGGGTCTTACCAGTCCACAGGCAAGAAAAAAAAAATGGATCTTTTCAACCCTTCTTCCTTAGTTCATCGTGGCCTATTGGCAACCTAGGTAGGCTCCTCTGCTGGCTCCTGAACTGGGGTGAAGCCTTCCTCCAGAGGCCTGAGAGTCTGGTTCCCTTCCAGGCTGCTTAAAGAGCCAGTTGAAGGCTGCTGCTGCTGCTGCTGCTGGTGGTGGTGGTGATATCAGTGGAATACACCTTTAATCTCAGCACTGAGTTTGAGGCCAGGCTGGTCTACAGAGCAAGTCCCAGCACAGCCAGGACTACACAGAGAATCTGTCTCAAAAACAAAAAACAAAACAAAATAAACCCGCTGAGACCATTAAGTTGCAAGGACATTAACTCTCCAAGAGCCAGGGCTAGCTGGTGGGAGGCACAAGGCAGGAGGGGAGCTGTAAATGCCTTCTTGCCTTAGGCAGTTTTCAGGCCTGTGTTTTCTGTGCGGCCTGTCTGTGGATGTTCTGTGTGGCCTGGCATAGAATGGAGTGGCAGCAGTTTGTCTACGCAGTGCCCGGGTCTCTCTTCTCAGCCCTCCTTACCTCACTTCCTTCTCCATCACTTTGCTGCTCCCCGAATTGTGCCTCCTTTAGAAGCAGTTGAAAGGAAACTTCCCTCACGCTGTTTTCTTGTGAACCTGCGATAAGTTCGTACTCCAATGCTAGTAGACCAGAATTCTTGTTAGCTAGTCTGACCCCCTCATCTGGCCGAGGGAGCTGAGGAATACAGAAGTAAAGGGATTTCCCAGGGGTGCAGCTGGTATGTGGAGAAGTGACTCTTGCTCCTGCCTCTAACAATTATAACAAGTGTTCGCAACATGCCCATAGGTGCTGTGAGTGCAGTAGTGAATAGAACTGACAAAAATCCCTCGATTTGTGGAACATGACAATCTGGTGGAGAACTGAACGAGAAGAATACCATACGTAATCCAGACGGAAAAAGTAAAATCCTCAGAATGTCAGATTCGTCACTGCTGATCCCGGTGATGGTGGATGTCATGGGCTGAGTATAACACCCCCTAAAATTCTCAAGGGTAAGCTTAATACCCCAAGATCTCAGAGAGCCCTTAAACTCTAGGTGACTAGGTTAAATGATCAACGTTTTTGACAGAAGAGGAAATTGGGGCAGATAACCAGGGATGCCTGTACATCCAACAGAGGGTTGGGATGACCAGGACAGAAGGTGGGGCCGTCACTGCCTCAGGAGAAAGCAGGTGTGCAAGTGCTTTGGCTCTGGACTTCTAACCTTCAGAACAGTGAGAAAATCCATTCGCTGATTTAATTCACCTCGCCTGTGGCGCTTCGTTCTGTCTGCTCTAGCAAATGAACACGCTGAGATTTTAATTTCCTAAAAGGCCTCTTGAGTGGACTTCACCACGAAGGTAACATTTAAGTGAAACGCCAAAGTCGCTGATGGAGGGAGTTCTTTGAAAATCTTAGGGTTGAGCATCCTGGGCAGAGAGGAGCAGGGACCCATCTCATGAGATGGAGGAATAGATATGGGAGGCCAGCCTGCAGGAAGGAAGTTGAGTGGGTGAGGGAGTAGAGGGGAGGGACCTGAGAGGCAAGGGCACTCTCTGCAAGAGGGGAGACATTGCAGGCCTGCTTGGAGTGGGCGAGAGGGGTTTTTTTCCCTAAGGAGTATTTGGCCATGTTTGCCGACAGTTTTCCTTGTCACAGTTGTGGAGGCAGTGTGGAGTATGATAGAACTGTGGTGGGAAGAGATCAGGGATGCTGTTCAACACTGCACTGCCCAGGGCTGGGGTTCTTTTCTCCCCACCTACAACACTGGCCCACATGTGAAGATGCATAGGCTGAGAAATCCCATATTAAACATAGTCCGTACCTGGCTACTGCATTAACCGATTTGCTCTGGCTGAGTCCGAAGCTGAGCTTCTATTTGTTGGCCCAGGTGAGAAATAAAGGAGACTCAGGCCAGGCTGGTACAGGGCTGTGCATGTGTCTTTTTTTTGGTTTTTTGTTTGTTTGTTTGTTTTTTCTCTTTTCCTGGCTCCTTTTTTTTTCTCCTTTGTCTCAATAAACATTTACAGCATCCTTACTGTGTGCTAAACAGTGGGCTGTAGCATGAATCTTAAAAGTTCTTATTAATAAAAACAAACCTGGAGCTAGGTATTGGGGTGATCGCTGGAAGACCAGAGAAGCAGAACAAGCCACAGCCACCTCACCTCGCCAATTCCTCAGCTGATCCAGTTTCCTCAGGCTGGGAGCCTGTGTCCTTATCCAAATGGATCTCAGCTGAACTGTTGCTTAGAAGCCTAAAAGCTTAACCAGCTTTAGTTCCTGGTCCGCATACCTTATATACCTTTCTGCTTTCTGCCATCACTTCCTGGGATTAAAGGCTCACTTCCTGGGATTAAAGGCGTGAGTCACCATGCCTGGCTGTTTCCAGTAGGGCTTTAAATTCACAGAGATCTGGATGGATCTCTGCCTCCCAAGTGATAGGATTAAAGGTGTGAGTGCCACCATTTTCTGGCCTCTATGTCTGTCTATGTGCATTGTATGGTTATTGACGGTATCTTTTGTGTGTTCACTAGTGTATGTACCCTTTGGTATGTGCTCCATGCCTGATTGTTGCTAGCCATCCCTAGTGTGCCCATCACTTTTTGTTGCTGTGACAACATATCTTAGAGAAAAGCAACTCTAAGAGTTTTATTTGGCTCCCGGTATGAGAGGTCTTGGTCCATGGTCAGGTGGCTTCTTGGCTGTGGATCTGGGTGGGGCTGGAGCATCATGGAGTGAATGAAGCAGGCATCAGAGCAGAGCTGCTCATCTCTTGGCAGCTGGGAAGCAGAGTGAACAGGAAGGGGCCAGAGGGAAGACACACCTCCCCGTTGACCTGGTTCTTCCTATCAAGTTCTTCCACCAGGTGGTAGTTTGAATACATTTGGCCCCCATAATCATATAGGGAGTGGCACTATTAGGAGATGTGGCTTTGTTGGAGGAAGTGTGTCACTGTGGGAGAGGGCTTTGAGGTTTCTTATGCTGAAGACACTGCCCAGTGTGTCAGTTGACTTCCTATTGCTTGCACGGTGTAGCACTCTCAGCTCCAGCACACGTTTGTCTGCATGCTGCCATACTCCCCTTCATGATCATAATGGACTGAAGCTCTGAAATTCTAAGTGAGCCACCCCAATTAAATATTTTCTTTACAAGAGCTGCTGTGGTCATGGTGTCTCTTCACAGCAATAGAAACCCTAACAAGACACACCACCTCCCCGAAATGACCAAATTATGGATCATCAATGAATTAGAATCTATTTATAACTCACTGTTTATGCCAGAACCCTTCTGATCCAATCACCTTTTAGTGATGGGAACCATTAGCTGGGTGGGGACCAAGTCTTTAACACATGGGGTTTTTTTGTAGACAATTCACATCCAAACCATGACACCTGGAGCTGGAACAATTCTGGGCATATTTTTGAATAACTGGATGCATGAAAAGAGTGGCTACAGTATAACTAGAAATCACATAATTGCTCTAATCTAAACAAGTCTAAATGATAACCTGGATAGATGACTCAGCAGTTAAAGAGTGAGTACTGTTCTTGTAGAGGACCATGGTTCTCAGCATGCATTTTAGGCTGCTCTCACATGGCCTGTAAGTCCAACTCCAGGGAATCTGACACCCTCCTCTGGGCTCCCCAGGTACTGCACTCACATGCACATACCACCACTCAGCCACACATATATACATATAGTTAAAAAATGACTCAGTTAAGAACACTGGCTGCTCTTCCAGTTGATCTGAGTTTGACTCCTATCACCAACATGGTGCCTCACAACTGTCTGTAACTCCAGTTCCAGGGCATCTGGTGCCCTCTCTTGGCCTCTGAGAACACAGACATGCAAATGGTGCACAGACACATATGCAGGCAAAATACCCATACACATAAAATAAAAATTTTTTTTAAATAAAAAAATATAAAATATGAACTCATGCATAAATTATCTTAAAGATAAAACAAAAACTCAGATTACTATTTAAAACAAAACAAAACAAAACAAACAAACAAAACACCAACAGAACATTCCAATACACTCTATGGGTCCCACTCTGATTACAATTCATTACTAAAGCTAAACAATAGATTGCATTTTGTGTTATCATCTCACCCTTTTTTTTGGGGGGGGGAAGAGTCATTTGAATCATATGTATATTACCTATATTATTGTTTTAGAACACCGTGTAATGGTGTCATAGCATAGATAACCTTTGGCAATTTACATCTGTTGTTCAACAGCTCAACATGATTATAAGATTTATCTTTGTGGATGACAGAGTCGTTCATTTTCACTCTTCCTTTTAGAGGGCCTAACATCATTCATTTATTCATTTGTCTGTTGATCATTGTAGGGTTGTTGCCAGGTTTTTGCTATAATCTCTTTTTGTATTGTCATCTCCCAAATAATGACACAGAGACCTCTTATTAAGCATGAAAGCTTGGTCTTAGCTTAGGCTTGTTTCCAACTAGCTCTTAAAACTTAAATTAACCCATTAATATTAATCTATGTTCTGCCTCATGGCTCGTTACTTCTCCATACTTCTTCCGTGTCTGGCTGGCAATTCTCTGCCTCTCTGATTCCTTCCCAGAGTTCCTATCTCTGCCCAGAAGTCTCGTCTATTTTCTGACTAGCTATTGGCCATTCAGGTTTTTATTAAACTGATCAGAAGGTGGCTTGGCAGAGACACATTTTCACAGTGCACAAAAATATTATCCCACATGCACATTTCTTGCCCATGACTCTGTGTGAAAACAAGCAAGAATTTCTCCCAGGCATATGTTGTAATGAATGTACACCTAGAAGTGATATATCCTATTTTGCGAGCAAGTGACAAATTCTTTTCCAAAGTGGTTTTACCAGTTTTCTCTTCAGCCAGCAGCAAGTAGATGTTCTCCTAGCTTGTCATTTGCATAACTTGTGGTCAGACATTTGCATTTTTGCCTGTTTGGTGAGTATGCAAATGTGATTATCCCATCTTGTTAATGAGTGATGGGCCTAATTATTATGATATTATTAATTTATTTTGTGTGTGGTATATACATGTACATGTTCGTGTGTGTGTGTGTGTGTGTGTGTGTGTGTGTGTGTGCACATAGGCGTGCAGGTTTACATGCATTGGTGTGTATAGTCTGGAGGTCAGTGTTGGGTATTTTCTTCCACCTTGTATTTTGACACAGAGTCTCTCGCTGAATCTGAAACTCCTCCATTTGGCTACATTGACTGGCCAGAGAGCACCAGGATCTGCCTATCTCCAGCTCCCTTGGTGCTGGGATTACAGATGTGTGTCATGGAGCCTGGCTTTTACATGGTGCTGGAGGTCCAAACTCAGATTTTCATGCTTGCTCAGGAAGCATTTTTCCAACAGCTCCATCTCCCTAGCCCTTGTTATTATTGATGATGAATTGACTTTCATGGGATTAGAGGCAATTCTTCTGAAAAAATTGTTAATCCCATAGATGTGAGGAGAAAGACCCCAGATCCAAATCATGACCATTTTTTTTTTTTAAATTTGTGTACATGGGCTGTCTTTCCCTAAAGGTGGGGTTCAAGAGATCAGCAATGGAAATGAGAAAATAAGGGTTTTTATAGCTCTGGACTAGGGGGATTCCAAGTGGGCTATCTGGCAGGCAAGTAGGTGGGGCTACAGAAGCAGAGCATAAGCATAACAAGGTGGTCATAACAACTTTTTGAAAAGAAGTTACAGTTGAAAGGTAATTATAACAAGCTCCTGAAACAAAGGCATGGTTGCCGTTTCCTGGAACAGGCAGTACAGAACCGTTTGTAGTTCAGGTTACAGGTGGAGCATAGTTCAACCCTTGAGAAACAGATTTAATCATAAACAGGAATGAATGTAGTTTGTCTTTACTATAAGAGGACTTTCAAGCCCAAGATGGAGGCAGGCTGGTTTATCAGGTAGTGTACATATTTTGCTCACTTTTATGTTTATTTGATTTTTTAAGAGTTCCTGGTTCTGAGTAATCCTTTTAGGATTAATTTGTTGCAGGTTTCCCCAGTCTATGATATACCTTGCCACACTCTTTGATAAGTACAAATTCACATTTTTGAAGTAGGTTATACTTTTTCTTTAAAAAAAATACTTTTATTATTTAGATGTTATAAAGTAGTCTCGTATCTTCTTTCAAAAGATTGAGAGATTTGTCTTCCTGTTCCAGTTTTTTTTTTTTTTTTTTCATTCACCTGAAATTGTTTCCTAGTGTCTGGTCCAGGTAGAAATCAAATTCCAGTTCGTTTTCTTATGTAGATCATTGTGTTCTTCCTCTTGCTGCTGAAACAAGTCACAACCAACCTCATAGCAGAAACAACAGTTTTGTTCTCACAGTCTGGAAGGTAGATGTATGAAGTGGTTTCCATTGGGCTGAACCTGAGGTGTCAGGAAGGCCGAGTTGTCACATGGAGAGCTAGGGGAGAACTTTTAAGGTTTATGGGGCTTGCCTCCCCTTCCAAACTTGTACAGGCCATCATCTCCCAGCCCTTTTGTTTTTTGAATGTGCATAGTGGCAAGCCTAGTCCTTCTTATGTGGACTTGCTCTGCCAGGACTGGCAGAAGGACCTCTATGAACAGGGCCCATGTTGACAAACAATTGAGAATATTCACTGGAAGATTACCTTGCACCATAAATCAGTCACCTCAAAGACCTTTTCCCATGCCAGACATCATTCACAGGCTCAGGGGACTAGGTCACGAACATCTCTGAGGAAGCATTACTTTGCTTCCCACAAAAACCAAAGAGCACATTATAATTTATTGACGCTTTTCTGAACCTGAATTCACATGGTCACTAGTCTGCTAGCAATAATAGTAATAGCAACCACTTAAGCTGGGAAGTTTCTAAAGCATTGAATGCATATTATCCCATTTAATTCTTTCAACAACAATTGGTCCTAAATACTATTATTATTTAAGATTTATTTTTAATTGTGCGTGTTTGTGTGTGCAGATGCTCAGGAAGTCTAGAAGAGGGTGTCAGAACTAGAGTGACAGACTTTTATGAGCTTCCTGACATGGGTGGTTGGAACTGCACTTAGGTTTTCTGGGAGAGCAGTATGTGCTCTCAACTGCTGAGCCATGTCTCTAGCTCTAGAGTTTACTGCTTTGGCTAGATTGGCTGGCCACGGAGCCTCCCATGATCCATCTAAGTGTTGTGGAATTATTTTTTTTGTGCACTGTGATTTGTCACTTGGATTGGTTTAATAAAAAGCTAACTGGCCAATAGCTAGGCAGGATTTTAGGGGCAGAGAGAATGCTGGGAAGAAGAAGGGAGGAGAAACCAGACAGAGAAGGAATGAGTCAGACACACAAAATGGGATAGAGGTAAAAGCTACATGGTTGAATTAATTTAAGTTATAAGAGCTAGTTAAGAATAAGCCTAAGCTATTGGCTGAGCTTTCATAATGAATAACAAGTCTCCGTGTGGTTATTTGGGAGCTGGTAGACAGGACAGAGAAATCCGCTTACACCTCCCCGCCCCCAGCAGTAGGTTACAGGCGTGTGTCACTGCACACAGCTTTTACACTGGTCACGGGGACCCAAAGCCAGATCCTCATCCAGTGAGGCAAGCTTTTTACCCACTGAGCCAGCTCCTCAGTTCCCTAAATACTATTACTAGTCCCAGCTTAGAAACAGTTAAGGATGAAGTGACATTAAGTAGGACAATGGGAAGTAACTGAGCCCTGATTAAAGTCTAGGCAGTTGAGCTGCCAAGTCCTTGTGCTTAGCCTCATGTTGCTAGCAAATGAATAAATGAGGTGGAGATGTCTAGCTTTCCTTAACAGGACAGGGAAGAAAAACAGTGCCCTGAGCACTGTTCTGCCACGTGTCACTGGTGGAGACAGGACTGGGACTCAGGTTTCCTAGCAGCCAGGCTACTTCCATCCCAGGATGGCCATTAGAACAATTACAGACTCCAGCCATCAAATTGAGCATTTCTCATTATCCACCTCTCACCTTCTAATAGCCAACATCAAAGCCATGTCTGGGTAGTCAAGCAATCATGCACCAAAGAGTGTCACCAAATCTCAGATGACACAATTATAGAGTCCAAATATGTAATACTTCTTAACTGGAGCGGGGCAAGGTTCATAAGTAATATTTAGTTTTCATAATGGATCAAGGGGAAAGCAGGGGGGAGAATTTCAGAAATTAACAGCAAAGGAAACCATATGGGCTTTGCTCCGCAGCACAGCTTTTTCATCGGTCTTTCTTTTGTGGGACCACTAGCTTCAAATAATGACACAGAGACTTATTATTACTTATGAGAGCTTGGCCTTTAGATTATGCTTGTTCTGAACTAGCACTAATAACTTAAATTAACCTGCTTTTATCAGTCCATGTTTTGCCATGTAGCTTTTACCTCTCTCCTATTCTGTATGTCCCACTTGCTCAGCATCTCTGGCGTCTCTCAAGTGCCTCTGATTCTAACCCTTGGGGTCTCTTCCAGGAAGTTCTGCCTAACTTCTTCTGCCTAGCTATTAGCCATTCAGCTTTTTTAATTAAACCAATCACAGTGACACATCTTCACACAGTATAAACAAATATCCCACAACACCCCATGACTTTGCCCCTTTTCCATTTTCCTCCATCATATTTCTGCCCCTTTCCATTGCTCCTTGACTCTTCTTTGTAGACTAGGGAACATAAAATCATAATTTTAGCTGTGGGCTCACCACCATTATTTTTATTTTGAATTCCAAAAGAAACAGTGAAAAAATAATAGTGAAGAGTGGGGAGATACATTCTTCAGACATTATCCCCCGCTTCTATTCTCAGAAATAATATATTTTGAGATGCCTACCAGATGCTTGAAACCTAAGGTAAGTATCCAACTTTGTATATTCTGTTTTTTCCCTATAAATACATACCCATGACAGTTTAATTTATAAATTAGACACTGTAAGAGAGTCATAATAGGAACTACCAGTAAAATGGAACTATATTAAGTAAAATAAATGTAACCTAAACACAAGTACTGTGACACCATAATAGCCTACCTGATCACCAAGGTGGCTGCCAAGTGACTAATGGGTGAGTGGTGTATACCATATGGATACTCTGAGCATGGGCTGATTCATGTTCTGTCTCAGCTAGGATGGAACAGAATGTCATGAGATAATCTCTGCTTCAAGTGGAGCATGATTTTAAGTGTTGAAATTGTTTATTTGGGGGGGGTCAGACCACAGAAGAGGGGCAGTAGATGAAACCATGAAAAGTGACATTGTAGCTGGGGGACTGCTGTATAACTAAGGCATAGGAATATAATCACAAGCTGGGAAAAGTAGTGAAGTTGGTAAAGTATTTACCTATGCATGAAGCCCTGGTTTTAATCCCCAGCATCACACCAGGAATGGTATTATGCACATGTAATCCCAGAACTTGAGATGTGGAGGCAGGAGGAGCAGAAGTTCAAAGTCATTTTTGGCTACCTAGTGAGTTTGAAGCCAGTCTTGGCTACATGTGACATCTTACAAAAGAAAGAGATAGATAGATAGAGAAATTCAATTAGCATAGCACTGGTCTAAGAACATCTGGATCAACAGAGCAACAACAAGAGCTAGAAACAGATGTGCTTGTGTCTATGGGTACTTGTCATAGCACAGAGATACATGCACACATTGGTGGGGGAAGGGTGGATTGTTAGGTGGTGCTGCTAGAAAACTGACTCACTGAGTAGAGAAAATAATATCACATTCCTATTAATCCCATACATAAGTATTTCTATTAATACTATCTGGGTGATCCCCAGGTAGATAAGGCCTAATTGTGATAGGTGGAAATGTGAAGCCAGATAGAACAACAGGTAGGTGAATATATTTGATCTTGGGTGAGAAATGATTGTTTTGTTGAGACAGAGGTTCACTATGTAGCCCTATTCTAACCCTGGCTGTCCTGGAACTAGCTATGTAGACTAGGTTGGTCTCAAACTCACAGCAATCTGACTTGTGAGTGCTGGGATTAAAGGCATATACCATCATACCTCGCTACAATTCTTAACTAGGTTCCTCCAAAATATACTCTTTGTATCACTTAGGGTTACACAGAACTTATAGAATGAATCTCTCTGTATATATAGAAAGGGAATTTATTAGAATAACTTGCAGCCTGTGGTCCAGCTAATCCAACAATGGCTATCTATGAATGGAAGGTCCAAGAATAAGTAGTTGTTCAGTCCATGAGGCTGGATGTCTCAGTTGATCTTCAGTAGACACTGGAATACCAAAGAAGTAGGCTCTAATGCCTGTGAAAGAATGGACTTGCAAGTGAGGTGAGAGCAAGCAGGCAAAGAGCAAAGAGCTTCCTTCTTCCATGTTCTCATATAGGGGTCCAGCAGAAGTCATAGACCAGATTAGAGGTGGGTTTTCCCAGGTCAAAAAACTGGATTAGGGCTGGAGAGATGGCTTAGAGGTTAAGAGCACTGACTGCTCTTCCAGAGGTCCTGAGTTCAATTCCCAGCACCTATATGGTGGCTCACAACCATCTGTAATGAGATCTGGCACCCTCTTCTGTATACATAATAAATAAATAAATCTTTAAAAAAATAAAAAAAACTGGATTAAATGTCTTCCTACCTCAAAGATCTGGATTAGATAAACATATTCCCACTTCAAATTAAGCAAAAATCCCTCACAGGTATGCTCCTCTATTTTAGGGTTTTAGTTGATTCCAGATATAGTCAAGTTGACAACCAAGAACAGCCATCACACTCCTCATGTCTAAAATTTGATGTATTTGGCTATTTCAAAATGAAGTATTTTCTCATTCTCTGTAGGATAGCAAAGATCAAATGAACAGGACACTAAGGGATTGGGAGAGCTATCTGTGATGTTCAAACATCGTTCTCAAGATGTTCAAAACTAATGAATTGTCGTTTAGAATATATAAGAAATTCCTCCAATTTACTTAGAAAGATAATAGGAAAGCAGAAAACCAGGCAAAGGATATAAACAGGCATGTCACAGGAAGGGAAAATCTCAGTAGCTAAATATGTAGAAAATGTTCAACATATCAAATCACCAAAAGACACAAACCAGTATTACAGCCACACTACTATCATTAATCTAAACTGGACATCAGGTGGTAGCATGTGTTAGAATGTGGAATGTCAAAATAGGAATCCTCCCTTCATTTATTCTCCATTGGTTGAATAAAGTCACCCTAAAGGGCTGCATGGCAGTGAATCCAAGCAAGATTTGGAGGCTCCAAGACCCAGCAATTTCATTTCTCTTTGAAAGTCTGCAAGGGGCAGGTCCAATGCCCACCTTAGCACTGTCTGTGTTCATTTTTGAGGACTTGGTGGTAGTGTTGGACATACAAGTAGAGTTGTGTCCATAGCAGGATTAATGCCTTCCTGGTGTACAGAGCCACATGGCTAAATAGAGCCCTTTTATGGGTTATATTTGAAATCTTCTGAAAGGCCATGTCTCAAAGTCTTAGTTAGCCATCATGGTGCTATTTGGAGATATCAGAAACAAGTTAGGTCACTGAGGGCATGCCCTGAGGCCCTCCGGCAACCCACCCTTTCTGTGGTCATGAAGTTTATAATAAGTGTTATCTCAAGTTCCTGCCATGATGTCCAGCCACAGGCTCACAGCAGTTGGGTCAAATGACCAAGGCATAAATCTAGGAATCATTAGCCAAATAAGTGCTTCTTCCTTTACATCAATTCTGTCAAGTATTTAGGCATGCTAATGAGAAACTAATGCGACCTCTGAGAGGTTAAACTGAGGAAAAACAAAGCAACAGAATGAGTTCTTACCACAGTATGATTCATTGTTATAAAAGTAGACACACAAACCAAAACACCAATTTATTTTGTGATATGTATATATACTGGGGCATATTTCAAACATAAGAGAGGGTGCCTCTGTGTGTGTGTGTGTGTGTGTGTGTGTGTGTGTGTGTAACCAGAATAAGAGCATGGAAAGAGAGTGAGTGTGGAATAAGAGACAGGCCCTTGTTAATTGGCATGAGGTGGAGAGCATGAATAGCATAACCTATTCTACTTCCCCTCTGTCCCTATGTATATCCCATTGTGTGTGTGTGTGTGTGTGTGTGTGTGTGTGTGTGTATGTGTGTGTGGTGTGTTTACAGGTGTGTTTCATGAGGAAGCCACAGGAAGCTAGCTATTTAGCGTGTCCTGGTCTGCTTTTCCCCTTTGAAATAGGGTCTCTCACTGAAGCTGAAGTCAGATCCAGGGATCCTTTTATCTCCAGCCCCTACAGTGCTGGGGTTACAGGCTCATGCTGGTTTTTTTTTTCTTTTTTTGTGGGTGCTGGGATCTGAATTCACTTCTTTAAGATTGAATAGCAAGTGCTCTTACTCACTGAGCTATCTCTTCACCCCCTTAGTCTAAAAAAAAATGTGTGTATGCTTACCTGTGTGTGCATGCATGTAAGATGGAGTAAGTGTGGAGGTCAGAGAACAACTTGTAGAAGTCAGTTTTCTCCTTTTACCTAAGTGTGTCCAATGGATGGAACTCAGGTTGTCAAGTGTGGCAGCAAGCTCCTTTACCCACTGACCATCTTGATCCCACAGTCCTTTCTTCTTTAAAAAAAAAATGTATATGGTGTTTTGCCTACATATATGACTGGCTGTGCACCACATGCATGCATTGTCCAGGAGGTCAGATGCCCTGGAATTGGAGTTTCAGAACGTTGTTAGCTGCCATGTGGATATGCTAGGAATTGAACCCCCGTCCTCTGGAAGAGCAGTCAGTGATCTTAACAACTGAGCCATCTCTTCAGCTCCTCACCAGCCTTCTTCTTGCTAGAAGCAAATGTAAGCGAGTCAGCGTGCTCCTCTAGAGCAAGGCACTACTACACCAAGGTCTTAAGTATCTCTTTCCATCCACCATGCCAAGCACTAGCTCCCGGTACCTAAGAAGAGCTGCACTCGTCACAACCTGAACATGTCCAAGTTTCATTCTAAGGGGCCCGACTCTAGCCTCTCTTAGTTAAAGTCCTACTGATTTTTCAGGATTCAGTTTATGTCTCTCTTCTAGGAGGCCGTTTGGGACATTTCCCTTCCCCCCACGTCAGCGCTGCAGGATCGTATTCCCATACACCGGTCCCCTACCCTCAGGCACATACTGCGCACTAATTGTCCGATTTGGCCACTCAAGTGTCCCCTAGGCCCTGAGCTAAGCGAGCAGGGTTTGTCTGCGTTAGCAGCGGGCTAGCTGGGCAGAGCAGTCACCAAATAACCGGAGAGTTACTCTCACAGGTGCAACCCAGCCCACCGTCCTCTCCCCCGCTTCACTCTCATTGGCTCAGCCTGCCCGCGCCCATTCCCCGCCCCTAGCCCGCCTCCTGGCCGCCGGGAGAGGGTGGGGGGAACACGCGGAGAGCTCTGCGCACGCGCCGAGAGGCGGGTTGCTCGCCTTGGGGGCGGGGCGAGGGCCGAGGGAGCCCGATGGGGGGCGCGTCGTTGCGAGGCAGTTGCGTCCTACGGCGCGCGCAGCCCCCGGGCGGGGGCGGGGCCGAGGCGGCCGCTGAGGCGGCTCCCGGCCCTGGCCCCGCCCCCTCCGTGCGCCCCGCCCCCTCCACCCACCCCGCCCCCTCGGCGCGCTGCGCTCCGGCTCCCGCCGCGCTCGATCTCTCGCCGCCCGCGGCCTTTCGCTCCGCTTGCCCGCGGCCGAGAGCGGGACCGGAGAGTCCTTCTGGTGGGCGGCGCGGGGCTGCGCGCGTCCGGCATCCCGGGGCCGCTCGGGCCGGCCGGCGAGGGAGCCCCTCGGCGGTCCATGCATCCGCCGCCGCCCGCCGCCGGCGTCGCGATGGATTTCGGGCAGAACAGCCTGTTCGGCTACATGGAGGACCTGCAGGAACTCACCATCATCGAGAGGCCGGTCCGCCGGAGCCTCAAGGTGCGCAGGGCCGAGGGACGCTCCCCTCAGGGCTGCCCGCCCGACCCGGCGGCGTCCGACGGTCCCTCGGCGCTCCAGCGCCAGTCGCCGTGTCACCGCAGCCGCTACAGAGCCTCACTCCCCGCCGCAGCCCAGGGTCGGCCTGTCCCCGTCCCCTGACTGGAACCAGTCCGGCCCCTTGACTGAAGCTAGCCCCTTACCCTGACTGGAGCCAGCCCCTTCCCCTGACTGGAGCTAGCCCTGTCTCCTGACTGAGGCTAGCCCCTTCCTCTGACTGGAATTAGCTGGGTCCCTTGACTGCGGCCAGTCCTGTCTCAGAATTGAAATCAGTACTGTCCCCTGACTGGAATCAGCCCCGTCCCCCGACTGCGGCCAGCCCTGCGCCCCACCCGGCGCCGGCCTCCCCCGCGAACGGCCAAGCCGCTGTTCTTGTGGCCAGCCTCCGTGTGCCCCTCATCCGCAGCCGGCTTCTCTCTGGGTTCGTGTCCCCAGGTTCTGGTCGCTGGCCCACCCTCGGGTTCACACAGCCCTACCTCCATCTCTCACCCAGATATCCCAGGTCCCATCCATTCATGGTCCTCCCCCCACCTCTGCATAAGATCAAGCTTGGGTCTCCCTGTGCCCAGGGCAGCATTGCTTCCCTTCACCTCCCAAAGACAGGCACCCTTCCTAGAGTCGTCCTAGTTTAGGGTTTCAAAGCCTCTCTCAGTCCTTTGCTCCCATCCAGAGTCACCATGCATCCTTTTCCTCCCAGCATCTCCAGGATTGTAGGTGGGACCCTGCTTCCCAACTCCCTTGAAGGAGTCAACCTTCTGTTTGTCCCCCCACCCCCACTCCCAATAGCTCCCCCACCCCACAGAGTCATCTTCTCAGCCTTCTGAGTCACCAACCCTCATCCTCACAGATAGCAAACCTAGTTTAAGGACCCCTTCCCTACTCATCTGGCCATTCCCTCAATAGCTCTCTTGAACCTTTGCCTTTCAGTCTAAGTTTATTCAGTTCCCAACCCAAGCTCCAAAGCTTGTCCTTTTCAATTCCATTCAGCAGTCTTCAGTACAACCCCGCTTTAAAGCATTTCCTGGTGTGGAAAAATGCTGTAGAGTATTATTCTGTTGGAGATAAAAATATGTGAATATACGTATATATATCCACTTGTGTTATATATGCGTATGAAGTTGATTCCAGTGAGGTCCTGCAGCCTGTTAAGTTAGAGTAAAACCAGTCCCCACTCTCAGCACTGAACTGGAGACCTTTGTGTTTGCTAGAATGTAGAAGAATCATCAGACTCTGGATTAGTTGTCATTGCTATAATTGTGAAACTTTTTCACCAATAGGGTCTTCGAGGGTCTTTGGGAGGCAAGAATGACCAATGTTTGTATGTCTAATTTGCATATTGTACTTGACAGACACCAGAAGAAATAGAAAGATTGACTGTTGATGAAGACCTCAGTGATATTGACAGGGCTGTTTATCTGCTCAGGTATGTCTCAGTCTTTCTGTCAAATTGCTGCTTTTTGCCTGTGGGGCAAACATGAACTGTTTCTGAAATGTCATGTTTCAATTGTCATTGGTGTTCAGATTTACTCTCCCACTTGAAGAGAGTACTTTTGCATGCATCACAATTATGTTGTGAATTAGGTTAGGTCTGGGCTTATGAATTTGAGAACTGAAATCAAATAACATATCTAATTTAAAGAACATTGCCTGGAGGAGGAGAAGCAGAACAGCTAATGGTTTGAATTGAATCACATCCTTTTAAAATTCCTTTCCAACTTTGCTCAGTTAGGATAGATAAGATTTAAGGGTAGCTAGTGATTAATTTTTAAGTTTATTATAGAGTATGAATATTACGTGCTATTTACTGTGTAGAAAAAAAATTCACAAACACAGATTTGTGCTCAGGAAATATTGTTTATATTAGTCTTGCAATGTGAGCTTTATATTGCCTGAGAGTTTCTTTTTTTAAAAATTAAATTGAGTCTACTCTCATTTAAGTTTCAGAGCATCTCGAAGGCTCTATAGAATAGCTTAAGACAAATGGTTATGTTGTTGCTATGTATGTGTCTGACGAGACTACCATTGTATCAGACACAAAGGTCTTCAGTCCTGTGCCTGGGGAGGGAGGGAAGCTGGAGCAGGACTGTTCTTACTCTTCTAACTTGTAGACCTCAGGACCTTGCTGGAATCAACTTCATATGCATATATGAACATAGTAATACAAATGTTCTTAATCATTTAGAAAGGTAAATATATTGATGAAAAGTCTTCAGAAATAGAAAATGTCCTAGGCATTTTGTATATATTTAAGAATTATTTTTACCTGTGTATATATTTTTTTCCTTTTGGTAAATTAGTATTCACTTTTGCTATTTGGAATCAGATTTTGAAAAATGCTGTTACCTCCTACGATGTCTGTTCTTGTTTCCTTTGCTTAGGTCTACTTTACTAGTTTCAAGTGCTGGCCAGCTTCTTATTCTGTTCTTGATTATAGATGATAGATCATATTTCCAGTCCCATGATAATTGTTGAATGATTATATAAGAAATTTCTTCTCTAAATTTCTTCCTCTTCCTCTTCCTCAAGACCAGGGTCTTGCTCATGTGAAACAAACTGTTTACCACTGAACTGTCTCCTCAGCCTTTCTCCAGGACTTTTCTTAATTATGATTTAGCTCTCGGTGGCAACCTGAGTTTCTGTTCTTACTGTGCATCAATATACCTACCATTCAGATCCTGTTGATCATGGTCTTCAATGATTATACTGAACAAAACCAAACCAAACAGATAAACCTACAGATAGACAGATAGACAAACAAACACAAACAAGCAAGCAAGCAATCAAGCAAGCAAAGCAAAGTGAAGGCGAGCTTGGTGGCCACACTTGTAGTCCCAGTGTTTGGGGGAGGTTGATGTGGGAGAATTACCGGAGTTCAAGGGCAGCCTGGGCTACATAGGGAATACCAGGGCAGCCAGTGCTTCATAGTGAGACCTTTCCTGCCAATTGGCTTTCATCATAATTATTCTTCTGCAAATGACTAGACAGTTGAAGAATATTAGATAAATTTCTCTTGATATGCTGCAGTTAATGGTTGAAAATAAGCTCTGCTTATTCCTGTGGCATGCTTTTTTTTTTTTTTTTTTTTTTTTTAGTGTAAACCCTGGCTTATAATCGAGAAACTGAGAGTCTTACTCTACTTACAGCTGACAGCAGATACCTCATTCTAGATGTCATTGATAAACCTTTTTGTTTTAAGTTTGTTTTTTCTCTTTGCTTTTATTGTTTAGAGAACTAAGTTGTCTTCCTTTCTTTTTTTAGATATAGAACATAAGTTTCCTTTAGTTCTGGAACTTTATAAAGACCTTATGAGGCAGATTCCCCCTCCCAGTCCCCTTTTCAGAGAAGAGAGTTTAAAAAGAGATCACGTGTCTCCTTTAGTTTCTTATGGATAGGGGATCACTAGTTGGCTTGTGTGTGGGTTATCCAGCTAGGGTCTTCTTTTGTATTGCTACCCTCTTACTACCACCTCCTGGGGGAAGGGGGTCGGGGGCAGGGGGTAGGGGTAGGGAGTAGGGGGAAGGGAGATTTCTTTCAGGCCTGCCTCTGGAGGGATTAGGGCAGGATTGCCTGAAGGGTTCTTTCTTCTCCAGGATTCAGGGGAGGGGACTGGCTTGTCTCATAGATGTATTCAAACTGTCTCTGTTAAAGCTTGCTTTCTTATCTGCTCTCTTAGAGTGAGCTTTCTATTTTAAATAATTTATTCCCTTAAAATATTGTTCTGAATATTCTAGAACCTAATAGGGACTTCTGTCTTTTCCCTCTGTGGATGATTTTCCGGTTTAATTTTGAGTGCTTCACTGTTCCTAGTGTTGGATATGTATATTTACTACTTTTGTGTGTTATGTTTGCTTCTTTAATTCTCTTATTGTGTACATTAAAACTCTTGGAATCCTTTAAAATATTTACTTTATGTATATGGATGTTTTTTCTGCATGGATGTCTGTGCACCACATGCAGTCAGTGCTTGAAGAAGGCATTGGATCTGGTGGAACTGGAGCCCCAGTCCTCTGGAAGAACAGTCATTACTCTTAGCCACTGAGCCATTTTGGAATATTAATAATTCTGAATTAGAATTCAATCAAATGTGTAAGCATCAGTAGGTGAAGCTTTACATTAATGGAGGTTCTTATAGCATTTAAATTGAATCCAACATCCAATGATAGACAAATTCACTGTTTAGTCTGAAAGTGTGACAGGTCAGTTATCATTGCCATTTTAACAGAAAGTTTAGAACGTTACGATGCTTGAAGATTTAACACAGATGATTTTATGGTTTTGCATAAATATGATGCTGATAGACCCATCTGTGGCATTTAGTACTGAAGCAAAACAACTTCCCAGTAGTCACAGCTTGTGTCTTAGTCAAACTCAGATCGCAGCATCTTTTTCCTGTTCTCT
This sequence comes from Peromyscus maniculatus bairdii, assembly GCF_049852395.1. Classification (NCBI taxonomy): domain Eukaryota; kingdom Metazoa; phylum Chordata; class Mammalia; order Rodentia; family Cricetidae; genus Peromyscus; species Peromyscus maniculatus. The sequence continues at coordinate 74,993,220 of NC_134865.1, forward strand.
CTCTTCTGTGTGATTTTGGCATATATTTTAGGAATGTACTCAAAATATGTGAATAATTTTATTAGAGAAGAGTCTATGCATACTGTATTTTCATTAAGTAAATTTTCACTCATAAATCTTGAATTGTGTCCTAGATAATCGTAGACCCTTAAGGCATTTAAAGTCCTTGGTAAGTAGTGTGAGTTCTTTGGCTGTGCATTGTGATATCCTGTTTGTTCCTCACTTTTTTTTTTTTTTTTTTTTTTTTTTGAGACAGAGTTTCTCTGTATAATCCTAGCTGTTCTGGAATTTGCTCTTTAGATCAGGCTGACCTTGAACTTACAGAGATCCACCTGCCTCTGCCTCCCAAGTGCTGGGATTAAAGGCATACACCACAACTGCTTGGCTGTTCCTCATTTTTTAAAATGGCTTTACTGAACCGTGTTTCATATTCCATATGGTTTTCTTTTGAAGTGAACAGTTAGTGGTTTTCATGTATTCACAGAACTGGGTAACTAACACTACTGTCAATTTTAGAACGTTTTCATCTCCCATAAAGCTTGTACTTCTGAATCCTTCCAACTTTTGGGAGCTACTTACTAATCTGTTTCCTGTCCCCGTGGACCTGCTTATTCTGGCATTCCTATAAATGGGATGGTATATGATGGCCTTTGAATCTGACTTCTTTTACTTAGCAAAACGTTTTCAAGGTTTATGATAGATCATCATTACTACATACCTTTTTGTTGGTAAATAGTGTTCGATTGCATAGGCATATAGTACTTGCTTAATTGCAGACCATATGTTTCAGGACCTCCTCCTGGATGCTGAAACTGTGGAATACTGAGTCCCGATATTTAACACATTTTCCATTGTTACTAAGCATAACTTTTGTAGTTTGAGATTAGACAGCAGCAAAATAAGCACAGATGTCTTTTTCCTTATCGTTTTTCAAAACTATCTTTTCTACCATTTGTTTTAGCAACTATAGTATACAGCTTTTTTTTTTTTTTTTTTTTTTCCTTATTGAGAAGTTCACCTTCTCACTTAAAGGAAGCACTTCATGGCTTCTCACTGGCAGATCCAAATTGCCAGCACTACTAGCTGTATGCTTTGGTCATTACTAAATAAAAAGTGCTTAAACACACACACATACACACGCACACGCACGCGCACGCGCACGCACACACACACAGTGCTATACTGGAAGACATTGAGAGAAGGTGATAGTAACTGAGGGTGAATAACAAACCACAGAACACAAAATCTTGGGTAAGGAGGAACTATTGTACCACATTTTTGTTGATCCATTTATCAGCAGACCAACATTTGGGCTGTTTTAACTCTTTTGGAGTAGTAATGCTGATTTTTTTCAGTGTCACTTGGATCCATGTGGTCATCCTTCACTCTGCCTTTCCTCATCCCAGCATATCCCTTCGTCAGACCTGTCTGACATTTACCATCCCAAGATCCAGCTGCACTCTTGAACCAGGAGGCCTTCCCTAATGCCAGTTTCTTCAGCTCCCCTGTTGTTTTAGTACTTTCCTCCATCAAAAGACAAGTATTCTTTTTTGCTCCCTAACTTGCAGGTATTTTCCTTACCAGATTTCACACTTTTGAAGGACAAGTCATGTTCTGTCTTTAATTCTTTCTTGTTCTTTTTGTGATATGAATACACACACACACACATTTTTATTTTTGAGACAGGATTTCTCTGTGTAACAGCCTTGGCTGTCCTGGAACTCACTCTGTAGACCAGGCTGGCCTCAAACTCACAGAGATCCACCTGCCTCTGCCTCCCGCGTTCTGGGATTGAAGGTGTGCGACACCATTGCCCGGCTGAATATATACCTCTTAACACAAGTATGTTTAAATATATTTAAGTTGGCCAAAACCCTAGAGGAAGCAACTTGTGATTGTATATGTGTATGTGTTTGTGTGTGTGTGTGCGTGTGCGCACATGTGTATGTGTGTACGCGCACGCATGCAAGAGTGTGTCATGGGATCCTATTCTAATAGTCATTGCTTTTGTGATTATAGGAAAGTTACTAAAGTTTTGGAACTTTGATTTTTTTCATTTGCAAAGTGAAAATGTCCCTGTTTTCCAGAAGTGTGAACTGTGGGGAACACTTAGCACACAGTGGGTACCCAGTTAATTATAGCCTTCAGTCTCTTTTCTGCTTTCCCTGCTTCTCCAACACTTAGAGCTCAGCATACATTTCAAAGTCATAAAGAGGATAGTGCTATTGCTTTTTCCTTCCAATAATTTAATGAGTATAAGTAAAGTTATCAACTGCACTTTGTGATAGATATTGGGTAGCTTCTTTTGCTGGTAGTACTCATCAGAAACCAGACTCTCCACAGAGGCATCTTCACCTGAATGACAGTGAGACTGGCTTGCAGATGTTTAGATATATTGCAAATGATGCCCCATCTTAGCAATGTGCTATTGACATCTTGCACCGAATGTGTTCATTAGGTAGTGTACCTAACCCATCTTTTTATGTTGCTTGCTTTTAAAGTCACTTGAAAGTATTTTCCACTTTGTGCTGTGAGTTTTTAAGCATTTTGTACTCTGGCTGTCAAGGAAGTTCAGGGGTAATGAACATAGGGCAAGAAATTGTCGTTCCCACTAAGAGCTCCACCTCACTCTGTTTAAAACCCCAGTGAGGTGGTAGCCAGGGGCAGTACCAATGATTAGCTTTCTGTCATCTAGTTTTTGATTTTTATCTTTAGAATACCTATTCCTCTTGCTATCTGAAGTAAACATTTGTATGGAAAACTTCACTGGATGTATATGTTTTAAAGAGCTTCCATTTCCTCACATATATTTGATTTTTTTCATTATTGTGATTTCTAGTTTTGAGACCGTCTGCTGTCAGTGTCATTTTATTTTATGGTGAGGTCCTACAGTGTAGTCTGTTCTTTCTACTCTTCAAATTCTTATGGTAAAATTAATGAATTTGGAATCTCACTTAAAGAGGGACTTCGGGGTGTGTGTATGTGTGTGTGTGTGTGTGTGTGTGTGTGTGTGTGTGTGTGTGTGTGTGTGTGTGTCTGTGGTGTTATCCTCTGAAGCAAACTTTAAATATACAGAGAAATGCTCAAAGGTCATAAATATACAGCTTGTTGAACTTTCATAAATGAAGACAGCTAAGGAGCTAGCATGCATATTACGAAATCAAGTATTATCTATTGGATTAGCCCAGTAGCCTCCCACAGACTCATTCCTTTCCTTCCAGCTTCTTGATAGGGACCACAATCTGCTTCTGGTCTGTTTGTTTGTGTGTGTGTGTCTAGTCTCTTTTGCTGACATTTAAAGAGAGGTTTATCCATATTGTCCCAAAGAGCAGTAAGTAGTTTGTTTGCATTGCTGTATGATATTCCTGTAGAAATGTACACAGCTTATGATGCCAATGATGGATGTCTACCTTGTTTCTAGTTTGGGGCATTTATGCAGAATGCTGCTATAAGTATTATATACAAGTCTATAGTAAATAGATGTATTTCTTTTAGTTATCTTTTCTAGAAATAGAATATTTGGTCATAGCATACTCCTATGTCCAACTTGAAGTACTGTCTAATGGGTTCTGAAGTGCTTTTCTCAGCTTCTATTTCTGTCAGTAGTGCATAAGAGGTCCCAGCTGACATGTTTTCAGGAAACCAAGTGACAAACTTCCTAGCACACCAGAGATGACTGTCTGGTTACCAGCCTTTAGGTGTTTCTGTCCTTTGTCCTGACTTCCTCACATCTGCTAGCTTCTCTTCTTCCCTACAGGAGAGTTTCTGTACACTTCCACAACTGGTGCTTATTCTGCCTAGGCTGTGATTAGAAGACTCTTGGTTACAAGATATGAGACGTTTTGTGTATTTTTGTCAGAAAGAGAAGCAAAGTGAATGTTAGAACTCTCTCTCTCTCTCTTTTTTTTTCCTGGAAGTACCGCCCTGGTCCCTGTACTTTTAATAAGCCCAATTTTTAAAAATTGCTGAGGCGCCATCCTCTGTGAAATTGATGTCCAACTGATTGACCCCTTTACATAGAAATTTCAGGACTCCTCATATTCATTGTTTGTATAGGACCATTGTTTCCTGCATTAAGAGAGCATTATAGATGGAGCTCAGCTACTTGTCTTCCATCATTACTACTGGCAAATGACTTTAGTTCTTGTCAAACTATGAATTCCCTGTTTTGGAGAAGTTCTAGGTCTCTGAATATAAGAGGTTTGGAGATGATCCCCATCTCTTTTTCCTTGTCTTCTGTTCTGAAGATAACTTTAGGAGATGTCTGCTTTCTTTTCCTTACATACTGAAGCTGCAGGGAGCTCTCTCTGTGGATCAGAAAGCAGAGCGGTCTCATGGGAGCTGCAGGAAAAGCTTCAAAATAAAAAGCTAACTATTTTCATCATTGTAAAAGTGACCCATATAATGTCATTGGAAAGGCCTGGAGTTTAATAGCATGATACTGTTGTGAGAGAGCTGGGCAAGCTTTCATCTTATAAATTCAGTTATTTAGTTACTTATTAAAATACTTAGAACTTTCTACAATAAAATATTATAGAATTATTTAAAATAAGTGATTATATACATTTGAATACAATATAGACCAAGTCATGTAGCTATAATGAATGAATGTCAGTTTTATATACATGTATATTTTCACAAATAGCTAACCCATATATACTTTGTGGATGCAGGTAAGGATTGAATTTTATCCTAAAGAATACATAATGGGTTCCCAGTAAACGTTTGGAATTGTATTCCTTAGCTTGCAGCCTTAGTTGAAATTGACAATGGTTTCTTAGTGCTTGCATCAAGGATTAGTGTTTATTATACAAATGATAGAAATCATATCTGTCTTCAAATATTTAGGACTAAATGAAGGTCTTAAAACCATTGAACAAGTTCTATTGATCATTTAAATCTGTACATCTTTTGACATGGACATTTAAATTAGTATAGTATCTTTCATGGGCCATGTTGGCCATCAGAAGTAGGAGGCAAGGAAAAATGCTAAGACTTAGTTTCTCATAGTCTCTGTTTCTGCCATATCCTCATAAGACTCTGGTGTATGATAATTACATCACAATTGTTGAATATCTTATCTTGTTGAATATCTTGATCACAGGCCTCATAATGTAATCTTCCTTCCAATCAGAGATGTTAATAAGGGAAGAGATTTTTAGTGCATCTAATGGTTACTTTATAATGAATCTTATGAATTGAAATAGAAACATACCAAATATTTATCAAGCATTTACATGCTAGGTTTCTCCTAATACAGATACCTGTATTCAAGGAAGTCATTGTTTAGGAAGTAAATGAATTTTATGGATTTTTAATGGCATAGAAGTCATCCCTAATTCACAAATATTTTTATCATTGACAGTCATATGTGGAGACTAAGGCTTACTTACTTACTTTGATGGACCTTGGATAAGTCGTGTCTCTTCTCTGAGCTTTTCCTAATCTAAGTAGGACTAGTAATATCTATATTGTAGGATAGGCAGAAGGATTAGAGGGAATGTACGTGGGTGGCACTGGCTTGATCCAGAATTGTGTGTTCAGCAAAAGGTGATTTTTACTCACCTTTTAAATCACCTGTTTTCAGGGCACAACGTATTTCACTTTTGATACAGAGGAAAATTTCCACCCAGAAACTTTGTGTAGTCAGAGTTTTCTGTCCAGATTTCTATGTTGCGATATTCAACACCTCCTACAAGTTTATGAAAATAACTTTATTGAGATATACTTCAAATAAACTAATCATACAGTTTGATGATTTGAAAGGGATTTGAAAAGCAGATCCCTTGTATGACCAGCATTTCAATCAACGTATAGAACATTTACACTGGTGTCATTTTGCAGTTAATCCCTCCCCTGACCCTAGGCAACCACTGATGTTTTTTGTGATTGTTGGTCAGCTTTACTTGTTCTAGAATGTAGACATGTGTTTTCATATCTCTTGGAGAAGTACTTTAGAATGGAATGCAACGAGTCATTGGCGAGTCTATTTTTTCATTTTTATAGCTTTGAGATACAATTGACATTCAGTAAGCTGTACATAATTAAACGGTGAAATCTGGTAAGTATTTACACATGTACTTATCTGTGAAACTATTATGATCAGGTAATAAACATATTAGCCATCCTAGAAAGTTATTTTGTATTCCTTTGTCATGATTTTTACCTGTTTCCCAGCTCTTCCGTTACTCAGGACAATTGTTGATCTCTTTTCTGTTGCTGTAGATTAGTTTTCAATTTCAGGGATTTTATGGACGTGAATAGTGAAGATTATCTACTCTTTTTCGAGCTTCCTTTATTTGCTACACTTACATTGATGTAATAAAAAATCTAATAGGTCTTTTAATAAAAACCCGGGAGCCTGATGTTGGGGTAAATGCTGAAAGATCAGAGAGACAAAGTAACAAGCCACTGCCATGTCTCACCTCTAGGACTCCTCAGCCTGAAAAGCCTCAGCCAATAGGACTCTAGCTGAATGAGCTTCCTCATCCAAAAAGTCTTCTAGTTCCTGTCTCCTCATGCCTTATCTATCTTTCTCTGTCCAGCCATTAAAGGTGTGTGTGCTTCCCAAGTACTGGGATTAAAGGTGTGTACCACCACGGCCTGGCTCTGTTTTCCTCTCCTAGACTGAGTCAATCTCATGTAGTCCAGGGTGGCTTTGAACTCACAGAGATCCAAATGGATCTCTGCCTCCTGAGTGCTGAGATACATGAGACCTGTTTCATTTGTGTATGAGTGTGTGTGTGTGTGTGTGTGTGTGTGTGTGTGTGTGTGTGTGTGCACATACACACAGTGTCCTTGGCCACTGTTAAACACCTAGAAGTGGAGTGACTGGGTTGTATGAAGGGTCTATGCTTACACTTTTATGAAATAGCTAAACTGCTCTGGAGTGATGGTACCATTTTATGTCAGCCTGTTTGATCATTCTCCTTAATTTTAAGCCATGGTGATGCGTATGTAATGATATTCCATAATAGTCATAATTTGGATTTCACAATGGCCAGTGGAAGTCATGTGTGTTAATGAAGCAGCCATAAATAAGCAATCTTTTTTGGTCATGTGTCTGTTTGAATCTTTGCTCATCATTGGACATCCTTTCCAAGTATTTTCTTCCAGCTAGTGACTTGCCTCTTGATTTTCTTAAGTGTATCTTTTGAAAAGTAATATCTTTTAATTTTGTTGAGGCATAGCTTATTGATGTTTTTCTTTATCGTTACTACTTTCTAGGTCTTATTTAGGGGATCTTTCTCTAATAGGTCACTAAGGTCTTTTCCGTTTTTTAAAAAAGAAATTTTAAGAATTTAGTTTTTGTATTTTAGATCTATGCTCCATTTTCAGTTAAATCTTAAAATTCTGTAAGTATTAGATGTAAATGCTATAAGGATTAAAGTTAATGTTTCTTCAATATGACTTTAGTAAGGGCCAATTTGCTTTTGTAAAGTCAGGTATTTGGATTCTGTTTCTGTCACCTAAGCTCTTCAGTTGCTGTGTTTCCTAGATCAGGTGTTCAAAGTGATAGGCTGAGCCTGAGAGAACCTATCCTTTTGATTCTAAGATAAGGAGATTGGACATCAGTTTCATATTCCAACCGCTAGGTGGTGCTAACAGAGATGACTGTGGTGTGAAACTGCAGGATGAAACTGCCAAAGTGGACAGGAAAAAGCCTGTGGTGCCTCGACTCCACACAAAGAACCATAGGGAACTGAGGAGAACTGGGAGCAGGAGAGGCGATCTTCCCCAGGGAGGAGCACAGCATTGTATTGTCTAGTGTCAAAGTGTATATGAGGTAATAGATAAGTTAATTAGCTTGCTTCTGGTATCCACTCTACAATGTATGCATTTCTCAAAGCATCCTGATGGCTCTCTCTCTCTCTCTCTCTCTCTCTCTCTCTCTCTCTCTCTCTCTCTCTCTCTCTCTCTCTCTGTGTTTATAAGTTGTCAATTTACCTTATAGGAGGTAAGATCTCACTATAGTGTATATCTTGAACGTACATAAATTTTGTCAGTCATACCTCAGTTAAGCTTAAAATCCCTTCTTTTATAGGTTACCTAGGATATTTGTATTTCATATATTAAGAGAAATGGTAAACTTGCCTAAAATAGTTATTTTACTGAGGAACATCAAGAAGAAAATTGACTTTCTCTTAAGGAAAACATGCAGGTGTGAAGTGAAGAGTTATTTAGGAAATCATGAAGGATGTTAGAGGACCAATGGGTAACTGTTTTAATCAGGTTCTTGCTTTGTGGAAATCATGCTTTTACCCTGAGAGCTGGTTGACTTTGAACGTGCTCCATAGTTGCTGTCTTCACTGTTACAAAGTAAAGGCCATGAGAGAGGTTATTTGTATTTCTAAATCCCTGTTAAACTCCCACATTCTATTATGTCCTATTGTTTCTTGTCCTTCCTGTCACACATGGCTGGCTGAAGGTCTCTTTGTTCTTTTGGGGTAGAAATCATGAGCAGGCAAGAGGAACAGCTCCCATTGTGTTGATGTCCCTGAGCTCTTGAGTGCCAGAGGCTTCCAGGCCAGGTTTTCAAACCTAGAGCCCATAGTTCTACAGTCCTGAGAACTAGGGACTCATGGCTCCACACTTTCTAGGCCACAGACTGACTTACAGCTTGGTGCTCAGGTCAGTGCTTTACTGCTTTGGGCTGTGAATGCCTGTGGTTCCTTGCACCCAGCAGCTAGTTTTGCAGCCCTTGAACTTGGGGTGTTGGTGCCCTTGCTTCTTAATCCTTGGCAGCCCTATAGACTCTCTTTTATGAACTCTGGCTGCATCCTTCCCTCCCTGGTCTCTCTTATTCTGCTGTCCTTTATTGTCACATTCCTTAGTCTGTACTCTGCTACTCTCTGAAACTCTGAAGCCACCTTCTAACTGCTGAATGAATAGGGTGGCCTGGGTTCTTTTGAATGTTATTCTGTAGCAGGTTTTAGTTGCTGCTTCAGAGTGCTTGGGGCTGAAAGCCCAAGGGTTCATCCATTCTTGGTATTACCAGCTCAGTCTGCTCCACCTGTAGTAAAAACTTCAAGTAGTTAATACAAGTCCATTTGAGAGAAACCTTTACTGGAACCTAGTGTTGGAACACGAGGAACAGTACACCAGAGAGAAGCCACTGGACTCGGTCTGAGAAAAGTAAAAAAAGCATGTTTATATAGCCATAGGAAAAGTAAAAAACCAGCATGTTATATATAGCCGTAGGAAAAAGTAAAAAAAAAAAAAAAAAAACCAGCATGTTTATATCGCCATAGGGGTGTGACATGCTTGTATACAGCCTGTCACCAATCGCAATCTTACTTCACAGTGCCTGGCTTCTAGTCCCAATAGCATGCTTTACATATACACCGATCATGATAAGCACCAATCACAGGCCTTTTGATGAGTCAGTGAGGAGGTGCTCCTTTCCCCATCTTAAGTGAGATAAGCTGCAGAGTATATGAAATCTTCTAATTCACTGAGGCTTATTGTCACTGCATGTTGTCTGGAGTGGTTGTTCCATAGCAAAGCCTCCTGAAACAGAAGTCAGGACTTCAGCTGCAGCTGTGGTGTTTCTGACAGTTGGAGTGGAGCTTTCTTAGAACAATCATAGAGTGTTTAAAGCAGCCAGCTGCTGTGATGCCAGTTCAGATGATTGCCAAAGAAAGGACTTCTTAAAAAAATTTTTTTTTACTCATTTTTTTATGTGTGTGCATGTGTGCATGTATACGTGTCATAGCCCACATGTGGCAGCCAGAGGACAGCTTGTGAGAATTGGTCTCTCTTTCTCCCATGTGGGTCCTGGGACTCAAACTTAGATTGTCAGGTTTGGTAGTAAGTACCTTAGCCTGGTGAGCCATATAACTGGCCAGGAAGGGACTTCTTGATTGACAGCTTTAGGCAACCAGGCACAAGGTTTTGTAAGCTGTCAATCAAGTGGCTTCCTGACTCACCCCTGAAAGCTTTGACCATATAAAAAAAATCAAAGGAGGGGCTGGAAGGATGGTTAAGTGGTTAAAAGCATTTACTACTTTGGCAGAGGATCCAGATTTGATTCCTAGCACCCACAAGTGGCTCACAATTGTCTCTAACTCCAGTTCTTGGGTATCCAATGCCCTCTCCTAGCACTGCACACCTGTGGTATGCATGCATACATGCAGGGAAAACATTCATATACATAAGATAAAAATAAATAAAAAAATCTTGCCGGGCGTTGGTGGCGCACGCCTTTAATCCCAGCACTCGGGAAGCAGAGCCAGGTGGATCTCTGTGAGTTCGAGGCCAGCCTGGGCTACCAAGTGAGCTCCAGGAAAGGCGCAAAGCTACACAGAGAAACCCTGTCTCAAAAAAACAAAACAAAACAAAAAAAAATAAATAAATAAATCTTAAAAAGATCACCAAAAGATGCTTACAATAATGACTGCATGAAATGGACATTCTTTTAAAAAGTTAGCCTATGTTGATTTTACAAAGTAAAGGTTCTGTACAAGGTTAGAATGCACTTTGATATTTCCCTATTACTTTTTCTTATCCCTCCCTTGTCAATGTATATTCCTAATAGTCTCATTTTTACTTTCTGGTTTCCCCATCTCCTGTATTCCACACATGAGAGAAAACATGCAGTACCTGTCTTTGTGAGACTTTTATTTCACTAACATGATGATTTCTAGCTCCTTCCATTTTCCTGCAAACAATATAATTTCATCTTCCTTTATGGCTTGATTACATATATATATATATATATATATCTCACATATATCACAAAATGAAATATACAGTGAATCTTCATTCATTGATGAGCACCTAGGCTGAGTCCATAACTTGGGTATTGTTAGTAGTGCATCCTTAAATATGAGTTTGTTGGTCCCCACAGTAGCTGATTTTGATTCTTTTAGGTATATACACAGCAAAGGAAATTCACATTCCCCATAGTACCTAACAAGGCCCAACTCCCAACCCAAAGCCCTGGGTGAGGCTTTGATGTGTCTCATTAGCATTAGGGAGAAGGAGTCCTTGTTCTGCACAGCTTTTCCAGACTGACTTGGTTGACTCAAGATCCCTTAAGTGTTATAATTGATTTGTTTGTATTGCATTTCTTCTGACTCAGTTCCTTATTTACTGGCATATCAGTCAGATGAGCAGAGAGGAACTATTATGTGTTATTTGGACTCTATGTGTGTCATGTTATCCACTTCGGATTTTAGTCATCATCTCCATGATATCATTTCCAAATCCAGGCTGTAGGTAGCTGTCCCTGACCTTTTTCCCCTTCCTGAGCTTCAGGCCAAGATACTTTGTTGGCCCTCTGGTGTTGTACTTCCACATGGTGTCTCCCCTAGAATGCCTTGCTGGCCCTCCAAATGTGAAATGGAATTCACTTTTTAGTCTAAATGTTTTTACTTGTTATTGAAGCCAGGCTATCCTTTTGTATCATTTCAGTTGTATGCTTTTCCTTTTCCCATCAGTACTCTTAAGTACCCAGCCACTAATTGCTACGTGACAAAGTCTATTCTAGGCATAAAACATTATTAAGTTGTGCTAGAGAATTGAGACCAGTGCCTGGTAGTCAGCATTTCTGAATAAGTACTTCCTGCAAAGTTGACTCCATCAGTCCACTTGTCTGCTGTAGTTCAGGAATTGGGCCTTGTCCTCTCCTGCAGTAGCTACTAGCCACCTCATTTTTATAGGTGCCAGGCTTCAGGTCTTTGTCTTCCAGTAGTTGCTTGCCATGTTACTTTCCCTTCTAAGCTTTTCTCGTACATCATCTTGCTTTATCTGCCCATCCTGTTAGGCAGTAACATCAAAAGTATGTTTTAGAAGCATTTTAACAGGATTTTTCTTGAAACGTTTTTAGTTAATGGGGAAATCAGAAGCTTGTTAAAAAAATCTAATGGGAAGAGCTTCTAGAAACCTTCCTATTTTGCATACCTTTATACCTTCAGCACTACCACTATAGCTCAGGAATGAAAGACTTTCAAAACCTCCCATTTACTCTGCACAACACTACAAAACTACGATCTTCACTATTATGCTTTTCTGCCTGTATCCTCACCAATAGGAATACACTTTAAATTGTGATTGGCTCTATACAAGTGAATGTTTGTGTATGTGTGCTTATTAATACATGTATTTATAAGGAAAATTTAACAGTAATTATTTTATGTCTATGTCTAATAAAACATCAAAGTTAACACCAAATATAATCTTAATATGGAATGACAAAATGGGAAAAATTCAAAGTAAATTACATAAAGATAAGATTTAATGATAGTTCAGGTGTTCTTGTATTTTATAAGTTAGTTCCATCTCAGGTAAGTGGAGATTTTATCCTATGTAGAGTGTTGTGAGGTGTGAGGAGAGGGAAGTTTAAGCTACTTCTGTGATGTGTATTTGAGAGTCAGAGGGCTGTTTGTGTCTCTGGTAAAAAGAGGTAGCTGGAAAACCAGCTTGGTTTTAGGTAGTTGAAGCCATTCCACAGCCAGTGGTCTTTTTGCACCCAATAATGTGTTTAATAAATTTGAGTACTGTGGCTCTTTACAACAAACACAAACCCCTGCAAACATAGCATTCTGATAGCAGAGGGAGCATCGCAGGAATCATCAGTAAAATAATTTGATATTACTAAATAAACCATCTGATAATCCTTGTGGCAGTATCAACTGAGATCCTTTTTTGGGTGGAATTGGGGATTGAACCCAATTGTGTGTGCTAGGCAAATCCTCTCCCATTGAGTCAATCCCCAGCCCAGAGAACTTATTTGAAAAAGATTGACTGTTAATCTGCTTCTTGGAATGGGATTGTGACCTGAGGGGATGCACAGCCATAGATTATGATTATGGACTTAGAAATTGTAGGGTGAAATCTTGCCTGTGATCTTTACTCATTGATAACTTTGAGTGAGCCACTTTCCCTTCCGTGGGTCTCAGTTTACACAAATATAAACTATATCAATATGTTTCTTCTATAATGTAAAGATTAATGAGATACCGTAGGGATAGTATTTTGCCTCATGTAGTAAGCAGGGCCTTCAGTGTTAATTTTTCTTGTACTCTTGCTTTAGTTATGTTAAATATATATATATATACATACTTTTTTGTGATACTAAGCATGGTCATTATAATCAGGTTTTATGGTTCTCTGACTTTATGAATCTTTTAAGGCATTGTTTTGAAGATTTAATGTTGATTTTGATGAATAAAGAAATAAATAAAGTTTTGTTTTTGTTATGATCTCAAAGCAAGGCCTGTTTAGCACCCAGTTCCTCATGAATTCAAACACTGTCTCAGTAATTTTTGTGTTGTGTTTAGACCTTAAGTGAGAGCCACTAGGAAGGGCTCCTTGGCTCTGTAGGAGCTCAGGTCATTTAAATTCTGCACTTAGTCAAGTCTCAGATACAGTAGTGACTATGTCATCCCATCTTTTGTGGGTAGCATCCACTTCACTTCTTTCTTTACTAACTGGTTTATGATTAAGTAAACTATATAGATTGTTTAGGCTAGAAAAAGAGAGGACATTATGCTATATAGTTAATATTCTTATCATGGGACTCTGTCTTCTCTTTGAATTTTGAGCTTTTAGATGGTTAGAATAGGGTATTGGACTAGTGATAATGCTTTAAGAATATAGATTCATTGTAATTGCTGGGGATCAAACCTAGAGTTCCTTATATGTTAGGCAAACATTCTGTCATTGAGCTACATCCCTAACTTGATCTATTGTAACTTTGTGGGATTGGAAAAGGGTTTTTATAAACTAGAGCAGGTAGCCTCATTTTGAGAGACTAGCAATAATGTTTCTGAATTTTCCCTCTTTCCCTCACTCCCTCCCTTCCTTTCTTGATAGAGTCTCACTATGTAGCCCAGGCTACCCTTGAGCTTCTGTCTTTCTCATTCTTTCTATTGTTTGATATTATAGATATGTGCCCTCCCTCCTCAGACACACACACACACACACACACACACACACACACACACACACACACACACACCGGCCTTCCTTCCTTGGTTGTCTCAGATTGATTACCACTTTGTGTATCCTTCCATAGTAGGGGCCCACATAGCTTAGCTTAGGAGCAAGCGTGGAGTGAATAAAGTGGAAGGAGAGGTTTGATCTTGGTTATACAGTCAGTTTGTATTAGTTAGTTTTCTTGTGGCTGTGATAAAAACACCTGGTAGAAATGACTCAGTGAAGGAAGACTTGATTTTGACTCATGTACAGAGGGATGGTGGAGGAGGTTGAGTAGTGGGTAGCTTCATTTGTTGGTGGGGGGACTTGTGGCATGCTACACCATGGTAGCAGGTGTGAGCAGAGGTAGTTATACCAGAACCTTAGATGGGCTGTAACCCTCAAAGACGGGCCTCAAGTGTTCCACATCTGCCACCTATGCTCCATCACCTAAGTGTCTGAGGCCTCACCAAATAGCACCCCCATCTGGCGACCCAGATGGGTCCCAACGTGAGCTTGTATATATCTACACATCCAACCGTAGCAGAGGCTGTGTAATGTAGTGATTGGCAGCATAGGTTTTGAGTTGTGCAGGATGGATAGCTTTGGAACCTTTATCTTCCTAAAGAGAAAATAGAATGTAGCCTGTGATAGTATTTATCCACTTGATAAGATAATTGTGAGAATTAGCCTATGTGAAAGTAAGTCAGGTGTTTATTAGCACAGTGCTTGGCATATAGTAGTGTAGCAGACACAATTTTATCTTGTTATTAGGGGGAGAAGTAAAGACAAAACATTTTTGGTGAACGTTTAACTGATGTAGCAGTGAGAGCAAGGTTGGCACTGAAGAAAGAAAACCAGAAAGAATGCTAATGTTAGGAAGTGGAGAATCCAGAGCTGAGGAATTAGAATTGTGATGAGTGTGAAACTGGTCTTAACCATGGAAAAAATGCAAAGTCAAGGGTTCTGGCCAGCAAGGAGATCAAAATTTAAGGTTCTGGGCATGGTAATAAGTTCCAGCATTTGACAATGAGAGTGGACTGCAGATGTGAAATAGAGGCAAATAAATATTTACCCTATGCCTGTGTGCCAGGTATGGGAGTGTATAAGATCTGGGCAAAACACCCTTGACTAGAGGAGGTTGGAAACTGCCAGTTGGTCACTTAGTCACCTGAATGGTGTTTACTATCACAGCAGAGGGCGTGGCAACAGTGACAATGAAACTTTATTATAGTAACAAATGCTTGAGTTTTCATTGGCTTAATATATCACCGAAGAGGCTTTTTAAAATAGGTGCATCTCCCAAGGGAAAGCGAATAATTAGTAACACTAATTTAGTATTTGAAAGATAGCTGTCCTACATCCATTTATTTAGTCTTATATCTTCTCCTCTTCCCTTTTTAACCTCTAGTGTACAACTTAGATGATTAACCCAGTTCTTTTCAGTGTTAGAGAAATGGCTTGCTGAGTGGCTTTAGTGTGAATTGTTTGCATCCTTTTTGTTTCTGAGTGAGTATCCTAAAAAGCATGCCCTAATGACTAGGGCAAAAGGGAGCCATGGGGCAGCCCATGAATGTTCTTCATGCTTGGCTTTCAACAGAAAGCTGGAGGTTTTGAAGTCTTGGAAACTTAATTTGTTTAAACAGAAAGGGTAAGATTAATCAGATAATTATTTAAAGATTGTATATGCTGCATTAGGTAAAAGATTTTATATTGACTCCTTTATATAGTTTTGGGTTCCTTCCACTCAGTGATGGTAGTGCAGATGTGTATTAACTACACACATTTGTATAGTAAGCAGTGTCAGCCTCTGTAACATTACTGCTTTGTTAATATCGTATTGCTACCAAAATCAGTGATGGCATGATTTTTTTTGTTGTTAAGTAACTTGTTCATTTGGATACCCAAATAATTTTATTTTCTTTAAAGTTCAACAGTTTATCTAAGTGGTGATTGTGCTGTATTGATTTCTTGGAAATATGATATGCTTTTTCATTTTTTTAATTTTAGAAAAAATAATTTTAAATTTATATGTATTGATGTTTTACCTGTGTGTGTGTGTGTGTGTGTGTGTGTGTGTGTGTGTGTGTGCACTACATGTGTCCTTGGTGCCTGTGGAAGTCAGAAGAGGGCATCAGATCCCCTGGAACTGGAGTTGCAGACGGAAATGTGCCACCATATAGGTGTGGGAATCTTAACTGGGTCCTCTGCAAGAGCAGCAAGCGCTGTTAACCAATGAGCCATCTCTGCAGCCCTTAATTAAAAATTTTAAATATTTACTTATTTTATTTTTTTTTTTGGCCTTGGTATGCATGTGGAGGCCAGAGGACAACTTTGTGGAATTAGTTTTCTCCTTTCACTTGTGTATAGGTTCCAGGAATTGAACTCAGGTTGTCAGGCTTAGAGGCAATTGCCTTTACTTGCTGAGCCATTTTGCCAGCCTTAAAAAAAATGTTTTCTTTGACCATTTCAGACATGTGTCTAGTGTACTCTGATGACTCAGCCTCTCCTCCTGCCTCCCTCCCTTCTTCATAAATGTCTTCCATATTCATGACTTTGTTTTGTTGTGTCCCCACTGAGTTTAACTTGTTAGGTTTGTTTGACAACAGGATTGAACTATTCTCCGGAGCCTCTAGGCTCAAAAGTGGGCACACAACTAGATACTGTGCCTCCCTCCTCCCAGAATGTTAGTTGCCAGTAGTTGATCAGTAAGTGGTGGGGTCCTTTGAGCCCCTCCTCACCTATAGCTTTCTGTTGGTGGGGCCAGTGTTATCTACACTGAGTTCAGTGACGAGACAGCATGACCGAGGCTACTCTAATAAAAGAGAACATTTAATTTGGGGCCTGCTTGCAGTCTCATCATCATGGCAGAGAGCATGGCAGCAGGCAGGTGCGGTGCTGGAGAAATAAAGAGCTACATCCTGATCCATAGGCCAAGAGAGGGACGCTGAGCTTGGCATGGGCTTTTGAAACCTCAAGGCCCACTCCCAGTGACACACGTCCTCCAACAAGGCCATACCTCCTAATCCTTTCAATCTTTTCAAATATTTTTAACTTAAATGAAATTTCTTGCTTAGTTTTAATCTTTGGATTCTCTATCAGCATGTTGTATCTTGTCCATCTTCTGTATTATGTTCTCTCATAGCCTTTTTACTTTCAAATCTTTTACTTTTGTATTTAAAATTCCCCTTTTCTCTTCAGCAGTGATTGTTTCATTCACCTCTTTCCTAGTTGAGTCATTTTCCAACTTCCTGCTGAGTTCTATCACCTCAATTCTACATTTTCATAATTAATGATGACTGTGATGTTTTTATGTCTTATGAATTTTTAAAATTTTCTTTTGCAGACAAATATTAGGTTATAGTTATATGTTTTATGAGCTCTGTCTCTTGGTGATCAGGACTACTAGTCTTTGCCTTATTAGAAAGTAAGGACTTTAACGAGAACTTTAAACACACACACACACACACACACACACACACACACACACACACACACGTACACACAGAATTGGATTATAATCTTAAAACCCTATTTTCAGGGTTTTAGAGCCCTTTTTTGTTACATTTTGTAGTGTTGAACATGGGATGTTTTGCCTTTTGAGGTCCAAGTGTTCAAATATATGAGCCTATACTCACATTTAAATAACAACAATAGTATATTTGTTTATGTGACTGATGTAATATATCACCACAAAATGGGTAACCTGGAACAACAAGAAATATTGCTTTCATAGTTCTGTAGACCAGAAGCCCAAAATCAAGAAATCAGGGGTACACCCAGTTTTGGCCTTTAGCTCCCTGTGAGTGTCAGCATACCCTGGCTTGTGGCCGCATCACGCCCCTCTCCATTTTTGTGGTCAAATTGCCTTCTCCTGTCCTGTGTTTTCCTTTGAATAACTCCTTTCTACACACATGGTATTAGATCTAGATAATCTAGAATGATATCTTCATCTCAGGATCCTTCTAAAAATTAAGAATACACCCCAGCATTCCAGGATTAAGATGCAGATATATTTTAGGGGTTACCTTTCAACCTATGACAAGTAATTTTTTTTGGATAGCTTTAGTTACCACCTTCTGACCATCTTTCTAGATTAGCATAGTCCCCTATTTCAGCTATTCTCTTTTCTTTCTTCATTTTTTTTTCTTTAAAAGATCTACTTATAAAGGTAAGGACCGTGAAATGATTGTGATACTCTGTATTCCATAGTGTGCTGTACTGCAGCAGGCTAAGACTTGCTACATGACAGGACAGCTTCATTCACAACTAGAACATATTTTTTATGACTGAAAAAAAAATCCCTACACAATTCTGAAGAAACAAACATATTACTTAAACTATTTGAAAACCTTATATTTAAAGCTCACATACATTTCATAAAACCATGAATAGTTCTTGTCATAGCTACTTTTCTGTTGGTATGATAAAACACTATAAAAGAAAGAGTTTACTGGGGTCTTAGAGTTGCAGAGGATTAGAGTCCATGACCATCATGGTGGGGAGAATGGCAGTAGGCAGGCAGGCATGGTGCTGGAGCAGTAGCCGAGAGTAGAGCTTAAATGTGGAAACACAGTCGTAAGGCAGAGAGAGGGAGACTCAGAATTGCTCTTTTGAAACCTTAAAGCCCACCTCCAGTGACATGCCTTTTCCAACAAGGCTACACCACCTAATCTTTCCCAAACAGTTCTACCAACTAGACACCAAGTATTCACATATATAAGCCTATGGGGGCCATTCTTTTTCAAATGACCACAGTTCTTTTTGAAGAGAAGTAAAAATAATTTTAATTTATTGAAAGTATGTAAATAAATAAATGTGATGCCATAAGCATTTAATGTGTTTGGTATCTGTGCAGAACAGGTAGCATTTCCCTCCAGTACTTGACATGCTTACAAAACTTGTATCATTCAGGCTGTACTTTAAAGGAATATTTGTAGTTCATGGAAATGTTCTTTCCAGAAGAACTTGAATATTTCCCAAAGTATTTATGCCTCTAGAATACCGCAGAGATTATTTTGGGAACAAAGCCTTAATGCATGTTAGACCAAAAAGGCATTATATAAAATGTCCTAGTGGCCTGTAAGAGCTTTGAGTGTATCTTTTAGAAGTTTCTTGCAATTCACGAAGCCAATCTATACAAGCTATTTCAGTATACTCAGTATTGTGTTTTGGCCTAGATTATTTTAGTTTATTATTATTTTGTTATTATTATTTTACTATATTTTATCATATATTTTTCTAAAGTATAGCAAATGATTAGATTACAGAACAAAGTATGGTAGAATTTTAAAGTATTAGTAAGATTGTTAACATTTTATGACATGTATATAAACAAGAAATCTTATTTTAGCATAACTGTAATGTCTACATGTATTTGTTATAAGATTCATTTGATAAAATTTTATAACTGGTTTTACTTTTGTATCTCAATGACGTGTTTAAAACATTGTAGAAAGTTATTAAAAGCAGTCATTTTTCAAATTAACCCATTAAATTAAAAATTCAGCTCCTAATTTTAAATTTAAAAATTTGCATTTTCCTTGTAAGTGCTGGTCAAGATATCCAAGGAACAAGTGTGATTGCAAATCTTCCATTTTTGATGCGACAGAATCCTACTGAGACACTTCGGAGAGTCTTACCCAAAGTCAGAGTAAGTTGGTATGAAATAAGATTTAAGTTTCTCGGCTTTTTTTTGTCCCCCAGTAGCATGTTGCCACTATTGAGAGAAAATTTCAGAGCTTTGATGGCTGATCTTTTATATCTACTAATGGAGTAGAAGAAATGTTATTATGTTTATTTTGAATTATGATAAGAATATTTAGGAAAATTAGTTATAAAGAGTTCCTTGGTGATTTTCAGTAAAGGTATTTTAAAGGTAAATTTAATATCTTAAAAATGTGTAACTATCTTTATAAAATTATAGATATATCATTTAATATTGTTTTCAAACTTTTCAAAAATTAGCACACTAATTTTATATCTTCACTACTTATAGTAATTAACTAAAGATCCTGCATGGTGGGCTGTGGTGATTTCTGAAGAATCCTCAAATGAAATTCATTATGGTCATCACAATTTTAGTTTACATGGATTTCATTCCCTCCTAAATTTCTTGAGAATTAGTTTCTTGCTGTGAACATATTTTCTCTATTGTCACATTTCTCTTCAAGTACATAATGCCCATTGATTATTAATATATCATGCTAGATATTTAATATTTAATATTTATTATTTGCATCAGTGTGCATTTGATAACAAATAACAAGTATTTTGTGAGCAATCTGGACAACGGTCTGTGTTCTCTAGCATCTTAACCACTAGTAGGGTCAGAGGGTGCCTGCGATTGGAAATAGTATTTGCTAATAGTGAATTTACTTACTTACCTTCAGTTTTCCATTTGGTTATAACTGTTTACAAATTAATTTGTACATATTCAAAACTGTAATCGATAGCATATCTTTGAGTTTTGTTTTTTGGAATTATTTATGGCATGGTTTCAACTACTGTCATTTTCATAAGAAGCCTATATTTCTGTAAGACAATATGAATTCTTACTGGTTACCATGGGGATTCATGAGTGCATTAAGCTTTGTTATGTCTCTTATCCCAGAATCATGCCTAATTTTGAAGTAAGCTTATATAGATCAAGCCTACTTGTACATTTGACTTTGGTAGTGTTAACTGACCCAACATTGTTATCATGACAGCCAGAGGTACCAGTTAAATTGTAGAAAGGAGTTCATGTAAGTAAGACAATGTTTTTAACATAAAAAATGTCAAACATTCTGCATACCATGTTGAGTTGGCTAAGTCTGGTCCACAGAGATCAGACTGAGCATCCAAAGTGCATGCTTTATTCCCAAAGAGGTCAGAAGAGGTTATTAGGATTCTGGGACTAGAGTTATAGATAGTTATGAGCTGCCATCTGGGTTCTGGGAATTGAATCCTCTGGAAGAGCAGCCATCTCTCCAGCCCCTAGCATCCAATTGTATGAAACAAGAATAAAGATGAAAGGTAGACATCAGCAGCCTTTGGAGGTTCTGAAATAGTTCTGCCAAAATTTTGCTAATGTGCTCATAGTAAAGGCATTAAGTAACTCCTAAGAAATTCTGCATGTGTGAGGATATGCTGGGTTCATTTCAGTGCTCAGCACCAAAACATCTCCCCTTTAAAAGAAAAGAAGAAAGAAGAATATGCATTCATTTTGTATAGACAGTATATTTATATGCAGTTTCAAATATTTCTTCTGACTTGAAGTTATGGAAGCTAGTTTGCTTTTTGTTTTTTGAGACAGGGCTTCTCTGTGTAACCCCAGTTATCCTGGAACTCTCCGTAGACCAGGCTAGCCTCAAACTCAGAGATCTGCCTGCCTCTGCGATGGGATTAAAGGCATGTTTCACCATATTTGGCTGAAGATATGGTTTTAATACAGAATATGAGCTGATTAATTGGATTCAAAACCAGTACCCACTAATGAGTTTGTTTTAAGAAAAATCTTTATTTATTGAATGATTTCCTTCTTTATTTTATTTTATTTTATTTTATTTTATTTTATTTTATTTTATTTTATTTTATTTTATGAATTAGTTTCTAGTCAGAATCTCATGTAGCCCAGCCTGGTGTAGAACTCAGTATGAAGCTGAGGATAACACTGAGCTTCTGCTAATTCTCCAGCCTCCACTTCCTAAGAACTAGTATTAGAGGATTACATCCCCATGCCCAGTTCATGTAGTATTGGGGCTTGAACTTAGGGCTCTGTGCAAGCTAGGCAAGCACTCTGCAGCTGAGCTATAGCCCCAGCTCTTCATTCTTTCTTCAGGATAACTAGTAAGCAAGCATTTGTTAGGACTTCCATCTCCCTTGCCTGTACTGTTTGAAGGAGATACAAAAAAGGTAGAAGGGTCTCAGGTGGGACCCCACATCAGGAAAGTCCTTAAGTCATGGGTGAAGGGACAGCAGCATGCCATAGAGTACTGTCTTGTTCTCAGTTTGCATAAAATCATTCAAGTGAAGCATAGGAGATAGCTTTATGGGGTAAAAGTGATGATAGTGCTTTTGTAGACAGCTTCATATGCAACGGAAGATGGCCAAACCTTTATCAGTGCATTTTAACTGGTGAAACTGTGCCTATTTGCAGATGATTTTAAAATCATGTGCTCAGAGATCGTCAAGACTTACAGGTACTTCAGGCTGGCACTTTTTCAGGTCTGCCTGGCTTATTCCAGAGATGAGCTGTGATCATGTATTCTCATAGTCAGTTTCTTCACCTTGCTATCCTGGTGATTTCTTAACTTATGGCAAATTCTCTTTGTATTTATTTATTGAGCACTACTTGTCAGGTGCAAGGCACAGTTATAAACACTGAAGTAGAGATGAATAAAAGACAGGGAACTTGTTCTTTAGGAGGCTGTAGTGCAGAAGTGACCCAGACTTTAACAAATAATCAAACAAAAGGCTGACTGTCACTTGTGATAAGTGCTCTGAATGTAAAAGGACAAAACTGGGACACTGAGATAAAGTAGTAAGTTAGCAAGAGAACTTCCATGCACTGGGAGGGCAAGGAGAGCCTCTTAGCAAGATGTGACAAGCAGGACAGTAGCAGGTGGCCTGAGAGGCAAGAACTGGTGGGACAGTGATAAGTGTAGTTGGGGCTAGTAGGAGATGGAGTGTGAACAGAGAACAGGCTGGACAAATGTCAGTGACATCAGTTTTGAGGACAGCAGAAAGCTATTGGCGACTTTGAACTATGCTCATTTTGGTGAATGTGTAGAGCACAGACTAGAGTGGGATAGTTCCAGAGCTTCAGTACTGGGCCTCTAAAAGTCAATGGCAGATTGGATTAAAATGATGAATTTAAGCAGTGGAGCAGTGTACATATATGTCTCAGATGCATTATCAGGATGAACAGAATTCCATAATGGATTGGAATAAATGAATTCCAACTGGGTTGGAGTTGGAAGCAGCTTCCAGATGGTTGGTGTGAGCATCTGGTGGTTTTCAGTGTATTAGTAGAAGATCTGTTGAGTCCACAGATGATAATAATCTAAGTACTTGTTAATATTGGTCTTTCATGATTCACTTTGAGAGGACTTAAAAATATAAGCAGTAAGTATTTTATGCAGGAAGTAATTATTCCCAAGGACATTACCACATTTGTGACTCCAGACTAAACAGCTTTGAGAGCTCACCCCTTACCTTGCTTCACCCAAAAGAACATGAGGAAAAGGGATGTTGGGGGCTTTGCTGGTCTTACACATTATAAAATTGTACTGATGTTATTTTTTTTACTACATTTGCATTTAATTGTTGGTACTGTGTCTTAATGAAAATATGTTTTAAAGGCTACTATTTTCACTGTTTTAGAGATAAAGAAATTTGACCTTTTTTTTTTTTTCTGTTTTTGAGACAAGTTTTCTCTAGATAGTCCTGATTGTTCTGGAATTTTCTATGTAGACAAGGCTGTCCTACGAAGATGGTTCTGCCTCTGCCTCCCAAGTGCTGGGATCAAAGCTGTGAGCCACTATACCTGGCCACAATGAAGAAATTTAAACTTTAAAGCAGGGAATGGCTGGAGAGATGGTTCAGCAGTTAGGAATGCATATTGCTCTTCTAGAGAATCTGAGTTTGGTTCCCAGCACCCAGACAGGATGGCTCACAACCACTTGTAACTCCAGCTCCAGGGGATCTGATGGCTTCTTTTGGCCTCCATGGACACTGCATGCAAATGTGCACACATGCACATGTGTGAGCATGCACACGCAAACACATACAATTAAAAATAAAATCTAAAAAACAAAATAAGTAAAATATTAAAATGCCAGCAACAAATTTAGAATTATAATTGAACTAATTTCATTTATTTCCAAAATTTCCTTTCTAAACTATATTCAAAGTAGTTGTTGAATTATTTTGTACTTGTCTCAAGGTGGAATTTAAGTAAGCATCAAGAAAGAAAATATTTGACTTACAATTTAAGTTCTATAAATGTGAAAAATACTTCAAGATATAGTTATTTTACTCATGTTATGCAACTTAATCCTATGGTCATTATTGATCTAGTATTTTTCCTTCAACTTAATAAACTGAATTCTGAGACATTAGATTTTAATATTGAACTTGTGCTTATGCTATGTGGAAGTGAAGGGATTTTGACTGTCAAGATAAATTTCTAAAATTCTGTATCCTTTTATAAAATTACAAATGAGGGTGATATCATTACACTTAAGATAGCATAATGGGCTCTGTTATAGCACAGCACCAAACATTTCTTCCTGTCAAACTTTTGAAGTAATCTCATTGTTCATTTACTTATATTTTTTCTCCAAAAATGTCATAATATTTATTGTACAATAGAAAATGTGTGGTGTTAGGCACAGAAAATAACTATAGTGAGTATTTACTAAGGTTTACTGATCAGATACTGTACACTGTTGAATGTTTTATACATTTTAGTTTCTGAGTCTAGACAACAGTTCCATGATGCCCATCCCACAGAGGAAGAGACAGCTGAGTCAATTTACATTCCCACCAGAATCAATCTACCTCAAGACCCAGCTATACCACTCTTGAGCATATACTTAGAGGATGCACATCATACCACAAGGACACTTGTTCATCTATGTTCACAGCAGCTTTATTTGTAATAGCCAGAACCTGGAAACAACATAGATGTCCCTCAATCAAAGAATGATTTCTTCCTTCGTATTTCCTCCTCCTCACCTCTGCCCTCTTCATCCACTCTTCCTTTGTTTCTGTTCAGAAAGGGGCAGGCCTCTCATGGGTATCAACAAAGCATGGCATATCAAGTTGCAGTAAGACTAAGTACCTCCCCTATATTAAGTCTAGGCAAGGCAACCCTGTATGAGGAGTAGGGTCCTAAGAGTCAGCCAAAGTGTTAGGATCAGCCCTTGTTCCCATTGTTAGGAGTCCCACAAGTAGACCAAGCTACATAACTGCCACATATATGTAGAGGGCCTAGGTCAGTCCTATGCAGGCACCCTGGTTGCTGGTTCAGACTCTGAGTTCCTAGGAGACAGGCTAGTTTTTCACTGTGGGTTTTCTTATGATGTCCTTGACCCCCTGACTCATACAATCTTTCCCTCCCTCTCTTCAGCAGGATTCCCTGAGCTCGGCCTAATGTTTGGCTGTGGGTATCTGCATCTGTTTCCATCAGTTACTAGATAAAGGCTCTCTGATGACAATTGGGGTAGTTATCAATCTGATCACAGGAGATGGCCAGTTCAACCTACGTATCCACTGTTGTTAGGGGTCTTAGTTGGGGTCAACCTTGTAGATTCGTGGGAGTTTCCCTTGCATCAGGTTTCTACCTGACCTGAAATGCACCCCATTTCCAGTCATCTTTTTCAGTACTCTCCCCCTCCATCCACCCTTCAACCCAGTCCCTCAAGTTCCCATGCCCATCAGCCCCAGTTCACCTAGGAGATCTTCTATTTCCCTTTCTCAGAGAGATCCATGTGTTTCTCCCTCTTGGGCCCTCCTTATTACCTAGCTTCTCTGGGTCTGTGGATTATAGCATGGCTATCCTTTACAGCTAATAACCACTTATGAATGAGTACATACTGTGTCTGTCTTTCTGGATCTGGGTTGCCTCACTCAGAATGCTTTCAAATTTCCTGATGTCATTGTTTTTAACAGCTGAGTAATACTCCATTGTGTAAATGTACCATATTTTCTTTGTCTGTTCTTCAGTTAAGGGGCATCTATGCTGTTTCCAGGTTCTGGCTATTACAAATAAAGCTGCTATGAACATAGATGAGCAAGTGTTCTTGTGGTATGATTGTGCATCCTTTGAGTGTATGCTCAAGACTGGTATAGCTGGGTCTTGAGGTAGATTGATTCCCAATTTTATGAGAAACCACCATACTGATTTCCATAGTGGCTGTACAAGTTTGCACTCCCACCAACAGTGGAGGAGTGTTCCCCTTGCTCCACATCCTCTCCAACATAAGCTGCCATCAGTGTTTTTGATCTTAGCCATTCTGAGCTTAGTCAGCCTCTTGATTGGCTGATCTGATTGCAGAGATCTCTAGTGTGTAATTTACTTCAGGCCTCAGCTGCCTTGTCTGATCTGCAGCAGTGGCACACAGGACCTATTGCTTCTACTTTGCCTTCTAGAAGCCCCTCACACCGAGAGGTCTTTAAAAAGAACCAACCAATCATGTTTTATACTCTTGTATACAAAATATCACATCAGTGAAGTAAAGTGACATACTGTCCCTTCTTTTGCCTCTCTTCCCTTATCCCCAAGAATCAAGCCCTGATCCTAGGAAACTATAAATGTTACCTTATTCCAGAACAAGGTAATTTCTGAACTTGGGTAAATAATGGATATGGAGATAGGGAGATTGTCTTGGATCATTTGGCAGGGGCCCAAATGCTGTCATGTGTCTCTTATAAGAAGAGGGCAGAAGAACAAGTGGGAAAGACAGCAGTAAAGGTGGAGGAAGAGGTGGGAAAGCCAAGAAATGATAACATAATAGCTAGGCATGATAAGGAAGGGATGCTACACTGCCAACTGTGCCAAGAATGTGGCACTGGGCATCTTGGTCTGAGTAATACTGCATCAGAACATTTGGCTTCTAGAACTGTGAGAGAGTAAATTTCTGTTGCTTTAACATAGTTAGCTTCTGTTAATTTGTAATAGCAGCTACAAGAAAACTAAAATAAATAGCTTTTCATTTCAGATAGAATAAAACTTCCTATCATGTCCTTTCTGACCTTGGCATGTACCGTCATTCCCAAAGGCAGAATCTTTGTCACTCTAGTTTGTTATTTTTTCCTCAGAGCCTAGAATGGTGTTTTGAAATAACAGATACTCACAGCCAACTTTAGAAAGAATGGTGATTGAACTGAATGTTCTGAGAGAACCAGTGTCTACCCAAAAGAGCCATGACGTGTTTGACACTCTGGTCTGACTCACTGAAGGATTCTTGAGTGAAAACAGCATTGATCACATGCTTTGATACTGACTTTTTCTCTTACAGGAATGAGAGGAGCAGGTAGCAGTACATAATAGAAGACAAAAGAGACATAGTCTATTAAATCAATATGAAATTTGATTATTTAAAGTTGGTAGATGTGATATAGCAATATTTTGATTCTGCAAAGATCCACCACTTCTACTTTTATTACCATTTGTGACTTTTTTTTCACGAGTAGATACAGTAAGAAAATACCAAAAATATCTTCTGGTGTGAATAATACAGCATTTCATACTGAATAGAGATAGATTCTTAAATGATCTCATTTTGAATTTGAATAGAAAGCATTTACTTTGCAAATAAAGATATTTGTGAATGAAAAGCTGAATGCATTTTAAAAAAGTCTTATTTGGGGTAGTACAGTTGAATGGACAAACAATAATGATTTGTGGAACACTTAATGTGGGGCAGGCACTGTGCTTCATTCCTTAGATACATCCTTTAAACAATTGTCAGCCCCATATGATGTATTATAATCATTTAAAGCTGAGGAAATATGTACTTAAAGATCAATTTTTGACTGTAATGCTTTGTTAGACGGTTTCTAAGAAGTATGAAAGAAAATAATTGGTTTTGATACTTCTCTGAAATAAAAACAGTCTTAACTAAGGAATGAGGGAATACAAATGAGCAATACAAACTACTGTCTTCTTTGGTTTGCGTCTCAGAAAACATTCCTCTCTTCCTCACCACAGTTGACATTTTCTGAGATAAAAGTTTAAATTCCGAGAAAAGCAAAAGGGTTTTATGAAAGCAACACAATTATACATCTGAAACAGAACATGATGTTCCAGGACCCCTGCAGGTCACAGATGGCCTGTGGTGGAGCATAGCATTCCATTGGCTGACACTCTGATTTCAGGCAGGGAAAGAGGAGAGGGGAAGGATTCCCACAGTGGTATAAGGTTAATGGAGGTTCCAGCATCAGGGGAAGAATCAACTGTGCAGGGGGCCTTGTGGTCTAGAGCCATGAAGTTATAGAACAGTCTCCCAGTTCACCAAGAAAGAGAGTGGAGACAATTGGGAGGAACTGGAGCAGGGACAGACAGTGGGTACTGCTCTTTTGTGCTTTATAGTGTCAAATAAAATTATGTTGACCATAATCTTTCAAGGATAATGTCTGTGTTATGTCTTTTCATTTTATCTTTATTTGTATTTAAGGATAAAATAGATTGACATTATTAATTACTTTATACTAATAAAGATCTATGGAAATATTTACAAGTATGTAGATTGGACATAAAGGAAGAATAATATAAGCAAGAGAATAATTTTTTTTAATGAAACAAAGTCTGATATAATCCAGGCTAGTCTCAGATTCTCTATGCATTGAAGGATGGCCTCGAACCTCTGATCCTCCTGCCTCAACCTCCAAAGTGTCAGGATTACAGGCATGTGTCACCAAGCTCAGCAGTTAATACTTTTAATAGATCTAAAGTTTGATTTTTTTTTCATAAAATTTTAGTAAAGAACAGTGTTCATATATTTGCTTCTTGGTTATTTAGTCATCCATCTTGTCTGTAATAAAAATGAGCTGGATTTTCTCAATTTCTTTTAATGTACAGTTGAGCTTAAAAGAATATGAAACAATTCCTGGGTTCAAAAAACGGTTAGCTCCACTCCTTCTTAGGTTGTAGAAGAGCTGTAAGAAAGTATTATTCTCCTAAAACTAGGTTAGCTACTAAATCCACATGCTCATATATTTTCTTGAGCCTGTCACAGGTAGTCACCAGGCTGCTACATGAGTTGAATTCTAAAAAGCAATATGATGATGAATCCTTTAAAGAAGGTGGGACATAGGGACACTGACTTTTTTGTTTGTTTGTTTTAATGCAGACTCTGTGTTGATCTGGCTAAGCTGAACTCACAATCCCCCTGTCTCTACCTTCTGAGACCAGCTGCAGATGTGCCACATAAGAGTCTGTGTCAGGTTAGAATAACTTGGGACTTTGAACTCACCAGCGCCACCCCTATGTCTCCCCATCTATGGCCAAGCAGTAGAGTTAGCTCTCCTTGGTGCTGTAGGCATGGTGGTGATTAACTACTACTGAGAGAGGAAGCAACTGAGCCTACTTCCCCAGAACCTTCTCTTTGGTAAAGCATAGGCTTGATGAGGGAAGAGCAGTGAAGACCCATTGTTCTGTAGGAGTGTCAGAAGAAGCAGCAGCCTCTTCTGGAAGAGATACCAGGTTTCCTTTCTTCATGACAATGCATTGGTGACTGCTTTTGGAACACAATGGAAACGTAAGTCTCTTGGCATTGAAAGGCAAGAGAATGTTAGGTCTAAGACTCTGCACCCAAATAAAGCATAGAGATCTGCTAGTGAGGGAGTGGCAACAAATTTGACCCTGCCAAATACTACCCTGCTCCAAGAAATAGATAGGTACACTGAAGAAGCTCCATTCTTGCAGCCTGGACTCAAAAGTCCTGACTAAGATGACACAGAATCAAGGATGAAAGGCTCTTACTTCTCCCACTAGCCCAACGTACAGCCATAGGCAACAGAGCTTTACTAATAGGAAAGATAAAGTATGAAAAGAAACCCCTGCTTGAGAGTGTTGTTGGGTCATGGAGGAGAAACCTTTGGCATTACAGACTACATGCTAAATACAAAGTAACAGTGGCCCACTGTTGGAGGAATCTAAAACCAGTGATGCCATGGAAGTTACCATAGCAACAATAAAACTTAAACCCACTTGAGATACTAAGTAGATTTATTTGCCACCACCCCAATAACCTTGAGAGGAGGCATGTTAGTTTCAGAGCTGTTACATCTGTCTTCAATAAATAGTATCGAATAAAAAATTGCTAAACCCCCAAGTAAGGGGAGGAAATGACCAAGTATCAGTGATGACCCAAGAAGTATGAGATAGGTAAATAACTATGATTAACTTGTTAAAAAATGATGTGCATGATATATAGGGCTTTCAACAGAGAGATGGAACAATAAAATAGTCAAATGAAAATGCTAGAAGAGAAGAGTAATTAATGTCAGACATGAAGGATGTGTTTATTGGTTGGTCACAACTGGGGAATCAGTGAACATGAAGACAGATGTTAGCCAAGCCAACCTAAAAGACAACGAAGAATGCAAAACTTAGCAGAGAAGTGACCTAGGATACCAGTTGAATCTCAGAAAGACAAAAGGGAAAATGAAAGAAATAATGGCCAAGACTCTGAAATTAGTGAAGGACAAGAAACCATAGCTCCAAGAATACAAGGACACCAAACAGGAGAAACATACACAAATGCACATATTCATACACAAACACAGATACATAAACACACTCTCTCCCAGGAACATGATGATAAAAACTGCTGAAGAAAAGGGAAAATGAGACAGTCTTGAGAGTAGCCACAAAGAAAGGAACAGGAAATATTACTTAGGGGAACACAGGCAAGAATTTCTGGTTAGAAGCACACTGCTGGTGGGAATGTGAAATGACTCAACCACATGGGGAGACTGAGTTTCTTAAAAATTTAAATATGTACTTAGTATGGCACCCAGCTGCTTCCCTTCTGTGGATTAAGACTGATACTGATGTTTGCATAGAGACTTGGTCATGAAGGCGTTGAAGTTCATGGCTAGTTACTTGCAGCTAATGCTGAAAACAACTGAAATCTACACCCATAGGTAATGGATAAATAAATTGTAGCAGCATAGCCATGAGGTAATGCTTTTGTTTTAATGAGACAGGGCACTTTGCATTCTAGGCTCACCTTGAACTTGTATAATTCTGTACCTCAGATTCCCTAGTGCTGGTATTATAGGTGTGCACCACCATGCCTGTACTACAGGCTCATTCTAAACATAGTTCATTTTAGGTACAGGATTTTAGAGTGCTTACTCACAGGGTTTTGTTGTTGTTGTTGTTGTCTTTTGGGGCACACATATGGCATTTCTAATCTGTGGTTTATTTTTTGTTGCTAGCTAAAATTTCTGAGCTATCATTTTTTTTCCCCCAAATGTGCTTCTATTTCATCCCTTCTAGGTTTCCCATTTCTCATATAATTAGACCTTTTCTTAGTATCTTTTGTCTTTTACTTTTTCTGTCATTTTTCTTCTTTGTGATTTATGTTGGGTGTTTAGTCCTGACCCATTGTCCAGTTCACTAGTTTGTGTCTAACCAATTTTAATTTTGATTACTGTATTTTTCTGGTCTGGAAATTCTACTTAACTTTTGTAAATCTTCTACAACCCATTTAAATATATTAGAATTTTCTGTTGAAATTCTTATTGTATTTTTTGTTTTCTTTAACCAGGCAATGTATTTGATACCACCAGGACCTGGAACTCCTTTTAGTGTGTTTGTTTTTGAGACAGGGTCTTACTATGTGGCCCTGGCTGGCCTTAACTCTTTCTAGAAAAGGCTGGCTTTGAATTCAGAGATCTGCCTGTCTCAATCTCTGGAGTGCTTAGGATTACAGGCCTGTACCACCATGCCTGCCCAGTGTGTTTCTGTTTTCTACTGGTTTGCTGATTCTTTTCTATATTGTCGAATCTCCTTATCTGCTTGGATATTATGGACTCTGTGCCTGATCTTATATTTGCCAACTTACCTGTTACATAGTTTGAGGCCCACAAGATAGCTCCATTTGGTAGGGAATATTTTTCTTCTAGCCAACTTAACTATTGTTATAAAGTCTCTTGTAATCCCATTTCAGGTATAGGATGTATTATGATTCAGATATAAATATCCTTGAAGGTAGTTGAGTTGAAGACTTCAGTCCCAGCTGGTGGATTGTGGAGAACTGATTGAATCATGAGGATGCTAACTTTATCAGTTGGTCATCCATTGATGAGCATAGGGTTACTCAAAAGTGGGGCCTGCTTGGAAGAAACAAGTCATTGGGTATATGTCCTTGAAGGGTAGATCCTGTCCCTGGAACCTCCCCCTCAGTTTTATGATAAAACTATTTCTGGGGAGATGCAACACACATCTAATCAGATTCCCAGATATGGAACCCATGACAGAACAAAGTTTGGATACCACCTAAGTCCAACTTGAACCAGTGAGTTTTATTGGGTTTACTTACAGGAGTATGAGTGAGGATTTACTTACAGGAGCAGAAATGACTCAAAGACAGCTACATTACCAAGGTCCACCCCAGCATGGGTGACAGGAGCAAACTGTACAGCTTGCAGGCAGTTCAGCAGGTTGAAGGGTGTTCTTTCCAAGTAACTCTGGTCTAAACCTCTTCAGGCAGCTTGGCTGGTTTCTGTTCCTCCCAGGAAGCTGATCTGGTCTCAGGGTCTTCTTTGAAGCTTCATTTGCTTGAGAATCATGCAGCTTTATTGTTTACTCTGGGAGGGAGGGGCCTAGTGAATCCTGTCAGTCTCAGGGACTTCCTGAATTTATTTTGAGTTATTTACCTTTCTGTTTAAGGAACATTCCTGCAAGATGGAATGTTTCAATCTCTGGGGAAACTTAGATGCTAGCTCCTGAGTCTCCCCTTTCTTTCACTCATGAGTAAGCAGCCCTGGCCCTTTCTTCTGGACTCTCCACACTCTCTGCTTTAATGTTCTGCATTACCATGGGCCACGGAGTTAGCTACCTGTTGACTGAAGCTCTGAGCCAAATTACACTTTTCCTCCTCTCAGTTGCTCTGGGCATTTTATCCAAGTGCTAGAATGCTGACTGAAGCTCGAGTGTTCTCCTCTGATTGGAAGAGGTCTCCCAGGACCCCAAAAGCCTAGCAAAGTTGTCAGCGTCTTTAAGCTGCCAGCCTCTCCTGATCCTCGCCTAGAATTAGCAACTGTTGAAGAGAAGCAATTCAAAATTACATGCTTGATTTTCTGTATTTGTATGGTTTCACTACCTTGTTCATTTCTATGTATTTTCATTGGGACAGTTTTTATATTTTTGTCTAGATTTTTAAAAAATGATCCTTGTTGGGAGTATTGATGAGAATTACCCCATCTGCCATTGCTAAGAGAGGAAATTCTCTTTAGTTTTCCTTGTTTTAATTTCAGAATGTTAACATTGAGATTTATTTTATTTATGTGTGTATGTATGTAGGTATGTGTGTATGTGTGCACGTGTCTGAGGAGACCCTGGAACTGGAGTAACAAATAGCTTCCTGTGTGAGTGGTGGGAACCAAACTTGTGTTCTGTGGAAGAACAGTATGTACACTTAACCTTGGGCCATCTCTCTAGCCCTCGGAATGTTAACTTTAAATTTTTTGTTTATGTAACTGCATAGGTTTTAGGTATGCATATATCCCTTTGCTATTCCTATAATTACTCTTGTACTCACACAGGCCAATTAATTAATTTCTGTGATATGTTAGCAACATCCAAGAACCTATAGTTAAATATTTTGTCAAAGATTTGTTACAGATATCCTTATATAAATGTTATTTCTTTTTTTTTAAGATTTATGTATGAATATTTTGTCTGCATGTATGCATATGTACCAGGTACATGCCTGGTGCTCTCAGAGGTCAGAAGAGGGTATTAGATTCTCTTTGGAAATGAAGTTACAGACAGTTCTGAGCCACCATGTGGGTACTAGGAATTGAACCTGGGTCCTTTGCAAGAGCAGCCAGTGTTCTTAACTACTGAACCATCTCTCCAGACCAACACTGTGTTCTTAAACTCCAATTTTTTGTTGTCTTGTTTATTTTATATCATAATAGTTCTTGAACTATTTTCTTTCCCCAGCCACACTGCACCCATGCGGGTCCCAACAGTTGTGCTTGTTTGTTTGCTCTGGTAAGCACAGTAGCTTTTCAAGGTTACCTTAGTCCTTGTTTCCCTCTTGTGGTATGCTGCTTCCCTACTTCTAATTCCATTTCCACTCTTATTAGGAAGGACATTTCAAAGCATTTAGAACTGCAGTGTGTGTCTCCTTGTGCTTAAAGGGTCTGAGGCTTTCCTAATTGAGCTGCCTGTTCACTGCCAAAGCAAACCCACCTTTTGCTCCAAGCAAATGGACTCTTTTAGTTCTCTAATTCAGCATGTTTCTCCATACTCCTCAATGCTGGATGCTTGGACTGCTCTCTTTATTATACTTCTTGCTTTCCTGTGTAGTGGGTAGCTGTTCTAGCTATGACCTTGAAGCACCACCCCTAGTGAGGTTTCAGGTAACTGTTACACCTACTTATGACCTTGAAGTACATGCCCCTGGGGCATGGCCACTTGGGACCCTTAAGACCTGGGATGCATATACACAGCTCTCTCTTCCAAGCCTACATTTATTTTTACATACATTGTAAACTGTTTAGAGTTTTATTCCATCTGAATCCATTGTGAATCTGTAATCATTTTTTGACCATTGATTTAAACTGCAGTGTGGCTAGGACTGAAGCAGCAGCCCTGGGAGTCCTGTGCCCACCTCAGCTTCCCAACATGGCAGAGGTATGTTTACTACCAGCTCTGGGGGAACCATGTTCACCACCAGCTCTGGGAAACAATGGGTCCATGCCTCCATCCAGCAACATGTAGCCCAGAAACTTTTTTTTTTTTTTGGTTTGTACTAGCCAAAGCTAAATTCACCATGCAGTGTGCTGCATGGCTTGGAGAAACCTCTGTGTACTGTGGTGGGAATCCTCCATGCTGTAGCTCAAGCCTGCATGCCATAGCTTCTGTGTATCAGTGCTTGCCTGAGAGACACAACTAGGAAGCTGTTTTTAGCTCTATTTTAGAATCTTTTTTTTTTTTTTTTTTTTTTTAAAGCTTTCTCAGATTTGGAGGGAAATTCTTGCTATCACATCTGGGTGCCAAAATGTGGTCAGAAGTTTTCCTGTGTCCTGCCTGGCCTCATAGCTGCTCAGACCCAAGTAAACACACAGAGACTTATTTAATTATGAACTGGATGGCCTATGGCTCAAGCTTCTTGTTTTGTTTTGTTTATTTCTGTCACAGGGTTTCTCTGTGTAGCTTTGCACCCTTCCTGGAACTCGCTTTGGAGACCAGGCTGGCCTCGAACTCACAGAGATCCGCCTGCCTCTGCCTCCCGAGTGCTGGGATTAAAGGCGTGTGCCACCACCGCCCGTCAAGCTTCTTGTTAGCTAGTTCTTATAACTTAACCCATTTCTATTAATCTATAAGTTGCCACATGGCCATGACATTACCGGTCTGCTGGCATCTTGCTGTTCCTTGGGCAGTGGCTCACATCTCCCCTTACTCTCCTTTTTTCTTTCACTCTCTCTCTCTTGGATTTTCCTGCCTGGCTCCATCCTGCCCTGTCAGGCCAATGCATTTTATTTATTAGCCAATGGGAGTAACACATATTCACAGCATACAGAAAGACATCCCACAGCATTCCTGCCTCCTCCTGTTCCACCCTCTGTGCAGGTTTTCCTTTCTCCTTACACGGGTTGTTACTTCTCAGGAAAGCTTTCTCTGACTTCTCAGATATAATCTGCTAGGGCTCTCATGGCATCTTAAACTTCTCATTCTTAGCTCTCATCACAATTTTAACAGCAGAATTAGCAGTATTATTGGAATGTAAGGTACACTGCAGGTCTTGCTTGATTGCTAAGTCTCTAGCACTCAGCATAATCCTTGAATGTGATTGGTCATTTCTTGATCTGAGAGAACATGAGCTAGAGTCAAGGTGGAAGAACCTCAGTATTCCCCTCCCTGCTGTATCCTTGCTTACTAACACCACAGGCACAGTAGGGAGCAGCACCAGGTATAGACAGATTTTTCTTTGGGCTGCCAGCTCACAAAAAAATGACATGGAGACTTATTAACTATGAAAGCTTGACCTTAGCTTAGGCTTGTTTCTGACTAGCTTTTATAACTTAAATTAACTCATTTCTATCAATCTGTATGCTGCCACATGGCTTGTGTCTTTTATCTCTCCTCCTGCATGTCCTGCTACTTCTGCATCTGGCTGGTGACTCTATAGTGCTTAGATTCATCTCCTTTTCTCTCTCTGCCCAGAAGTCCCGCCTAAACTCTCTCTGCCTAGCTATTGGCCATTCAGCTCTTTAGTAACCCAATCAGAAGGCACCTTGGCTAAGACACATCTTCACAGTGTACAAAAAGATTATTCAACAACAACCAGGAGCTGAAGAGACACTTCAAGAGGGAGCTCTGCCTTATCCTAGAGGCTTACAAGGAAGGTCCTGGCTGCCAGACTCAATCTGAAGGATCAAGTTGAAACTTAGTTCCATTGGCACAGACACACATAGGATCAGAAGCACATCTGTGAGCATGCACCCCCCCCCCCCCAACACACACCTGGCTCAACCTGGTGTTCTCCTCTTCCAAGACATTTGACTACCATTGCCTACAACGAGAATGGAGGAGCAGCCTTCTTGCCATCTGTAGAGGAGTTGTCCTTGCTGCTCAGAGAGCATAGTTGCTTTTACTGGGGCTGGGAGTGCAGGACCCAGCTAGATCCTCCAAGGACACAGGAAACCCCCCTTTGTGTGGGGGTGGGGGGTGCTCCCTGCATCTCTGGAAGCCTTGAAGAGGCTCTAGGTCTCTACCTGGATATCTGGTACCCAGGCAGAGATGGCATGTAATACAATGAACCCATCTCCACGGATTCCTTAATGCTTAGGGAGGACATCCTACAATACCTCACAGGGCCACATCTGATTCCCCAGTCTGCAAATACTTGGTTGTAGCTTTCTTACTTTTTGAGGGGGCTCATGGGGCCCAGGCTTCACTCAGTGTAGTAGAGGATGACCTAATTCCTCTGCCTCTACTGTGCCCAGCTGTTTTTTGTTTTTTGTTTTTGTTGCTGTTGTTTTGTTTCTGGTTTGGGATTTGGAGCCTCCACCTCCCAGATGCTGGGCTACCCAACAAGTGGTGTGAGACTTTTGGTTGTTTTGTTTTTCTTATGGAGATCTCTTCTCTTCTCTTCTCTTCTCTTCTCTTCTCTTCTCTTCTCTTCTCTTCTCTTCTCTTCTCTTCTCTTCTCTTCTCTTCTCTTCTCTTCTCTTCTCTTCTCTTCTCTTCTCTTCTCTCTTCTTCTCTTCCCTCCCTTTCCTTCCTCTCCACTCTCCTTCCCTCCCTGGCCCCTCTGTTCCCCTCCCTCCTCCCCTCCCTGCCCCTTCCCCTCCTTTCTGTGTGTGTGTGTGTGTGTGTGTGTGTGTGTGTGTGTGTGTGTGTGTGTGTATGTGTGTTTAGTTATTTGTGTTTGGGTTCCCTACTCCACTTTGAGGCAGTTTCATTTACATCCTAGTTTATAGATGATTTTCAACTTGCTTGTTAGGGACTTGTTGGGTTTAATTTCTGTCAGTGGCAGATTGATAATAAACTTATTTATAGAAGCCTAAAAAACTTTTGATTCTTACTAGACTACTTTAGAGAGCAAGTTTAGGTTAGAAAAATATGACTATTAGGAAAATGCCATTTCCATTTGTAACAAAATTTTCCTAGAGGCCTGCCCTGAGAAGATTCCTCCCAGAGTCCTGGGGAAGATGCTATGTCTGGCATGGGATTATCTGAGAGAAAAGAATCTATGTACACCATGCTCTTACATCCTTTTACTGTATTTCTCTAAGACAAAATTCTATCTACACAGTTTCAATTCTGTCCTGACACTCAGTTCCTCTCAGTACCTACTTTTTCTGTTTTCTCATAATCTTAACTAAACTCCTATGCTTTTGACCTTATCTTCGTCCTCTGTTCCTTCACCCTCCCATCTTTTCTTCCTTGCTCCTTACCCCTGGCCCTGAAAAACTCTACCTTCTTCTCTTTTCTTCAGCCATTCAGCTCTGCCTACCATCTATAGAAATTCTCCTTGTTCTCTTCTCTCTGGCCATGCGGCTCTGCTCACCATCTACAGAAACTGCCTTGTTCTTTCTCTCCTGGCCACTGTACTCTGACCAGGAATCCTGCCCCATCCTTCACTCCACCTCCTTGCAAAACCTCCTTTGTTCTGAGTCAATTGCTCTGGAATGCAGTTTTCTCTGTCTGGGGAAGGGAGGTCTGAGCTTCATTTGCACAAGAAACAAAGCTATGCATCTACAGCCCACCTGTCTCCTAGGCCTTGTAGGGGTGTTAGTTACCTAGTGGATCAGCAATAGGTCTAAGAAGCTAAACTCTTTACCAATATGGCCTAGTAGTATATGGGCACACAAGAACTTCATAGCAGAAGACAGCTGATATATTAAAAATTGAATAACACCAAATATTCCTTGATAAATGGCTTCCTCTAGAAAAATGCCTTGAATTTTCTAGGTATAACTTTAATATACAGCTGGATCTCTATAATATATTCTTGCGGCCTGCTAGACATTTGCTTATAGAAATCATTAGAATTTTCATTACTACTGTTCACTAAAGAAAACAGTTTATAGTTTTTTCCCCCACAAAATAGTTAACTAATTAAATACTTTATGGATCATTTGAAGTGGTTATTGTAGCTATCAAATCTATTAGTAAGTATTTTTTTCATAAACATACTCTTTGCAAAGTGTTAAATTGTTATTTGCTTTTGAAATTGAAGCTATAAAATCCATTATTCTAATTAATTATGTATAAGAATGACTTATAAAACTGCTGAAAGTACAGTTTTAGGACCTTGCTTCTCTCACTCCTCCTCTTCTACCTCCTTTTCAATTTTTTAAATTTTTATTGGTGACCCTGTGTTTTTGCATGACAGAGCATTTATTCACCCATTTATGACAGTATAAGAGTGATCATTGCTATTCCCTTTACCAAAAGGCTCTTAGAATATTGTTTGTGTATATTCTCATCAGTCCCCTGCTCAGTCACTGAAGTGCAGATTTAAAGAAGGGCTCTATACATCCCTTCATTGTTCTGGTTTATTATCTGCAGTGAATGTCCCTCTCTGCCTGACCTGCTGTTCTTAGCCAGCTCTCCTCCCAGCTCTTTCTATTGGTTTGGGATGAGGAAGAGAATGAGGTATGGGAGAAAATTGTTATAGGCATCTTAAGAGTTGGCACATTCATTCTATCTGTTTATCTGTAGCTCAGATTTAGTCTTTTGTTAATGTTATAATTCTATAATAAAAGAGCTGCCACCTACTGTTAATTATTGAGAGTTTTCACATTAATTTCCCTTAATCCCCCAAATATTTAAATTCCTATTATCTAAGTTGAAACAATCAGTGTTGTAATGTACTTTTCGGTTTTACTTAGTAATTTTAGAACATGTGAATCTATTAATATTTGCTCATTAGGAGTAAGCCAATAGTTTCCTAATGCTTTTCTCTGTTATACACTGGGAAGAGAAAAAATTTTTTCATGGATATAATACAGGTTCACTAGAGGCAGTTATTTCTCTCTCTGCAGGAGGCAGCATACTGTTTTATAATACCCTAACTAGAGTGGATTACAGAAGTACCTAGCATGTTCTCCTTCCTTCAACAGGACTAGTTTAAACACTTTGGAGCGTCCCATTATGCCACTGATGAAATACCTCATTTCATTTTTGAAGAGTTTAGACTGGGCTGCCTGCCAAGCAATAGTATATAATAGGAATGGTAACTGCCTTCAGGCATGCGCTTAAGCAAATGGAGGAATTTACTTTTCAGTGTCTTCCAAGGTCTACGAGGATGCACACTTATTTATCCCAAGAGTATGGATTTCACACGTGTTTGTTCAGAGGTGTGACTCTGGAGGAAAACACTTATTGGTAAGTATGATATTATATTATATTACATTTTAGAAAAAAATATGTTTAGAAATTAATTCTTTTCTTTTTTCTCTTCTTTATTTTTTTTAAGCAGTGAGGAGATCTCTTAGTCTCTGCTGGTTTCTTAACAGTGGACAGTCCCAGATGTTGAAGTCAGCCCAACAAGAGAAAAACCTAAATCCTGATAAGAGTTGAGGATTTTTCAAAATTAAATGCAAAATAGTTGGGGCAAATGTTGCTGCGAGAGTCAAGGTTAAGTCATATAGTAAGAAGACAAAGCCGGAAATTCTTCCTGTTTTACTTTGCATGCACTTTGCCTCTGTGCAAACCCAGGACATAATGACGTTAGGCGCCAGGAAGCAGCTCTTGGAACTTAAAACAACAACCCATGTGAACTGGAATGCACATCGTAGCTCTCACCACTTATTTGATTACAAAGCCCTTTCTGTTTCTAAATAAAAGCTATGCCTTTCAAACCTGTAAGTCTCTATATTGGCTGCTCAGATTTTTTTAAATGTGTTCTCCAGATCCCAAATTGTTTGTATGGAATGAATATTTATTCTGGAAACAGCAAAGCAAGGGTGATAGGAAGGTTGGTTTCAGAGACTGATTATATCCTCTGCCTTAACATGCCTTTTCTTTTTCTCTCAGCCAAAGACTCTTAAGATATGGGGCTTTATGGGAGTTAACCATATTGCATAAACATTTGCCATAGCAAAAGTCACTGTGAGATTTCCCTCACTGCACCATGAGGCTTAGCGTTGGTGTGAGCCATGTCTTAATGGTGAATGGACATGTGGGATCTGTGAGGAAGAAGTCAGTATGCAGAAGAGATTTGGTGGGTTGTAGGGTATTTGCTCAATGATCAGGCACAAACACTTAATTGCTCTGGTGGTCCTTCTGCTGGAGTATTAGGTATGTTATTTCCACCTGATGACTGGCATCTGTTTCACTGCACTAAATGAAGCAGGGACCATGGGCACAGTATATAAATAGTGGTGACAGTTGTTGGAGTGGAGCATAGCAAGAGCAGCTTTGTATGGACATAATTGAAAGAAGAGTGAGAATGTGTACCGGTATGTTTGGCCTTACCTTCTGTCTGATTCTGCCAGTCCCTAATCTTTAGGACCTACCTCAAAATTTCTTGACACTACCTTTTAGGAGCTGTTGAAAGTAAGTAGGAAGAGAGAGAAGACCCAGAGCAGAAAGTTCTATCCTGAATGCATGCTGTGTGGTCAGAGTCAGAGTTACAGTGGGCCAACACATAAGAGTCCTCACAGTCATAAAAAAAAAATTCTCTTTCTAGGAGAGGTAGACCACCCTCAGAGGGCTGTACTACATGTTGGGTGATAGCTTAAGCCTTTCCCAGGGCTGATGAACTGGGGGTGAATGTGTTAGGGAACATGATATTTGCATATTCATAAGTATGTCCTTTTTAAGAGTAGAATGTATTAACATTTCCTTTTGAAGTGGTTTAAAATAGGACTGTTGAGGAAGACTCATTTTAAAAATGGTATTAGAGTACAGGCTTACAAGAGGTCAGGGAGCCACCATGTGGAAATCTGGGCAAAGGAGGATTTGTGAGCAGATTCTGGAAGTCACCAAAACAACTTGGACTCTGAGTGAGAAGGAAAGCCATAGGGGGATCCGAGCAGAAAGGAGCATAGTCTGAGTTAATTCTTGAGAGAATCTCTCCGGTTCTTGAAGATAAGAGAGGGGCAATGATGAATCAGACTAGATAAAGATTATTTGAATCATTTAAGCTGGAGTTGATGGTGGTTTGGACTAGGGTAATAGTGGGAGAGGTGATAAGTTAGATTACACATCTGTTTTGTAGGTAGATCCTTTTGATGGGTCAAGTGAGGTAAAAAGGGGAGCTAAGGATGACCTTGAAGTTTGTAGACTAAGAAGCTTGTGAAAACAGTTGTCATTTACTAACAGAGAGGAAGAAGGTGACAGGAAGCATAGGTTTTAGGACAAGACCAGTGAAGATGTAGGCAAGGTGCTGTTCCTTCTATGAACTCAAGGGTAGTGTAGAGAAAGGTACTGGATGTACAGTAGTCATTATTTAAATGGTCATTTGCATAATAAGTTAGTAAATTGTACAAATAAAAGCTGTTTAAATGATTTAAATTTGTATGATGGTCATGTTGTAACTGACTTTTATTATATAAGGAAATAATGCAGAAAGGGTAGTTTTCCTAAGATCACAAAAACTTAACTTTATAAGTATCATGACGTTCTGATAACTTTGCTCTGCTAGTCACAAAACTGACATATAAGTGAAGTTATCACAATTTATATAATTGAGCAAAAAAAAAAAAAATTCTTCTCTGCCTTTACATTTTACAGACACCCCTAAAACCAACAGGCTTGTAGAGAAGTAGTTATCTCAATATTTGATAAGGCTTCCTTAGTTTATTTTTCAGCCTTTGATGTATTAAAAGTGTATATTTTAATATAGGCTTTAAATTTGAATATGCATGTTCAAATTTTTAAATGGCTATGAATATAATTTATTATTTAGAAACATTCTTATATTTAAGAAACGCCCTTAAATTGTTTACTTCATGGTAATTTATTCTCTGATCAGTTGTATCAAGGGAAAAGAAACTGCATTTACACTTTTTTTTTTGAGATAGGGTCTCACTGTGTAGCTCTTGCAGGCCTGAATCCCCTCTGTAGATCAGGATGGCCTGGAACTCACAGAGAGATCCTCTGCCTCCCAGTGATGGGATTAAAAGTATGTGCCACCACACCTGGCCATTTGTACATTCTTAAGTATTTCCCTTCTTACATGAGAATGTATAATGTTTGTTTATTTTAGATTTGTTCTATTTTTAATTATGTGTAGCCTTGTGTATCTGTCCAGAGGGATGTGCATATGAATGGGGTTATCTGCAGAGGCAAGAAGGATTCATTAGATCCTTGGAGCTAGAGTCACAGGCAGTTAAGAGCTGCCTGACCTGGGTGCTGGTTGAATTGAATTCAGATCCTCTGCCAAAGCAGTACAAGCTCTTAGTCATTGAGTTATCTCTTCAACCTTTATGATGTTTATTTTTGAAACAGAAATGCAGGAATGAGAAGACACACCATTGAGCTTTGACGTTATTGTGCTCAGTAGGATGACATCTGCATATTGCTATTAGCAGTGTAAAAGTTCAAATCCACCAAAACCACCTACTCTGGAAATCATCCCAAATTCCTCATATACTTACTGTCAGCACATACTAACTGAATGTAATTTTAAATCATGCTCTAACATCTGTTCTTCTTCATTTTAAATAATTTTGTCTAAAATATTTAAGATTTCAGTAATAAGTTCAAATAAAATTTTAAATAAGAAAAACAAACCACCTACTCTGTTCTTTAAAATTTTACATGTGGTTTATCATTTTCATCCAGTAAAGCAAAAGAATGTTATTTGTTGTATAAATTCTTAAAACATTTAAGATTTCTTAAGAAATTTGTCATTGAATAAATATTAGGGATGGTTTAATATGGTCCTCTTAAGTAATAAGAGGTGCATCCTTAAAGGTTGTATTTAGTGATTTGTGGAGTATGACTGTTCACTTTCTGTAACCTTGGCTCTTTTAAGCATTACCCTTCTGACCTCTCATCTCAATAAATAGCTAATTCTTTCTGATCACACAGGAAGTCCTGCATGTTGCAAGCGTGGAAATGCAGCTAACAGCTGCAGTGTCATTTCTGACCATTCTGCAGGAAGAATCAATGTCAGTCCACACCTATGCACACTCCTTCCTGCAAGTCATTCTCCTGCACCTGGAGCACAGGGACACAGGTCAGGGCCGAGCATACTTAATTACATTCCTGTTTATGGTATCTAGCAAATGGCTGTGGTTCATTTGCCATCTGTGGACCTAATGAAAATAGCTGAGATCTCTCTAAGAAATACCCCTGGGAGCGAGAACACACTAGTTTCTCGGGGTTATTATTTCCTTAGATGTTTTTCTTTACATTTATGTTCATGGGGTTATCCTATAGTGAAAACAGAATACCTTGAGTTAGAATTATCCCCTTTAAATTATTTTTCAGTGTTTAAAATTTTCTAAAGTTAGTCAAGACAAAAGCTGTGGAAAATGTCTTAGAATAGTAATAATACTAATTCTTCTTATTTTGTAATAAAATGTGATTGCGACTGGTAGTGGATAAGTTGAGAGTGCACTTGCACCTGAGATGTTTAATCCGGCGTGTTGTGTCTTTGCCCATTAGGTGTCAGCAATGCATGGCTGGAAACACTTCTCTCTGCAATAGAATTATTACCAAAAGAAACTCTGAGGCATGAGGTAATACTGTGTTTTTTCTTCTCTCTCTCTTTCTTTTTTAAGGAATAAGATTGTTTTCCATTGTGAAAGCAACATAACTCAGAAAATGTAAGGAAGAAAAATAATTTATACTTCTGTAGTTGGCTGCTTTTAAGTTTTTGATATATGTCCTTCAGATTTCCCCCTCTGTGTGGTTTGCTGCTTGTCATGTCAGTAATCATATTGAATCTGAGAGTGGTCACTTTCCACTGAACGTTATTTCCTGTGTGTAGTTGCAAATTATTTTACTTGTTACATGCTAGAAGCCATTTTCAGCCTTAAATTTTACTATCAAAGCATCTCTGTAGAGCTTTTCTGATAGTTTTTTAACTGTGGCATCCACAAAGGTGGTATCACCTGGTGAAATGTAGTTACCTTGAGTTTTTATTAAAAATAGTGTTCCACTGAGCATGTGACTTAGTTGGTAGACTGCTTGCCTAGTGTGCACAGAAGCCTGGCTTTGATCCCCAGGTTCATATACCTGCAGTCCTGGCACTCAGAAGGCAAAGGTAGGAAGATTAGGAGTTCAAGGTCCTCCTTGGCTATATTGTGAATTTGAGGTCAGCCTGGGTTACATGAGACCCTGCCTCAAAA
This sequence comes from Peromyscus maniculatus bairdii, assembly GCF_049852395.1. Classification (NCBI taxonomy): domain Eukaryota; kingdom Metazoa; phylum Chordata; class Mammalia; order Rodentia; family Cricetidae; genus Peromyscus; species Peromyscus maniculatus. Next base: position 75,037,629 of record NC_134865.1, read on the forward strand.
TCAACAACAAAAATGGTGTTCCTGCTTAATTTGATAGGCTAAAGGCATGACTACATTTTAATTGGAAATTTTAAATTATACTGTTGACTGTTTTGTCATATATTGTATCAAATTAGTTGTACTTTTTTTTGAGACAGGGTTTCTGTGTGTCCCAGTCCTGGCTGTTCTAGAACTCACTCTGTAGCCCAGGCTGGCGCTGAATTCACTGAGATCCACTTGCCTCTGTGTGGGGTGTTTACCCACCAGCCCCACAGCTCCCCAGAGTTCTCTTGAGTGCGAGCAGCAGGAAATATTAGATAGAAGGATTAATTGCGGAGATAAACAGATAGAAAATACAGGATAGCCTCGAGAGGGCCTGGAACCTATTCCAACAGGCCCCGACTGTCTCTGCCCCAGGGTTTTTATAGAGACGCCAAGAGGTGGAACAAAAGACCTCCTCCCCCAGCACAGCCAAGTGCAGACCATCTCAGACAACTGCACTCGAGCCCGTGGTCCTAATCATCCTCTATGTGGGCCTGCTGGGTAAGCCACGAGGAACCCGAAACTGGGCTCCCATACCTCTGCATCCCGAGTGCTGGGATTAAAGGCTTGCGCCACTACCTCCCAGTATCTTTTATTTATTATTTTTTTTTACTTGTACTTATTCTTTAGAAATTATCTGATCATGGGGCTGGAGAAATGGCTCAGAGGTTAAGAGCTCCTACTGTTCTTCCAGAGGTCCTGAGTTCAATTCCCAGTAACCACATGGGGGCTCACAACCATCTGTGATGAGATCTGGTGCCCTCTTCTGGCCTGCGGACATACATGCAGGGAGAACACTGCATAATAAATAAATAAATCTTTTTAAAAAAAGAAATTATCTGATCTTATTCTTTAAGCACTATTTACATATTCCATCTCTCTACCATCTTTTGTTACATTTGTACATATTTGTATAAGATTATTCGCAGTTGGTTATTTGCCTTTTAATTTCCAGTGTGGTTCATTCAGTCCCTCTTGAAAGATTTTATTATAAATTAAGATGACAGGCTAGAAAAAATGGGCAGCAAATCTGTCTTCTAGACATCTTGAACATTATCCCTGTATATATTTCTTTGCACACATACCATGGCAAAAAGTTATTCATTGAAATACCCTCCACTGATTTTATTGTGTCTTTGTCCTTATTATAGTTTGTCATTCTGTCACAACACCAGAATGCTCTTTAAAATGGCAAGTTTTATCCAGTTATAAGAATGTGTACCTGATGACAAGTAGCTGGCCATCACACATATTGCACTGAGCACAATGTAGAGATGTGCTCTTTGTGTTTTTGAAGAGCAGTGTGAATGTGAATGAGGCAATTGCTACTCAAGAGTGCTCAGCATTTCTTGCATGTGATCTTTGATAGAATCCTTGGGATGAGAAATAGCAAGGTTAAAAATTAAAGAGTTGGTGCTAGAATAACAGACCACTATTCATAATTCTTTGCAGTGTGCCATGCTAACGAATGTTTGAGTGCCTAGTAGATGCATAATATAGCACCAGACTTTGGTTATTATGTTCAAGTAACAGAATTCCTAAATAGATTTTTCTCTATTTTTAGGATAAATATAAAACTCCCTCTGAAAAAAAGTTCAGAGTATCTGGTAACTAATTTGCTTTTCTCTGTTAAAAATGTGTTTTCAAAATTATCTTTTTTTTTTTTTTTTTGGTTTTTCGAGACAGGGTTTCTCTGTGTAGCTTTGCGCCTTTTCCTGGAACTCACTTGGTAGCCCAGGCTGGCCTCGAACTCACAGAGATCCGCCTGGCTCTGCCTCCCGAGTGCTGGGATTAAAGGCGTGCGCCACCACCGCCCGGCTCAAAATTATCTTGATATGCACGCAGATCACTGCAGTGTTTGCCATGAGCTTTACTCCAGCGCTTTCTCCTAATTGGTTTTAGTTGCGTAGTTTGACATCTTTTCCTTAGCCAAGAAGACAAAGAAAGTGCTCTGAGTTAAGAATGACCATGTATCTCAATTGTAATGTATGTTATTTAAAAGAGTTTAAAACATGAAAACATGCCGGGCGGTGGTGGCGCACGCCTTTAATCCCAGCACTCGGGAGGCAGAGGCAGGCGGATCTCTGTGAGTTCGAGGCCAGCCTGGGCTACCAAGTGAGCTCCAGGAAAGGCGCAAAGCTACACAGAGAAACCCTGTCTCGAAAAACCAAAAAAAAAAAAAAAAAAAAAAAAACATGAAAACATTCTTTGAAGAAGTTGATGTTAGTGACAAGAATGTATAATACTTCCTACATTTATTCTCTAAATTGTTTCCTTTTAGATTCTCAATCCACTTGTTTCCAAGGCACAACTTTCTCAAACTGTCCAGTCGCGTTTAGTTAGCTGTAAAATTTTAGGAAAACTAACCAATAAATTTGATGCCCATAGGTAAGTATGTATGTATAATTTTTGTCTCTTTTATCAAATTAAAATGATTTAAAATATGTAATGGCTGTATCAACAATGATTACTTTTGTGTTATTCTACATTACTCACAAACTTAACCATTTTAGCTGTATAGACTTCTTTGACAGAAATCTACTTACTGGAAGCATTTCTTCTCAGTTTCATGGATTTTCAAGATCAAGTCTTCCCAATCTCATACAATGTTTTCTTGTGAAGATAAAATAGCATTATCTTGGGACTTCCAAAATTGGTAAACATGACATAAAGATAGGATCTCTTACATCACCATTATGAATTCCTTATTTTGAATAATTTCATAACAGAACATGTCTACAGTGTACATGCTGCTCTCTACCTAGATAACAAATGACACATATTCACACTTGGTGTGTTATAACATGAGAGTAAACATCAAAGCAGAAGTATATTTTGACTGACAGTTGCCAGAGTCAGACATTTCATTACTAAAGCCTTTTGAATTAGCTATTGGCATTTAACTGCTGGGACAGATACTGTTATAAGTTACAAGTAACTGATAGTAACATTCCAATTTAATAACACATGTAAAAATGCATTATAAACTGGTAAACCTAATGTTAAAGTATATGGTTAATAAGGCAAGTTATGATTTTAAAGAATATTTTAATATTATTCTTTAACAATGTCACACACACACACACACACACACACACACACACACACACACACAGCATATCTAACCCAAATGCCCCTTTACTCCCATTAAGCTCCTCCAGATACTTCCCTTCCCACTTTCATGTCCTCTTTCTCTTCTTTTTAAAAAATGATTTACCAATCAGTGCTGCCTGCATGCATATGGATGTAGGGCAACCTACCCCCAACCCTGGAGAAAAGCAACCCCCACATAGCTATTAGTTGCCAGTAGCTCCTCAGCTAGGAGTAGAACTTCATGTGTCCTTTTCCCGTCCATGCTGGACTGTCAACTATATTCCTGATTTGTCCTTATGCCAGCAACCACAGCTGCTGTAAATTAACGTGGACAACAGCCATGCCATATCCAGAAGACAGAATTTCACAGCATGTCTCTCCATCTGTGTTTCTCACATTCTTTCTGAGCTCTCTTTCTCAGTGGTCCCTGATTCTTGTAGGGCTGGCCAATTTAGGGTTGAATACTCAGTGGGCACTTACTCTCAGCACTTGGACTAGATGTGAATCTTTGTGCTGACTTCTCCTACCACCAAAAGAAGCATTATTTTTAGTTGAGAGCCACACTAATGTATGAGAATACATAAATACTTATAGGCATTTTGACAACTGTTCATTTAGCAGAACAACTGTGGTGAGTTTCTACCTAAGGCCTATACCCTCCCTAGCTGTGGGCTTTTGACCAGACTTACAGCAATAGACATGGATTCCATCCCATGGAACAGAACTAAAACCCAATCAGAAAGTAGTTCCTTACTACCATAACAGTCATGCCACTTTTGTACCAGTAGTCACATCTTGCCTCACAGTATTGTGGCATGCAAGATCAACCACTGGATAATTCTATTGATAACTTTTCTCTACTGGTCACCTACATTGTACCTTCTGGAACCATGAAAGCTAGCCAGCAGGGTAGAAGTTTTCATGTCAGTTATGGCTTGTTCTCTCTATGTCCTTCAACTAAAGTATGTTGTGTCTTAAGTAATAGGGTCTTACTATATAATTACATGGGAAGCCAAGAATTTCACTAGTAGAGAGATATCCCACATCTGGCACCAATATTTTAATTTAATAACCCATGTCTTCTTTGGAAAGAAATATTGTATACCCATGCAGGGTTCTGCCATTCAAACTCCTTTATAAAAAAATTGTACCTTAAAAATTACCTGACAAAGCAGTAGTTTTCCTTAAAGCTTTTCCATATACCTTAGTTTTGGTTAACCCACTGTCTCAGTCAATGTTCTGTTGCTGTGAAGAGATGCCATGACTACGGTAACTCTTACAAAAGTAAGCATTTAATTGGGGTTCACTTCTAGTTTCAGAGGTTTAATATATTATTATTATGGTGGGGAGCATGGATGCAAGCAGGAAGACATGGTGCTAGGGAGGTAGCTCAGAGTTCTTCACCCAGGTTTGCAGGCAGCAGGAAGAGAGAGAGAGACAATGGTCCTGTCTTGAGATTTTGAAACCACAAAGCACATTGCCAGTGCCACACTTCCTCTAAAAGGCCACACCTCTTTTTTTTTTTTTTTTTTTTTTTTTTTTTTTTTTTTTTTTTTTTTTTTTTTGGTTTTTCGAGACAGGGTTTCTCTGTGTAGCTTTGCGCCTTTTCCTGGAACTCACTTGGTAGCCCAGGCTGGCCTCGAACTCACAGAGATCCGCCTGGCTCTGCCTCCCGAGTGCTGGGATTAAAGGCGTGCGCCACCACCGCCCGGCCATTCCCTGATGACTAAGCATTCAAATATATGAGCCTGTGGGGGTCATTTTTACTCAGACTACCACACTCACTCTCCACTTCATTTCTCCCTCCATTCTCCTGCTTTAATCCCTGCTCAAACCTTTAATTCCCAATATTTCCCCTGTACTATTTTCATATCGTAAGTACTCTCCTATCCCCTCCCTCAAAGCCTCTTCCTCCCACCATCTCACGTGCCCTTTCTGGCTTCCTGATTTCTACAGACACTCCATATTAAACATACAAATCTAAAAATTCAAAAATGTTATCTCTCATATGTGGTAATTTGAAATTTTGAGAATTATTTGAAAATATTAGTAAAAAAATGTTCATTCATTTACATGTGTGTGTGTGTGTTTTTTAATCTGTCTTCCTCAGCATTAAAAGAGAAATACTTCCCCTGGTAAAATCACTCTGTCAAGATGTGGAATATGAAGTTCGATCTTGTATGTGTCGGCAGTTAGAAAATATAGCTCAGGGCATTGGGTAAGTATATTTCCAAGTCCTTATGCCACACAGTCTTATTTCCAGATTGTGAGACAGGCATATCCTGCTCATGTATTCCATGAAAGTGTGCTATTCATTTCTTTATGTGCTTTCTCCAAATGATCATAGCAGGCCTCTCCTAATATGTCTACAGCAAGAGAGATAAGAGGGGATGTGTTTAGAATGGCAGTAGATATTCAATTAACATCAGTTTCTTTCTTTCTCACCCTGGTTATTCAGTTATAGTTCTAAGCAACCAGGTCCAACTAGGGACCATGTCCCAACAGAAACCTTATCTGGACTATAGTTGAAAATTTCTTTTGGATGACCTTAACCTGGCTATATTTTTAAGTGTTTTAGGTGGGTTTACTGTCATTGAAGTGTGTCCCTATGCAATTCCAAGCTCTGTGTGCTCCTGGATTTGTGGTTCTTCTTGCCCTTTGGGGACATACTGTTCAGGAAGTAGAGACCTAGGATAGGCAGTCCACCCTCTGCTTAAAATTAGCTCCCAGGTCAGGGTACAAGTATAGTATTAAAGGAAATATCTAAAAAACCAACTTGGGAAGTGATTTTTGTTTTAAGGATTCTAAAGTTAGTTGAGAAACATTGGTGTTTTATTTTTAGTAGATACTGCATTGATTTCATCTGTTATTGTTTTTCACAGATAAGGACAGTGAGCTTATGGTAATGGTGGCTTTGGAAAGCTTTAGGATATCACTGACAGAATCAGGACATAGTTATATACTTTGTGTTATGTCTGCTAATCAGTTCTTTTGTTTTGATCTCAAAACTATTTTCTGATAAGTCTTTTGAGGCTACATTATTGTTGGATCACTATGGACTATAATTAACCCAGTCTCATCTAAACCTATGCTTATGAATCAGAATCAGAATTTGATTTTTTTTTTTTACCACCTGACTTTTTTTTCTTGTTTAAAAAATGGGAAGGCCAAGTTTCTTAGTTATGGTTCTGTTGCTGTGAAGTGATACCATGAGCAACTTATAAAAGGAGGCATTTGGCTGGAGGCTTTCACAGTTTCAGAGGGTTAGTTAATAGTCATCATGGTGGGAAGCAGACAAGCATGGCACTGGAGCAGTAGCTGAGAGCTTTACATCCTGATCCACAGGCAGCAGGCAGAGGGAGAAAGAGAGGAAGGGCGAGAGAGACAGAGACAGAGAGAGACTGGGTCTGATGTGGCCTTCTCTAACAAGGCCACATCTCCTAGTCCTTCCCAAGCAGTTCCAACTGGTGACCAAGCATTCAAACAGAACCAAACCACCACACCAAGTACGTTCAAATTTTGGGATTTTTTAAAAAGGATTAATTTATGAAAATAAAATTACAGAGAATATACCAACTTCAGTAGATTAGAATCTTTTAATGAACCAATTTTATTGACCACATATGCATATTTATTTGCTGCTGAGTTCTTTTGTCTTATTACAAATGTAATTACAGGACTTTTCATGGTCCTGATAACTGAAAGGTAAAGGTACCTTATATCTAGTTGTGTCAGTCAGCTTTCCATTGTTTTAACAGATGCTGGAACAGCTTATGGGGAGAAAAGGTGTATTTGAGTCATCATTTAGAGGTTTTTCCTCTTGCTTTTGGGTCTCTAGGGAGACAGCACATCATGGTGTGTAACACAAATCTTAAAAGAGGTCTTATTAATTAAAAACAAACCCAGAGTCAGGTATTGGGGTGAATGCGAACGATCAGAGAAACAGAACAAACCACAGCTAACCTTACCTCGATAACTTCTCAGCTGATCCTGTTTCCTCAAACTGGAAGCCTCTTGAGTCCTCATCTGAATGAACCTCAGCTGAACTGCTGTTGAAAGCCTAAAAACTTAAAAGCCTAGTTCCTGGTTTTCATGCCATATATACCTTTCTGCTTCCTGCCATCACTTCCTGGGATTAAAGGTTTGTGCCACCATGCCTGGCTCAGTTTCCAGTGTGGCCTTGAAATCACAGAGATCTCCATAGATCTCTGCCTCTGGAATGCTAGGATTAAAGGCATGTGCTACCACTGCCTAACCTTTATGATTAATATAGTGGCTGTTCTGTTCTCTGACTCCCAGATAAGTTTATTGGGGTGCACAATATATCAACCACAATGGTGGAAAGTGGTGGAGCACAGCCATTACTTCTTGACCAGTAAACAAAAATAAGGAAGAAGAAGGGGCATTCTGTTTCCAGGGCATGTCTCCAGTGTCTGAAAAACTCCCAGTATTCCCTATGTCTTAAAGTTCCCATTGCCTTCTTATAAGAATAATAATAAAAAAACCAACAAAACAAAACTGGTTTTGGCTCTAATGAAAAGAGAAAATTAATTCTCTCCTTAACATTTAAAGTTATTTAAATTCTCACTAATACAATGTGGCTGAAGATTTAATGAGGTGACATTCTTGAGATGAAAAAGCTGTGAGAGTGAAAGTTTAAATAAAGTTAAAATTAACTTTATTAAAAATTAAAATAGAATTGAAAATTCAAATACATAGTGAATAGTTGTACACCATCACTCTCCGAGTTCAGAAGAGAGAGATGAATGTATGAATTGCTTAGAGGTATACTGTTAGATGTGTGGTCGGGGAGGAACTATCTACCACATGGTCCACTGAGGTTCAAGATGATGCCCCATCATACAACAAATGCAGTAATTATAGACAGCATAGAAGAAAATTTCATTCCAGACTCGTGTGAGGAAACTGAAGGAACTATCTTCTGTTTGTTTGTTTGATTGATTGATTCATCTATCTATCTATCTATCTATCTATCTATCTATCTATCTATCTATCTATCTATCTATCTATCTATCTATCTATCTATTCTGACAGGGTCTCACTATGTAGCCTTTGCTGGCCTGGAATTCACTATGCAAACCAGGCTGGCCCCAAACTCAGAGATTCACCTGTCTTTGCCTCCCCAGTGTTGGGATTAAAGGTGTATGCTACCCCTCCCAGCTTTTAATCTGTTTTTTTTTTTTTGAGATTTATTCATTTGTTTATTAATTTATTTGTTTTTTTTGTTTTTTGTTTTTAGTTGGTCTCACTGCTGGCATGGAACTTAGTTTATAGACTATGCTGGCCTTGAACTCACAGAGATCCACCTGCCTCTGCTATTTTTTTAAAAAACTTTGTCAATATAATATACTGGATATGATTTATGCTGTCTTCCATATTGCATCTAGGAAAGCTGGCTATCTGTTAAGACTTTCTTTACCCAGTCTGGACCCCGGCATCAGTAGGAGTGAAGTGCTGTGTGCTGCTCATCACTATGTTCTAAACGTTAGTTCGTCTCTAAAAGCATCTTTCAGACCTTATTCTTTTTGTGGACTATCCAGTGCTGTCTGTCATTCTTCTGTGGGAAAACTAATTATTGTTATGTTGTACTTCAGATGATTAGAAAAATAACATATGTCCCCAATTTTAGATCAAATGATTTTGCTTGAATTTTGACAAATACTTCTAATAAATTTTTTTATTTAGCTGGATCATTTCCTGAAGTTTCTTTAAAATAGAAAATGATATAATTTATAAAGCTTAATATAATGTCCTAGTCATTAAAATTTCTATAGCTAACAGTAGTTTACAGGAGAAATTAGAATTGGTTTAATCATATTACTAGTATTTCTTTATTTAAATATTTTTAATTCTTTGAGAGTTTCACGCAATGTATTTTAATTATATTTCCTCACCACCCCCCACCACTTCTCCCATATCTACCCTGTACTTCTTACACCCATGGCTGCTTTCCTAACCAGATGGCATGCTCGGGGACTAGAGTGGGGCGCTGGGACCAGCTGGGCTAATCACTTGCTTTCACTGGACTCTGCTGCAGGTTTGCTGATCTGACTTACTCTCCTCTACTGCTTATTGTGCAGGACAGAACTGACAAAGAGTGTGGTGCTCCCCGAGTTAATAGAACTCTCTGGGGACGAGAGTGGCAGTGTGCGGCTTGCTGCTTTTGAAACCTTGGTTAACATGCTTGACATGTTTGATACAGGTAAATCTGCATGTGCACACATCTTTATTTCTGAAAGACTGTTTCCCAGTTTTATATTACTAATAAGGAGCAAAGAATGATTCGGCATTTTTTGTTCAGAATTTTATGATTCTTCCCTTTTGATGTCTTCCATGCTTCTACTCTTACCCTCCTGGAATCTTGTGCTGCTGTATATTTCTATCTTCAAAACTTAACTGACATGTAGAAGTTGAATTTGTCTTGAGAAGTAGCCCTTAACTTCCTCAACTAACTGATGTTAAGTCCTGATTGTAACATGTCTAAATGATTATAACATGATTATAACACGCCTAAATGAATTCTTTTTTAATAATATTTTAATGCCAGAAATCTGGTCACGGGAGGAGAAATTTGGAGTAGATAATGCAGTGGGAATGTGTAAGAAGGCATTTCTTGTTCCTCTGCAAACCAAGCCACAGAACAGCTAGCTAGCTGCCCTACCAAGTGTGTGCCCAGGCCTAGATTGGTGTCTAGTCCTGCACGAGTAGTTCATTTGTGTATGTTAGCCACCAGGACAAGGTAACACTTGGAGGGCTAAATGTCAGGACTGAGGGGTGAAAGTCAGTTGTGTAATTAGGACTGGATTCACTGGGACTATCAACATTTTGTCTGAACTGAGAGGACCTCTGAAGATTATTGCAGTATAGACAACGTTATTTCAGAATGATCATTGAGGTAATATGATAAATCACAGGAGCAAAACTGCACATAATTAAATGAATCTTCTTACCTCTAATATTGGGGGCACCAGCAGGATCCAGACTGGAAATGTTGCCCTTGGTCTTTTCCCCTTCACTGCATGGGGTTCCGTTGTCGCAGACCTTCCTTTATTTCCTCCTGCTCTTCTCCTGGTGCTCCGACTCCAGCACCTCTCTGGCCTTTCATGTCCACTTTCCTCTCCTGATTTGCCTCTAGTTTTCTTTTTTCCCTTCTCTATTTTTGTCCTATATGACTTCTAGGCTTCTTGTAGTGTCCGGTTCAAATATATTTTCCTCTCATCTTTTCAAATTCCTTACATGAGAGCTTAGAAGGTTATTTGGAAGCTCACTCAATCCTGTGTGTTGTGCTAAAGTTTATTGGAACTTAACTATGTTCACTTGTGTATATATTGTGTGTAGCTATTTTGGTGCTATGGGGACAGAGCTGGATGGTTAGAACAAATAACCTGCAAAATCTAGATCATCTATGAAACCTGCTTTCAGACCCCTGCCTATGCCACTCTTTAAAATGGTGACCTCATTGACTCATCATTTTGTGTGTTTAGTTTCTTTGCTGGTTTGTTCTTTAAGTTCTAAGACCATTTATTATTCTTCATCTAACAAAGCTTCTCCCTCTTCATATAATGCTTGCTTTGTTAAGCAGTCAATATTGTATGAATTTCATTTGATAACAACTGAAGATAAGGCCCTGAATTGGGATGTAATAGCAGTTGTAATAGCAGTAACAGTCCTGCCCCTGTTACAGCTTCTTACTCATAAGTACTGATGCACGTCTGATAGCTTAATCAAACTGTGGGGGTTTTCAAGAGTGCCTGGAAGGGAGACTTAAATATTGCTAATCTGTCAGCAGCATATGACCTAAGTAGATATACTTAAAGAATGGGTCAACTTCTAAGAGCCATCTAATTTTATGCTAAGTAAGAACATAAAATTAAGTAGACAGGTTACATTTCAAGTTGACTTTGATTTAAAAAAAAAATAGTTAAGTGTGTCATGGGATGAATGAAAGAGAGAATTAGAAGTTTCCTGGGCCTGCCATCTTTCTACTTAAATTGAAAATGTTAGAACTCTTCTGGTGGTTCAGACTCAAGATCTCAGTCACCTTATTGTTTTAATTGTGATGACCCTATCTTCATTCCTCAGTGGCTCCTTAGAAGTCCAAACTTAAAGTTTCTGGTGATCTCACCCCTTGTCGCCAGTCCTTCCTGTCACTGTTATCAAATATTTCTATCGTTGTTAGTCCAACATAGACGTGTTTCTTCTGGAGGGTATATGTGTGTTAGTTTCCACATGGTAACGTGAGCAACTAGCTCTAAACTATATGTTGTTTTGTTTTGTCTTTCAGATGACAGAAGTCAAACTATACTTCCCTTAGTGAAATCATTCTGTGAAAAATCTTTCAAAGCAGATGAATCAATTCTTATTTCTTTATCTTTTCATTTAGGAAAGCTATGCCATGGACTCTATGGTATGTTACACAGGGCTTGCAAGACTAGTTGTTTTTCTCTCCTGCTCCTACTCACTTCAGTCAGCTCTTTACGCGGAGCACTTGTTCTCAAGTGTGTGAAGTTTTATGGTAATGTAATTTAGAACACATCTAGAAATGACATTTTCATGGACGGAACCTTGTTTGAAAGAGTCAAATAAGCATAGCCCTTGGAATTACTGGGCATTTTGTATCTTTAAGTTGGAGTGTGCTAATAGGAGGTCAGGTATGTTAACTGCTGGTGTGTAGTGAGAATAACATTAAAGCCATTTTTCAAATAATAAATATAGCATGTGACTAGTTCAGCTTAGAATGTAGACCAATACCCAAGAGTTGAGGTATTTGAGCATATTCTTAGCTTACTGTAACCATGTAAGAATTAAGCTCTTATCTAGCATAGTAATATACTTTATGTGGATTGCAGACATCTGGTAATTAAAAAGTATTTTATAATATTCAGCAGATTCTTAGTGCTAAGAGAACTGGAACTGTTCTGTTAATTAATAGTATTTCTAGTCACTTTGACATCATCCAGGCTAGGTGCTTAGGTTCCTTCTCTGTAGTTACATGTGCATTTTTCCTGCAGATTTTAAAACATTTACCATAAATAAACAACAGTATTATAAGTACAGTCCTGATGATGATGATATCTTAGTTCTCCACAAGCTGTGTGACTAATGTAGACATGATTCTTGTTTTCTGTAGTTTGCATTTTTAAAATTAAAATATTATTAAAGTAAGCACAAGGTGAAACAATATGACCTGTTAGCTTTCTTTAGAGTAGTTCTTTTCTCATTGCTATAATTATGAACCATCTGTAACCATTATCCTAAAGATTTTGTTCTACATATGTTTTTATTGCACTTTAAATTTCTTTTTCTAAATTCTTGTTTACAATTGAAATGTTGGACACAGGTTTTACCTTTGTTTTAGGAATTTTCACTCCAGATCAACACTTGAGATTTTTGGAATTTTATAAGAAACTTTGTACGTTGGGTTTGCAACAAGAAAATGGCCACAATGAAAACCAGATTCCATCCCAAATCGCAGAGCAGGAGAAGAAATATACTTCAGTACGAAAGAACTGTGCTTACAACTTTCCGGTAATAAAATACTTGTTTGTATTTACTGGGTGTGCTGATTATGACTTTAAAATATATGAGTAGAATGCATTAAAATATTTACATCTCTGACACCTGCTGTTTAACTGTATAGGAAGTATTTAGCAAATATTGGTGGAATTTATATTTCTGCATGTAAATCAGAATTATGTGCATGCTTTTGGGTTTTACAAACATAATTTTTTATTAAATATGCTTAATAGGATATAATTTCAGTTTTAGTGAGATGATTATATTAGGTATTGATGCATGTTTTTCTCTCCTTCCCATTCATCTCCTTCCACCTCCACTAGGCCATGATTGTTTTTGTTGATCCTAAAAACTTCCACATGGAACTCTATTCTACATTCTTCTGCCTTTGTCATGACCCTGAAGTACCAGTCAGATACACTATTGCTATTTGCTTTTATGAAGTAAGTCTGAGAATACATGTTGATTCTGTCTGTGTATAGTAGATGCTGTTTTAATATTCTGTATGCTATATTTACAGACGTGTTATGAGATAGAGATTCCATAGCTCTTTCATGTTATAGTTTTAAGTCTTATTTTTGAATTCTCATAATTCTCTTCTCTTTTTAGTGTGTTTACAGAATCCATTTACATAAATACATTATATTCATTTACTCATTAACCTATTTTTCAGCATATCTAAACTGAATACTTACTTTAAGGCAGACATTATCATATTTGTACTTTGCCCTTATGTTTAAGTAGTTTTAGGGTAAATGGAAAATTGAGTAACAAATTATTTACATTTATTGCTTTTACTGTAAGTGAATTTTTATGAGCATAGCTTTTAGCTTCAGCTGTATAACTTTCCATAAATTATGTAAAAAGTAAAACAAAGTTTTATGGTGAACATAATTAACTTTCATCTTTGAAGTTGAAATCAGGGGCCTGTTTCTCAGAGGATGGCAGTAAAAACACATGTATGCAACAGTTGCCAGGCGTATGTCCATCACTTGTCTCATTGCTGTGACAAAATACAGGACAAGAGCAGTTGAAGAAAGGGTTGACTTTAGCTCGTAGGTCTGGGGCACAGTCCATCGTGGTGGGGAAGGTCTGGTGGCAGGAGCAGAAGGCACCCAGGCTGCCACTTGGAGTCCACAGTCAGGGAGCAGAGCAAAGAATGCTGCTCCCAACTCCTCTTTTTTATTTAGTCCAGGATGGCAGGCCATGGATGGTGCTGCCCGTAATTAGAGTGTGTCCTCATTCACTTCTCTGCTGCTCTACTAAGTATCAGGACCGAAAGCAACTTGTGGGAGGAGGGTTTACGTGGTTACGCTTCCATATCATAGCCCATCCCTGAGGGCAGTTGAGGCAAGAACTCAAGTAGAAGCTCAAAGCGGGGACTGTGGTGGAATGCTGCTTTCCAGGCTTGCTCTGTGACTCTCAGCTAGCTTTCTCACACAGTTTGGCCTGGGCCTTCCCATATCCACTGTCAGCCAAGACAGTGCTCCACACACATACCCCAGGCTAGTCTAATCCAGGCAATTCCTCAGCTAAGCTCCTCTTCCCAGGTGACGTCCCAGGTTGACAGCTGAAGCTAATAATAACTAAGACAGTGTGGATCTTCCCACCTAAGATAATCTAATCTAAAAATTCTCTCACAGATGGGTGCTGAAGTTTGTCTGCTAGAGGAAGTCTAGATCCTGTCACACTGACAATCAGTATTAACCATCACAATATATAAGCTATAACTTGTCAATTCAAAATAATCATATGACAGCCTCTTTATAATAGATATAAAAATCTTTTCTTTCCTTGTAAATGCTATAGTAAATTCTTATTGCCAGTAAGAATATTTCATCATCTTGCTTGCATTGTACCCCATGTCAAAACACTACTAGATTAGCTGAGAGAATGAAGGATATTCATAGCATCATTATAAATGTTATTTAAGCTTTTTCAGGCTGTTGAGTCATATTCCCTACTTCTTCTTCTTCTTCTTTTTTTTTTTTTTGGTTTTTTGAGACAGGGTTTCTCTGTGTAGCTTTGCGCCTTTCCTGGAACTCGCTTTGGAGACCAGGCTGGCCTCAAACTCACAGAGATCCGCCTGGCTCTGCCTCCTGAGTGCTGGGATTAAAGGCATGTGCCACCACCGCCCGGCTCCTCCTACTTCTTTAAGATAGCGCTTTTCTGGGGTTAAGGAGATAGCTCAGTATGTAAAGTGCTTGCTTGAGTGTGAAGATCAGTTCATATCCCATGTAAATCTTGGTAGGCATGGCAGCCTGCCTGTAATCCATGCCCTCAGGAGGCAGAGACAGGGCATCTCCAGAGCAAGCTAGGTAGCTAAACTAGCTGAATCTGGAGCCCTAGGTTTAAGTGAGAGACCTTTGATATGTAAAGTGGAGAGTGATCAAGGAAGATACCCAACATCAACTTCATGTGCCCACATACATGTGAATATGCACATACACATGCACACAACAAAACACATGCAAAAATGAATAGCAATGAAATAAAAATATAAAATTACACTTTTCTGACATGGATGAAATCATAGTAAAAAGCCTAGGAAGTCTTCCACTTAAATGATATGGTTATTTAAAGTAATCCCAATGTTACACAGTTGTATTGTCTCTGTAAATTGACCCACAAAAGCTTAAGTTTGGAGGAAGAAAGGGCAGAATGTGCTTCCAGTGGCACTTGCAGGTTATTGTTCGTTAGGTTGGTTACCATGCAGTTTTCAGAGAAAATTGCATGGGAGTGGAGTCTGAGGATATCTAGGCAAATGTTAGTTTCTCTTATTGCCTTTGCTTAATCTTTGATTTTAGTTATAGTTCATAGCAGACTAAACAACATGCACACACATCAGTATTTCTGAAATAGGAGTCACTTTGGAGATGGTTGTTCTATGAATTTTATGAATGTCTAGTTTTCATATTCTCACAGTCATACCTAATGTGTGTAGGCTAAGAGTAATGCTCAGTTCCCTAAAACAAAGGGTTTATTTTATTTTGCCCTTTAAATAGTGAAAATTCTCCATTGTATTTACAGTTTTCTAATCTAGTGTTAAAGCTAGATTTGATAATTACTGTATTGTAACTTTATTCTTATTTTTCAGAAAACGCCAGTTTGAAAATATTTTGAACAACTTAGAAACAACCCAAAGCCAAAGATCTTAAAGCACTTTCTTTACTCAGGCATCTTCCCATCTCCAACCCCTGCAAACAAACTGACTCAAGCCCAGGATAGTTTATCTTCTTTTCCCACCCTTTAAAAGGCAGAGTACAAATGAGTGAACTCACCTTTGTGGGCTCTCAGTTTATTTGGTGGGATGAAACCGAAAGCATTGGTCTAGACTGGTTCAGACTGTCAGTTCCTCTCAGACTGAGGACAGTCCCTGACAGGGAGGAGGAAGACTGCCTTGTTGGGAGTCACTCTACCCCAATGTCACTAAAGGCCTTCTTCTTCAGTCCAATTTCTGTCATTGAGAAGCTTGAATGGGAATGAGTGCCTGTATGCCTCGGCTATTCGTCAGACCCTTTGATTGTCCTAGGACTGAAAGTGTGGATTAGAGGCCTAATCCTGTAGGTTGTTATGGGCTGGTGCAGAAGTGCTAGTGGTGGTAATCTTATCCTTGGTACTTTCCCTCCCCACTTCTGGACATCTTGCCCTGTGGCCATACAAACTAGCATGTTAGGAAACAGACCTATGCAGCTAAATTTCTAGAAATTAATGTTGTATTTATGTTGCAACTTATTCTGTAGAAGGAATATTTAACAAGAAGGTATTGAAAAATATGTATCTTAGCATTATATGGTTTCAAATCTGAGAGTTTTATTGTTATGTTTTAGGTATCTAAACTTCTGAATTCTGGAGTATATTTAATACACAAAGAACTGATAACACTATTACAAGATGAATCACTGGAGGTAAGACAAGTTCCCACTCCGGTGTTTACTTCTTTTATGTTAAGGCAAACTATATCAGCGCCTGTGTCACTGCATCACTGGGATGATCTTAGAAATCAGGACTTCCAGTACATCTGCTTTTAAGAAGGGAAGTGTGTGTGTTGTTTGTTAAGGAAACTTGGGAAGCGCCAACAAGTAGACAAAAAAGAACCTTTAATTAAATCACCATTGATACTTTGATACATTTTTTTTCCTAATAAGTGTTGCATTTTTCTACTAGAGGTTCTGTTCACACTTATAATCATATCACATTTTGGATTTTTGCTAAGCATTTTTTGAGAGTATTTTACCTTGTACACAGACTCACAAAGATACTGAATTTCTTCCATCTGATGCTATGTTTGGCACATTCTATTCACCAAAATGACTATTAGCCTGGGGGGACTTAGCTCATCACATGATACCTGAGGGTGTCACCTGATGTGACAGTTTTAAAGACATTACCTTTCTCCAGTTCAGACAAGTGGATGCTACAATTATTATTTTTTTAAATAGAAAATACTCCTAATGTTGTTTGGTCAGAAATATTTCTGTATATAAACTGAAGTATGGAATTAACTAATTTAGAGGACACATAATAACCATTATAAACACATCAATATCTCTTTAAAAGGTACTAGATGCTCTTATAAATCACCTCCCAGAAATCTTGGAACTTATGTCTATTGGTGGAGAAAGCAGTGTTCAAGAAAATAAGGTAAATCTTATCTTTCAGAAAAGTTAGAAGTCTGTCATCTTCTTGTACAGGGTGGTTGTGAGGAAATAGTGAAAGAATGTGTGAGAAACATTAAAATAGTGCTTGCCCTGGTGCTGACCAGTGTCCAGCCCTCTGTGTATTTGTCAGGACCCGGGAATGGCAGATAGTACATCCCTAGCTGGCTTTAGAATTTACACGAGGGGTCTAGAGAGATGGCTTGGCAGCTGAGAGCTGTACTGTACTTGTAAAGGGCCTGGCTTCTATGCCGGCTCCCTCATTGGGCACCTCATGATCACAGGTGACTAACTCCTGTCTCCAAAGGAATCCAGTGCCCTCCTATGGCCTCCTGCAGCACTGCATCCCTCCATCACCACACACACACACACACACACACACACACACACACATAACTAAAAAATAAAGGTAAATGTATATAAACAAGTTTGCATGAGTGTTATGCTATAGAAAGGAAGGACAGGTTACTTTCCTAGTTCTGAGCCATATTTTAGAAGGATTACTGTGAGATACCAACAATTAATTTGAAACAACTTAAGCTCTCAATTTCTGTCCTGTTATTAAGGAGTTTGAAGGCCAAAAAGCCATAGGCACCACACACCTAAGTTTTCCCAGATGATGAAGTGATATAGGAATGAAATCTTCCAAGTTACCCACTCCTTCCCCCTCAGGCTATTTCTTGTGCTTCTGCTGTATGGAGTATGTAGAGTACCTGAAAACTTCTAAAGGAAGGCCCTTTTCAAATACAGTATTTATTTCTAATCACTAGACTTACTGTTTTTACAATAAACATACAAGCAGCTAAAGAAAACAACACCTGCTTCATAGCCATGCCAGTGCCTGTGAAGGCTGCAGCATGAGCTGCCCTCTGCAGCTCCTACAATTCTTATTGTCTTTGGAAATTGTCTTCATATTTTCAGTATTAATGATTATCACAAGTATAGCAAGTAGGACAAAGGGGAGGAATTTAGAAGGTCAGACTTGCCCTGAGTGATATGTAAGGAATTTTGCTCTAGTTAGAATTGTTGCCTTGGTAACCACCAAGGAAGAATAACAAGCCCTGGCTCTAGAGATTTCATTTCCTGGTGCCATAAATTTTACTCAAGCATTTTTTTAACTACTTGATTATGTGTGATAACTACTTCCTGGTGATAGCTGAGATGGCTTCTAGACTCTGAAGCCCTTCCCTGGTGTATGTTTCCATTACGGGCTGCAGTTGATGGCTTAGTCACCATCAGCCTTGTATTTCTTTCCAGTTATCTTCTCTGCCTGACTTGATTCCTGCACTCACGGCTGCTGAGCAGCGAGCTGCAGCCTCTCTGAAGTGGAGGACCCATGAGAAGCTGCTGCAGAAATATGCCTGTCTGCCTCACATCATATCGAGTGACCAGATTTATTACCGTTTCTTACAAAGAATGTTCACCATCATGATGACAAATGTGAGCCCTCCATTTCCTCTGATTGTTTTGATAATTTTGATTGGGGATAATTTTGTCATTATCAAATTCTTCACCTTTTTAAGGTACACAAACCTTGGTTCCTGTCAGCTTGGAAGGAAGGGCAGCATGCCCGCAGGTCTGAGAGAGGAGTCAAGTCTCCTCTGCTTCCTTGATTTACCCTTTGATCTTCTACCATTAGCTGCAGGGAAGTATGACCATACTTTTTGTCCACTCTCAGAAGAGTATGGATAAACTCACCTCACACTTCTGTGTTGTTTTCAGAAGCAGTGCATGGGTAGCCCAGTCTGTCCTCAAATTCATTACGTACCTGAAGGTGACATTGGTTCTCCTGCCTATATCTCCCAGTGTTGGTAGTATGTGTGTGTGGCACCATATTTAGTTTATGTGGTATTGGGGATTGAACTCAGGGCTTCATGCATGCTAGGCAAGTACTCAACCATCTGAGCTACATCTCCTGCCCTTTACCTCAGACTTGTTATAGTATTTCTGGAGAGAAAGGTTGACAGGACTCAGTAATGTCAACTGCAAAAGAACCTCTGCTTTGCTCTTCCTTCTGAATGTACCCACAATGTCAGCATCTCATATCTGCCAGGCCTTTATTCCCAAGACCTCCCAGCAGTCCCTGTTAGTGTGCATTCTGTGTCTTTTATAGGGCCTAAGGGCAGTTACACTGAACGTATGGATGCCTTAGTGTAGCTAGCCTACTCAGGTGAAAGGAGTAACTACTTGCTGTCCAAGCAGCTATATGAGAACCTCACGAAGTTGTCCACCTTTTATAACACTTCCAGAAAGGACTGTTTGGCCTGTAGTCCACTGTGTATACATGATGGCATCCTAATAACAGTTTTGAAAGTTTTTTTTTTTTTTTTTAAGCTTCAAGTACTGCGGATGTAGCTTAGCAATAGAGTACTTGAATAGCATGCATAAGGTCATAGGTTCAATATCCTGTAGCAGGGCAAAACCAACCAAACAAAAACCTTACATATGTTTCTACTTTACAGTCTAAACTAAAGTATCTTAACTTTTCATTTCATAAAAGGGAAATGAGGAATTCAAGAGTCATTTCCAAAATTCAAAATCAGTTTTAGTTTCAAAGATTTAGAAAGGAGAAAATATTATTGGTATTATTTTCAACTTAAAATAAGCAGCACAATATATTACCCACCACCCAAAAAGTCCATCACACATAGCAATGAAAATCTGAGGAATTGAGGATTGTGCTGTAGATATAATAATCTTAAAAAGTGATTTGACAAGAATAACCCTTGTCACTTTTGTATTTATTTATTTGTTTACTGTGTGTGCATATGTGTATGTGTAAGGGCACACAGATGCCATGACACACGTGTAAAAGTCAGGGACAACTCATGGAAGCTGTTCTGAGGACATTATCATTGATTTCTGTCCCAAATGGATATTTGTCTTGCATTATAAGAAATATTACATGAGGCATAAACTGAGCATATATTTCATATATCTTGTATATATGCGTTTGAAATTCTGTTATACTAAACCAAATGAAAGAAGAGAGGAACAGGCTTTTATTTAGTTCACAGTCTAAAATTCATTTAAGCTCTATTATAGTTCTGCTTACATACTGTATTAAATTTTCAGTTCTAAACCATAGTAGATTTTGTATTTAACAGTTACCAATGTCACATAGCATAGTGCCCAGTAGAGTGGACACTTGTGTAGATGTAAGAGGGTACAACCAGCACCCCTGTCTCTACACTACACAGCTGCAGTCCACTACAGTAGTCTGGGTTTTAGTGATGGAATATTATAATATTGATAAGTAAGTCAGCATGGTGCACATGAGTTTACAATGGACACAGTAGACCTGCTTTAGAGATTTCTTTAAGGTATTTGGTTTTTCCCTCTAATTTCCAGTAAAGGTAACTGGTTGAATTCATTTAGAATCAAGGCTCTGTATAGTGGTGTGATGGGAATCTGAAGGACAGAGAGTTTGGAATACTGGTAATGCAATCTGTCAGCTGGCTGGGTCCTTTTGCTTTGCTTGGTGGCACTCTTCAATATTAACACCCTTTTGTAGAGTTCTGGAACCTTTGCGTCTACACTAAGCATTACAGCTTTTGTGTAGGCATAGAAAATTTAGCTTCCTCAGTCCTGACAGTGAATAACATTGTACCTCCTGGGCTAAGATATTTAGTCTCCAGCCCTAGAAATGATACCAGCCCCCAAATTCTTCAGCAAAGTATCTGAACATGGATCTCTAAATTTCTGCGTTAAAAGTGGTACAGTTTTGGTGATGTAACTGGCACGTGGTATGCTCCTGGAATGTTTGTTGGATGTGTAGAAATAGTAATATTCAGCTGGCTGAAAGGATGGTGGCTGAGGAACATGTCATTAAAAATGAGGTGGCAGGGAAATTATAGTCTAACATGGATGATTTGAATGTGACTATGAGATTGAATTAGCTTGTGATGTCTATCTTATTTCCCTGAGTGACATTAACATGAGGTAACAGAGATCCCTCCAGAAGGGTGTGAGCTCAGGGTTTGAAAGACAATGAGCACTTCTCATTTAGCCAATTGCTAATTGATTTGGTGCACATTAATTGTTGAGAACATATCTTAGGGTAGTATAATTGTCTTTCCTGTTTTATTTCTTTAAGAATGTCTTACCTGTCCAAAGAGCAGCTGCACGAACTCTATGCA
Source organism: Peromyscus maniculatus bairdii (assembly GCF_049852395.1). NCBI lineage: Eukaryota > Metazoa > Chordata > Mammalia > Rodentia > Cricetidae > Peromyscus > Peromyscus maniculatus. The sequence continues at coordinate 75,059,077 of NC_134865.1, forward strand.
TTTTTCTACGATATAATCGTAAACAAGAGCAGAGGCATGAAGTCATTCAAAAATTAATTGAACGTAAGTAATAATTTTTGAAAAAAGTCACTGAAGTAGTGACCTTAATTATATCTGCAATGCTTTGTATATCATTTTTCAGAGATAAAATAGGCTGATGGTGGTAAATACCTGATATGTGCTTTTAGTTGAATTTTGTAGGTTAATTTGTGTTTATCTTGGAAATCTTTATGTCATGATCAAAATTTTCATAGATGAAAATAGTATTTAATCAGAGCTCTCTTTTGTGAATTCCAACACTTGAGAAATTTAAATATATAAATGTATGTTGAAAGGCTAATTTCTACCTTGATAAAATAGCATTTGGAACTAAAGCATGAATAGAATATTTTTTAAATCTAGTAATTTATTTTATAATACTGTTTTCAATATTAATTGAATGAACAAAATGTAGGCTTATAATTCTTTCTTGAATGCTGTTGACAGCACATATTAATGTGAAGCTAGTGAGCTGTTAGGATTTGACTGTATTTAGAAACTAGGTTAACACATGTAAGTTTATTGTGATTTGTTAAGAGCTAAAAATCACGGCAAAAATCTTTAAGTTATTAATTCTGGTGGCAAATATATATGTTTTTAGTGAGTTTATTAGTCATCAAACACTTGCTTTGACTAAAATTATGCTTAAATATTTTTTTAATAAAATTATTATCCAGCATAGACAAGGAAGAGGATTTCCTGACTGTTAGAATTCACCATACTAATCATGAACCACCACTTTTCAGGAAAAAAAATACTTTTGTAAAATTGTATTTAAGGAAAATTATGCTCAGTGTATTTTGATTTTTCATTTTATGGCCTGTTTTAATTCTTTTTTCATTTTGCAGTAGCAGGGACTTAAATTTAAAATAAGTCTCATTTTTTAAAGCTTTAGTTTGGTTTTAAGTATCAAGAACTTTGCCTTTGCACACTTATGTAAAAATGAGAAAATTATGCTTTAAATACCAACCTAAAGTACTGTCAGTTTACATATGACTTTATTCATGTCAGGCACTTTTAAGGAAACAAAAAGAGAACAATTAGTTTAGTTTGAAAGGCCTTGCAGGGTTTGCAGACTGTGTTTGAATTGGTTTAAGTGTGTCCATCCACTCAGATTCCTTTCCAGGTTTCAATAAGATACTGTCTACAGGGTACTCAGCATATAGGCGATGGTCAAACATAGTAACTATAGTTACTCAGTCATCACAGTTCATCAGTGCTTACTGAATTTATCCAGTGTTAACAAAACCTTTTCCTAGTAAATATTATAGTCTACAAACCTAGAGTATATAATGACTGTTTTCTCTTATCTATTGTATTTGTTAAATAAATTGTAGGTAGAATGAAACTTTGCATACATTTTTGGTGTTTAGCTTTGTAATATGTAATTTCATGTAGGGAAAATTAGGTTATGGTATTTTTGTTGTTTGTAGAGTTGGGCCAAGGGAAGAGTTATTGGAATAGACTTCGGTTTTTGGATACCTGTGAATTTATCATAGAGATCTTTTCCAAATCATTTTTCTGCAAATATTTCTTTCTACCTGTTATTGAACTAACCCATGACCCTGTGGCAAATGTGAGGTACGTATCACTTTGTAAGGTTTGAAAATGTTGCATTTCTCATATGTCCTTTGTGGTAAATGTTTGCAAACTCTTTTTCTTATTCAATTAAGTCAAGTGAGGAATTGATGCTTACTTTCAGAGTCTTAGTAGTTGTTTTTGAAGGTTGACTTAGTAGTCACACATTTATGGGATACAGCATATATAGATATTAGATAGAACAATAATATCAGGATAGTTAGCATTTTCACTTCCTTAAATATTTGTCATTTCTATGTGCCCAGAGCCTTCAGCCGACTCTTCTACTTATTTATAAAATATATAATGAGTTGCTGTGAACTGTAGTTACCCACTATATTACAAAGGTTATAAGATATTCCTCCTATATTAACTGAATTTTGGCACCCTTTGCCGACCTCTTTCCAACCTTCCTTCCTTCCTTCCTTCCTTCCTTCCTTCCTTCCTTCCTTCCTTCCTTCCTTCCTTCCTTCCTTCCTTCCTTCCTTCCTTCTTTCCTTTCTTCCTTCCTTCTTCCTTCCATCCTTCTGCTTGCTGATGACCACTGTTCCCATAGTCACCTTTTCAGCTTCCACATCTGACATGCATTACCTCTTTGTGCCGACCTCATCTCTCTTTATGAACACCTTCCTGCTCCATTTGTGTTGCAGCAGTGCTTCATTCTTTGTTAGAATTGTGTTTATATACCATATTTTCTTTACCAGGTGTCTGTGGGTAGACATCTCAGTTGGCTTCATAGCCTGCTTGGTAATAGTCTTGGAATAAAAATCTCAATCTCTTAACTGATATCTCAGATCTTTTTTTAAAAATTTATTTAAAACGGTTTTTTTCATTTTACATATCAATCCCAGTTCCCCCTCCCCCATTCTCCTGCCCTCCCCACTCCTCCCCCATTCCACCCCCCATCCACTCCTCAGAGATGGTAAGGCCTCCCTTGGGGAGTCAACAAAGTCTGGCATACTAAGTTGAGGCAGGACCACACCACTTCCCCCTGTGTCAAGGCTAACTCAGATCTTTTGTCTTACTGAGTAGAGCATGCACAAGTCAAAGCCAGCCTGCCAGGCTGGGTGAATAATTATTATTAATATGATAAGATCCTTAAAAAGTATTTCTTACTAAAAGTGATAGTCCTTATTTTCAAGAACTTTATACTCTTGTGGGCCCATGAATCAAAATGTTTTCTAGATATACTTTGGGTAATAAAGAATGAATTATGTTTTGTGTGCTTCTCTACACAAATGTTTTAACATTTAATTTACTGTGTTTAGACACCATCAAGGCTGGGAAAATCATGTTGATATTGAGGAACCTTCTCCTCGGTGGCCAGAAGTGAAGTAATTTCTCTGGAGTGGACTTGAGGGTTCTTAGTTATAATGTCTTCAGTATCTGTGCTGAATAGTGATTGAGATGGAGACCATTGGTGCACAGTGTTGAGAATCTCAGAGAAGAGCTTCTTCACCTTTTCAAATGCACAGAAGCAAGGGCTCCTGTGTAGAAAAAGCTCTTGGCTGAAGGTCTGCCGAGACAGCATCCTGGAAACCCTAGTAATGGGACTTAGCTGCCTTAAGCTTTGCAAAACAAAACAAAACAAAACAAACAAACAAACAAACAAACAAACAAACAAAAAACCACAGAGCATTAACCTGGAGAACACATAATGAACGAATGAATCCGCTAGCTGTAAGATAGAGAGCTGCCTTCCATCCCTCCCCAGAACTAGACTAAAAAGAGGAAGAGTTGGAGTTCAACAAAGCCAAACCTCTCATTGGCAACCTTCTCTTGGGAAGAATTCCTTCACTCTCTTAGATATCTGCTCACCTTCCTGGCATTCTGTAGCCTCCTTGTTTCTTCTTTTCTCAGCTGATCTAGACAGTGGTAGTGCCTTAGTGTGTTTCCCATTTCTCCTCGTCTCTCTCCTCCTCTTCTCTTATTACTCTAGTGATCTCTCCAGTCCCATGCTTAAACTACCATTTTCATGCATTCTTGACTTTATCTCTTGCAAGGACATCCTGGACAACAGGATTACTGAACTAGCTGCAGATTTATAATTCCCATAGAATATCTAATGGGCATCCCAGACTTAATCTGTCTAGCTTTCAGTACTAGGTCTGCTTTGTTTGCATCTTTTCCTTCTGCAGTCTTCTGCATCTCACTAAGCAACTGGCTCATCTTCCCACTGCCCAGGCCTAAACCTAAAACCTTTTCTCTCTGTCATCCCATCTGCAGTCCCTGAGGCCACTCTGCTGCTCACAAAAGTCATGCAGAGAGCAGGCTTCTCTGGGTACCTCTGCTGTTCCTTCTGGCCTAATGCACCATTAGCTCTTACTTGGGATTTTCCCTATTGCTTCTCTTTCCTCCTTAGCCACTTACAGTCTAATCTCAAAACAGCAGACGATAACTAGGAAAGTTGTTAGGCCACTTTTTTCCTCCCTCATACCCTCCAATGCTTCTCATTGCGTTTGAAATAGAAGCCAGGCTCTGCACAGTGGCCCACAGGGCCCTGCATGAACTGGGCCCTTGTCACCACTCAGGTCTCCTACTAAGCTCATCTGTGTTCTATTCTGTCTTGAGGCTAGTTTGCTAATTCAGAGTGTCACTAGGCAAGCCTTCCCTCTTGGCCACAATGCTTTTCCAGACACTTGAGTGTCTTGCTCTCTGATTTCCTAGGTCTTTCCTTGAATACCATATTTTCAGTGAAAACATTACTAACTTCTCTAACACTGCCTTCTAGACTGACTCACCACTTTCTGGCAGACATTTTCTTTATATGCAATCTGTTTTCTGTGTCCCATACTGAAATGCAGACCCTAGAAGAATGGAAGATTTTGTTGGTTTGATTCAATTTTGTGTCTTGGTATCTAGAATAATGAATGCATTCTAACTAGTAGGCACTCCACACATATTTGTTGCATGGACAATTGAACTCTGAGCTTTTCTAAAGCTTGAACTTTTTCAGTTGCATATTCCTATTACTGTTAGTTATTATTAAGCTCCCTCTAAATACAGAATGAAACTTTGCTACCTGCTGCCCAAAGTGAAATCAGCTCTGAAGATTCCTGCAGACATGCATCTCCTCCAGCAGTTAGAAATGTGTGTGAGAAAACTCCTGTGTCAAGAAAAAGATAAAGATGTCCTGGCTATTGTGAAAAAAGTAAGTGTCTCTCCTGCTCTAAAAACCTGTTTATTGCAGTGTGCCAGTGTTAACTTCAGCTTTCCTACCTTAGCTTAGTAGGGTAACAGTCTGCAAGTGTGGTAAGAATGACTAAATGGCAGGTATATTTGCTAATGCTGGGTACACCAGTTCCTTTGAAGGGCATTTCTAAAGGGTAATCATTTTTGTTACTAGCAGTATGAGTTCCTTGTGGGTGAGTTGCGCACCTGCGAGGTGTTTGTGAACCTGGCTCAAATGATGACCAATACCTCATTCACTAGATTTTATTTACAAGTGATCACAATCCAGTAAAACTGGCAGTAAAATTGAGGAAGTCGTGTTTCTAGAAGCATGTGGGAAGACCCCTCAGAGTGAGTTCAGTGCTCTGTCTGGCTTTGTAAAGGCACTAGAGCTAGAAATACTGACTGCTGAGAACATGCCAATAAGTGGTGGAGCCAGCATCCTGGAGCTCTGGCATCACCCAAGCACATCTCTTTCCAAACACTGACTTTATGCCATATGATTTTGCTCTAGCATGAGGATCTGTTATGTAGATTATTTGGAAATGTTGGAAAACTAAAATAGTAAAAACTTTGGGTTAGTAAGATCAAAGCTTAAAATGCTTCAGTTTTCAAAAACTGCACTTAATACATAACTGACAATGTTATAAGATCAATAAAAAGATTATGAATGTGTGACTTTGGAACACAGTTTTTGAATGTTTATTGGTGGTAAAAGATTAGCTTATTTTTTTTTTTTTTTTTTTTTTTTGGTTTTTCGAGACAGGGTTTCTCTGTGTAGCTTTGCGCCTTTCCTGGAGCTCACTTGGTAGCCCAGGCTGGCCTCGAACTCACGGAGATCCGCCTGGCTCTGCCTCCCGAGTGCTGGGATTAAAGGCGTGCGCCACCACCGCCCGGCAAAGATTAGCTTATTAATATCATAGTGTAAACTCTTCTCTTTGAATACCCCTGGGGAAGGGGTTTCTTTGAGAAATACTTGGTTGATTGTGTTTCATTACTGTTGAATCAACTGTAATCTCTAAAAACTTGCCTTGTAGACAGTATTGGAGTTGGACAGAATGGAAATGTCTATGGATGTGGTAAGTATACTCTACCTTATAGTAAAGAGATATTTACAGTCAGCAAGAAGTTGTCACTAATGATTGACAATGCCATTTAAAATTTTAAACAGTTTCAGAAAAAAAATTATGAGAAAGATTTGTTGGATCAAGAGAAAGAAAGAGAAGAACTGATGTTCTTGGAAATGGTATGTTGTTTCCCCCACATACATCCTTCTGATTAGCGTTAGCTGGCCTTTGACAGTAAACCTAAAACCAATTTATTTTAGTTTTACATTGTTCCATATTTCCTAAAAGACTGAAGAGAAGTCTTGATCCTGAACTTTCATCTTTTATAAATTGGAAGAAAAATTACAATTGAGGGTGTTTAGGAAAATGAGTTTCTTGAGTGAAACTAGTGCCTATGTAACCACATGTATTTAGTCCTTGTTGAGACATTCCCACCTGCCCCGGCACTCCATCCTCAGCATCCATTGAGTGAGTTTCTAGCACTAGTTGATCATGTTTCCTAGAACTCATAGGGCTTTAAATATCCCTGATGCCAGATACTAAGTAGCTTTTTGTTTGTTTATTGGCCATACAACCTTGCTTTTTATAAGGTCTATTTTTAGGTTGTGTTCATGTTATTATTAAGAGCTCTTTTGTCACATGCTCATATTGTGAATATTTTCTTGAAATCTGTCTTTTGATGCATTTAATAGTCTTTAGAAAGTTTTAATTTTGATATTCATTTTATTCTTTAAAAGGACTTATTTTTAAGTGTGTGTGTGTGTGTGTCTGTGTCTGTGTCTATGTGTCTGTGTGTCTGTGTGTGTGTGTTGTGTATTCACATAAGTGTGATTTCCCTTGGGGGCCAGCAGAGGGCGTCAGACCCCTGGAGCTGGAGTTGTAGGTGGTTATGAGCCACCCACTGTGGGTGCTGGGAACCAGACTCAGGTCCTCTGCCAAGGCCACAAGTACTTTAGCTACTGAGTCATTTCTCCAGCCCTAAAGTCCAACTTATTAAGCCTTTCTTTTATGATTGTTGTTTTCTTTAAGAATCCTTGTCTGTTTGATTTTCTCCAATGCTTCTACAAATTTTAGTTTTGATTTTACCCTTAGGTCTTTGCCCAATTTTAATTTTCAGATCTTTTGATTACTAACTGTTTTGGCTCCACTTATCAAATCCCCTTCTCCTCCACTGAATTGCCTTCCCACCTTTCACATGTCAGTCATTCCTGTGTCTCCTGACTCCCTCTTCTGCTCCGCTGATTTGTGTGTCTGCTTTTTTAGGCAATACCAACTTGCTTTCATACTGTTTAACTGTAGGAATTTTTAAAAACAGGTAGGGTATGTTTTTAATTTTTTAAAAGAATTTATTTATTTATTTTATGCTTTGGCAGTGTAGGACCTCTGGATTTTGACAAAAGGTTGAAACCCAGTTTGTCAATTTTTAATTACCAAAAGCTTCTTGGCATTTTAGTTAGTGTTGTGTTAACTGGGGTTAATCTAGGGGCTGGAGGTGTAGCTTAGTGTGTGCAAGGCCCAGGGTTCTATCTCCAGCACCAGCAGAGCAGAAACAAAGTGTCAGAACAAGCATCCAGACAAAGAGAACTTGGGTTTTTATGAACTTTTTAAGTTAGCCTACAAGATAATGGTTTTCATAATGATATTTTTATACATGTGCAGCATTGTCTTTTGCTCATACTCATCTCCCTGCCAGATCCATTGGTACCACAGGCAGGCAGGCAGGCAGGCAGGCAGCCTTCCACAGTGAAGTGGGGAAAGCTCTGCTGTAGCTGTCAGGTGCTGCCTGGTGACATTTGTAGCTTTTGGATTGGTGGAAGCTAGTGTCTGCTAAAGCATGATTCTTTTCTATTTTTCATTGTGTGTTGTGTATGTGAGTGCAGGTGTCCACAGAGACCAGAGTCAGATCCCCTGGAACTTGTTGCAGGCAGCTGTGAGTCACCCATGATGGGTCCTCTGCAAGAGCAGTACTTGTTCTTAGCCACTGAGCCACCTCTTTAGTCCCCCTAATCATTTCAAAGATTCTACCTGATAGTTAAAAGATGTTAAAACAAATACAGCAGTGGGCAGTGGATGCCTGTTTAAAGGACTAAAGCTAGTCCAGGCTAATTTGATTCTGCCACTCTCTCCATAACAAAAGCTGATGGTCAAGTCAGCCTTGCAGAATCTTCAGTGTGGAACTGAGGTCTTCAGTTTATACTCCTTTTTTCTCTATATCATGTGTCAATAAGATATTTTAAATATGTTTAGAAGACTTTTCCTTTTCCTCTCTTTTTTTTTTTTTTTTTTTGAGACAGGGTTTCTCTGTATAGCCGTGGCCATTCTGGAACTTGGTCTGTAGACCAGACTGGTTTTGAATTTACAGAGATCTGCCTGCCTCTGTCTCCCAAATGCTGGGATTAAAGGCATGCCCACCACTGCCCAACGAAGGTGTCTCAGTCTTTTTAAAGAAAAATATTTTGTTGTTTGACAAATAGGAATTGAAATAAGCATAAACAATGCTCTGTTGATGAGAACCAGTGGACACCTTGTAGAAAATACATGCTCATTGTAGAGTGATGCCAAAGTCATTGGTTTGGTTGGACAAACTCCCAAGAGCAGTATTCTGTGATATAAAATACCACATATTAAAACCACAGCAACAACAGCAAACCTTTGAATTCTGTACCAAAGGGAAGCCCCATTTTTTAAACGCATTTTTGTGAGGTGTATTTGTATCTCTGAAGCCAAGCATCATTTTCCCCAGAACAAGCTCCCAAGCTGCACCTGTAACACAACACTGTGTCCCAACAGGAACAGCTCGAGAAGGAGAAGCATCAGAATGATGGGCGGTCCAGTGACAAAAGCTTTGAGAAGAAACGTAGGTGGTTCTGTGTCTTCTCACTCAGTTATAGGGTTAACAATGGATGACTGGGGAAATCTAGGGCATTCTTGTTAATACAGTAATTTAAGAGTACATGCAAAAGGAAGCTCAAGAGCAACTTCATTGGTTTTCAGAGAAAAAACTTGGAGTAGATAAGTTGTTAATCTAGGTGGCTGCCTGGAGGAGGAAGATGGGGAAGAGAAAGAAAAAGCCATGAGTTAAGCTGGAATGGAGGACAGGAAGGCATCTGGTGGGGAGGGGAGCATTAGAGAGAGTGAAGCCCAAAGCATTAGGAAAAGCATGCTGAGAAAAGCAGACCTCTGAAGCTGCATGCTGCAGCTCTCTGTAAGCAACTGCACAGAAGCTAGGAATTCTGGGAAGGAAAGTAAATCATTAAAGGGATTATTATTCCTCCCTTCTCTATATCAAGGCAAATCCACCTTCCTGAAGCATGATGGTCCCTTAGCCAGGTTTTTGACCAGCCCAACTGGACTAACTCTTAAGGGAGCCAACCCAGGTTCCACCCAGAGGTAGATTCCATTCTTTTGGCCTTTGGGCCACCAGTGCTGCAGTAACTGTGTCTTTGTACCCTGAAATACTATGTGGAGCTTTAATTTGGTAGGAAAAATTACTTTCTTGCAGTTAAAAATAAGTCATTTTTGAAAATTGTGGTATAGGTATTAGGAGTATGTAAAAAAGGGAGGCGACAGTATAAGGCTCAGAGCCTCTGCAAGGGAAGCTTACCATTGGGTGTCGGTTGTAAGGCTGTGTGGAGTTGAGCCGCAGTAGTGGAGACTGAAATGTGGAAATACATAAAGTAAGATTATTTGGACAGTAGTGCTCATTAAATAGAGATAGTGACTTTTACAGGAGTCAGATGAAATTACACAATTTAATACAGAGTTTACTTTAGGCAGAGACTCTAGAACACCAATGCAGAGCCTACCCAAGAACATCCCCATTTCTGTTCCTGGACCGTCTTCTAGTACTCCATCAACAAGTAAGGAATCATTCTGTTTTATGATTCATACAATGTTTTTAATGACAATTGCAGGTTTATTCACTGTTAGATTGGACATATGATTTCTAGAGTATCTGCTCATTTATTTTTTAAAAGTGAAAACAAAAATGGAGATTTATTCAATGTGGCTATCTTGGGAAGAAGAACAAAGATCCAGTGATGTCCCCTCACTGCTAAGTCCATTTTCAGGGTCCTGTTATGAGGTTAAGTTTTAGAGGGCCGTAGTTATGCATATTTGAGCAGTCAAGGTCAACGTGTAGTCCTCTCGGCCATTGACTCAAGTCTCCTCTGTCAGGTAATCTGACAGATTGTAAATCAAATTTCTTCTCCAGGAATTTAGCCTCTCTCTTCTCCCTGCATGAAATTCCTGGGAGCAGTCTAGTTTCTTGAGGTCTACTGTTTCAATATTCTGATGGCCAAAGGGTGGGGAGAGTTGTCCGGGTAGAGCATCTTCATCCCTGTCAGGCCATTACACTTTCTTACTCTGAAGATGTCCTTAGCCTTCACCTGTTGGTTTTTCCACTATCCTTCATGGTGGTTTGAATGAGAGATACTGCAGTCAGCTCTGACCGAGGAGTGGAAACTTCACCCAGCTGGGTTTTTCTGGACACGATGGGATCTGAGGAGGACTCGGGGGTTGGAATGGTTAAGGGGCAACTGAACGTTCTATTTTCCTTCATTCTGCTTTACTCTAGGCAAAGAAATCAAGAAATCCAAATTGATTCGAAGCCAATCTTTTAATAATCAAGCTTTTCATGCAAAATATGGCAACTTAGACAAGTGTGCTAGGTATGTGCTGTCAACTGTTCATTCTTAACTGGAGTTTTTATTTTGTGGTCACCCTATTTATTTACATGAAATATTTACATCACTATAATCAGAATTAATTTTGAATTCTTTTATGTGCTGACAATTTGTCAACTTCTTCTGTAAAGATTATGACACTAAAAATAGAAGGTATTTGCTATTTGTATAAAAATAGGTATCTTTACTCTGTATGAAGACTACTGCCATGACATGAAAATATCATAGAATCTGCCCATCATTTATGAGAAAGGTGGAATATACTGTACATTCCTTTTAACATCCAAATACATGTGAGCAGCTCTATTTGCCAACAGGCTGCACATTCATGTGCATTGTATTATTTCTATATATAGAGAAGCCACAGATGTGTTTAGCCAGTAAAGTGGTCACAACAGAGTTCTGATAGTAGATACATATCTGCTTTCTGTTTATAGCTCAAGTCAAAGTTATAACCAGCTAAGATTAGAAGAGAAGCAGCATAATTAAACTACCATGATTTGTAATATGTGTTATATGCATATAGCATCTAACAGCTGTAAGTCACTGCAAAACCCAAGTACTTTTAAGAAAATATAAGGTTGCCTGCACAAGACCTGTGCACAAGATCAAGCCAGTCAGTATCCTAGCGTGGAAGGTGTAGGGACTCATGAGCTTTTACACCTAACTGAGGAGCTCCTGACAGCCGATGGCTTCTGGGAGAGAAGAATCTGTTTTCTTTAAGGTTGTGGCTCCTCCTGGGTCAATTCTCTTCTGGTGGATGGCCCACACCTGTGAGTATATAGACAGTACAAATTGTACTTGGTGGATTATTTAAAAAAAAAAAAAAAAAAAGACATGAGGTTGGGAGAGGGTGGGGAGATAGAAAAGGGGGTGGATCCAGAAAGAGATAGGGGTGAAGTATAGGGAGAAATGTGGTCAAAATACATTGTATGAAATTCTCAATTAATGAAAATATCAAAAATTATTATTATAAAAAGATTATTTATTCACCATATATTAGATTATATATAATCATTACATATTATTATGTTAAAAGATCTTAAAAATTAAAAAGAAAACACAAATGCCTTTAAAATATTATTTCTCAAGATAAAGAAGGTGTTGAAGAAAAGTACGTTTTTTTCTGTGATTAATCATACCTTGTTCCAGACTTTTAGCTCTAGCTTTTGGCATCATCGGTAGATCCATGCATATTTCCTAGCCAACAGTGTTCTCAGGATGGAAAACAGGATTGTAACTAAAGATAAGCCAGTCCCAGGAAGGTTTTACCCATCTTACCTAGCTTTGCTGAGCTATACTTTTATACAAAAGAAGAGCTATACTTTTGATGAAGCAAAGGAAATGCTTTTAAGTGGTAGAAAAAGTATGTATTTGGAAGCATGGAATATAAAAAATAATAAATGCAACAGGCATGTTTCATAAGAAGTAAAAGAAAGTATTTACACTTAAAGGTTAAAACCCCCAAGTGTTGGGTAGTTAAGACTTTTTGTGGTTTAGGTTCTAACTACATCACATTCTTTTCTAGTAAAAGCTCCACCTTAGCTCACACGCCTTCTGTCTCAGGGCTGATGAGGACTGCCATGCTTTCACTAACTGGTAAGCAGTGTACACTCTTCCAAAGATGGCTACTTTAATGAAGTATTATTTTCTTTAAACAATACATCCTTCTAATTCTAGATAGGATGCTTTATTTTAAAATTCATTTCTTTTTTATGTGCATTAGTGTTTTGTCTGCATGTGTGATGGTGTGAGGGTGTTGGTTCCCCTGGAACTGGAGTTACAGACAGTTGTGAGCTGCCATTTGGGTACTGGGAATTGAACCCAGGTCCTCTGGAAGACAGCCAATGCTCTACCTCTGAGCCATCTCTCCAGCTCCATGATGTTTTTCTTAAATGTGTGTCCTCATCAAGTCTTTAAGCAATAAACTTTTCCTGTCACTGGGGAAACTGAGGTCCCCTTGTGGTTCTTAGTTTCCTTATACAAGAATTTATAAACAGATTGAAACTTGAGGATAGTTTTATCACAGTTTAAGGGAAAAGCAACAGGACAGTCAAGCTGTAAATCAGTTGCCAGGCATAGGAATGGAGAAGAGAGAAAGAGGCGACAATGCTGTCTGAGTTACGGCAGGTGGCAGACAAGCAGCCGTGCTGTAGGGAGGGGTGCTTTAGAGAAAGAGGAAGAAGTCCAAAGTACCAGAGAAGGTGTGCTTGGGCTCTGGGCAGCACCTGAAAGGTAGAGATGGAAGAGAAGGACAAAGAAAAGTTCTGCCTTTTTGAGTCAGGCCTCAGGAAGTTGGGCAGATCCAACAGAACCTCAGAGGGGCTCCAGGGATGGAATTCTGGGAAGAAAACTACATTATCTCATGTAAGGGTAATTATTCTTCATAGCTCTTTAAGCATGGCTTCCTGAGTGATGATCCTTTGGTCAAGTGACTTACCTGTCCATCTGGATTAACTGTTTAGGGAACAGACAATGGTATGTTTCCATTCAGAGGTAGATTCCACTAGAAATCAGAATTGCTCTGATCATGGGACTTGTTTAATGGTGTTATCACCATATTTTGTGGTACATTAAAAAATGGCACTAGACCCATTGGGTACTTACATTAAGAAAACCCAAACTTCAACCTCAATTAATATCTGACATTATATAGAAATCATTAACTCAAAATGTAAACTTAGGCACAAAAGGTTAAATTACATTTTTTTGACGAAGAAGATATGGAAGAAAGTCTATAATTTGGAAGCAGATAGATATTTATATTAATCAAAGCAGAAAAAGAGTGACATACTATATTGTATCAGAATTTAGAACTCTATCTGGGCTTTGAGATCGGGTCATAGAAAGACACAAGTCAAGACCTGGAATGGGAGAAAATATACATAATGTATCTTATCTGAAAAGAATTTGTGTCAAGAATGTTCAGAGAAGTCTAAGACTGGGCAGCTAAACTTAAAATGGCCAAACCTTTTGAATGTGAGCTTTTAAAGAAGATAGAGATGTAAGTGCATGAAAAGATGCTTGGCATCACCAGTCATTAGGAAGTACAATTTAGAACAGTGAAAAAGTGGAGCATAGCAGTGTATGGCTGCAATCCTAGCACTTGTGAGTTGGGGACAGGAGGATCAGGAGTTCAAGTTCATCCTTGGCTACATGCAATACTGATATAAGCCTGGGCTGTAGGGGACCCTGTATCAAAACCAAACAAAGTAGTAGTTATGGGGGAAATGCTGTACTGCTTGTTGCTTATAACATGTCTGAAAATCAAATGCTTATAATATTAATTTCAAGGATGAAGAGTACTCTGTAGACTTCCATACATAGAGAGGGAGAGGAAAGGAGCTAGACAGTGCTTTGGCAAATTCATATGAAGTTAAACACAGTAAAAAGCTCGCTTTCCCCCAACCCTTGCCCTCCATTACCTCCCTCACCCCCCGTTTGCTCATGTAGATCTCATCCATTTCTCTGTCACTGGGCAATCCCTGTGTCTTTCTTAGGGTCCTCTTTACTAGGTAGCCTCCCTGGACTTGTGAGTTGCAGTCTGGTTATCCTTTGCATTACTAGTATCCACTTATGAGTGAGTACATACCATGTTTGTCTTTCTGAGTCTGGGTTACCTCACTCAGGATAATATTTTCTAGTTCATCCATTTGCCTGCACACCTCATGATGGCAGGGTCAGGGGGAAAGCAAGCTTAGGGGATCAGGAGGTCTCAGCTGGATCAGGAGCAGAGAGGGAGAACAAGGAAAGGGACACCATGATAAATAAAGACCCCATGGGAATAGGAAGAAGCAGAGTGCTAGAGAGGTCCCCAGAAATCCACAAAGATACCTCCACTATAGACTAGTGGCAATGGTCGAGAGAGTGCCTGAGCTGACCTACTTTGGTGATTGGATGGCCGAACACCCTAACTGTCATGATAGAATTCTCATCCAGTGACTGGTGGAAGCAGATGCAGAGATCCACGGTCAAACTGCAGGTGGAGCTCCAGGAGTCCAGCTGGCGAGAGAGAGGAGGGATTATATGAGCAAGAGATATCGAGACCATGATTGGAAAAAAGCACAGGGACAAATAACCAAACTAGCAGAAACACATGAACTGTGAACCAATAGCTGAGGAGCCCCTATGGAACTGGACCAGGCCCTCTAAATAAGTGAGACAGTTGATGAGTTTGAACTGTTTAGGAGGCCCCCAGGCAGTGGCATGGGGACCTGTCCTTGAACTGGCTTTTTGGAACCTAGGGCCTATGCTAAGATACTTTTCTCAGCCTTGGTGCAGGGAGGAGGGGACTGGACCTGCCTCAACTGAATCCACTAGGCTGGGCTGAATCCCCAGGGGAGACCTTGCCTTGGAGGAGGTGGGAATGGGGGGGTGGATTAGGGGGAAGGCTAGGGGCTGGGAGGAGGGAGGACAGGGGAATCCGTGGCTGATATGTAAAATTAAATTAATTATAAAATAAAAAAACACACTAAAAAAACCCAGCAATCTATTCCTAAGCATTTACTAAAAAATATTAAAACATAGCTACCCACAGATTTATACACAAATGTTCATAGTGGTTTTATTTATTAAATTCAAGAACTGGAATCATCCAAATGCCTGTAAGTGAACATTTAGGACAAATGTTAGCCCATCTATACAACACCAGTTATGAAGTGCTAACATTCCTATGCAGATGAATTTCAGTTATACTGATCATATAAAAAAAGAGACAGTATGATCTGTATGACTTTTTAAATGCAAAATCCTAGAAAATGCAAGCTAATCTTTAGCAAGGGAAAAATTTGTGGTTTATAGAAAGAGGAGGCAGAAGAGGCGTGATTATGAAGGGCCCAAGGGAACATTTGGGATAGCATGTTTTCATGTCTTGATTGTGATAATGGCAGTGAATTATATACATACCAAATCTTAATATAGTACACTTTACTGTATATAAATTGTAAGAGAAAAAGCCCCACTGTCTGGAGTCTTCTCTCCTTGGTAAACGTCTTTCTGAGGGATCAACACCTCTGCCTCTTCACGTGTTACTTCCAGATGACTCATTCCGGACTCGAAATACCAGTAGCATTCCAGCTTCCTTTCCTCCTAATCCTGTCTTGCCCAGTACTTCCCGTGGGACAGGTAACACAGCTGATCCAAAGACCAGTGGAAGTAAAGACGCACAGCCTCGGAAGGCTACCTTGTGAGTACCAACTTTCTACTGCTGAGTGTGCTGTTTGGCTCAGGGCACCTTCCTTCCCACTTCCACACTTCAAAGAACCGAAAATGTCTCCAGTGAGGGAATGTTTAAGATGAAGGTAGTTAAGTGAGAACCTTGACTATGTGAGTGTGTATAAGATATCTGATACTAACATATGGCAAAGACACCTTCACTAGGCATCTAAATACCTAACTCTAGTGTCTGATCACCTGGATTCAGAAAGGTAGCACAGCTGATGTCACTTTGAAGTGCCACAACAGCACGGGATGCAGAGTGTGGGCTCAGTAGCTGAACATATTTGTAGACAATACTTGTGCTTTGAAGTTAAAGTTATAAAAGGCCTGTTTTCTTTCCATGGTTCCCTTTTGTGTGCTATTTGCTTCTTGATTGAATTTGTTGCTTTTGAACATTTAAAAGAATGGTACCCTAAAAATCATCACAAGAACACTGCAAGGATGCCCAAACTATATTTGCAGTTTTGTTCTTTCATACAGAACAGCTGTTCAAGTTACAGTGAAACTTAGCAAGAGTCAGATTTCCTCTTGAGCATGTGTCATTAAATTCATAGGCTTTCCCCTTCTCTTTCTCTTCCTTCTTCCCTCAAAGACTCCTTCCCTTCCTCCTTTCTTCTTTCCTTCCTTTCTGTTTTTGAGATGAGGCTCACAATGTAGCTCACTATGGCCTAGAACTGGAGACCTCTTGCCACATCCTCCCAATACTGAGATTACAAGTATACTTTGCTATGCTTAGCTCACATTTTTGAAAAAGTTTTCCACCTGCATTTTTCTACAGAAACTCTTCTCTGGCTGGGTGGAGTTCCTTGTAGGAGCTAGTTGTATTATAATTCATTTTAAATTCCGATTGGCCATTGGGTATGTACATTAGAAATATGTGTACCCCATTTCATTCAGAATTCAAAAATAAAGATATTGAATGGAGCTCAGAATGTGGAACTAAATGCTCCAAAAATAATCATCGGAACAGGTTATTCAGATATTGCAGAATAGTGGTGCCAACTTGAAGGATGTTCTCTCTCTATAGAAAGCCCCAGTGCTGTTTAGGCGCCATGGAAGCAGAGGTAGCATGGGTTGGTAGTCTGCAGCACTCTGGACTAGAACCATGTACCCAACTCCAGCATGAGCAAAGTCACTGTGTATTGGTGAGCCTGGCCCTTGGGCTTCTGCACATCTGTCAAATAGCAGCAGGTCTGGCCCATAGCTCATTTAAGGGGCCTCTCAGTTCCATCTCCTGAGATCTTTCTCTCTCACCATAGACCCTCTTCTTCTATTGCCCTGAATTTCTCCTGAGGAACATGGGAGCATCATCATAACTAGTTTTGTTTTTTAAAGGAAAGACTGCTGAACCAATATTTCGTGGTCGCTTTTCTTTATTCCAGATGCCTTATCTGTTTTTACATTGCTGAGTACATCTTTCCTTTTGGCAGACTGAATTTCCTATTTTCTTGTATAGCTGATGGCTTCCAAAATGAATCTACAATAAAGACCAATGAGAACTCATGTCGAGTTTTTACCTTTTTCAAGTGATCGGAAGGAAGGCTTGCTAGCATCCACAGCCACTTCTTCACACATGCCTGGCTGTTCCCACACATGGTTCTAACATGCTCATTAGTTGGATGGGTGATTGGTATCTACACAGGTGTTTTTCCAGTGAAGTATTATCCACAATTAAGAGACCGTCATATCCAAATTGAAAAGAAAAAAAGTCCTCTTTATTTAAAATAAGCCTATGACGTGATTGCAGAAAGTGTTACCTCAGTTTTTATTTCTTAGAGAAATTCTGCGCAGTGCACATGCTTTACCAAATGGCACCTCTGGTGTTGACAAGCAGTGTGTCATAAAGGAAGTACAGGTGTGTGGCAGAGCTTCTGTCTTCCAGGGCAGGACAGTTGATATACCTGTGTAATTTCCTTTATGGTTATACAAAATCAAAAGTGTAGGAAAATTGTGTAAATTGAAGGGGGTGCTATTAGGTGTGCACAGGATGGTCCTTGATACTTACAGGTAATTCCTTAACGTGTAGTTCATTTCCTCTTTATCAGAGTTCTCGAATTGTAGGTTTACTCAGAGTAGCATATTTACATTTCTTTATTTACTTTATGTGGATAATTGTTTTACGTTGTCTTTTTGGTCCCTTTCTCCTTCCCTCCCTTTTCTCCTTCCTTTTTTTTTTCTCCTTTCATCAGAAAATCTCGAAAATCCAATCCTTAAGTCAGCTGCTTGGTGAAGGAGGCGAGCAGTCAGCAGAGACTGTGATGGTGGAAAGGCTCCAGTGATGGCCGGGCGAGTTAGAGTGGAGGGAGAGAGGAACATCATGCAGCTGATGGAAACTTACCTCATTTGGAATTAGATTCCCTAGGAGGTATGCCATGTTTTAGTGTGGGCTCTGAATCCCATTGTTCCAGTGCAGTGTAATGAGCTCCAACTTGAGGTGTGTACTCAGACTGCAAGACAGACGTGCCTGGCTCTGTGGGAAGCTGGCTGTTGATTACCTAAATTGTACATTTAGAAATTCCATGGCAGTCTCAATTAGCTGGCTGCTCCTTGGGTAGCTACTTGGGCAAGGACACAAGGAGGTAAGGAAGGCACTGTATTTCCTCAGAGCTCTCTAAGCCGAGCAGACAAGTCAAACCGAGCACTGTGGTCCTATGGGTGTTGGGATTCTGTGACAGTGTCAGCACCTGGATGACCCCAGTCTAGATTTGGCCATGAAAATCTGCAAAGATTCTTGAAAAATTTAGCTACAAATACCTTTAAAATGATAGATTAATGATTTCCTTAATTCCTAGAATTTATTTTATAAACGCTTTGTTTACATTTTGGATTGTATCTGTCCTTAATTTCAAATGATGAATCTAGTTTGAATCAGCTGTTATTCCAAGCTATCATGCTCATGCTACGTCAACAGCACCCATTTGTACTAATGCTAATACTTCCATCAAAATTTGCCTGTGGAACATAGATTGTCCTTAACTTTAAAATGTCGGCTCCTGAGATAGAATGTATGAAGCTATTGTCAGCTTCTCTATTTCAAGTGCAATCAGCATATATCTATATTGATATCAGAAAATACTTGTTTTTTAAAGATGTATTGATGTATGATAAAGATGATCTAATTTGTGGATGCATACATGTGCGTGGTTACTTTTTATAATGTGAAATGGATAATGAGCTTGTTTAAAATAAAGCAGAGGTGAATGAGCTACCAGCACTTGTGAGAAAAGTTTTAAATACTTCCCTACAGTTCTTCCTCTATAAAGAAAAGGCCTTTCATCTTTAAATAATGGGCAAGTGGAGCATATTTGTGTCAACTGTAAAGGACTCAGGGACAGCGGCTACTGCTTCCTCCTTTTTGTCATTTCTTTCCTTCCCCATGACCTCTGTAGGGCACTGTTGAGGGACTCCTAACACCCTTCATCAAGGACAGGCAGGTAGAAGTGCGAGTCTAGTTACCACGAGAAGCTAGACCATCCTGCATAAGGAAATGCAGTTGAACTAGCTTATGTTTCCTACTAGCGTTAGTAATATGGAATTGAATCTATTGTGGTCTGGGGCCATCAAGGCTGCATCAGATTTTTCAGTACTCTGGTTCAAAAGGTCGGCATTGACTCTGTCTACTTTAAAGAAAATGGAGAGTTTCAATTTGATTGTTAAATAATACACTTAGTAGTTATAAGCTTTTTATATTCCTGTTATTTATGTGGGATAAGGGGAAAGTGATCTGACAGAGAATAGTCACCACTGCTTATAAAGTTGGAAGTCAATTGCTTAGGCATTAAATTCTCAATTAAAACAGTTATTCAAAATTACTTTTGGAAGTATTTTTTTCACAAGCATTAAAAACTTTAAAAATTTTTGAATCTTTGTTAAAATTATACCCCAGAGACAAATATGCAGGAAGATTAAAAAGCCAATGGGTGGCAGATAGGAACATCCATTGGCCTATCTGATAAGATGAAGATCAGAAGACCTGATCTTCTTTAACTGGGTGTGTTGGCAGTGCTCTGCTCCATCTGCAGTGCTGGCCTGCCTGTCACTGGCTTTGGCCGTGCTCATTTCAGTGTGGTATAGCCATAGGCTTCCTTTTCTAGATTTCATCTCTCAAAGTGAGAAAAGAGCCAGAGCCCTCTTAAAATTCCTCTTTCTGGTCCCAAGTTCAATTCCCAGCATCCACATGGTGGCTCACAACCACCTATAAATTCAGTCCTATGGCAACCAAAACCCTCTTCTTGTGTGCAAATGTATATGTAAACAAAACATCCGTATACATAAAATAAATCTTAAAAAAAATAAAATTTCTCTTCCTGCTATTTCCCCACAAACACACCCAAATAACTAAACATAAGTACCTACGAATGCCAGTTAGAGCCGTCTTCTCTCTTGTCTCTCTTCGTAGGCCCCAGAGTTTTCTGGTCCTAAATGAACATCTGTTAATGCCTGGGATGACTACAAGAGTGAGTTCATGTTGAGACTGTGGCGAGGGAGTCTGGTTTAGACTGTCTCTTGACACTGCCTCCTGTTCCTGTCACTCATGACTTCCAATCATTAAGTAACTAATGAATAAATTAACTCTAGTTGTCTTTATCTAGTAAATAGCAGATAGAAATGCAACTAAGCATTTAGTCGCACAGCTGACATTTTGAGACTAGTTAGCCCCACTCAGGAATCTCTGCTTTACTCCCTAGGTACTGTCTTATTTCATTTCTATAAGATAGAAAATGACTGCCCAGGAATAGAGGTGTTGTCACTTTCCTTGCATACTGGGACAAAGTCCATGCTTACTTTTGGTGGGTGACCGAGGCAAAGGCCGCCCACTACTAGCGGTCTGAGAGACTGTAGAGAGGGGAGATGGAGTAACAAGGACTTGAGACTAGAATAGGAAAGACTGGCTTACCATGGTCACACTGAGTGGCCTTCGGCAAGTGTTTTCCTCTCACTGAGATATAAGGTTTGATATATTCATCATGTGCAGTGGACGCTAGCCCTGCACACAATAAAGGCTCACCAAGATGTTTCCTTAATCAGCAATGAGCAAGACATATACTTTTTGTTGGTAAAATGAATATAATTGAGACTGTATTCATCACTATACCAAAGCAATTATAAAAGGTCATTGTTAGTATATGTATTTATGTGTACATATATAAACTCTTATGAAGAAAGGAATGTGCAGAAGGAAAAATACCTGTCACTCCTGAAAGTCAGGATGTGTCCCTGTTTCTGGTCCCTGTTTGATTTCCTTATAAAATGAAAACATTGAACTGGATTATCTGTGGTTTCTGTGATGGAGGCATGTGACTAGATGTGTCATGGAGATGAGTGGGTGTTGTTGAGCTGGACATTGTGATTAGGATGGATATGGTGATTTTAATAAAAAAGAAAGAATTCTATGATTAATTAAAACATTACAACACAAAAACCACTGAGCATGATGGCACACACCTTTAATTCTAGCACTCAGGAGGCAGAGGTAGGTGGATTTCTTCGAGTTCAAGGCCAGCCTGGCCTACATAGAGTTGCAGGCCAGCCAGATTTATGTTGTGGGCTCCTCTGGGATGGGGAGGGGTGAGAGGAGGGAGAGGGAAAGAGAGAGAGAGACAGACACAGAGAGAGGCACAGAGACAGAAAGAAATTCTGGGATAAACTAAAATAACACTGATTTTGCATGAGAGAAAAATAGAGAGGTAGAAGCATGCCTGTAGGAGAAGGTCCACGTACTCCCCAGAGACTTTGTCCTACACCAGCTGTCCTTCCTACTGCTCTCAAAGTCCAGGTATATGAGCTGCAGAGAAAGGCTCTCCTCAGCTAGTCTCCAGTCAGTCAGCAAAGGCTCTCAGGAGCAAGTTTAAAATGCCAGACAGATTGCACAGACATCTTAAAATATGAGTCATTTTAATTTCTGTGTTAATCAGAGAACAGCCACAACAAACTAGCTGGGTATGGAGGACAGAGGATACATCCTTTACCATTTACCACCAGCACTCTGGCTCAGCACTGGCTGTGACTGGGGCTTACACATGTCTGAGTCACAGGACAGTGGGGTTCACCACCCTGCCCAGAAACAGAAGCACTCTGGACATCTCCTCATAGATCATGAAATGAAAAGGTCGGTCCACTTTGATGACAGGAGGCATGGAGTAAGCGACAATCTCTGACAGTGTCCCTGCCACTGCTTCAGTTCCTCTTTCATCCACTTCAAGCACTGACTGTTGTAAGACCTAGAAAAGGAAAGGATGTGGAAGAACATTTGTGTGGCAATGGGAAGAGGGAATTGACAGAAATTTTCTACAGTGGTTCTGCCCACCCAGCCATGTTCCTGGGGTTCAGTGTTGCAGCCTATCTTTGCTAAGAGGTGCATGAGATTGCACCAGAGACTGCCTCATAAATCAAAACAATACCCGGAGTCTATGGGAATTGGTATGGGGTGTGTGAGATGCATTCTGGGCTTGGAACCAGGGAAGCTGGCTAGTAAATTTCTACATGTGGGCATCTAGTAAGTATTTATTGAACATGTACTTTGTGATGCTCATTGTTGAGCTGAGCTGCTGGCCCTTGAAAACACTTTGAACTGCCTGATACTGCTCTTAGGCATTTCCTGGGGGCAAGCCTGAGGGTTTGTCGTGTCTTCTTGGACCCTGATTGCCTGTGCTCAGGCTGAGATTACCCTGTTGGCTCCTACTTACATAGGTACCACTTTAAAATCTCTCAGAATTGACAACTGCATGGCCAAATCTGAATCAAACTCTTGATTGTAATGGTGAGGGAGAGAGTCGGAATGAGCAGAGACCAGGAATGCTAACTAGTTCACTGTAGTGCACAGAACTGCTGCAAGAACCAAGATTACTTCCCATGAGAAACACTGATTAGCTAAAGAGATTTGGTGTGAGCTAGCAAGAAAACTAACACCTTCCTTGCCAACCAGAGGGATGTCAAAGGACTCAGCATGTCCAGGCACCTCAAAATATCTTCCAGAGGTACCAGCTTGGCCCCAACACCAGTAGCATGAAGTATATGCTTACTGTTACCAAAGTTGAATAAACTTGTTCTCAGTACTTCAGAAGCAGGACCAAAAAATGTAAGTCAGAGAACTTACCAGTCAACATATTACAAAATAATCATCCATTTGCATATTGGACTGCTTTCCAAAGAAGGGATGAGTTCCTTGTCTGAAGAATGGGAAGGAGGGGGGAGAGATGAGGAGAGGAAGAACAAGAGGGTCTTCTGAGGCTAATTATAGAGGAAGGTGGAATATCCATCACAAGGCATGGGAGGTTGGGCCAAGTGATGACTAAGGATTTCTTTCATGCTAAAGGCGATATAATTTCATGATCCTTTTCAATATTCATCATAGGTGCTGATGGGTTATATGCCAGTGTGTACGAGGGACAGAGATGCCTCCCTAGGCCTTGAGAGAGAAGAGAGATGGAGCTCTTCAATGAGTACCTAGTTAAAAAAGGTGTTTGAGTAGTATGGCTTGAGGTCCTTTGAACACCCAGCTTGGATGCTACTTCAAGTTGTTAGAACTGGAGTCAAATTCCCTACCACAACTAGACATTTAATTACAATGACATGGTTTTCGAAGTATTTGTTGGTTTCAGTGGCACTGCATGCTGAGGACGGCTCCTCAGCACAGCCCCTGACTTGCCTTGGACACCTGAAGATTTCTTGCCACGGCTGAGAGTTCGCTGAGGTCAGCTGAGCTGGAGAAGACTTTCCTGATTCCCATCTGCTGGAGCAGCTTATGCATCTCATACCTCTGGTCCAGCTTGAACTTGGGAAAGAAAACCTCCATTTTCCTGTGGCACAAGGACAGATGATAGTGAAATGGCTGGGGGCTGCTGGCAAGGACACACTTTCTTCCTTCCTCCAAGAATATTTCCTTTGCTTGACGGTATATAGCTCATGTGATCCTTTTGTAGTGTTCTATCAGAGAAAATACTTCTGGCTTATGAAGCATCACTGTATCGACCCCAGTGAGCTAGTTCTTAGCTCACTACCCCAAATCCTTTTTAGCAAAAAATGCCAGACTCCATGCCCATTTTCTTATGTTTAAAAAACAATCCTAACCAACTCCCTAGCTGCTTCCTGTATCTTTGCAGACAGCTGGAGGATGCTGTTCCCAGCCCAGAAACCCAGACCTCAGTATTCCTAGAAACTTGGGAATGGGCAGACAAAAGAAGCAATGAGGGCTTTCATCTAGCCCTTCCATCTTAGCCTGGGAGGCTCTGAGGTTATTTATTTTTTCTACTGTGAGTTCTCTGAAATAATGAGATTTGGAAAGGTAAGTTTTGTGGCTCAGAAAAAAAAACAAACATAAAAGCTACTAATTACATCAAATTAATCTTAATTTTCAGTTTTCTTGCTCCATAAAGAGCAGTCAAAAGTACATACACCAATATCAGAGTTGTTGCAAAGAATGATCGACATATGCAAGGTGTCCAGAACAGTGTCTGGTATACAGCAGCTATTTTGTAAACACACCCTTCCTCCACTTCTCTCCTTGTTGCACAGCTAGACCAAAGCTCCAGGTTGGAAGTAACTGAGGATGTGACACTTCCTAAGTGTTAATTCATAAATATAGTCAGTCAGCAAACTTTGTTAGGGTTTCTGTTTCAGTCCTTTGCTAATGCCTAAAGATGGGGGGAAAAAAAAGACAGAAAAATGAAAGTGAAACCTGTAGCGAAGGACCTTGAATTGAGCTCCTCTCTGTACCAGTTCTGGAGTGGCAGGACTTGAAAGGCACACCATGAGATTCTGACTGGAGCTGTCTGCCTTGGGTTCCAGCAGGTGGACTGACTTCCAACAAACACTGGCGTGTCTGCCCTGCCTTTCCATCTCTTCTCCACACAGAGTCCCCTCCATGTTCAGTCTTACCTGCTCTCATGGTCCTAATCCCAACCAAGCACTTGTCACTCCTACAGTCAGACTCTGGCCTAGCCTTGGCCTGGCCTCCTTCATGTAGGGCTCAGGGAGACATTTCTAGTCCAGATGTTAGAACTGAGCTATGAACTCACTACCAGACCCATTCCTTTTACAGTCTTAGTAAGTGGTATACCCATCCTTGAGATGTCAAAGCCAAGAACTACAGCTACTGTTGACTGACTGATATCCCCCAGGATCCACATCTCTGTTTTCTTTCTTTTTCTCCCCACCCATTGCTTATCTAGTCATCAGTGTCATCAGTTGTTGCTTCCTGACACATCCAGAGTCTAGTCTCCCTCTGTCACCTCACCGGCTCCCACCATAGCCTAAGCAGTGGCATCTTGAAGTTATACAGCATCTTCTGACTGGCTTATTCATGGTCCTCCTCATCTTTAGTGCCTGCTCCCAACACAGGCTCCTGTGTGATCCTTTCATCAGATCTCCTCAAGCCTCTGTTCAGAACCCTCTGTGGCTCCCCATCTCCTGCAGGCAAAGCGCAGGGCTTCTGTGCTTGTGATGTGAGGTCCTGAGGTGGCCATCCCTGAATCCTCTCACCTCTTCTCCAGTGGCTGCAGCTACATAGGCAGACTCATGAAATTTGCCCCTCACCACCAGATGAGAACATCCCTGGCTTTGGCCTGCACCTGCTGATGTGCTCTGTCCTCTTACAGTGTTGTTTCTCTCCCTCTGCCCGGCTTCTTAACTGATGCAACCACACCATCAATAGGTACCTCAACAGGCAAACTGTTGTATTTGAAGAGTTAATGAGCAATAAAGCCAGGCCTACATTGGATTGATGTTGAGGATAGAGTGGAAAACAGGGCATATGTTGCTTCCTCCTGCAGGAGCTTGGTGCTCACTGGGGAGCATGAGCAGCAAGTCACAGGGCATTGGGTAAAACTATTGGGAGTGGTCATGAGGATGGCAGGCCAAGTCTGCAAGGCAGGGGAAGCATCATACCTGGTTTTCATATTCTGGAGCCATGTCTCCACGAGATCTGTGGTCAAGTAGTCCTCCAGGGCCAAGTGGTCACCTGTTTTCTCCATGAGCACCACTAGCATGGTGGCATTTCCTTGGTAGGGCAGCTTGAGGATGTGACAACGGAACTTGTTATCGAAGGTGGAGGCAAAGTTACCTTCCCGGTACATCATGGGCACCTTAACTGCCTTGTATTTGTCCAGGTGGAAAGTGTCAGCCTCGGTGAAGATGGGGTCAAATGGAGTCAGCCACTTCCCTGAACAAGTCAGAAGAAAGCCCCTGAAGAAGTGAGCCTCCACAGAACACAGCGGTCTTACTCAAGTGGTAGAGGAGAGAGCAACCTACCTACCCCCTTTACTCTGAACATGAGTGCAGTTCCTTTTTAACATTTGCTTGGACCGCAGCCCAGGCAGCAAATTCCCCAAAGACCAAACTTCAGATCTACCCATGTCCCATAATGGAACCACACACAGAAGCAAAGATGTCCCCTCCTCTCATTTGTTCTGGACTTGAACAAAACTTCATTTCCTGGTGGATGGCTTCCATTGCCTGTCTGCGTGAGGGACTCCTAGCTACCATGGCCCCAGGATGCCCATATGCAAACATATACTTTACAGGTAGTGGGGGTGTTTTCAGCTCAGTATTGCTTCACATGGTTCTGGGAGCAGGCGAGACCACGATGTGACTCTACACTAAGCATCTGTTTTGGGATGCTGGCACATGGCCCTTCTTTTTGGGGTGCTGGCACATGGTCTTGTGAGTGTCCTGGTACAGCTTTAAGCACCAGAGGCACCCGCACCATACCCTTGTACCCTGTTGGAGCCGGAAGAAATCAGGGTTATGAGGTCATGGGATCCCTCCACATTTAGCCTCTGCCATCCATGTGTGATCCTGATCAACCAACCTTCACCTTCATCCCCTTAAGAAAGGAGACAGTGGCCCTACTCTGCTTGCTACATTGCCAGGAAGAACAAAGATGCAGCCTGTTCCTGTCCCATGGTGGGTAGTAAGGGCCAAGCCAGTACCTTGCATATATCAGCTCTTGTGGCTTTATACCTATAGCAAGTTAGAGTCCCAATTTTTCTATAAAAATAAAATCTAAGACCAAGGGACTATAGAGGTGGCTTAGCAGTTAAGAGTACATACTGCTTGTACAGAGGACTCATGTTTGGTTCCTAGCACCCATATTGGGTGGCTCACAATTGCCTGTAACTCCAACTCCAGGAGGATCCAACACCTCTGACCTCTGGGTGTACCTGCGCTCTCTCTCTCTCTCTCTCTCTCTCTCTCTCTCTCTCTCTCTCTCTCACACACACACACACACACACACACTATAATAATGACAATAACAAATCCAAGGGCAGAGATTTTGCCCCAGATCACAAAAACAGAGAATGGGAGTAGAGATGTAACCCAAGTCTTGCTGATAGTGGGCTGCTCATTCAACAGCCCGGTGCCACCTCTTCCAAACATTAGTAGAAAAATGGGCAGAGGAGCTGTGGAAACTGAGGACCACATGTCTGTAAGTGGTGAGAGTGGGAGCCTCAGAGAAAGCATCAGTCATCCCTCCTCAATGTAGGCTGGACCTGCAAAGCAGAGCCCATGCTTGCTGAGCATCCTTTAGCGCTAGCTACACTGACAAGAAGAAGGAAATGGGGAAAGGGTCAGGTTTTTGTAGCTTTGCAGCAACAGAACACTATCAAAATACCTTTGAACAAGATGTAGTCCACCAGAATTAACTTTGTTTCAGGATTAATCTCATCAAAGAGCTTGGGAATTTTTCCCCGTGTCTCTTTGTTAATGTAGTGGTTCACAAGCCCTTTGGCCTGTGAGGAATTTCGAAAATTTGTAGGCACGTACTCTATATCAAAGTACTCCTTGGATAGATTAAAGTAGGTCTCTTTGATATCAAAGTCCTTGTGGATGAAGGCGAGGCTACCCAGGGTGAGGTCCAGATCCTGGTTGCTAGAAAGGGTCTCTCTGAGCCTCTTGAAGAGGGATGGGAGGATCAGGGGTCCTGCTTGACTAAGTGCCTGTAGATGGAGCCCATTCTCCACCTGGACTTTGGTCTCTCCCTTGGCCCCAAGCATCAAGCTCACCATGGCCACTGACAGGCCAAATGGTGAAAAGATCACGTTGCCATCGTGCCTCATGGAGATCTTTCGAAGCAGGCTGAACCCAAAGTTTGAAGTCTCATTGGAGAGCTGTTGCAGGCTAGTCCTCAGCCAATATTCTTCCTCTTCTTCATCACTGGGGACAGTCCACGTGTTCTCTTCCCAAGTCTGGTTCTGAAGATCCTGAGACTCCAACTCTGCTTGGGCCTCTGGTGAATGGGAGCTGAAGTTCAAACTGGTTACCAGCCACACCTCTGCCAGGAGGACAGGAAGCAAGAGACTAAAAACCACCCTCATGTGCTCAGCTGTGGAGGCCAGGGGCCACTTCCCTTCATCCTGGGGAGAATGAGAGAGAGAGAGAGAGAGAGAGAGAGAGAGAGAGAGAGAGAGAGAGAGAGAGAGAGAGAGAGAGAGAGAGAGAGAGAATATCTCAATATCTAATAAAACATCTTTGCTAGGTGTGGGCTTCCCTGGGTTCCTGTAGGTTAGCTATGCACTAGACTGACCTGGAGCAGATAGATGTGTGGAGGGTTTCCACATTTTTTTTACAACCTTCTTCCATGTCCTGTCCTCTGCCAGGTGCTTGAGCATCTTGTGGTCCCTCCCCAGTTTCTGCTCACTGGCTTTCCTCCAACAGGGCCAGGTATGGCTCTTTTCTATGGAGTGGACCTCAGAGAAAGATCGGGTGGGAGTTGGGGTCATTGACTGATCTGCTTCAGGCTTTGCCTTTATCATTTGGCCGCAAGACCTATCAAGCAGTCTTCCGTGCTAGTCCCAGGACCTTGATGTGTGACACCTTTGACGTAGGACTTGGAGTGGCCAAGAGGGAATCTGACAAAGGGAAGGCTTCCCCACACAGTTTTCTGATTTAGGCCCCTCCTCTCCTGCACTTCCTGTACCCAGTTCCCAGTAGGTCTCCTTCCTTTACCCATAGCTCTAGGGTGGCTGCAGGAAACGTAGCTGATTGCTTTTTGCACAAGACCTGGGCTCAGCCCACTCAGTCTCATTGATCCTGAAGGCACACACTGGCTATCCATGCCCCAGTTCTACAGCCCAGTGGAACCTAACCCTGCCTTGGCAGTGGCTTTCTAGTACCACACTCCTCCCTCTGACTGTCACCACATTCCTCCTTCTGACTGTCAGTTGCTACCTCTCTGAAATTCCTCTTCACCCTCAGACCCAAAATGTGGCTCTGGGGCTGTGCCATTCATTATACTGTGGTCAGCTATATTACCCAGTGTCCTAGAAGCTGATGTATATGCCACCAAGATGTCCCCAATAGCTCACTCTCTTCTGGCCCACAAGAAGGCCTGGATAGCAGTAGGTGTGGGGGATGCTTGACAGTTCCCATCAGTAAAGGCCCTCACTCTGACCATGGGACCCCAAGTCAAAATGTGACAAGAAGTTTCTGAGCTACTCCTGGTCTGTCTTCTGTACGTGTCACAAATCACATCCAGCCCCAGGACACAGGCCCTTGTCACTTGCTTTGCTAAATGCCCCTACAGAATCCAACGCTACACCTTTCTAGCCTGAATGACCCTGCTGGGTTTCCTAAATGTCACTATTTAGGATTTGCTTCCCAGTCCCAATGACAGGACTGCATTTCATAAGTCACCACATTGCTGTAAGCATTGGGTCATTACCTCCTTCCAGGTACAAAATATCCCCAGTCTCATGCTTTCATTTTTGAGATGGACACCATACCTCTGTTCCTTTACAACTCATAACTGAAGCCCTATCCTCTAAGGTGAGGGTGTGGTGAGATGGGGCCTTCTAGAGGCGACTAGATGAGGTCTTAAGCATAGTGATGGTGATATATTTAGTGTCCTTAGAAGAAAAGACACCGCAGCCTCCCTCTCTCCACCAAGGACAGCCATCTGCAAACCAGGAAGTGGGCCCTCACCACACCCCAACCATACTGCCCCTCACTTTGAGCCTTTAGAACTATGAAAACTCATTTGTTACGCCTCCAGAATTTATTTTATTTTGTTCCAACAGCCTGAGATGCCCAGGAGAATTATATCACTGTGTTTAGCTCAACTTTGTAAATTTAAACCCCTCAGAGTAGTCCTGATTTCATAGTTGCTTCTCATAGTCTTAGCCATGAGGAAAATCCCCAGTGCACGATGTTACCCTTTCCTAGGACTAAGTCTCACACTATTCCCGAAGCGGCCCTGTAATGCCTGGCTGTTGCTACACCTACTTACTAAACAGTGTAACTTGTCCTTACAGGCTTTCCCTGTTCATCACGGGAGCCATCCACAATATATACAGGGTGCTTGCTCCTGGGATGGTGCTCCTAGGACTAGGGCACCATCAGGTATATGCCGAGGACACACCTTGTCACACGGAGCCTGAACTCAGGAAAAGGGATGTTTACCTGACACTCCGCTCTGAGCAATGTGTGGGGAGCAGTGCCCCACTTGCCTCTCCCCAGCCCTGGTGGGACCAGGCTCACGTGCCTAGGCAGTGAGCTGTGGCAGACAAATACCAAGTCTTCAGAGCCGTTTCCCTGGCTATCTATCTATGGCTGACATGCCTTCAGTGCCACCCTGAGCTCAACTTGAATTTACAGTCATTTGGAGTTTTAAGCTGGAATTCCCCATGCCTGCCCCTTAGATCTCACCTTGAAGCCCACTAAGACAGAGTGAAAGCAGCTCCTCTCCCCCACCCTTCGCGATTAGACATTCTGAAGGGCCCCCGCCATCCACCACCTCTTACCAGTTCCAGACCTCTGGTGCTGAGATCATTCAGAGCAAAGAGACAAGCATAAGCTTTGCAGCCCAAAGCCTTCTGCAAATATTTGTTATTCCAAAGTGTGGTCCCCTTAGGACTGTTACTGATTAACACCCTGCTGGGATATGGTTGAGTTTCTGGAAATTCCCTAGGTTGGTCCTGTGGCCCCAACTATGACCAGAATTCACAAGAGGCTCACCCTTGCGGGATGGGGAATGAAAGTTCTAGAAAGAAGGTTATGGTGGGCCTCGTGGCTGCTTCTGGGAACCATAAAGGGGTTTGGGTGGAATTTAAGAACCACTGTCTTGTCCCCAAGGAACTGTCAGCCCAGTGGTGGAGACCAGCTTCCTACTGGGTCACCTCTTACAATACAAACCCTGTTGCAAGGTCACTGTACTACCTTCTGTGTTGAGACTGACCCTCTCAAGCAAGAACTGAGTCAGAGTTGGAAGATACTCTTTTTTTTTTTTTTTTTTTTTTTTGAGACAGGGTTTTTCTGCGTAGCTTTGCACCTTTCCTGGAGCTCACTTGGTAGCCCAGGCTGGCCTCGAACTCACAGAGATCCACCTGGCTCTGCCTCCCGAGTGCTGGGTAGAAGATACTCTTTAAGACACAACTTTTCAGACTTAGCAGGTTGCCATGTGTAAGCTTTGTTATGTGTCCCTTCCTATTCTTGAGGTGAGACTTAATGTAGTCTAACCCGAAGAATAGGGGTAAAAAACTAATAGGGGCTGGGTTATAGCTTAATTGGTTGAGTATTCCCTGGGTTTGGTCCTCAGCAGTTCATTACACCTGTAATCCCAGCACTAAGGAGGTGGGGGCAGGAGGATCAGAAGTTCAAGGTCATCCTTGGCCATCTAGCAAGTTTGAGGCCAGCCTGGCTACATGAGACCCTATCTGAAAAAATAAAAGAATTTCTCAAAAAAAAAAACCAACCCAAAAAACAAAAATCAATAAGAATTAATAATGCTCCAACAATAATAGGAAGGCAAAAGAAAACTCCATTCCTTTAAATACAGTGATATTCCAGAAAATCTACCCTGGTAGATGTGGCCACCTGCTCATTTCATGATGGAGGCCAGTCATTGAAAAGGAAGGTGGCCATTGGGGAAGAACTCCATTAAGTAATGGACTAGCTGATTGGAAGTTGGTGACCTGTCATCTTGAAGAGCCATCTTGCCAGAAAGCAGACTAATCTCTTTTCATACAGAAGGCATGTGATCACCAGCTGGCAGGTACCTCCTCATAGATGAAGATGGCTAGATGCCACACCTCATGTGAACCAAGGATTCCCAAGGTGTTTTTCAGTTCTTCTAATATCAATAAAGACATAGGTTAGTATGTTTTTGTCAAAGACTGCTATTGCCTTGTTACTGGTTAGTGTGGGGGAGGCAGCTGTCTAGAGAAGCATGACACTGCAGCACCTGGACTAGAACTCTGTCAGGTGAGTGGTCTCTGTCCATTCTTATCTGACTCATTTTGAAAGAACAGGCCAGCATCACCCTACAGGATGAATAGGAGCCCATTTTTCACAATCCAATTTAAAGACATTTTTCTAAAGCAAATAGTTAGTCCAGTAGCATTTGTTACTGTGTCAAACTGAAGTGCTGGCCGTGGCTTGTGGAATAGCAACCCCTAATCCTACCTTTGGGGTATGAAAACATTCCCATTTATTCTCATTTTCACTCTCACCTACACCATCCTCTGAAGAATATTTATCACAGATCTTTGGAGACCATGAAAATCAATTTTCTGAGATATTGCAGACCCCCTGTTTTGACCACAGAGCTTTGTCTGTTTTCTGGATGAAATATGGACTCAACCAAAGAACAATAAATATCAGATCTGGAAGATTCCTCTGAAACAACCTGGATGAGGTGGACAGAGGTGGGCAGATCCAAGATCACATTGACATGAAGTGGGATTTTGCGGGCTTACTGACAGAAGCGTGACCCTGGGTGGTATCAAGTCCAAATGCATCCCATCACTGGGACTAAATGGGGGGCCTGCTTGGTTGGCTAGTGTGAGTGACTTCACTGCATTGGAATGATGTCTTAAACTAAGATCTGAGTCAGGCCCATTTTTGGTACCAGGGTCCTGTTGCAGCATTCCATATACCGTGCAAATGGTTCTTCTGTCTACAGGCGGCTGGGGAACTAGGATCATGCTGGGGCAATCATGGTGGCTGCAGCTCAGGATGGATGCAGGCTTGCCACACTGAGTTCATATAAAGATTGTAGATTGCCTCACCTTTGTAGGGTGCACAGTCACTTGTTTCATTCCTCCACACCCCTTACATGTTGTGTATGTCCCATGTCACATTTCCCATCTATTTTTGATATAGGTAAATATAAGTATATTTATTTATTAACACTATTAAAATAGATCCATGGATTCTTAAGTACACTCAATACTTCCCAACTCAAGGCTTTTTTTAAAATTATTATTATGCTTGCATTTATGTGTGTCTCTAAGGATGCATTTATGCCTCCAACTCATATCTAGCCCCACAGAACTGTTCCTTGTTCCCCTTTCCCTCCCCTCCCTTAGTCTGCCCTTCCTTCCCTTCCCTGTTCTGTCCCCCCTTTGTCTCTCTCCTCTGTCTGTGTCTGTGTCTTTGTCTCGTCTGTCTTTCTCTGTCTCCTTCATCTCTCTGTTTCTCTCTTGCTGGGGATTGAATGACAGTCCTCACACATCCTAGGCAAGCA
Source organism: Peromyscus maniculatus bairdii (assembly GCF_049852395.1). Taxonomy (NCBI): domain Eukaryota; kingdom Metazoa; phylum Chordata; class Mammalia; order Rodentia; family Cricetidae; genus Peromyscus; species Peromyscus maniculatus. Next base: position 75,092,295 of record NC_134865.1, read on the forward strand.
TCCTCCCACTCAGCTGCATCCCCAGCACTCTTCCTTGCTTTCCTAGTCCATATTTGCATCCCCCTTCCTTACTCTGTCCCACAAGACATATACATAATATTCACAATGTCATATGCTTACCCCACTCCGAAAGCAAATCTGTAAAGAAAACTTGGAAATTTGCTGGCAGTGTTTCCTCCTTTGAAGGGGGAGCATATGGTCCAAGCACCATGTTCAGAAGATCCTTGGCTCAATTCTTTCTCTCCCCTTCTGTGTGGTTATCTGAAATGTGCTTGTCCTCATTTCTTTGAATTTTCATGTGACTTTGAGACTTTTACCATCTTAATTGCATTGTTGAGTCTGTAAGATGTTAATGTTATTCCCAAAGTCTAAGCCATGCAAAAAGGTACAGGAAGAAGCGCACTGTCCCACACCATCCCACCCACTCTCATCTAACCCTCCCCCAGGCTCTCGTGCATCATTTAACCACTTTCTTTCCAGTTCCCTTTCTTGTATTTCTTTATATAAGGATAAACATATGTTTTTGTACTTTCTTATTTCTTCTTTATGAAATCATGATGCCGGTAAGGATTGTTACTTTTTTATATGACTTCACAGTATTCCAGTGTTTACTCAACGAATTTCCTATGTTTAGGTTTTTATGTAATTTCCAATGTTTTGCAATTACAAAATATTTTAGGGAGATTATTTTTAAAGCTTCCAGATGTGTGTCAAAAGTTTAAATTCCTCAAAGTCAGCCTTCTGTAAAAAGGGTAAGTGCTTAAAATCATAAGTTTTATTTTGTTTTGGTTTTTAGAATAAAGTTGGAATTGACTAAGAGGAGGTTTTAATGTAGATTTAAGCATGAACATAAAGGGGAGAGTTTCATATGAGCGTGTATGTGTGTGTGTGTGTGTGTGTGTGTGTGTGTGTGTGTGTGTGTGTGTGTGTGTATGCATTTGAGAGCTCTTGCAGACGACCTAGATTTGGTTCCAAGCACCCACATGGTAGCTCACAGCCATCTGTTAACTCTAGTTCCAGGAAATCTAACACCCTCTTCTGACCTCCATGGGCACCAAGCATGAATATGGTACATAGACAGACAGACAACACTTACACACAAAAAATAAATAAACCTTTAAAAAAAGAATGTTTCATTAAATGAGTGGCTAAGGAGGTTTGTGATAGTGATGCCCCCAAATGTAGCCTGAGAGCTAACTCAGAACATGCAAATGTGACAGAGTTGGGTGAACTAGTCTTTGTTGCTGTAATTAAGTTGATGATGGAAGGCAGAGATTGCTGGATTGAAGAAGGCCCTGGCTCGGATGATGAAAGTTCTCATAAAAGAAAGGCAGAGGGGGACATAAGGCAGAGAACCATCGGGGGAAAGGCCACATGAAGATGGATGTAGAATCTGGAGTTGTATCTACAGTCAAGGAACGCAGAGGGCTGCTGACACCCACCAAGACAGGAGTGAGACCGTGGAGTGGACAAACCTTGACCTTGAACTTAGCCCTCCAAAGCTGCATGACTTCTGTTGTTTGAAGCGACTTGGTTTATGGTAATTGGTTACGTCAGCCTTAAAAAACAAACACCAAGTATATTGCCAAATTCCCTTTGTGGGGAAAATCTGGCATCTACTAAAGATGGATGGGAAAGGCTTTTTCACTCCTAGGCCATGCTGCCATGCATTCGCACTTTCTGCCAACCCAGTGCTTAGCAAATGGGATTTCAGTGTAGTTTTAGTTGGTGATTTTTAAGTGAGGTTGAGCATATATCCAAGTGTTTAATCACTATCTCTATATTTGTTTGTGTTCATGTCTTTCTGATCATTTTTGTGTAAAATTTTTAATTTTTTCATTAAATTGTAAAGTAATTATCATGTATGGTAGTGTTGGCATTAATTTTCTCAACATTTTGACAAAACGCCCAACTGAAGCTAAGGAAGGAAGATTTATTTTGGCTCATGGTTTCTATGCATCACCACAAGGGAAGACACAGTCGAGTTCCTGATGCTAGAAGCATTTTCTAGACACTCCTCACATCTTGGTGGATCAAGCAATAAAGAAAAAACTGGAAACGGGTCCCAGCTATAGTCTTTAAAGGTCCATCCTTAAGTATCCTAAATCCCTGAACTATGTTCCATGTTCCTAGGGGACCATAAACTCTTTCAACAGCACCACCAACTGGGTATCACGTGTTTAAACATATGAGTCTGTGGGGGACATTTTACACTCAACCATGCTCTTGCCGTAGCTTATGTCCATCTGATAATGCAATATTCATTCCAATAGTCCCCAAAGTCTTAGCAGTTCCAACCCTGTTCAAAGGTCCAAATCCAAAGTCTCTTCTGGGACACAAAGCAAACTCTTAGCAGCGAGCCTCTGTGAAGTCAAATCATGACATACATCCTTATTCTGTACAACACAGAGTCTCTGTTCCAAACGAGAGAACAGGAGGACAACAAGGAAAGATTGTGCCACAGTGAGGACCCCAAACCAGCTGTGACAAGTGGTGACATTGTGTAGGCTCCAATGGGCTTGGTTAGTCCCATTCCTGTGTCTCTGCTGTCTCCGGCACACGTGACCTCCCTTGTCCCTTAGTCTTACCTAAGCACATCTCCCCGAACACGGAATTCAGTTCTGTTACATGTTGCCTGGTCTCACTGGTTTTCCTCTAGAACTCTGATGCAGGTCTCCATGACCTCATAACCATTGAGATCTTGGTGCTTGCAGACAGCACCAGTTATATGACATCAAGTTCTGTGCTCATCTTGAGATTAGCTCATCACGGCCCACTTGTACCATGAATGCCTGTGTGGCTGAGCCTGGGACAATACCCACGTAGGTGGCTGTTTGAACTGTGTGTCCTGGAGGCTCAATCTTAAGCACTTACTTTGAAAGGAGGATGTTTGTGATGACTTTGCATTTTTACACCCTGGAGGAGGGCAGGACCCTCTCAGGGCACATTTCTTAGTGTGCCAGAGCAGTGTTCATGGCTGCCTTTCAATTGTGCCCATCACTTTAACAATGTATCTGTACTCACCTTGTCTGTAGCATTAAATTCATCCTCCCAAACTGCATATTTTTTCACAACTCTCTGCTCCACTTTTCCCTTTAGAATATCAGTATAAAAGGGGCCAGGAGCATGGCATGGTCTGCATGTTACACTGTCTTGAAATTCCACCAGCCAAACAAATCTGCATATTATTTTAAGATCCTGTCTCAAAATTTCTGGACATGGGCAGAAAAGAGCCAGATTCTTTGTTAAAACACACCATGAATGGCCTCAAGTTCCAATAGGTTTCCTCCTCCCATCTGGAGGCCGTGAACACGGTTTCTGCTGTCCAGATGGTATCAGCATTCCAGCCTTCTGAGATCCTACCGCACTGGCTCCTTACACCGTACTTACAGCGCTCGGGGCCCCTGTAGCCCACAGCATCAAACTCCTCTACCTTTCTCCCACAAACCTGTTCCCAAGGCTGCACTACATGGTCAGATTTACCATAGCAATGGCCTCACTTCTTGGCGTCATTTTCTGCACTACTTGTTTCTTCCATCACAGTGACAAAATATGGGACAGAGCAATGTACAGAAGACAGCATTGATTCTGTCTCCAGGATTCTGTCGGTCACAGTGAGGAAAGTACCGTAGTGCTTACAGCAGTGAGGAGCTCCTGGCACAGGCTCCCCACATCTTGGAAATCCAGGAGACTTAGAAGGCAGGAATAGAAGTAAAGTTAAACCTTCTTTAAAGGCATGCCTCTCACAGTCTACACCCGTGACCTTGACCCTATAGTCCAACAGGTCTCATAACCTCCCCCACAGCACCACCAGCTAGGGATCGTGATGGAAGAAATGAATGCATGGGGACATTTTCCTTTTCATACAGTGGAGCTTCGTTTCTTTTTTCATTTAGCTCTTTGGTCCTTTTTATTTCTGTGTATGGCATCTCACATGTTGAATGGCTTGAATTCTATCTCCCCGACACCCAATTCAAATGGCCACCCAGTTGTCCCAACGTCATTTATTTAAAAGTCATTCATTTAAAAAATATTTATTTATTTACTTTATCTATCTATCTATCTATCTATCTATCTATCTATCTATCTATCTATCTATCTATCTGAGTGCTCTATCTGCATGTACAGCTGCTTGTCAGAAGAGGGTATTGGGTCCCATTATAGATGGTTGTGAGCTACCATGTGGTTGCTGAGATTTGAACTCAGGACCTCTGGAAGAGCAACCAGTGCTCTTAACCACTAAGCCCTCTCTCCAGCCCCTAAAAGTCATCCTTTATCAAATATGATTGTCATTTGTGCTTGGGTCATTTCCAGACTTTCTTTTTTATCCTTTAATTATCAGTCATCTTTAATTATGCTTCATTTTAATTGCAGTAAATCACTGAGCTAGATATTATTATCCAAATTAAAAAAATTTAAATTATCTTACAAAGTAGCAGGTTTCCTTAATTTGTTTGTTTGCACCCATACTTTGTTTTGGTTGACTGTCCCTAACTCATTTTTAGAGCTCTTATCTATCAGTCTGCCTATGTGTTCCTGTGCCAGTACCAGCGCTAGAACTAAGGAGTCTGTGTTCCCCGCTTTCCGTCTGTCACAATAGCCTCTCCCCTTCTTCCTGAGCCCATAGCTGCTTCCTGTCCTGGAATCTTTGGACGTTTTGTAAGTGGATTTTGATGTCATGTTCTCTATCTATGAGAAAAAAAATTGTTGGTATCTTTACTGGAATCCCAATAAATTAATTCATTACATCAGAGAAAACAGTATGTGGATGGTTTTGAACAGTCTCACTCAGGAAGGAATAACTTTCCACATCTAATTTGTTTACATCTGATTTTGCATTTTTTCTTTTTTCTTTTTCTTTTTGTTTTGTTTTTGTTTTCGAGACAGGGTTTCTCTGTGTAGTTTTGGTGCCTGTCCTGGATCTTGCTCAGTAGACCAGGCTGGCCTCGAACTCACCGAGATCTGCCTGGCTCTGCCTTGTCTCCAGAAGTGCTGGGATTAAAGGTGTGTGCCACCACCACCTGGCCTAATTTTGCATTTTTTAGGAGTGTTTTCTTTTACTCAGCGTAGGTTTGGGGCCCTGGTACATTCATTCCCATGTGTTGTATCTTTCAGGCTGCTGTTGGCTTTGCTCTTCCTTTGCATTTTTGGCTGATGGTTATTTGTGCATATCAAAATGTCATTTTTATATAACCTGACATCTTGCTGAACTCATTTACTGATTTGTGTGATTATTGGTTTTCAAGTGTACTTTTTGATATAGAGTTTGATATCCTTTTGTCTATTTAGCGATGAAGGCATATGACCACATCATGAAAATACAGATAGTTTTATTCTGTCTGCCCTTCCCATTCTACTATCTTTTCTGTAATTAATTGCATCATCTGATAAATAATCCCAGTACAATGTAAAATGACAACAGATATAATGAGTATTTTTGTCCCAATTTTTGCATTAGTAAGAATCAATTTAATGTTTTTTCATGTAAGAAAAATTCTGACTTTTAAGAATCAGATGCATATGTGTCTACATGTGCATTCAAGAGGCATAGTTAAGAAAGTATCTTTCAACTATTTTTCAGGGTGTATAGTTCCATCATCGGTCTGCATCCATCTAGTCACTTATCCATCTGTCTAACTATATTCTAAGTCTCCATCTACTGTCTATTATCCCTCTGTCGGTCTGTCTTGTCTGTATCTAATTATCATCTAGGGCTCTGTCTCCCTTGTTTGGCCCGAAGCAGACAGGAAAGTGAAGCCCTTTCATTCGGTGGTGTTTCTCTGGCGCCCTCTACTGACAAAGTCGCCGACCGTGCCCGTTGTGGGAAGGGGAAACATTAAAGAGACAGTTGTGTAGTTTGATCAGCTTGGGGGAGGAGGGGGGGCTGGCAGTAGGATCAGAATCCATCCAGTGCATGAGCGGGCTTTGTGGGACCCACTACCTATGATGGGACACCTCTTGCAGCCTTGAGGCAGGGGGAAGGGCTTGGACTTGCCTCTACTGAATGTACCTCCGCATGGGAGGCCTTGCCTTCTTGTGGGTGGGAGTGGGGGGCTAGTTAGGGGGTTCCCTGGCGGGGCATGAGGAGGAAAGAGTGGAATCTTTGATTGGTGTGTAAAATGAGTGAAAAATTTTTTTAATAAAAAAAATAAAAAGATCCAGACTTAGATTTGCAGAGCAACGGTGATGGAAAGACTTAGAGCTGATGAGTAATAAATTGATAACTTGCATGCCTAATTGTGTAACTATTGTACATGACCACCATATAACCATCAAACTTGGACAAATTGTGGAACTGTTGTACATGACCACCATATAACCATCAAACTCGGACAAATTGTGGAACTGTTGTACATGACCACCATATAACCATCAAACCCAGACAAATTGTGGAACTGTTGTACATGACCACCATATAACCATCAAACCCAGACAAATTGTGGAACTGTTGTACATGACCAACATATAACCATCAAACCCGGGCAATTCACAGGGAGACTGTATTGTGTTGGTAATATCCACTCATTCAAATCTTGGTTGCCCCACCTTTTCTGGCTTGGAGTCCACTCCAGGGCTCCCAGTGCACCTGCTTTTCATGGCCCTTTGCTGTCCTCCTGCCCAGATAATATGAGCTTGTTCCTTTTCTCTCCAGGCCTGCTGGAAGGATTCTGCCTAGGTATTTTGTAGGTTTTTCATTTTAGGCTTGTCTGAAATTCCTTTCTCTTAAGTTCAGGGTGCACAGTGTGGGTTGGAATCGTACAGAAAGAGAGTGTGCTTCTCCGTTCAGCATATCGAGTATCTGACATGACTTCGGATGAGGAATCCAGCCTCATCTTTACCTTTGTCCTCTGTGTGTAGAGTGTCTATTTTTTTTCAGCTGATTTGAAGAGCTTCCTCTTTATACTTGATAATGTTGTTCCTACCCAAGGTCCTTTGTGTTTCTCTGTGGACTTGTTTGATTTGTGGGACCTGTGCGCTTACAGCTTTCATCAAGTTTTGACAAAAATGAAACAAAAGAAAACAAAAGCAGACACCAGCCATCTCTCTTTAGCCTTTCTCATTGCCGTGCCCAAATGCCTGACAGAAACAGCTCAAGAGAGGGAGAGAGGTCCATTTTACTCGGAATGCAGGCATTTCCAAACCACGATCGTTGGACCCCCTCGTAGGGGAGCTGTAGTGATGTTGACCTCTATGATGGTAGGAACATGTGAAGGAGGGGGCTGCTTACCTTATGATGGGCAGGAAACAGAAATGGAATAGAGGAAGTGGCCGGGGCAAAGTATGGACCCAATGACACACCTCCAGTGACCTATTTCCACCAACTTGACCCCACAGTCTACCTATCCTCACTTCCCAGTAATGCTAGCTTATTTTTCCAAGTATTTTTCTTCTGCTATACCACCCTCTTCAGGGGCTCAGATTTCAGGTGATAATGCCATATGGAAGCCTGAATCACAGGGAGTTTTATTTGTACAGTATTGATTTTATACTATCCTGGGAAGATAAATAAGAAAAGACTATTCAATCAGTTGCCATTGTCCCAGGCCCAATCCAAGCTCCTCCCAGTATTTTAAAATAATAAGTGACTCAGTAGAGAAATTAACTTTCATATTTTTATTCCTCTGTGGTGGTTTGAAAGAAAATGACCCCCAAAGGGAGTGGCACTGTTAGGAGGTGTGGCTTTGCTGGAGTAGATATAGCCTTGTTGGAGGAATTGTGTCATTGTGGAGGTGGGCTCTGAGGTCTCATATGTGCTCAAGATACCACCCCGTGTCACAGATCACTTCCTGTCTGCCTGTATGATGCAGAATTCTCAGCTACCTCTCCAACACCATGTCTGCCTGCACGCCACCATACTCCCAGCCCCCATGTTCCCTGGGTATAATGATAATGGACTAAATCCCTGAAACTGTAAGCTGCCACCTCAATTAAATGTTTTTTTTTTTAATAAGAGTTGGCATGGTCATGCAATAGAAACCCTAACTAAGACACCCTCCCTCACCTTTTTGAAACCCAGTTGACTTTGCTTATGTAGCTCGGTGTAGCAGCCTTCTCTTCAGTGGTTCTGGGTTTTACATAAACTTCCTGTTTTTGAAGTTGTTTTAAAAACATATATTGGCTCTTTACTTCATGATGATTCCATTTTTTGTTCTTAAATCTTTGATTCATCTGGAATTGGCTCAAGGGTGAGAAGAATTACATGTTTCCTTTAGTACCTAGTGATTCCCAAACATTACATGGCTTAATAGAATTTTTCCAACCAATTAATTTCAGATGGCACTTTTGGTTTATGCTGAATATCCATTAAAGAATGCATATTCTGAAACTACATTACACATACAACACACATATAGTGTATTTAAGGGTAAGTGGAATTAAGAGAAAGGAAATTTATGAACTTGGTTTGGTTGTTCTCTGACTTACAAAACTGAAAACAAAACCAAAATCACAGCCACAGCAGGACAGAAACAGTGTTCTGCACGTGCGTGGTTGACATGGGCGCACTCTGGGTAGAGGTAGAGGAAACTGCTTCAGCATGGCTGACTCAAACCCTGGGATTCCACATCAGTGTGAGTGTATTGATTCCGAGGTAAGAACAGAGAACGAAGTGTTAGAATTGACCCCCTCACATCTGCTACTTTCTCCTCTGGTAACTCTGTGCCACTCACCACCCATGACAGACTTCGTCTGTCTGTCCTTCGTTGCCCGCCCCTCTTCCCCACAACCTTCTAAAGAAAACCACATTGTTCTAGTTTCAGCTTTGGACCACTCTGTGACCTGGCTGCGCTTCTGTCTCAGGCCAGGCTCCTTCTGAAGCCACACATCTCCCTGTACACACTGCACTCTGGACCTGTGACTGATCCAAGACGTGCTGTGCCTCTGTTCCTGTCAGAAAAAGAGGTGGTTTTGTTGACCCGAGTCAGCACTCTTGAGGTAGCACTGCATGTTATGGACATGGTAGCATTTAGCACTATATTCTGCGGACTGAATGTCTCACAGATTGATTTTGAAATCTAGTGTTAGAAGTCTATCAGGGCTCCTGGGAGGTGATGAGATCATAAGGGTAGAACCTCCATTAACAGTGTCCCTATGAAGGACCCTAGAGAGTTCTCTCTGCTCCTTTCTCCATGTGAGGACAGTGAGAAGGCACCCCCTGTGTATAAATGGAGAAGGGAGCCCTCATCAGAATGTAACTACCCAGGCACTCCAGATTTGCAAAAACATCCTTTAATAACTCTTTCCTCATTCTCAGGGGTCCCTTCTCAACTGTTATTCATTACAAAGCATCTAAAAGTAGGGATACTTGGTTGGGTTGGGGAGAACCTGGAGAAAACTGGGGAAGGGCTTTTATGCCCTCCCAAAGTCAGGTGGTACCGTGGCATCTCAGGGCATGAGCTTAGGCTGGATTCATGATTTTGCCAAACAATAGGCTGCTCCACGTGAAGTTGTCAAATATTAGGAGAGCGAAGGGCCTGTTGAAGGTGATGGTGAGTGGTTCAGATATCAGGGGAGCCTCTCTGGTGACAACATGCGGTCCACCTGTCTCATCCAGTTGCAGCACAGCCTTGTGGACCACCTGTGAGAAACATGTCAGAGGCAGGAAATGAGTCCTTGTCATGAGGAAGGAACTGTCTACGTCCCCTCACATGGACATTGCGGCCATGGAAGGTGAAGCAGCCAGGATGCCCCAAAGTGCCTCCCTGTTGGACTAGCAGGCTGCATGCGCCACACCCAAGTTAAAGGAACCAGGTCTCATGGTCTATCCTGGGCTCGACTTGCCAGACCCCAGGCTTCAAGACCCCCCACTCCGCCCACTTCACTACAGAAACAGCAGAGCTGAACTTCTACGAAGTGCTTTCGCCTCCTCTGCCTAGGAAAGTCCAGGCTGAAGTCGAAAGGCAAGTCCTTTGCCGTTGCTGTGCTCCTTTTAATGGTTAAAATTAGATGGAATTCTGAAGACAGCTAAATGGCTGACAGATCCCACCCCAGCAACTAAACAATTGGTGACAATCACTGTATTCCCAGCATGCCTTGGTGGTGGTGGGGTCTCATCAACTCCACTTCTCAGCAAGTCTGAAGGTCCCTGAGTGTCCCTGCGATAGGCTCCTCCAGCCAGCCAGAGGCTGAGCTGGGACTGGGACCTCTGTGGTGAGTCTCGAGGATTTGAGATCTTGACCCAGAGTCCAACATCCAACTGTTTTGGTTGCTGTTTGTTTGTGCTAGCTCCATGACCATGTCAAGCTCTCTGCCTTTCCTGGGTTAAGGATTCCCCTGAGCAGTTGGGATAGTGTCTCCCTTCTGTATATAAACTCGAAGCTTCAGTCAGTGGTCAGTGAGCTTTGGGGCCTTAGAACATTGTATCCTTTGGTATTTCTAGTACAGCCATACTGGGAAAAAAAAATCCCTTTCCTGTTTTTCCGAAAAGGAAAAAAAGAGGTAAAAGGAGGCTTCTGTGTGGCTTAGCTTCCTCAATGGCTTCTCTCATCCACACATTTATTGAACTCACATTTCACTAAGTAAGGCTTCCATGCACCACCCAGGGCCCATGTGTTTTGAGGACTGTGTCCACATCTGAGTAATGGAAACATATCTGGACCCCAGCACAGGCTTGGGCACAGAGTAGGTGTGCAATCAAAATGTTCGGAATGAATTTATGAATTGAAAACATCAAGCTGAAGGCTGAGGCACGCAGTCGAGTAGAAGACACTGTGTTGCTGAGGAGGACCAGTACTGTGTCCTCTATGTCTTTTTCCAGGGGCTGCTCTCGTTTCCGCCATGATAACTTTGTTTTCCAGTGTCCCCTCTCTTGTGAGGCTTCACGGGTTGGGTAGCTGCCTGGGCTGTGACTCTCCCTTGTCATGAGCTTTCTGTGTGGCTGCTTTCTTGCTGAGTTTACTGAACTATGGTTGACGGGGCTTGGTCCTGGGGTTTTCAGCTTGGGATCTGCAGGACCATTCACAAATGGGCTGTGTTGCTTACTGTTAAGATTTTTTTTAGTATAAATTTTGGAGAAAAAGCTCCCAAGATACTTACCTTTAACGGCTTTAGTGGAGAATTCTCGGTGATGTTTGAGAAAGCTGATTGGCTGGTGAACAAATCTGTAATGCCCATGCCTGCCAGTGCATCTTCAAGGTCATAGGTACCAGACATGGAGACCTTGGGGATGTACAGGTTCACCCATCTGCTCAAGGTGAAGCAGAAGAAGTTAGAGGGTCCAAGGCTAAGCCTTGTAGTAGAGAGCAACATATCCTTTCCTAGACAGATCTCTTCAGCACTTGTAGCAACAGGCTGACTCATGCACTAGAGATGACAGGAAGGGCAAAAAGCAGGAATGATCTCTTCCTCATATGTAAGCTTCTTCTCTGGGTCTTTGAATTACCTAAATTCATCTTTTTTTTCCTGGATGATTCCTTTGAGCTGATTATGTCTGTGATATAGCTGGACTGTTGATCAGTCTTTATGGTCTCTGAAGAAGGGAGAATAAGGGTGTGGAGAGAACTCCTGGCCAGAAGCAGTAGTCCTGGCCAACCTACACAAATGATTCTATGCCCCAACAGCCAAGTCCTGTCCCCTCTGCTAATATCCTTATCACAGCTGGTTCAGCCTATGTGCTGTTAAGGCCTCTGATGATTGATCTTTAGTTTCAAATGACTGGACTTTAGAATTACCTAGGAGACACACTTTCAGACATATCTATGAAAGCATTTCCAGAAAGGTTTAACAGAGGAGGGAGGACCCATCCTAAATGGCCTGAGTTCTGCTATGAGAAGGAGAAAAGGGAAATCAGAGGGAGCAACTTCTGCTTGTTTTCATATCTTGCTGGCAAACTCATCTGACCTTTCACCTGCTCTGTTGCTGCCACCACAGCTGCTTCTGTCATCTTCTGCTGCCACCAGAATCCAGCTATTCAGACTTCTACTATGGAATGAAGACCAACTACTCTACAGGAATTCCCTAGGTCTTCAGCATCAGATTTGGACTGATGAGCCATCCAGCCTAACGGATTGAGAAGCTCCTGTTTTTTTTTTTTTTCCCCTCAACCAGGGTAAGACTTCCATTGTTGGACTACCTAGACTATAGTAGTGTATAAACCAATCTAATAAATCTTCTTTAATATATAAAAATGCAAGGGAAAAAAGGAGCTGAGTGGCCTGATGAGTACAAGCATTTGATCTTACTGTTTCTTGTCTATGGATGCAATATGACCAGCTATCTCGCTTTCCTGCCATCATACCTTTCCATCACAATGGACTGACTGTATCCTCTCTTAACCCAGAACCCAAAATAAAAACCTGCCTCCCATTAAATTGCTTCTGTTGAGTATCTGTCACAGCAATGATAAAACTAGTACAGAAAATTGGTACCAGAAGTGGGGTTGTTCCTATGACTATCTGGTTTGTAGACCTTTGGAAATGGTTTTGATGAGGAATTTAGTAGAGCTTGAGCCTGTGGTCTAGATAAACCCTAGAGTTTGATAGTAAAATCTGGTAAGAGTGTGCAAGCCAAATTGCTAATAGAAATGCAGGCAGTGAAGTCCTGGATCACAAGGTTTCATCTTGAAAGGAAGACTCCATTGACAACAGTCAGACTACAGGCCATCCAGGTTACATTATGTGGAAAGTGTGGCTGTGTTCTGTCCATATCCTAAAAGCTTGGATGAGGATGAACTCAGAAGTAGTGGACTAAGTTGTTTTGCAGGGGAAATTTCAAGAAAACATCATCCAAGTTGTAGTACTGTTATTACTGACTGAATTTACCCAGATTTACAGGAAGAGGTATCAGAAAATTAGAGCAGAAAGGTGTGGAAAATGTGTAGTTTGGTGAGGAAAGGAACTTAATGCTGGTTGAAGTTGAGGACAGGATGGGCTTAGATAAACTGACCATATTATTATTAAAGAGATTGACATCGTTAGTGAAAAACAGAGACTTTGCACTGGGACGTAAGAAAAGAGCATTGAGTGCAAGTTCCTACTTACTCATCAAGAGCGCAAAAGACCCATTTGAAAGGCTAGCATCTGAAATGATGGAGCCTTCGGGGTACCTGTAAGAAAATTGTTGCCTAGGAGAGGATCTTCTGAGTCTCAGACACAAAGGCATACAGAGGCTACTGCGTTTGTGACCCAAGGAGTGACATCTCAAGCTAGCAGTAGAACCTGGCACCACCCACATTGGGAAATTTGGTAGGCATGAAAGATGCAATAATGAGGAGTCATAGAAGCTGGCACCAAGTTTCCAGGAAGTCTTTGAGGCCACGCCACGTATAGTATAGGTTTCCTATGCGGAGTTCCTAGGCAGGCTAAGTGAAGGTGAAGCCTCAGTGGCAGTGGAGGCTCCAGGATGTTGGATGTGACAGGTCCTTTGGGTGACTGTCAAGGATAATTGCAGATGTGGAGTGGAATCAGCCCGAGAGAGACTACACCACCCACAGGCAGCAAAAGGGAAGCAGAAGCTGTTGGGGCCTGAATGAGGCCACCAAGAGGCCCAGACATGAAACTGCAGGATGTTGCTTTTGTCCTTTTAGATTTTAGTCTTGCTTTGGTCTGTCTCCCCTCTCCCAATCCACCCTTTTATAATTGGAAATTTTATTCTGTGATGTTGTATATTGGAAGTATGGAAACTGCTTTCCTATTTTACAGGGACTTACAGTCAAGATATTGCCTTGAGTCTCAAAAGAAGCTTTTGACTTTTGAACAGTGTCAATATTGTCAGGCCTACTTAATTTTTAAAGAAGTAAATTCATTTTGCATTATGAGATGGCCATGCACCTATGGGGGCCAGGAGTGGGATGTGATAGTTTAAAAATGATGTTTTTTTTTGAGTATTAAGTTGTGAAGGGGTGGACTTGTGATGATTAATCTTCACTCTTGATTGGATTTTAAAACCAGGTAGCAGATACACTTTTGGCTGTGTTTGTGATGGTGTTTCCAGAGAGGTTAATTGCAGAGGGAGGACCCATCCTATATGTGGGTTGGGTGTCCTGACTGTGCGAAGGGGTCAAAAGGGAGCCAGTGATCTGTCTCACCATAGATGGGCCCAGAAGCAACAGAGCCAAGTTACTATGACTGTAGACAAAAAGACATCTTTCTGCCTCTTTCAATGTTTCTCTCAGGTATTCACAGCAGCAATGAAGAATGAAATAACACAAACAAAAACTAACGTATCTCATTCCCGGTACCAGGAATGGGATTGTTTTCTGTGAATACCTGACAATGTGGTTCAGAAGTCTTGAGAAATGGTTTGAGGATTTGGAAATGCTTGGAGGTACAGCTAGAGAAGCTCTAGAATTCTGTAAAAAGGAGCCCAACATGTAATTAGGGAGGGGGCTCAGAAGAACAAAATGCTGATGGTCCTATGTAGACAGTAAAGACTGCTCAGGAAGTTTCAAGTGAGAATGAGAGCTGGGTAGGGAATTGAGCAAGAGGAAGATCATGTTACATTCTGACAATCAAGTTATCTGCACTTTGTCCATGCCTTGAGACTTGCATGGGGCCTGGATTTAAATGTGATAAATAAATTCACAAAGCATAGGAAATTTCAAGGCATCCCAGTATCATGCCATGGGGTCTGTTGGCTGCTTTGATCAGATTTACAGTGAGAATTGAGAACAAAAATGCAGAGTGGAAAGATCTTAAAAAAAAAAAAAAAGGACAATCTGGTCAGAAGAAGAACATGTTAAAAGTTGTGAACAAGGAGGGGAACGTATGGTTGCTAAAGACATTTGCATGATACCCAAGAAATGAGCCTGAGCTTTGTGGTAATCTTTAACCTCAGCTACTGCAGACCCCACAGCAGGAGATTAAAGCACCAAAGCCTGCTTAACATACAAAATGAGTTCATGGCCAGTCTAGTAAACCCACCTTTAAAAGGGAGGTATTGGAAAAATGGCCCAGTGGTGAGTTTAGCATGCAGAGACCTCAGGTTTAATTCCTAGTACTGAATTTAAAAAAGAGATATTTTAAATATAGAAGGTACATCTGGAGGTGAGACCACACACACCCCACAGGATCCATATGTAAAAGCATAAACTCACTTAGAAGATATTTGCTTAAGAAAATAATGCAGCTAGAGCAACAGGCTCACACAGGGCACCTAGGCAGTTGTTTCTCCATGATTCTTTTCACTATGGTCAGTTGCCCAGGATGCAACAGTCATTTGCACTGTCCTTTACAGAGGCCCCAAGGACTAACAGATTCCCTTTCTAGTGAACCAGCTAAGAAAAGAGAAAAGTGGGGAGCTTGATGCTTGGTGAGTTCCCTCTAAGGAATTGATATAAAAATATAACGTACAAGATGGCTATGACTATGAAATTCACAAGAAATGAGGATTGGACGTGTGGTATACCCCAAACGACCTCTGTGATAGATGGATATATAAGTATACCATCCAGCTACAGAAGCTCACAGCCTATGGGGAGCAGTAAGGCATTGTGGGGTCTATCTTGGAGAGGAAGAAGACTCCCTGCCTTGTTTTCCAGAAATGTACACCTTATAGAAACCCACAAGGTGACTGGAGGCTTTACCTTTTGGTCAGAAGCGTGTCCCACCTCTCAATTGTGTCCCTGTTAAGTGCAGCGATGACAGTGTCCATCTGGCCCTGGTCTGGAAGGATGAAGAAGGTAGTTCCATTTCCCAAGTATCTCATCTTTAACACCTGGCAGGGGACCTTTGAGTCGTGAAGATAACCCATATTGCCTGATTGAAACATCATGGGCACCCTGACGGTGCTCGTCTCGTTCACGTGGAAGTCCTCATCCCTGGTATTTTCTGGGTTTAAGGGAAGCTCCCACATGCCTGGAAAGATGCAAGGGAGGGGAAGAGATGGGAGGGCTTATCAATCCTTAGGTTTGTAGACTGGGAATTAAAACCAAGCTTGGACACCCTCTTGTGAAGCAGAGGAACACCCACTGATCCTGCAGAAACAAGGGAAGGAGCCGGGCGTTGGTGGCGCACGCCTTTAATCCCAGCACTCGGGAGGCAGAGGCAGGCGGATCTCTGTGAGTTCGAGGCCAGCCTGGGCTACCAAGTGAGTTCCAGGAAAGGCGCAAAGCTACACAGAGAAACCCTGTCTCGGAAAACCAAAAAAAAAAAAAAAAAAAAAGAAACAAGGGAAGGTATGCAGGTGTCTGCTGCAGGCCAGGAATACCCTGCGTGAGCTGCCCAATTCCCAGAAAGATGCAATAATCCCCAGGAGCTTAAAGCCTATTCTGCATGCAACAGAGTGGTGCAGCAGCAGTATGCTGGGCTATGTAGCCTGCAGCATGCTGGGTGATGCAGCCTGCCCTGTCCCCTGCTCTCTGGTGGTTGAAGATTAGCTCTGCTTGAGATTAGCCTCCAAACACAGCGGGGAGAGAAAAGGACCATGGGTCTTGGATTGCAGATAGGTCCCACTTAAGTTAGACTTCTAAATGGGCCTCTGGGCCTGAGGTGGGTCTCAGTGCTGAGAGTTTTGGTGGTCCTAGAACTCAAACCTTGAACTCATGGTCTCTAGTAGGAAGAGGGAGGAGCTCGCTTTGGAGAAATGAACCATCTCAAAAGTCTGGCCAGTTCCTGGAGGAGGCTAGTGCCCTCTGCCACTTGGAATGAGGGCATTCCAGACAATGATGCTTCCTGTGTATAGAGTCAGGATACAGGATGCCTTCAGGCTCACAGTTCCCCTCCCCCTCAGCTAGTGGAGTCACCATCCAACCTGTTTGCTTGCTGTGGTACTGGTCAGTTCTGACAGAAAGAATGTCACTCCTTAGACTGAGTCAAAGCTTGTCTGCTTGCAATACCTGCCCAAGCCTCTTCTGTCCTTCAGGAGCCAGCCCCAAGCAGTGTGGCCCGTTCTCATGTCCTGACTTCCAGAGTTAGCAGATAAC
Source organism: Peromyscus maniculatus bairdii (assembly GCF_049852395.1). Classification (NCBI taxonomy): domain Eukaryota; kingdom Metazoa; phylum Chordata; class Mammalia; order Rodentia; family Cricetidae; genus Peromyscus; species Peromyscus maniculatus. The sequence goes on from NC_134865.1 coordinate 75,109,153, forward strand.
AAATGTGTACAGCCACTGTCCACAGTAACTCGTTACAGTACTATCAGGAGGCTCACACAGGCTTCTGTGGAGGCAAGCATGCTCAAGGACAGGAGAGGAATTTGGTACAGTCAGTTGAGTGTGTGTGTGTGTGTGTGTGTGTGTGTGTGTGTGTGTGTGTGTGTACGTACATTGTGAACAACATTGTGAGTTGCATGTCCAGTAGCCTTCCTGGCCTCTACTTACTGGATGCCAATAGCTCATCCTATCTCACCCTAGTTGTGACATAAAAAAAGTGCTCCTCAGGGTTGCCTAATGTCCCTGGGAAGGTGAGAGCTTCAGCTGAGAATCAGTGTTATATCGGAAGTTCAGATTTGATTCTCAGGAACAAGGTGCCTCCTAACTGACTGATCATAACAGTATTGTTAGGTTGGTGGAGGGGCACACAAGACACATTCTGGGCTTTCCTGTTGAGGTCTTATTTCAGCAAGGCAGTCATGAGGTCTGGAATCTATAATTCTAACAAATCTTTCAGGAAGTGTTCAAGAACAGCACTGTGGACATCCTAGTTCCAATCTGGTAGACACTGGCATTTGTCAGGGATAGGACATGGTCAGAACTGGCTGTGAACTCTAGGCCATTTTGTGTGGGATGGGTTTGTGGGCACTAGGGACATCTGTGGTGGAGTGGGATCTCATTAGGATGGGAGGGAGGGGAGAGCAGTACCTTTGAGGAAGATGTAGTTGACCAGGATGAGGGCAGCTGGACTCTCCTGGTCTGAGAACATATGTGTGATTTTCCCCTGTGTCTTACTCTCAACATGCTTGTTGATCTGCTTGCTGGCTTCAGTCCAGTCATTGGAATTGGTGGTCAAGGCCTCTGACTTGTAATAGCGTGCAGTGTCCTCTAAGAACGAGTCCTTCAGCTTCAGGCTCTTGTTGAGGAACATGGCATTGCCCATGCTCATCTCCAAGTTGCTGTCTGACTGGCTGAGAAGGTGACTGAGCTGCTGGAACTTCTGGTAGATCTCATCCTCAGATATCTCTGTGAGGTTGAAGCCCATGTCTTGGAGAAGCTGTGTCTTTGTGGGGCCCAATGTGCCAAGGGACATCATGGCCAAGGCCGTTGTGACACTCACGGGGGAGATTAAGATATTTTTGTGAGGCTCCAAGGTCGATAGATGATGATACAGGTTGAAGGCAAAGTCAACATTGGTGGGAGCCAGGCCTCGGTGAGGGCTCGTTGAAGACCCAGCAGTGCTGTCATTCATAGTGTGCACAGTCACGAGGACACTGGCAGAGAGCCAGAGGAGACAGGTGTGCAGAGCAAGTGGCATTATTCTGGTTGACTATGCCCTGCTAAATCAAGGGTGCTTGTTAGAGGATATGGCAGTCCCAGGGTCGGGGGGCACATGGTGCTGTTGGAGGCAGGCCAAGACCCCACATTGCCCTCTATTTTTTACTTCCCATTGGCTGTTGACCCTGGCAGTCACAGCGGAGCCCTGGCCTTTAGGGTCCATATTTGAAGATATTTTTACTCAGTGCAGTTGCTAAGTGCCTAACACTTTCTCAAGCATCTTGCCTATATTCTTCTGTAAGTTTCATCAAAAAATTCAAAGTAGACTTTATTAACTCTACTGTAGGCAGCCAGAAACCCAGACGGATTAAGGACCCATGCAACTCATATATTTAACATGCAAGAAAATTAAAGCAAATGTGGCCAAACTCTCCTTCAAAACTGAGGGCTTACTAAACCACGCTCAGTTTGCACAGCATGAAACCCTGCTGAGTGGGTTTCCTTTTGATTCCAGATCAGAATGAAAAGCCACTGGACATGCCAGCACTCGGGAGGCAGAGCCAGGCGGATCTGTGAGTTCAAGGCCAGCCTGGGCTACAGAGTGAGTTCCAGGAAAGGTACAAAGCTACACAGAGAAACCCTGTCTCGAAAAAACAAAACAAAACAAAACAAAACAGAAAAAAAGAAAAGAAAAAAGAAAAGCCACTGGACGTCAATTAGAAGCTGATGGAGAGATACAGATGCCTGCTAAAGGGCAGGATGCAGACAACTGTCAGACTAGGTGTCATTGGAATTTTACTTTGCAAATCCACCTTTTTATATTCTATGTGACTTTTAAAAGCGTTGAGGTTAACTTGTTGAGGGTTCTCTGTGTTAACCCCTGTCTGCTGCAAAAACAAGCCTCTTTGAGAGCCGCCTAACCCCTGGGTAGAAGATAGGAACCCAGCAGGCAGTTTGTTACTATGTTTCTTTTGCAGAGAAACCGCAGTAGGGTTTCCAATGATGGCTTCTGGAAGAGGGAGAATTAGCTCTCTTTAAGAGTGAGACGCCTGAGAGACTAGCCATGCTTCCGTAGATAGCCCTACACCCATGCACATACTAGCCACAGTAAGTGGACTCAGTATTTAAAAACAACAACAAAACAAACAAAAAAACCACTAGACAGTGGTGGCACACACCTTTAATCTGAGCACTTGGGAGGCAGAGGCAGGAAGATCCTTATAAGTTCGAGGTTAACCTGGTTTACAAAGTGTGTTCCAGGACAGCCAGACTGTAACACAGAGAAACCCCCAAAACAAACGAACAAAACACATGAAGTTGGGGAGGATGTGCTAGGAAGAAGAAAGGACTTGCAGGGGAGGGAATGAAGAGTGGATTTGATCAGACCACATATTCATGTGTAAAATTCTCAAATTCTCAAACAACAACAAAATTATAAGTCAATGTCTTGGGGGCTCTCCAATCCAGAAAGATAACATCTGTGACTAAAAGGGGGTAGGACAGAGAGGCAGAAGCTGAGTTTTCAGGGGCTCCCTAGTGCCCACATGACTGGGGTACACAGTTGCCCTCAGAAACAGCAGGAAGAGGAAGGAGGCCCAGCCCACTGGACCCTCATGTCTCAGTCCTCCAGTCTTAAATTGGAGTGCTGTCTGTCTGTCTGCAACACTGCTGGGTGTCACAGGTTTCCTCAGGGCACACACTGGATTGTTACCCTGTTGCAGGCCAGGTCAGAGGTTAGGGCAGGACAGGGCAGGGCATAGATGACAGAGCAGGTCACTACAGTCCCCTAGTGTTTGCTGAGCTCCATCCTGGCCTGAGACTTGGAGATAAAGATGGCCGTACCTTGCCCCTGCCCACATGGCTCCACTCTGTGGGCCCCTCCCATTCCTTGCCTGGCTTATTCCCTTTTGGCCTTTGAGACTCAGGTGCTTGGTCACTGCCTCCAGGAAGCTTTCCATCCTCCTTTCTCTCTGCCACTGTCCTCTCGTTCTGCACAGGGACAGCTTGGTTTCTGCACCGGGCCGTTACCTGTCTACGATCCCCTTTAGGGGAAGGACCCCAGTCAACAGTAGGCTGGGCCCCCTTCCTCTTCCTGCTGTTTCTGGGGGGCAACTGTGTGCCTCATTCTTCCTGTGTCAAACCTGTAGGATGGAGATGAAAACCCCCACTGCCTCACGAGACTGTTGTGAATGCCTGGTGTGGCTATCATCAACGCATGACTTACACAAACTCACTTCACGAGTAAATCCTGCAACTCATTGTAGAGTTGGGGAAACTGAACTGGACAAGGCAGGGCATCCATAAAGGACTGGGCATGCATCTCCAGAGCCGCCCTGCTCATCTCTACTGAAAACCACGTGGGGCAGCAAGGTGTCTCTTTAAGACCAGCCTATGGAAAGGCTTGAGGGTCACGTGTTTCTTTCTAGCAATGTCCTCCTTGCCACTCCTTTCTGAAGTGGCTTGGATTAGGCAGGGATTTAGGTAGGCATCATAGCTCATGGTGTGATGCAGATAGTTAACACAGGTCTTTCTCCTATCGGCAGATCCCACCCCAGATCACCAAGTGAGGATCGATGGATGGGGGGTGGGTGGACACTCTTTAGAATGCCCCTGCATGTACCAGCTGTGTACCCCAGCCCTACCCCACAGTGCTGCCAGACACTTATCCATCTCAGCTCTGAGATCCCCCCCCCCCCAATTCCTGGGTGCTAATGCTGCTCCACCAGGCAACTGGTAACAATGAAACATTGTCACAGCTTCCTTGCCAGCTCCTTGGCAAGGAAGGAGCCCAGGGGAAACCAAACCCCAGCGGTGACTCCCAGACTCCAGGATCTGGGAAGCCTTCCACAAGGTTGCCTCATGCCGCAGCTGACTGCCCTCAGGTTCGCCTACTCAAAATCTCGAGCAAGCAAGCTGCGTGCGTGGCTGTGTTCTGGAGTGCAGCAGATGCCGAGCTGGGGGGATCCTGGCAAGAGCAGGAGGCGTGGAGTGCTCTCAGGGGTAACTTACGTCTGCAGTGGGTTCCGCTCGTTCTTGCTGGCTCCGCTCGGCTGTCTGGGATGCCAGCATATGTACAGTAAGGCTTCGGGGAGACTGCCCACTAAACCTTGTTTGCTGGTTAATGGTTAGAGGAGGGAGACAGTGGCCTTCACCACTTGGTGGTCCCCACCCCCCAAACATCAACCAATGGGAGGCGTTATAGGTAGTGAGGGTAAACACAGTAATGCTGCAAATTAACTTTCCACTGCATTCTGCTCCCTGAAGTTTTTACTTTTAATATGAAAATGTGGCTGGAGTTGCGTCAGTGTTGGTGCTTGCTCCGTGCCAGCTGGCAGAGGATTCACTGGTGTCACTAATAAGCACCACGGCATGGACTCTGAAGAGCCAGATACTTGGCACCAGGAGGGGAAGAATTAGCCAAGGGTGGGAAAAACAGACGTGCATGAATGAATGCGTGACCAGCCAAGGGCTTCCTGTGGGTTATCTCAAGCCTCCCAATGGGTCGTTGAAAAGACAACCACCATCTTTATGAGACTGACTTGACCAAGCTTTTTTTTCTTCTTTTAATTTGATATTTCTGTAGCTGCCAGGGAGTCAACCTAAGCCTTATCCATGCTGGTCAAGGGCTCAACCACTGAGCTTCATTCCCCGTCAGCATCTGTTCTTTACATAAGGAAACAGAGGTGCTGGAAATGAAGGAGCTGCCTTGCGACCATTTCTACCCCCAGGTCTAGCACCTTCCTCTTACCCGGGTGTTCATTCCTCAGATCTCCTTTGTTGCAGGAGGCACACATTGAAACATCAGAAAGTGAAAGGGAACATTAGGTTCTTGTTTTGTTTTGTTTTTCTTCATGAATGAAACTTCCAAAGAGGGAAAAGGGCTTCAGGGTGTCCAGTTAGTCACTGGGCCTTTTTTTCCCCCTTCTCATCTCCTTCTGTAACTTCCATTCTATTCACTTACGGTGGGGAGAAGGATTCTTCTGATCCCCAGGTTATGTGGATCTCACTGGCTAACACTGAAGGAAAAAAATTAATATTTTGCCTCAGTGTTTTTTTTTTCAGTTCCTCAGAGGACCATGGATAGGCCTATCCATCTGTCCCCAGACTGAGCACAGTGTCCAAGGGGATATGCCTCTGTGAACACCCACCCTGAGCCTTGAGCCCCGAGCCCTGTGTTTGGTTGACAGCACCATTAGTTCCACCCAAGGGTGAGGGAAGCTGGGAAAGAAAGAAGGTCAGAGGTCATGCCTAGAAGTTTGGAGCATTCCAGTTTTGTTAATTCTTCAATTAACAAATTCAATTTTTTGAGTTTTTTATTTCGTAAGCCAGTTTTGGACTTTATACCTAAGGATTTATCTCATCTAGATTTGTAGATTAAATGTTGTCCACAGTTATCTGTGTAGCACAAATTGTTAGAGAGTACTATTAAATAAAAAAAAACAAACAAACCCGGGAGTCAGGTATTGGAATCAATTCTGAAAGATCAGAGAAGTAGAACAAGCCACAACCAACCTCACCTCACCAATTCCTCAGCTGATCTTGTTTCCTCAAACTGAAAGCTTCTGAGTCCTTACCCAAATGAATCTCAGCTGAACTGCTGCTCAAAAGCCTAAAAGATTAAAAAGCCTCTAGTTTCTGGTCTTCACAACTTATATACCTTTCTGCTTCCTGCCATCACTTTCTGGGGTTAAAGGCATGTGTCTTTCCCAAGCAAAGACATGAGATCTCAAGTGCTGGGATTGAAGGTGTGTGCTACCACACCTGGCTTTGTTCCTAGTGTGGCCTTGAACTCACAGAGACCCACAGAGATCTCTGTCTCTCAAGTAATAGGATTAAAGGCATGTGTGCCACCATTTTCTGGCCTCTATGTCTATCTAGTGGCTGTTATGTTCTCTGACCCCAGATAAGTTTATTAGGGTGCACAATATATTGGGGAACACAATATCGCCACATATCTGGATGCAGTGGCACACGCTTTTAATCCCAGCACTAGGAAGGCAGAGCCCGGCAAATCTCTATGAGTTCCAGGCTAGCCTGGTCTGCATAGGAAGTTCCAAGACATCTAGGACTACACAGAGAAACACTGTCAAAAACAAAACAAAACAAGTTATTCACAAAGCCTCCCATTGGTGTTCTAGTTATTATTTAACATCAGTATTCCACATTTGTTTATACACACACACACACACATCTTCCTCTTCTTGATAAGTTGTGTGTGTGTGTGTGTGTGTGTGTGTGTGTGTGTATGTGTGTGTTTGTGTGTGTGTGTATTGCACATACACAAGTCTGGGTATGTATGTGGAGGCCAAATACAACTTCAAGTAACGTTCCCTAGGCTCCATCCATCAGTTTTTGAGGCAGGGTTTCTTATGGGCTTGGAACTCTACAAATAGACTGGCTGGCCAGCAAGCCTCAGAGATCAACCCATTTCCAATTCCTCAGCCTTACCATTGCAAGAAAATGCCATCACACCCAGATATTTTTTCCCTGTGGGCTCTGAGAATCGAACTCAGGTCCTCCAGCTTGCAAGACAAGTACTTGATTTACTGAACTATCTCCTATCCCTTTGATAAATCTTATTAGAGAAATCTGTCTAATCTTTAGAAGACTCAGCTCTTAGCTTTAAGAAAATTATTGTTTTCTTAAAGAGGAGTTGGAGGAAGAGGAGGAGAGGTGGTAGATGTGACCCAAATGCATTGCACTCATGTGTGAAACTTAAAAAACCCACAACTGACTTCTATTTTTAGAAACCAATTTTTTAAAGAAATTTTTTCTATTTTCTTGAGATAAAGTCTCAGCTTCCTGCTGTGACCAAATACATGACATAATCATCACAAGAAGAAAGAATTAACCTGGGCTCCTAGTTTCAGATTGTTCAGTCCATCCTGGCAGGAGAGTCTCATAGAACACCTCTGTTCACATGATGGCGAGCCAGGAAGCAAGACAGGAGGTGGTACTGTCCTGCGTTTATTGTCTGGGTCCCAGCCCACATGTTAGTGTCACTCACCTTCAGGGTGGGTCTCTCTTCCTCAGTGAATGTCCTCTGTGAACATTCTCATAGACAGACACACTAGGGCATGCCTCCATTTCCTAGTCGAGTTGACGACGAAGGTTAAGCAGTGCAGCCTGAAGCCATAACACATCCATTTCATAACACAAGACACACTAGGTCCATGCTGAGGAGCTGGGACTTCCTTACTGGTTCCAACATTGCTCAAAAGCCTATGTATGATGTCTCCACTGAGATTCAGGGAGCTCTTGGCTGTGCACTTCAGTAAGCATAAAAGGAGTTAAGTACTTTCAAAATTCAGTGGTACATGACAGATGATCCCATTCCAAAGGGAAGATTGGTAAGCCACAAAGAAGGATGGGATCAAAGCAAGAAACAAAACAAAACAGAACACAGCAGGGCAAAGGTTAAATCCTCTGGCTCCACACTTGGTTTCTAGGGCCCACGATACCATGATGTGGACCGCAACAGGCCCGAGTAACTCTACATCCGCAGTCTTGGTGTTTGCAGCCCACATAGCCTGTCTCCTGGGCGGTCTTCACTCATTTCCTATGGCTTTCCTTGGCAGATATCCCCTATTCCTGGCACCTTCAACATCCTGGGGTATCCACTGGTGCTCAAACGTCCCCCTCACGGTTTAAAACATTATTCTTAGGGCCTCTCTTGGGGAATTTGATCCCACTGAACACAGTCTAACTACCTGGCCTTCTGTAAAAATGTGTGCTGATGCCTCCTGTGAACCAGTAACTCTTGTGTTCTCCATATCTATAAAGCCAGTACCATGTGGATGATGTTAAGGACAGCCACCTGGAGAGACACCTACGAATTAGGAAGTAAACAGAGAATTCACAAGGCTCAGGAAACTCCTGAAAGTGACAAGACTTACAAGGCCCCTCCCCAAGCTCATATAAGCAGTAACAATTACTGGGAATGGAAGACTCTTCCACAGGCTGAGCAGCCTGCAAGTCATGCCATGAGCACCAGGGATTTTGTTCTGACTCACCAACCATGCTAAGATGTGCTCTTTGTTGATGTGGGTGATTTCAAGGCATCCATGCTCCTGTAAGCAGGCCCAGTAAACTCATTGGTTCACTAAGTGAGACTCAGAGTCTTTCTTGGTCTGTCACAGTGTCTATCATGTCTCCTCAGGAAAAGGCAGGCAACGGCAGTGCTCTTTGGAATCTCATGGCCAGAAAGACTGGGCCCAGGCCTTGCCTGGCATTGGAAAGATCATGTCAAGCCAAGGACTACAGCGATTAGATTTTCCAGAGAAGGCATTTGGCTGGCCTTCCCCACCCTGGCTATTTATTCAAGCAGTCATGAGCTGTGTTGAAAAATACAGATGTCAACCAGTGCCCTTGGGCAGTGTGTGGGTGACATTGGTAGACTGGTTGCTCTTCAGGGGGTTTCCACTGCTTCTTGAAAATTCTGAACTGAGAGTACTGAACGTGGGTCGGATGTCACTGATACTAGGACCTGTCTTTTAGGCCATGAGAACCAACTATATTCTTTCCTGTTGGTCATAGCCACTGGGGCCACCTGTCCTTACTCTTGGTCTCAGGCTTCAGGCAGACCCTGAACCAAACATTCCTCAAGCCCCCATCAACCCTCATTTTCATGAGAGAGCTGTTTATTTTGCTTTAGTTTCCACACTTTGCCTAATGAGGGTAGTTTGTTATCTGTCAAGTTACCTCCTTTGTTTTCTTTCTCCCTTCCTACCTCAGGTTCAGTTCTATTCTGTTAATCAAGCAACATGTAGCTCACTGAGTTGAGTGTAATGCTTGGCAACTGTCACAAGCTCCCAGCTCTGCTGCTGGATGTGTGTTGACTGACTTATCCTTTGAAGAACCCTACGGGGTAGATGTATTATCATCTAGGGTAATGTAGCAATAGTTAGAGCTTGGATTCAAATCCAGATTTCTCACTTTGCTGCATACTCTGCAGTGGTTTCTAGGGTCACTCCAGTGCCTAGAGTCACTCTAGAATGTCGTGAAGTTTAGATGAGGTAATATATTGAAAGAGCATGGAATAGTGTTGACCTACTGTGACTTTATTTACCATGGATGCCAGTGAGAGTTGCCACTGGGCACTTGGGAAAACTGGCATAGATGTCAGATGAATTCATTAAGTCGCTTGTGCCAAACAAATGGACAATGAAATGAATTTGAAACCATGGACCCCAGCCAAAGCCTATGCTCCTTCCACTAGACTCTACTGTCCTGCCTTAGTTCAGCTCTCTCTTGCTGTGTCTCACACTGGGACAGAGGTCATGGCATTCCAGGTTTGAACCCTTGGAACTGCATGGAACACATCTGTTTTCAGAGTTTAACACAGGATGCTGAGCTAGGGTAGAGTGGTCATGTGAATGCCTGCCATTGATCCAGATGTGTCCCATGGATTCACAAGTTAACAATGTCTTGAGAAAGTTCCAGAAATATGAGGTAAGGGAAGAAAGTTCTACAGGGGCCATCATCTTTCTTGAAGGAAACTGGGCAAAAATCCGAGTTCTGCCTGGATCTCTGTCATGATCTGAATTCCCTGAGGCTGGGTATTGTGGGGGCCCACAGAGACTACATAGTGTGACCTTATTCCATCTTGACTCAAGGTCAGAGAGTCTAAGCTTGTTTTGCCTGCAAGTGTGCATAATAGGATGTTTTGGCCAAAGGCGTGGTTACCAGGTGTCTTATACTTCAAGGCTAATTACAGGATACTTTGCCATAAGGCATGGCTACTAAATGTTTTGAGAATGAAGGAAATGTTTACACTTACTCAAACCATAGTGTCCTTGAGAGGGGGAGGTCTTTTGTCTCTCCTCTTGCTGGTGTTTAAAAAGCCCAGGAGACATAAACTCGGGGCAACTGTGGTATTGACCTAGAGCCTTCCCGATGCTATTCTATATCTCAGTATTTTTCTTTTACATTGTTTATGTCTCTATTTTTCATGTCTACTATTTCTTAATCCCCACTCCTCCATTCCAGACTGTTCGATAATCAGGCGGGACCCAGCATATTTGTTTGTTTTCCTAGTTTGTAGTACTAGCAGCTGGGAAACTTTGAAAAGAAAAAAGTCCATTCACCCTCACAGTTGTGAGGCTCTAGGGCAGTAGTTCTCAACCTCCTTAATGCTGTGACCCTTTAATACAGTTCTTCATGTGGTGACACTCCCAGCTATAAAATTATTTAATTGCTACTTCATAAATGTGATTTGGCTACTGTTATGAATTGTGATGCTCATATTTCTGGAGATAGTGGTTTGCCAAAGGTCCATGATCCGCAGGTTGAGAACCATTGTCATTATCTTGGCTCTGGTGAGAACCTCAGTGTGGATAGCATCACAGTGGTGAGAGCACACAGAGGTCACAAGGCAAGACAAGCAGCCAGAAAGCAACTGGGGACCAAATGAGGCCCACACTTACTAATGCTTTCTGAGAGCACAACCTCAGTTAACTAAGAATTTCCCATCAGGCCTCATCTGTTAGCGATCCCATCACCCTGATACCAAAATTCCAAACTGCAGGCAACAAGCAAGCCACATCCAAATCATAACTTTTAGCTTTAAAAAATGTGTGTGTGTGTGTGTGTGTGTGTGTGTGTGTATGTGTGTGTGTGTGTGTGTGTGTGTGTGTGTGTGTTGTTATGTGTGCACACATATATATGCTGGGCCATGTGTGGAGGCCAGAGGTTGACATTAGGATATCCTCAGTTCCCTGTTTTTCTTGTGATTAAACTGAAATTATGAGATCCAGCCATGGTGGCACTTGTCTTTAAATTCCAGCACTCAAGAGACAGAGTCAGGCAGATCTCTGTAAGCTCAAGGCCAGCCAGGGCTACACCATGAGATGGAATCTTTCCTTCCCTCCTTCCTCCCTCCCTTCCTCCCTCTGTTCCTTCCTCCCCTTCCCTGTGTGGGGGGAGAGGGAGGGAAGGAGGAAGGGAGGAGGAGAGAGAGAGAGACCTTGGGAGATGCATAATGAAGTCAATTTCTAGCAAAGAATAATAGACTCAGACAACCAACACCTAGGAGGCACTTTGGAGATCATTAGGACGACTCACTAAGCTGTTTCCATCCAAGCTGCCATCTTGGGTCCTCTGTGGTGCATCCTGGAGAATTACTGTGGTAGGGATTCTGGAACTGTTTGAACAGAGAAGAAACAGAGCCATGGTGATCAGTGACGTGTCCCATGGGTGTGAGAGAAGGCCTGGCACACAGACCAGTGCTTGCCATTCTTAGAGGCCAGCACTCTCATTGGGAGACGAAGAAGTCCAGGTCGGAAGAACCTGGACCTCACCAAGGTCTGCCCCACTGGAGGCAAAATGAGAATTAGAATCTTATTTTATGCTCCATACCAGCGAGTACTCTGTCTACTGTACCATGCCATCTCTGGGCACGGGTGGGGAGCCATAATCAATTCTCAGTGTGTCCAATGGGGATAAACATCTGAGATAGAAACTGAATATTGATTCTGATCTCTACACTTGTACACCCACATGCTTCTGACCTTCACCTGCACTCATTTATTGAACAAACAAGCCTTTGAGCCAGTTTACTGAACCTCACTAACCTGGCTAATCTCCATGTTGTTTCAGAGTGATTGCCCCATTGCTTGAGCACCTACTGCATACCAAGAGCTTTAGATGTAGTACTGTATTAAAAACCTCCCCCAAACCCTAGAAGGAACTATGAGTACCCATGCCTTTGTGAACAGCAAAGAGGAGTCCAAAAGTATTACCCAACAAGACACAGCTCATGAATGGCTAGCTCCAGGAATGACCCCCAACTCCAAACACTTTCTTGGATATCCTTATTTGGGAGATGCCATTGGGTGAGTCAGCAATGGTAAAGTCTCTATGCTCCTTGCCTCAGTACTGGACATGAGCTGCCCCTCAGATCCCAGGGATGACACTCCTCTGTCCCTTCATTCCTCCCAAGGCAGACATTAGTACATGCTCACTTCCCAGGTTCCCACCTTTGCAAGAGGAAGCTTCTTCCCTCAAACTCCACTGAATGTCATCCTTACATGAATACTCAAGTTCAAGTGCAAAGTTCTGATCAGGACACTGTTAGCTCCTGTGAAGGGCAGGCAGAAGCAACTCTGTTACTTTGCTCTGGTGGCCACAATGGAATACCGCACATGGGCTCGACACCTGGAATCACTGCCACCCCAGCACAGTGGAGGGTTTTAAAGAACACTTCTTTGCTTCCTGGTATCATCAGACACCTCGGCAGGGTCACCTTGCATTTTTCCTGACTTGGTCCTAGAATCCACCATTTCTCCAGGAAGCTCCAGTTTCTGTATTGCAGATAGTAAAAACAAGGTTTCCGTGGGACACATGCTCCTTGCTGCGATGTACCACCGCTTCTAGAATTTCAGCAGACTGTGCAGGGAGCATGCGTGGATGCAAACCTGCGCACATGCATCTATGAGCACTTGCACGTGTGCTATCTAGAAACGTATTAAGCTAAACATCAGTTCACACTTAAATCTCCAGCTCTCTCTCAGCCATGGGTTATTTGAATTTTGTTTACATTGTGTGAGTGAGTGAGTGAGTGAGTGTGTGTGTGTGTGTGTGTGTGTGTGTGTGTGTGTGTGTTTGTGCCTGTGACTGTGTGTGTTTGTGCCTGTGACTGTGTGTGTTTGCCTTCATACACTACAGCACACCTGTGGAGGTCAGAGGACAATTTGTGGGAGTTAGTTCTCTTTTAACACCACATATGGGTCCCAGGGAACAAGCTCAAGTTGTCAGGCTTGTCAGCAAGTATCTTTAACTGCCGAGGTCTCCCAGATCACTTTAGAGTCACCTTGATTTCCAGTCACCTCCCACCCAACTCGGGCTTCCACCAGCTCCATTCATTTACTCCATTTTGTGTGTATACGTACAGAAGTGTCTGGACCGTCAACCCGCACCTGGGGGGGGGGGGAGAATGTACACAGTGGAATCCAGCACTGTGTACAAGTCCTTTGCCTTGGACCTTTTCCCCTGAAGAGATCAGTCCTCTTCTCTCTTCCTCTCAATGAAGTGACTTCACACTCTTGTAACACAGGTGGTCTTGTCCTGTGTTTCTTTCCACTCTGAGATTCCACAGTTGCTAAAGAATGTTTTCAAAAGTCATACATTGTAAGGTTCATATTTGGTTCTATAAATTAGTTCAATGGGTTTTGATAGCGTCTACTGCTTGCTACACATCTTACAAAATGTCTTCTCACCCCATGCTCTATTTCTTCATCAGTCTCTCTCCCCCATACCACCTGTAACTACTGATCTTCCTGCTGCTCCAGGCTCTTCCTTCCCTGAAGTTCAGATGGTTGGAACCCCACAGCCTGGAGACTCTCGGTTGAGTTTCTTTATCACTGCAGTATAGGTGTCAGGCCACTGCATTCTTCTATTATTTCACAGGTCAGTTTCTTCTCATTGCTTTGTCGCTTCATTGCTCAGCAATCTTTGTTGTTTGAATGCTTATCCATCTTTTGAGGGACATGGTGGCTGTTTCCAATTTTTAATGACTTTGAAGAAAACCAATAGGCCTTTGGGTACAGTGTGTGTGTGTGTGTGTGTGTGTGTGTGTGTGTGCGCGCGCGCGCGCGCGCGCGCGCGCGCACACACACACACAGACAGAATATTTTCAGATTGATTTGGAAATATCTAAGATGGTTTTGGGTGTGGAAAGACTACATCTCAATTGGTAAGAAGCCTATGGGTTATTGTTTTAATTTCTTAGTAGTCCTTTGAAGTCCAATTCTTGGTGAAATTTGGTTTTCACCCTTTTATTGCTCATATTTTTGGTGTTTTATAGGAATTTTTTGACCTAAGCTGAGGTCATGTAAGTTTCTCCTATGGTTTATTTTAGAACTTTGATAGTTTTAGTTCTTGTGGGTATATAGATTCATTGTGAGTTAATTTTGAGTAGGATATAAGGTAGGATTTAAGCTCTTTTTCCCTCCCTGCCTCCCTGTCTTTCTCTCTTCCTTCCTTTCTTTTTCTTTCTCTTCCTCCCTTTCCCTCTCTCCCAATCCTCTTTTCCTTTTCATCTGAGTATCAAACATTCCCAGACCAGCTTGTTGAAAAGATAATTCATTCTCAATGGAATTTCCTTGGCACATTTTCTTTTTGAAAATTGAGTTTTAATGTATGAGCTTCTGTCTTAAAGATTTTATTTTAAGTGTGTCTGTGAGTGTGCGTGCATGCGTGTGTGTAAGTGAGTGCAGGTATCCTCAGAAGCCAGAGGCTTGGAATCCCCTGGAGCAAGAGTTACAGGTGGTTGGGAACCACTTTATGTGGGTGCTGGGAATTGAATTTGGGTCCTCTGCAAGGGCAGCACACACTCTTAACCATTGAGCCATCTCTCCAGCCCCAGAGTTCATTTCTTATACACGTAATGCTGTGTACTTATGTTATATTTTTATCACCTGGACACAGAGTGATAAAATCCAGAGTTACCTGGGAAGAGAGAACATTAGCTGAGGAAATGCTTCCATTAGATTGACCTGTAGGCAGTTTGTGGGCAGTTCTGTAATGACGAATGTGGGAGGTTCTAACCCACACTGAGAAGTGGTGCACCTGCAGGTGGTCCTGGATTGTATAAGAAAGCAAGCTGGGCAATCCATGATGAGCAAGCCAGTGAGCAGTGATCCTCTGTGGCCTCTTGTTGTGGAATATTAGTTAAAGATGTGTTATATTCTTTTATGTTGTGGAATAGTTATTTAATGTTGCCAAGTAGTGTTGCATTCTTTTATGTTGCATTTGTTTGACTCTGTGAAGCTGTATTACTTTGCCTGCTGAAAACACCTGATAGTCTAATAAAGAGCTGAATGGCAAATAGCTAGGCGGGAGAGGGATAGGCTAGGTTGCCAGGCAGAAAGAATAAATAGAAGAAGTGAGAAAAGGAGGAGAGGAGAATGTCAAGGGCCAGCCACCCTGCAACACAGCCAGACACAGAATAAGAAGAAAAGAAAAGATACAGAAATAGAGAAAGGCAAAAGGTAGATGGGATAATTTAAGAAAAGCTGGCTAGAAACAAGCCAAGCTAAGGTTGGTCATTCATAAGTAAGAATAAGTCTCCATGTATTTATTTTGGAGCTGTGTGGTGGGCCCCTAAAGAGTAAAAAACAACTACAGCCTCTGCTTCAGTTCCTGCTTCCAGGTTACTGCCCCAAGTTCCTGCCTTGGCTCCCTTCAATGATGGGCTGTAATCAGGATATGCAAGGCAAATAAAATCTTTCCTCCTCAAATTGCCTTTGATCGATGTTTTATAGTAGCAATAAAAAGCAAATTAGGACAGAAATTGGGGTATTGATGTGACATTTTTGACCATGTTTTGGAGACTATTGTGGAAGGATCCTGGAAAATTGGCCTGGAAAAGCTATTGACTGTACAGAGATCAAAGAGGTGTTGTGGGATCTAGGAAGAAGATGCTGAGAGAAATGCATTTGATGGCTTGTGAAGTTTCAGAGGGAAACAAAGTATCAGGGTCATTCATGTGATTTTTTTTATTAAGACACTGGAAATGAAACCTTTGTGATGGTTGGTCAGTTTTTTTTTTGTTTGTTTGTTTGGTTTTTGGTCTACTTCACATAGCAATGGTTATTTGTGAAGAGGGATCCTCAGTTGAGGAAATGTCTCCATCAGATTGTGACAACCAATAGGACAACTGGAAGCTAGGGATGAGAAATCAGCTGTGATTAAGAAGAGACCAGCAGTACTGAGGTGAAATCTTGTGAAGTATTCCTCAGGGCAGCACAGAGGGGCTGTGGGCTAGAAGAGGTCAAGGCTGCATCTTATTCTGGCAGCTGAGCTTGGCCATGTGTAAGAGTCTCTCACATATTGCTGGTTTTGATAGTATGAGAGCTTCAGAACTGAGGTGATGATGGGGAGCATAAGAAGCTTGACACAATGAGAGACGAGGAGAGGCCATTAGTGAAAGTGCAGTCTCATTAGCAGTGGAGATTCCAGGATTTTAGGGGTCACGGAGAGAGGTTGAGGTTTGGTGCCATGTGACAGGGCCAGAGTCCCCCAGCAGGCTATTGGTGAAGGTGTATCCTGCAAAGATCCCAACATTTTGGAAATGATGTCAGGACTGTAGAAAGACTACCAAGGACAGCAGAAGCTGCGGAATGGAGCCAACCTGAGCCTGTGAGATGACTTATTCTTTTTTTTTTTTTTTTAAGATTTATTTATTTATTATGTATACAGCATGTATGACTGCAGGCCAGAGGAGGGCACCAGATCTCATTGCAGATGGTAGTGAGCCACCATGAGGTTGCTGGGAATTGAACTCAGGACCTTTGGAAGAGCAGTCAGTGCTCTTAACCTCTGAGCCATCTCTCCAGCCCCCGAGATGACTTATTCTTGTTGTGAATGGCAAAGCCAGAGTTGTTAAGCTCTTTGGGACCTAGAAGACTTTGAATGATTCCTATACATGGGACACTGAGCAACAGGTCTACATACCAGCATGGAAAATTAAATCCTATACATGGGACACTGAGCAACAGGATTTAATTTTCCATGCTGGCATTTGGTTTTTCAGAGTGTGACTATGCTTCGAGTCTTCCCTTTTGGAATAAGAAGTATATAAATATTTTTTAAATTTTATTTTACAGAGGCACACAATTAAGAGACTTTGTATTTTTATGGAGACCTTGGATATTTTAAAAAGACTGAATCTTTAAAGACTGTTAATCTTTTGGAAGTTTTAATGTGTTTTATATTGTAGTATTGAGAATAAGATCAGATCTTGTGGATAAACAAGAAAGGAAAAGTCATGGTTTAATAGTGATGTGTTACTTGACAAATGTTAAGTTAACAAGGGGTCAATTGTGCTGGTTAGACTTGTGTCTACTTGACACAAGCTAGAGTCATCTGGGAAGAGGGACTATCCATTGAGAAAATGCCTCTAACAGATTAGCATGAAGGCAAGTCTGTGGGGGCATTTTATTGATTAGTGATTGATGTGGTGGTGTTCCCCAGTGGTGGTCTTTGGTGGTTTAAGAAAGCAGGCTGAACAAGCCATGGGAGCCCTGGTGGGTTTTTTTTAATATATAAAACTCATACTTTATAGAAATCCCATATCCTGGAATCCTTTTTATTCCAAGTCAAACTGCTAAGACTGGTTATTCTCACTGGAATACAGAAGCATAATAATATCTAAAAGCAGTAGTGAGTTAGTGAGAAGGAACAGTGGTTTTCTATCTATCTATCTATCTATCTATCTATCTATCTATCTATCTATCTATCATCTACCTATCCATCCATCCATCCATCCTTCATCTATATCATCAGTTATCTATCAATTTTTTTCCTCTATGCATCTACCCATGGCCTATTAATTATCTCTGGAGCATCTATATCAATACTACCTACCCATCTATCCCCTGTACCTATGTATCCATTTAGCAGCTATCAATCTCTCTGTTTAAATATGAAGGCAGATTATGTCTAAGAACCTATTTGTATCCAGTTACCAAAAACTTGGTGACGGGGAAGGTCTGTGACTAGAGATTCTGAAGTGAAGACAGGTGTAGCAATGTTTGGGTGAGAGAGATAAAAGGCAGATATGGAGTGACCTCATTCTGAGTATGACAGGGTCCTGATGTCACAGGAGGGTAGGTAGGGGTGGATGTCAATAGTAGGAAGGGCCTATTGAAGTGGAGGGAAGGGAGGATGTCAGTAGTTGATGGTTAAAGAAGCAAGGTCATCAGCTGGAAATGATCAGACAAGAAGGGTGGGGCTGAGAGTGACTTAGAGAGGAAGGTGTGTGGAGGAAGTGAGATGAGCATGGACAGTGGGATCATGAAAGGCCTGTAGGAGCAGAGTCACCACCCTGAGCCCAAAGGTGGCTCAGAGGTGACAGTCCTGAGTAAAGTGTGGTAATCAGTGTGCACAGTCTTTGGCCACTTTCCAAAGCTGAGACTCAAGTATGGAGTTAGATTATTTTGGCCAGGGATAAGAGCAAAAGAGCTGGGATGGAACTGATCATGGACATTAACCAAGCAAGGAGGACCTGATGGAAGATGGGGAAGTGAAACCAGAAAACTCTAGGGGTTATGCATCCTGGTGGGGCTGAAGTGTTGTTGGAGTTGCACACAAATGGAATGAGCTGGAATGAAAGAAGGCAACTGTATGCTAAGCAGGCAGCAATATGCTAGGCAGGACACAACTACTGAGTTTCCATCCAGCTGGAGCATGAAGTATGTGAGACTTTGGAGGAGGGGCAGCAGCTGTGGTATGACAGTGTCTGTGGGTGACTGAAGGAACTTTTGAAGTCACGACCAGTTCCTATCAACTTGAGCTGCTCATTCACTGTTGTTTATTGGCATCAGTTGACAGCAAAGCTACCTCATTCTCATTTCTCTCTCTCACAGTAAGGCAAACTGCCAGCCCTGGGATGCTCACCCATTCCTCTCAAAACTCCATCTGACACAACTGCCAGTAAGAACAGGAATCCTGTTTGTAGATCAAGACAATATGTTACAGTGTTAACCCATGCCTATGCATCCATGATGGCTACAGAAGGGTGGCATGTCCTGTGCCTGTGGAATGGGCTCTTGAATTTGGAGACACTCCTCCATTTTTATCTTTCAATTCTATGACTGCACTTTATACACAGTTGGTGCTTAGTGGATGCTGACTCTAATGACTTGTGTGAAGACATCTTCCTCATGGAGGATGGTTCCCTCTCGGAAAGAGTATACAGGAGCAGAGCTGACTGCTGCATGAAGATGGCCTTCAAAACAACTTAAATTCCAGTAACTCCTTTCATCAAAGAGACCCAGAGACATCCCCTGCATGCTTTCCTTCTCACTCATGTGCCAAAGAAGTAGAGGCTTAGCTGACACCCTTGTGAGCCACTGGGCCATCTAGATTCCAGCAAGCAGCAATGAAAGAATGAGCTTAACTTTTCTGTTTCATAAGTATGCTCCCAGGTTGTTCTTAGCAGAGTCTCCAAGTCCCTCCAGGCCCCTCCCTGCCTGCTCATCGAACAACACCACTTACAACATTCTCATTTGCTGTTTTATTGAACCAATCTTCAAAGGAATAGAACTCTACTACAACCCAGATAGTGAGGGTCTTAAATAAGAATTCAGGGCCTCCAGCCCCACCCTCCCCTTGTGGTTCTTAAAGGACATGAAGTCTGGAGCTCTCCCTCACAGATGCTCAGCCTATGTGTCTGTCTTCCTCTTTGCATAAGCCCCCCTTGAGTAGCCAATTTCATTCCACAGATTATCAAACCACACATTCATGAGCAAAGGAAAGTCAGATTCACTGCCCCACCCCCTGCCTTCCTGTGAGCATCATAGGCCATCCACTGTTCTAAGCTTTGGACAGTTTTCTATTTTCCAGGATTCACCACTTTCCCCATAAAGAGAAGGCTGTGGGCCAGCCTCCTCCAGAATTAATAGTAGGAAGGGCCTATTGAAGTGGAGGGAAGGGAGGAGTGGCCTGGGGAGGGACTGGAAGCTGGAAATGTCTTCCTTTTCTGCTCCATCCTCAACCATGGTCAGCTCCACCCTGTGCATTGCCTTTGGAGACCAAGGTTCACAGAGTTAAGGGAGCAAGAGCTCTGTTAACCCCTCCCTCAGCAAGTGTCACACTGACTCTTCATCTGTGTTGGCCTAGGATGCCCAGAATCTAGGTCTAGCACTGTCCTGCTAGAGGTAGGTGTATGATGTTGCAGAGGTTATGGTCTTTGACTCTTTATTTTTTGAAAAGGTTTGGCATAATATAAAAAGGCTATTGGATCCCTCCTGGATTCTCACTTATGTTTTGATTGGCATGGTAGTACTTTTAATCTTTCTCCTTTTTAAGTATCTTACAGCACATCAGGCAACAATGGGATGCCACTAAGGCAACTCTTCAGGTGTTAATGGCTCTTAGACATCCAACTCATAGTCCTCCACAGGAGACTATGTATACCTAGCTTTCTGAAATTCAAAAGTCTACTGCCTGATCCTTCTGACCGGGGGTGACTCCACAGGGATGGACACTCTTTGAGGGCTGATGGTCAATGACAGGTAAGAGCTTGTTTGGCAAGCCAACATAAGACAGGCACAGTCCAGTTGCTGAGCCTGAGGTGGGGTTAACAAGACTAGAGCAAAGAACTCTGACTCCCACTGAGTGCCCAGATAATAAAATAATATGGTGGACACATAGTAGGACAGGCCCATAGGGTCAAGGAAATTGGCTCAAACCAGTTAGGGTCAAGGAAATTGGCTCAAACCAGTTGACAAGGCATGCACAAAATGTACTTCCTTATGAGCCAACCTGGAGTCGGCCTGAGGGCTTAGCAACAGGTGCTGTCAGAGGTCCTGATCATACCTAGCTAATGAGGGGTGACTACCACACAATGTCACCAGGTCAGAACACAGCCTGGGTGCTGGGAGGAGGGTATATAAGACCTTCCCTGTATTAAATAAACAAGTCTGCTGTTTGTCTTCCATCTGACTCCCAATGTCTGTGTCATTGACACTGCACCTTCTCACTCCTTCCCCTGAGGGAGTCGTTAGGACCCAGCAACCATGGAGACTCATTCTGGATCTCTGAGAGTTCTGGAACACCGTGGCCTGTTCTCCACTCAGTGTGAACCACCCCCACCTCTGGCTTTACACTGTGGCTGTTTTTCTCCCTCTGCTCCTGGCCAAGAGGCAGCCTGGCTTTCTGGCAAGCAGTGTGCTTTTAGCCTCAACCATTTGTACTTCTGCAATGCTCCTGTGCCTGTACTATATTCACTGACATGCCTCCCAGAAGGATAGCTTTCTTGTTATTTGGCCCATCTCAAGTCACTGAGTCCTGGAATTTCCACCCCAGAAATGAATCTTTTCCAGATTCTCTTTCCATCCCCACCCTTTTCTTTGAAGCCTGCCTCTGCTGTCACTCACTGGCTTATTTCTCGGGTAGCCTGCAGCATTCTCTTTCCACTGGTTCAGATTCCATTCAGTCATTTTTGCCAAAGCCCCCAATGGCCCTCAAACCCCATGTGACCTGAAGGCTAGGCGATTTAGCCGGTGGGTCCAGCATCTGTTCTTTGGGCTTCCCTTGTAACTTTGCCAGCCAGTAACTTAGCTTCCCCCCACCGCTCTGTTCCAGGAAAGCCCCCTTGTGTGGCTTGACTCCACCCTGCCCCCTGCCCACCATATTCTGCTGTAACCTAACTTGCTAACCTCTGCAGTGTGGTGGTGGTGGGGATGATGCAGGGTAGACACAAGCCATTTTTGTAATGACACCACACTCTTGTAATCACAGGGTGCCCTCATATCACCTGGGGGTATGAGGGCCCCCTGATGCATAGACCCACCCAGCATTGGAGCACCCAAGCTCCTGGTTGTCTCCACAGCAGGGAATGAGCTTGAGAACCCACCATTTTATTTCCCCAGACCAGCCATCTCTGAGGGACATCCAGGCCAAAGACACAGTGAGTTGTTATTTACCATTTTGTCCTGTCCTGTGGGTGCTCATTGTCTTTCCCTGGATGAGTTAGGGAAGGGGAACCATATGAACCTTAATGGCATAAAGATCCTGGCCACAGAGTGTTAACCTATCGTGGTGACCTTCAGGGGTGCCTTTGACAGGGCGATTCCTGAGAGGTCCATGTGTTCATAGAACAGATTAAGGCCACTGGTAGCATACTTGAAATGCTCCAGACGAAGAACAACAGGAATGGAGAATTTTGGGAAAAACAGCTGCTCAGGGAGATGAAGAAGAAAACAGTTGAAATCATGTTGCCTAATCATCCACCCCAGCCTGCCAACTCCATGAACAAACAAGAGCAGCTCTGTGCTGCATGTCTGCAACAGGCAGGCTGCACCAGGGACTCCTCAAGGCCATTTCCTTCCATCCTCTTGGCAATGCTGGGAGGTGGTCAGAGGGCTTGCTCAGAAGATGAGATGGGGGATCAAAGAGGCTATGAGTTTGTCCAAAGCTTTAGCATGGCACAGCTTAAAGCAAGCATTGGAGGAATGAAGCTTGTTAACCACACCGACCTGTCTTCTTCGAATGAAGGAAATGACTGTCACCTAGTCACCTGGAAGGCTGGAGTAGCTGCTATTTAACAACCTGGTGGTCTTTGTGCTATTCTATGGGCCAGGCTTCCTGAATCCCCTCAAATCCTGCACCCTAATTCTGAGCTTTATCTCTTAGTAAAAAGAACCCATCCTCATGAAAGAGGTCCCATGAACTTTGCTCCTCGACCAATAGAATCTGTCCTTATGCTCATTACAAATTCTTCCTCCTTAGGTCCTTGCCCTGAGCTCTGTTTACCAGCCAATAGAATTCATTCTTGAAAGGTCACAAGTGCTTTGCTACTTTGCTGTGGAGTTTCTACATATCTTTGTCTAAAGCTTTGTTATGATAATTGTCACATGGAAATTTTTCCCTGAAGTCTTACTGTGTTTTAATGTATAAGAAAAATAAACCATGAGGTCAAACTCTAGAAGTTTCCATCCAGTGCCTGCTGACCTGAGTTTCATTCTTCATCTCCTGGTTCTCCCTGCTAGTTGTGGGGCTTGCAGGAGGTTGGGACACAAAGCCACACTTTGTTTTTAAAAGCCGAGGGTCCTTTAGCTATAGTATTACTTCTCAGAGAAGCTGTAACTGCCCTGATCCAGTTGAAAAAAAAAAAGATTCTGTCTGTCTGTGCTTCAACTTAGCGTAACTTCCTTTCCTCTTTCTATCTGTCCAATCTTGGACTTCAAAGGTCCTAGGGCAGCAGACTAAGTGCCACATTTCCTTGTTTGTGTCTGAAAAGGACACCAGATGATCTTATATGTTCACGCATTGGATCATGAGACCAAAAGAGTCTCACTCCTGGTCATAGAGAATGCCCATCAGGGGCTGGGGGAGAAGAAATGGGAGGTGCTGCTTGGCTCAAGTGGGATGGATGTTTCTGAATTTCCACCATGCAGCCCTGGACTTGGAGGTGTGCACACTGCACAGTGCAAGCACTGTGCGCTTGCAATTGCTAAGTAGAGGCTTTCCCAAGTTCCAGCCACACATGCAAAATGGGTCCCATGTGGGGCAATGACTGGGCTGAGTATGGTCAGTGTTTCACTATGCCCATGCACATTATATTGCCCACCTTAAATACACACAGTATTTTCTTGTTGCTTATGTTAGGGAGGATAAAGTAAGAATTAAACATTTTTTTAAAAAAAAATATCAAGCACTCAAAAGGACATTTGATGCCCAGCAGTCATATTGGAGGCAGTGAGGGACAGACCCAGAGATGACCATGTGTCAAAAGCAAATCTTCCTGGTTTCATCTCTGAAGTGCTTGAAACACAAGGACAGGAGTCTATCTCTCTCCACTTGGACTCCCAGGCATTGGCCCAATGGAGCTTCACAATAGCTGCAGATGCCTTCATGGATGGACAAAGCATGGATGGGCTGTGAGTCTCCCAGCTGCTTCCACAGGAGGGGCATTGAGGTGGGAGAAGTCCGGTCAGGGTGAATGCAACCTTAAGCTCCATGCAGCTAGCTCTTTTGCTGTCCTGCCAGGAAGGTGTTGAATGCAATGAAGTCTCAGGCCTAAGGGCAGCTTGACCAACTCTAACCATCAGGGGACATATAGCAGCAACTAGGGACAATTTAGTTGTTATAGCTAGGGACAGAGACATTTCTGACATCTGGTAGAAACTGTGGCTATGGGAACTTCTAAGCATTCTTTGATGCTCAGGAGTCTAGCCCACAGAAGATAGAATAGCTGTGTGGATGGGCCTTGGCAGACAAGACATAGGTGATTTGCACGGTGGGGATCTGGGGGATTCATCTGGAAGCAGCAAGACTTGCCTGGTCCAGGACTTCTCAGTCTTTCACATGCATGCTATCCCCTGGAACCCGCAGCGTTTGGGGGTGTACCTGAGAGCTCAAACATCCAGAAGCAAGAGATGCTGGTCACAGGCTAGATTTTTGTATAGTTAAAGCATGACTTTATAGCAGTGGTTCTCAACCTGTGTGTCAGGACCCTTCAGGGGACAGAACGACCCTTTCACAGGGGTTGCCTAAGAACATCGCAAAACACAGATATTTACATTACAACCTGTAACAGCAGCAAAATTACAGTTATGAAATAACAAGGAAAGTAATTTTATGGGTTGGGAGTCATCACATCATGAGGAACTGTATTAAAGCATTGCAGCATTAGGAAGGTTGAGAACCACTGTTTTAAAGCATTCAGTTATTCCTGTTTTCTTCCCACTCTTTTTTTTATTGTAGAGACATGAGCAAAGTGATGTTAGAACAGGGCAGAGATGGGTGAGTGCCTGGAAAGTCAGCACTTTCCTTCTGGACGAGGCAGCCAGTAGAGAGACTAGCTTCTAGTTCCCAGTGGGGTCACTAACAGGTCATCCGTTCATAAGTGGCACAGCAGGGAAGCATCCAAACAAGGGTTCCCCAGCATTGTGGTCTGCTCACAGCCTTCTTAGTGACACACTGTTACTTCCACTCTTTTTACATGTGTGCAGGTGCACATGCGCATGCACACATGTGTGGAGGTCAAAGGGGGACACAGCAGCATTGTTCCTCGGGATCTTTCCACCCCTCCCCCCTTTTTGAGACAGGTCTCTCATCAGCCTGAAGCTCACTGTGTGGGTTAGTTTTTGTTTTGTGTTTTGTTTGGTTTTTGTCAGCTGGACATAGCAAAGGGTCATCTGGGAGGAGGAACCTCAACTGAGATTGAGAAAATGACTCCATCAGATTGGCCTGGTACGAGGATTGCAAGCTCTTTTGCATATGGGTTTTGGGGGTTCAACTCTGGTTCTAATACCACTTGAATCACCTTCCCTCCTCCCCTCTTCACTTATAACACAGTTGTGAACTGTAAATCTCTCACAGAAAGAGGCAGTGGACTGATACCATCGTGATGGTGGTGATGATGGTGATGATGGTGGTGATGGTGGTGATGATGGTGATGTTGATGGTGATGATGGTGGTGATGATGGTGATGATGATGGTGGTGATGGTGGTGATGATGGTGGTGATGATGGTGATGGTGATGATGATGGTGGTGATGGTGGTGATGATGGTGATGATGATGGTGGTGATGGTGGTGATGATGATGGTGGTGATGGTGGTGATGATGATGGTGGTGATGGTGGTGATGATGGTGATAGTGGTGATGGTGGTGATAATGGTGATGATGGTGACGATGATAATGGTGGTGATTTTGTTTTGTGTATTTTTCCCATCTTTGGAAGGTGTGAATGGCTGAATCCTGTCTGATAATAAGTGTGTGACCAAGTCCCAGATCCTATGTCATGCCCCAAAGACCTCTCTCCCAGAGCCAAGGTGGCCATGGAAAAGGTCTTGTAGCACTGGAGAAGGGTGGGAATAGCTGAGTTCTCATCTCAGTGGTAAGGGTTGAATCCATGTGTCAAAGTTCTCCTCCAACAATGCCTTCTCACACTCCTCAAATATTCCCTCATTTGGAAGAATGAAGACACCCGAGACATTGCAGGTACAGGGCAGCTGGAGGACATAGCTGTGCAGGTGGGGGAAATACTGCAACTGGAACCAGCCTACCCGCTGCATCATGGGTACCATGACCTGGGTCCCCTTATCTGTCGAGAAGGTCCTCATTTCTGTGAGCTTTGGGTTAAAGCAATATTTCCATTTCCCTGCCAAGAGAGTGCACAGGAATCAGAGGAGCCAGCAATATCTGAGGCACATCATACTTCGTCCGTCAGAGAGGCGCTAAGGCTGTACATGCCAGGAACATCCCTTGTGGTAAGCCATGCAGGCACGTGTGAGAGATCCTTGTTCATACTGATCTTATGAAGTAAGGGAATATAAACAACATGATTGATAAGAAAGCCAATTAGCTGGAAGGGGATATTGACTAAGGAGAGAAATAAAAGAGATAGTTACATATTTATGTCACACCCTAGAAGGTGATGCTGATTAAAGACTTAACAGTGCATGGGACAAGCCATAGAACAGCCAGGGGAGGAACATTCTCAAGAGAAAAAATTGACACATGAAACAGCCCAGTGGTGAGAATGCCTTGTTTTAGGGACATAGGGAAGATGTGTAGCTAGAATGGAAAGGGAAGAGACTGAGAGTAAGAGGTGAGGCCAGAGAGGGCAGGTGTCAACCAGTACCTGGTTAACTGTGGAAGTAATAGGTCTCTTAAGGATAGCTGTGAACATCAGTGAGGCGCTATAAGCAAAAACCTGTATACATCTGTTTCAATATCATAGTGCAACTCTACCAAGTCAGAGAGTGTCCTTTTCCCTGGTATCTGCAGAAGCAACTAGAACGCAGTCCTGTGGTCTTAGAGTCAATAAGTTATACAGCTCAGTCTCCTGTGAGCTGTGTTTCTGGCTTCTTTCCCTACAACTGAGGTTCTGGTCAGGACTTGGGTGGTCAGCTCTTCAGCGCTAGGCTGAGCCCAACAGTGCTATGGATACACTGAACTTTGGACTCCAGCTGGGGCCAGAGACACTGGGGAGGACTAGGAAGCTGACTTTCTTGCCTTTAATCCTGACCGGATAAAAGGTGGCAAGGGTGAGTGTTTTACAGAAGAACCCACCCTGCCATAGAAAGCAGCCCACAGTCTTGGGAAAAGTAATCAGAAAGTCATGAGAGTTACTGAGAGAAATGAGGAGTGAACTCAAAAACAAGTTGTTCCCTTTAGCAGCTCAAAACTGTCCACTTTCTGGGGTTCTAAGTCCCCAACCCAAGCCTGAACCTCTCCAAGTGCCAGCCCCATACCTGCCAGCTGCCTGGCCACTGCCATCCAAAATCTTAAGAAGCAGCTCAAACTCCATGTACCAAACAGGGCTTGTTTTTCTCCACAGCCACCCCCTTAGAGTAGTGATGGGAAGGGTCCCCAGATAAAAGACAGGATGCCCAGTGACATCTGAATGTCGGAGGGACAACAATTGTTAAATCTATGTGACATCTTGTGGTCCTTCGCTTTCTTCCTAAAGCTGACAATCTATCCTGGGGAGCTTGTCAGCGAAGACTTTCTGAAGCCTGAGCCGGAGCCCTGAAGAACAAAGGGAGGAGGAAGGAGCAAAGCCATTCACATGACCGAGGTGACATCAGCCAGACTAACAGTGGCAGCGGTCATGTAGCTCAGGAAGAGCTGATATTTCAAGTAGCCTGTGGTGCTTTGGGGAAAAGGAAGGGTAGGGAGGGCAACAGAGATGGGGTGGGAGAGGGGCCCTGGGAGAGTCAAGTTGAAGACCGAGTCATTAAGAAGCAATTGCTGCTGGGTACAGGGACACACACTTGAAGTCCCAGGACATGGGGGGCCGAGGCAGTAGTATCACAAGCTCCTCCCCACAAAGAGAAATAAAGAGGAAAAATGAAGGCACAATCATAATAAGTTTGGTAATAGTTCATGTAACTTGGTAAACTGAACAAGACTAGTGGCCATGGTTGGGGCAGTGGTCAGATTTAGCATGTGGTGTGGGGAGAAAAGAGACCCGTGGATGAGGGAACATCAAGGTCCTGGCTTGGGCTGGAATCAGAGCAATTTATTGAGCCTTGAAGAAAAGGATTGGGAGAAAGGGACTTCCTGGGTGAAGGAAATGCTTCCGTTTGCAACATGCCAAGCCCAGGCGGCTCCATTCGGAAGAAGGTAATCAGGTGGTTGGCCGGCACGGGGAATGGACATGGAGTTGGGAGCCTTCCATGCACAGGAAGGTTGTAGGCAGCTTACATGGCCCAGCTCCCTGGAGGGAAGGCCCTAGAGCAAAAAAGAGAGCAGGGAAGGAACTCCATGGTGTGTCAGCATTGTGATGAGTTCACAGGACAGGGAAATGCACCACGGTTGGGCAGAGGAGCAGAAAGGCCATGCTGAACTACAAGTGGCCTGTGGGATGGCCAGCAGAAGAGCCACTGGCAGCCAGCCAGGCAGGTGTGGAAGGCCAAGGTACCCTTCTGTGTGGTGGATTCAAGGCAGCTGGATGAAACAGTTTGAGGGAAGATATATAATGGCCGCCCGCTCCCCTCTCCTCCCCCACCCCCCCAGCTAAGACAGAGCTAAGACTTGTGTGAAGTAGAATGGAAGGCACTTTGGCATAGTGCCAGGGCTGGCTTCCAGAGGTGTGAGCCCGGCAGTCACACAGGGCCCCCTCGGTGGCTTAGTGTCTGCCATCACCACTGGGATGTGATTTTAGAGCAGAGGGCCTTCCTTGCATTTGTCACTGAGTCCTAGCAGGAATGTAGCAGGTCCTGGATTGAGATGCCTTGTCCAGAAACTGAGCTGTAGCAAGGAGGAGGGAGTGGGGCCTATATCTATAAAAGGAGCTTTGGTTCCAGAAGGGAGAGGTAAAGGATGGAAGAAAGGAGCAGGATAAGAAGAAGGAAGTATAGGAGACGCCCAAACAAGTAGTCCAGGAAAAGGAGAGGCAGTATTTGTCTGGGGCAAAAATGGCTATTTCCAATAACTAGAATAGATCTAAATGGTTCTCACCTCCTGGACCCTAAGACCTTCCTAAGGACTCAAAGGCCTAGATGATACTGAGGATATTTGAGAGATAGAAATAGAGATAGATAGATAGATAGATAGATAGATAGATAGATAGATAGATGATAGATAGATAGATAGATAGATAGATAGATAGATAGATAGATAGATAGATAGATAGGAAGGAAAGGATTAGGGAGAGGACTCAAGAGGCAGGTATCCAGAAGTGGGCAAGAGTAGGAAGCTGCCCCAAGCCAAAGGAGCAGAGAACATCTGGGAAGATCTAGAGGAATGGAGGACATCTTGAGTCAACATGGGGCTGCTAAGGCTTCATCCGAGGCTCACTGGCCTTTAAAGAAATTGTTATTGGCCAGAAACAAGTTAGGTTGTAGCTTTAGATCCCTCGGCAGCCTCTTAACTTCCAGTGGGTCCCATGGGTCCCGAGTTTAGCTGCTTGTGGGCTAACTCGTAGTCCCCTAAGGAGACGAGGATGACGTCACTGTTGTAGGAGCTCTGGGCGAGCGTAAGAAACTTCAGTTCTGGCTTTAGTTTCTTGTCCATAAACAGCAAACTGCTAGTGTGGACCCTGCACTGCTCGGCGTGCAACAGAGCACCCAGGTGCTTCCCGCAGCACATGGCTGCTCTAGTGTCCAGGTCTTTCGGGACTCTGAACCCCAGATCCTGTAGAACCAGGTGGCGGACTTCTGGCTCCTCCTGGAAGGCCAGCAATGTGAGGGGCACAGCAGCTGCCTATACAGGCTCAAGGCAAATTTTTGCTTGTTGAAGATGGGGGTGGTGCCCTTCGCATCACTGGTGTTGGTGACATCCTTTGAGTCAATGGCATTGGTGGTGTGCCTTCGTCACAGGCATGGGGCACCAGCTCAGCTACCAGCAACCCGAGGGACAGAATGGAGAGTGCCATCCTAGATAAAGAAAGCAGTAGGGCCATTCAGTTTGGCCCTATGGCCCAACAAGAGCCAAAGCTCCGAAGGTTTCCTGCTGCTCTTCAGGGGCCTTAGGTTGTCTTTTGTTGGGAGGGGCTGGGAACTCTAAGGGACTGGCAAGATCTTGGGCACAGCCAGGCTTGAGAGGCTGACAGATCAGAGCCTGCCTCAATCAACCTCTGCCCCTCCCAGGGGAGGCCCCAGGTCTGAGCAGAGGTCAGAACACCTGCCCACGAACTATGCCAGGCCTGCTACAAGAGCAGACTCGGGGGAAGTCGTCAGATATCCAACCAACTGTAGACCATAGCAGATCCTCTACGACTGCTCCCTATGGAGTTGAACTATGACCTCTGTGTATATGTTCTCAATATGTGCTTAACACTGAGTAAAGTTCAGCTTTCCACCTACTCACCTGAAACCTCTCTGCCAGTTGCTGTCCAGGTGCCTGATTTTGTCCTTCTCCACCCTGCTTGTCCCTTGGAGTCTGAGGTCTTGGGACTGGGCTCCACCTCTTCTGTAACCCATGGCTTGGTCTTGAGTTTGGCAGGAGAAGGAAGGCTGGTAGAGCTTACATTCCCTGGTTGGTGCAGCGCCACCCTCCAGCATCCTTCAGCCACCCAAGAAAGCCCTTCTCCAGCTCTTTCCAGATGTTCTCCATTCCTTCAATGGGGGGCGGTTTCCTACTCTTACCCACCCTGTGGATTACCTCAGGATGCCTCCTTCTTGAATTCTCACTCTGACTCTTTCAACCCCCACCCACTAATCTACTCAGCATAGTCTTGTCCTTTCAGTCATGGAGAAGACTCTGAGCAATATGTCATTTATCCCTCAAGCCCTGCCAAAACTTGGGCCCAGGGAGGTTAGGCGGCCTCCTCAGGGTCCACAGGCAGTTAGTGGCAGAGCCAGGTTTCTAACACAGCCTGTGTCCCCAACAATTTCTCTTTCACAGCCACTCCCATTCAGAACAGGTGTCCCTCTGTACTAAGACCCTCTGAAAACTAGTTTTCCAGGCCCTGTGATAGGTTGCCCCTGCAAGGCTGGGTTATCCTAGGAGTTGACCCTAACAGTGGTCTCTGATCATTTAGAGGGCCATATCACCAGGGACAGACCTCAGGCCAGAGGAAAGTAAGTTTTACTTACAAGACATACAGTGTGAGTCTGATATACACGCAGCTGCCCCAGGCAGAAGAGTGAGGGGAAAGCAAACATTTCTTGCCAGCCCAGGCAGTCATGGCCATACAGCAAGGACAGCATGTACCCTCCTTGGGCAACTGTTTCAGCCTCAATGCAGTGCTCACTGGTGCATGGGGAACATGGAGGTCCGTGACTGCTGAGGCAGCCTGGTGTGGAAAACGGTCATGCAGTAGGTCACGGCAAGAAGCAAGAAGAGGGGTACCCTGGGGCATCTTCTCTCCTATCCCAGCCAGCCTTCCTTCCACTCACACCTGCTTATGTCTGACCATGGCTGGGCACTGAGAAGGGATTAGAGAAAAACAGGCCAGGTCACTCTTTCCAATAAACTAGGCATCATTTGGGAGCATGCATCCCTGCTGTGTCCACCCTCAAACACTTCTGGGACTGTGGTAAGGGCATGTGATCACCTCTGGACTGGATGAAAGAACTATTCCTTGTGGTCAGACTCTTGGCGAGATGTTTCTGGTTCTTGCTGTCTTAGCCATAGAATTGAAAGTTGGCACACACAGGTGTGCAAAGACACATGAGTGTGCAAAGCAACACAATAATTTTATCTGGAGAGAAGCCATTGTGCAGATTATAGAGGGATACACAATTAAGTTTAACAGTAGGCCACAGGAGTGAGAGTACTCAAGGGCCCCAGGCTGTCGACTGGAGTCTCATTTTGTGGGGTCTAAAGGAGGATGGAGCTGGTTACTCAGGGGTCTAGTTTGGGTGGTTCTTTAATTTGACTGGTGGATTAGGTCATGCATTCATTTTTTCCCTACTGCTCATGTTTCTTTCCATATGCATATGATTTCATATTCATGCTCAATTATGCATATACATAAGACAGTGAATAGGGTATAAGGACACAATTTGCCTTACTGTACATGTACCCAAAACTAGTTCAAGCCAGATCAGCCTTTCTATTTTTCCTACCCACACTGGGAATGATGCACTTGAATGGTACTTTGATTGTTGTTGGGGCAGAGAAACATTTATTATTGTTGAATACATGTAACTCATTGCAGTTGGGGTTCTGAGGTTGAAAGGTGAGTTTTTTGGAGCAGTGTGAATGTGTGTATTTGTGTGTGTGTTAAGTGCAAGTAAAAGAGCTAGGCTGAGAAGTGGAGATAGATAGATAGATAGATAGATAGATAGATAGATAGATAGATAGATAGATAGATGGATGGATGGATGGATAGATAGATAGATACATAGATACATAGATACATAGACAGACATACAGAAAGATAGATAGATAGATAGATAGATAGATAGATAGATAGATAGATAGATAGATAGATAGACAGACCCAAGTAGAGTCCTAGGTTCTTAACCATTCCTATGTTGGCCCGCCTCAGAACCCTGAGTTGTTTAAGCTCTCCCCGAACTCTCAGAATTCAGCTAGCATTCACTAAGATGAAGCCTTCTTCACCAGGAGGCTCTAAGCTGAACACAAAGGAAGATAGGACATTCACAATCAGAAAGCAGGTACAGGAAATGCTGGCTAACTGACGTCAAATAGTTCCCTCGGTGGCTCCCCAGCCCCATGTATTCCCATGGCATCTCTACAGCTCATCATCTATGCTCCCTTTTGTGTGTCTTCAGGATTTGCATGAGCAGTATTTTGTTCCTCTGTGTAGAAGCACAAGCAATAACAGATCAATATTTTGAGCAGCGAGAGCAGCTCCTCTAGACTCATTTGTCTGCCAGGGATGCGCTTTGAGGACTCCCACGAGAGGCAGTCATTATATTTTGCAGGTAAACCCAGGAAAGTTTGAGTGATTTGTTCAAAGTAAACAGCCCGTAGACACCGAGGCAAGCTGGCTGAGCTGGGCGATGTGGCCCCTAGAGTCATGTTCTGCTCTAGTGAGCAGCTTCATGGGAACCAGCACATTTTGGAGTTGTCTCAAAGGCTGGAAGAGGAACAGAACTGAATGTGTTTCATAGCCACCAGCTTAGGTCTAAGAGTCCTTCACACACACACACACACACACACACACACACACACACACACACACACACACACACACAGCTGTTCTTTCTTTGGTTTAATAGTTTACCCTGGGGTTTCTTTGGCCAAAGTTTCTAAGGGTGAATGGGCAGTCATTGTCATTGGCTCTCCCACTGTCTAGCAGACAGGGTTGAGAGCACATCTAGGACTCTCTGTCTGTGGGTGAGCACTGTGATCTTCTAACCATGACTGGGAAATGGGCAAAAGGTGTGTGAAATCATCTGTACAAATCCCACTTGGAGATGTTGCATAAACATGATCATAATGAAATACCTGAGGCAGGTTAGCTTGATTTAACAAAAGAGATTTGCTTAGTTCACTGATGTGAGGCTTCAGGGGCATGTTGCTGGCATTGGTTCCGTTCTGCACACACCTTCCTTGGTGTCATTGTCCTGAGACAGCTAATGATATCATGTGGCAGGGAGTCTATGTTCATATCTGCCAGTCTGGCCTCTCTCCTACTTCTTAGAAACCATCAGTCATGGGAGCTCTGCCCTAATGACCTAATCTAGTCCTAATCACTTTCCAAAAGGGGTTCATCTTTAGACCCCATAGGGAGGTTTTGTTTGGATGATGTTTGTACCATTAATGAATGACTCTGGGGACTCAACTTCCATGTGAGTATGGTGGGCTGGTAGTCTCATTGAAACTAGTCTAGATATCCAGGCATCACAGAAAGGATCTGGGTGATGTATGCTAGGATACAGGACTCTGGTCCTAGACAGGACAATAGATACATAAGCTGGCAGAGAGGGAAGGAAGAGCAAGACAAGTCTTTACAAAGGATCCTACCCAGAAAAAAGGCTTGAATATTCACCACACAAAATCCTTGAGACAGGGTGAGGGTAGGCTCCGTCCATCAGTAGAGTGTTTGCCATGCCAGCATAAGGACCTGAGTTCAGATCCCCAGCACCTATGTCAAAGCTGGGTGACGTAATGCACACCTGGAATCCCAATATTGGGAGAAGGCAGAAGCAGATGGATTTCTAGAGTCACCAGCCAACTGGCCCACCTGAGTTGTTCAGGTTCAGGTTCAGTGAGAGAACACTTGTCAAAAAATAAGGTGCATACTGCTTGAGGAACACATCTGCTGTCAACCTCTGGCCTCCACATTGCCAGGTATACATGTGCATGTACCACATAAACACAACAGAGAGAGAAAGAGGATAGAGGTAGAGAGGAAAAGACCTTGGGAGATGCATAATGAAGTCAATTTCCAGCAAAGAATAATAGACTCAGACAGCCAATACCTAGGAGGTACTTTAGAGATCATTAGGGCAACTCATTAAGCTGTTTCCATCCAAGCTGCCATCTTGGGTCCTCTGTGGTGCATCCTGGAGAATTACTGTGGTAGGGATTCTGGAACTGTTTGAACAGAGAAGAAACAGAGCCATGGTGATCAGTGACGTGTCCCATGGGCGTGAGAGCAGGCCTGGCACACAGACCAGTGGTTGCCATTCCTAGAGGCCAGCGCTCTCATTGGGAGGCGAGGAAGTCCAGGTTGCAAGAACCTGGACATCACCAAGGTCTGCCCCACTGGAGGCAAAATGAGAATTAGAATCTTATTTTATGCTCCATACCAGCGAGTACTCTGTCTACTGTACCATGCCGTCTCTGGGCACTGGTGGGGAGCCATAATCAATTCTCAGTGTGTCCAATGGGGGTAAACATCTGAGATAGAAACTGAATATTGATTCTGATCTCTACACTTGTACACCCACATGCCGCTGACCTTCACCTGCACTCATTTATTGAACAAACAAGCCTTTGAGCCAGTTTACTGAACCTCACTAACCCGGCTAATCTCCATGTTGTTTCAGGATGATTGTCCCCATTGCTTGAGCACCTACTGCATACCTAGAGCTTTAGATGTAGTACTGTATTAAAAACCTCCCCCAAACCCTAGAAGGAACTATGAGTACCCATGCCTTTGTGAACAGAAAAAAAGGAGTCCAAAAGTATTACCCAACAAGACACAGCTCATGAATGGCTAGCTCCAGGAATGACCCCAACTCCAAACACTTTCTTGGATATCCTTATTTGGGAGATACCATTGGGTCAGTCAGCAATGGTAAAATCTCTATGCTCCTTGCCTCAGTACCAGACAGACATGAGCTGCCTCTCAGATCTCAAGGATGACACTCTTCTGTCCCTTCATTTCTCAAAAGGCAGACATTAGTACATGCTCACTTCCCAGGTTCCCACCTTGGCAAGAGGAAGCTTCTTCCCTCAAACTCCACTGAATACCATCCTTACATGAATACTCAAGTTCAAGTGCAAAGTTCTGATCAGGACCCTGTTAGCCCTGGGTTCCTCCTCCTGTGAAGAGCAGGCAGAAGCAACTCTGTTACTTTGCTGTGGTGGCCACAACGGAATACTACAAACTGGCTCAACACCTGGAATCATTGCCTTTCATAGTTCCAGAGGCCAGAAATCCTATTGATAGAATTGATTCTCAAGCCCTGTCCAGACCTCTTCCTGACTGCTGTGTGGTCATCTTCATGTTCACATCTATGGTGACCTCTCAGTAGCCTCACATAGTATCCTTTCTATGTTCAAGTGGGTTACCCAGCTCCATTCCTTCACATTCAAGTGTCCCCTTTTATAAGGATACAGATTAGGTTAAGATGCACTCAATGCCCTCATTTACACTTACTTGATCGACTGACTCTATGTAGACCCTGGTTCCAAAATATGGTCTCGTTCTGTGTTACTGGAGGTTAGAACCTCAACATATGAAACGTAATTCAACCCACAGCAACATCTGTGTGTCCATGTGTAGCACAATAAGGGATGTCATATTATTATGAAAATTTCGAAATGTCTAACAATGCTGAAGTATCTCCATGGTGGACCACCCAAAGTGGGCACTCATGCAGAGTGCACACTGACCTGTGTCAGCCCATGGCAACATCCTGGACAATCCTCTGAACAAACAACAGGACAGCAGAGAGTCTCTAAAACCCCTGTAATTCAGAATCATTCACCGAGTCCCTATGAATCCCACACAAAGCACGGTGTGTAATCCTGGACCAGCCTGTGGGGACACATCACGCAAGATGACCGAGTGAACTTACTCAGTATGAGAGGCTCAATGGATGATTGCTTGCTTGACTGAATCTGAACATTGACTAGCAATCTCCCTCAAAAGATGTCCAAACATAGCAAACGCCCCCTGGAGAAGAAATGTATTTTTAGGAGTAGTTTTGATGGCACAGTTCTTAAAAGGGACTCAAGATGGTACTCTGTGGCAACCCTGAGGCTGACAGCTCATGCTCTTTCTACAGGATTTTCTTTTTCCCCCTCAGTTTTCCAGTTTCTGCCCATCCCCTCGTGTAGGCAGAAATTAAAGCTATGGTTTGGGCTGAAGATGTAGCTCAGGGGTAGAGAAGTAGCCTAGAATGCAGAATCCCTGGTTCTATCGCTAACACTGTAAAATAAAAGTCCATATACTTATGGAGGATTGAAAAGGATTGCTGTGGAAAGCCAAGTGAGAGAGTGAGGCGATTTAGCCAACAAAATGAACAAAACAACCTCATGAGGGTAGTGACTGGGATCTGTGGGTGCCTCCCTAGCCTGGAGACTAGGTTAATATTAACAGGCTTGAGTTAATGTGGGATTGTGCAACTGGGGCCTGGCCACCAACTCCCGTGGATGGTGCCATCATTCACCTCATCTCTGGAACCTCAGTTGCCCTCCATGTAATGCCTGGGAGGGAGGAAGTCAGTCCTGGCAGTAGAGTGGTACCATATGCTGTGTTGATGTCATTCTGAACCAAGAATGTTAGCTGGTCCCACCACATCAGGGTCCCTCCCCCCCCCCCCCCCCCCCCCCCCGCAGGCTCTGAATGTCAGGAGCAGAGGGCCTTTTGAAGGCATCTGTGTCACTGTCTTTGACCACCAGGAACATGCACATAGGCAGAAGGACAGATGTGTGCAATAACGGGAGGTCTGGGGTCTACTCTCTCTGGTCTTGCCTCCATCGGACTCCCCTTCATCACTGCTAGAGTGAGCCACCCCCACCCCCATGACATTTAATAAAAAAAAATAACCCCCCTTTTTTGAGACAAGGTTTCTCTGTGTAGCCCTGGCTGTCCTGGAACTCACTCTGTAGACCTTGAACTCAGAGATCTGCCTGCCTCTATCTCCTGAGTACAGCATTGGCTGTCTCCAGTGAGAAGCCGGAGGTGGTTTGGAGTAGTTGCCTCCATGGCCAGGACAGCTTGGGGAATACTGTATTCTTTTTTCCCACTTGGATGGGAATGTTTTAATGGCTCTGAGAAGTCCTTAAGTGAAGACTAATCCAAAGTTCTCCAAATTCACCTGACCAAGAACCCCCTCCTGGTAATCTATGAAGTTCCTTCCTGCAGGTCCCCATTAAGGCAAGACTAGAGCTGCCTCCTGGAGTATCCTGGCCTCCTGGAGCATCCTGGCCTCCTGGAGTATCCTGCCTCCTGGAGTATCCTGCTTCCTGAGTACCCTGCCTCCTGGAGTATCCTGCTTCCTGAGTATCCTGGCCCCTGACACATCTTGCCTCTTCTGCCCCTTTCTTCCCCAGGTACCCCTTCCACTTGCTTCTTAAACTAATGTACCTTTTTAAACATTAGAGCAGAAAGTGAAATAGTCTGTGTCCACCCTCTCACACCCTCCACTGCTTTGAGAGAACTGCCTGTTCACTGACCTTAACTATGGCAAACACACCTGGTCCCTCTCTTGCTTGCTTGTCCTCCCGACGCCCACACAGATCACTCTTTTACTCGCCTTGTGTCTCAGGTGCCATCTTTTAAGTGGGCCAAGGGATCACAGAGCAGGATCCTCATTCCAGCAGAGCATTTTCTCCATGGGGCTCCTCACTTTCCCCCTTGATATGCACCTGCTGTATGTGCCCGAATCTCTCAATGACAACCTTCCTCCAGACACACATCCTCGTCTGTTTTGTTCCTGGTGGCACACCAGTGCCTGGCACACGATACATGCTTGGTAAATAGTTGGCAGGTGAATTAACATGTGTGCTCAGAGGGAAAAACACACACGTGCACTCTTGCATTGTCACTAGACTCTCCTTAGCTTTTAGCAATCTTTCCATGTTAGCCTTCACAGAACCTTTTTAAAAAGTCTTGCATGTGTAAGTGATGGGGGTATGTTCGAGGGTGGGCCTTCTGCACGGATGTCAGAGACAAGCTTGTGTCTCTCCTTCCCTCCTTAGAGACTGTCTCTTATTGGTTCTGTAAGGTTATCTCTCAAGCTTCCAGGGAACCCTTCGTCCCCACTTCCCATCTTGCAGTAGGAATGCCGGAACTGTAGC
Source organism: Peromyscus maniculatus bairdii (assembly GCF_049852395.1). NCBI lineage: Eukaryota > Metazoa > Chordata > Mammalia > Rodentia > Cricetidae > Peromyscus > Peromyscus maniculatus. The sequence goes on from NC_134865.1 coordinate 75,147,281, forward strand.
CGTGCGTGCTATCACACCTGGCTTTTATGTGGGTTCTGGAAACACAAACTTGGGTCCTCACGTTGGCATGGCAATCTCTTTGTTCACTGAACCATCTCCCCAGCCTCGCCCAGGGCCTTGGAAAAATGCTGTATCCTGTTTCATTTCAGGGATGTACCAAGTTATAAAAAAGAAAAAAAAAAGAGATTCCATGTGGACTTTTTCCCCTCTTTGATTGGGGCTACAGTGAAAAAGAATGTCATGCTTTGCTGTCATGTTGTGTGTTAACTGTCCTGGGCAGTAAATTTATTGACAGCCGATGGTAGCAAAAATCCATGAGAGTATATAACAGTGACAGCTAGAGTTCAGAAGGTCAACCAATCAGAACTAAGGGTTCTGTTAAAGGAAACCATCACACAAGGTGTTATGGAATTACTGCCTTTTGAATGAACGGGCTGTCTCTTGTAAACTTCTTGTGCAATAACAGCTGTGATATTTCCCCATTTACCGTGCATCTTCATGTTATGTGTACATGTAATCTCACCGTTGCGTCTCAATCTTGGGCACAACTTTCCCTATACATTTGGGGTAATTGGACAACTGTTCCCAGCTGTGTTTATTTTTCATTAACATAAATCTGGCCAGGGCCATTCTCCAGACTAAAGCATTTCAGCAAAGATACCTTTTTCCAAGAACAAAACTGCACATAGATAAACACTAGCTCATCTCCCTCACAGATAGAGAAAAGAACCACTAACAATTTAATCCTCAACCCCTTACCTTCACCCTGGGTTATTTATACAAGACTCTAACTTAAGAGATTGACTGCTCACATTCCTGGGATGAAGTTTTAGCCATTTGCTAGTTACTGAGTTAAGGCAGTTACTTCCCACTGACCCAAGGAGATTACCTCCAGGCCAGGTAGGTGATAGGTGCCAAGCTTCTTTGTTGTGCAAAGTAAGTTTTGTATTCTTCCTCAGTCAGGTGCTATTCCTAGATTTTCTCCTTAGCAACTACTCTGAGCAAAAGCGCTTTTACTAACCAAATGCTGCATGCTCTGACATGGGGGGGAAAGTGGCGCCAAGGACAGTTTACTTTCTTGTGACATACTGACCCCTAACATTCTACCTAGCCATTTCTAGATTATAGTTTGAGCACATAAATTCCCCAATTGATCTTAGCATTTAGTTGACTCTACCAGAGAACTCCCCTTTAGTCACTCCCCTTTTGGGTTGTAATTGGAAGCTGACAATTAATTGCTCTATGTGTGGATCCTTATCACCTCTCTCTGCCACCCTGAAAACTTCAAGCCTCACATCGCTTTGCCAAAGAATTACTGTCTGGGTATATATACTGGTTCTCTGAGAGCACTGAGAGAACTGATTGAGAAGAACAAAGATGAGGACTGAGATGGAAAGAACTAGGTAGAATGATGAGAGAATAGCAGAAGGGACTGAGACCAGGAGGAACTGAGAGCAGGAAGGACTGAGAGGAACTAAGTAAGAGAGCAGAAAAGAAACTGTGTAGATAGAATTGACTTAGAAGAATAAAGCGAGTGGACTAAAGAACTCAGTGTGCTTAGATTCACTGAATATCCCTCAGATTAGAACCCTCAGCTGGTTGGTAGACTCTACTACAGACCCTGGGAGCAAACAATATAGGCTGGACCTATATTGTTTTTGCTATAAATTCCCAGGTGGGCTTCCTGGCTGAAAGTGGGAGTGTTTTCACCTTTAATAGTTCTTACCAAGTGGTCCTCCAATGAGGTGGCACCGATTTCCCTTTCTTCACATGACAGGACAATGTCTGTTTTCTCAGATGCTCATAGCACCTGGTACCAGTACCCCGTGTCTGTGCCAATTGAACAGGTGGACAATGCCATGCTCTTAATTGGATTTGCATTTTTTTAATTGCAGGAAGTTAGGAAATTTTACAGATTTCCATTGGCCATTTCTGTTTCTTTTTTCTTTTTTTTAAGTCTGCTGCTTATATTACTCACGGAGTTTTCTGTTGGTTTTAATAAGCGGCACTATTACTGTGTGAGAAAGGTCATGAGGCACGACAAAGTCCATTATCAGAGCAGAGTTTTATTAGAAGGGAAGGGGGAGGGACAGAAGATAGCTTGACCAGGCCTGTGCACAGAGAGAGAGAGAGAGAGAGAGAGAGAGAGAGAGAGAGAGAGAGAGAGAGAGAGAGAGAGAGAGAAGAAGGAGGAGGAGGAGGAGGAGGAGGAGGAGGAGGAGGAGGAGGAGGAGGAGGAGGAGGAGGAGGAGGAGAGGACAGGGAGGGGTCTGTGATCTACTCCTATGGATCCCCTGCACATGCGCATGTGGGCTTATGAATGTGCAGACTGTGTGATCATGCTGAGCGCATTGCGCAGTCACGCAGCCCACAGATTATGTAACATGTAAGGCCCCTTAATTGGCTACTGAACTGCACATGTGTGGTCACATAGCTGGAGGAGTGGCGGGAATTCCGATATTTTCTACTTGGTGTTTGCTGTTTCCTGATAATAAATTTGAAAGAAATCTTTAAAATGGTGGTCTTTGTGATACTTGTTATCAAGCTTTTCAGTTTGTTCGTGGGAGGTGTTTATGACATTTCATTTTTGTTTATTTATGTTTGATCTCAAATATTTTACTTTGAAATATATTTTATCTATCTATCTATCTATCTATCTATCTATCTATCTATCTATCTATCTATCATCTATCTATTTATTTATTTCTTTGAGACAGGGTCTCTCTGTGTAGCCTTGGATGTCCTGGAACTTGCTTTGTAGACCAGACTGACCTCAAACTCACAGAGATCCACCTGCCTCTGCCTCCCCAGTGCTGGGATTAAAGGCGTGCACCACCACTGCCCAGCTTTACTTAGAAGTGTAATATACTACTTTGCAATAACCTGAAGAGTATCAGGTTTCCTTGAGGCACCTTCGTACCTACCATGCTTTTGTTGACACCCTCTGCCCCATTTCTTTCCTCCCTCTTCTCCCCCTCTAATCCCTTCTTCCTCCACTGTTTTCCAGTTCACTTTCACACCACATGTGCCATATAGCCCTCCCTCCTTCTCCCCCTTAAAGCCTCTGTTTACCTCTCATGGCCCCTGCTCTAGTTTCCCGGTGTCCACACTCCCTCAATCCCACCTGGTCCTCAAGAATCGGAGGACCGTGTATGTGATGCTGTTGGTGGAATGTTGTAGATGACTTTTGGGTCTCAGCTCCCTTATTGATCATCTGTCTGATTGTTGGTTGATTATTGATTATTACCCTACTATAAGGACAGAAGGCATCACCATCAGCCTGTCCACTCTGTTCAGCCTTTGCCAGGAGCTGTGACGTTTGGCACACATAGATATATGATGGCTGTTCTTTCCTGGTGAACTGAATGGCACTAACCCCTGTATACTGTCTACATTTTGTAAAGTCAAACACAGACAATTCTTTTGATGATTTCTGGGGCTAGTCATTCAGGAAGGCTGCATTTACTTGGCACCTCTCTATATTTTTGTTTTCTACATTTCATTGTCTGCCTTGAAGGTTAGTCCTCAGGGTCTGAACTGACTGTGGCTCCTCTCGGAGTTGCTGCCTTGCCAGCCTTCTTCTTACTTGGGCTCCTGACCTTACCCCGGCCTTGCCAGCGTCTTCTTTGACTGTCTCACGTGGATGCACCTCTAAAGACTCCATTTCATGTCCTAACCCACCTCCAGAGGGGCCCTTCTGCTCTGGCTGGCTTCAGTGTCTGTTACACTGGAAACATTGCTCTGATGAGAGGTGAGACACATGGCAGTGGACACAGGCCAGGGAACCAGGGAGGCACCAAAGGTGAAGGATGGGGTCATGGACCTAGATAAGAAAGAGGGAGGAGGTGGGCAGAGGGGCAGCCAGGTTATCTGAAGAGTTAATAAACACACCTGACTCCCTTTTCTGGAGTTCCCAGCAAGAGATCAAAGGATTTCTGGGGCAGGAGGATGGGCCCAGAAAGCAGAGGAGTGAGGATTAGGAACTGTTGCAAGGAACTCTGGGAAATGTGTTTTGACCAGCCAGAACTGAAGGTTGGGTAAAGGGTCATTCAATCCCAGTCAAGTGGTGGGTGTATGGCTAGGCTTGAATTCCGAAGGTATTGGTTTGGAGATAGGAGCCCTAAGTGGCTCTAGACCCTTGGCCATCAGAGAAGGAGGCCCGGGGTCATCCTCGGTCTGGGAGGGGAGCCTAGGTTGGAGCAGACCACCAGGTCAGCATGCCCAGCACTCCCTCGTAGGTCCACTGTGCTGAGGGCTCAGAGGAAGGGTGTTTTCCTTCTCTGACTCCGTCACAGCTCCGAGTGATTCCGAGTCGTTCGTGTGCAAAGTGTGCTGAGCTAGGCGGGAGGCTGCCCTCCCACCCTATAGGCTCAGGAAGAGGCTGGTGAAGAACTTACTTAGCAGGATTCACAAGGCCAGCAGGAGACGTGTGGGCTGGATGTGCAGCACCAACCGCTCTGTGGACTTATGGATTGAGTAGGAAAAGGAGCACTCAGTCCCTATGTGCCTGGGGCACTGTTGGTGGAAGAGAACCTAGAGTAGACTGTGAGCCTGGTCATGTGCAGCTGTAACCCACGGCCTGCCTGTTCTTCTCTAGGTTTAGTCCAGTGGAAGCAGCCAGCATCACCTCTGTGGAATGAGGGAAGGGAGGGAGTTCATGGTGTCTTCAGGAAGTGTTACCTGTCTCCTGTCGGTGTGTGCTTCCATTCCTGCCCTGGGAAGTCTCACACGAAGACCTGGCCTCTGTACTGTGCAGGTCTGCTGGTTTGGGGACAGAGAAGAGATAGGTCAAGTGCTTAATGCCACAGAAGGGGTCTTTGGTATGTGCTGAGAAAAACTGATGTTGTCCCTCCATCCCAGGGAGGGCAAGCTTTGCCTAGAGAATGGGGAGAAAAAAGGGCCTTCATCCTCACGTGTACATCTGCTCCATGCTCTACCCCCGCAGACGGGTGCATACCCTCTCACACAGATAGAGGTATGCATAAAGACTGACAATGACAGGAACACACACACATATACTTACACACACACACACACACACACACACACACACACACACACACACACACACACAGAAACACAGCACATACAGACACACCTATAGGAACCCACGCGCACACACATTGATGCAGAACCTTCTTTCAGTGGAGGCCACACAAGCACAAAGGACCCACACCTGGCTATCTCTTCAGAGTCCTACTTCTGGCGTGGAAGGGAAAGCTGTTCAAATTGTGCAGGCTGTCACCTGGTGACTGTGTTCTACACTCGTGTCATGACGGTGCTCTATTCCTGGCTCCAAGTGACAGCTGCAAGGCGCAGGGAAACAGCGGGTCCCAAGCTCAAGGCTAGACTGTTCCAGCCTAGAGTAAGGTCTCACGTGGAAGTCACGAAGGAAGAACCTCCGAGGGCTTGTGTCCACCCTTCATGGTATTGCCCTGCCCTCAGCCTGCTCCATGGGGGTCACCGAAAGCCTTTGCCCTCTCTCCAGTCTTTACCTGCTCTGGCCTGTTCACGTCCATGCTCCCTTCCTGCCTCTGTCTCTCATGGCCTTGGATACAGCTCATAGCTTCACAGTGGGGGTGGGGGCATTTGTATTTCATGGCCTTTGCACAAGGATCCCTTTCCAGTGTGCAGCTGTGAGCCCTTTGAGGATTGGGCTTCTGAAGATGACCTTGAGTGTTCAGACTCCAAAGGTATCCAGGCTTTAATTTCACCGAACCAGTGGTATCTTTGGAAAATTTATTAATACTTCTGACTTTGTAGTTGACTAGTAACTCTAAATACCACAGGTGGAAAGTTCTAGAATAATGTCCCAGGTCACTAAGCCTAGACCTTTCTATATGAATATGGGTTATTTGAATCCCAAGGACTCAATGGTCCTGGGCAAATGTGAGATTGAGGTTCAGGGAGGCCATTCAGGGGAGGTACTTACATTATCAGCAGCCCAAGAATTTTCCTGTTGCAGCTTTGACCTCTGACCCCATCCTCCAGATAAATCCCAAAGGTCCTCTGGAGGAGCTCAGCCTTGACTTGATCCATACCCTTCCCCTTCTCCTTCACCTCACACCTGAGCTGTACCTCTACCCTCTGACTCAAACAGACACTGAACAGCACTGTGAGGTGACCTCACCTTGAAAGACTCCTGGGCTGTGTCCTCCACAGCCAATGTGCGGTTGGCTTCCTTGTTGAAAAGAGGGGTGATTCCTAGTAGGGTCATCATTGACTCCACATCATGGGTCTCAGACACCGACAATTCAGGAATGTGTACCTTGACCACCCTTAGTGGTCAAGAAAGGTAGCTTTTCTTTCATGTGGAAGGACTACTTTATCCCGGGAGCCCCTAAAATCCCACTTCCTCTGAGAAGCCCTTCAGGCAGACTCAAGGTGTTCACATGGAACCATGTCTCACTACAGTGTTGGGTCACCCCTCTTACTCTACCGGGGTTACCCCCAAGACATGACTCTCAGGAGAGTGAGAGCCAGTGCCGTGGAGTGCAATGGCTCACCGGAGGGCAGGATGGAACCACTCCTCTCCTCCCCGTGCTGAAGGTTCAGTGCTCAGCTTGGGTATTGGGCCCTCAGCAGCTCTATTCTCAGCCCCAGCTAGGTTCTCTGCTCTCCGTTGCAGGTTCTGGGCCTCAGAAAGTGCTGGGCCAGGCAGCAGAGTGGCACCTCTGCCTACAGCTCACCTCAGGCCGGCCTGAGTGTCCGTGTGTTTCATAGCACACCTCACTTAATGGCCAGCAGGGTATGGGCTAAGCTTACAGAGGGCGCCACACTGATTTGTGGCACACGCCTCTGGGGACCTGATAAACCCCACGCAAGAGTGACAGACAAAGAGTCTCTTGCAGTCATGCCCTGAGTGCTCTTTTCTGTCTGAGGTTTTCTCTATCCTCGAAACCCTCCATGGACTGTCCACCTTGACTTCTAACCCTTAAGGTGGCTAGGGCCTGAGAACCATCTCCATCTTCTTGCCTCCGCCACAATACACACTGCAGCTATGGCCCCTGCCCTGGGCTCTGCCTGCTGAGGATGAAATGTGTCCATCCTGGGGTGTGATTCCTCCGAGGACAACATGTTTACCTCTTTATTTCGAGCACTGTTTCTGTCAACAAGTCTGGCCTATGGTATGGAAATGAACAGAGTCTGCCTGGAAGCTCAAAGGCTGTGGCCTCAGCGTCTGGGCAGTCTTCTGGGTCCTTTGTCACATGATGATCAGAGGTTGGATGGTTCTAGGTAGTTCCTGGGACAGGGAATCACCTTAAGCTAAATTGTTGATTCATCCAGCGGAAGTGTGGGTACGTCAGTCTCTCCTCTACCTGGTGTATCGTGTATCTTCCCCTTATCAGGTATGGTGAAGCAGGTTACAGGGGCTGTGACCATACACCAGCACCATGCTAGACAGACCCTTGACTCGGAACAGGTGATGCACATCCACGTTATTGACCGTCAGTACTCTGATGGTCTTTCTATAGCCTAAGTGGAAATCCTCCATCTTGGTGAACTGGCACTCAAAGATGCTGATAATTTTGCCTGGACAGGAGGAAGAGCGGGTGTCAGATAGGGTGGATTTAGTTTTGTGCAAGTGTATCAGAAGAAAGGAGCCAGGACTCTCCTCTTGGAGCCCCAGTTTTATCAGCTAAAAATAGAAGAATGGACCCTATATGGCACAAGGGCTTTGTGAGGGTCACTTGAACTTGGGGAGGGGTATAGAATTTGGATATATTCTGGCAGATAACAAAGGTAAAGTGTCTTTGAAAAAATTAATATTATGTTTATTTAATTTATGTTAATTTAGCCCGGAGATGCTAAGTGATAATGAATGCAGGTGATCAGTGGTCCATAACTCACACCCGTACACCTTTTTTCTGGAGGCTTCTTGTCCTTTTCAGGCAATTGTTAAATCTATATTCAAGGCAAACCTTTCTGGGTACCTTGACTCCTTGCCTGAGCTCCTAGATATAGAATAAATACTTGGGTAGGTTCCCCAGTGCTATACAAAAAACATGACCACCATGGCCATCAGCATAGGTAGGGGCCTCAGGGACCTATCTTCACAGTCATGACCCTGGCCTCGTGTTCTCATTGGATGATGGGGCTGGGAAGGGAGTGAAGATGTGGTCTGGGTGCTGTGCTCTGCAGGACTTTGCCCAGGGGAAAGGGAGCTCAGGGGAAGAGGAACAGGCCTTAGCCTGGACTCCTAGCCCTTCCCTGGGCACAGATGTTCCCTCAGGGTCCTGAACTAACCATTTCCAGGCAGAAGGCCATGCTTGGGGTCAAAATTAGTTGATCAGGTGCAGGTGCTGCACAAAGTTTCACGCACTGTGTAAGCTCACTAATTCTTTCATGGCCTCACAGCGCTGGACTAGCTTTGTCCATACTAAAATGGACAGTCACACCCCAAGCAGATAAAATGGCTTGTCCAATGTAGACAGGTAATGGCTGATAAAGGAGGCCACATTGGAAGCCAATGTTTTTAGGCTCCAGAGCTGACTCTCTCCACAACGCTTACTCTTTCTCAGTATATTCCATGGAAACTGCCCTATGTATACTGTGCTATAATTTGTTTTGGAAAACACTACCTATTCTCCTGTTTCACTCACACGGATTTCAAAAGAACATTTGTATAGAGACTGATTTGTCAAACCCAGCTAAGGGCTTGCTTTAATCCTTCATCCTCCAATCTCATTGGTGGTTGAAAATTGTTATGCTATTGGTGAAAGTCTGAAGAAGACACATGTAGGCATTTTGTTCTTCTCTACTTTGGGGTGCCAAGGAGACAGAAGATCAGAATATGAGCATCTATTTGGATCTATCTAACTGTGGATGGAGTCATATGATGCCATTTTGGGGGAAGTGATGAAGGCAAAGGGGAGCTTCCTAGCTGGAGGAAGTAGTCACTGGGTGTGTGCCCTTAAGGTTGTCTTTTGCCCTGGCTTCTTCCTGTCATCCCTCTTTTCTCTAATTTCTGCCCACTATGGAGTGTAGGACAGCCTTCATGGCCATGATGTTGTGTCCAAGGACAGAGCCAGACAACCATGGACTAACTGCTCTGTGGGACCATGAGGTAGAATAAATTTTGGTTTATTTAAGTTGCTATAGTCAGGTATTTGGTTACTGTGATGTAAGAATAATTGAAACAGAAAAACAGTTCTAGAGAAGTGGCATTATTGCTGTGGCAGAAGCTGAATGTGTGGGGAACCAGTCCAGGAGGGATTTGGAAATAATTCCAGATGTGGGCTAGAGAAGCCGTAGGGTGGTATGGGAAAGGACTCAATGCACATGCTGGTGTAGCTGCCTGCAGCTTGTGGAAAGGCACACTGCCTTCCTGACATCTCACCCATGATGCTGTGTCAGGCTTTTCTGAGATGCAGCTTCCTGAAAGTCATCTACGTGTCTGTAAATAACCACACACCCATGCTTTTTGTTTTTTTGAGACAAGGTCCCTGACTGTCCTAAAACTCACTCTGTAGACCAGGCTGGCCTCAAACTCAGAGATCCGCCTGCCTCTGCCTCCCGAGTGCTGGGATTAAAGGTGTGTTTGTTTCCCTAGCCCCGACTGATGTGGATCACTCCTTCCCCTGTGGAGAAGTCACTGTGTATCTTCCTTGGGGAAATAGTCAAGGCTTAATGGATTTGTTTGGGCTCTGGTTTGAGCTGTAGAACAGGTGTGTGTGTGTGTGTGTGTGTGTGTGTGTGTGTGTGTGTGTGTGTGTGTGCATAAAGATGTGTTATATTTTACAATTACATTTTCAGATATCATTCTCTTACCAGATACATGAGCTGAAGCATTTTCTCACATTCTGAGTGTTTTCCCTTCACTCTGCTGATAGTTTCTTCTCATGTACAGATTTTAATTTTTTTCGAAAAGTCCTATTTCTATTCGACTCTCTGTGCCTCTGAAAGGCTCTTATCTAAGCAAGAATTTGCACAATTTGATTCATACCTTCCATACCCTGGACTACCCAGGATGCGGTTACCCTGGGTCTACTTCCTTTCCCTAAGAGAAGGGCAGTTTGGGAATTGAGAGTGTTTTTTTTGATGACACTGTTGAAATGAAGGCAGGGTGAGCTCTAGCAGGTCAGCTGCCAATTCCGCTCCTCTTGTGGACACATCATAGACTTGAGTCATGGACCTTATGATTCAAGGAGGAATTTTATTTTATTTGAGTCCAACCCAGCCCTTTGAGGCTGGGAGGGGTAGTTCCACAGGACAGGAGTGTCCAGGAGGATCTGGGCAGCAGGTACACTTTGCTGGGCTCTCAGGCTGTCTAGCTACAGCTGCCCTTCATCAGAGCCTTGGAAGTCGAGACAGGGCTGCTTGAGTCTTATGAAAAACTCGGTGCTCAGGAGCCCTGACATCACACCAGAACTGTGGCTGGCCTCAGAATGCCAACTGAGACAATTATGGCAAGAAAAAGCATGGTCACAAGCACCGTTAGGGACCTGAGCACAATGAAATGTGAGATGTCCCTGAGGCAGTGCCCCAAGTTGAGGGGGCTGGATGTCTCATGGTGAATGACTAACTGTGAACTCTGGAGGGTTAGGGGAGGTAATGTTCCCCATCCATGTATTTGTACCAAGCATTGCTCTTTTGACAGGATAACTAAGACAGGCAGTATTTTCCTGCCCTATCACACATTAGTAATTATTGTTTTGTTTGTGTTGATAGGGTCTCACATGTCCCAAGCTGGCCTTGAACCTAGAATTCTCTGAGTAGCCTGAAGATGACTTTGAACTTCTCACCTTCCTGTCATCATCTCCTAAGTGATGTGGCTAGAGGCATGCATCCCCACGCCCAGCCTGTGTGGTTCTAGGGATTGGAACCCAGTATATGTGAGGCAAACACTCTACCAGCCGAGTCATATCTCTAGTCTAGCTTTTACACTGTTTTTTTCAGTAGCCCCTTAGCTGCCAAGTTCCAAGACCGATTGACACTGGCTTGTAATGGATGACACTGATTGACATTGGCTTGTAATGGATGACACTGATTGACATTGGCTTGTAATGGACGACAGTGGACATTCAGGGATATGACTCGGCTGGTAGTGTTGCATCGCTGCTTCCTCCAGATTGAGACGTTTTCGCATGGAGGGAGAGGAACTTGAGAGGCTTAAGAAACAAGATTTCTGAGGTGACATAAACATTGAATAAGTGCCAGGATGGGTGCCTCTTCACTGGTGTAGCTGCCTGTAAGTTGTGTAAGGAACTTTGGTCACATTGCTTTTCTGACGTTTCACTTGTGTTACTGTGGTAAGCTGTTCAAAAATGTAGCTTCAGAAAAGTCATCTATGTATAGCCATGCACCTGCACTCTCATAAAGAACCTCAGTGAATGGGTTGGGGAATTAGCCCAGTGGTAGAGCGCTTGCTTAGTCCTCATCTCCGGAGGAAAAAAAAGAACATTAGTGAAGTCATTGGCTCATGTGTTCACCAAGCAGGACCTGGATAAAAATCTTTTTTAAAATATCCATTTATTTATTTATCTATTTATTTATTTTGGTTTGTCATTGCCCTCTATACATGGGAATGACTAGAAATAGTCTCCCCCCTCCTCCCCAGAAAATTATAAATGATGCCCATGCTTGAAGTAATCTAGGGAGAGAACTGGTTGGGGAAAGTGGGAACTGATGCTCAAGTATAATTATTGTGGTTTGGGATCCCCTATTTTGCCCACAATAAAAGGAAGATCTAAGGCTTTGTCTTTGATGATGACTAGGAAGGGTCTGTTGAACTTGACAGTGGGGACTTTAGGTGAGGTAATCTTGAATACATTAGAAAACTGGGCGTTTTTTCTGTCTGTATCTTCAATTGCCAGCACAGCCTTATGCACAGCCTTCACAGAGAGGGAGAGAAAGGTAAAAGTGGATCAGAAGCTAGGAAGTCCCCACTCTAGGCTGAAGCAAGACTATGTGGGAGCCTCAGTCAAGGAGAGACTCCTTGGGGCCTGTCTCCTCCTGGTCAGTCTTACCTTGACCACGACCCCCTCACTCTTCATGATCACTCAGAACCTTTCTGGACTTGGCCTGATTTTCTATCTGTTCCCTTCATGACTCCCATCTCTCATACCCTTGGTGCAGCCTGAAGCCTTAGAGGGAACGACCTCTCCGAGCCCTCTGTTACATGTGTCCTGTTTCTAGTGCACAGTTTTGGCCTTCTTGAGACAAGGACTCTGAATGTGACCTTCAGAGGGCCCAAACTCCCAAAGTCTGCAGTTCGTGTTCAACCACTATTGTTTTGGGTCTACTGATTTTCCCTCATTAGTTAACTCACTCATAAATTCAACTTTGTGGTTCACATTTATGGAAGATTATAGAATGTTCTCTGAAATAACTGATCCTAAGTAAGATTCTCTGCATAATTATGAGCAGACCAAATCTCAAACAGTAGAAGGTCTTGGGCAAAGATCATCAGAGAAACACCTCAGGGAAAAACCATGATACCACCTACATGAAAAGTCACTTCCCAGCTCTGACCATACTCCCAGATACCTCCTGCGAGTCCTCAGCGCTCAACCTGGCCCCTACCCATGTGTCGTTATCCCCATCCTCAGCCTCATGCCTAAGCTGGGCTCTCTACATTTCCTCCTGACCTTTAGACATCCAGAACTACACACCCGTTAGGCAGCCTCACCTTGGATACCTTCACAGGAGCATCCTTTGTGACTTTTGAAAGATCAGCATTGTTGCTGAAGATTTGGGTGATGCCCAGTGTCCTCATGACTGTCTCCAGGTCATAGGTTGCAGAAACGGTAAATTTGGGGAAATATAAGTTGACAACCCTGTCATAGTGGAAGAAAAACATAGGGGTTTCATGACTTTCCCTGTTCTTCCAGCACTTACCATGCTGTGAAAGTGTTTTCTCTTCCCATTTACTGCCTCGTTGCTGTCTACAGCAAAATGGCAAGGCACCTTGGTGACCTGTCCTTGTCACTTCCTCTATATTTGGCATGGAGGTCTGGTGTTGACAATAATGGGACCATCTTGTCCTAGTAGCCCCAGAAGTGCCACCTTCTCTGAGAAGTCCTCCTGACAGATTCAGGGTGCTCACATGGAACCATGTCTCACCTCCTCCGCCATAGCTAGGGATACTCCTGAGAGCTGGTGGGGCCGATGCAGCTGGGGGACATGTAGTCAGACAAGAAGAGCGGAGTGACCCTGAGAGCTGGAGGAGGCCTGGGGACAGACTGTCTCTCCGCTCTGTGACCAGTTCTTATCAGAGCCCCATCTGGTTCTCTGCTCTCTGCTGGGGGCGCAGGGCCTTGGGGCTGTGCTCAACAGTGCAGCACCTCTGCCCACACTTGCCTCAAGCCCACAAACCAGACACCAGGGCCTGGGCTCACTGATGGAGAACACACTCTGACCTCTTGGTTCTCAGGGACCCAATGAACCACCCTGAAGAGTGTCAAAGGGCAGAGCATCCTGAAAATGTGACCCAGGTACCCACTTTTAACCTTTCCCTCTCTAGGCCTCTCTAGCCAAACTCTGCCTGTGTCCACTGTGAAGGTCATGGTACCCAGATGAACTCATTCTCTGAGAGAAGTGCCTTTTCAAGGGGAGTCCAAGGCACAAGTACGCCTGAGGCACACATCAATTTTTTTTTTAGCAGCCTGTATCATGTTCATTAAGAATGAAACAATTCTGATAAGTGTTCTGGAGAGAAAGCTTGCCCACTGATGATACCTATACCAATGTCTAGTCCTGCCTTTGGGCTCCACGCCAGTAGACTGTGTATCCAAGAAGCTTATGGAAATTTCTCCCCCTTTTTCTTTTCTTTTTTTCTTTTTTTTTTTTTTTTTTTTGGTTTTTTGAGACAGGGTTTCTCTGTGTATAGCTTTGTGCCTTTCCTGGAACTCCCTTGGTAGACCAGGCTGGCCTCGAACTCACAGAGATCCGCCTGCCTCTACCTCCCGAGTGCTGGGATTAAAGGCGTGCACCACCCCCGCCCAGCTTCCCCCTTTTTCTTTAAAGCCCTTCCCTTGCATTGTCCTCCTTGTCTGTCGTGGTGGCAGCTGTCTGCTGCTGCTGGGACAGTTATTCTACGGACATTCTCAGACTGGCATCCCTCTTGCACATTCTGTCCTGGAAATTGGACCAACTGGGGTCTTTGTCTCAAAGCCCATCTTCCTGTTCTTGGTTCTGTCTTAACATATGGCTCCAGTGACTGTCACAAGAACCAGCAGTGTGCCTTTGGAAGGCACAGTGTGCATAATGGGAAGGCAACTTCCAAACTAGAACCTTAGAGTTCACAAAGTGAGCTTTGTGAGTCCACACAACCTGGCCAGCGCTACTTTCCAGAGGTTCCAGGGTGTGACTCATAACGGTGGCCCAGGGATTGGGCTCACCTATCCTAACTGGTGGCTAGTCCTGAGGGGTGACCTCAGGCAGGACATGGCTCAGAGAACAAGGCAGTTTTGAATAGGCCCCCAGACTAGGGAATCACCTTTGGTTCATGTTCCTCTGGAGGGTATTGAGATATTCAGGGCTCAGGTTCTGTAACAGTTGCTGCATCTTCTCCGGGTCTGGCAGGATGAAGAAGGCTATGGAATTCTCTACATAGTGCTGCATCAGCACCCAGCTGAACAGATGCCTATCCTTTTGCAGGTAAAATTTATCCAGGCGGCATATCATAGACAGATAAAGCACCTCTCCTGTATCCAGGTAGAATTCAACTTTTATAATTTGATCATTGTAGTTATTATTCTGGATTCCTGGGGAGAGAGAAGGGGATATAGGGAGGGGTGGGATCAAAATTTAGGTGTCAGAGCAAGGAATTCCCGGTCCCCTGGGTGACACTTCCCTCTTAGCCATAGCTTCATCAAGCGTAAATGGGGTGAGTGTGGTCACAGAAGTCTGCTGAAGGGATTTTGTGAGGACCCCTTAAAGCTGTAGAAGATACAGACTATTTTTGCATCAGACTACTTAGTGGAAAATTTGCAATTTCCTCTGTCCCTTTGCTCTTTGGGGCATTAAGCATATTTGATAGTTTTATGAGGATTTGTTGTTTGTGGTAGAAATTGAACTTATGACGTCATCTCCCATAGACTTAGCCCCATCTCCACCACTGAGATGCAACTCTGCCCCTGTCTGGAGATTCTCAGTAAAAACAGGAGCCTCCTGAGTCAAAGTTCCCTGCGGAAAGAGTCCTGCCCCTCGCCGACAGTCATTTAGTCCATATGCAGGGGAAACGCCATGTGTGCCAACGCCAGGATAGGGTCTCAGCTGTCGTGTGAGAGCCAAAGCTGAGACCGTCAGAGAAGGTAGAGCCCCAAGGATTGAGTTCATTGGAAAGGAGCAGGTGTTAGGGCTGGGGTGTGGACACGGCCCACCTTTGTCACAGCAGAGCTAGGACCTCGGTTGTGCTGGATGTGGCCTGGGGTCTCTGTTCTGCAGGACTCTGCCCAGGGTAGAGGAAGCCATGGTGGAGAGAAGATTTTGCCTTTGATCCCCAGCCCCCTACTCTGTGTAGGGGGGATCCCCTTCCCAGACAGGATGCCAAGCTGGGGATAGGGGGTCAGGTTAGTTACACTGGGCAGCTATTAATTCTTTTGTCACCAGAAAGGAACAGTTAGCTTTCCTTACGAAGGAGGGATAATCATATCCTAAAGAGTAAAATGTTTTGTTTTGTTTCTTTTTTCTTCTCTTTTAGATATCATGGTTATTAGATGATTGAGTATCAGGGGCCTTTAAGCCTGATGATGCGAATTTGATCCCTGGCACCCAGATGGTAGGAGAGACCCGATTCCCACAGGTTGTGTGTGATGGGACCGCCCCATGTGCTCTGTGTCATATGTAGGCGTGCACTTACACACACAGCAGTAAGTAAATAAATGTAAAACCTCACCACTTCTCACTTCAAGCTGGTAATAGATATGCTCCAAGGCATGCTCATCTAACTCATGATGTGACTTAATGATCATAAAACATGGGGCTAGTTAAATGATGTCCATGACACACACCACACTCATCATCATCTCTATGTTGACCCCATAGTGAGCAGTACCCCAACTGTCCCAGGGTGATTATCACTCATGAACCCATCAGGCTGCTCCCTAGCTTATCTGCTTTGTCAAATACTGCCTCTTCTAAATAACGCCCTTACCTGCTTACTTCCTTGCCCATCTGTCCATTCTTTTGTTGTTGAGAAGAACTTGAATCCTAGGGTTCTGACCTCCGTGGTTACCCTCCTCAGTGTCAGCCCCACCTTACCTTCGAAGGAGAAGTAGTTCACCAGGGCAAGAGCTGTGTCTATCGGCAGGTCTTCGACCACCTCTGATATGTATCCATAGCTTCTCTTCAACGTGTGTTTGTTGATCTGTGTCTTGGCTTCTTGAATGTCCCTGAAGTTGGTGGGGATGGTTTCCGAGTGGTACAACTCTGTAATCATCTTTTTGAACTTGTCTGCCACCTCCAGACGGTTATCAATGAACAGGCTGCTGCCAGTGATCATCTGGATCTGGTAGTTTGGCTGGAGGCATTTTTGGAGGAGGTGCTGGAAGCATCTGTGGATCCCCATTTCAGGCATCTTTAAGAGATTGAACCTCAGCCCATTGAAGATTTGCTTGTGAGTGTTGCCTTTAGTTCCCAGGGAGAGCATTGTGAAGGCGGCTGAAATGCTCACTGGGGAGAATACAATATTGGTGTGTCCAGACCAATGGACTGCCTTTTGGAGCAAGGACAAGGATATGTTGGTAATGGTGATGGCAAAATTCTGGCATTGGGGACCCTTCTTGTTCTTGTCATGGCCTGAGTTACCTGTCATTTGATGACCTTCGGTCTGGGAGCCAGGGAGCAGACAGCACAGACCTGCTAGCAAGAGGAAGTTGTGAAAGAAAGAGGGTGGCATTGTCCTGAAAGACAGAGAAAGGTACAGAAGCCCCAAGTCAGCACTATGATGACTCACTGACCAACCCAACCATTGACACCATGTAAAAGCAACTGGTTTCCTAAAGCTGGGTGCCCAGCTGGGGCTAGGAATGTTCTACATTCTTATCATGGAAAGAACCACAGGAAACCATCACAGTCATGAGAGCTCAGATACATGAACTCATTATTTTAGTTTTCTTTTTAAAATTTTACGTGTGTGTGTGTGTGTGTGTGTGTGTGTGTGTGTGTGTGTGTGTGTGTACATGCACGCGCAAATGTAAGCACCGTATCAAGTACATAAAGGCCAGATGTCAAACTTGTGGGAGTTTGTTCTCTCCTACCATGTGCCTCTAGGGGTCACCAAGCATGGCAGTGGCCATCTTACCTTCTGCTTTAAGATGTAAGTGCCATGGCCCAACTTTACAAGGGCTGGAGACTAAGGCAGAGTGGATAAAATGGAATCATAGAAAGTTACCCAACAAGGGGGTCAGACCAGGATGAGAAGGACTTCATTGCTTCATAGAAGGGTGGGTGGCTTCCATTGTCTTCATGATTTCATGGGCAAAGAAGCTGCTGGCCAGAACAGGAAGGATCTTGTGGTGCCACACACACAGCCAGAGCACAGAGTGGCTGTGCCACACCTCAGTCTAAGTCTTACTCAAGCTCCCCAGATGGCACAAACTTCTGCCACCGCCCTCTTCTCCCAACTACTGCAGCCTTCACATTGTACGCCCCTTGAGCATGAATTTGTTGTTTTGTCCAAGTCCTGCGATATTCTGAGCCTGAGGATTACAGCTGGTCAGAAGCCTATGAGACATGGAAGCATTTGTGCCTATTTATTACCTATGGGTTCCACGCATCAGGTTCTGTCCATTCAACAGGGCAAGAAAAGCAAGGCTCAGAGCAGCTCAGCAACTTCTTCAAGGTCACTCAACCAAGAAGGCTGAGCTGGGTCAGACTAGTCTCCAGTTTCTGGCATGTGCTCTGTGCGCAGCTGAGGCCGTCCACTTGACACTGCCTCCCCTGAGCATGTGGCCTAGGCTCAGGGCTGGGCACAGAGGATAACAAGAATTGGAGGGGTCAATTAACGTGTAGAGTGAGGTCCCCCTGGCAGCTCAGCAGTCCATCCAGGCCACCGGCAGTGAGTCAAAGAGAATCCGGACTCCAGGGAAACACCATTATGGGGCATATTGATGAGGTGAGAACAAATTTGGGTTCCAATCTGGACTCTGACAACAGTCCTTTTGTGACAACAAACATTTAAACCTCTCTAAATCTCATTTTAAACAGAGCAGTTGGGGAAAATAAGAGTTAAAGGCGATATCAAACTTTCACCAAGATATGACCTCAGGGCAGTTTGTGGGGGAGGAAGGAGGGGGTTTTGTGAACTCTAGACATCAAAGCTAGCTGGGGGCATAGAGCAGAGATGGAATTTGGGGTTATGAACCCAGATAAGAATGAGGGAGGAGGAGGGAACAGAGGGCCATGAAGGTTATCTAGAGAGTTAATGAACATCTCTTCCTTGGGGGCTGGGAGTCCCCAAGAGGAGATCAGGGCAGATGGTCGCTGGGTAGGAGGGTGGAGCCCAGAGAGCAGAGGACGAGGACCTCAGACTGAGCTCTGGAATTTAGATTTGAAAAGCTAGAGCTGAAAGGAACCCTTTTCTCTTCTAAGGCAGTTGAAGGTCATTGAACCCCAAAGTCACACAATAGGTCTGCAGTTGGGCCTGGGTTCTAAAAACACCAAGGAGTAAGAACCCCCAAAGTAGAGCAAATTCAAGTGAGAAGCGTGAGCTTCCCTGAAGCAGATCCTCTGAAGTCAGTATCCAGAGGAAGGCAGGAGGCCTAAGGCTAGCCCAGGCCTGGGAGGCACTTGAACAGACTGCTAGCTCAGCCCTGCCCAATGCTCAACACTGTCCCTCCAATGCGCTGGGTGTGCAGAAAGAAGCCACTCTTGTATCCTGGCTCTGCCCAAAGGAACTGTAGCTGGTGCCTGTTTCCCCTTTGTGCAGACCGGGGCCAACCCAGCTGGGGAGGTTGATTGATAGTGCCCAGGTAAAGAAGATGCAAACGCTAAAGAAGAGGCTGGTGAAGGACTTACTGACCAGAGTCGTCTGGGGCCAGTGGGAGGCCTGTGGGCTGGATGTGCAGCAGTCTGTCATACTCTTATCCTGGGGCTTTATAGGGCGACAAAGGGCGTGAGATACTTGGTCCCTACGTGCCCTGGACCCTCTGTGCCAAAGGAGAGCGTGGGGCAGCATGTGAGCCTGGCCAGATGATAGTGTGACCTGAGGGCATGGTTGTTCTTCCCTGAACTGACTTAGTGTAGTGTAACCGTCCAGAGCCATCCAGCTGGCATGCAGAAGGTGAGGGAGCCCTGTGGTCATTGCAGCCTACCTCAGAGAACTACTGAAGAAAGCCATGGGCCATCCAGGATGGTCCCCTGTACGCACAGTGAAGGCCTCTGTGAAGCTTCTGGTCTCTTGTTTCTCTTTCCTACACTTCACACACATCCTTAAAATCTCCCGACATGCTGAGGCTGGGTCCAGGACCAACCTGGGGGCTCGTTCTTCTCCATATCACCTATTTCTCTTCTGCCCTCTGTGGCCCACACCTCACCTTCCTGGAAGGTCAGGCCCCTGGCAGACTCTTGGTCCCAAGATTGCAGTGTTAATGAGGAAAAGGGCGCTTGATGGTACAATCAGGCTAAGGGTGTTCACACGGGGAGAGTCTTTGGACTTGGTCTCAGAATGGAATCCCAAGGACTCTCATTGGGGAGGGGCTGAGTGAGTACATATGCAGAGACAGAGGAGGCAGGGACAGGGCCATTCCTTAGAGGGTGTGACCAGCACAAGAGGGAGCCTGAAAAAGGAGCCATGTCAGAGTCTTCAGGGAGACATTACGTATGGCCATTGATACATCCTCAAGAGAGGACCCCGAGGGCAAAGACCCCAAGGCACAGAGCTGCTGAGGCCCCTATGTCAGGCCTCACAGCCTCCTCTCTCACCCACTCTCTCCCACTGTAGCCCACACGATATCTCCCAGATGGTGCTTTTGTCCTTGCTGTGAGGAGGTTTGCCTCAGGGAGAGCACATTTCCCTAATTCCTATACAGAAGCCACCACGTGGCCTCCAAGATGTGGCTCTGGCTCAGGCTGGCACTGAGCTGAGAGAGGCTGTGTGTTGTCTGTTGCACCCTGGGGACCTTCCTAGGACCTCAGAAACCTTGCTCAGCTTGTACTGGGGTATTGGAGGTGAGGTGGCTGCTGTTGGCTGTTTCTTGGGGCTCTAGAAGGGGTTTGAGATGCAGGCTGATTCTGTGGCCTATTCTTGACTGACTGATGCCCACCACCATGGAGCAACACCCCTCCATGTAGTTGGAAGCTTTTTTCAGTCTTGTCATGAGGATAGAACTGGCGTCAATGTGTTTGTTGTTAGCTAGAAGTCTACTCTTGGGTATTCAGAGAGTCTTTTAGCAGACTTCTAGAAGGAGACTTGACGTGTAAGCTCTATCTCCCATTTCTGACTCAGTTTCCATCTAGGAGCCTCTGTCCCTATTTCACAGTGGGTCTCACAATGCCAGCCCAGCTCCCGGTAGTCAGGCTCACCCCTGATTCCCACGCTCTTTCCCCTGCACAGGGTAAGGGAACGTAAGGGCATGGTTATGTTGTCCTTCGCTGAGCTTAGAGTTTTCTTTGTGTGTCCCACTTTCATCTCTCTGTCCCGGAGCAGAGCAGACAGGATCTTTGCCTGGAGGGGGACCTTCACTTGGGGCACCCAGCACCTCAGCAGTGTTGCAGGAAGTTTGTATTAGCCAGAGCAGTTGGCTGTGTGCACATGGGTACAGTGATGGAGCACGTGACCAGCCTTGGGCAAAATGTGAAAAGAGCCATCCAAGGCTCCATTTATTGACTGTTAAACTTGAAAAGCACTCCATGGCAACAGATCTTCTTGTTGTCACCTGAGTGATACTGGTTTTACAGACACCCAGAATGCAGGAGTTGAGAAGAGAAACCTTGGAAGCAGGTTATATGCCAAAGAGACAGTCCTTAGCGGAGCCCTCAGTGGGGCAGTCCATAGTGGTGCTGTGTGATCCAAGTGCCCTGGAAACTAGGAAGGTAATTTCCTAGGCTCCAGCACAGTGGGTGCCCACCACTGAAAGCTGTAGGCTGCATGCAAAACCAACCCCAGAGAGGAATGGTGTGGGCTTCAAACAGCAAAGTCACAGGGGCAGGATGGCCCAAGCCCTTGGGCTGCATCCCACCCAGTGTGACCCAGATGCCAAACTCCATCAGTGCTCTCTCTGCTGGATTTCAGTTTTGCTTTGAACTGAATCTCACTTCCTGTCTATTTATCACGTTAGAAATAGGACTGTTGACCCCGTGGCTGCTCCACCATTGTATCTTGGAAGTGTACCGCTTATTTTGGCCTTTTCCAAGAGGTCAGCTCAGTTTGCCGTGAGTCTCAAATGAGACAATGGACTTGGGTTTTGAGTAATGATGCAACAGTTATGACTTTGTGGTGGACTAAACCCACTTTGGTTTGTGAGATACACAGACCTACGGCGACTAGGAGCAAAGTCCTTGGCCTGGGTGTTGACTGTCCCCTAAAGGCACCTATGGTTAAGTCCTGCTGCCTATGGTGGGGCATAGTGGGAGGTCCTTAAGTCATTGGGAGCATGGTCATCAAGGGGACTGTGGGATGCCAGCCTCTTTGGTTTGCAATATCTGTTCCCACGTATGTTTCTACCATGATGTGCAGCCTTCTGCAGGGGCTAAACAGATAAGGCTGCCTGATCTAGGATGCAAACCACCAAAACTGTGAGCGAAATAAATCCCATCACTCTATGAACTCAGCTGCTTCAGGGATTGTGTTGCAGTCACACGAAGTTGAATGCAGGTGCCTTTTGTTTTTCCTTCATCTGCAGATGGCACTTCCTGTGAATCACACTGCTATGAACCCTGCTTATAGATGCCATATCCAAAAGCAGTCAGGTACACAGCTGGGTAAACACCCTAAGACTGGTTAAACCTAACAAAGTGTATTTGAGCATGGAGGAGTTCCCATGACTAGGCATCACTGTGACCTAAAGAAGCTCAAGGCCACTCCCTCTATGAATGGATAGAAGAAAGGACAGCAGGTTAGTTGAATGCACTCACGTCTCACCTTGTTTGGACATAATTTGGCAGACTTCTGCCTGGGCCTTGTTAAGATTGAGCTGCTGTGATGGTGCACTGAGGCTCAGTTACAAGGTTATTATGGGCTTGCGTAGATTAGGCTATAGTTTGTCTATTAATCCAGGTTCTAGTTTTTCTTGTAGAGAGGTCAATTTGGACCACACATATCACCCAAATACATTAATCATTTGTGGCCAAAGTAAATTCTTTTGAGCATTTCTGCCTTCTGTTCTCCCAGCAAAAGGACCAACAGCATCATGATGGGTCACCACTGTGGTCATGGGATGGACTGCCATTTTCTGCAGCCATCACCAGATTCTTCTGGATTTGGGGACAGTATTCACAACTTCATGGTGCTGGGTTACTTAGATGATACTTTCATTTATGTTTTTGCTGTTCCCATGACTAACTAAGACCATTTGATATACAAATGACAATGGTTGAATATGGGCTATAAACTTACTAAAATTATTATTAACATATGTGATGTGTATGTTCATGCATGTGTCACAGCATGGGGGTGTGGCAGAGGACAACGTTGTGGAATGGGACTCTCCTGCCTTTGTATGGGTTCCAGGAATAGAGCCCAGGATATCAGGGTATGCTTTTACCTACTGAGCCAGGTCCCCCCGCCTAGGTAGGTCACAAGCTTTTGAGTGAGCACAGCACTGTGCCATCAAAACTAAGAACACCATGGAAACGGCACAATCTTTCTGTACCACCGGGGAGAAGAAATACTACCAAGGACAGAAGACCTCAGACTGACTGCACGTGTCCCAGCCCCTGAGCAATTTGCTTCTTGTATCTCATGCCCACGGAATGGAAGCATTAGGCATCCTGAGTTAAGCGCTCCAGGGTGTTTCCACTGGGGAACACAGCAGCAGCAGCAGCAGCAGCATTCACTTTTATTCAGTACCAGGTACAGTCCCACAACCAGGACAAAGTGGAGATCAAAAATCCCTGAAACCATGAAGTGCTGTGGTGGGCAGAGACCTAGTTGCCACAGGGTGGTCTCTCTGCATCTGTCTGATAGGTTACAAAGTCCAATTTTTCTTATTTATTTATTTATTTATTTATTTATTTATTTATTTATTTATTTATTTATTTATTTATTTGAGACAGGGTTTCTCTGTGTAGCTTTGGAGCCTGTCCTGGTATTTACTTTGTAGACCAGGCTGGCCTTGAACTCACAGAGATCTGCCTGCCTCTGCCTCCTGAGTGCTGGGATTAAAGGCTTAAAGGCATGCACCACCACAGTCCTGCTCTCTTTCCTTCCTTCCTTCCTTCCTTCCTTCCTTCCTTCCTTCCTTCCTTCCTTCCTTCCTTCCTTCCTTCCTTCATTCTCTTTCTTTCTTTCTTTCTTTCTTTCTTTCTTTCTTTCTTTCTTTCTTTCTTTCTTTCTTTCTCTCTCTCTCTCTCTCTCTCTCTCTCTCTCTCTCTCTTTCTTTCTTTCTTTCTTTCTTTCTTTCTTTCTTTTGGTTTTTTGAGACAGGGTTTCTCTGTGTAGCTTTGGAGCCTTTCCTAGATCTTGCTTTGTAGACCAGGCTGACCTCGAACTCACAAAGATCCGCCTGGCTCTGCCTCCAAAGTGCTGGGATTAAAGGCGTGTGCCACCACCACCTGGCTTCTTTTTTTAAAAAAAAAAAAATGTAGATAGTCTCATGCAGCCCACGCTGGCTTCCAACCCACTATGTAGCTGGAGATAACCTTGAACTCTTCCTCCTCCTCCAATCTCTTTCTTCCAAGTGCTAGGATTACAGGCATGTGTACCGTGCCCACCTTTCCCAGCTGTCTTTAAATTCTATACATCAGCACTCTGTTATCATCATCAGTCAGCCCTCAGGAGCCTCAGTGGGGCCAAGGAAAGCTCTGGTAAAGTCACATGACGTATTGACTACCTGATTAATAACACTGTTCTGAAAAGCTAAGAGAGAAATCTGCTCAGAAGGAGAGAGAGAGAGAGAGAGAGAGAGAGAGAGAGAGAGAGAGAGAGACAGACAGACAGACAGACAGACAGACAGACAGACAGACAGACAGACAGACAGACAGAGAGAGAGTCCTGAACTATGTAGGGGTGAGATAAAACAGGCTCATTCTAAGTAACCTTCTGAGATGGAACAGAGTGCCACCTAGTGGTGCTCATGGATCACCTCTTTTGAAGACAGGCTGTTTGTTAAATTAATTCACCATGGGCAGCCCTGGATCTAATCCCACATTTCTTCTTTACAAGTTTTCTACCTCATGTGTTTTCACATCAAAGGGAATCTGAGATCATACAGAGAATTTTGTTGTTGTTACGAACACTGGAAGGAGTTGGATTTCACAGAAGTGTCCCTTTTCTTATTTGTTTGTTTGTATGCTTGACATTAGCCCACATACCTCCAATCATTTTGATTTCCTCCTACAGTAGAAGTCTTTGGTAAAGACATTCACAGATTTGTTACCCTCTGGTTTCCTTCTGAGGAAATAAAGAGTTTTAGAGTAGCCAGAAATGTAGGCGATGTAAAGAAGAAAGTGCCACCACGGTGGCAGACTTCGAGATTTGCCACATTGAGAAAGCCACATGGCTGAGTTTAATTCCTTCTGCTGTGATAGAATACCCTGATAGAAAGCAACTTAGGGGAGAGAGGGCTTGTTTTAGCTCCCAGCTCCAGACTGCTGTCTGTAACTGTGTGGAAGTCTAGGCAGGGGCTACTTATCACACCCACAGTCAAGAGCGGAGAGAAATGAATGCACGCACACTCACCTGCTTGCTCGTGCTCAGCTTGATTTCCCTGCTCTCATATAGTTCAGGGCCCTGTGCATAGGGAATGGTGCTGCTCACAGTGGACTGGGTCTTCCCACATTAATTAAATTAAGAAAATCCCCTACAGACATGCTCACAGGCCAACCCAATGTAGACAATCCCCAGTGAGACTCTCTTCAGGGATGATTCCAGGTTGTGTCAAGTTGGCAATTATATCTAACTAGTATATGACCTGTGTCTTACAAGGCTGTCTCCTTCTTTGAAGAATGTCTGTGCTTAGCTTCATCTTGATGTTTAATGGCTGTGTATTCCTGGAGACTAAAAGGACTTCGTCTTCAGTTGTCAAAAGTGGACCCCATGTTTCAAGGGTCTTAATTTTAGCTGCAGTACATGCAGTGAGAAGAAATCAGTGGGCTTATTTCCAGTGAGGTCAAGAGGCAACTGCCCTTGGATTTCATTTCCAGGAGAATCAGCCCCCGAGCTCTTAACTGTGAACAGCCTGGCTGGTGTCAGCCAATGGGTCACGAATAGCTTTTTTTTTTTTTTTATTTGATGAGAATAAACCATTGCACAATATACATTTAGTCACCAGAATTCAGGAGGGTGGGAAATGCTTGGACCTTTATTCTTTAGAGATGAACCTTCCAGTAACTATCTCCTAAGGACTCCTAAGGCATGCTTAGGATTGTACCCCTAAAGGGCGCCACTGCTGCAGCTTCTGCCTGTCTACCACTACCACTCCCAGCTGCCAAACACTGACAAAACTACTGAGCGCATCCAGGACTCAAACTAACACACCATACAATCACAGCTACCCAGCCCCATCCATAGGAAATAGAGTCTTGCCATCTATCAACCAAAGCCCACAAAGTTGGAGAAGATGGATGTTGCTTTGAAGCAGACACATACACAAAGAAAAGTTAGGGATCAGGAAATCTCCAATGGACAAAGGAATTCTCCTGTCCCAGATTTTCCATCTCAAAGGAATTTAAGAGACTCCTGAAAAAGGAATTCAAAATAATGTTCTCATGAGTACTCAGGAACGCCCAAGAGAATCCACATGAACAGTTCAATGAAATAAAGAAATAGTTAAGCTTAGAATGAGAAACTATATAAAAGACATAGCAATCATGAAACAAAATCAACAAATTTTGCAGATGAAGTCAATGTATATATTTTTTGAAATACAGTTGAGAGTCATAGACACCATCTAGATCAAGGGAAAAAAGAATTTCTGAGCACACACACACAAGTTTTATAATGTTTTAGTGTCAAAATTAAAGTTAGATCTTTGCACATGGTCGGCTGGTGCTCTACCACTGAGGTACACTCCCTATGACCTGTTGTAGGCACATAAGCCAGTTAGGGGTTGTGGAGGGTGAGAATAAAAAACATTATTTTATAAGACTGGTAATACACCTCTATAAAAATATATATTCCCATTATAGTGATACAAAAGAGAGATGAGACAAATAGGAAAATGTAATTAATGAAATAGTAGAAAACTTCTCAAGCCTTTGTAGGTGGTATTCTCTGTCCTGCCAGCCAGCTCTCAAATAACCACACAGAGACTTATTATTAATTATAAAGCCTCATCTGATAGCTTAGGCTTGTTACTCACTAGCTCTTACAACTTAAATTAACCTGTATTTCGGTACCTTTTTTCAACATGAACAGCAAGTTCATCTTGCTTCTCCCCATGTCTCCGGGTGACTCTGCCCTCCTTCATCCCTGTGCTCTCTCCCTGTCCACAACTCCCACCTAACCTCTTTCTGCCTAGCTATTGGTTATGTACCTCTTTATTAAACCAATGAGAGCAACATATCTTCACAGAATACAAAAAAGGGCATGCCACAACACAGCCTTATGAAACTCATAGACTCCCAATCGCATTCAGAGACCCTCTTCAGAATACATTCAGAACAAACTGTCAAAAGTCAAAGGTAAAGATTTCTAAAAGTGGCAAGAAAACACATGGTGGATGTTTCACATAAAGGAGTCTTCCTTAAACTAATAACAGGATTCTTAGTGGAAGCCTTGCAGCTTGGCAGAGGATGAAATGATATATTCAAAGTGCTAAAAGAAAGTAAGCAAACAGAAACCTGTGATACCTAAGAACATTGTCTCCTCCTCAAAGATGTCCTTCATAGATGAAGTCTTTCTCAGACAAGCAAACCTCGTGGTTTTCTGTGGCCTCTCTTCTTTATTTCAACCTCACTGCCTTTAGTTTAGGGATTCCAGGGGTGCCTGATTGTAAAGACACTTGTTCCCCCCATCCTGACAGGGTGGAGGTATCAGGTAGACTATCCCATGATGTTTAACTACCTCCTAAGGATTTTCAGCAGAGCATGTCCCACTCCTGGGTTGGAAGGAACTTTATTGACTCAGCTAGGTACACATACATAAGAGTTTGAGTACCAGAGTCTCGAGGCTCCTCAAATCCCCACAGACATTCAACAAATGTTCAGCATCAGCCCCAGACACTGTGGGAGGAATTAATCTCAGAGTGATAGCTGTTTGTGCTCATAATGAGTGTCTAAATCTGATCCAAAACACGGATCACCCCAGCTGGCATGGGAGAGCTTGACCAGCAAGGGGACTGTGAACTCAAATTCCTGTGTGTGTGTGTGTGTGTGTGTGTGTGTGTGTGTGTATACCTGTGTTAGAGATTCTACAAGACTCACTCATTTACTGGTCAGAACTTCTTCAGCTGTGCAGTTGGAATGTTACAGGTCTGGAGAAAATTATCATGGGCTATCTTGAGCCCCTGTAGTAGCCATTTCTTGCCCACTCCTTTGCTAGACCTAGCATTCTTGTGACGAATAGGTATATTTGTTTTTTAATTTACACAATAGACAGCTCCTACTAACTCTGAAGCTAAGAATGCCATCAGATAGTATCGAGGCCTGTAGCAGAGACTTCGTCACTTTGCTAAAGCTCTTGTTTCTGATGTTCCCACCAAGGAACTTCAAAAATGTCTAGATTTATAGCTTGCTTCCTTCTGTCACTATAAAAAATTTGTGAAGTTGTTCCCATGTGGAAACATCTTTGAGGTGACCTAATGCTGTGTTCGCAGGCCACAGATTTGACTCCAGAATAAACTGGAGTTCCTTCCGAGGGGAGAGCTGTGCTTTTGTGTTAATGGTTAGAACAAATCCAACCCTACCAATGACCATCAAGAAACAATCGTTTTCTTCTTTTCAGAACAACTTGGAATCCTGACTACTCCCCAGAAAGCCTCACATATGAGAGTTAACCCCCTTGTACCCTGTCAAACACACTAGAAAAAGATTATTAACAAATATTAGCAAATTGGATCCAAGAGGACTTGAAAAAGAAAAGATTGTATAGCAGGACCACAAGGAATTAAAACCTGCTTTGCAAGGATGGTTCAATACACAGGTGTTGCTGAACATGATCCATCAATCAACATACTGATTAGAATCATATCATCATCTTGATACATGCAGAAAAAGTGTTTGATAAGTGCTACATCCATTCATGATTGTCTTAGTCACTGTTCTATTGCTGTGAAGAGACTACATGACCAAGGCAACTTTTATAAGAGAAGACATTTAATTGGGGGCTTGCTTACAGTTTCAGAGGTGAGTCCATCATCACCATGGTAGGAAGCATGGTAGTGTGCAGGCATGGAACTGGAGAGAGTGTCTGAGAGCTATATCCTGATCTGCAAGCAGAGAGAGAGAGAGAGAGAGAGAGAGAGAGAGAGAGAGAGAGAGAGAGAGAGAGAGAGAGAGAGAGAGAGAGAATGGGTCTGGCGTGGACTTTTGAAACCTCAAAGGATGTAGAGCTGAATGGTCAGGCTGGAGCTAAGCCATTTTTATTAGGTAGGGACTATTGCCCTGGACAGCCTGACTCAATTCCTCATGACTTGAGGCTATTATCCAACATTTCCCATCTCTGGAAGGGTAAAAAGAAGGGAGAGGGAGTTGAAGTTTTTTTTAGTGGGGAGGTTCTTCCAACCAGAGGGTGACAGTCTCAGCATTGGAAGGAGCATGTTGAAGTCCCTTCCAGGTGGGATAGGGGCTGGTAGTTTTCAGCCATGAAGAATTCAGTGACCCTTTGGGCAGTGAAAGCCTCTAAGTTTGTTTGTTTGTTTGAGGAAGTTGGTGAGACAGCTGGAAGGGACCAAAGAGTCAAATTAGAACAATCATAACAATCAGGCCTGCCAAGGGGCTATCTGTGGCCCCCAAGCAGTCAGGTGTCCATCCAGAAAATATTGTTTGTTTTTAATTCTTTGTAATAATTGTTTGCTTAGCATTTTCCCATACTTGGCCAGATTAGTTTGCACAAAAACAGCATTCCCCCTGTGCCCCCTCCCCACCAGGAAGGGACAGATCCTTCCTTTCCCACAGCCATTAAGTCTAGTTTTTTTGTGGGTTTGGAGGACCACCGCAGGCAGGGGAGCTATTTGATTTTGTAGCGTGATTATGTTTTGTTGTGCGAAGGTCTTTGTTGTGCCAAGGTCAGATCTTCCTTAATCTGGTTGGTCTGTTGGTTTTGTTGTAACTGTGGGGAGCCCTATCACTTGTAGGGTGAGAGCCATTGATGGTGGTGGAGGTGGAGGTGGAGGTGGAAGTGGTGGTAGCTTTGGTGGTGGTGGTGGTGGTGGCTATGGTGGTGGTGGTGGTGGTGGTGGTGAGTTATCTGGAACTTTTTGTTTGGGCATGGAGGAAGTTCAGAGGGGAAAAGCCTTAAAAGACCTGGTAAAATGTGAGCATGAGGATAGTAAGGATAAAAGGAGTGATCAGGAGAGGAGGCAGAGTGGGAGGGGACTAAGAGCACACACCTAGAAAAAGCCTGTGGTTGAATTTTTGTTTTGATGTCTGTGTCTTTGGGTCCCATCTCAAACCAGTGGGGATTTGTTGGCATAGAAACAACATCGTTCTTGGAGGAGGGCACAAATCCCACCCACAGAAGTCATCAGGTTTAGTTGTGGACTACTGTAGCAGCCAAAGAATCAAGTTGGTCCTGAAGGATGTTAAGCTGACCTGAAATGTCTCTAAGGCTTTTGAAAGTTGGTGAGATAGTGAAGTTAACTGATGCAGGAGAGACTTCAATCTAGCTGTTTTAGTTCTGAGTCCTGAAAACAATGTCCAGAGTGGCAAAGAGAGTGGGATGAAGTAGGACCCCTGTAAGCGAGTGTTACAGCTCTGGAGGGAAGGGTGTCCTGACTGTTTGGGAAGTCAGGCTATTCCTGGAGCTGGGGTGCAGTGGGGGATGGTCTCCCCACAGGATATAGCAATCCCACTCCTCTCCTGGAGAGAGCCATTACAGCTGAGCTTTACCTCACCCACCCCACCCCCTTGAGGGGGCTTTCTCAGCAGACCTCTGCTTCTTTTTCTCTTCTTCCCAAGATGTTGCTTCTTCTGCTTCACTCTGCTAAAGGGGAAACCCCTGCAGAAAAGCAGCAATCTCCTCCAGCTCCCAAGAAAAGTTGTTACTCTGTTCAGCTCTGCCTTGCTCAGCCCTCTAAGGGAAAGTCTCAGGTTTTTTTTTTTTTTTTTTTTTTTTTCTGCTCAGTCCCCTAAGGGACATCTTAGCAAGGTTCTTCTCTGAGCCTGTGAATGAAGATCTTCACCAAAGACTCTTTTGAGAAAAAGATTTATTTGGGAAGGAGAAGTCCAGGAGAGTGGCTGCCTCTGCCAGAGTGGGAAGGCACAGCCAATGACTGAACAGGCAGAGGGATTTATATAGGGCTTCTTAGGAGAGGAGTTTCTTCAGGGAGAAGATTTTCTGCTCAGGGATTGGTTAGTTTCCCTGCTCAGGGACTGGTTGGTTTCATTATTCATGGGTAGAGATGGATCTAATTTCAGAGCCAAACTGTTTCTTTCACTGGCTGTTTTCAGCTTTTTGGCTCTAATTCTAAGGCCAGGGCATATTTCTTTCACTGGCTATGATTCTAGGGACAAAATGTGTTTATTTGGCACTGGTTTCAGAGTGAGGGCATGTTTCTTAGGTTCTGTGTTGAGAGACAAAGAGTTTCTTTCACTGGATCAGGTCTCAGATCCAGGGTGGGTTTCTTTTACTAGCTCTGATTTCAAGGCCAGGGTGGATTTCTTTGGCTGGTCCTTTTACCCTACAATCCCCACTCTTCGGAGCTCACTCTAACTGTCTTTAGGGGTTTAAGGTGCCGATTTCTTTTTGAGCTGAGAACAAGAAGGATGATATAGAAAAGGCAGCAGTAAGAGAGCCTCAGAGGAAGGACTATCCAAGAGACAACGATGAAATTCAAAGTTGGTGAAGATCCAGAACAGAAGTCGGGAGCTAGTAATGGCACAACCTTTGGGGGAATATTAAGAGAGAAAGTTAACTTTTGTTTAGCAAGGTGAAATATAATTGTACAACTTGATGGACCGTGTACCAGAACTCTGTAGATAAAGTAACTGTGCTTAGCTATGTGTTTATATCGGTCTCCCATGTAAGGAGCATATTCCATAATTAAAGGAGGCTGCCAGACACTCGGTCATCGAACTCACAGTTTTAGGTGTTCATTCAGACCACCCAAGTGGTGTCTCTGAAAACTTGGCCAGATAATCCTATGAAAATGTCTCAGTGGGATTCCATTTCACTTTTTTTTTTTTTTTTTTTTGAGACAGGGTTTCTCTGTGAAGCTTTGCGCCTTTCCTGGAACTCGCTTTGGAGACCAGGCTGGCCTCGAACTCACAGAGATCCGCCTGGCTCTGCCTCCCGAGTGCTGGGATTAAAGGCGTGCGCCACTACCGCCCGGCTCCATTTCACTTTTAAATTGCTAGTTTGATGCTGAGTTTACTTGACTTCTTCTACCAAGCCCCCAGGTTCTGTTCCTTATGCCGGAGTCTGAAGTGACCAGCACCAAGCACAGAACCTGGGCAGAAAACCTTGAGGTCTCATGGAATTAGGGCCACCTGGGAAGAGTGACTGGCAACTCAGGTGAAGGTCCAGTGGCCTAGCCTATCTCCTCCTTATTTGAAGGAATATTAACATTTAATAAGCCCATCTGTCATTGTTTTAAGCAGGCGCAGTTGGAGTTCTGAAGATTACCATTGTTCAGCCAGGTATCGTGCAACACCACCTTAATAAGAGAAAGTCGAATTCAAATGACACACTCAGAGTGATGCAACAAATTAATATCACCTGTGTACATTCTGTGACACAATTACACCTTGTAACTTTTCAAGTAAACCCTATAGAAAACACAAGACAGCTTCTATAACTTACGTATCATGTAAAGTTTTTTTGTATCATGATTATCATTTAATTTATGTTTACATCATCTAACAGAATTTAGCTGAGGGAGCCCTATTAAAACCATGATGCTGGTGTTATTATTGGGATTGTGGACAGAGGGTCCCTGTTGGCTGGTTTTATTATAGATACTGTTGTACCATGAGATAAGCAATAGTAGCCTTTATTGAAAATACTTTACTTCTTAGCTGTTCTCAAGCACACAATGTCTTTTTTTCCTAGGCTGCTTTGTTGATGTTTTTCTCTCTGTCACAGAGACAGGGGACCAGCCTGACCCAGGAAAGAGGCTTTGGAGGGAGCTTTGAATAAACATGCTTTGGTCTAAAGTGGGTAGGCCAAATCTCACTGCCAGATACAGCTGTTCAGTGAAGTAAAACAGCCCGTGACAATTTTTCAATATTATTCACACCCAAAGACGTTTGAATCTCTGGATCTGCTGTATCCAGAGAGTTATATCTCCATAACTGATTCACATGTGTCTATGGATGGGGGCAGACAACCTGAAAAGCTTAACAAATAACTGAAAAGTGAAATAAAAGCAAGAATATGCAGGCTTGGTGGGGCAGAAACAAAGGCAGAAGGTAAAGAAGTTCCAAGAACTTATAAATACCATCTTATCTAGTTAGGGGAAACAGGCCTTGAAACCCACTAGAAACAGAAGGCATTAAGACCCAGTCTAGATTCTATCTCCAGTTTCTTTCTGAGCTATATTAATCCTGGACTCTGAGCTCTGGGCCAGGTTGTAAGCCAGTGTCGAGTGGTAGGGATGAAAAGGGTTACAATGAGCTGCTTAAAATTACATGGGGAAAAGCTGGCTAGGTCTACTCAGAACATCAGCAATGAAAGCTCCAAACTGAGGAGCTTTGGCCATATGTGAGCACTTGGGCCATATTTGCGTAGATAATTCAATGAGTAGTGCCACTCCCTGATGAATAAGCATTCAAACTTTTGAGCCTATGGGGGCCATTTTTACTGAAACTACCACACCAGGTTTACACAAACATTCAATAAAGCTCCAAGAACTGAAGTTCCATCCCTGGGACTTGTACTACTCCTGAAGACAGAGGCCACAAAGACCAGAGGTCTCAGGTTGAAATAATGGCTATTTAGCCTATATAGTGAGCTTAGAAGGTGTCTGTGCTCCCAGAGGAATGACCCCAAGGAGGGGGGGCACTTTCTGCCTAGAGGACCCTAAAAGGGTTCTGGGTTTAGGCACCAGATGTAAGAAAAATGACACCAAGGCAGACAGACTTGATCTCAGCAGCCTGAGACTGTTTTATTGGAACATCGAGAGTCCACAACTTGTACAGCCTGACTCTATCCTCACGACCCGAAGCTATTACCCAACAACTAGAAAGAACACATTTCAGCATGATTGTGGGCAGAGATAACAAAATTAGACCGAACACCAAACTAACTGGATTAGAACCGAGAGCACTCACCCTAAGACCTGGAACAAGGCAAGGACCTCCACATTCCCACTTCTGCTGAACACAGTCTCAGGCAGAGCAGTTAGGCAAGAGGAACAAAGGGTACCTAAACTGTAGACTAGGAAATCAAGTTGTCCTTGCCTGTGGGGCATTTGATCTTACTTTTATATGGAAAACACTAAAGAACTAACCAAAACAATGTGTAAGAGGCAGTGTACTCAGCGAAGTCACAGGCTATAAGCGTAATATGAGAAGTGACAGAATTTCCATATACCACCAATGAATTTAGCAAATAAGAAAAGTGAAAAGCCATCCTGTCTACCATAGCTTAAAAATCCAGCAATAATAGAAATTGAGAAATAAATTTAACCAATGAGGTGAAAACACTCTATGATGAAAACTATAAATCAGTGAAATTATAATGAAAGAAACTGAAGAAAATGCCAATATTGGAAAGGCATTCATATTTAAGAGTTAAAAAGATATTGCTAAATGTCCATTCCACCCAAAGAGATGTAGAGACTCTGTGAAATGACTATCAAAATGCCACTGACGAGGCACATCTAAGACAAACACTATGGAACTACTAGAAGAAAACATAAGAAAAATGGTTCAAGACACTGATCTACACAAAGAATTTGCTTGATACAACCCTAAAAGCACAGACAATAAGAGAAATGATATCATGTGACACTAAAAAGATCCTACAAAAAGAAAGAAAGAAAGAAAGAAAGAAAGAAAAAAAGAAAGAAAGAAAAAAGAAAAGAAAAACAAAAAACCAACAACAAAACCACTTAACAGAGTAAAGTGTCAATCTACAGAATGGAAGAAATTGCCTTAAGGAATAATGTCAAGAATACAAGGTCAGTCCTGAAAAATGTACATACAAATAATATTATATAGGCTGAGCAGGTATATTCAGGAATATATATGTATATACATATATTAATATACATATGCATATTAATAAACATGCTGTGTATACATATGCATATCAATATACACATGCATATTAATATATGTATATACATGTATGTTTATTAATATGTTATATACACATATGCCTATAATAACAATTAATGAAAATGTTCCACAGCACTAATCCCTAGAAAATGCAGACCCTAGTCACATTTGCTTTCTTATCACATTTGCTAGAATGGCTATGCTTTAAAGAGATTAGGCAAAACAAGCAAATTGATAAATCATAGTGTCAAAGGTGAAGATGGTAGAAATATCAGTCTGTACAGACATTATGGTAAACAAACAACTTGTGGTCCCTGAAGGAGCTAGAGCTGTAACAACCATATGACCCAGCACTTACCCTTCCGGACTGCATCTGAAGGAAGGCAAGGAGATCAGTGTGTGACATGGGCACCCACACTTCCATGATTAAGCACAGGTCACAACAGCAGAGAGGTGAAATGAAGCCCAGTGTCCATCTGTGAGGGAATGGGTGTTAGTTTTCTGGCTGCGTTGTGTTCTTACCCTGCAAGGAAACGTCACGAAACACGACAGAATCCGCTTGTAAGAGTTTATTAGAAAATAAAGGGACAGAGAGTGCAGGCCTGTGGGAGAGACACGTGCGTGAAGAAGAGAGTGGGGAATATGGCGCTCGACTTTTAAAACCGGCTGAGGGCGTGGCCAGGTCACGTCACTACTCTACGCGTGTGCGTAGATCACACGGTCACATTACGTGCTTACGTGCCATGTAACGTCATGGACCCTGATCAGCGAGACCCCTTGGCCCGGAACTTGCTAGGTGGAGATATCCGGGCCCACCGGGTATCCTAGCTACGAGACGCCTTGATCCGGAAATGGCTAGGCGGAAGTGTCGGCCTGGTAAATAAACCCTTCAATGGGTAAGGAAAATGTGGCATGGAAAACAATGGAATATTATCCAGTTTAAAAAAAAAAGAAAAAAAAAACCGGTCATTTACAGCAATATGGCAGATTCTAGACTACACCCCTTTAAATGAAATGAATCAAGCACAGAAAAACAGATATTATGTGTTTTTGCTTAGAGGCAGAAGTTTAAAAAGTTGACTTAGGAAGCGGAGCATGAGAGATTGGGTACCAGGTTCTGGTGAAAGGGTATGGGAGAAAAGATGGTGGGCCGTTAGCAGGCGCTGAGTGAGTAGATTAGGAGGAATGGCTAATGTTTTCTAGGATGGCCGGGTAATCGTGACTGGCTATGGCTCTGTACTCCTGACTAGCTAGTGGAAAGCTTTTGAGAGTTTCCAACACTCAAAAGACATGGCACGTGTTTGGACCAAGGGATTTCCCAGTGATTCCAGCAGGTGTCTGTCAGGATCATGTCCCACTCCTGGTGGTCACTGCAGTTCTGACTACACCAACCTTTCGACAAACGCAAATACAAGCAAGCAAAATCCAACCCCGAGACCTTAAAGGCCAAATAATCTGGCTGAATCCCTGACTACAGATTGTTTATAATGCCTTCCTCCTCCTCCTCCTCCTCCTCCTCCTCCTCCACCACCACCAGCACCACCACCAGCACCACCACCAGCACCACCACCAGCACCCCCGCAGCCATCTCCAACATAGCGAGTGAGTCATCTTTATGACCAGAAATGATAAAAGGACTGGACATGTGGAGACAGCCTGATGGGTACATTTCAGTATTTGCTTAGGCATGCGTTGGAAGCCTTTAGTCTGATTGGCTGAAGGTTCAGCTGCTATGATTGGCTGAGACACAGTTGCTTATTACCAGAATATAGTTATGATAGTGTGATGGCTGGTCTTGATAATTTACTTGTTTGAACCCAGAGATAGCATACTAGTCACCCTTTTCATTGCCAGTGTCAAAATACCCGTCAAACACAACTTAGGGAAATAAAGGCCCATCATTGTAGATAAGGCACCGGGGCAGGAGCAGCTGGTCATGTCCTTTGTGCAACCAGGAAGGAGAAAGAGAGAGATGAATCCTGTTGCCTTTTCCTTTTTATTCAGTTGGGCCTCCCCCAGCACATAGGATGACACCACTCACATTCAGGGTGGATTGTCTCTCCTTAGTTTTTACTTTCTGGAGTTGCAATCCCAGAGGCATGTGTCCAAGGTGATTCTGAATCTCGTTGACAGTGAAGATTTACCATCACAGATACCTGGGAGGTTAGTAAGCATACTTCTGGGTTAGCCTATGAGGATGTCTCCAGAGATGGTTGGTGTTGGGGATGTCCTGAATGTGAGTGGCACCATCCAGTAGTCAGGATGCTCCAATAGCACACGGTGGGAGGAAGAAGCCAGCACAGGGAGGCTTGACTCTTCCAGAGTAGATCCATTTCTTGATGCTGCCATCACTCATGGACCGCATACTCTATCTTCTTCAGCCTTCTACATGGATTCCTACCAGTGACTCGCCAGGCATCTTCCAGGCTTCTAGCTCCTCTATGCTACATCATCAGTTCCCCTTCCTTTGAGGCTCCGGTCTCCTTGGCCTGAGCAGCTGTTGGTATCTCTAGCTCTCCAGCCAGCAGCTGGTTATGGAGACTGATTTGCATCCTGAGCTGACACACCTCTCTTACAATCATAGATGGATCTCTGTGTATTGTGTGGGTTCTCTTCCTCTGCAGAACTCAGACAAATACAGACTGGATATCATTTGTTTGCCCACCCAAGTGGGTGATGGAGGCCATGGTGGGTGCTGTTTATTACCCAAGGATTTAAGTATTTTAGACCACATTTAATTCAGTGTAGCAGTACCCAGAGGGAGGTTCCTGGCTGAGGTGGGAATTCAATTCTTGTTTTTGTGAGGAACCACTATGCTGCTTTTCATTACCCATTGTCCTTGAAAAAGTGTTCAATTCCCCACTCCCAAAAATGATGCTCTATTTTTTGTTTTTCTGAGACAGGGTTTCTCTGTGTAGCTTTTGGAGCTTGTCCTGGAACTCACACTGTAGTCCAGGCTGGCCTTGAACTCACAGAGGACACTCTGTGTTTTTTTTTTAAACAGTTATCATTTTGATGGCTATGTGATGGTATCTCATAGTTTTGATTTCCATTTTTATAGTTATAGTTTTGATTTCCATTTTTCCAATGATTATTGATATGGAGCTCTTTTTCACATACTTCAAAAGCACATCTGAGCATGTGGGATAGCTCTGTGGCGAAAGGCATTTGCCATTAAGCCTACGACCTGAGTGTGATTCCCGAGGAGCCACGTGGTTAAAGGAGAGAGAACCAACTCCAAAAATTGTCCTCTGACCTCTTCACATACACCATAGTGTGCCCAGCATAAAGGAATAAATGTCATAGCAATTGTTTACAAAGAATCATTGGCCGGTCGGTGGTGGTGCACGCCTTTAATTCCAGCACTCGAGAGGCAGAGGCAGGTGGATCTCTGTAAGTTTGAGGCCAGCCTGGGCTATAGAATGAGTTCCAGGAAAGGCTCCAAAACTACATAGAGGAAACCCTGTTCCAAAAAGCCAAAAAAAGATAATCATCGTCTATTTTCTTTGAAAATATAAATGATTGGAATTTTTGCCCATTTTAAACCAGGTGATTTAATTTTTGGTTGTTGGAGTTCAGCAGTTTTCTATATTTTGGAGAGTACTTTCCTTATCAAATATGTGACCTGGAAATATTTCTCATATTCTATGGTGCATCTTTTTAAAAAAAATTTTTTTTTTGGTTTTTTGAGACAGGGTTTCTCTGTGTAACAGTTCTGGCTGTCCTGGAACTTTCCCTGTAGACCAGGCTGGCCTCGAACTCACTGAGATCCTCCTGCCTCTGCCTATCAAGTGCTGGGATTAAAGGCGTGTGCCACCACAGCCTGGCTCTTTAAACATTTTTTAAATTGAATCAACGTACTTAGTTTGTGTTGGGGTGGTGGGGGTATGTGTCTGCCAGGACACACATATGGAGTTATTAGAGGATGATTTGTGGGAGTCAGTTCTCTCCTTCCCATGTGGGTCCTGGAGCTGGAGATCAAACTCAGGCCATCAGCCTTTACCACAAGATCCTTTGGGCACAGAGCCATCCTGTCAGCCCTCTACTGTACCAGTGTCCTCTGATGGTTGGTTGTTGATAGTAAAATGACAGTTTAAAAAAAGGACTCAGAGCTAGGCAGTGGTGGTGCACACCTTTAATCCCAGCACTCGGGAGGCAGAGCCAGGCGGATCTCTGTGAGTTCGAGGCCAGTCTGGGCTACAGAGTGAGTTCCAGGACAGGCTCCAAAACTACACAGAGAAACCCTGTCTCGAAAAACCAAACCAAACCAAAACAAAAAACACCCAAAAACAACAACAACAACAATAACAAAAACCCAAAAAACAAAAACAACAAGACAACAAAAATAAAAAAGTAAAAATAAAAAGGACTCAGTTCTGACCTTTCAGGCTTTTACAACCCACTCCAGGACTATCCAGCTGCACCCAGACTGCCCAGGACTGTAGCCACCCTTGTTATCCTGCCTTCTTCTTCCCATGGGATGGCAAGCTGGAGAAGAGTGCAGGGAGTTTGTGCAGGGTCAGAGGATGTTGAAGCATTAGTTAGGGTGGGTTCTGCAGGCCAGTTATGTCTCCACTGGGACAGCGCCTTAGGAAAGTATTGCAGGCGTAAGCCATGGCCCATCAGTGTCCTTTGCAGTGCAAGGAAGAATGTCATTCTGCATCAGATCAGTGTGGCTCTCCAGGAGGAGATGGGGGACTGCTTTGCAGAGAGGGGGAGTCCCTGGCACGGATGCAGCCACCAGGTGTGTAGGTCCTCCTTTGCAGAATGACTACAGACTAGTATGCGGTGGC
Organism: Peromyscus maniculatus bairdii; assembly: GCF_049852395.1. NCBI lineage: Eukaryota > Metazoa > Chordata > Mammalia > Rodentia > Cricetidae > Peromyscus > Peromyscus maniculatus. The sequence goes on from NC_134865.1 coordinate 75,186,499, forward strand.
CCAGCATCTCAGTGCCACTCTGAGGACTTCTTAGGACAATGATGGGCTTTGCTGTGGTAGAAACACTTGTCAGGACAATCTGATATAGCCCTCTGCCAGAACCAGGTCATGGTCATTGCTGAAGGTGAGGACTCAATACTCAGAGGGTGTTGGGAAAGTCACTGAGGTCAAAAAGCTGACTGAGCCTGAGTACGTATTTAGGTCTTCAGAGCCTCTGATCTGGTATGTGTAAAGGGATGTGTGAAGTCCATTGACCAGTGGGATGTGATGAGGGTGGAAGCCAAGGGGATGCATGTTTGTTTGGGAAGGATTGTCCCGAGATGATTTAGACAGACTCACAGGAACTTGCTTTACCTCACCACTTTGGCAGCAATTGCATGGAGCACCATTTTGCTCTCTGTCCATCCTCATTGTGCACATGAGTGGGGTGCAGAGACCCCCATTTCTGCTCAAAATGGGCAGTGCATACACAAGACAGGAAAATCTTGGGGGTAGGGGACAATGAGTGTCTTCAGTGGGATATCTGGCTGCTATAGGCCTTTTGGAGGGCACTTGAGGGTGAGAAGGGAACTCCTGGGTTTTGTGACAAGGATTTATCTCAGGATCAACTAATACCATGTCACTACACCTGAGGCCGTCCCTGGAAAACTAGGAGGAGGGATCTAGGTAGCAAGTGCCAGGTGTATATGGCCTCATAATGAGCCCAGACTGGGGTGGGGTGGGAGATGGTTCTGGTAACAGGAGAAGCCTATTTTCCTCCCGCATCTAAGGGCCTTCTAGAACCAGACATATACAAAGGACACATGCTGTGGGATGTTCTGTATGTCCTGTGGGAGCCCATTCTCAGGTTCTTTGTGGCGTTACCCAGCAGGTCCGTATAGAGGATGATTAGGACCATGGGCCTGAGTGCAGGTGTTTGAGATGGTCTGCACTTGGCTGTGCTGGGGGATGGTCTGTATGTCAAGTTGCTCTGATTGGTTAATAAATAAAACCTGATCGGCCGTGGATAGGCAGGATAAAAGGACAGAAAGGCAGAAGGAGACGCTGCAGCCGCCGCCATGACCAGAGAGGCTGCAGCCGCCGCCATGACCAGCAGCATGTGAAGACGCTAGTAAGCCACCAGCCACATGGCAAGGTATAGATGTATGGAAATGGATCAATTTAAGATAAAAGCACAGTTAGCAAGATAAGGACAGTTAGCAGGAAGCCTGCCACGGCCATGCGGTTTGAAAGCAATATAAGTGTCTGTGTTTACTTGGTTGGGTCTGAGCGGCTGTGGGACTGGCGGGTGACAGAGGTTTGTCCTGACTGTGGGCAAGGCGAAAAAATCAAGCTACAGACACATGACTGGAGAGGACAGAGGGAGCAGCTTTGGGCCCACTGGCCTGATTGGCTTGAGAAGAAGACAGAAGACAAGACTAAGATAATTTCCTGCCACACCAGCTCCAGTGTCGTCCGTGTGACATGAACAATTATGTCAATAATAGCGGACGGGAGATACGTGTCCCCACGGGACTAAGCTCCCTGGAGGTCCCTGGCAGAGTGCCCGTGTTATGCCTCCTTCTTGAAGGAGACGTGCTTCACAGATCATGAGCTCCCCGGGCTATGGGTTCCGTATAACTGCTTTTCTGATAATGTTCTAATTAATCTGTAAAACACAGCCAAAATTAATGAATGCTTGGGTTGTGAACTATGGAGGAAAGGGAAAGCTGGACATGGACCTTAATCAGATATAACAGAAGGAGCTATTTTTTAAAGACCCCAAGCCGCTAGATAAAGAAAGTATAAAAGTTCAGGCCCTTCTAGGGAATGAACACTCACCCACTAGGAATCCTTTAAGAATCCCAACTAAAGTGATTTATGGTAAAAAAAAAAAAAATGTTATCTCATAGGAGGCAGATGGTGGGCCCCTCTGTTGAGGAAGTTCAGCATGGGAAACTTAAAGACTACAACAGAAGCCCTTCCCCTTACAGGCGTAAAAGTACAAGAGTCCATAATTCGGCAGGTAAAAAGGTTTTATATTAGAAGAGATATGTGGTGGAAGAACTGAAGAAAGACTTAGAGAGGGTCTGCAGCATCCAAATTGGCTCAGTGGGCCATGGGAACCAGAAAAGTAGAAATGTAAACTGAGATAAGATGAAGGACACATTGCAACCGCAAAGAAGCCTACACAAGTCTAGGGACCGTACTAAGTTTAAAAAACACAGACTGCTCTTTGGGTCATAAAGTTCTTGTGGGTGAAGGGATATGTCTAGCGCCGCTTAATAATTGTGTGCTTGCTGTTTTTTAAAGCTGATGTAATTGACTTATTGCCAAGCTCTTGTTGTTCCTTGTATGACTTGATAGTTTTCTTTTCTGTATATAAACTACTGATTTGCAGAAATAAAATTGCAACAGATTCAAACCACTTCTGAGTGTGTGGTCTGTCTGTCATTCGCCGAATCCTTGCCTTCCTGACTACCCAAGCCCTGGTTCTCCTACGGGTCGTGGTACCCCCGATAGGCCAGTCCGTGGCAACTTCCTGTTCACTGGGGGATTTGTGAGACTCCTCTCGCAGGGGAGAAATGACAGGGAGAGAAGCTGGGTCCTGCTCCAGCCCTGAGGAGGAAGAGCTCTCCCAACCATCTCCTCCAGCCATTCTCAGGAAATTCCCGGGGAAACAGAGAGAACAGGCCCAGTGAGGTGACACAGTGCAGCCCGGAGGGGACATGGCCTTCTCCCTTCAGTGCTGGAGATAGGACAGCACGGGGTCTCCTAGGCACGGGTGCCGGGGACGCAGAGACGCGCTGTGACGTGGAGTCCCCCCACACCTCTGGGAACAGAGGAAGACAGATACCACCAGGAGAGAGATTTGCTGGTCACACTCAGGAGTGAGTGAAACTATCCTGTGTTTAATGTCAGCAGGGAGGGGACATGCTGGGGCAGGGTGGTGAGGATGACTGGAATTTAGAGGCAACTATTTTCTGTGGGATTTGTCACCCTTCCCACAATGAGGGGCACACCGGTGATTTCGTTTTTAATGAAAACTAGGAAGGGCTTGTCGAACCGGATGGTGGGGACCTTCGTCAAGTTCCCCTCACTCAAACCGGTGTTCCTTGTGGCTTTCGTTGATTTGTTGCTGAAGGTCAGTACAGTCTTCTGCAAAGCCTATAGGGGAGAAGCAGAGGAAGTTGGAGGTAGGTTGTCCCACCCCAGGCTAAAGCCAGGCCCCATGTGGGGTCCCCATCCATGGAGAGCCTCCCTGTGATCATGCCCTGACCATGGCCCCTGAACCCTAATGCTCAGTAAAGGCCTTTCCCAACATGCTCAGCCCTTCCATGCTCAGACTGCCCTCCTCTCCTCTTCTTTCCTGAACCATCTCTCATAGACTCAGTTTCAGAGGGACCCCCTGTACCTCATGTCCCCCATAAAGAGTTCCTTTCCAGTGTGTGCTGAAACAAAAATTTTGAATGTGACATGAGACAATGTCTTTCTATATTAGTATAGGTAAGTTGAGTCTCAGGGAATCAACAGCCTTGGGCAAAGATAAAATTAAGGGCCACGGAGTCCCCTTCAAGGAGATCTTCATGATAGCGAACGATTCCTTATCCTGGCTGTTCTCTCTGATCTTGCAACCCCTAAGGTGCATCTCTCGAGTCTGTGGGGAAAGCTGTCTCTGTCCCCTGGCATTTTCTTCAGACTCATGTCTGATCTGCCCTCACATCCCATTCAGCCCTGTTGGCAGCTGGGATACCGCCACTGTCACATGACCTCACCTTATTGAGCTTCACGGGAGCATCCTGTGTGATCCCTGAGAGGTCAGCCTCATTGCTGAAGGCCTGGGTGATGCCCAGTGTGCTCAGGATGATCTCCAGGTCATAGGTTGTGGACATAGCCAGTTTGGGAAAGTACACATTTGCAGTTCTGGTATGCAGAAAGATATGAAGGAGTTCTTTAGTATCATGGTCACTTCAATATTATCTTCTCATCCTGGCACCTCCTGGAAGGTCACCCACCTCATCTGGAAAGCCCTCCAGGGAGATTCAGTGTGTTCTGAGACTCATGTATGTGACTCCCCAGGGTGAGGCTCAGCCTTCAGTTTCCACAGACAGGGCAAGGACCCTGGAGGGTCTATGCTAAGAGAAGAGACCAGCCCTGAGACTGTTACCAGTTCATTCTCATCCTGCCTGACTCTTTGCTTTCTGTAGGGCCTCAGTAGGTGTGGGGCTGGGTACTGAGACAGAACATCTGTCCACAGTTCACCTTGAGCCCACCTGAGCTTCTATGTGTACATCACTTCCCACCTCCCCCTCCCCCCCAAGGGAGAGCAGGGCCTGTACTCCATAAGAGCAGGTTTAGTGATCTGGAGGGGGAGGGGCACATTCTGGACCTGGTGGTTCGACCTCACTGAAGGATGACAGGAACATAGTCTTCAATAGTCATGCCCTGAGCTCTCTGTGGCTGACCCTCTCCTGCTCTAGGCCCTTCACTGTGGTGATATATTGTGTCCCCCAATATATTGTATACCCTAATAAAACTTACCTGGGGTTGGTCAGAGAACAGAACAGCCACTGGATTAGACAGAGGCCAGACAGTGATGGCACACACCTTAAATTCCAATACTAGTTAACCATAAAAGTCTGGAGGTCTGTACAGACAGACAGGAAATGATAGAACTGGACAGGAAGAGGAAGTGATATAGCTGGGCAGAGAGAGGAAATGAGATGGCAGAACAGAAAGGCATATAGGTGTGGGTATACAGGAAGTAGGTTTCTTTGGATGAGGATTTCCAAGTGGTGAGAACGTAGCTGGCTTCTTTCTGCTTTTCTGATCTCTCAGTTTTTAACCCCAATATCAGGCTCTGGGCTTTATTAATAAGACCGTTTAGTATTTCATGTTACACTCTCCCCCTTGTCTCTCATGACCTCCAGTTACAGCTGAGGCTGAGTCCTAAGATTGGTCTCCTTGTTTTTATTTCTGCCATTATGTATGCTGTTGTTGAAAACCCTGTGATGGGCTCTGGCTGCTAAGGATGGAGGCATGTCTTTGCCAAGGAGACTTTATTCTGAGCATTGTCTCTTTCTCTGAGCCTGTCCTATATTATGTCTGTCTATCCACTCTGGCTGAGGGATGGGAGCCAGTCCTGAAGAGCCCCAGCCATGTCATGGCTCAGAGGCTGGGTAGTGGTGCCTAGACCCCTCCACTGGGACTTACCTTACTTTGAGGAGCCTCATGATATTTTCGAAGTAATTTTGATTCAAGGTTTCTTCTAGTCTCTTCATCTTCCCCTGGTCAGGCAACATGAAGATGGCGATGACTTCATTCCTATAAGGATTTGCCACCACCCAGGTGGACAGCTCTTCCTCTCGGTACAATAAATATATATCTCGGCGATTGATCATGAGCACTTTCACGGTCCTGTACTTGTTCACATGGAAGTCCTCTTCCAAGGTGTGTTCAGCCTCGGCTTCATCATACTCTTTGCCTGGAGAGAAGGGAGGGCATCTCAGCCAGTGGTGGGATCAAGGGGTAGCTAAGTTTTAGAGGAAAGAAGTATTGAGTGCCTCGGGAGACACTCCCTCTGAGCCTTGGCTTTATCAGCTGTAAAACGGGATGGAAATGAACCCATCAGGATGCTTGACAGCACTTTAGAAAATAGTGGGAAGCAGTAGGAAGGGGCTCAGAGAAATATGTGGGCTAATTTGTGAAAACCTGGCTCCAGTGAAGAAGCCGTTTTGTTTGGAATTCTTCTGGTAGTCCCCTGAGGATGCTAAATGGAGACAAGTGGGCATAATCCCAATCTCCTATAATCTTATATGTCACATCTCATATGGGTGTCTTTCCTGGTGTCTGCCTGTACTTTGTAGGTAGTGCTTCTGGGAAAGCCTAGTGGGTACCTTTGCATCTCTGTCTCAGGCCCGTGATAAAGTGCATGTACCTAGGAAGACTCTCTCTGCTGTACAAGTGCCTTCTGTCAAGGCTGTCAGAGAGGGTAGGGGCCCCGGGGAACCCTGGGCCTTCCTAGCATTGGACAGACGCTAAGCTCCCCTACATCATAACAGAGCTGGGAGCTCCATGTGCTGATGCTTTCCTTGGTGCTCTGTAGTACACTGCTCTGCTTGGCAGTATGGGGACTATGTTAGAAAGGTGCATCCATGGCCTTGACTCCCATCCCCCTCCTATGAGTGGATGCTTCCTGGAGGATGTGGAGTGTCTTTGGGATGTGGACTCGTGAGGCCCTGATATACTCAAAAGAAGCAAGTCAGGCTTAAAAAATCAAGGTTATTTGATCAGCTCCTTGTTTTTGCTTCCGCCATTCCATATGCTGCTGTTGAAAACTCCGTGGTGGGCCCTGGCTGCTGAGGATGGAGGTGTGTCTGCACCAAGGAGAAGATGTCTCTTTATGTTGAGCATTGTTCCTGTCTCTGAGCCTGGCCTGCACTGTGGTATGGAGCATTGTGTCTGTCTACAAGTTCTAGACTCTCCATCATAGCTCTGGCTAAGGCATGGTGGCCAGGCCTTCAGGGCCCCAGCTGTGTCATGGCTCAGAGGCTGGGAAGGGGCACTTTCCTCCCTGGATGAGGGGCTCACCGTAATAGACAAACCTGAAGTCTTACATTCTGTGTAGCTTGGTTAGGTAACTGTCGAGGCAAGAGTTTATACAAGTTGATAACAACAGTATTGCTGTCCCCCCCCCCCACAATAAACTAGGACACCCACATCCCGAACATTTATGTTAGCTCTCAGTATATCGTGACTAATGAATGGTGAAGACAGAATTCAAACCCAGGTCTTGCACACTTCATTGCTAAACTCTGCTCTGTTACTCAAGACTTTACTAAAATTAAGTCACCCAAAGCACTATTTGTTCTATGCCATCTGTAGCAATTTGCATATATGACTGGCAACTAAGGGAATGTTATGTATCTGGTATTCACCCCCCTTAGGGATTTCCAGTGAGCCTGAGTATCACAGTGTAACACAGTCCACAAGGAATTAAAATTTCCCCAGGAGACCTAATGCTGAGGATGAGACTAGCTGAAAGCCCTGGCATCAGAGGAAGAAGCCATCTTCCAGAAAATGATTAATCTATGTTCTGAAAATGTACATTGAAGTCAACCTACATATGAATATTTCTTGGCTTTTGTTTCATTTCTATTAACTGTGACACCACACAGATAAGACAGAAGAAAGATATAGAGATTTTTCTCTCTCCAGTTCCAGCCAAGACTGTAAATGAGGTCATTTCCTTCAACCAAGCTTTAGTTCCTATTTTCCTAGCTAAGTGGCATGCAGTCACCTTCAGATTCTGATAATGTTTTTGGCAAGCCAGTCAGGAGAAAGGGCTCCAGAGGAAGAGATTTAGGCTTTTCATGGCAAGCTAGCCCTGTGTTTAGGATAATGGGGGATATCCTTAGTTCCTCAGCTTTGGGGACATGTCTTATATACTTGGATTTTCCCACTCCTCATTTAGATAGCATTGGCTGTGAATTAATAAAACTCACCAAGTTGGTAGTAGAAAAAGAGGTTGATTTTTTAAAAATGATATCCATACTAAATAAGGTAATGATACTGCCCCCAAACACAGACTGTGGGGGCATGTGACATTGGGGGTGGGGGACTCACTTCTGAGAGGCTGAGGGATGAATGACTTATTCAATGTACACACGTGTGTGTTTGTATATGGTACTAAGTAAGGTCTCCCAGATGCCTCCTGGTTCACATGACTTAGGTAAATCTTTGACAGATCAGTTAATTAAATTTGTCTTAAGATAAATTAAAAATGCTTTATTTTGTTAAAAAGGAAAGAAATCAGAAGATTGTCTCAAATTATATACGAAAGAACAAGAAGAAAGAAAAAATGAGTCAAGTAGGAAAAAAGATATAGGAAGTTTGTTTGTTTGTTGAGACAGAAGGATCTTACTATGTAGCCCAGGCTGACCTGAAGCTCTCACTATGTAGTCCAGGCTGGCTTCCAACTCATAATGACCCACCTGCCTCTACCTCCTAACCCTGAAGATCATATTGGGATGCTGCTTGCTACATTCTGGTACATCAAGGAAGGACTAAGTACTAGAACATGAGTACATTTTTGGGTGGCTTCCTTGAGGTCACTAACTCTGGTGGTCTTATCTTACCTTGGAAGAAGATGTAATTCATCAGAGCAAAAGCTTTGTCTTTCTCCAGATCCTTGAACAATCCCACTATTTTCCCTTGGGTTTCATCCTCCACATACTCGTTGATCTGTTTTTGGGCTCTGTAGGTGTCATTGAAGTTGACAGGAATGGGTTTTATTGAGTTCAGCCAATGGATCGCATTTGCAAAAAAGTCTACCAGCTTCAGATTCTGGTCAAGGAATATGCTGCTCTTTATGGTTAGGTGCTGTGGCTTGTGGTTTTTCAGGAGGTTATGCAGAAGCTGCTTCATACATATTAGAGTGTACAATGTTGGTTCTGTAATGTTGAGCTGCAATCCCTCCAGGATCTGGTTGTGGGTATTATTTTTGGCTCCCAGGGAGATGATTAAAGAGGCAACAATGATGTTCACTGGGGAGAATAAGATGTTGGTATCTTTTGTCCAACTATCAGACTTCTGATACAAGGTGAAGGTAAGCCGGAAGATGTTGTAGTAGACGCTTTCGCAAAACCCATAGTTCATAGATCCATAGTCATGTTCATCCTCATCTCTCTGCAGGGAATCTTGAGGCTGGGAGCCAGAGAAAAGGCAGCACAGGCCTGCTAGCCAAAGGAGTCTCTGGGGGACAGAGGATGACATTGTCCTGCAAGACAGAGATGGGGGCCCAAGTCCTAAGTCAAAGTCAAGGCTCATAAAGATTTCTACATGTGCTACAACTGTCCTACATTCCTACAACCATGTGCTCAACTCTCCCAATTATTCTCTCTCTGTGAAACACCATTTGCTCAAATGAATGTGGTTTGCTCCTGCAAACTCTGAAGAGTCACAGTTGCTGGGACAGGAAGGATGACAGTGGACTTGGGTTCTAGTCTAGACTCTGCTTCTAATGACTGTGTGACCCATGCACACACACACACAAAATCTCAGCTTTGAAATGAGATAGTTGTGGGTAAATTAATAACTACAGACAAATCACTGAGAACATTCAGATACAACCTCAGAGTAGTTCCCGGGGGGAAGCAGGGTGGTGGGCTTAGCAAACTGTCAACAGTTAGGACTAGCCAAGGTCCATGAATCCAAAAGAGAAAAAAAAGGGATGGAGGGGGAGCCCAGCTATGCCAGGAGTTAGTGAGCACATTTCTCCCTTGAGGTTCTGGAGTTCTCACCAGGATATCAAGATCTGAGTGCTCTGGGGCAGGGGGGTGCACTAAAGGAAGAGGGCTGAGGAACAGACTGTACTCTGGAATTTAGCTCTGAAAATCCAGAGCCGAAAAAGATTCCTTTCTCCTCGAAGACAGTTAGGGTTGTAGATGGTCATATAGTCACAAACCCCTTGGCAGGGTCTCTGGCTCAGTGTGGGCAGCCCTAAGAAGGACCCCCAAGGCAGATCAGGTGCCTGCGGCAGGGTGGGGGGGGTGAGTTTACCCAAGGTGGCTTCTCACCTCTCTACAGGCAGAGAACAGGGGAAGGCCAGAGATCCAGGGCCCAAAGCAGGTCACAAGCCCTGCCCTTACCAGCACATACTGTGGGCCTACTATATGTTGAGAACACAGAGCAAGGCCTTACTCTATCCATAGGATCTAAGCTGGGTGCCTTGGTTTCCCATGTATGAACAGGATGTTGGGCCCAAGGGATGGAGGCTGACAGTGCCCACCCTGAGGACTCAAGTGGAGCATGATGAAGGACTTACTGAGTAGAGTCAGCTGAGGCCAGTGGGAGAGTCACAGGCTGGGTGCGCCCTGCACAGCCTTTCCCTGGAGACTTATAAGCTGACCTGATTGCAGAGGTGGGTAGGTATAGGGACACTCAGTCCCGATGCTTACAGAGACACTTCAGGCTGGAGAAGATCCTGAGGCTGATTGGGAGGCTGGCCATGGAACTGGGCCATGTACTACTATAACTCGAGGGCTTTGTCACCTTTCCAGGGGTTGGCTTAGTCCAGTGCAAACAGAAAGTGGGGAGAGAGGGGGGGTTCCAGGGTCACTGCAGCTTAGAGTAGGCAATAGGTACACACTGTAACCAACTGCATAGGAGAGGAGATATTTCAAAGAGAGCGACTTCTACTATCAGACTGTTGAAACAACAGACCCCAAATAAATAATTTTCCAGGAATTCCATGCCAGATAAAGGGAAAGGCTGAAATCCTGGTGCCAGCCACAGCAGACACTTGCCTCCCCAGAGGAGATCTCACTCAGTTCTGATAAGTTAGGCTGACATACTCTATTTCCTGGCTTGTGTTATGTAGTGTCTTTACTCAGTGTTCTATTGCTGTGAAGAGACATTATGAGCATAGCAACACTTACAAAGGAAAGCATTTAATTGGGGCTTGCTTACAGTTTCAGAGATTGAGTCCATTATCATCATGGCAGAGGGCATGATGGTGTGCAGGCAGACATGGTGCTGGAGAAGTGGCTGAGAGTTCTACATCTGGACCTACGGCAGCAGGAAGACAGAGCCACTGGGCCTGGCTTGGGCTTTTGAAACCTCAAAACCAACCCCCAGGTGACACACTTCTTCTTCCAAAAGGCCACACTTCTGAATACTTCTCGGGTAGTGCTACTTCCCTGATGACCAAGCATTTTAAGCTCTGAGCCTATAGAGGCTGTTCCTGTTCAAACCACCACATGTATCTTCTATACAATTCTAACACTACCATGGAAAAGGTTATAAGCAAATGGGACCCGTTTCCTCCTTGGTTTGACTAAACTGTAGTAAGTCTGTTTCCCTCCATCAGTTTGCTCCCCTGTGTCTTTAAGAAGCAGGGGTCATGACTCTAAGCGCCCCACTTAACAACTGTAACAGAGCCTGTCAGAGGGGAACCCACAACTAACTGACCCTCTGGCTGGGAAAAAGGTAGATTCTGTTTCTGGGCACTTCCCCTCAAGAGAAGCCTGCTTTCCCTTACTTTTACATTAAATAAAATTTGACTTTCGTGGTAGTTTGAGTGAGAATGGCTCCCAAAGGTCATATATTTGAATATTTTGGTTTCCAGTTGGTGAAACTGTTTGGGAAGGATTAAGAGGTGTGGCCTCCTTGGAGGAGAAGTTTCACTATAAGTGAGTTGAGGTTTCAAAAGCCCAAGCCATTACAGTTCTCTCTCTCTCTCTCTCTCTCTCTCTCTCTCTCTCTCTCTCTCTCTCCCTCTCTTTCTCTCTCTCACTTGTAGATCAGATGTAAGCTCTCAGCTACTGGTCCAGTGCCATACATGCCATGCGTGCCTGCCTGCTGCCATGCTTCTCATAATAATGCTCGTGGACTCACCCTCTGAAACAGCAAGCAAGCCCACAATTAAATGTTTTCTTTTACAGGTTGCCTTGCTTCTGGTATTTTGTCATGGCAACAGAAAAGGAATTAGGAAACTTCAACCCCCACCCTCCTTTTTTTTTTAAAAAAATTTTTCTTTATTAAGAAATTTTCTACTCACTCTACATACTACCCACAGATCCCTCCTCCTCCCTCCTCGCTCCCCCCAGCCCTCCCTCCCAAGCCACCCCGCATCCCCACATCCCCCAAATCAAGGTCTCCCATGGGGAGTCAGCAGAGCCTGGTACACTGAACCTAGGCAGGTCCAAGTCCCTTCCCACTGCACCAAGGCTACACAAGGCATCACACCACAGGCACTGGGCTCCCAAAGGCCTGCCCATGCACCAGGGGCAGATCCCAATGCCCCTGCCTGGGTGCCTCCCAAACAGTTCGAGCCAAACAACCATATCCAGAGGGCCTAGTCCAGTTCCATGGGGGCTCCACAGCCACAAGTCTATAGTTCATGGGCTTCTACTAATGTGGCCAGTCATCTCTGTACATCTTCCCATCATGATATCAACGTTCCCCACCTGCAGAATCCCTCCTCTCTCTCATCGATTGGATTCCCGGAGCTCAGCCTGGTGCCTGGCCGTGGATCTCTGCATCTCCCTCCATCAGTCACTGGACAAAGGCTCTATGATGACGGTTAGGGTATTCACTAGGCTGGTCACCAGAGTAGACCAGTCCAGGCACCCTCCAGACCACTGCCAGCAGTCCAAGGCCCCACCCTCTTTTTTTTCTTTTAGTTCTTTAATCATCTGAGAAAATGAACCTACGCCTATACCCCAGATAACATCAGGACAGGCTTGATATTTTCCATGGTTTGACAAATTATCGCAGAGAGCCCCTGGACACCTGGGTCTCTCTCTCTCAAATGTACCCACAGAACCTTAAATGGCTCCATAAAAAACAACATGTACCAACCTTTCCTGGCAGGCATCAACATGTATCAACCTCGGAGAGCACATGCCCAGACAATCCAACAGAGCTCCAACCTTGCTCAGGAGAGCTTCCAGATGGCTAAGACCTGCCATTCAGCCCAGGAGTCCAAAAAAATGGAAGCAGTTCAGGAGAACACTCACAGAAATGGTTCAAAAAGAACTCATGTGGCTCAAAGGAGCCTCCAAACTGATGGCCGGCAAAGCCCAAGGTGCCCAGAGTGAGAAGAAATTTATTGAGGGCCAAACTTTCTTGAGAGTCTAAGGCAAAGCCTAAATTCTTATTTCTTGGCTTTACCTGACAGAGGATAGAAAAGTTGCTGAAATGGGAAGGTGAGAAAAATCCCCCGGATATGAGGTCATTTCAGCATCTGTGTGGCACTTTCCAGCCTTCCCTCTCCATCTGGGGTCAACTTGCTGCTCGTGGCTGGCATCCACAATTAGTCTTTTCTCCTGATTTGCCAAAATTGTTAGCGGAGTCCTTAGCTTTAGCGTCAGGGCCGTGGCAATCCTAACAAGACAGACATGTCAGCTCATCCTCAAGAGGCCAATTAAACAGATGGGTATTCGTGAAAAGCAAAGAGATTTATTCCCTTTGTATTTACACTGGAAAAGTGAACAGAGGCCCAGAGACATTCTCCCTGGCCCTGAGACATTGTCTCAGCTCCCCTCCTGGAGGGTGGTGGAGTAAGTTCTCAGACCTGTAGGGAATCTCTTCCTAGAAGATGGGTTACCCCATCTCTCACCTAGCTGTCCCCAAGGTAGATGTGGCCCTTTTATTCCCCGTACAGGAAACTCTGGGGAATTCCAGTTTCCTGGGCCTGTTGTCTCAAAACTGTGTGTTTCTTCTCATCACAAAAGAGTCTGATCACTCAAGTGTCTCTTTGGAATGTTTTCTTTCCTGTCAGGAAGAGGACAGGCCTAAGTGGGGAGATTAAAATCTGCTAAAGTAATAAAGCGGTTACCTGGTAGTGCCAGCTCTGTGTCCCCAGGGTGAAGGGGTTGCTGTTTCGTTTGTTTGTTTCAGTTTTCCTTTTTTCGCTTGTGTGAGCAGGGAGGTTCAGGAGTGGCCCCCTGACCACCATTCCAAAGGTGTCTTCATTAGGGTTTCTTCTGCTGTGATAAAACACCATGACCAAAAGGAACTTGGGGGAGGAAAGGGCTTATTCAATTTCTAACTCTGCACCACAGCCCATCACTGAGGGAAGTCAAGGCATCACCTGATGTGGGGGTGGGGTGGGGTGCTGCTGCTGCGGCTGCTTGCTCGCTTACTCCACACGGCTTGCTCAGCTTGATCGTAGCACCCAGGACTACCTTCCCAGGGCTGACACCACCCATAGTGGTCATTAACCAGGAAAATGATCTACAGACATGCCCACAGACTGTTTTTTCAGTTAAGATCTCCTCTCCCTAGATATGTCCAAATTGTGTCAAATTGACCCCCCCAAAAAAACACAACAACAAAAACAAACCACCAAAACAACAACAACAACAAAACCAACCAGGACACAAGGCCACAGCACAGGCCCTGCGCTCAGACCAGGCCCAGTACCCTCATGGTGAGAGACTCCAATCTGCCCCCCCAGATCAGCGTTCCCCAAAGCTTGTTCCATCAGCAAATTTCTCTCTAACCCTTCATTTCCCACCTGTGACAACAAGGAGGAAGCCTGCCTGGCTCCCCACTTGGAGGAATAGTGCTCCTGAAAGACTCAGTCAATGGGAAAGGGTCGTAAAAACAGGATGGCTAAGGTGTAGTGTCCTTGGAGGAGTCCGTCAGGCCGTAAGTGTTGTTGGCTGAAGTCTGAGCAGGGAGAAGGGTAGGTCATGGGAGACTAGAGAGGCAGGGAGAAACCATGTACTCTACCCAGGGAGGCGACCAAGACTCGGGGGGGGGGGGATTCCCTCCTTCTCTGCCCACTCTCCCTCCTCCTCTGCCCACTCTCCCTCCTCCTCTGCCCACTCTCCCTCCTCCTCTGCCCACTCTCCCTCCTCCTCTGCCCACTCTCCCCTCCTCCTCTGCCCACTCTCCCTCCTCCTCTGCCCACTCTCCCTCCTCCTCTGCCCACTCTCCCTCCTCCTCTGCCCACTCTCCCTCCTCCTCTGCCCATTGTCCCTCCTCCTCTGCCCACTCTCCCTCCTCCTCTGCCCACTCTCCCTCCTCCTCTGCCCACTCTCCCTCCTCCTCTGCCCACTCTCCCTCCTCCTCTGCCCACTCTCCCCTTCTTCTCTGTCTATTTCCCCCTCCTCCCCCTTCTCCCTCCTCTCCTCTCAATCACCTGTCTTCTCCAATGCTCCCTCTCCCTTCCTCTCCATATCCTCTTTCTCCATCTTCCTTCTATGATTCCTACTTGGGGTGAGGGTGGGGGGGCTCCATCTACTTGAAACATATGGCATGTGACATAGATACCGTTAGAAAGTGTCTAAAACGTGTTCCTGAGATGCACACAGGTCACAGCTGCGGATCCCCCTCCTGGCTAGAGTCTGTGCACTCCAATGCAGTAGCTCCCACCTCAGAAATGGTTGCTAGAGGGCCCCAGTCGGCACTGCTCAAGACACTGACTGCACCTGTCTTCCAGCTCGGGCCCTGACCTCGCTGTGCTCACCCAAACCGATGACTTCATCTGCTTCTCCACATCTCCTGAATGGGCTGTTTCACACTCTGGTCTCTGGATCTGGGCCTCAGGGGCGAGGGGAGGGGTCCCCACCTGGCCCCTCCTCTGACTGGTTTCCTTCTTCTGGGCTTTATTTTCAGGTGGGGCCTCTATGGCTCTGCACGTTTTTTTTTTTTTTGTTTTTTTTTTTTTACCTGCTCGCTGTTTCATTCCTAGCCTCTGCATCATTCTCTCAGCGGTAAAGAAGCGCTATGTGATTGATTCTCAACAGGGACCCTGGTGGGATGAGTGTCTTCATTCCTTGATGACACAATGTCTCCATGAGTGGGGAAAGAGTCTTTGGAAAGGGAAGGTTAAGTTTTAGGATCTCACCATGGGACGTTTGCGGAATGATACCCAAATACTTCACAGAGCAAGAGAAAGCTATGAACCACGGACAGTGGAGAAGGACACAGTCACTAGGGAAGAACTGCTGGCAGGTGCTGAAGATGGCAGCAGATGGAATGCACTGTTCCTAGAGATCCTAAGGGCACGCACACCCAAATCTGGACTTGGTCCCAATGATCATGATTTCTGGTCTGTGTCTTGAGAACGATGGAAGAATAAATTTCCACTCAAAGCCACCAAATTTGTGTCATCTGGAACAGCAGCCCAAGAGCTCTGGGGCAGGACCCTCAGTGTAGCCCCATCTCCACCACTACCTCCACGTGTTAGTCCAGCTTGGGGAACAATTGTCTCGTGTCCTCTGCATCCCTGGCTTCAAGCCAGTGTACACAGTGAGGGTACGGATGACACAGACCACCCAGACACAGTGGCATCTGCACAGAATGTCACGACATCAGGGACCTTCGTGCTTATACCTGCCAGTGAGGACACTGAGACTGTAGGAAGGGTGAGGACATCCCGTAGTCAAGTGGGACACAGAGCCTGGGCTATCTGACTCTCTGTTTTTGGGGGGGTTGTGATTAAAGAGATCAGCCCTTTGGCTCCAAGTCAGCTAGCCATTCTAGCACCGATTATGGGGGCTGCAGAGCTGATAAATGCCAAAGTGCCGACTTGGAGGGAAGGGCTGACAAGACCGTGCATTCTTCTGTTGGGGAGAAGCCCAGGGTTTGCCCTCCTGTTCTGCAAGTGAGAAACTAAGGCCAAGGGAGATATGGCAATCACATGCCACCCTGAACTGACCCCTGGAAATGGTGGTGGAAAGTGGACTCAGGACACTGTCCCAAATATCTGCCAACTTGGTGGCTGGGCAGGGAGGCACATTTGTGGGCTCCTGTGTTCTTACACAGCTCTTATGTTCATGCTGTCAATTCGATACAGGAAGTTCCCTTATACATCAGTTCCTCCCCTTGTTGCTGAAACAAAATGGCTGACAAAAGATACTTAAGGAAGGAAGGCCTTTACTTGGCTCACAGTTTGAGGGGATATGCTCCACCATGGTGGGGAAGATATGACTGCAGGAGCTTGAGGTGTCTGGCCACATTGTATACACAACCAGGATGAAGAGAACAGTGAATGCTGGTTCTGAGGTTACCGGCTCTCTTTTACACAGTCCAGGATCCCAGCCCACACAGATGAAGGAGAGTGAAGGGACCTAGGGAAACAGGGAAGGTCAAAGTGGACTTCCTAAGATGGCTGCCTCTTGTTGCCAAAAAACATTTTGAGGAGAAATGGCAGGAAGGTATGAGAGCAAGTATCTAAACAGGGCCAATACGGGAGACGGGAAGACCCAGGGGCACTGCAAAATACCCAATCCAGCATCTGTTTAGTGGACCTTCTGTGTTAGCTGTTGTCCATGTCAAATACATATGTGTGTGTGTGTATGTACATGTATGGAGAGATAGATAGATGATAGATAGATAGATAGATAGATAGATAGATAGATGATAGATGGATGGATGGATAGATAGATAGATAAATAGATATATATATATAGAGAGAGAGATAGATAGATAGATAGATAGATAGATAGATAGATAGAGAGAGAGAGAGAGAGATATGGCTGTTGCTTTCCCTTTTTTCTGTGGCTTGGCCTGCTGTCTTTCCCAGTCATTCAAATCCCTTTTCATACCAGGGATTGAACTCTGTAGTCTGCTAGGCAACCACCCTCACCCTTGTTACAGAAAGGTATCACCCACATTTAGGCAGGAATTCTCATTGCAGTTAACCTAATCTAGGACCTCCCTGATTGACAGGCTCAGACTCACTCCAAGATGATTCCAGATCCTGTCAAGTTGACAAACCCAAGGAACAAAACCGATCATATTGCTAAATCCTTGCATTTTCCCCGAGAGTCCTGGCTGAGGAATAGGCAGAGTGGTTTTGCTTCATGGACTTCTCTAATTTGGTTTGTTCTGTGTAAGTAACATAGCAGAATTTAGGTCCATTCTTGTCTCTAATTGTTTATTAATTCAGTTCACTCAGTTCCCAGATAACACACGATCAGCCCATTGGTTCTAGTAGAGTGACTTTGACTGCTCAGAGCAAAGGAGCCTGGGTAGCTAGGGATCAAGGCACCTGCCCTTCCTTGGTGTAGACTCTGCAGTGACTCTACCTGGCCCTGAACCCTGCACTGCCAGCTTGTTCTAATGCAGCCCTTGTGGTAGGCTGTCCTCAGCCCCCTTGTCTGTGGGAGTGTGCATGGGCACCGAGGCCAACAGCTGAGTGTCGTCCTCTATTCCTCCCTGTCTTAGTGTCTTGAGAGGGTCTCTCACTGAGCCTGGAGCTCACTAATTAAGCCGGGATGGCTGGACAGCCAGCCAGTCCTGGGGATATCTCTACCTCCCCAGTGCTGGGATCACACCACACCCAGCTTTTATGTGGGTGCTGGGATCACAGGTCCTTACCATCTTCCGCAGAAAGTGCCTCACCGTCTCCCCAAGCCCTCTCATCATCTTTTTTAGATCTTTGTCATCATTCAGATTCTGGTCAGGAGGTGGAGATGTCCTTGAGTGGCATTAATGAAGCCTGGCTGCACAGTCATCGTGGGCTGGATTGTGCCATCGCCACAAGGAGCCCGGTCCTCGGTGACTGACTGTTGATGAGGCTGAATTCTTGGTTACTTTACTTGCCCTACATGGGAGAAGCCAAGAGCTGTGCCATCCTGGCGACACAAAGGCTGAGGGAGGTCTCATTTCCCTCCATCCCTGCCTCCGGACATCTCAGTGCAATTCCACTAGTCACTCTTCAAGTGACAATGTGACACTAACGCTGGCCATGTAATATCAACAGTGCCACTTAGAGGACACCCACTCCTCATGGAGCCTGCTGTAGGGGCTCTTGACCCTGGCCAGTGCCAGCCACTAGAGACAAAATACAAAAAAGTGGTACTTTGGGGTTTCGTTTGCGATTGACAGATGTTAGGATGACTAACTTATGCCTGTGTGAAGCAGAGCTTCTAGACCCAGGCTGGCTGAGCTAGTGGCATGTGCCTGCCTCAAGGGGGATGAGACCACCTTTCCACTGCACCAGCACCCAGGCCCACAGGGAGACTGGGCTTCATGGAAGCACTGGAGATCAGATACCAATACGTTTACAAATGAGAATCCAGAGACACAGAGAAGTTGAGAGGCATGCCCCAGGTCACACAGCCTTCTCTTTCACACTCACTGCATCCAAGTTATAGTGTGTCTCCTGACCCAGTTGTTTCTGTGTCCTTGTTGGGGAGGGAGCTTGCCTTAGAGAGAGCACCTTTCCCTGAGTCTTGTACCAGGGGCCACATATGGCCTCGAAGGTGTGGTTTGTACAACAGGAGCTGCTGGCATTGGAGTTGTTTATTGTGGTCCTGGTAAACCTGACCAGGACTGCAATGACCATGCTCTGCCTGTAGGATGCACTGGAGTGCTGGCGGTGGTTGGTTGCCATGGCTCATTTCTCAGGGCTTTCCAAGGAAGTGTGAGTTGCATGCAGATCCCTTGCCAAATTCTGTACTGACTGACACTCATGGCCATACTGCAGCACTCCTCCAGGTTAACCTGACCTCAGGATGGAACATAACATGTTTATTATTGGACACATGTCAGTCACTGGCTTGTAGATTATTAATGACAAGTTTTGGGTTGGGCCCGAGCTCCTGCAATAGTCTCTGGAAAAGCAGAGCAGACCAAAATGGCATCATTACCATAACTACAAATAATCAGGGTAAAACTAAAGGAAGGGGAAAGATTCCAGGGCCCACCAGTTTCCCCTGAAAGCAAAAAATTCCAGTTCTCCGGAATCAACATAGTAAAGCATCCCCTACAAATTAGCTAGGACCACCACCATCCCAATGTCCTGTAGTAGCCTGACGTTAACAGGGGCATGTAGCACAGGGGTAAGGCCTTGACTGCGTCATCCCACACTGAGCCTGTTTTTGTGTTTCCTTCTCACCTGTCCCAGAGTCCAGGGAGTCTCTGCCTGTGGAGGAACTAGAGCACCTAGTACCCCCCCCCCCAGCAACTCTGCTGGTAGCTTCAACTGGGGCAGAGAAATTGAGGTAGTTGGACCAGTGTGCACTTGATAGTTCTGATGCTGGGTGGATGGGGTGTGTGGACAGCGGGCAGCCAGACCTAGGACTAGAAGACCCACATTCTGGGCTACACAGGGCAGCTCAGTTACCCTGTTGCATTGTGGGCAAAAAAAAAAAAAAAAAAAAAAAAACACCTGACAGCGCAGCTTGGTAGAAGGTAGGAGTCACGTTGTTTTCCTGAGGTTGACATTGGAGGCAGAAGTCTCAGCATGGTTCCCAGGGTGAGGAGGGACTAGATCTGTGTGCAGCCAGCAGTGGACTGAAGGGCTGGGGTTTGGAGGACCAGGTGCCTCCCAGTAAGTGGGTTTTGCTACTTACTAGCTACCCAGCTGAGGAAGAGGGAAGCAGCCTCTCAGAGCCTCACTTTTCTCATCTGCAGATTGGGTGAATGAGAGCACAGCCCATCTGCACCCAGGGTTGGGGTGTGGCCACAGGACCCCATGAGAAAATACTGGGTACCAGCTAGGGTGTCTGATCTGCAGGGGCTCAGAAAGGCAAGCCTCAGAGCCAACTCCCCAACCAGCTCTCGTGGGTTTAAGAAAGCAGTTCCTGGACCAAACCTCTTGCCAGCTCAAATTCAGGTTGTCAGTGATGAGGAACGGGGCTCAGAGAGGAAAAAAAAAGTTTGCCAACTTTACTCAGGTCACACAGCAAGTATTTTCATAATATATGTCATCAGAGCCTCAGGGTTTAAAGCCTTTCTGGTGACTGATGGCATTTGTGTCTTTAGAAGCAATTGAGGTTGGAGACACTGAGGTGAATATGCTGTTTGTTCAGTCAACAGTCAGGACCCAATAATAGGCTAAACCGTGTGACACTGCAGACTGGTGACCTTTTATACTTACGGGAAACTCCATGACTCAACCTTGTGCTTTTCTGTCCATTCTCATCCAGAGAGTAGCCAGGAGGACCCCTAGGTCAGCTTAGGGTAGGCAGGGCACCCCCAGAATAGGTGCATCCTGGGAAAAGTCAGACAAGAAGTCCATTCTTCTTCATCCAATGGACTTCTGGTTGTTGCAGTCATTGGGGCTGTCTGGCCTGGTGACCAGGGCAGCTCCCAAGATAGCCTGCCACAGCTCTGGAGACGTGACTATCCCTAGAAGGCCGTGGTGTGGACAGAGAAGGGAAGAACTGGAGTATGGACCTCATAGAGAGTAGGCAGGAGTGACCTTGGAGAAACCCTGGGGCCCATAAGAAGTTTGCTCTGTCCCACAGCCTAAGATCCCCTGTGATGGCCATCCAGAGCCATCTGCAGACCATGGTCCTGTGACTGAGGATGAAGATGGGAGACCTTCCAGGACCTGGTAGGCCTAGGATTGTAAGACAGAGACAGAGTCTGAGACCCAGAGGTGCCCACCCTGCTCACTGGGGGGAAGGACTGCTTCTAGGAGATGCATGAGCCCCCTCTCCCAAACACCTAAGCAGGAAGGAAACCACAAGGAGTGGGGTGGGGTCCTGTTCCAGCTCCTTGGAGGAAGGGCTCTGGTGTGTAGTTGTTTTGTTGGGTAGTTACTTGCTTTGAACTGAAATGTTCTTTTCTGGAGGGAGGAGGAAGGAGAGGGGGTCACACATGACAGAAAGTGGAGAACAAGACTCAGGAAGCCTATAAAAGTTATGAGGAGAGTTATAAGCTCCTCTCTGGCCTACACGTCCCTCCCTGACCATACATACGGAAGCAGTAAGCAATAGCTGGGAAAGCAAACTCTACTGTGGAGTTCCCTGCAAATTATACGGGGGACTCCCGAGATGCAGCTATCACAAGCTGTCACTCATGCTGGGGGCGGGCTTTTCAGTGATGCATTGCCCTTGGGTCATCTACGCTCTGTAAATTACCCCAAATAAACCCACGGCTTCACCAAGCTAGACTTGGGTGCAGTGACATCATTAGTACCCTGCCTGGGGTGAGTAGATGTTTGTCCATATATCCCTAGGAAAAGACACACAACCATCTCCTCCAGCCATTCTCAGGAAATTCTGGGTGAGATTGGGGAGGGGGGCAGTTGTAGGGAGGTAACACGGTGGAATGAGAGGGGCATGTGATCCTGACTTTATGGAATCTGGAGATGCTGAAGCTGACAGCCAGGTCCTGAGCTGGCAGCTCTGGTAGCCTGAGAGGGTTGCCATGGGGTGTGGCCCCACTGGCAGTGGGGTGGGACTCCATCCCAGGGCATAGGACAGAGGGAGAGAAGTCAGTAGAGGGACCTAAGCACTTGGTGGACCCTGGGTCTTTGAGCATGAACCACATGGTCCCTCAAGGGTTCCAGAAATGACAGATGTTTCCAAGAGCAGATAGTTCCAGGTTGTGTCCATGGTCTCAGCCATGGTCTTCTGCCCATAACCTATTTGCATGGGTGGACATCAAGACGAACTGTGACCTCAAGTCCACAACAAATTCAAGACATAAAGGGGCCCAGAAACCACAGAGTCCAGGATTTGCAGTGGCACTCAGGCATGGGCCAGGCCAGCCTGTATTTAATGTCATCGGGGAGGGGACCCAATCCGGAAAGGGTGACATCTGAGAATGGTGATTACTGTGTGGGATCCACCACTTTTCCCACAAAGAGGGGGCTCTGAGTGTGGCTGTCACATATTATGGCAAGGAAAGGCTTGTCAAAGTTCACCTCAGGGGGCACAGACATGGGGATGGCCTCCAAAGCTGTGGCCCCGGCAGCTTCCGTCCCTCTCTCATCGATGGTCAGCACGGCCTTATGCACAGCCTGTGGGGAGAGAAGCAAAGGCTGGTGGAGGGTGGCGTGATGGCCACTCCTGGCTGGAGCGAGATCTCATATGGCACTCATCTAGGGAGGACGTCACTAGAGAACGTGTCTTCCCTCCATGTTCCCCTGCTGCTTCCCAAGTTCCCTTCCAAGGTGATTGCCTGAGGGCTCTCCTTGTCTCTTAGTGTTGGCCTGCCTTGGTCCACTCCCCTCCATTGTCCCTTCCTGATTCCATCTCTTACGGCCTTGGGTGCAGCCCGCAGCTTCCCAAGGAGAGGAACTTCATGTCCTCGGCACAAGTGTCCCCTTCCCAGTGTGTGGCTGTGAGCAGGTGACAGGGGTTCCGAAAACGGCCTTCAGTGTCTGGACTCTTCAGGATGTTCTGCCCATTCTGAACTGCCTTTCATTTCTCTGAACCAGTGGCCTGTTCGGTTGAACTCAAAATTCAAAATCGGCAGCCCACTAGTTAGCTCTAAATGCCAGAGATGGAGGATTCCTGAACACTCTCGGAGGTCACCAGGCCTAAGTCTCTATGTGAATATATATAAACTGAGTCCAAGAACTCAAAGTCCCTGGAGACCAAGGACTGGGGCAGCACCTCAGGAAAGGCCCTATAATTCCATCCACCCTTCCAGCTGACACCTGACCACGTCCTGTGCAGGTGAATCCAGAGCGTCCTCAGGAAGAGCTCAGCCCGGACTCTGTCTGCACACCTTCCCTCTTCCCCAAGCTACCTCACAGGCTATACTACCCTACAGACACACCGCCAGAGTCAGGTAACCTCACCTTGTTGAGCTTCAGGGGGGCATCCTCTGTGATTCCAGACAGGTCGGCCCCATTGCTGAAGACCTGAGTGATGCCCAGTGGGTTCAGGACTGTCTTCAAGTTGTAGGTTCCAGAGATGGACAGTTTGGGAAAGTATAGATTGGCTGACCTGGTGGTCAGGAAAGAGTTCAGGTTAAAGGAGTTTCATGGCACTGCTGGGTTCTGCTGAGACCCATCCTGTTTGGGAGTTGTTTCTGGCTGGTTGTCCCACTGAACACGTCACTACCCACCGAGGGATGAGAAAGAGTTTGGGTGTGCTTTTCTTTGACACTGTCCCCATCTAGCATAAGAGAATGAGATCCATCAGATTGGCTCCTGGAAGCCCCTAAAATGCCACCTCCTCTGAGAAGCCCTTCAGGCAGGTTCGGGGTGTTCACATGGAACCATGTCTCACTATATGCCCTGCAGTGTTTGGTCAATCCCCTTTCTTGAGCCACGGATACCCCTTGAATCTGATTCTCAGGGGAAGCTAAGGCCAACGCAGCAGAGTGACATTTCTCTCCCAGGGCTGGAGACGCTGGGATGAAGTCCACCCTCTGCAAGCACTTGGTGACCTTTGGACAGGCTTGGACCCTCAGGAGAAGGTCTCTGTCTGGGGAGTTACCTTGTGTGCCTGTTCTCCAGGAACTTGGAAATCATTTCCTTGGTGAGAGTTTGCTCTAGATGCTGCATCTGGCCGTCATCAGGCAGGATGAAGATGGCAGTGGCGTTGCCCAGGTAATCCATCAGCAGCACCCAGCTGGATAGAGTGTTGCAGTGATGCACATCAAACATGCCCAGACGGTGCATCATGGGCACCTTCACCTTGGTGGACTTATCCACGTGGAAGTCAGCTTCCTTGGTGTGCTCTGCATCGAAGGGCTTCTTCCACTTGCCTGCAGAGGGGCAAGAGTTGGGGGTGGAGAGTGTAAAGAGGGCTTAGCCAGTGAGGTGGTGACCCAGGGCCTTGGCTTTTCATGTGCACAGGGGGACACTACTAGCCTTCCAGGCTACCCAGGGACTTTGGTGAGGTTGACTCAAGGCTAGAGGAGGACTCAAACTATACAGATTACAGATGTTGACAGCTACCATTCCCGATATGCCTAGAAAGCATTTCAAATAAGTATTATATGCTTATCGAATGGTGATTCGGGGTTATAAATGGAAATCTTGACAGCAATTCTATTTGCTAGCTTCTTATCGGGGTAGCACACTCACTGGTAACTGTGATTTCAGTTATCACTCAGGACAAATGTTCTGGGTACCTCAAGTCCCTTTGGGTTCAGTGCAAATGGCCATCTACTGTATAAAACCACCATCATCTAGATCACTGGAGTGGGCAGGAACTTCAGGGACCCACCAACAAGGACATCAGAATGGGTAAGAGTCTCAAAGACACATCACCAAAGGTGTTAGAGTTGGCGAGGCTCACAGGGATCCACCATCAAGGCTGTCAGAATGAGAAGGACATAAGGAACCCTAACCCCACCTTCTGATTGGCTAGGAAGAGGTGAAGGGGTTGGGGAGGGGTTGACACCTGCTCTTGTCACAAAGAGCTGGGACTTGAGCTGTGTTGACCTGATACTCTGCTCATAAGACTCTTCCTAGGGGCAAGAAAGCCGTGGTGGGCAGAGCAGTTCCTGGATTTGACTCCCAGACCTCCTCAGATGGTTTCTCTGGGGCACAGGTGCTTACCATAGACTCCTGACCTAACCACTTTGAGGCAGGAGGTGATGCCTAGGGTCAAGGATGCTTGATCAAGTGCTTACATCCAAACAGTCCCTGTTTACACCGTGTACACTAGTCACTAATTCTTTCATTACCTCACAGCAGTCAGGCAGCTTTGTGTCTGGTCCTATGGACAGTCATACCTCAAACACATAAAATGTCTTGTCCAACATCAAGACTAAAAGACAGCAGGGGCAGAACATATAAGCCCATGTGTTCAGAGTTCATACTGGTATGCAACAGAAGAGCTGCTGAAAGTATGTTCCATGGTGCTCTCTTCACCCCCGATACACTTGGTCCTGAGGTTGGGGAAGGATTGCACATCCCGAGCCTCCTTTGTAGGGGTCTTCAGTGAGCATTAGAACATAAAGCCTCTGGTCAGTCCTTCAAAGAAGTCAGCCGATTTGACTGCTGACAGCTCCCAAACTTACTGACGATTTAAAATATGACAGTTTCCCCACCACAGAATCAGGAATGTGATGAGACAGAGAGAGCGACACAGCCCAGAGGGAGAGCTCAGAACCTGGTCCCTGAGACTATGCATGGAGACACCCCTAACCAGCTCAAGCCGGTTATGCCATCTTACCTTTAAAGAAAATGTAATTCACCAGGGCGAGAACTGTGTCTTTGTCAAGGTCCTTCACTAAATCAGCTATCTTTCCCTGGGTTCCCTTTTCCACAAAACCATTGATCACTTTCTTGGCCTCTTCTGAGTCTGTGAAGTTGACATGGAAGGCTTCTGAGTGGTAATAGTTCTTGACGTCTGCCAGGAACTTCTCCGCCAGCTTCAGTTGGTTGTGGATGAACAGGGCATTGCCTGTGGTCAGCTGAAGCTCACTGTCTGGCTTGTTGAGGGTCTTGAGGAGGTGATGGAAGCCCTCGTGCATCTTAGCCTCGGTTATTTCTGTGATGTTGAACTCTAGGCCCTTTAGAATCTGGCTGTGAGTGTCACCCTTGGTCCCCAGGGAGAGCATAGCGAAGGCTGTGGCGATGCTCATGGGGGAGAAGAAGATGTTGGTCGTATTGGACTGATGGGCCAGCTCCCGGTACAGGCTGAAGGCAAAGTCTGCCAGGTTTGAAGAGATCTTATGGTCGGCTAGGTGCTCCTGATCCTGCTGGGAGGCTTCTTTCTCCTGGACATCCTCAGCCAGGAAGCTGGAGACCAGGCAACACAGGCCTACCAGCAGCAGGATCCCCCTTGGGATGGAGGATGCCATTTTTCTGCAAGACACAGGAAGACATGTAAACTGCAAGGGAGTCGGGGCTGTGGTGACTCTCATCAGTTACCACTTGGCACAATGCAAAAGTAACCGCCGTCTATTAATGGCTGCTGCGTGCCCAGCTTAGATCAAGCACTGTTCCAAATTGCTGTCATTGAAGAAAAACTGTTAAGAAGAAAACTGGAGACAGGTCTGTGGGTAAAGCACTTGATACGCGAGTGTGAGAATAGGAATTCAGAAAACGTGGGCATAGCAACCACCTGCAATTCCACCATGGGGGAAGGCAGGAGGACGGTGAGTGGGAAGAGACAGGGGACTCCAGAGGCAAGCTGGCTGGCTTGCTAACCAGAATCTCTGAACTCTTGGATTAGCGAGAGACACTGCCCCAATGAATATAGTGGAGAGTAGTTGAGGAAACCATCCAACATCCGTTTGAATCCTCCACATGCATGTTTCCACATACATGTGAGCACACACACATGCTCACACCTCACACACAAATGTGTG
This sequence comes from Peromyscus maniculatus bairdii, assembly GCF_049852395.1. Lineage (NCBI taxonomy): Eukaryota > Metazoa > Chordata > Mammalia > Rodentia > Cricetidae > Peromyscus > Peromyscus maniculatus. Next base: position 75,212,953 of record NC_134865.1, read on the forward strand.
TGAAAACAACGAGAGCAAGATCAGATCAGATGCTCTCCATCTCCCCAGTGCTGTCCTGAGCCTTCATGTGTGTGAACTCTCAGGGTCCTGTGGGGAAACGGTTGCTCCCCTTCAGTTGGCTGGTAAGGGAGATGTTAAGACACACATTCAGAGTCCATAAATAACAAATAACACAGCAGACCTAAGTCATGTACAGTGAGTGGTCTGGTTCTGGACCCATGCTTCTATCTGTTCAATTTCCACCTGCCCCGTTTTACAAGGAAGAAACCAAGGCACAGGGTGAGAAATGGATTTGTCAGTAATTACAAGGGGATTAGGGGGTGATCTGGACTAACAGTCGTTTGAAGCTGGAAAAATCCATGGAGGGCCTCCAGAATCCAGGTGTGAGTGTCACCTCTGGTCCCCAGAGAGACCATGTTGAAGGTGTGCTGGTCATCACAGGAGAAGAGATGCATGCTGGTGGCCAGGAACTTGGGCACACAGGGAAGGCTAAGGTTCTAAAAAAATACCAACCCAGGTGGACTGGAAAGATGGCTCAGCAGGTCAGAGCACTTGGTACTCTAGCAGAGGACCTTGGTTCAATTCCCAGGACCTACATGACAGATTACAACGTGTTGCATGGCTGAAGTGAGGTAAGAGGGAGGGGCAAAGCCTGGGTTGCACCACAGAGGACAGACTCTGCCCGGAGATGGTCAAAGTCAAGGTCACATCTGCAGTCCCAGCCTACCCTGTTCCACAGAATTCCCCCTACTCTGCCATGCCACAAGCCTTTAGTCTACAACCCAATGCTCTGGCTACAGATGAGGAAGCCCAGCTTGCAGCTATGAAGAATGTTCATGGTTGCTATTAGCTCAATAATGAACTAATGTAAAAAATACTTTTTGAGATAATCTCATGAGTCCTAGGCTAGCCTTAAACTCATTATATAGCTGAGGATGACCCTGAACACCAACCAGCTCCTCCCATCTCTACCTCTTGAGTGCTGGGATGACAGGAGTGTACTCCCATGGCCTCTGTGTAGCTCTGGGCTTCACATGTGCTCAGTGAACATCCTACCAAGTGAGCCACAGTCCCTAGACCCATAGTTAAAATTATCATCTTATTATAATAAAAGGCACCCTCCAGTCTGGGATCTGCAAGTCAGGGTAAAATTGAAGAGAAGAAATACTGAGTTTTGCCTGCCCTTGACCTGGGAAAGGATCTTTCCAACTATATGACAAAACGATGCATGACATCTCTCTGCCCACCATGTGCCTTCTGCTCTTCGCTGTAAATAGTCTGAAGAGGTGACCACACGTTACATAATACATGTTGATGTTTTCTTAAACAAGTCAGTGTGTTACGGCTGAAACAGCACTGAATCTAGGTCTGTATATTTCCATCTCTCCCATGTCTCTGTTACTTCCTGTTTGGATTTTGGTGAATCCTGTGGAAATTTCCCACCTTCATCGAGAGGCTAGGCCTTCACTTACTTGGTGAGAACACACCAAGTGATCTCAGGCCAGAGGCTGTGGCTCCCTGACATGGCCATCACTATTCACTAGGTATCCAACAGCATTTGGAAGGCAGAACCCAGACAGCACAGCCTTAGGTGTATGAAGTGGGTCTAGGGAGAGCTAAGAGGAGGATATGCCTGTGCACAGATGCTGCACTCTGTATGTGTGTGCACACATTTGTGCAGGTGCTGGTACGTGTGCACATATATGTAGAGGCCAGAGGTCCTCTTCAGGGGGTGGGTCCTAGGGTGTCATCCAACTTTTCTTATGAAACAGTGTCTTGTTGGCCCGGAGACTGACAAGTCAGCTAGGCTAGCTGGCCAGCAAGCCAGAGAATTGCCTGTGTCCATCCCCCTAGTGCTGGAACGCAAGAGCATGCCTCTACACCTGGCCTTGTTACTTGGGTTCTAGGGAGCAAACTCATGCTTGTGTGGCAAGTGTACAGACTGAGCCATTTCCTCATCTCAGACGTTGGACTCTAGTTCCAAGGGTCTTTTTCTAGGGAAGGATAAGAGGGGGTGCTCTCCTATTTGCGGGCTGCTGAGCTTTAAGGAGGCAAGGCTAGCATGGGGAAGGAGAGAGGCCCTGCCGGGGTGAGCACATTCTCTCCCATCTTTCCCAGGTCCCACCACCCACCACCTCCCTGATTTCCTCCTTGGATGGTGAAGGGTCTGAGGCCTGGAGAGAACCCGCCACTGACTGGCACAGCAATGAGCTCAGGTTTCACATTTGGGAATGTCAGGACCGGGTCAAATAGTTGGGAAGTAACTTAAATGGGAAGAGGTTCATTCTGGTCACAGTGTGAGGGGACATGGAGCTTCATGGCAGGAAGGCATGCTGGTGGCAGCAGCCTAAAGTGGCTGCTGGTTCACATCTCAGAGGGGGAGGAACCGGCAGAGCAAGGCCAGAGCTCAGCTCACTTTTTCCTTTTCGTTCTACCTGGGACCTCCACCCATGGGATGGACATTTGGAGCAGATTACCATCTCAGTTAATCTTCTTTGAAAAGGCCTTTGGTGCCTCACTACTGCCTTAGGCAACCAAGATGACAATGGATATTAACTGTCACAGGCCCTGACTCTGGTCTCACATGTCCAGTCAGGTGCATTATGCATCCCAGCATATTTGAACCTCAGGGCTCTGAGCCCTGCTTTCTCTCTAATCTGTAAGAGGTGATCTCCTGTGACCCCCATCCCTCCCAGGTCAACCGGAAAGGAGGAAGAAGCTTAAGATCTAGTGGTGTAGGGTCACAGAAGCAAATAATCTGGACATCACTCAGAGTGACATTCTGACGTCAGAGGCTGGTGGGAGTGGCCCTTAGGAGGCCAGAGAAAGACAATGCCTTCCCCTTTGCTTTGTTCTGCACCAGTTCCAGCTAAGAACAGCAAATGAAATCAACTGTGGCGGTCCACGGCCTGTGGGAGCCCACAACCTGTGGGAGCCCACAGCCTGCGGGAGCCCACAACCTGAGGGAGCCCAAAACCTGGGGGAGCCCACAACCTGTGGGAGCCCAAAACCTGTGGGAGCCCTCAACCTGTGAGATCCTGGCTCTGCCACTGACTGCCAGTGTGGCCTTAGGCAAATGACCTCATCTCTTTAAGCCTCAGTTCCTGTTTGCACTGACAGACAAAAGGCCTTTGAAGAAAGGGGCGTGACAGGAGCAGGCCAGGCTCAGAGAGCAGACAGGCACTGGAACCCCCCAAGCCTCTACACATGGGAGCTTGTCCTGAGATCTGGTTAGCAGCCAGAGCCCCCCATGACCATGACTCCTGCTAGGTCGTGCCTGCCCCTGAGTCAGGTGCGTGTCCCATCACCTCCACACGCACTGCCTGTTAGCAGCCATGTGCGATGTGAGTCCAGTCCTGGCTATGCTCACTAAATGTGTTTTATACCTACCTCATCTAACCTCCCCTCAATGCTTAGCATTAGTTCCATTTTATGGGAAGAAAAACTGAGGTCCAAATCACATTCTAAAACCCACAGAACCAGCTGCAAAAAGAGCTAGTGTTTAACCCCACATTTTAGTTCTAGGGTTGAACCCTTCTCTATGTACAGAATTGAACCCGAAGACTTGAAATAGATGTCAGAGGCGGCTTGGCTAAATGACAAAATCATTGGTGCTAAAATGACAGGTCTGAGGCCCGATCGTTTCTCTCTGTGATCTTACACCAATTGCTAAGTCTTTTGGAGCATCGAGGATGAGGTGACTGGCTCAGAGAACCAGTGTGCAGAGACACCTACAAAGCACCCAGAAGTTCCCCTTATTATCCTGCTCTGGCTGCTTTGGTGGGCTCATGGGACTCTGGCCACCTTGCCCTTGCCCACCTTAGTCTCCAGAATACCACGGTGGTAAACCAAACCCCTCCCACCCTCTGTAAAACAAGGCTGGCTGGGGGAAGGGTAAAGCTCTTCTGCCCAATAGAGCAGAGAGATTAGCAGCTATCCAGTGCTACTATCAGATGCCTGGAGGCTAGCCCCAAAAAGAGAATGGCTCAGTCAGCAAGGTCAAGAGTAGAGTCTGGAGCAGCTGCCCCAGTTTGGACACTGGGCTGTGTATGATCGGGGCAACCTATCACCCTCTCTGTTCCCCATTTTCTTGTCTGTAAAGTGTGGATAAGTACAATAGCCTCCTCCAGTGAGGACCGTGGAGCTGAAATCACACATACACACACACACACACACACACACACACACACACACACACACACACACACACACACACACACACACACCCATGATGCAAGGAGAACTCACAGGCCACTATGCCTGGATCAGCCAGCCACCCTGAGGCCCCATAATGTGATCTGGGTGCAGCTGGAGAGGCCAGCCTGCCAGCAGTAGCTCCCACCATGCTTCTAACCTTACCTTGCTTATCTGCTGAAGGGGAAGGTCCACACCCCAATACAGGAGCGGGAGGGGCTGGAAAAGACCGCACAGGAAAAGCCAGAGAAGGGCAGGTGCTTGGAAATGGCTGTGGCTGCACCTTGGCCCTCTCCGTCTTAGTTGTCTGTCACCTGAAGGCACTAGCTAGGTACTGGGCAGCTTGGTTCAAGAAAGGACCTTAGGGACTGCTGTTCCCATGGCAACAGGAGGCCTAGGTGCCACAGGTGCGATGAACTTTATCTTCCTTGTATTGCCCTGGTCTCAGATCTGCTGTCTGCTTGGGAGATGCAGGGACCCAGGGGCACCTCCAAGATCTCCCCAGGGAAAAAAAATATACTCACCACTTGCTGTCCCAGAGCTGAGTGGTGAAGGCTGGAGAGACAGAGCTGTGTTCTAGCCTGTATTTAAACAGTGGGTGCCCCGCGGGCCATAGGGGAGTCTGCTAGTGAATATTAACCAAAGTCAGCAGAGTTATCGGAGGAGCAAACAGAGAGGGCCTAAGTCCATCGACTGGTCACTGAGCTGCCACCCACACTGTCCAGGACAGAGCTCAGCCCTCTGTTCCCAAATCAAAGGAGTCCAAGCATCCCTCGTAAACACAGTATCCAGCATCCGAGGTGCAGCTGGTGGCCTGAGTCACACGACCTCCGGGAAGGCACCACATGACTGGCCTTGCACTCGCCTGGGGAATGCTTGGGTTGCCCCCATGCAAACAAAATCAGTACTTCCTGAGCTATCTGCAGACAAAGGCCTGGGACTGAAGATTCACTGCCTCTCCAAGGGCTCAGTAGGTTGTGCACCCACTTGACAGATGGAGAAGCTGACCTAGAACAGAGATACTGCTCCTTCTGAGTGTGGATATACAATTCTTATGTCCTTTACAGGAGAATGGAATGTGACTGACAGGCTACATTCAGGACAGGCGGGCGCACAGTGCCCAGGCGACAGGCTAGGTGACAGAGAGTAGGTCTGTAAGGAAGAGCTGTGCTGCCCCAGACAAGTTGATTTACCTTTCTGAACCAGAGGCATTTTTCCCCTGAAGGACAGCAGATTGGATGCCAGCCAATTGGATGCCAGCATGGTTGCTAGGGGTACATGAAGCCCCTTGGGTAAAGAGTGCACACAGTAAACTCTTTCTCTGAGTCTAAGAAGCCCTTTCCAGCCTTCCCATCCCCCACACCCCCTCCCCTGAGCAGTGCCTGTTTCCACACTGAAGCTAGTGTGGGGATTTTCCTCCTAGATGGGGACTGTCCTTAAGGACGGGGAGACTATGCAGGAGCAGTCTCTCTGCTCTGGGGGGAGGGGAGGATGAGGTAGTTCTGGAAGGTTCTGTCTGTGGTTTGAAGGGGTTCAGGGTGAAGGCTAATGGGCTCTCCACTCTGATCCTTTTCTTTCTTTCTTTCTTTCTTTCTTTCTTTCTTTCTTTCTTTCTTTCTTTCTTTCTTTCTTTCTTTCTTTCTTTCTCTCTCCTTTCTCTCTCTCTCTCTCTCTCTCTCTCTCTCTCTCTCTCTCTCTCTCCCTTCCTTCCTTCCTTCCTTTCTTTCTTTCTTTCTTTTTTCTTTTTTTTGGTTTTTTGAGACAGGGTTTCTCTGTGTAGCTTTGAAGCCTGTCCTGGAACTCACTCTGTAGCCCAGGCTGGCCTCGAACTCACATAGATCCGCCTGCCTCTGCCTCCCGAGTGCTGGGATTAAAGGCGTGCGCCACCACTGCCCGGCCTCTGATCCTTTTCAAAACCTTACTCACATCCCATTGACCCTGTGAATGGTGTGTGTGGTGAGTTCACCACCCCCTCACCCCCTCACCCCCCACGGCCCCAGCCCTCCTGGCTCTTGGCAGGGCACAGCAGGTGTGTAAATAGATAATTGATGGTCATGCTTCCATCTTCTGCCATTCACTAGGTCTCTTGTGTTCCACCTTGGGACTGTGTCCAATGGATGTGCCACAGGACCCTGTAGTGCGTAATGACTTCAGATCTCAAGCCATTAGACAAGTCTTTTCATGCCCCCCACCCTGTGCCTCAGTTTCCCTATCTCTAAGATGGGGACTATGGCTGCACATAGCTGCTGCAGGAACCATATGCTTCAGTTCAAGGGAAACTCAGAGCCTAGTGCTCATCAGCTCTTCCAGATGATGTCCCTGTCAGTGGGTCTCCTTGGTGTCACTGGATGGGGGTGAAGGTATAGGGTGGGATGAAGCATTCTGAGGGCTTCCCTCCAGGCATTATCTCATTCAGTAACCCCTGTACATCTGGGGAGTGGGTGGGAGTGTGCCTCCCTCACAATAAAAAACTCAGATCTCTCTCCTTCCTTCTCCCTTTCCCCTCCCCAATACCTGTCTTCCTGTCCTTGTGTGTGAGAGTGTCCATACCACACTCCCCCAGCATTTGGAGAACCAGACTGTGGTTGAGGTGCAACTCCATCTGTACCCCTAAGGCATGTCTTCCCCTCTCTGGGCCTTAGTTTCCCCATCTGTATGATGCCCACTCTTGTGACCCAGCTGCCCCTCCCCTCTGCGGCACCAGGTGGACTGCAGCAGGTGCAGGTCTCTTTACTGCCCTCCCCAAACTCTGCCCCCCCTCAGGCAGGCCACAGCCTGCAGGCAGGTGGGAGGTCCCTGCCCTCTACCTGAGATGCTGGCCAGGCTCCTGACAGTCACGCCTCCTCCTGCACCTCGGGCGGCTGCCGTTTCCCACTCTTCCTCAGAGTCAGATCCTTGGCTCCCAAGGCTGTATCAGGAAGCTGGTGTGCTAAGTGTTTCCAGTGTCTATCCACCGGGGAGGAGAGCAGCTTTGGGCGGCCTCACTAGGTCCGGGAGGGGCGGGAGCTGGGCCAGGAAGGGGCCTCGCCCTGTGCCAGGAGCACATCAGACCAGTCCTTCCTGGCCCAAGCAGTACTGGGTGCCACCTACAGTACTGGCTATGTCCACACTGTATGACCCAGCATGGGCTCATCCACACTGGCTTGTAAAAGGACTGGTCACCTCTGTAAGAAGAACAGTGGTCCTGGCTTAGAGAACCTTAGCAGAGCTCAGCCCCAGCATCTTGCCGGATTTTCTGGGACTGCAGGAGCAAGAGGGCTGTGCCACGCTTCCATGCCCAGCTGAGCCCCTGAGGCTGGGGCAGGAGTGTGGGGGTGGTGGTGGTGGTGTGTGTGTGCATGCGTGTTTTCATATCCTAAGTGTGTCAGGAGGGACAGTGGGTGGGCCTGGCCGTCTGAAGTGGGAATGAGGAAGGCCACAAAATGAGAGCCTCTGAGGCAAGTGGGGGCTTCAGGTGGAGAACCTACCCCTTTTGGTCAGGAGCCCTGTGCCCAGTCCCCCTTCTCCTCTGGACCAGTATGGGAACATGGGCAGAATCCCTGGGGAGGGTGGGGACCCACAGCCATTCTCCAAGCCACAGTGGGAAAAGTCTTCTCTACTGGTTACTTCTAGAACTGTCTATGACTGCATCTAGGCTGATTGGGAGGTCAAGGGCTCATGAGAAGAGGCTAGGGAAACCCTACACAGGTTCTGCCTAGATGTGGAGGCCTTGAGTGTGAGCTGACAGTGGCTGAGCACTGAGCTTGGAGTCTGCAGAAAACAAAGAGAGTAGGACCGGGCTGGGGGAAGGCTGGGCCAGTCTCATCAAGGATGTGAGGGAGAGCGATGGCAGACTTGGGAACAGCGTTCTCGAAGGAGTATGACCTGCCCCAGACAAATACACACACACACACACACACACACACACACACACACACACACACACAGAAACGCACACTCACAAACAGACATACACAGACACACGGACAGACCCCACACACAGACACACACACACACAAAGGCAGATAAACACACTGACAGACACACACACTAACACCCACCACACATGAGCACACATACATACACACACAGGCACACACACTTGTATACACAGACACATATGCACATGAGCACATACACAGTCACATACACAGGCCCGAGTGCACATATGTACACACACAGGTACACACACACACACACACACCCTCCTAGGTGCCTACTACAGAACACTAGATTCTAGCCTTGCTTCCACCACCCTCTTATTAAATCTTAGACAATCACTTAACCTTTGTACCTCAGTCTCCTCACCTGTGAAACAGGGCTAAGAATATCACAGAGGCCTCTCTGAAAGGGTTGCAGGCTCTGAGCAGAGCACCTGCTACATGTGGCTCCTGCCTAAGGGGGCAGCACCCTTTGCCCAGGGTCAACTCACATTCAAGCATCTGGTTACCCAGAAGGCCTTGGAGCCAGCCGGGGGGAGTGGGCGGGGGGAGCAGAGGGTGCTCATTTCTCTCTGTGAAGGCTCAGGCCTTAGTGTGCTGTTTCTTTTTCTAAACTTGTGTGATGGGCAGAGCGTTTGGGATGACTGAAATCAGGCAAAGAAGTGTGTGGAGGGCCTCTCGCCTCTCTGCACCTCAATGGAGATGAGTTCTTGCCTCGTAGTTGTGATGATACTTGGATGGGGTAGTGTTTGCGGGTATTTCACACAGAGGCTACTCTATTGGCAGAGTGCTCACTGTACCTGATCTAACTGGGTGGTCCAGGTTTATCTTCTGGTGAGGAGGTCAGTCAGCATCTTCCACTTGGCATCTTCCAACATCCCAACCACCTATCCCTGATATATATAATATAGATATATTTACATATAATATATAAATATAGATAGTTAACCTTCTGGGTTCTTCCGGTAGCTTTCTATGAAGGGACAATTATTCTTTTTATGGAACTATCTGTAGGCCATTTACAGCTTCTTGTTTTCATTTCTTGTTTTTCCTCAGGTAGAAAAAGAAAGATTAATTTATACATCATTAACCCAAGGAGTGGAGGATACGACTGTAGCTTTATTTCCTTCTTAAATTAATGAAATGCGAGGGTGTGTGTGCTGGTTAATTTTTACAGCAAACCCTCTCCATACTTTAATTTTGCTCGTTTGGAGTTCTGGACCAAGGGCTGAAGAGATGGTTCAGCCATTAAGAGCACCGACTGCTCTTCCAGAGGACCTGGGTTCAATTCCCAGCACCCACATGGCAGCTCACAACGGTCTGTAACTCCAATTCCAGGGGCTCTGGTACCTTCTTCTGGCCCCCTGAAGGCACCAGGCACACAAGTGGGGCACCAGCATACACACATGCAAAATATTCATGCACATAAAATAATAATAATAAGTTCTGGACATTATGGCTGTTATACGGTTTTGGGGAGACTAAACCTATCCCACTTTCCTTTTTGGTGGTTAATTTGTCACATTTTACCCAACAGGAACTCTGGAGGTCGTGTGTGAGGGTGGGGAGGGAGGATTTCTTTTTTGACCCCAGCTTACGCTTTGGAAGCCGTGTATGCTGGCAGCGAGACCAGGTCAAGTCATGTGCATTTTCTCCAGATGTGACATGCTGCTGTCCCTGTGGGAAGCAAACAAGGGGTGTGTGCAAGATCTTTGGTGAACCACTTGTGGGGCAGGACATGCAGGACTTGCCCTGGAGGGGCCAAGGGACAGCCAGTGGCTGTTTGGGGTTTGCTATGGACCAAAACAAGCCTTGGTGGGGGTGGCTCAGACAACACAGGCCCCAATTCTTAGAACTTGCCCAACTCAGACCTTGGCTTGAAATGGTTCGATTGACCTTGTTGACTCTCTGGTGTTGACCTTGAACATTTCTGTTTGCTCTATTTTACCAGGTTCCTCCCTTCTGTCATTTTACCATACAGATCCTCTAATGGACTCCGAGATGGGGCGTCGCCCATTAAATCATAATTGACACTTACCAGGCACTGTCTGGCAGGCCTTTTTCTAAAAAGAATATAACTTGCAGGGACCCAGGCAGCGAACACGCTTCCTACCTCTTGAGAAACAAACAAACAAGCAAGCAAAAAATCAGAAATGCAGTTAAAATGTGGCAGAGACATTTTTATTTGGGTGCTGGATAGCTGAACACATCAGAGGTCATAGGCTGAGTGTGGAAGCTGGGTTGCTGTTCCCCTGAGGCCAAGAAGCAAGGAGGCTTTTGTGAGGGACAGCAAGAAGGCTGCAGTCAGATGTAAGCAGGGTGGTAGCAGATTTTCTAAGACTACTTGGGGTATAGAAGCTCACTAACCAAATTAGTATTTCTCAAACCTTGCAAGGTATAGTTAGGTTCTAGAAAATTGTTCTTTCTGGTAGAGTCAGTTCTGGACAAGATGTGTTGCCATTCTGTAGCCAGGCAGAACCTTGCGGGGAAAGGGAACCTAGAGAATGATGCAATCCACCCCTCACCACTACATCTCTCATTCTCACAGCTCTGCCTGGTCTGACCTCCTGAACATGGTCCCCCTTTTTTTCCTGGAGCAGAGGGGCAGGTGTGGAAGCAGCCCTGGGCATGATGGGATGGCTGGCTGACCATTCTGCATCCGTTTTGTTTTTTAGGACAAATGTGGAGACTGCTGACGGCCTTTTAAGACTGAATGGCCACCTCCTCCTCTTTTCTTTCCTCTTGGCTGCTTCCATAGCCTTTGTCCACATCTGTTATAACCCGATCACAGCAGTGGACGATTGAAGAGCACGTAGTGCTTCTGAGATGCCTTTCTGAGTACTGCGTGGATGCTGGGCCTCACATTGAGCCCTGAGGTCCATGCTTTTCTGATTTCTACCTTATAGATGAGGCAAGAAAGGCTCAGTGAAGTCCAGCAACTAGCCCTAGCTCACCCACAAGGCTGGGAGGGGACAGAAAAGACAGTCTAACCTGATATGTGACTGAAGGACCGTGGCATGGATCACCAAGGCTTGGCTGCATCCCTAGATGGCAAGATACCTGAGCCAAGGACTCATGGTTCCTGTCTTTTTGTTTTTGTGTTAAGCATAGAACAGGGTGTCTGAGGTGATGGAAGGACAGAGTTAATCGAGGAGAAGAAATAGAGTACTTCTCTTATTGGGTGGTTAAGGCAGAGCCTCTCTGGCCAGAGTGGGAATATTTGAGATGTTAGTATGTTTGTAAGGGGCACATCACTTCTTAAAAGAACAAAATGGAGCCAGGAATGATGCAGAACTGAACTCTTCAGTTACTCAAGGCCAGCCTGGGATCTATATCATTAGAACTTGTTTCAGAAAAAGTTTTGCTGGGCAGTGGTGGCACAAACCTTTAATCCCAGCACTCAGGAGGCAGAGCCAGGTGGATCTCTGTGAGTTCAAAGCCAGCCTGGGCTACAGAGTGAGATCCAGGACAGGAACCAACTCTACAAAAACAAAAACAAAAAAACCAATTAAACAAAAAGTCCTACATGCCTTATTCTTTGAGCTGGAAGGGAAGACTAGAGAGAGAGAGAGGGTGGCAGACAAGATGGCCAGCCTGAGACCCTACCACACCCAAGTCTGCTTCCTTATCTGGCCTCTCTGAAAGGGGAACAGGTCCTGGTAGGAAAGCAGTGTGAAGGCTGAGCTGTGAGGATGGGAGTCAGTACCAGGAAAGGGGATTGCATCATTGATGGGGTGTCCCTTTCTGCCTAGGGCTCCACCCCGCCTGGCTGGTACAGCCTTTCACCTTGACCTGCTAGCTGATTCGCATAGTCCTAGTGATCAGCCCACTTCCTGATTGCCTCCTGGCTTACAGTTATTCTGTTAGCCAATTTGTGTGCACAAGCTCTCATTTCCCAGAGGGCTCTGTAAGAGGAATTCGTCGTACCCGAAGTGAAGGGGAGGCGCAGAGAGGCCTTTTAAGAGGACCAGTGAACCTCTCCGGGCTTCCTTCATTCCTGTGCCTCAACTGCTGAATGCTCACACACACTGTGCTCTCTCCCCTGCCTTTACATCTTAGGGCTACATTTGTGCTGAGCCATTCTTTTTTATTATTTTTTAAAAATTTTTTTACATACCAACCACAGTTTCCCCTCCCTCCCTCCCCTCCTCCTGTTCCCTCCCCTCCACCTCCTTTCTTACCGCCCCCATCCACTCCTCAGAAAGAGTAAGGCTTCCCATGGGAGTCAACAAAGCATGGCAAAGGAGGCAGGACCCAGCTCCTCTCCTTTGCATCAAGGCTGAGCGAGGCATCCCACCATAGGGAATAGGTTCCAAAAAGCCTTGCTGAGGCATTCTTAACGTGCAGAGGGCAGTGAATTCCCTGTTCAATAGATTTTCACATCTGCAGACAACTGTATAACTGTTCCTCTGAACAAAACATCCATCCATCCATTTATCCATCCATCCATCCATCCATCCATCCATCCATCCATCCATCCATCCATCCATCCATCCATCCATCCATTTATCCATCCATACATTTAGAGTGTCTCTTGTGTCCCTCTGTCAATTACTCTGACAGTGGAGTCTGTTTTTTATCCCCTCTGTGAAGACTGGGTTTGCCACTTCCAGACCAGCATATGCCTTTGATAATATCCAGCAGGTTTTTCATCCAGCTTCATAATAAGGTTCATAAGCCTTTTACACATCTACAATTTGCCCAGGCTTCTTGCCAAAGCTTTCTGTTGCATGACTAGCCTACACCGAGTCCCCCTACTGAAGGATATTTTTTTATTTTTTATTTTTTTGAGACAGGGTCTCATTATGTAGCCTAGAATAATGTCAACCACAAGAACCCCCTGCCTCTGCCTCAAGTCCTGGGATAACAGCACATTTGGGCTTTTCTGGATGCAGCTGCTGAGAGTATTCACGCATAGCAAAATAAGTCTTTGTGTGGACATGGCTATCTATGGAATAGTGCACACTGAATTTTAAGCATTGCTGCTCTCTCCTCTGTCCTTCCTCATTTCTCCTGCAGCTTATAAGGCTTCTGGGAAGACAGTGAAGACAGTCTCAATCTGCCCTGAACACCAAGAGCCTGGGTCCAGGAAATCAACCTCCTTTACCTATGGGATGGGGAGGGCACAGATAAACCTCTTCTGGGGGCTTGGGATTGCTGAGCATTGGACAAGTCAGGCAAACACCTGACATAGGTCACCATGTTTCTGCCGCCAAGGCCTGTACAGAGCAAACATCTAGAAGATGTGCTCTGGGCTTCCGAGCCCTTCCCCCATCTCCACCAGCCACAGGTCTCAGCAGTGGACAGCAGCTGGGGGAAGGGTCTGCTGAGCAACTTGAACCCAACAAATGGAAGCTGTGTGGTCAGTATTAAGACAGCCAAAGGCACCTTGAAGAAGTCTTCCTACTACTGTGGTGCCCTCTGGGGGCCACTGCAGGGGCTGAAAACAAACAGGGCACACACAGGCAGGCACACAACCAGTCCCATTCAAGACTTTGGGGTTCTCCATCCATATACAGAGCACTCTGAAAACAATGATGATCCTGACACCCCATGAAGGTTGGATAATATGGACTTTGGTAACATCTCAGGGTCTGGGGACAGTGAGAGCCTGAAACATCAGAATTCAGCTCACTGTGGACAAGTCAGTTAACACGGTGTGGTTTTGTTGTCTTTACATATAAATAACAAATAGTTTGAAGGTCTTAAGGTTGTTTGTTAAGACAAATGAGTGCATGGAAGTGCACTTGGCACACCCGAGAGTGCACTTGGCACCCCTGAGCGTGCACTTGGCACCCCTGAGAGTGACTCGCGTCCCTGGGAGTGACTGGCACATGGATGGGTACCCTGCAGTGTGGCCTCTCCTCCCACTTTCCTCTCTTTGCTCTTGGGCTTTTGTGTAAGCGTGAAGATGTGAGAGAAGAAGATGGGTTTGGTAACATATACCTGTCATTCCCACACCTAGGAGACAGAGGCAGGAGGATCACTGCAACACTGAAGCCGGTTTGAACTATTGACTGAATTCCAGGCCAGCTAGACTGCATATTGAGACCCTGTCTCAAGCATCAACCTTCAAAGAAATGAAAAACAGACATTCATAACTCACTGTAAAGGGTAAGAATATATATATGTGTGTGTGTGTGTGTGTACATATGCACACACATATATGTGTATACACACACACACACACACACACACACACACACACACACACACACACACTCACGATTCTAGGAGACAAAGTGGTGATTATCCCAGAATGCAGACTTACGAGCTGGGGTCACTTAGACTTTGTTTTGTATCTTCTCATGCGTCGCTTATGTTTTTACAAGAACAACATGCCTTTGTAAGAAAGGCCTTTTTTTTTTTTCATTTTGACTTAATCAAATGGATGCTGCATTGGAGTGTGGCTGTTTCTTTTCTGATCTTCAGATGGTGCCTTTTCCATTGTCTTCCCAACTCCTCCCAACACAGTCTGAGGCAGTGCCCAGCAAACTGTTGGCACTGGGCTCAGATCCTGGGCAGTTGCTTCCTGCTGTGAGAACTTTGGGATGTTGATTTTGTTGGGGAGGTCCAAGCAAGCTCAACACGTATGGTCCAGGCACAGAGAAGCACCCGAAGGAGCCTTTCTCCCTGTATCACATTAGCTCTGTCTCTGAGGGCATCATCTCCACCTTCCTGGGCAGGAGTGGTCCACGGCATCGCCTTCCTTTCTAGACAGAGAGCCCACAACTGTTTTTATTCTCTGTGTTCACAGTACAGTGTGCACATTCTCTGAATGGCAGAGGATTCTAATATGGACATGGGTCCTGGAGAGGTGCTTAGGGCTATGTGGACAACAGGCTTGTCTTCCTGCAACTTCTACCAGGAATGTCTCCAGGATAATTAACATGGCCTGGGAGTCAGCATGGCTTGGCTTTAGAGAATTAACCTTTTAGCCTCCTTTGTGTAGAAAGACCCTGGGGAATGCAACGTTTTTATGTCTAAAGTCATGTTTTAGATGCAAAGGCAATGCCTGGGAGGTCCCTGCTTGGAGCCTTTGCTTGCCTGTTAAGCATGTGGGGTCATCAGCCATCTGTGGTGGGACACTGTGGGGATCATGACTTATCTCTTTGAGGATTTGCAACCCCCCTCCAACCCTTAGGGCAGCTCTGAGACAGTCTCCCCATGTGCTTCTCCAAACTATGACCCTAGATTGTGATGGATGCCATTGGCCATCAGCTTGACAGGTTTTCGGATCCCCTAGGAGTTGACGCTCTGGCCATGTCTGTGAGGAGTTTCTAGATTGGCATAACAGAGGTGGAAAGACTGGCCCTGCTGGCAGCTGCACATGCCGTGTGCTAGGGTCTTGGACTGTATATAGCAAGGGGACAGCAAGCTGAATTGAACATCAGCGTTCATCAGTCTCTGCTTCTTGATTGGAAACAATGTCCCTGTCTGTTTCCTCCTGCTGCCGCCACCATGATGTCCCCATCACTCTGGACTTGTGATGCCAAAATGAGCCCAAGTGTGAGGCAACCGTGAGCCAAAATGAGCCCTTCTTGCCTTCAGCTGTTATTGTGAGGTATTCTAGCACAGGAGTGAGAAAAGTAACTAGTACGTGGACTGTGAATCCCTGCCCTCCCATGCATGAATGAAGCAATAGAGACACTGTTTGCACATCTTTCTCTACTGGCACGTGTGGTGCACACAGGGGAAGGAGCACATGCCTATGAGTCTCTGGGACTTTGTAGGGCTGAGTCTCTCCGAGACCTGGGGTTACAAAGTCTTGATCTAAAGAGGTTTCAGAATAAGTGGCTCATTCCATAGATGGACGTTCTCCACACGTTGCTGCAACTCTCTCCTCTTGTGCTGACCTTGGCATCAGTGAGGCTCCCGGCATGAAGGTAGCCTATTATCTTCAGTGTTTATTTATCATTAGTGTAGGAAGAGTGACTCCTGAGCAAATCGCTCACATACATCTCTCCTGACGCATCTCCTCATGGCTGCCAAGGATGCCACCTTGACAATTCAGTTTCCAGGAACATTTGCTATCTCTGTTCCTTCTTGTTCCGTGGGTGAGTACCACCCTGCAATGGGCCGCTGGGAGACATGGCAGACATCACAGTAAATGCCTGTAAATGCTCATCTGTCTGTGGCCTGGCAATCTGGCTTCCAGAGGTCACCAGGAAGGAGACACCTACCTGCTGATGTGAGCAGCAGCAGTCAGTTCTTCAGTAGGAGATCTGAGTTTGTAATCTCTGAGATGAACAACAACACACAGACACAGACACAGACACAGACACAGACACACACACACACACACACACACACACACACACACACACACACACACCATGCTCAACAATTCAGCAATTGGCACTTAAACATTTTGCAATTCATACCTGCTCTACCTCTGAGGCTGGGGAAATGACCAACATCCAACATCTCAGTAGGGGCAGAAGGGGCTTGTGTAGTTCAGGAAAAGAGCAGTGATAAGCTGGGCTAAACTTCCTATGTCTGAGCAGGATGCCCACAAGCCTAGGAACTGGCAACCACCAACACAGAAATGCCTGCTTCCTGGGCCCAGCCACCAATGGACTTGGTATCCTTGTAGCCCAAAGAATCTTGAGGAACCCACTAATCTGAGTGGTGTTTACAGGACAAGGCCACATTACATGACAGTCTGGTTTGTCAACTGTAAAGATGACAAGCCGACCTCATCAAAGAAACTATGGCCATTCACATCAGGGCACCAGTATCTTTGTGCTGTGCTACTCTGGAAGCTAGATACCAGGCTGAGTGGAAACTTCTAGAAGAAAGAATGGCTGAGTTCTAGTGCAAGAGAAATGCTATACTTACTGATGTCTGGTTTTCCTTTGCTTTGGGGCTCATGGGAAGCAACACTTCCCAGCCAAGCTGCCAGTGGGTCTATGTTTTGTCTCGAGACACATAAAAAAGACACTGTCTGCCCTATGTGGACTGAAGCGTTGAAGGTCCTGATGAGTCTCTTTTACCTCACAATGGTCAATGTGGGGGTCTTGTGCTGAGATGTGAACTATGAAGAGCAACACCTCATCCATGATGTCTGGAAGGACAGGTGTCCAAGTGTCCTCCTGACCATGGCCAGCTTGCATGGGAGATGTTTTATGATGACACCCAGAAGAGCATGGGACCAAGACTGAAAGGAACATGATCTACCAGGGTAAAGATAAGAGGACATTGGGATTTTGCTCTTCTCATGTTAGAGCCACAGACTATTCCTGACCCTAAAAGTGCCATTTAGCTAAAACAATACATCTCTTATTTGTCTGATTAAAGTTATTATTACATTTTTTTGGCTAGTCAAAATTAGGAGGAATGATTTCATGTGGTTGATGTAAGGCCAGAAGCTAAGTCTTAGTCTATATACATAATGCAGCATCACCATTTCTATTTTAGTTTTTATGTATATGGGATTTTGCCTGCACTTACGTCCGCGTACTGCTTGTGTGCCCAAGGCCCATGGAAGCCCTAAGAGGGCTTTGGATCTCCTAGCACTGGAATTATGGACAGCTGTAAGTCACCATGCAGGAGCTGAGGACTGAGCCAGGTCCTCTGGAAGAGCAGCTGTTACTTTTGACGGCTGAGCCATCTCTCCAGTCCCAGCTTTACTATTTTTTTAGAGGTAAATTGTCAAAGGTATTATTCCGGCAGGTCAGGTGGATCCACCTTTCTCTGTGCTGGGAAATGGATAATGTGTTTATTCACCTCTGTGCTTCCCAGAGCACCTGATACCAGCTCCTGCAGGAGAGAGGTATTTGTTGTTCAGGCCAAGAGGGGAATTGCAGTGGAGCAAGGTACGGGAGTGGGGACTTGCCAGCCTGGTCTCCATGTGGTCAAGGTCCGTAGCCTACTGACTGTGGTTGGCAGCAGGGATGCTTCAGCCTCTGCACAGAGGACTGGGCAGGGCTTGGGCTTCCCTGTCAGAATGTAGCAAAGGACTGAGAGGGAGCTTCTAGAAGTTCCCTTCTGGTTACAGAGTAGCAAGAAATAACTTTATAAGCTGAGAATGAAAATGGGCAGGAGAAGAGAAGATATCTTAGGAGGTTGAGGAAACAGGAGATCATAAGAAATAGTTACTTAGAAGACTAAGAAAAGAGCAAATTAGAGAAGAGGGGAATGATGTCCGGGAACCACTGAGGATGCACTTGGGATTTCAGTAATTGTGAAGTTACAGTGGGACCAATCATTAGAACCCCGTTGTTCCCCGTCCCCTGAGGGTATGAGGTGAGCACACAGAGTACTCACTTAATTAGGGGTTGGTTGTGCCCGTGTGATGAAGGGAGAAAGGTGCGTGTTGGCTGAGGGGTTCAGATGATGGGTCCCAGTCTTGGGTAAGGACGGAAGCATGACCATGGAAGTGTGTGTCTGCAGTGAAGTTCAGGGACCATCATCAGAGGGGAAGGGCAGGCACTGGAAAGTTCTGCTCATGTGACTGTCGAAATTACAGGTGACCCGAGGAAGGAGGTGTGTTGTGAAGTGTAACAGTAGGCAGTAGAAAAGTCCCCAGGGTCAGTAAGCAGATAAATAACACAGGTGTTAAGTTATGTGACGGGGGAAATTGAAAAACAGCTGAGATAGAAAGTCTGAATGCCCATGGGAAACCATGCCAGGCAGGATGATTAGGGAAACCATTTATGAGGGACTGAGCCAAGGTTCATCCTGGAAGGGAAAACATGCCAGGCAGAGGGATGACATCATGTTTAAAGTCCCCAAGGCAAGGAAGAGCTCGCTCCAGGATCTGCAGGATGATTCTTGTAGCTAGAAAAAAACAAAACAAAACAAAACAAAAAACATGTGGAGAACTATCAGGAGATGTTGTTGTATAGAGTAAAGTCAGAATATCACTTTTTACTGTGGGTCCCAAGGACCACATGGACTCTTTAGACTTGAAAGAAAACCTAGGGAAACCAGGCCTCCCATGCTGATGTGGTGGTAGAGTGTGATAACTTTATCTCAGAGGGGAAGCCATGCCTGGACTCCAATCATCACACCCCTGTAGCAGGAATCTTCAAAGTTCTTATTAATAAAATCAAACCCGAGGCAAGTTATTGGGGTCCATACTGGTAGATCAGAGAGACAGAACAAACCACAGCTATCTCACCTTGCCAATTCCTCAGCTGGTCCTGTTTCCTCAGACTGGAAGCTTCTGTGTCCTCATCCCAATGAATCTCAGCTGAACTGTGTTGCTCAAAAGCCTGAAAGCTTAACCAGCCACATGCTTAACCAGCCAAATGCTTCTAGTTTCTGGTCCTCATGCCTTATATACCTTTCTGCTTTCTACCACCACTCCCTGGGATTAAAGGCTGGCTTTCTGGGATTAAAGGCGTGTGTCACCATGCTTGGCTATTTCCAATGTGGCCTTGAACTCACAGAGATCCAGAGGGATTTCTATCTCTGGAATGCTAGGATTAAAGGTGTGAGTGCCACCATTTTCTAGCCTTTGTATCTAGTGGCTGTCTGTTCTCTGACCCCAGATAAATTTATTAGAGTACACAATATTTTGGGGAACATAATACCACCACACACCCCCACAGCCATCCTTAGTGATGGGCAAATCCCGAATTCAGGGAGATTTTATCTTCCACCCACAGCAGCTATCTAAGGGACATGTTCTTATTAATCTCCAGGATCCACTTGACCTCTACATAGGGCTGTGTTAACCGTGACCACCATCAAGACCCACCCCTGTCTCCTTCCCTGTCTTCTCTTATTCATTATTATATCTTAAAATTTGGATGAAAAACTTTAAGAATTTTAGTCAAATCAGTGCCCCTGTTTTAAAATTCAACCCATATATTATTATGGCCAATGCTGTAGCTTTTACATGAGAAAACTGTGCTATCTCTAAACCCAGTACTACTAGTCAGTGATCCGTTTGATTTCTTTGCTTGCTTGCTTGCCTTTGACTTTAAAGCAATGCCTGGCTGCCCCAGGTGATTCTTGGGCCAGCACGGAAGTGCTATGTTTCTCAGATGTCAACTCAACCAAGAACTAGTGGGCCCTGTGTCCTTTTTGTTTGCAAAGGTGTTTTTATTGCACACGTGTCAGGTATGCAGTTTCAAAAGAATAAAGAATAAAGATCCACCCTTGAACATGAGAACACAAAAGTAAAGTTACTCTACATAGGAATGGTCATAAAGCCCATCTCTGCATAGGAATGGTCATGAAGCCCATCTCTACATAGGAATGGTCATGAAGCCCATCTCTACATAGGAATGGTCATGAAGCCCATCTCTACATAGGAATGGTCACGAAGCCCATCTCTGCATAGGAATGATCATAAAGCCCATCTCTACAAAGGAATGATCATAAAGCCCATCTCTACAAAGAAATGATCATAAAGCCCATGTCTGCATAGGAATGGTCATGAAGCCATCTCCTCGGGTGTTGCTATTAAACTGACCCTTCACAACTTACTTAGATGAAACTGCATAGTTAATACAGGACTCACACCACTGAAGAGTTAGGTCAGGGCCTCACAAAACAGTTTTATTGGTGGTTTTTATGTGAAGGGAGGAGACAACTGCTTGCTGTCGATAGCAATCGTGTCTCAGGGGACATGACAGAACACGGACACTTTTTATTTTATTTTGAATGATGTGTCTATGTGTGGTTATGTGCCTATGAGTGCAGGTGCCCACAGAGGCCAGAGGCATCAGATAACCCCTGGAACTGGTCCTGAGCCACCAGCATGGGTGCCGGGAAAGGTCCTGTGAGAGCAGCAAGTGCCCCCTCTCACATTCTTCTCTCATACAATACCTCTGGACAGTACGCTCCTCCTTCCACTTCTCCCAGTTCCTCCCCTATCTCCCCTCTCCCCCAAATCCACTAGTTCTCTGTTTCCCTTCAGAAAAGAGTGGGCCTCCCAGGGATATCAACTGAACACAGCCTAACAAGATTCAATAAGATTAGCCACAAACCCTCATACCAAGGCTAGACAAGGCAACCCAGTAAGAGGAAAAGGGTCCTAAGAGCAGGCAAAAGAGTCAGACACAACCCCACTCCCACTGTTAGGAGTCCCCCCGACCCACAAGCCAAACAACCACAGCATGTATGCAGAGTGCAGTCATGCAGGCTCTGCGATCTCTGCTTCAGTCTCTGTGACCCCCAGTGAGCCCTGCTTAGTTGATTCTGTGGGCTGTGTTCTCCTGGTGTTCTCAATCCCTCTGGTTCCTACAATTCTTTTTCCCCCTCTTCCACTGGGTTCCCCTAGCTCTGCCTAATGTTTGGCTGGAGGTCTCTGTGTCTGCTCCCATCAGCTGCTGGAAGAAGCTTCTCTTAGGACAAGTGGTCTAGGTGCAAATCTATGAGGGTAGAGTATAGCAGAACATCCTTAGGAATCATTTCATTGACATTTTTTTTGCCAGTCATGTTTGGTTCTAACTTAGAACTCTGGGCCATCCAGCTTCTGGTTCCTGGCCATCCAGGCAGTGTTGGGCATGGGATCCTCTCGTGGTGTGGGCATCATGTTAGGCCAGTCACTGGTTAGCCACTTCCACAAGCTCTGAGCTACCATTGCCCCAGCACATCCCAGCAGGCAGGACAGGTTATAGATTGAAGGTCGTGTGGCTGGGTTGGTGGCCTAGTCTTGCCTCTGGAAGCCTTCAGCAAGCACTCTTAATGGGTGAGCTACCCCTCTGGCCCTAACAGTGGCATTTTACATTCTAGATAGCAATCAAGTATTGTATTGGTATTCTAAATGTACCTAGACTAGGATCAGCTGAAGGACCCAGCTGGACTTTGGGGATGGACGGCCACTGTGCATGGCAGGATGGACCTACTGAAGAAGCCACCTGTGTGTCTGGAGGTGGAGGCTGGGTGACCTGCAGGAGTCTGTCATTAGAAAGCACACTGAGTTTGAGAAGGTGAAATCCCCACCATCTTGCCATGTCTCTTGAGGTCTCTTTGAGTGCCGAGCTTGAGTTCAAGCTGGATGGCAAAGGAAAAGGTTACACGAAAGACCCAGATCTGTTTTCTCAGAGCTAGCAATGATGACTGAGTCTGGAGCTGAGACATAAATTGACAATCTGTATAATTGCAGCTTGAGTCTTCAGTACCTCAAGATAAAATCTTGGGTTGTTCTTTAACCCTCTCTTTCACAATTCATTCCCAGTAGAACATCTGAGCGGTTCTCCTTGCAGGAAAAGTGCAGAATATGATGACCTTTCTCCATGGCTATGGTCCCTGCCACCCTCACCTCTTGCATGGGTTATTGCCTGCTTCCTGGCTCATGAGTGCGAGGCTTGGTCTTAAGAGTGTCATTGTCGACACAGTGGAATCTTTAGGAGAAAAAGGGCCTAATGAGAGGTTGTTAGGTTACTAAGGCCCTGCTCATGGACAGGATTAAGGTTCTTCTGGTAGGTCTGAGTTGGTTCTGTAGAGGTGAACAAGCCTGGCAACTCCATGGCCTCTCTGGGTTTCTTCCTGGCCACAGGATCCCTCCTTCTTTACGTGTTTCCACTCTTCTGATGCCATCTGCCAGAAGGACCTAGGACCTCCAGAACCACGAGCTGAACAAACCTCTTTTCTTTATAAAGTTACCTCGCCTCAGGCAGTCTGCTATACTCATAGAAACAGGTTGATGGGGCTGGGGAAATGGCTCATGGCTAAGAGCATTGACTGCTCTTCCAGAGGACCCAGGTTCAATTCCCAGGGCCTACACAGCTGCTCACAACCATCTGTATCTCCAGTTCCAGGGGATCTGACACCATCTCCAGGCCTCTGTGAGCATATGCACCTAAATGCACATTTCTGGTACACAAACATACATGTAGCCAAAGTATCCATACACATAAAATAAAAATAAATAAATCTTTAAAAAAATCCACTCAATGTGGAACATGGCAATAGCTCCTACATTTAAGGTAAGCCTTCCTACCTCAACAGACTCCCTCACAGATGTGCTCAGAGGTTTAGCTGTCAACACTAACATCACAGTCACCTGTGAGGGGTGATCTCAAGCAGCATTTGTTCTCAGGTTAGAACTGGGTGTGTTCTTTGTGGGTTCCTACAACTGCACAAAAGGGAAAGAACACCCCAAGGGGAGTGTTGTGGGAACAGAAAGCAACATGTTGCAGAGCCTAGCTGAGTAAGGATCAAGCTATCTGGATTTTCATAAACCAAAGGGAATGCCTGGAACAGGCCACATATCCACCCCAGTCACCCTTTATTGAATGCTGATCTCTCTGCAGAGGGCATCTGTCTCAAGTCCCATCCCTTCATGTGAACCATCTTTCAGGCTGCCTGGATTCTTGTCCTCTCTGTGATCGGGATCTGATCATGTGCTACTGAGGCCGAGGATCTGTCCCCACCCCCACCAAAACACACACCTGGTTTCTGCTTTTGATCTCAGAATTAATTTTGCTCTTGAGATTTTTTTTTTCAAACTCTAGCCTTTCTGGTTGCTTCAAACAAATACCTAGCCAGTACTTAGAAGCCACTATTTATTTGACTAGCTGTCTTTTCATTAGTGAGTGCTGGCTTTGCCTCTGGGCCCCGTGCCCTGCCCAGGCAGGAGTGGGTGCTTTTCATTACTCAGTCCCCATCAAAGCACCTGGCCAAAGATGAAAGCTGTCTCTCTCTGTTGTCTTTGACCAAACCCAAGCAGCGTGTGTGTGTGTGTGTGTGTGTGTGTGTGTGTGTGTGTGTGTGTGTGGTGGTGGTGGTGAAAGAGAGAGACAGACAGACAGAGTGTATGTGTGTGTGAGAAAGACAGAGTGAGAGATGTGTATGTGTGAGAGAAAGAGGTGTGTGTGTGTGTGTGTGTGTGAGAGAGAGAGAGAGAGAGAGAGAGACAGAGACAGAGACAGAGACAGAGACAGAGAGAGACAGAGAGAGACAGAGAGAGACAGAGATGGGGGACATGTGGTGGTGGTGGTGTATGTTTCTCCCTAAAGTTAAACATTTTCTGTCTTTATGTGTTTTGCCCAAATGTATGTATGCACTGTGTACCATGTGTGTGCCTGATGCTGGAGGAGGCTAGACAATTCCCTGGAACTGGAATTACAGACAGTTGTGAGTCATCATGTGCTGGGAATCAAATCTAGGTCCTCTGGAAGAGGTGTGGTGACCTGCACAAGATTGAGCTGTCAACATTCCAGCGTGTATAGCGTAGGGTACATGAGGCTCCACCCCTAGCTGAGGAGCTTTTTGGCAATTCACAGGTACTGGGGAAGGGGAATCATTTTTCTCCAGGGATGTAGCTAGCCATTGTTAAGTTGCTTGTATTCCAGTAACCAGCCCCACAACCGTGCATGCTTACACAAGCAGCTCTAGCTAAACCCAATGGGGCATATAAGAAAAAACATGAAAGTAGGAAGAGATGTGTTGGGAAGAAAGGTTCTAAAGGAAGTAGGAAGGGGATAAGAAAGGGAAATGGAAAGTGAATTTGGTCAACATACATGGCACACATATATGAAAGTGTCGAATATGAAGTATGGCATTACTCATGAGGAATGAGGAATTACCAGAGACCATGTCCACCCACATAGTCAAGCTGACATCTACAACGTAATGCCCTGGGGTGTGAGATCCCTCACCTGATGCCCTGGGGTGTGAGATCCCTCACCTGATGCCCTGGGGTGTGAGATCCCTCACCTGATGCCCTGGGGTGTGAGATCCCTCACCTGATGCTCTGAGGTATGAGATCCCTCACCTGATGCTCTGGGGTGGTGAGATCCTTCACAAGAGGGCATGGAGAAGGGGTCACCACACATTTAAAAGCCAGGATTGCTGTGGGCTGTTCTAGTATAAGACAGGAGTGGGCTGTGGAAACAGGATTCAGGACTTCAAGGAAGATCGTCCATCTTTCTCAGACCTCTCCTCGCTACCCCCCCACCACCAATCAGAGCTGTCAGGGCTGATATAGTTCTGATTCTGTCATCAAATCCCCCTGGCTGCAGGTTCCATTTCCCAGGGACTAGAGCAGAGTGGATTCCTTTGAAAATTTGGCAATTTTTACCTTTTGCTCCATGATAAACAAGTGTTTGTTTTTACACAAAAATCTTGCTTTTAATGCATCATTGTAGAACAGACTGATGCTCTAGAATTCACTATGAACCATAAGATAAGTTATTTTCTGTCAGGTATATTGTCTGTCTGTCTGAAGAGAGCCCTTGTCTTTCTGCAGAGAATAGAGAATAGGCTAGGAGGAAAGTCTTAATCAGCTTATTCTGTGTTCTCAGTGTCGTACTGATACCTCAGTCCCAGTGGGATGGTAGTAACAGAGCTGACCAGGCCACAAGGGTAGAGTTATGACCCATGTGAAATAGTACCAGGGTGGCTTCTTTGCCTTTTGCAAGATGAGGTGACCACCGAAGGTACCCTCTGCGGGGAATGGTCCTCTTCATTCACCACATCTGCTGGAGCCTGATTTGGGCCTCAGAACTATGAGTAGAGACCACTTGGTGGTGTAGGAAACATCCAGTCAGGAGCACTGGCTTTTAAACCCTGACGGACAGAGGCTGGCTGCTTTAATGGATGATTGGTGCGGTGGCTGAGCTGAGACACCACGTGTTTGTTGTTCATGGTTCTGGGGCTGGGCAGTGTCAAGATAAAGGTGAGTGGGTGAGTGGAGCGCCTCTCCCCGGGGCACTGGGCACTGTTCAGATCTGTGAAAATCACCATTAGTGTTAATGACGAGTTCTCTAGTTGTACAGTGTCAGCACTCCTTTTGATGTCCGTTTTCCCGTACGTAAGCAGACGTGCTCGGGATGAAGCAATGCGGTTTCCTAATTGGCAGCTGTTGAGCTGGTCCTTGGTGTCCTGGATGCCTTGAGCAAAGAGCTGCCTGCCTCACAGCTGGCTGGACATCCCTTGCATATGTCCTGACCTTCCTGAACATTCTACATAGTCCTGAAGACAGCCCTACACAAACAGAAGGAAGCTGAGTTCCCTGGCTTGTGATGGAGTAGCTCCATCCGGCCAAGGCTGGTTGAATACACAATTCTTTTTGGTTCCTCCCCTACCCCCCCCCCCCACACACACACACTCCATTTAATGCCTTGTAATCATTTCTGTCTTGGCCAGAGAAGTTTCACCATCTCCTCTGGGATTTCTACAACTAGTGATAGGAGATAAGAGCTACCGGTCCAAAAATCAACTCCCTAATGACTGCAATTGGCATTCAAGAGGCAGGACTTTGATTGGTTCAGAGAACAGCTTCTCAATGATTGTGACTGCTTCTAAGAGCCAAGGCTGTGACTGGTCCAAACAGCTCATCCTGCTCTGCATGCAGGCTGCTTGGGCTCACTCCTGAGTATTCTGATGACACTCCTTTACTGCCCACCCCCACCCCCCATCCCGCCCCGGCCCGTTGCAGCATTTGGCCTAATAAAAGACCTCTCTGCAGAGATCTTTTCTTCCTGCTTCCAGGAGCGCAGCCTGAGCTGGGAGCACGAGGAAAGAGTCTGCTGAGACTGCAAAGCAGTGGCCGTGGCGGGCATCAGCTGCCAGGCAGCCGAAGGAGTAACAGGACAGAGAGAAGAGGGATCGAGAAGAAGGGAAGCTGAGCTAGAGAGGAAGGGAAGCTGAGCTAGAGAGAGACGGCAAGAGTGGGGGAGGGGGGACTGACCCTGAAGAAGGGGACAAGGACTGTAAAGAGCCAGAAAAGAGACACAGCAGGTCCTGGTCACTAGAAGAAATCCAGAAAGCTGCCAAGACTTTACACCCAAGATTGAGCTCTGAAACATGTCTGCTGCCTGGTACTGGTACTCAAGGCCAGTGCAGGCTGTAACACTAGAGGGCGCCACGGTCCGCTGCCTCTGCGGGTCTACCGTTGCCACAAAAGGCTGTGTGTATGTTTGTGTGTGGAGGGGGTGGGGAGTAGGGTGGGGGGTGAGACTAAAAGCTGCCAGACCAACGCTTGAAGTTCTCCTTGCCTACCCATGATGTCTGCCTGTCAGGGCAGGGCCAAAGGACCCCAGACAGCTAATTGGTGACAAAGGTGTCTGTGGATCTGGTACCAAATGGGCTCCACCCCAGCGTCCTCAACACGGTGCAGAGACAGAGCGAATTCTTGCGTCTCTTGTTGTATGGGTACCAGGCGTATCTCCAGGCTCCATCCTCGTGATCTAAACACCCCCCGCCCCCAAGACCCTACCTCCTGATGCCATTATGTGAGGTCAGTTTTGGCTTTGCTGGTAGGGTATAATAAATATTCACTCTCCAACAAGGGCGGGGGAGCCATCTTCCTGACCTGTTAGATTCAAGTTTTCTTCATGAAACCCTTGACTGTGAAGCCCCAGCCTCCATTAATATCCTGAGGCGACCCTGTGACCTGCTGTTAGCGCTCACTCCAGCCCTAGGTCCTGTGCAGCCAGAGGCTCTGGGCAGGCCTCTTCCCCTCCAGTGTTGGGACAGCATGGTGTGTCTCCAGTGCTCTTCCAGAGAGCGATCTCATCCTGCTGCTTTGATGGAACTTGTGAGCTCTTCAGCCACAGGAAATGTCACCCTTCCTCTTTGCTCTCCCCAGATTCCTGTGTGTCCGTCGGCCTAGGATCTGTCTAGGTTTGGAGTGCACAGTGTCTCTTTAAGATCCCCCTCTCCTCAGGAATCCTCGACACAGCCTCCTCCTTGCCTTGCTCCTTCCGATTTCCTCTCTCCTTGCTTCCGTCCCCTTCCGCTGATCTGTGCTTGTCCATGCCCGTTCCCTGATTGTCACTGCAACATCTATAGTGAGGTAACATGACCAGGACAGGCTTGCTAGCACGCACAGCCTGCTGGGAATTTCCTTGTACAAGACAAAAGCAGGCATGACCTCTGCCACCCGCAGCTGCAATGGCTTTGTGACTCATCACACCTTAATGCACTTCTTTCTACCATAGTCACTCCGAGTATTTGCTGTATCTTAGCTGCTAGAGTGGCAGAAATTAATGATTTGGATGCCTGTCCTCCCCAGAGGTCAGAGACACAGTTATGAAAAGTCACCAATCACAGGGCAAACTCATAACAACACATCGCTGCTGTAAGTGCTATGGAAAGCAGTGTTCTCGGAGCTCAGCGGATGTGACATGTTGTGTGGGCTCAGCAGAAACATTCTTTTTAATACGACAGTCTACACAGGTGCTCTGAAACTCGCAGGCTAATAATGGAACACAATAACACAACAAACAAGATAGAGAGTCGTGAAGAATGCATTTGAAGATCGCAAGCTATTATCCCAGAGTTCTTTTCTCTTCCAGCTGTGGGGCACCTCTGCAGAGTAGCTGCTATGCCTTTGAGACACTGCCCTCTTGTCTCTTCCTTGAAGTGGGTTCCATAGGATCAAAATTTGAAGAATGCAGCTGGGTGGAGGCGCAGTAACATGGAAATGGTTCTAGAAAGACTCTAAGTCAACATATCACAATATCCTTGCGGTGTCTGTTTATTTACTTTAATATTTACAGCAGCCAAGTGGCAGAATCAGCTCAGGTACCTGTCTACAGATAACCAGACTCGTGGAATGGAGTTTTATTCAGTACTAAAGAACAGTGAAATTATGTCATTTGCTGGAAAATGAATGCAACTGGAGATTGATATTTTAAGTGAAAAAAACCAGACTCAGAAAGACAAATATATTAAATATATTTTCTCTCAATTTTGGGCCCTAGGATTTTTATAGATACATAAGATCATATAAATATATATTTTAAATCACATATGTAATAAAAGAAGGAAGACTGGATCGGGGAGAGGCTAGTGGGAGAATAAGGAAAGGGAGGACTAAAGAGAAAAGGTAGGAAGGCTGCATATGGTCAATGCACTTGATGTGCTTAAAAATAACGTCTCTATTAAACTCAATACTACGTAGAGTGAATATACGCCAGTGAAAGAAAAACACCGAGGAGAAACAACGCCAAGAAATGAAGCAGAATTATGCCCGAAGTGGCCTAGCACCGGGCATGTGACCATTGCTGCAAAGGGGGTCTTCCGTGGGTCAGCTTTTTTGTCTGTCTCCCCCACTTCCACCATCAGGATGATGCTGTGTCCTTGTTTTCCTAGGACCACGAGCCCTCCTCGGTCACAAGAGCCCCCTCCTGCTCGCCTTCCTCACTGTAGACTCTTGTCTGCAGGCGGAGTCCAGATGTCATCCTCATCGGGGTCTGAGGGAGTTTGTCTCCCGGAAGACCCTGAAGTACATGTCGGTGTTCGGACACTAGTGGGTGCGCTAACCACCTCACTAGGAAGACATCCCACGGCTGTGGGAGTCAGTTTTGGCAAGGCAGGAGCAGTGGGCACGGCCAAACCTGGACTCAAGCATGCTGAAGTTCTACATCTTGGGTATTTGCTTTTCTGGTTTACCACATTTATAACCCTCCTGAACAAACAGCAGAGACAAGATCCGAAATGCCCAAATGTCATTATTCCTCAAAGATTGACAGGAACAAACTGGCTGAAAGCACCGCCTTCGACTGCCCACAGAGCCCCCTGGAGACTCTCCAGGCTTTTAGTGGTTTCGGAGCCTCTCCCAATCCCCAGTGACCTTCACAGGAGCTGCCTGCCCTTTCATGTTGAAAACAGCCTTGTCTGGAGGGAGACATCAGTTACTGCTGAGGGAACACAGCTGGGTTTGTATGTTCTCTGCTGAGGCTGCAAAGCGTTTCTGGGCGTTTCTGGGGTTTGCTTCTCAGGGGAGGCAGTGGTGTCTTGGAAACGCCCTCACTTCTGCACAGGAGTTATCTACTCCCTCTTGTTACTGAGTTCATTTTCTGCCCCGATGAGGGGGCCAGCCTGCCCTTCCGTCCCACGTGACTTTCATTCTGATGCTAAACACTAAGGAATGTTGACCATGCAGGCTCCTTTCTAGGCCTCTGTGAAAATATAAGACAACTTACTAATTTGAATAGTGAATAAGAAGAATAAATGTTTTAGTATAAGGTTGGCCCAAATATTTCACGGGGAATACTTACATAAAAAGGTTATTTGGTTTACCTAAATTTCAGTTTTACTGAGGCAATCTGTATCATATTTGGGGACTCTACCCTCTTACAAGGAATCCTAGGGGTTCACCAACTAGAATGCTAAATTTGGGGATGTGTCAATGACCCTCTATCACCAGCAGGGGGCAGTATGAGTCTTTGATGATGGGCAAGTAGGTGTGGGATTGCCATCTCCCCCTCCAAATAGATCATAGGTTCTCAGCCTGTGGGTGGTGACTCCTTTGGGTTGAACGACCCTTTCGACCTTTTCACAGGGGTTGCCTAAGATCATTCTGCATATCAGATGTTTACATTATGATTCATAGCAGTAGCAAAATTGCAGTTAGGAAGTAGCAACGAAAATAATTTTATGGCTGGGGGTCACCACAACATGAGGAACTGTATTAAAGGGTCACAGTATGAGGAAGGTTGAGAACCACTGCTCTAGATGAAAGGTGTGCACTAAAAGTTAGTTGCCTCTTATCTGAGGCATTTCAATTACTTTGAGAAACACCTTTCCCCTCAAATATGAAATGTACCAGCAATATTGCCCACTAATCTTACTGCAGACAAAATGGAAGTCAAGGCACTTCCCAGCTCAGGCTACTCAGATATCATTTAACGCTCAGTAACCCAAGCCTATTACTGATGTGTACTCTGCCTGTCCAGAGCTGAACTGAAGACTGGGTTTAGGACGTTTGTCTGACAGTGCAGACCCATAGGCTAAAACGTCAGTGATGAGACTCCGGGTTTGTCATGTCTCCACACACAGTAGCTGGGAAGTGGAGCCAGTCCTAGATGTCCATCTGCAGATGGCTGGCTGGAAAAGGTGTGGTGCATATCTCAGCGGAGTTCTGTGCAGCTCTAAGGAAAAATTAAACCATGGCATTTGCAGAAAAATGCACAGAACTGGAAATTCATTACTGTGTGAAGAGAACTAGTTAGACTTAACAAAGGCCGTGTTTCCCTTACACACAGAGCCTAGATTTAAAATTACACATATGCATGTGTATATATGTATATATATGTATGAATATAGCCCCTGAGTTCATCCCACTGATGGAGGTTTTGCCCTACATCCCACTCCCATCCTCTTGGCCTTATTTAGCCTTGGGGCATCCCTTGCCTCTGAGGCTCTTTTCTTGCCTCTTGAATTAAACCTCTCATGCTTAGACTGATGATGAGATTGCCCCGTTCTTGCACCCTTTTTCTTCATGGCACACAACTGGAAGCCCCTCCAGGTGACATTGCAGGAGACATCATTTGGCTTAAGCCCAGGCTGGCTGCTGGGAAGACAGAAGCTTACTCATTCCCTGTGTGTCCTTGGTGTCTTTTCCCGTGTCCTTGACCCTCAGGCTACTCAGTGAATATGTGCAATGGAAGCAGTGGATTTGAAAAGATCATGGAGTGGGTGACTAGAAGCTGCTCTGGACATTGCCTTCCTGAAAGCACAGCTCACGGGACTTCACACAGCCCAACTAGATTTATTAGAACTGCAGTACAGAGGTGTTGTGGAACATTACTTTAACAGTGTAGAGAGTTGTATTTGTTTATGCTGCATTTGTTTACCGACGTAAAGATGTGTTGCTTTGCCTGCCTAAGGCACTTGATTGGCCTAATAGAAGGCTGAAGAGCCAATAGCTAGGCAGTAGAGGGATAGGCATGGCTGGTGGGCAGAGAGAATAAATAGGAGGAGGGATCTAGGCTGGGGGAGAAGGTAGAAGAGAATAAGGTAGAAGGAGAGAGATGCCCAGGGTCAGCCAGGCAGTTACCATCCAGGCAGACATGGAGTAAGCATGGAAATAGGACATACAGAATGAAAGAAAGGTAAAAAACCCTGAGGCAAAACATAGATGAAGAGAAACAGGTTAAGTTATAAGAGCTAGTGGGACAAGCCTAAGATAAGGCTGAGCATTCATAACTAATATTAAGTTTCCTTGTCTTTATTTGGGAGCTGGTTAGTGGCCCAAAAGAAAGCCTGCTCCACAGGGTCCCCCAGTGCAGGATGGGTAGCTTTCCTGTGGCCCCCACCACAGTCACGAAGCAGCTGGATTGACCACTTTTCCCAGGAAGAGCAGACTCTGGGTGGTCACCTCCCAGAGAAGGAGCAGGAAGGGCCTGTTGAAATGGGCATGTGGGGCCGATGTCATGTTCAGGGACAGGGGCTGGGAAAGGAGGCCAGAGGCAGCTGCGGCCTCAGTGCCCTTCTCATTCATGTCCACTACAGCCTTGTGTGACACCTAGGAGAGAAGACAGAGTCAGCACTCACGGCTCTGAGGGCAGAGGCCACCTTCCCCTCCGCAACCCTTGGGCAATGGCATAGGGCCTGTTCGGGCCCCTCAGGTCTAGCCTGCCTAAGAAACAACCTCGATTTCTAGGTGTCACTCCCCTGCCTCTGTACTGACTCCTCTCCCCAGGCCGAGGGAGGAGCTAGGTAGACTCAAGCCCAGCAGGCATGCAGCGCACAGGCTTCTTTGAGCTTGACCTACCCTCTCTAAACATCTTCTTCTCTTCTTAAAAATGGCGTGTGGCCAACAGCAGGCTCTAAATGAGTAGGTTGGAACAGAGCCCCACACTGCCCCCTAAGCACAGAACTTTGAAAGTCTCATTTTTACATAACTTCCTTGCAAGAAAGGACTCAGGCTTCCAAAGAAGTTGGGGATGTGGCCTTATCTCCGAAAGGGCCTGAGAAAGATAATGGAGGCGTGCAAGACCACTGTGTGAAGTTCTCTGAAGTCTTTCATGTTCTTCTTGTTCACCACCCCACAGCACAGGGGTTCACATGTGCACCCTCACGCATACACACATTCCCACACACTTCCAGGCATACCTTATTCGTGCATGCACAGAAACAAGATCACACCCCTGCTGCCTTGGCTGTGCATTGAGTTCTCAGCCAGTCCCTCCTAAATACGAGACAGAGTCCATTCCTTGCAAGGTCCTAACAGAGACTCTGATGGTAATGAACACCTCTAACCTAAACAGAAGAGCCAAGTTAAGCTCTGGGAAGGGCTTTGGACACCTTCCCTCCTGGGTAACGCTACCTTTTCTGAGGGCTACAAATTCTTGCCCATTCCACGTGACTTGCAGTGTCTCCTATCAGGAGAGGACCCATCCCCTTCCTGTTGCGTGAACAGGAGACCTGCTTTAGTCAGTGGCCATGAGTAGCTGTTACGGGACTGTGGAGGATGGAGGATGGAGGATGGAGGATGGAGGAGGATGTGAGAAGAGCCACTGCGTATTTCTCTTATCTTCCTTTTCTTCTCAGAGAGTGGGATTTTCCCCTTAACTTTAACTTCCATCCCGGGAAGAAGTCACAGGAAGCAGCTCCACAGCCAGGGCTCCACAGCGAGCTGCTTCCAGATACACTACCCGCTAGAGATGGGCCGAGCAAAGCAGCTGCCCTCTTTAGCAGACCTACAAGTGTCCACCACAATTGGGCTTGTTGACTGTCGACATTCCCTCACAGAAGGAGGGAATGGAGATGAGTCCTCAGCCTCTCTCATCTGAGAGTCTCAGCCATTTGAATACAATTCCGCTCTATTTGCATGTGGCTCACCATGTCGGGAAGAGTCTGTGGCTGGGGAGGTTGATTGAAGGAGGGCTCTGTCTGATTTGAGGGAAAATTTTCCAGTGGGAACTGACTTGGGGTCACCCATTCTCCTGCCAGTAACCCCTCACCCATGCCCTGTACGTAAGCCTAATGAACTCAATGGCTCCCCAGGATGAACTTGGATGGAATTGTACTTTGGTTTGTTATGAGACCTGACGAAGAATGGGTAGACATTGTTTACATCTCCTCTGGAAGGGATCCTCACAATAAGCCTCTGCTGTGGTAATGCATTGGGATGTAGGGGATGCTTGTTACTGTGGTGATGCTGACCACTACACCTCATGTTCATTCTGTATTACTTTCTATAGCTACAACAAAGATGGAGAGCTCCTGGTGCCTGAAGGGGAAATATTTGGAATAAAAGAATGCTATGCCTAATCTGGCATAATTCTGGCTCTGTGGATGACTTCAAATGATTACCATTCCACTTAGAACCCTACATTCCTGCCCTGACTAGTGTAGATCTAGGGAAGGGGAGATGAAAATGGAGTTGTCCGTGAAGAGAATCTGTGAAGACTGTGTATTGAAAAGTCAGTCTAGGAAAAAGACTGAGGACCTTGGTTTTCCAATGCACTTCGTGTGGGAGAGAAACATCCCTCCTCCCCAAGTCCACACTCCCCACCTTACCCTGGAGACAGTTTTGTTGAGTTGCCCCATGATTCCTGATAGGTCAGCTTCCATGCCAAACATGTTGCCAAGGCCAATGAGGGGAAGGATCTCTTCCAGGTTGTAGGTTGCAGAAATTGAAAATCTTGGCAGGTGCAAATCCAACAGACTAGAGAGGGAAGCAGAGAAAAGGTGCCATTCTGCTGAGCCTGGGCCTCAACAAAGAGCTTGTGGAATTATCAGTCTTCCTGTGACGCGATTTACTGTGGAAGACTATCCCACTACCCCATCCACCCACATCTCCTTCTACATAGACCTCACAATGACTCGTGGCTGGATCTGAGAAGTTTCCTGGCACAAGAGTCTGCCTCCATCAGCTTCTCCATGTTTGTGGAGAGCTTTCTAGATGCCAGACATTAGCTAGGTTTCCCACAGCTCCACTGATTGAATGAACGCGATACCAGGTAGAGTAAATACCATCTGCACTTCTCACCTCCGCGTCTGATTCATCGGCAGGTGCTCCAGGCTCAGTTTCCCAACTGTATCTTAAATCAATTTACTGGCACTGCCCTAGTGCAAGCCACCATCACCGTCCTCCACATACCTGAGCTTTACTGGAAAATGGCAGAGAGATACCCACCCCTAGGGCTGCTGTAAGCATTTCAAGCAGTGATTCTCAACCTGTGGGTCCTGACCCCTTTGGCAAACCTCTATCTCCAAAAAATATTTACATTACAATTCATACAAGGAGCAAAATTACAGTTATGAAGTAGGGACAAAAATAATTTTATGGTTGGGGGTCGCCACATCATGAGGAACTGTACTAAAGGGTTGCAGCGTTAGGAAGGTTGAGAACCACTGGTCTAGAGAGAGGGGTCAGGAGTCCTGACCCCAAAGACCGAATCTCCCATCCTTACCATCTGATTGCCATGTTCCGTTGGGTGAGTGCAGAAATATCTTTTAACTTAGAGTAAATCTACCCTTTTTTGATGACGTTATTATGCTTTTTGCTTATTTATATGCTGATTGCCAGGGCTCTGTAAAATTGGCTGGTTAATAACCAGTCCTCTTGGGAACATCCCACTTATAAAGAACTCAGTTTATCATGGTCAGCCCACTGTGTGTGGTGCCGTCCCTGGGCTGGTGGTCCTGGGTTCTATAAGAAAGCAGGCTGAGCAAGCAGGAGAAGCAAGTTAGTAAGCAGCACTCCTCCATGGCCTCTGCATTAGCTTCTGCTTCCAGGTTCCTGCCCTGTTTGAGTTCCTGTCTTGACTTCCTTGACAATGATGAACAGTGATGTAGAAGTGTAAGCCAAATCAACCCTTTCCTCCCTAAGTTGTTTTTGGTCATAGTATTTCATCATAACAATAGTAACCCTGACTAAGACACCATTCCTGAGAGAAAATCTACTAGTCTAGAAGAGTCCGTGGTCCTTCTTCCTGCAGTGAGGGATAGAAGCAACTCATCTTGGAGGAGCTGAGACTATAGAGCTGGAACCATGGGTTGACGGGAGCTTTACAGATTCAGGTAACTACTTAACCCTGGCTTTTCCTCTTGACTACATCTTGTTTATTCACTCATCCATTGCCGCTTTAATCTCTGCCCAAATACAAGACATTCTTTCTCTCCTAGTGGTACTGCAGTGTGATGGACTATGGCTATGAAGAGAGACTGGTGCCCACCAGGTTGTGCTGGGGCTGCTCTGGCCATTAGGCTACGATGGAAATGACAGTGCTCATGGGCGTGTCCATGCCTTAAAGAATGGCGGCTTTCGAGTACTATCCTCTTGTACACTTCCTCTTGGAATCCTGAGCAGCCACATAGCCATGTCAGTTATACTGAGCTGCTTTCCGAAGCCAGCCTGGTGTGGACAGAAAGTAGCCTGCTTTTCCCTGATCTCTTCTCCAGTCTACCCAGCCTGAGCCCCAGAAACACAAATGAAGGAACCTCCTGGGCCTGTGTCTCTGCTGCCACCTGACCCCGGGGGTGAGAACGGCCTAGCTGAGCCCATTCAGAGAGGGGAACCAAGAGCGGCGATGCCTTGGTTCTTTAAACTGTTTAGTTTGGACTAGCTTGTTTTGCAGAAAGATAACTAGAACTCACAACCCGATTTCATTCCAGACCACCCCATAAAGGCAGATTCCTCCCTCCCCCAAGAAAGGGTTCGTCAGTGAATGTAGATGAGGGAAACTAGATAAAGCTAACATTGGAGTTAGAAAACTAGAAATCAATAGTAAGGAAGATGGCAGGGGCTAGGTTAGGGGCTGTGGGAGGGGGAAACCTCCCTTCCTTCCTTCCCTCACTTCCTCTTCCCTCCTTTCTACTCTTCTTTCCTTCATCTCTTCCTTTCCTTCCCCCTTTCTCTTTCTTTCTTCCTGTATTGAACCCCGAGCCTTATGCATAGTAGACAATAGTCTATGCCAGACCTGTGCACCCAGTCTATCCATCTCTGTTTTATTCTTGTTTTTAAATCTTGAGACAAGGTCTCACCAAATTGCTCTTGGACTCATTCTGTAACTCACACAGGCTTTGAACGTGTGATTCACCTGCCTCGGCTTCCCCAGTACCTGGGGTTATAGGCCCTACCACCAGATCTGGCTTTGCTGGTCTTGATTTCTCTTAAGTTCTTTTAAAATGTTTTAATTGAAAAAAAAAAAAACAGTGTTTTTAAACATATGCACTGCTCTATGGGCATCATGGGCATCTTTAATAATCGTTCTTATCTTATTTTTTTTTCAGACTTAGCCACTTCATGGCATTAAATTATTATGAAACAGAGGGAAGCAAGGGAAATGAGACTGGGACAGAAGGACCCCAAGGAGGGATAATAAAGACAGCCCAGAGAGCACTTACATTCTAGTACCAGCCTAAGTACTCAGGTACTGTCTCCATTCATCTCCACTTCCACGCAGTAGGTACCATGCCCTTGCTTTAACACTCAGGGAAATCTGACGCCCCAAAATGTGGGGAAACCACTGTGAAGTCGAGGGTGAGATGGTGAGGCAAATCCAGCAGATGGATCTTGGGGCTGGAGCTGATCAGACTTGCCTCAACTCTTGAGCAAGGACAGACAGCACCTTGGGGCACTCACCTGGGCAGGAACCGCTGGCCCCACCTTCTCAGCGTCTCAGGCTGGAGGGCAGCCTCTACCTGCTGCATCTTCCCCGGGTCAGGGAGGACTAGCAGCAGCAGGGCCGTGCCGCTGTACTTGATCTGAAGGACAGTGCATGATGCCTCCTGGTCGTACAGGAACCTGTGCATTTCCTTCTGCCGCATCATGGGGATGCGGAGCGTTGTCCTCTGGTCCAGGAAGAAACTCTCCTGCTTCCGGGTCTGGTAGCGATCAAAGGGATGCTTCCACTTGGCTGAGGGTACAAATGAACATGTGGGCAAGACAGCAATTCAGGGAGACCTCCAGAAGGCCATGCGGGGTGGTGACGTCCACTGGAGTGTGTCAGAAGTAGCAGGGCCCAAAGCCAGGAGGGACTTACGTCCCTAGGGTCAGAGCTCAGTGACCGATGCTTATGCTACACTGCGAGATTTACCCACAAAGCAGACACAGGGCGCCTTCCTTGTACAAAGCCTGATTTCTCTCTTTTAAGCAAGATTTGTTTTTATTTTATGTGTATGAGTATTTCCCTACCTGTACGTCAAGTCACCATGTATGTGCAGTGCCCAAGGAGGCCAGAAGAGGGCATTAGATCTCCCAAGACATGGAGTTACAATTGTAAACCGGTGCTAAAGAATTTAATCAAGGTCCTTCTGAAGAGCAGCCAATGGTCCTAACCATTGACCCATCTCTCCAGCCCCCAAAGAACTTCTTCTTAAGATGTAAATCATCAGAAATGAGTAAGAAAAGTGCATTATTAGTAATGTAGTGGGCATGAGTTGATTGATGCACCCTGATTTTTAGAGCCATGACGGGTGTGAGTTGGGATTGGCTGCCTGATTCTGGAGCACAGCTCAGGTTGTGTGGGAGTGTGAAGTCGGACATTTGACCAGGCGGCTCAGCACCTACGAAGAGCTTCAAGCTGGGGATGGTGGCCACACCTGCAATGTCAGCACTCGGGAAGCTGAGGCAAGAGGATCTCTTACTCATGGTGCCATCTCCTCGGCCCTCCATTCATTCATTCATTCACCCATCGATTATTTCTTTCATTTATTCATTTGATGCAAGGTCTCTATGTAATCGAGGTTGATGTCTAATTGGAATGTTCTGAGCTGGGCAGTGGTGGTGCACACCTTTAATCCCAGCACTCGGGAGGCAGAGCCAGGCGGATCTCTTTGAGTTCCAGGACAGCCTGGGCTACAAAGTGAGTTCCAGGAAAGACACAAAGCTACACAGAGAAACCCTGTCTCTGAGAAAACAAAACAAAAAAACAAAACAAAAACTAATAGGAATTTTCCTGCCTCAGCCTCCCAAAGGCTGGGATTGCAGGAACATGCCACCACGCTGAACTAGATGTCCCCTTTCTGGAAAGTCATGTCTTAACCCAGGCCAGGGTCTATGTTGAGAGTTCTATGATGCATACTTACACCATTCCTCTGAACTATACTTTCTCTTTCCTTACTTCTAAGCCACAGGGTGCATGAGCTACACAAGGGGAGGGGAACTGTCTTATCCATGAGTAGTAGGCTCCTGGCCAGCCACTGCAAACAGGATGGTTGCTTACAGAGAGGGCAATAGTTCTGTCAGAGAAGTCTCACCTTTGAAGAAGATGTAGTTCAAGAGAACCATGAGGGTGTCATGGCCAAACTCTGGGAGACAGCCCACCACCTGCCCGTAGGTCTGCTTCCGCACCAGGTCGTTGATCTGCTGCCCTGTGGCAGCTGCATCCGTGAAGTTGGCAGAAAAAGCCAGCGCTCCATACAGCTCCTTGGCGCTGTCCAGAAAGCGCTGCTGAGGCTTCAGCTGCCTGTCTAAGAACAGGGAATGCCCCACTTTCAGCTCCAGTTTGGGGCTGGGCAGGTCAAGGGTGTGCAGGAGGCTCTGGAAGCCCTGGTGGATGTCAGCTGCTGGCGTCTCTGTGAGGTTGAAGCCCAGGCTCTCCAGAATCTGAGCCTGGGTGTCAGCAGGTGCCCCAAGAGAGAGAAGAGCCACGATGCTAGAGAGGCTCACAGGGGAGAAGAGAATGTTTCCGGGGACTTCCTTTGCTAGCTGCTTGTAGAGACGCAAAGCAAATTTAGTGATGGTGGGTGTGACCTTGCGATAGGTGGGTGCTGGCTCCGGGAGCTGGTGACTGGCTGGTTGAGGCACCCCCAGACTCTTCTCTTCATGGGCAGAAAATGGTTGACAATGAACAGGGAGCAGGACCTTGGCTATCAGCAGCCACAGCCACACTGGTCCCATCATCTGAAAAGAAGATGGGGAGCATAGTTAGTTTTGGTAGATGACACTGTCATCCCCAGAGCTTATAATGAAGCTACCACCCATGCCTAATCCCTCACTGCCCTGCAGAGAAGAAGGGAAAAGGGGGCAACTGGGACCCCAGCTGGGAAATAGATCCTGCAATTCAGCCTTCTTCCTGCCTCCCTCCTTTCCTCCTTCCTTCCTTTCCTAGTTCCTTCATTCCTCCCCTCTCCATCCCTCCATCCTTCCTCCCCTTTCTCTTCTTCATTCCCTCCCTCCCTCTTCTTCCTTCCTTCTTCTCTTCTCATCTTTCCATCTTTATTCTTTATTTCTTCCCTTCCTTCCATCCTTCCCTCCTTTTTTTTCTTTTCTCCCTCCTCTCCTTCCATTTTATTTTTATTTTTTCTGGATTCTTTTGGACCCTGTTGTTGTTTTTTTAACCATATATAATGTCCAAGGCTCCATCGGCTCTAAAGGTGTTCTAGGCATATTATATTATGGAGAAAATATGTGAACACAATCCCAGGATTCACAGAGTTTAGGGCAGTGGTTCTCAACCTGCCTAATGCTGCAACTCTTTAATACAGTTCCTTATGTTGTGATGACCCCAAACCATAAAATTTGTTGCTAATTTTGTAACTGTAATTTTGCTACTATTATTATTTGTAATGTAAATATCTGATATGCGACCCCAAGGAGCCATGACCCACAGGTTGAGAATCACTGGTTTAGGGCATAGTTGAGCCCATCCAGTGTTGGGCTAGGCAGATGCTTATGTGACACTTGTTAGAAACTAAGAGGATGCTATGGAGCAAATGTTCCATATGAACATGAGTAATGCTGAGCCCTTTGGGTGTGGCTATGAGATAGTGCAGTCAGTTGCAAGGAAGAGGATGGTGTACAATG
This sequence comes from Peromyscus maniculatus bairdii, assembly GCF_049852395.1. NCBI lineage: Eukaryota > Metazoa > Chordata > Mammalia > Rodentia > Cricetidae > Peromyscus > Peromyscus maniculatus. The sequence continues at coordinate 75,253,462 of NC_134865.1, forward strand.
CCTCCTTTAGGCCCCAAGGAGAGAGGCCCTTTAGTCTTGAGACCTTACATTAGCTTGGATCAACCATCAACCCCACAGAGATGAGGGCAGCCTCTGAGGGAAGATGAAGTAACAGGAGTTAGGGCTTCTAAGAGGAGAGCTGAAAGAGAGATGTGCTATGCCTCCGTATCTCTACACCCCTGCTGCCTGGAAACCATCTACACTTGTGTGCAGCCACAGAAACACCTGTGTGCATGGATGCAGAGGTACCATCTACACTGTGTGCAGGGACATAAACATCCATGTGCATGGATGCAGGGGTACCATCTACACTGTGTGCAGGGACAGAAACATCCATGTGCATGGATGCAAGGGTACCATCTACACTGTGTGCAGGGACAGAAACATCCATGTGCATGGATGCAGGGGCTTTGGAAAGATCTGTCACAGATTGATTTGTGCCTGTCCCCAATTCATATGCCTATTTCCCAACCCTAAGACCTCATAGTGCTGCTTTACTTAGAAATGGAATCCTTGGCTGGGCAGTGGTGGCACATGCCTTTAGCCCCAGCACTCGGGTGGCAGAGGTAGATGGATCTCTGTGAGTTTGAGGCTAGCCTGGTTTTCAGAGTAGGTTCCAAGACAGCCAGGGCTACACAGAGAAACCCTGTCTAAAAGAAAGAAAGAAAGAAAGAAAGAAAGAAAGAAAGAAAGAAAGAAAGAAAGAAAGAAAGAGAAAGAGAGAGAGAGAGAGAAAAAGAAAGAAAGAAAGAAAGAAAGAAAGAAAGAAAGAAAGAAAGAAAGAAAGAAAGAAAGAAAGAAAGGAGAAAAATGGAGCCTTTACAGATATAATTAATAAGATACAGTCATTAAAGTGGGTCTTTAACCCCATGTGACTAGTGTTCTTGAAAGAAGAGGGCTTTGGATTCTGAGAAGCACCCATGGAGGATATGGGGAAGATGAAGGCAGAGATGAGACACTGCTGCAAACTACAAAGTGCTGAAGGTCACAGGGAGGGAGGGGCCTGGGATGGGTTCTCCAGCACAGCCTCAGAAGGGCCCAGCCATTGCCTTGACTGTGATGCTGGACGACTGGTTTCCAAAAGTGCAAGGCAAAAATGTCTGTTCAAACCCCTCCTCCTGTGTGCAGGGGCGGCCCCTGCAGGCAAGTGCCAAATGTCTTCTGCTCTAGTTTAAGTTGTAAGACACGCCAGAATAGCCTTTGGTCACCTCCACAGGGTTCCAAGAGAGGCAGGAGCTGGAAGAGCCTTGGCCTGAGTGCAGGGGGGAGCCAGCTGTGTAGACAAAGCTAGGCTCACTCAGCTTTGCATCCACTTCCTTCTTTTCCCTTGCAGGTGTCTCCCACCCCCACAGCCCTACAAGGACATAGCGCCCCACCCCCACCCCCAGTCTGGATTCCTCTAGACCCTGATATCCTCCCGTGTCCCTCCAAACAAGCCCTTCCACTTTATTAATCACACAGCCGGTAGCTGCAAGCTGATCCTTGACTCTAGGACAAATCCTGAAAGCGTCTGCATTGTGATCAACACCTTCTGTAGGATTTGCCCAAAGGATGTGACAGCCTTTGGCTCAGTGTCAACTGCTTGAGTGATGAGTGGGAAAGCCTAGAACTGCAGGTGGGATACTGCCCCTGGCGCTCAGAATCCCCGCCAAATCACAAGAGCCATCTGCTCTCCGAAGGTGAGTGCTATGTGGAAACACACGGTGGACATACCCTAAAGTCATTCTCCTGCCAGCATCAGCTCCATGGACAGATGAAGGGAAGGTCTATGTGCTTGGGATGTTCCTTAGATAGAAAGACTGGAAGATGTAAAATAATTGAAGAGTTGGTCTGTCCCTGATAAAGTAAGGGCAGAAACTGAGGGAGCCATTGGACTCAGCACCTTTCCCTACCCTGCTGCACCCCAAGGTGACTCTCAGAAGTGTGTGATTCCCAAGGAAGACTGAACCATAGCCAGGCCTACCATAGCCTGGCCTACCATAGCCTGGGCTTGAACTAGGGCTCTGCAGTTACTCACTGTGGGATACTGTCTCTGTAGTTCATGGCCTTTTTTTTTTTTTTTTTTTTTTTTTTTTGCAGAATTCAAATGGCAATGCCCCCCCTTTCATGATTTATGAAATCTGACATGCAAAATACCAGTGCAGGGGAAAGACACTGCAGGAGATTGTCTCCCACGGATACCAAGGCTGGGTGCAGCTGGAATCAAATGCACTTAACTGCATTCCCAGGCAGACTCTCAGAGAAAATTCAGAACACTGCTCCTGAATTATAAACCATTTCGAACTTTTGCTGAAGTGCTGGGTACACTGGGCACATTGCATCACTGGTCTGCAGACAGAGGTGTTTACATATGTGTGGGGAGGGTGTGCGTGGGGGCGGCATCCGAGGTCTCTTCAGTGCCTGGAAGAGGAGGCATCACTGTTGTTACATGTGTGTGGGGAGGGTGTGTGTGGGGGGGTGGCACCCCAGGTTTCTTCAGTGCCTGGAAGAGGAGGCATCACTGTTGTTACATGTGTGTGGGGAGGGTGTGTGTGGGAGGTGGCACCCCAGGTTTCTTCAGTGCCTGGAAGAGGAGGCATTACTGTTGTTACATGTGTGTGGGGAGGGTGTGTGTGGGGGTGGCACCCCAGGTTTCTTCAGTGCCTGGAAAAGGAGGCATTACTGTTGTTTCTCAGCTGAGACTCAAACACCTGGAAGCTACTGAAATGCCAACAGTCATGGTCCTGCTCAAATACTGTGGCAGTTTGCTCTCTTTTGTTTAAATTAATGCTCCTGAGACCCTCCAGTCACAAAGACTCTTAACCCAGTTGTGCATATGGGGAAACTGAGGCTTAGAGTTGGCAAGGCTCCAACTTGGGCTTCTGTGCATGGGCTTGTTGCCATAACTGAGTTCTTAGTAAAGTCGCCGTTTTTTGCTTCCAGCTCTGTCTCCTTGTTGGCTTGCTATCTCACGTCATGATTCTTGAGGGCTAAATTTTCCAGAGAAAGGGACTGAAAACCCGAGACTCCAGCTTCAGAGGCAGTACTCAGCAGGGCCATCCAGGGGACTCATTACCCATTGCTGCCTCTGAGGCCAAAAATGGTAGATAGATAGATAGATAGATAGATAGATAGATAGATAGATAGATAGATAGATAGATAGATAGACAGACAGACAGGCAGACAGAGGCCTATCTTCATTTGGGGTACAGTGCGTACTCACAGAGAAGTCACCCAGGTGGGCGCAGCTCCACGGTCCCACACGGCCTCCTGCCCACAGAGCAACAGTGTTTGAAGAGTACAGCGGCCTGGTCAATATTGGTCAGGTCAGTTCCTGGAACTGACAGGAAGGTAAATAGGACAAATGGGGAAAGGCCTGTTTTTCGATGTGTGTGTCCTGGCTGCTGGTCCCACAAACAAGCGGGTGACCTGTGCTTCGGAGCCCCATCCTGTGCGAGGATGTTGTGACACTGGTGACGGTGGCAATGGGGGCAGGGAGTGTGGGAGATGCTGGCCTGTGCACTGGGCCTTTGCAGGATCCAGCAGCCCGGGTGGGGAGACTGAGGAATGTGTGCCCATGCCTACTGCGCAGACGGAAGCAAGAGGCCCAGGGACTTGCTCAGAAGTCACTCCAAGCCTTTGTCTCCACACCAAAGCATCCCATTGTTTTACAGACACTTGAAATAAGTATGATCTGTATAGATCTTGGAAGGGGCTAGAGAGAAGTTTGGTAAATGTTGAAAGACCTGGAGCGGTGGCTCGGCGGTTGAGAACAGACGCTGCCTCTGAGTTTGGTTCCCAGCACCCACTTCAAGCGGCTCCCAACTGCCTCAACTCCAGCTCCAGGGGATCTGACATCCTTCTCTGGACTCTCAGAGGACCTAACCTCATACAAACACACCCATGCATGAACACACACACACACACACACACACACACACACACACACACACACACACACAAATAGTATAATAATATAATAAGTATTTTAAAAAAGAAAGACCTGTGAAGTGGATGCTGTTTTTTTTTTTTTTTCTCGTTTAAGAGATGGAGCAGAGGTGACTTTTATGTTCTTGTAAGTGTGGGGGTGTGGGATGTAGGGTAGTGGGGGTGTGGTGGGGGCATGGGTATACCATGTGCATATGCCCATGTCTAGGCAACAGCTCAGGCTCAAGTAATGTCCTTTGCTCAGAAGCCATCCACCTTGGTTTGTGAGACAGGGTCTTACGCGTTAGGCCCTGGGGTTCACTGATTGGACTACGTCAGCTGCCCCAGGAGCACCAGGGCTCCACCTGTCTCTGCGTCCTCGGTGAGAGGCACAAATCACCACACCCAGCATTTTATGTGGGTGCTGGGAATCTAACCCATGTCTTCATGCTTACAGGGCAGCCCTTTACCAACTCAGCGGCATCAACCTCAAGCCTCTTTGTAAGCTTTTATATTCTCCAGCTTCCTTACAGATCATGTGTCTTGATCTCAATAAAATGAATCAAATTTTCACATTAAAAAGTAAAGCCGGGCGGTGGGTGGCGCACGCCTTTAATCCCAGCACTCGGGAGGCAGAGGCAGGCAGATCTCTGTGAGTTCAAGGCCAGCCTGGGTTACCAAGTGAGTTCCAGGAAAGGCGCAAAGCTACACAGAGAAACCCTGTCTCGAAAAACAAAAACAAACAAACAAAAAAAAGTAGAATTCATTTATTCTACAAGTAAATCTCATCAGCAAGGGTCATTGTTAAAGTGTGAACTATCCCAGGAGACTGCCCCTGATTCTCAGTGGGAAGAGGGAGTCTGCCTTTGCCACACACTCCCTGATCCACCGACTGATGCAGCTTCTCCCTGGAGCATCCTTCGGAGACAGTGGTAATGTCTGTCCCTCTCCTTATCTTGAATAGCTTCTCAGCGTCCTTCTCTCAGGGAGAGAGCAGGAGGCACTCTCAAATTCCTGCCACACAGAACCCACAAACAGCTGAGCGGGTGAAGGCGCTTGCTTGCACCAGGCCTGACCACCTCACTGAACAGGGACCTTGAGAACGGAAACCTGCGCTCTTTTCTTTCCCACCGTGGCTGCACACAGGGTCCTGTGGGGAGCAGAAGACAGTGTGGAAGAGATGGGTCCAGGCCTGAGCTCTAGAGAGGAGAGGCCATGTGCTCATGTTCCCTCACCTAGGATCAGTCTCTAGGGCCTGCCCCACATTCTCTCTAGGGCACTGGATCTGAGCCCCAGCTGCACTAATCCTCATCTCTCTATTATGGTACCTGCTGCTTCCTTGCCTCCTCGTGCTAGTCCAGGCAGTGCTTGTCTGTTCTCCATCCTGAAATATGTCCATGCCCCCTCTACAGTCACCATTGAGACCCTTTCTCCCAGATGCTCGTGATGCTGTTACCGACCTGCCAACCTCATACCTCACCTCCCACCCCTGAAACTCTTGCTCCATCAGAACAATCATGATAAGCAAAGGAGCCCTGCTTTCTTTTGTGCACACCCCGTCCCCTGCCTAGAATGCCATCCCTGCCCCTTCTGCTTCCCAGGCTGACACCAGCCCCTACTCTTTCTTCATTCTTTGGATTCAGCCCAGATCTCTCCTGCAGAAAGCCACCCTAACAGCCTCCCTCTCCCTACCTGCCTGGGCTGTGCTAATTCTTCCCCTGGGAATGCTTGTAGCACTATCTATCACCCCACATTTCTTGTGCTGGCTTGCAAAGTGCTTCATTTCCCCTTGGTCTGTGAGATCTTCCTGGACATAACCTACACCTGATTGGGGCTTGTGTCTGCTGTGTTGGCACAGGGCAAGCACATGTGTGTTCTGCAAATACACACATGTGTTTTCTACACAAAACCTCACTTTCTCACATTGATGACCTATTGGTAACTAACGGGTTCTGGAAGAGGGGGTGGCACGTTATCCAGCTGTGTACCCACGGGTGAGTGTGCCAGGCTGTGGTGGTGAGTTTGTTCCAAACTCAGGCTCACACAGACAGCCTTAGTTAAACTCTGTGGAACATAAGACAAAAGAAAAACTAGTGAATATTGGGGGAAATACTTGTAAGGAAGAAAGTGTGCTGGCTGGGATGAGAGGAAAGTGACAGAAGATGAGAGAGAGGGAGAGAGAGAGAGAGAGAGAGAGAGAGAGAGAGAGAGAGAGAGAGAGAGAGAGATTGAGAGCAGAGTGCAGTGTATGCATGTACAAAATTGTCTAAGAACAAACTTTATTTATTACAATAGAAACTCACATTCTCTCCCAGAGTTATGCCTCTGTCAGTATGGCATGGTCACCCGTGACAGAGGAGGAAGGCAATGTGACTTATAAGCAACTTCTGAACAAGTGGCTTGTGACTTTGGACAGCAACAATGGCCATCCCTGTGCTGAGCAGAGCCTGTACCACACACTGGATCCCGTGCCACACACCTGCTCCATGTTATCACACCACTCTTCACAGCCATCACAAAGCAGATGACATGATCACTGTCCCCCAAACTCATTATGCAAGGGCTCCTTTGGGCTGCAGAGAGGGGCTGTGTTATCACTGGAAAGCAAGCATGCACCACCGAGCAGAAGGGCACCCTCTTCGGCAGCCAATTCTGAGCTCCAGGTAGGATGGAGGAGGCCAGGTGTCGGGTATCATGGATGCCTCTGAGGATGGGGAAGCAGGGAGGTGGGTGGTGGGCAGGAGCCAGGATGACATTCTGCATAAATGTCTGCCTTTCTCCACAGCTCTCAGGTGGGGAATCAGCTTACAGAAACATCTTTGCTTCTCATCTTCCGGATGTTAGCTGTGATAAGAGCAACAGTATTTGCGGGCAGTGCTCACTCGGAACTGATTATCTGGGATGAGTCTTCCTCAGGATTCACAGTGTGTTTGCTCATTTGACAACCCAATGACATGGGCACCATGGATTCTTAAGAGGGCGGATGAAGCACATGGAGATTCAACAGAGTCCCAAAGGATGCACAGTCAGGGGCTGGGCTGGGCAGGACTGCCTTTCCACTCTGCCTGAGAAAGCCTGAACTGAAACCCCCTCTGTAGTCCTCCATCCTGAGCTTGGTCCCTTCTACCTCTTGCCTGCATGCTGGGTACCTGTGTTGCATGTGAGGTCCCCAGTGTCAGACCCCAGAAACAGCTCTAACCCATGTCTGTGCGCTGCAGGGCAGAGACACAAGTTGAAGCCATATCACTGTACTTGCTAACCTTCCCAATGCCTTCCTCTCCTCCTTCTGCGTCACTGCAAACTCCACAATGTGGGAGTGATTGATTCTTCAGCACACCCCAGCCTCAGGGCTGCTTCTGCCCATAGTAGGTGCTCAGTTCAGTTAAATGCCTGCAGACTGATTCACTGAGTAGGTGGTGAAGAACGGACATCCACTTAGAAATTCCAACAGCCTGGTGCCCTGGGCAGGGTGCCCACATGGTCTACAATGCTTTTTTAAATATTCCTGCACAGACAGGAATGGGTGGCCATTGTGTTTATTTACATTCTAAGGTGCTTAGGTAGTTGCCATGCAGTTGGCTCAACCATCCACCCTGAAGGCTGATTAGCACTGGAGAGCCCATATTCTGCACACCGTAGCCAAGGAGAATACCCAGTGAGAGCAATGAATGGTTAAATGGAGAAAGGAAGATGTTCTGTTGAGGAGATGCCTGGTGTGTAAGATGCAGAGCTTGGCTTGTTGCTGTGGCCAGAAATCAGCCTGACAAAAACAGATTAAGAAAGCAAAGGTTCCTTCTGCTTCTTGGTTCGAGGTACATTTCAGAGACGTCTCAGTGGCCGGAGCTAGAGTCAGGGGGTCACATTGCATTCATAGCCAGGAAGAAGAGAGCAATAAATGCTTGTGTCTGGGTTTCTTCTTTATATTTAGTCAGAGACCTTAGCCCAAAGAATGGCATCCCTTCACATTAAGCCTTTCTACCTCACTGGATCACATCTACATAACCCTCTCGAAAACACACCCAGAAAGCTTCTCTTTGTTTAGCTGACAATCAATTCTATCCATCACAGCCTAAAACATCATACATATATGCCTCTGGAATTGTATGAGCAGGCTAGTGCCTGGTGCTCTGGGTTCAGGACTGGGAATCTGTTTGTTCTGATGATCTAGTCACCCTGGGCTCGATTACTATATATGCCTTTAGAATATTGTTAGTTGTCTTGGGTGAAACACTCATGCCAGGGTTAGTCATTCTTGACATTCTGTAGATGATGATTTTGAAGTCATGGGCCAGCCCATGCAACATTCAAGCCTTGCTACCTGCGTTTTGCTTCCTGTCCAGCAGAGGGCACCCCACCTGACTTCCTTCTGAAAGCAGGTGGTAGTCCTAAGCCTAAATCTTTCTGGTCTGTTTCTTTCTGTGTGACAGAGCATGGGGAAGCCAGCCTGGGGTCCCTGTGTGACACATGTGGGGTGGTGGAGCACAAGTACTTCCATAAAAGGAACTCCAGCTTTGCTGGAGGCTGTATGGGACACGTCAGTGCTGAGAAATGAAGTGGCCAGGAGCCCACATGGGACACCTGGCAGTGGGGGCAGAAGGGACCGTGGGGAATGAGGCAAAGGCAGCTCACTGGTCCCAGGGCATTCAGTGCGGCCTTCAGGATACACCCGACTGTTGTCACTACAAACAGCCACAGCCAGGGAGAGGTTGCGTGCTTGAGGGCTGTGTCACAGGACCGAAAAGGTGACTGCATTTGGAGAGGTCTTGACAACCCATACTGCATTGACACTCGCTATGTGCCTGCCCCAGAAACCCTGTGGGCTTGCTGTTTCCATCCCTTCCCTGGTTTAGGTGGTCTTCCTGGGAAGTGTGCGTTCCTATGCAATCCTCTCTCCATTTACCTGAGTGCCAGTGTCTACCTGTGCATCTCTGACGGATGATGCTCCAGCCACAGGGCCTCCCCACTGTCCCTCTGGTACTGGCTCACTGCAGAACCCCATAACACTCTCTTGCCTCTCCTGTGAGTTTCCTGACTGTCCTGTACAATCTTCATGGCACTTACCTGAATTTTTCACAACCTCTTTATCCACAGCTTCATTTCATCCCTATTGAATGTCTCTCTCTCCCATCTAGACCCAGCATGTCAGGAACCTTGTCCTTGAAGAGCTCAATAGGCTGAACTAATGAGAGCATCAAGACTGACAACCCGGCCACTCAGAGGTGAGCCCTGCCTCACTCTCAGATAGGACCCTGGTGAAGGGGGTGGGGCGGGGTCTGTGGTCACTATGTTCACATCTCAGGTTTATTGAATGCAGAGCTGGAAGCCAGCGATAAAAGTCAGGACACAGAGCTCTGTGTGCCATCATTCCCGAGAGCTCGGAGGGATGGACACCCCCCCCCCCGCCCCTGCCCTGCCATTGTCCCAGAAAAGGCTGTGTGGGAGAACAAGTGAGAGGGACCACTGTTGGGGGGACCAGGCTCTGTTGGTTGCCACTGGGCTGATTGAGCCCATCCCTGGGCTCCAGAGTGCCATCCCTGAGGCAAATGTACCCCTGTCGGGGTCAAGAGAGCCTCAAGCAAAGAAGCAAGTCTTGGTATCACCCAGCAAGCACCACCTAATATATGCCTTATTTCTTGTGCATCACCAGTGTGAGACCAGGCAACAGTTCACTTCCCACCTACATCTTCGTGGGATTTTCCACTTTCCCTAGAAAGAGAAGGGAGTCTGTACTTTTATCTAAAAGCAGTATCAGGAAGGGCTCGTTGAAGGAGATGACCGAAGAAGGGGTGTCTCTTGAGCGGACTATAAGCTTGGTGGTGGTGGCAGCCGCGGCTTCTGTCCCCTCTTCACTGACGTCTAGCACAGCCTTGTGAGCAACCTGTAAAAAGGGGGGTTGGGGCAGATGTCAGTGGCTCCCATAGAAGCTGTGACATGAGTCTGGTGAAACCAAATACTGATGGTGCTTTCTCTTCTAGGGAGGAGGTTTTAGCCTGAGACCAATGGTCAAGCAACAGGATGGGCTGGGAACCACCTGTGAGGACAAGCATTTGTTTTCCCAGGTGCATATGAGTGTTCTCCTTGGGTAAAGCTCTGCTGGGCTGATCATATCCCATGAGGCTCTTTCAGTCAATGACAAAAATGTCCCCGTAAGCACATCTGACCATCACAGTCTATTATCAAATTAACGTATTAAGCCAAGGACCAAAAACCTGATGGATCTGGACTTGGTTATGGATCGAGGCTAGACAGTGAATGAAGAGACCTTCTGTGGGGTGTGGGGGTATACGGGTCACCTGCCAGGCTAAGAGTCTTCAGATGCAACAATTGCTATATCATGTGGCAACTGAATCAAGCAATTCCTCACAAGAGAACAACAAATCTGGAGTTTTAGATCCAGACTCCTCCCCCACTTCAGGACAAACGTCCCATCCACAGGTACAAAAGGCACCTGGACAGTGCCTTTTATTACATGGGCTTGGGAGTTCAGCTTTTGGCAGGGAAGGAAGCAAGCCTGGATGCTCACTGTTCTTACACGGCAGGTATGTGGCCACAGTGTTGCTTACTAGCAACACATTGGCTCTTCAAAGAAGCAAAGGTTATTTGCTTGAAGAGGGATTATGGGTACTTGTGAGTCAGATTGTGGTGGCCATAATGGCCCAGGCCTGGCAGCCATGAAGTTCGGCCTTTCCTATGGCCATCAAATACTTCAGCCTCCCTAGTCTGTCACCTTCTCAGTAAGATGAGAGTCCTTTGTTAGCTGTCTCTTCCAGCATGGACTTTCTTACAAACATCTCTGTTAACTCACTTTAGAAACCTGCAGGAAGCGTGTCTTTGTAATTCCGGAAAAGTCAGCATTTGCGTCAAAGGCGTCGCGGATCCCCATTTTGGGGAGGATAGTTTCCAGGTTGTAGGAAGCAGAAATGGAAAATTTGGGGATGAACACCTTGATCCACCTATGCAGAACAGAAAGGGAATAGATGGGGTCATGATGTCTCCACCTCTGTTTCCGTGTGGCATTTCTGGAGACTTTGCTTGCTCCAGCACATTGGTGACTGCTAAAGCAGCGCCCACATCCCAGTCCCAAACTACCAGGCTGCTCTGTCTATGAGCCTCCCAGCTGAGCAAGCCCTTCTCTGGGGATCAGAATAAAACATGAGGACCCTATAATCAAGAAAGAACTGGAGGTGAGATGATGGTTCAGCACGGGTACCACAGTAGAGATCCGTGGTGACATCAGGAAGTGATGGTGGCTCACCTATCAGCCACATCACCTGGCCGTGCCCAGCAGGACTTCCTGAGACAAGAGTGCCCTGCTAATCTCCCAGAGAGACAACCCCCCTCCCCCAGAATGTTGTACTGTTGCTGGGAATATACATACACCCTCCCTGTTTCCTGGCAATATACCTACATCTACCCTGTCCAATATGGTTGCCACTGGCCACATGTGGCTACTGAACAATCAATCTGACACATGCCTACAGCAAACAAGGAGCTAAACTCTTACTTTAATTAATTTATTTGCTTACACTTATTGATTGATAGGGCTTGGTGTCACATGTGCAATAAATTGTGTGTGTGTGTGTGTGTGTGTGTGTGTGTGTGTGTGTGTGTATGTGTAAGTCAGAGAACAACTTTTGGGAGTCAGTTCTCTGCTTCTAACTTTGGAATATTGGAGATCAAACTCAGGTTGTCTGGCTTAGAAGCAGGAACCTATAACGCCCCCCCCCCCCAACCATTTCACTGTGCCTTAACTTTATTTTATTTTACTTAATTCAAATATAAATGACCGTATGTGGCTACCATATTGGATAGCACAAACCTAGACTTTGGCATGATATCTTCTCCTGCAATATTTCCTCACCCTGGAGCAAAAACCACCACTTATTGAGCATTTACCATGAGCCACTATCCTGTGTACGTTCAGCAACATTTCTCTCGTTTCTAGAGATGGTTAAGCTTAACTGTAGTGCTTTGTCTATGTGTATAAGCTTAGTTTCTCACAGATATAAAAGCACAAGTTGTTGGAGAGATACCTCAGCCTTCATTTGTCAAACCCCCTTGACACCTAGGACTACAGATGACTCCCTCTTCTGCTGACCTGGGCATTTGCATTCTCTGGCTCCTTCTGGTCTACCTTCCTTCAGTCTTCCCCATACTGGGTCTTCTTCCTCCACCCAGCACTGGTGCAGAGAAGAGAAGAAATCCTGAAAGTGCCCCTTGATTCTTCAGCTCCCATCTTTATCAGTGGTGTTGCCTCCATCAGAAATGCTGGCCCGCTCTGGTTTCTATGTGTTTGTGTCCCACCTGAGCCAAGCTCAGTGAACCGGGACACCACTTGACCTGGGACAATCCCCTCCAGAGAATGTATCTAGCAACCTATTGGCCACCTAGGACCTCTGACCTGCACAGAGTTGAACATACTGCTGCCTTAATCAATGGAATAATTTACTTTCCTTAAAAACCCCTTGATAACATGTCCCAGAACACGATCAGGAACTATGGGCAATGGACCTATCTAGTCTAGACTGGTTTGGGATGCATATTAATAAGGCAAACTATGTGAACTCTTAGGGAGAGTTCCCTATTTAGCAACTCATATCTATGCGTAGCTGGGTATGCATGTGATTAAAATGAGATGCGCATACGAAGAGATATGAACAGCAAACAAATGATTGACTATCTGACCTAATCTATCAATCAAAATGGGGAAACACCCTTGCTATGCCCTTAAAAATCAAACTCCTCCTCCTCTTGAACCTCATAAAAGGAAGCCCCAAACAATCAGGCCTTTGAGTAGCCTCAGTTGTGTGACCCACTACCAAACTTGCCAGCCTGTTTCTTTCTGATCTGTATTATGGCTTTGCTTTGAAGAAAGTTTCCTTGCTATTTTGAAATCTATGTAGTCTTGTATTCCATTTGAATAAGAGGCCAGGAGTCTGGAAACATCTAGCCCAGACCCTGGCCATCACCACATGTCCATGCTTGTGGCTGGATGTCATCAGTGCCCCCTTGAAGCATTCCTCTGCAGAAAGCAAGCTCCCTCTGCTCATGAGCTCCTGGGCACTTTGCCTGTCTTCCCAGGACATTTGTCCTTATCTTACTTAAATGCCTATTATTCTCGGAGTTTTCTTTTCTCTTCGATGACAAACACCTGAGGAGGATGAAGATGCCAGGGAAATCACACAAAGAGACCAAAAATAAATATTCAATAATCTTTTGTATCATATAATTAATTTCCTCTCTCTACAGTACGTGCAGAGCTAACAACATTGATGTTAGCTGATGTTCATTAGGCACTTACTACCGCCCAGATGTTCTCTACCACTTTCTAAATAGTAACATGGCTTCAGCAACCTCTAACTCCAGTGACTCAGTGACATTGTGACCCTCACTTTGCAAATGAGCACCGAAACCTTGATTAGTTTGCTTTCTTGCTTTCATAAATATAATTTCATAAAACTTAATATCACCTTGGCTTCGGGGGTGAACTCTGCTTGGGCATAATACCACAGTGACAGAACAGCTGTGCATTGTAGCCTTGGGTGATTCACTGTGGTGATTTGAATGAGAAACATTCCCCACAGGCTTGAGCATGGAACACTTGGCCCCTGGTTGGCAGAGCTGCTTGGGGAGGTTATGGGGAAGGGCAGCCTTGCTGGAGGAAGTCGCTGGGGTGGGCTTCACGGGTTTAAAGCTTTGCCCCTCTCTCAATTCATTCTCTGTTTCATGCTTGCAGTTGAAGTTACTGTCTCCCAGCTTCCTGTCATCATGCCTGCGGCTTGCTGGCATGCCTCCCTGCCGTGATGGACTCTTGTCCCTCTGGAACTGTAAGTCAAAGTAAATAGTTTCTTCCTTTGGTCATGGTGTTTTGTCACAGCAACAGAGAAGTAACTAATACATTTACCGTCAAGGAGCCTGCTTCTGTCTGGGAAAGGGGGGAGGGGGAGGGGAGGGCAGGGGAGGAGAGGGGAGGATGATGAAACTGTTTGTGTACCAGATGATGGTGCAGTTCATGTGGCGCTGTGTGGCCACAGTTCTAAATTCACCATCCGGCAGGCAGTGGAGGCTTGGCACACTATTATTACTGAATAGCCACTACCACATTCCCCGCCCTCCACCAGCCGGTCCTTGGATGAACAGCTCATAGCAAACATGTACCTCTTCTGGAGTGAGCGGCTCCACTTTCTCAGCCTCCTGGCTGACAGGCTCTTCTCCAGCTCCCACATCTTGCCCTTGCCAGGGAGGATGAAGAAGGCCACGGCATCTCCCCTGTAGTCCAGCTGTAGCACAGTGCAGCCCAGCTCTCTGTCCACTCCAAAAGCAAACAGCTCCGTCTGTTGCATCATGGGAACGTGCACAGTGGTGCCCTTGCTCAGAAGGAACGGGAAGCTCTTGATGGTGTTTGCAGCACTGAAGGGCTGTGTCCAGTTGGCTAGCATGGAGAAAGGAGAGAGGGAGGAAGTACATCAGTGCAGGAGAAGAGAGGGCTTTTTGTCCCTGCAGCCTGCCAGGTGAAGACGGGGGTGGGGGAGGGGTGGACGAGTCAGAGGGATGAGGACCCCTGAAAACTCACTTCTCCATAAAAACAACAACTAGATCACCAGGCCCAGAGTTTAATCACCAACACACACACACACACACACACACACACACACACACACACACACACACACTGTACCATACACACACACCCACATACATATGTAACATACATATACATACATTACATATATATACATAAAACACACCACACATACATACCACATACCATACACTCCACACACATGCACACACACAGAGGTACAAACACATGCACCACACATACTACACATACAACCCCCCACATATACATAGCACACACACCATCATATACTATACACATATACATACCATACACATATATCACATATCATACACATACCACATATCATACAATGCACACACATACCACATGCCACACACCTACCACAATACCTCACATACCCCACCCACGCTTGCAACACACACACAAATACACCACACATACCACACCCACCTATCCGCACATGTGCTGTCCCATACACACACCATATACTACATACATATAACACTCCATACACACTTCCACACACACAAATACACCCCAAATATCACGCACACACACACAGACACACACAGAGAGAGACAGAGACAGAGAGACAGAGAGAGCCAACAATGGTCAGAATCAATTCATTTATAATCCTGTAAAATCTTTAAACCCTTACAGCTAACTGAGAAACAAAATATGAAAGAAAATAAACTGTGTCTTGCTAGAAGTTGTGAAACCTGTGACAATTCTAACATGCTCTAGTACTAGACTATTCTCTGTTCTGTGTAGTCTTGAAAAATAACAACCAGCATTTGCAGCGAAATCAAGACAGGGCTGGACCACTTTAAAGACCCTTTCATGAGTCCGGCATAGTGGCTCACACCTGTAATCCAGAACTCGGGAGGCCGGGGCTGGAACACTGGGTTAGGGGCTGTCTCAGGCTACAGAAAGAGAACGTATTTCAAAACTACAACAGCCGTAGGCTCATTCCTGAAGAATTTCTTTTATCTGACCTGCCTCCTGCAATACCGAAAGAATGACTTATAAAATCTGTCTGTATTTAATCTGACTTGGAGTTCAGCCAAGGCAAATATCATTTCCCCAAGGACAATTGCCAAGACAGTGGCAGGCGGAACTCTGAGACACCTCGGGCAGCACTTAACAGCTGTGACAAATAATCCACTAACCACAAAGCTTCAGAGGACAAACTGAGAAACCAGGGGGAAGCCCCTACCAACAAAAATGACCGAGTAAGTCCCTCTACATGTCCACCCTTCCCTGAACATGGTCCCAGTCTTTCAGAACTGGGAATTAAAGCCCTGTGGTGATCCGAGGAGAGTTCATCGAGACAAATGACTGAGTCTTGATGTGAACGGCCAGCTTGGTGATGCCTTTACTGGCACTAGGCCATCCTTTAGCCCTCCTACAGCTCGGCAGTAGTCTAGAGGGACTGTAGACTGGATTAGTGCAACCAGAAGAGAGGAACAGAGTGTGTGTGTGTGGGGGGGGGCTATCAATGTGTCAAAGAACTACCATGATGTGACAACCTGCGTGGGGTCACACAACTGACTGAGCTTACTCAGTGCCTAATGTCTTCTCCCTAGAGGTGTGGGAGTGTGTTTCAAATGCAATTGCAGGCAAGCTCCTCACTTCCTGGCTGCCTGGAGGGTGGATAAGAGACAAGGAGGTGGGAATAGGGGGTGGGTTTTGGGGGAAGGTTAGGGGGCAGGAGGAGGGAGGAGAGGGGTACCTGTGGTTGGTATGTAAAAATGAATAGAAAATTTCTTAATAATAAAAAGAGATGAGACAACAGAGAAATGAAGAAATAAATATCTAAAGAATCAAGTGTTTACAGGAGATTTGGAAACTTCCAGCATATCTCAAACATGCAGAGGCCCCAGATATGAGTAAAGCTATTGGCGACTTGGGAACTGTCTGGGCATTTCAGAGCTCTCACTGCCCGCAGACCTTGAGCTGCACAAGAGAAAATGAAGGGTGAGTCAAAGTTATAGACTGCCTGAGACTGAGTGTGGGTGGCAGGCTGCAATATGCAGACAGTGACCCTCTGCAACGATTGGGAGATCTTCCAGCCTAGAAGGCATATGTGATTGTAAAGAATTCGTTTGGAAGAAACAGGAAACAGTTGCCCCAATGAACAGCAGCAACAAAGGTGGACCCTCCGGAAGGGGGAGTGCATGTCTAGAGCTGATTTACACTGTTTACAGTGCTGGGCTGAAAACATGCAAGGGGGCTAAGAGCACTCACTGCTCTTCCAGAGGACCCAGTTCAGCTCCCAGTTTACAACCTCCTGTAGCTCCACTTCCAGGGGATCTCACGCCCTCTTCTGGACAACGTAGGCAACTGCACTTGTCTACAAATAGTTACCGCATGACACATATATGCATACACATAATTAAAAATAAATGATAAAATAAAAAAAAAACAAAAAGGGAAATGAAAAGAAACAAGAAAGTAGGCCCCAAACATTAGGGGGTGTGGAAAGTTAATGAAAGTGTTCCTAAGGAAACCCAGATATGGCTCTTATTAATCACACATGCCAAAGCAGCTATTTTGAACATGCTCAAAGAGTTAAAAGAAGGTGTATTTAATTAAGCATCTGCTTACAATAAAAAAAATGATTTGAAGTCATTACACAGAGTCCGGAGTTATGAAATATGGTAACAGAAATGAGAGTGTCACTACAGAGACTCAACAGCAGATTAGAGGTAATGGAAGACAATAGCCAGTGAGCTAGAAAATGTATCAGTTACATGTATAATATGAGGAACACTGAGGAAAAAGATGGGGAAGAGGAACAACACATCAGACCTGGGACACACCGTCAAGCACAGCAATACACACCTTGTGGGACTCCTAAAAGGAGGAGAGAGAGAGAAGGGAGAGGGTGGCTATGGGAAGGAGTAGTATCCAGAAGCTCCTCAAATCTGTTTGAAAAGCAAAACAAAAACCTTGCAGCACAGTCAACGATTTCCAAACCCAGACATGTTATAATCAGTCAGAAGGCAAAAGAGCTTCACAAATGACTTGTCACACTTCAGGTGGCCGCAATAAGATCCACCGATGACTTCTTATCAGAATAAATGAGGATCACACAGTAGTTGGAGGAAGCAAAACAAATGGGCTTTTACTTGTGCTCTGGGAGCCTCTCAGGTTGGACTGAGACAGTAATAGAGCCATACAAACAAATACCAGACCTCAGTAAAGGAGAGCGTGCTGTTAAACACGAAACAGACGCCTGGGGGTCACGTGGCCGGGAATCCTACTGCTTCCTTTGCTTCATTCAGAATGCCTGAAATAGGCAGGTTGCAGAGACATAAAGTAGATTGCTGGTCTCTGGGAGGAAGAGCAGGAGTTGGGGAGCAACCCCCCTTATTGGGGGGAGATGGGATCTTCCTTCTGAGGGGGAGAACGTTCTGTGGAATTACAGAAAGTAACTGATATCTGTCTTCAAAGCTGCTGCTCATTGGACATCAGAACAGCACTCCGTAATACATTGTGTCCTGGTAAACAGCAGAGAACTAGACAGATGTGAGTGACAATCACCTACTCCCAAGCCAGCACGGCCTTGGTGAAGATGCCAGCAACCAAAGACACTGACTTGAACATTTTTAAAAGGTCTTATGCTGAGCCGGGCGGTGGTGGCGCACGCCTTTAATCCCAGCACTCGGGAGGCAGAGGCAGGCGGATCTCTGTGAGTTCGAGGCCAGCCTGGGCTACCAAGTGAGTCCCAGGAAAGGCGCAAAGCTACACAGAGAAACCCTGTCTCGAAACCCCCCCCCCCCAAAAAAAAAAAGGTCTTATGCTGTGTGCATGACCTCTCATTAGAAATAAACCAAACTGGGTAATATATAGCAAACGAAGATAACTCATAAGTGAAGAAAAAGCAGGTCTGTTCTCTTTCCCTCTTTTCTGTGTTTGGTGAGTGTGTGGATGGATAACTAAATTAATGGGCACACTGGATTGGTTAATAGAAAAATGGATGCATGGAAGAAAAGTCAGATGGATGAGTTGGTGGTTGGGTAAACAGAAAGATGGAGGGAGGGAAGGAAGCACAGTGGGGAGGTGGAAATGGGGGGACGGAACCATGACACAGTGGCCCACACACTTCTGAAGTGCAGGCACTCAGTTTTGGGCATGGTCCTGTGAGGCCGTGTGTACTTAGTGATTGCCTAGCCAAGCAACATAGACAGGCACACAGTGAGCACTTAGTCCTTGGCAGATCTTTTCCAGCAACACACTTAGGACTGTGGAACAAGGGGGTGGGGTGGGGTGGCGGGGGCGGGGCTGGATGATTTGAAAGCCCATGCTCATACAGCTTGGGAACAGTGCCATTCATGATGGTGTCTTTGTCAACAGCTCTTGTGAGTGACAGACCAGCTTGTCCACATTTCCGAACCTTTGAAACTGTTCTCACTGTAGGGTTGGCTTTTTAAACCGGCCTGTCAGGGACCCTTGTGACACTGCTCTAAAGTTTATAGGGAGTAGTAAGGCAGGTGCTGGTGGCAAAATACAAGCCCTTTTTCCCCCAAATAGTTCCAGAGCACATTTTGGGGTCCTCTTTCCTGAGCTCGGTGTCAGCTAGGTCTTTAGCACAGCCCCTTGCTTCTGCTAAGACAGCGCTGAATGAGGTCCCATGTCAGCTAATGAATGGCAGCTGGGAGAGAGAACAGAAGTCTGCCAAGGATGTACAGGCAGCTGCTTGCAAAGCTGATGAGAACTCGGGCACACCCTACCGTCTAGGGCTTGTTTTACATACTTGTTTCCTTGACTACACAACACCAGAAAGAAAAGAAATGTAGGGCTAGGGTTGCGTCTCTGTTGGTAATAGATTTGTGTGGCACACACAGAGCCCTGGGTTCAGTCCCCATTGCATAAATGGGGCGAGGTGAACACACCTATAATCCCAGAACTAAGGAGGTGAAGGCGGGAGAATCAGACATTCAAGGTCATCCTTAGTTACACAGCACGATGGAGGCCATCTTGGGATACATAAGACCCCGACTCAAGAAACAAATGAACACCCAAGTAAATGGAAAGGAAAGGAAAGGAAAAAAGAAAAGGTAAATGAAGAAAAGAGAAATAAAAGAAAAGAGAAACTCAACCTCACCTTTAAAGAAGATATGGTTCACCAGGACCATGGCGGTCTGAGAGTCAAGGTCTTGGATTACATCCACCACCTTCCCTTTGGTCTCCTTCTCCACATAGCTGTTGATCCGTGCCTGGGCAGTGACAGCGTTTGAGAAGTCTTCAGAAAAGACTTTTGTCCCATAAAGCTTCTTGACCCGGTCCAGAAAATTGGCCTGCAGCTGCAGCTCCTTCCTGATGAAGAGAACACTGCCCATCCGCAAGTCCCGGTCTTTGTGGCATGCATTCAGTGAGTGGACCAGGTATTCGAAGCCCAGATGGATGGTGGGCTCTGGCATGCCCATGAGGTCGAAGCCAAGGCTGCGGAGGATCTGCGTCTTGGTGGCTGAGCGGGCCCCCAGGGACAGCATGGCCAGGGAGGTAGAGATACTCACAGGAGAAAAGAGGACATTCTGACCTGGGCTTTCCTGAACCAATCTCCGGTACAGGGAGAAGGCAAACATGGTGTTGCTGGGAGACACCTTTGAGGCTGGGTTGCTCTTCATGGAGGGAGGCCGGGGGGACTCTCTGTTGCTGGGATTGGAACTGGATAAGGACACGCAGAAGATTGGAGCAGTGAAGCCAACCCATAGGAGAACTCGGTAAAAGGAAGGGCCCATTTGGAAGGAAGGAAGTCTGTAAAATAGAAGGGACCCATTGTGGGGAGGTAAGCTGAGGGCCCAGGTGGGGCCTCTCACTCTTCTATGGAGTCTCCTTTGAGCTTCACAGAAATCCTGTGGAGTCAGTGCTGTGTACATTCTGATCCTACAGTGAGCAATAAGGCCTCCTAAGGGTGTGGCTGTGTAACTTGGCACAGGTCATAGGTGAGGCTCTGCACTAATTGGGTACCAGTTAGGGCTCCATCCCAAAGCCTGGGCTTTTCACTGTTTCTGTTTCCTCCACTTATGTTTTCAACCATCAGGGCACTGAAAGTGTGTTACCTTGCAAACATAAGGACCAAAGTCCTGATCTTCGAAGTCAGGAGTAACTGCCATCCCTTCGGAGATGCCTCTACATTTTCTTAGCCCTTCTGGATGGATGGGGTCTTTGCCTCCCTGCCCTGTCTATCCCCCAGCCACCTGCATTTCTTGATGTGTGCATGCTCCTGAAAACATGGAAACCAGGGCCTGGGGCTGTAGTTCAGTGGGTAGAGCATTTACCTAGCATGCACTAAGTTTTAGGGTTCCATCCCCAGCACCACATAAACTGGACATGGTGGCAAACACCTGCAATCCAAGCACTACTGGGAGGTAGAAGTAGGAAGATTAGAAATTCAAGGTCATCTCTGCTACAGAGGAGTTCAAGTCCAGCCTAGGCTACACGAGACCCTATGCCCACAAAAGGAAAGAAAGACAGCCTTTAGTTCCAGCACTAGGGAGGTAGAGGCAGAAGCAGGTGGATCTTTGTGAAGTTGCAGTCAACCTGGCCTACACAGAAAGTTCTAGGCCGGCCAGCGAGACTCTGTCTAAAAAAAGAGGCAGGTATGTATGATAGGGTGTGTCTGTAACCCCAGCACTGGGGAGGCTAAGGCAGGGGGACTGCCATGAGCTCCAGAGCAGCCTGAACTACATAGCCAGATTCTGTCTCAAAGTAAGGGAGGGGAGGGGAGGAGGAGAGAGGGAAGAGGAAAGCATGGAAGGGAAGGAGAAACCCAGAACAAACTGTTCTTGGAACTGCGAGTTCCTGGTGCTTTTGAGTAGCTGGCTCCAGCCAGGGCTGCCCACTCTCCTCAAGCCTCAACTAGAAAGACATCGGAATGTGAGGAATGGGGGAATCAAAGTGTTAGAGTGAATTAAGCTTGGTCTAAATGTTTTTCCATACTCAGTGAACCATAACCCAACTTGTTATGTAGACAGACTGTAACTCATCAGTGTAAAAAGCAGAGGGAGTGATAGCCAATCACAGACAGCCAACTGTTCAAACCATGGGCAGATCAGGTGGTCACAAACCAGTCAGGCTGCCCCCAGCTCACCTGTATTATCTATAGGTCACCAGGTGTCACTGTGAATTAAACCTGTCCATGTGGAATTTTATTTTATTGTATTGTTTGCTTTCTGAGAGAGTCTCCCTGTGTAGCCCAGCCTGGCATGAATTTGTATTTCTCCCGCCTCCACCCCCCAAATGCTGAGATTACAGGTAGGTACCACCATGACTGGTAGTTGGAGAACTCTGGCTTCTTATCTGGACTATTGCCTAATTCTGTCATTATAAATAAAGTTGATTAAGGTCTGCAAAACCAGGGCTTGAGGAGTTAGCTCTCAGTCAGTGAAGTGTTTGCCTTACAAACAAGAGGACCTCAGCTGAATCCACAGAGCCCAGGTTTAAAAAGCCCAGCACATTGATGCAACCTTATAATCCCAGCTCTGGAGAGGCAAAGACCCACAGAGGCTTGGGGCTTGCTAGCCAGTCAGCCTAGCCTACTTGATGGATGCTATACCAGCAGGAGACCCTGTCTCAAAAGCAAGGTGGATGATACTACCCATGAGGAGACACCCAAGACTGTCTTCTGAACTTCACATGCCTGGGAACACATTTGCATATGCACTCATGCACACTCATATACCTGTACACACACACACACACACACACACACACACACACACACACACACTCACGAGATGCACAGAGTTAGATCTGCTGCCATCTTCTCTTTCAGCAAGAGTAAGTGCCTCAGTGGCAGTAGGAAGCTCCAGTGGAGTAAGACTGGGTCCACAGTAACTCTGACATTCATCACAGGCAAGGAACCCAGCCCAACCTCCGTCTTCAGGCTTGTTTTTGTAAACGGCAGTCAACCTTACAGGGTTAACCAACTGAGTACAGTGGGTGCCCTTTAAATGACTTCCATCATTGCGACGGCTTTAATTGACTTTGACAAATTTGATTTGGGGCGATTTTGTGCAGCAGTCATTCTAGGCAACCCAGCCCTGTTCAGTTCCTAAACCATCCCCAAGACACCTATAAGAATTCTGCTTTATCACACTTATACAGAGGCCCTGTGGCTTGACGCTGAGATTCTGTGAGAGAGGAAAATAGAGGACTAAAAGGCAGCATGGGATCCGGGCCAAGTCAAAGAGGAAAAGAAAACAGCACATGTTCCAGCAAGTCATGAGCTTCTGAAGTCTATGCCAGAACATTCTCCTTATTTTATAACCACTTCTCTATGGTCTAGATAGCCTTCACTCTATCACTCTTTTATAAGTTCCTTACCCTCTGTCAAACTTTGCTCTCTGATCACTTACACTACAATGTGAACAACTTCCACTTATTCTTGTCATGAGGACACCTTTAAATTTCACTTCTGACTGAGAGGGAATGACTTCCCTCCCCAAACAAGAATTTAGCCAACAAGTGAAACAATAATTTCATCAGACACAGGGAAGGGAAGAGGCAGGAGGTCCTTTGCAAAGAACCACAAAAATACCCACAGTTACTCATCTGTGTCAAATCTGGCCTGATGGGATGGCCGAGCACTTCCTGCAGCATCTGATATGATTAAACTTAGAAGGGTCTGCATGGAGAATCCTTTTACAAACTTCTAATTCTGCTTTGTAGTCTTGTATGTGTCTGTCTGGAAGCTATCTCTGCAAGACTGATTCTCTGGTCTCACTTCCTGGCTTCTTATCAGTCTGCTCTATGCTGACCCTAAGATGACCAAGCAGAGCTCAGTCTTTCCCTTCTCCAAGATACCACACTACAGGGTACCAGCCAAGCTCTAAACTGTACCCTACTGCCACCTCTTTTCCCCCTTCCACTCCTTCTCTCCTGTATTGTCCTGAAGGCTCTGTCCCCTCCCCTTCTGACTATGTGTCCTTCAATAGAATGGTCTCCAGAATCTCCACCATCTCTGCCTCCAGAGCCTCTTGGGTGTGCAGACAAATACCCTCCGAGGGTTGGCCTCTCCTTTCTACCTCGATGCTCAGTGCTATGTCTATCTGTTTGCCCATATTTGACAATAATAGCTGTCTACTGTTGTCAGGAGTTATTGTCATGAGCTATTGCGGGCCATAACACAATTACATCTTATAGCAATTGATAATTCAGATGCCAACCCACCATCAGAATGGTTCTCTGATGGCAGAACCCTGTCAGTCAGGGTCCTCAGGGCCACAGGCTCTGAAAAACGGGTTGCTTTCATCTGTAATTTTACTTGTACAATAACAGCTATGATATCTCCCTATTATCATGCATGTTCATATAATGTGCACATGTAATCTCATGATTACATCTCAATCTTATGGGCACACATATTTGTGGATGGTCAGAAAGATGACTTCTCATTTAGCTGTATAATTTTTGATGAGTAGAAACATATTAAAATATGCTTCGTAACTAGATCTATTGTCCCATGCGACTGTTAGACACTTAGAGATCTGTTCCCCATCCTTGGCTTACTGACAGGGAAAATTGGCCAAATGAAGTGTCCTTGGGATAGATTAAAGGCAGAACTTTCACAGATTTTATTCATGAGTGAAATTGCAGATGTTCGGCCTTGTTTGGATCAAAGCCCTTCAGAAGACTTATGGTGAACTAGAGTGATAGTGTCTAATTAAGGTTATTAACACAAGCAGCCTAAGAAATCATGCCAACCCTTCGCTTGCCAAGTCTAGCTGATAAAAGACTTATGTCTCAAGCTTATCTAACTGACACTGCACCACCGGGCTCTGATCAGAGTCTTACTCCTGAAACCTTGAAACCTTGTGTTGCCATGGTAAACGGTGCTATTGCTTACCCAATGAGATGTAACTCTTGTAATTTCTTCAAGTCTCCTGAGAAAAGTGTATTTAAGCTAGATGGGCAAGAAGCTGGGGGATTGGAATTAGAATTGGGACAGAAAGTTAGAAAACTAAACAGATTTAGAACTACAGAATGGAAACTAAAGAAACAGAGCTAAGAAATCACAAACAATTGGAACAAGAGATTTAGAATTGAAGAAGATCAATAAAGAGACAGAACTGGAGCAGCACCCGTGTGAGTTAGTCCGTAAACTCTCAGACTAGACAAAGCCTAAATTCCCTTTGCTTCTCTGTAGCTTCTGACCTCAACCCTGGAGGGGCTCTTAGGAGCTGGACTCCAAGGCCCCTGTTATACTGTGAGCTACCTCCCACCAGTCTCCTCACTCCTTTGCCCAGCAGTATTGGTTCACTTCCCCATCACCCCAGTGTTCTCCACCTGACACGGAGGCTCTGATGGGAAGGGAGATGATGTCTGCATAGCGCCGAGTGATGCATATGGAGCATGCATAACGGGAAGGGGCTTGAAACAGCTTCTCCTTCTTGCTTTGTACTTGGGAGCAAGAAGATACTGACTGTCCCTGACTATTCCTGACCATCAGAGAGGGGATGAAACTGAAGAAAGAGAGTATCGGCTGTACATATGGGAAGAGGCTGCCTCTGTCCCTTTGACCTCAGGCAAGCTGCTGCATCTTGCAGAAGCTCAAAGGAAGGAAGTCCCAAAGAGGCCCTTCCTGAAAAGCCTGGGATCCTCAAGACCCCAGTCATCATAGTCTCGGAAAGCATCCTAGCCAAAGCTCATCCTGTTAGCTTTCAAATCCAGCCTCCTTCTCTTCGGTCTTCCAGAAGACAGCTGCGGTACTGCCACGGCTGTCCCAACTCTTGTCTCTCTCCTAGCCCTGCTGTAGCTCAGGTGTATGCGCAGATCCTGCCAGTGAGCTCCACCTGTTGGGGGTGCCAGGGACACTGTCTTTCCTGGGCTTGTCCCATCTGGGCCCATCCCTCCATTAACCTGGCTTTGTTCCCACCCTCTATTGTCTCTCAGGGCGATTACTCAAATGCCTGCCACCCCTGTCACTCATCACCCTACACACCAGGCAACTTCCTTATGTGAAGCTGGCATGCCACTCCCAGTTCCTCACAGTCCCCTTGGAGCTCAGAAGAGACAGCCAAGCTTCTGTTACGCAGGCTCCTTTGTTATATGCCCACTCTCATCTGCAGGTGCCCAGCTATTCTGTCTGTCATCTTATAGGTGACCACAATTCCCAGTCTCAGGTGCTTTCTGACCCTGATTGGGTGCAGAGCGTTCCATCCAACCTGTACCCTTCCCCACCTGGTGATCCAGCTTCTGTAAGGTGTCCTAGCCTGGTGGGTCTCAGTCTGGAGAAGTTGGCTCCACTGCTGGTCTACTTACTTTCTGCAAGAAGACATCTTTCCAACAGATCTGCACCCAGAAACAGGCCCATGCAGCCATGTACATACACACATACATGCATGCAAATATGCGTCATTACCCACAGCCAGCCTTCCTTCCCACCCTGAATCAAAGACAGACCCTCAGTTAATGAGTTTCTTCAGCCTTCTGTGAGAGAGGATACTTTTCTCTCCATGTCCACTCCACCAGCTTCCACCCCCCTTGTCAACATCCTGGAACCCCCCCCCCAATTCCATCTTCTGTACTCAATCTACCTTCTCCCCATCAATCTGGATATTGTCTTTAAACAAGCTCAAGTGTAGTCACAAGAAAGAACCCAACAGCCAGATGCCACCTCCCTCCTTTCATGCACTCTGGTGCACTCCTTGCCCATCCTCAAGCACCCTTGACCCTGCACCCTCATTTTAAACTCATAGTCTGGCTTCTATAACCATAGAAACCTGACCCACCCAGTGAATGTGTCTGAATGTTCACCTCACCTGCCTTCCTTGTAGTAGGACAACAAAGGCGACCTCAGCTCCTGCTCCAGTCAGCCCTTAGGCAGCTGGATTTTGTTCAAACCTCTGCTCCTCCTCCTCCTCTTCCTCCTCCTCCCCTTGATGGGGTCCAGTCCTCCAGCTGATCCTTATAAGCCAGCAGGCCTCAGCTGCTGGCTGGCAACTCTTTCTTCTCTCCCACAGATCTCACCACACCCACAGCTTCATTGTGAAGAGATGCAAATGAGAGAGCACTTTTCATCTTCAGCCAGGTCCCTTCCCTCTGAACTCCTGCATCTCTAACTGACTAGCTGCCAGCACCTCCTGATGTTACAGGCAAGTTCCAGCGCAGTAGACTGAACTGGAATCAACTTTCCCAAACGGCTGCCTGATGAGAGTCACAGACAAACCTTTATCGGCATCTGCATCAGCAGTACCCCATCCTCCAGGCTGCCTGATCCTCAGAACCATCCTTGCACCGCCTCTTCCTTATTCCCAGTGTCATCCATCACCAGTCCTGTCAATAGAACTCAAGTCAAGTCATGGAGAATGAGGAAGAATCTATGCGCAGATGACTCTCAGGTAGCCTGGTGGATGGTGGTACATTGATGCAGCTGCACTGTAAGTCTTGTTGGGAGGGGCTGTCTCCCTAAAAAGTCTCAATAGCCTGCCAATCCTGGGATATCTGCCGTTCAACTGGCACAGTGGAGCCTCTTCAACTCTGTTGTCTCAGAGCTCCTCAGTCTCAACCCCTTTAATCCTATTCTGCCCCATTTTGGGATAATGACTTTGATTTTGGTTGGACCCTGTTCCTGGAGTATCTTTCTTCCAATTTCCCCCCAGTGAACTCCTATGTGGTGTTTGGGTCCCAAGGCACATCACTGCCTCCAAGAAGCTGTCTTTGACGACACGCATGAGGAAAATGGCTCCTGTAGACGTCTCTATGCTACCATCAGCCTGTGGGCAAAACAATTACCACTACTGTGATTTCACATCTATGTGTTATTGAACACTGTGTGAGTCAGGGCTCTTGCCGGTCTTGTCCTCCCTGATGACCTACTGTTTGGCCAACACTAAATGTTCTGTGAGTGCTTGTTGAACGGGTCACTGAGCTGAAATTGAGTTAAATGAGCAGCTTGCCTATGAGGAGTGGTGCTGACAGGAAATGGACGGGGAGATCAGGGTGATGAGAACGCTTTGGCTCCATCAACATGCCAGGAGCACAGATAATGCATGGGTGAAGTTTGGGTTACACTTTTGTCCAAAGCAGAGGAACTGAGATTGGACTTATAAATGGGTATAAACAGACCCCCACTCCCCATTCCACCCCTCCAAAAAATGAGCAAAAAATGTGTAGAACCACTGAGACACTAGGAAATGATATATTCAAGTAAGACCATCCAACTGGAGAGCCCATGGGAAGCTGGGAGATGTCACATAGTGTCATTGACACTGAGCTAATTGTGGTTTAAAGTTGCACTAGACTAATCCTAGAGCTCAACCACATGCCTTGATAAGACAAGACAGCAAAATAATAATGTCACAATGGCCAATATTCAACCCCAAATTTCTAGACAGTCAAAGAATAGTGTTGGCATAAAATCATAACTGTGCTTTACAGGAAATGTAAAAATCACTTACTCTTAGCGATGGCCAGAAATGACAGATATAAGTGGCCCTGAATGACACCCTCCACCATGGAAAAGGCTACACATTATGGTCCTGTCAAAAAAAGAAAGTCCCAAATAGTTCATATACCAGTGGCTTTGTGGGAGTCTTGACTAAGCTATAATATGAGAAAATCTGTTTTTACGAGATTCAGGTATTTGTCACAGTCTTAGTTTTGGAGTTGGTGGAGGGCTGAGGTCTGGCAAGATTAGCTGTGCATACCAACTGAGTGGATAGCAGGATATAGAAGCTGATAGCAATTGCCTATTAAAAGGGACTATAAATAGTTGGGGATTACTCTGGCCCTTGATCTGCAGCATTCCATTTCTCCACAATCATGATGTTCTAGTCACCCTGGGTCAAGCCCTTGAATATGCTGTGGCTTCTCCACAGAACTTTGGTTCACAATAGGAAAATGTTACTTGATGCCAGAAGAAACATGAGGTGACAGGAACAGTCTCAGTCATGACTTTACATCAAGGAATTCACAGGCAGGATTTTAAAACAGTCTCTTAAAGTATACCTTAACATTTTTTTTTCATGAAAATGGATTTTTTAACAATATATTTTGATCACAGTCTCCCCTCCCCTAACTCTTCCAAGATTCTTCCTATTTCCCCAAGCACCCAAATCCACGCTTTTTTTCTCTCCCTCACTAGAAAAACAGACATCTAAAAATGATAAAAACAAAATAAGATAAAAAAAAACAAAGGATAGAAGAAAACAAACAAACACCAGAAAAAAGAGTCAAGAAAACACAAGAAATATATACAGATGCAGAGATGCACACATTCACATACAGAGAAATCCCATAAAAAGAAAAAATTGGAAAATATAACATATAAACAAAAGCCATGTAGTGGGAGGAGCTCAGAAAAAGCATTATGAGACAAATAAGCAAAAACAAAAAGATCTCCAAAAAATATCATTGACTTTGTTTTGTGTTGGCCGTCTACTGCTGGGCACTGGACTTGCCCTTACCAGTGATTTGTATAACCAGTGAGACGCCATTGGAGAAAACTAGTTTTTCCTTTGCAAGTGGTTATCACTTGGAGGTAGACAGGTTCTGGGTTAGGGATGGGGGCTTGTGTCCACTTCCCCTCTCAGTTCTGGGATCCCATCCAGTTTAGACCCTGTGCATTCTGCCTCAGCCTCTATGCATCATGTGTGTGTCAGTCATTTTTCTTCTAGAAGGCCTTGCTTCCCTGGTGTCTTCCAACCCCATTGGCTCTTACAATCCTTCTGCCTCTTCTATAGAGTTCCCTGAGCCCTGAGGGGAGGGCTTTGATGGAGACATCACATTTAGGACCAACTATGCCAAAGTCTTTCACTCTCTGCACATTTTCCAGCAGTGGGTCTCTGTATTTGTTCCCATCTACTGTACAAGGTTGCTTCTCTGATGATGTCTGAGCAAGACACTGGTCTAGGAGAACAGTAGAATGAATAGTGGTATTTGGTTTTCCCCTAGATCCATGTCCTATCTAGTCTTAGGTCTTTGGCCACCTGAGCATGGGTGTCAGGCATGGGTCCCATCTCATGGAGTGGGCCTTAATTCCAATCAGAGAGTTGTTGGTTACTCCACAAGCTTTGTGCCACTATTGCCCGAGCCTATCTTACAGGCAGGACACCATCATAGGCTGAAGGGTTTGTAACTGGGTTGGCGTTCACCTTTCTCCTCTGGTAGCAGCAGAGTACCTTCCAGTACCATGACCACTAGTCAACAGGTGTGAAGGCTCTGGGTAGGCACCACCTCAACTGCTTCATATTCAGTGAGCAACACACATGTTATCTTAAGCAATAGGGCCTTATCATCAGTTTGTAGAGAGCAACCTATAGCCTTGGCTATAGCCTGGGTTGTTTGGGGGTTTCCATGTGGCCCATTTTACCAACAACTCAATTAGATACAATCCATTCCTGGCACTGGAGGTTTCATTTGGTAGCAAGAGATGTTTTGTTGGGATTTCCCTGCTATTTGGTGATTCCATTTAGACTTATGTCATATATGTGGATATTTCAGGAAGTGTCTACTGTGGCAAGTGTCCCTCAAATGGCTTTAATTTCAGCTCCCCTTCCTCCCTCCCTCCTTTCCATTTAATCCTTTCATTCCAGTCTCTACCCACCACCTCACCTCTGTCTCTCCATAACTATAAATTCTATTTCCTCTCCCTTGGGAAGTCCTCCCTCCCCTCATAGTCCCTTATTCTGTGCCTAATCTCTGCAGTTACACAGATTGTAGCCTGCTGATCAAAGACTTAAAAGCTAATATCCACATATAAGCAAATACATACCATTTTATTGGTCTATTGGGGTCTGGGTTACCTCATTTAGGATGATTTTTTCTAGCTCTATCCACCCTTAAAAATATATGTAAATAGGGAATATATTATAATATGAGAAAAAGATATAAAAAGAACCAACTTGAACCTCTTGAGAGGATAAATTTGATATCTGAGAACAGAAATTTATAGTGTGAATTTAAAACAGTAGAAGAAGATCGATGAGCTTGGAAACATGTAGATAGATGGGTCAGGAGAGATGGCTCAACAGTTAAGGACACTTCCTATTCTTGCAAAGGACCAGAATTCAGTTCCCAGCACCCATATAGGGCAGCTAATAGCAGTCTGTAACTCCATCTCCAAGGGATTTGATGCCCTCTTCTGGCCTCCTTGGGATCTACACACATAGGCACATACACACAGAGAGATACATTCACTTAAATAAAAATAAAATAAAACTTTCTTTTAAAAGAAAGAAAATGTATCAGAAGGACCAGACTGGTGAAGACTGTTAGCTAGCTAAACAAACAAACAAACAATAAAAGTGTCATGGTGATCTCGTACCACATAATCTTGTGGGGAAACAGGAATTGCTGACGTGTATAATTAGAGTCCTGGATGTGAAAGGGGAGAGGACACAGAGAATAGAAAAAAATGGTTGAAGAAATCTGTGTGCTTTGGTAGAAAACTGTATGTGCTGGTAACCCGTGCTTTAAAAAGCATAATAAAGACATAAATGTAATCAACACAAAGAAGGCAGCTCTGCCATTTCTTCCCTACTACATGATTTCTGACTACTTCCTTCCCATGATTCTCTGACTAGAACCCCCCACATGACATCCTCCTTTCCATCCATAGCTACAGCTCAGGCCCTCCCACTGCAGTCTTTCTGGACCACATAGTTTGCCCCTCCCATACCGACACCTGGAGCAAACCTTGGCTTTTTGCCTCCTTATGTGTCTGTCTTCTTGGCTACAATGTCTAGACATTATGTGGGTTCCCCAGAGTAAAGGTATAATGAGCACATTCTAGAGACAAGGGGGAGAGAAGGAGATGACTCAAAGAGAGTGTGAAGGTGTGGATGGCGTGGGAGGGTGGGGGGAGAGATGATGGGAATCCTAAGTGCCAGACCTGTTGACTTGTCCATTCTTACAACTGATGTGTGGACAGGAAGTCACCTTGAAGGGTTCAGGGCTTCCCGAGTTTGGCTAATCAGCTTCTCCTCAGTATACAAGTCATCACGCCTCACCCAGAAGCACTGAATCAGAGTTTCCAGAGAAAACTAGGAAAGACCTGACGGTAAGGAGTGAAGGTGTCCCCCTACCCCAGCTTCTATTTTTAACCCAGGAAGAAGTTCATCTAAGCTCACCTCTAGCACTGGGGTTTCAGGGCCACCTGGAAAGCAAAGGCCTATTTTGTCTGCAATTCCTAAACCTAATCACAGCAGAGCAATGAGAGAATAAGGGCCTACCCAAGGGTCATCCCCTTGAGATTGTTTCTGGTCCACCCTCCTCCATGAAGCCTCTGCAGTGATACCAAGGTGACAGGTGTCTAAAATCATCTGTCTTTGACTACAGTTACCATCCTCACACACTGTGGTGTGTCTATTCCACTTTTGATTTTATAAAGATGTTTTCTCATTCAGATTTTGGAGATAGGTTTGTGCTAAGGTAGTCCAGGCTGCCCTTGAACTAGAGACCCTTCAACCACCCAAGGGATTATAGATATGTACTTCTGTACCCATTTAAAATACATCTATAACAGCCAGTCATGGTGGTACACACTTTTTTTTTTTACCTTTTTTCTCTTTTCTTTTTTTTTATTATATTTTACAATATAATTTAGTTCTACATATCAGCCATGGATTCCCTTGTTCTCCCCCCTCCCGCCCCTCTCCCCTTCCCCCCAGCCCACTCCCAATTCTCACCTCCTCCAGGGCAAAGCCTCCCCCGAGGATTGAGATCAACCTGGTAGATTCAGTCCAGGCAGGTCCAGTCCCCTCCTCACAGTCTGAGCCAAGCGTCCCTGCATAAGCCCCAGGTTTGGTACACACTTTTAATTCCAGCTGTCATGAGGCAGAGGCAGGTGGGTCTCTGTAAGTTGGAGGCCAGCCTGGTTTACATAGAAACTTCCAGGACAGCCAGGGCCACATAATATTGAGGCTCTGTCTCAAAGGAAGCACAAAATAAAATTTTAAAAGTAAATAAACAATAAACTATGTCTACAGGTTGGTGAAATGGCAGGTAGGGGTATTAGCTCACAAGCTTTGTGACCTATAGTCAATCCCCGGAGTCCATATGTTAGGAGAGAACTGACTCCTGTAAGTTGTCTTTTGACTTCTACAAGTGCATTATGGCATATGTGTGCCCCAACACACACACACACACACACACACACACACACACACACACACATACACACACGAATAAACATTGTAAAAATTTTAGCTACGTCTTTATCCATTTCTGTTTTATATTTGTGTATTTACCTCAACAGGGGAGCAGAGTGCTACTTCAAGGCTGAACCTGAACACCACCCAACTAGAAGCCTCTGCAGCTGAGGCCATTGTCCCCACTGTGGAGCTGCCCAGTGGGAGGTGCTCCCCAGAGCTTCCAGTGACTTCTAGCAGTGTGGCTCATTTCTTAGTCTTCCCAGTGGCCATCTCACTGCTAGCAATTGGGGACAAAGTTAGGGTGAGATAAGGAAAGGTTTGGATCTTGACATTCCTCCAGGTCCCAAAGAATTCTCTCTGTTGCCTTTTCCACATGGTAGGACAGAAGAGATTTCTGGCCTGAGATCACCTTCTTCCTGGAGGAACTCTTGTACAGAACTCTGTGCAAACAAAACCCTGTGTGCCAGGTCATGAGACCTTGAAGCAGTCCTGATGGTCACTGAGACCAAGGAGGTGCTGTGTAGATATGTGACCGTATGTCGCCTGGTCCCCGATAAAGGCCCCTGATAGTAGATACTGAGAGCCCACCTCTCAGAGAACTCCAAGGCAGTCATATGACTTGCTGAGCATCTCATACCAAACAGATAACCCATCTGAGAGTTCAGCTTCATCTCATGTGACTCTGGGGCCTCCCATCCACCTTCAGCCCCTTCAAGGCCCTGGAGATACCCTTGTAGTTGTTACCCATTATATCACACACCCTGGATGGGATCCTGGAGCAGAAGGAAGGATGCTGATGATAGAACTGGTGAGACTCAAATAATGTTCACAGTTTCACTTACAGGCGTAGTACTGATGTTTACTCCTTTACTGTGACCAGTGTCCTATAGTTACGGAAGATGAGGGCATTAGAGGAAGCTGCTGGAAACCATGATTACCTTAGTGTTCTATTGCTGTGAAGAGATGCCATAACCACAGCAACTCTTCTAAAGGAAAACATCTCCTTGGGGCTGGCTTACAGTTCAGAGGGTTAGTCTGTTATCATCATGGCGACAAGCATGGTGGCATGCAGGCAGACATGGTGCTGGAGAAGGAGCTGAGATTTCTACATCCAGATTGGCAGGCAACAGGAAGTGAATGATCCACTAGGCAGGGTTGAGCATCTGAGACCTCAAAGCCTCACTCCCTAGTGACACATCTCCTCCAACAAGACCACACCTCCAAATAGTGTCACTCCCTATGAGCCTATGGGGGCTATTTCCTTTCAAACCACACAATGTCTTAGCTCCATCACTTTCCGTAAACCCCCAAACTTAAAAATGTATCCAAGGATGCAGTTTAGTGGTAGAATACTTGCTCAATACATACAAGGTGCTGGGTTCGATCCCTAGTACTGCCAAAGATTAAATATAAAAATAAAAGTTAACCAAAAGAAGCTCAATGGTCAGGCACATAAGTAAGAAAAATGCTTCCACCTTGGCCCAAGGCCCAGCCATAGGGTCTACCTTTGAGCTCCAGAACTAAGATTCTCCTGTTGTTTCTGTCAGATCACACAGGTAGGGAACCTGTTGCCTACATGGAGCCCTCCTGCTGGAACAGGCCCTTCCAGATAGCAAATCCCTTAATGGGGAAGGGCTACAGGCAGGGCAAGCTGCTATCATCCTTGATGAACTAACCAGGCCTGTTGTTCTTCTGGACATGTCCTTGAGACTTCTCAAACACCTGCCTCGGCCAGAAACACAAGCAAACGCGGTGTCTCTTGGTCTAGTTTGGTTACACCAGCTGACCTCTCCCCTCCTTAGTCCCCATACAGGGGTCTTTACAGGACCTGGGTCTGCTAGCGCTCCCTGTCCAGACTGAAGCTTCCTGCTTCAGACTCCACCAGCCTGCATTGCTGGCCGGCCTGAAGGATGTTTCCACTCTGTACCCCTCTCTTGAACCTCACCCCTTCTCCCAACCTAAATTCTAACTGTTTCTACCCAGGGCATGGAGCCTTGTGACAAAGGCCTATGACCTCTGTGATTTCCTCAAGGAGGAAGGCTCAGCTTATGGCCATTACTAACTTTATGACGGCTTTCCCAGGCTAGACCTGCAGCACTGACTCTTTTGGGTGGAATTTAATCTGCACGTGTTCTGTTGTCGCTCTGTAACTATCCCGATATAAATGAAGGTATTCTATACAGATTCTTGGCCCCTGCCTTTGGCTATTAGACTATTGAAGCAGGGGACCCCAAGACATTGCAATTCCCTAGGAATGACATGTTGGGAGAAAGAAAAGGCTGAAGCCTATTGCCAGCTGTAGAAGGTGCTTGTCTCCAAGCAGAGAGATTTCACAGTTCTGAAAACTTGTTAGAGACAGACTGGAGCCCAGACAAAGATGGGCCAGTGTGTGTGTGTGTGTGTGGGGCACACCTTCACCAAGACTGTTTAGTTATATGTGCCTCTTTCCCTATTTATATTTCCCTATATTCTGGAGTCAACTGTCAGAACCCCAAAGATGGACTTGGGAGAGTCATCAGATCTCTGTCACTCTTCCCAGTGTGGCCACATCACACAAATCTCCTTTTCTCTGCTTTCCATCGTTGCTTACTTAATCAGCACATGGAGGATGGGTGGTTAACTTTTTAGGGCTGCCAGGGCCCAGGCTCTGACCCTAACAATTCCATTAAGAACCAGCTCACCTGGGTCCATAAACTGTCCCATGGTTTTAGAAGAAATTAGACCACAGAGATTGGTAAAGGAAACCAAGTAAGTTTCCAGTTTGGCTGAACTAGGGAGAGAGACACCCCACTCATCTCAGCCCTCTCAGGAGCCGAGTTACAGTTTTACAGAAAACAACGGAATACAGGGGCGTTAATTCAGCTGTGAGGTGATCTATGAGAACCCCCGCCCCTGCAGCCCCGGCTGGCACTAGTGTCTCATCCTTCCTCTGCCCCAGCATGGAATACCTGGAGGAACTGCAATCCCCTGCCGTGCACTGTTTTAGTGTGATAACCCTCCGGAGGTACACCAAGTCTCTCTTCCTCCAGGGGCCATGCTTCCGCTGTTGATGGTGGTGTAATTAATTTCTGTCTGTGATAAAGTTGAATTAGTTTTCTATGTATGTCTTTCTGTTTAAACGACTTTATTTATTTTAATTTTTGTTGCATTGATCCAAGAGAGGTGACTGGGGCTCACCGCAGCATGCACATGGAAGTCAGTGAAAAGTTTTGGTGCCTCACAGCCACCTGTAACTCCAGCTGCAGGGGATCTTGGCCTCCATGGGCACCTGTACGTGTGCGCAAATACCCTCTGCAGGCACATGTACTCATGTGCAAATATTCACATGTGCATGGAATGTGAACGCACACGTGTGCATGCGCACACACGTGCACACATATACACACATGTACACATAATTTTAAAAATATTTTTAAAGTATTTGAAGTTTGTCCAAGAGGAATTCTAGGGATTATTGTGAGGATAGGAGAGTAGAAATTTGTTAGAAGAGGCCCAGGACAGACAGACAGACAGCAGCATGGCTGAGGCTCTGAGGACAGAGTTCAGGTCCCAGCACCAGAGACAGACAACATGGCAGAGGGCAGGGCTCTGGGCAGGGCTCTGAAGAACAGAATCAGGGCTCACATGGCAGAAATGGAGTCTCTGCATATGCTTTTCTGAGGATAGGGGAGATGTCACAGCACAAGCCTGCAGCCAGGTTCTCTGATTCCCAGGCAGGAGGAAGGGAAGGGATAGGGCACAGGATATGTGACCACCAATGGCCATATGTTGTTGTTTTGAGTTTTTGTTTGTTTGTTTGTTTGTTTGTTTGTTTGTTTGTTGAGACAGGGTTTCTCTGTGCAGCTTTGCACCTTTCCTGGAACTCACTCTGCAGCCCAGGTTGACCTCGAACTCAACAGAGATCTGCCTGCCTCTGCCTCACGAGTGCTGGGGTTAAAGGTGTGTGCCACCACCGCCCGGCACCAATGGCCATTTGACATAACCCTCTTCCCTATGAGAGAAACACTGGCTTGGGGAAGTCTGTTAGCTAGAGCCTCATAGTCTCAGTGGGGTGCCTGTGGGCATCTGTGCGGGGAAAGGGCTGCTTCAGGAACTGCAACCAGTATCTGGACTCCAACATTGCATTCTCACAGTCAGAGGACAACTTATGAGAGCCCATTCTTCTCCTTCTACCATGTGGGTCCTGGGGATTGAACTGGGGGTCATCAGCTCTGATGGCAACTGTCTTTACCTGCTGAGCCATCTTGCCAGTCCCAATTTTAGTTTAGTTTAGTTTTATCGAGACAAGGTTTCTCTGTGTAGTTTTTGGTGTCTGTCCTAGATCTTGCTCTGTAGACCAGGCTGGCCTCGAGCTCACAGAGATCCGCCTGCCTCTGCCTCCCAAGTGCTGGGATTAAAGGCACGTGCCACCGCTACCCGGCCCCAATTTTATTTTTTAATACGAATAATTTTAAAGATAGAACTTGTCCAATAACACAGTTAGGATGTTTTGAACTCTATGAGGTGGCAAAAAAATCTGTGAAATTCTACGTTTTGTTCTGTTTTCTAGACATGGAGTCTGTGTCACACCTTCCCATCACCTCTGCAACGAGAAGAAACAACCCACATGCTACAGGATGCTGGTTTCCTGAGCTGTGGTGCTCAGACAATTAGATGTCAGATATTTTCAACCTGGGGTGGGGTGAGCTCACTGGTATGGACCAAAGCCCATTGTAAGTCAAGAAATGCCTGTAACTCAAAAGAGGAAATGGTTCAGATAAAATTGTGCGGGTAGATCAGAGATGAATGGAAGTCGGGGAACTGAGTGTGAATGGTGTACAGGCTTCCTAAAGAACAAAAACTACCTTGGCCTTGCACACCTGTTGTAAAAGCTGAGCATCGCTGTGGTGACCAGCAAGGCAGGGAGCTCTCTCCTTGGGCCTGACTAGGACATTAGGAGATGCAGGGGATTAAGGTCATGTGGTAATCTCCTCCCAGACTGTGCTTGGGCAGGTTCTCCCACTTCTGGTTTCGCTGTGTCTGGTACACTGTCTTGGTTCATAGCAGACGCTCAATTGGCGCCTGCTGATTCAGTGTAAGCCTGGATGAATGGCTGTTTGTCAGCTGGAGGGTTTTCTGAAGCCAGCCCTGTGGCTGCACAAATGGGAATGGGAGCCCAGGCTCAAGCTACACAGGGACACAGGACAGAACACGAGGACTTCCCACTGGTGGCCCTCCCTGCCAACACATCAGCCTGCCACTCCTGGTGTGTCCCACAAAAACGACTTCAACTGGGGCAGGTGAAGTTATGGGCTGAGCTGGCACAGACAGAAAGCCAGATTCCTGGCCTGGCCCCTGCATGTGCCTGGAGAGATGCCCAAAAGCTGTGCCAGGTCTTCATGCACCCCGTGGGAGGCATGCTGAATCACACTGGGGTTCTGGTATCAGGCATGTACATTGAAAGGGCTCATCTCTGTCTGGGTCAGCAGAGTGCAGGCATCATACCACTATGTGAGCAGCACCCGGGGCCAGCCATGTAACAGACTTTGCATTGTGGATCATTTAGCTGTTTAGGTAATGAGCATCCCCTGCTAGATCATGACCCCTCTACCACCACCACACGTATATACCACCAACACACCCAGGCAGCCACTTTTGCCTGCTCAGATAAATGTCTTCCTTATTGCATACCTTGCTTATATTTTGCCTTTCCAAATAGTTCAAAGCCTCCATGAGGGTGAATATCTTTGTAGATTTTTGTTAGCTGGTATAACTTAAGTTCATAGAAAAATCCATGACACAAAGTGGATAGATGGGTGGTTGGATCAGTGCGGGGATGATGACTAGGTAGATGGATGGACAGATGGATAAATGGATAAGAGCTTATATGGATGGATTGGTCAATGGATTGGGTAGGTGAATAGATGCATGGATCAGTAGAATGGATAGGTTTGTGGGTACATGAATGGGTGGATGAATAGATGGGTCAAAGGATGGATGGATGGATCAATGAGAAGAATAGGTAGATGGACAGGTGGGTAGATGGATGAGTAAATGGATGGATGAATAGGAAAAGGATAAATAGATGGGTCAGTGGGATGGATAGATTGGTGTGTAGGTGGATAGATGGATGGGTCAGAGAATGGATGATTGGGTAGATGGATGGGTAGGAAAATGAATGGATGGATGGATGGATGGATGGATGGATGGATGGATGGATGGATGGACAAATGGAGAGTAAGAATGCTCACAGGACTTCCATTTGATCCCAGCTTTGTGGTTTTCTAGCTGTGGATCCTTGGGAAGGTTATTTGGTCTTCTTAAGCTTGAGTTTCCTTGTCAGTAACAGAATGGTTTCATCATGGAGGTTGGTGAGTTTGAGGATGGATGAGCACACCCATGTGGTGTAGGCTTTAAGAATTGACTAAGAGGTGTCGATTACATCAAAGTCAAACCCACGGATTTACTTGCTCATTCATTCATTCATGAGGTCAGCCAGTTCACAACCAGGTGGGCTGGGAAACCTTTGAGAGGGAGGAGCTGGCTTTTTCTGGAAAGATGAGTCAAGATCTGAAAGGCAGTGGGGTGAGCAGCACCCAGGCAGGGTGGGATGGCTTGAGTAGACACAGGAGGTGCCTCTGCAGATGCTGTGAAGAAGTAGGCAGGCCACTTCCCAGGGGACAGAATTGCCATGACTAGCACGGGCCTTCTGTCCCAGAGAACAGGGGGACTGGATGACGGCCAGCTGTCTGCAGACGGGTGGCTGTGTGGCAGTTGCATCTCAGCACTACATACTGTGAGCACACACCTTGTAGCATGTACTAGTCTGGCACTTAGATGCAAGGACAGGTAGCCAACTGCTAGAGGGTCACTTTCGAGGCACAAGTTTGCTAGCATTGTTCCCCTCTGTGGGAAACAAGGCCCCCACCTATTGCTCCTGCTTCACTGCCCAACTCTTCCTGCCTTATTGCTCTAGCTACTTGAATGCCGTTTTCACTCCTCACCCATGCTGCTGACTGCAGGACCTTTGCACATGCTGTCCCTGATGCTTGAGTGGCTCCCTCTTCTCCTACCCTCACTTCTTCCTTTTTGGAAAAAACTTTAAACATACGATTTTTATAGTGAAGAGCAAACATGTGACTGTGAAGGTAAGAAACCATATTGAAAAATACTTAAGCAACAATCATTTTTAAAGGTCAAATGTCCAGTTTCTGTTTGGAAGACAAATTGGTATCTTGTCTCTTACTATGCTGGAAAAACATTGTAGTTTTAATTTCTTTTCTTTCATTTTAAAATGGTATTGGTGTACCCAGGGCCTCACACTTGCTGGGTAAGCACTATCCCATTGAGCTACGTACCAGCCCTATAATGGGAATTAGTAGCTATAGCTGTGGTGGTCTCCAGATGTTATATCCCTGGGGAAGCCTTTCTGAGGTTCCCAACTCGGATCAGACTCTCCTGCCATGCTCTCTCAAGTACCCCAGTCAGCCTTTCTTATGGCTAGTGGAGACTGCAAACATGAATTTAAAGTTGAATGACAACATATAGATATGAGTGTGGCAATTTTCCGAGACTAGAAGGTAACTGTGTGGCCAGGAGCTGGGTCTATGTGCCTCAGCCACCAGCCCACAGTGTGCAGCTCTGAGAGACCTTGTGGAGCACTGATTGATTCAGCTCACATGGAAGTAGGGGACACTCAGACCCACCAGCCACTGATAAGCATAGACGTGAGCAATTTCCTTGGAGAAGGGCTATGTGGGTGATACTGAGAAAGAAGACGAAATTCCATGAAGAGGTCATAATGAACTGGGCACTAGTGGGTGAGTAGCAGCATTAGAGAGTAAGTGGGAATGTGAGGAGGAGAAGGAGGAGGAGAAGGAAGAGGAGGAGGAGGAGGAGGAGGAGGAGGAGGAGGAGGAGGAGGAGGAGGGCATTTCCAGGGGAGTGTGGGGGTAGATATTTAGAAATCATCTTTCTAGGAAGCCTCTGACCATCTCTGAGGCTGGAGGAGATGACAGAGACAGCAACCCTGGGTCCCACTGTAGAGCTCCATGGGACTCTTCTAGTCAACCTGGTCCCTAGAGGTATCTGTCATTATTTCCCCCAGGACATGCATTGGCCCTGGCTTCAGCCCAGAGTCTCAGTGGCTAACCTGGCTGTGCAACATCTCCAGCACCAAGACTTACATGCCATTCTGTAGTAAAGAGCTCACACGGAGCTCAGCCTCTGGTCCACTGGCTTCTCCCAACTCCCACCTGATGCAGGCTGCAGGAAAACGTAATGAAATTTAGCTACTATCACGAAAGCTACTACCTGGAAAAGTCAAGGACTTTTCCAAAGGTCAAGCCATGGCTTAAGAAGTCTTGGTGATATTTATATATATTAGCTTGTTCTTAAAATGATTTTCTTGTGTCCTTCCAAGAACTCCTAATAGTGTATTTATCTAAAATGCCTATCAAGCATCCAAAGCCAAGCGAAACAACACCTGTCTCCTAGGTTAGGCAGATAGCTTTATTTCTTGTGCAATTTAGGGTGAGACCCTCCTTTTTTATATAAGCTTACTGATAGACCCCTAACTTCTTACCTAACCACTTCTAGGAATGTAGACTGAGCACATAGATCCTCTTTTTGATATACTAATTGGTCATTAGCACTCAGTTGACCTCCTCCTTTAACATTCCCATTTTGGGTTGTAAAAGAAAGCCTGATGGTTACTGTCTGAGGAAAATTCTTACCTACCATTATGACCCCGTAATAATTAAAGCCTGGTGACCTTGCTCAGCCAGAGAATTGCTATTGCTTTGGTTTATAACTGGATTTCTGAGAGACTTGGGGAGAATGGAGAGAATAAGGAGATGGAGAGGAGGAGAGAGAGAGGGGAAAAGAGAATGGAAGAATTAGATGGGTAAGAACTGGAGAGGAATGGACTAGATGGGAAGAACTAGATTGAAGGGCTAAAAGAAAGTACTGGAGGAACAAGATGGAAGATGAGGAAGAGCCAGATGGGGAAGAACAAGATGAGGAAGAACAAGATGAGAAAGGAGATGGGAGAGGAGCTAAGATGGGAAAGAACTAGATGGATGAGAACCTAGATGGGGCAGAACTAAGATGAGAAAATTAGATAGAACATAGAGGGGACAGCAGATAAATGTAGAGACAAATCAGGCAAGGAAGGAGCTAGGCATGAGAGCAGAGTAGAAGCTTGTAGAGAGAGAGCTGACACAGAATAATAAAGTGTATGGACTAAGAAATTTTGTGTATGTAGATTAACTTCTTTTCATCAAAGATTAAATTATCAGCTGGTTGCAGATTCTTCTAGCACCTTGGGAGGGGACTATTGAGGGGCCGGACCCCCTTAGTCCCCCATACCCACCCTCACCCAGAGGAGCTGATGACTCTGTAACTTTGGGCTCACAGCCTTCAGTCCTTCTCTATCTCTCCATAGGCCTAGCCTCCAAGGATCCTCACCCCACAGGGTGGAGGATGGAGGAGAGATGCTTGCTGGCCTCTTAGCGGCTGGAGCAGAGAGCAGCCAAGAGCTTCCTACTACAAACTCCAATACTGCTGCCCAAGGCTTACTCTAATATCACCGGAAGCCACCTCACCTCTCCAAGCCTCCTTTCCTCCATGGGTTTGCTCATTTTGGCTGCCCATTGGGCTGTAGTGACCAAAACAAGGAGGGCACAGTGTTCAGAAAACTGCTAGGCAGGAAGTGGCAATTGCTGCTGCTTCATTGGTATCAAGACAGTCTGAACGCCCCTCACCCAACACAGCAGGTGCAGGCCATTATAGCCAGAGGGAGAACAGCATCTTTCTGCTGCCCAGTCCGATATCATTGGCCTAGCCCTTGGTGCCCCCTAGTGGCCACAAGCAGATTCTGCAGGGCCAGTTTTATGAGACTGGTAGCGACCTGCCTCTCCCAAAGGTACAATAGTGAAATCTGCCTTTGGCCATAGGCCTGAGGATCTCTTGGGCCTGAAAGATATCAGTCAACAAAGCTGGCAGTGACTCCTATCTTCTCCCAAAGGCAGCCTTCTCCTAATGCTGCACAAGGGGCTGGGCCACTTCCACGGTGCTCTTAGAGGCCTGGCTAGGAGAACAACCCCACCTGGACACCCTGGGAAGAGGGCCATGTAGTATATATGCCAGAGTTCCCAGCCTGGGACTCACAATGGAGAATGAATTCTGCTAGGGATTGGTACATGTGTGGCTTCCCTAGTGACACTTCCTTCTCAGATGTGAGCCCAAGACTCTCACTCAAACTCTGTTTACTTTCTGTGGCCCTCGCCTTCCACGAAGTAGCTACCTGACGGCTCAAGAATGTGTCGGGGAGGTGGAGTTTATTAGATCACAGACACTCTCTGCCTGGTGGGGTGAAGGAGGTGAGGGGTTACTGGGGGTAGGGGTTGGCATTTAGTCCAGGGATGCTGATGGTTAGGGAAGGGATTAAGGTGGATACAGAGTTCAAAGCCCTGAGAGCCAGCTGAGCTGCTGGCTCAGGTAGCCGTGGGACACTGTGACTCTGGAGGATTAGGCGAGAGTGTACCTGTGGCCTCCTCCATGTCCCATGGGTGAAATGTCTCCAGCCCTAGGAAATGGGAGAGGTCTGAAGCCAACAGAGAACTCCCCTTTATTAACCACTAGGGTTATAAATCTTTGCCAAGAAGATCATGGAAGGCAGGGACTTCTCATAAAGCATCATCAGGAAGGGGCTGTTTAGCTTGATCCTTAGTGGGGTCTCCATGGGCAGAGTCTGGGCTCCCGAGCCTGCAGCTCCTTCCATGCCCTTCTCATCCATCTTCAGCTCAGCCTGGTGCACAGCCTGCGGAACCAAGAGACAGTCAGTGGCTGCCCAGCCTCTCAGGGGCTATCGCGGCCCGGAGGTGGGAAGCCCAGAGAGGGAGACACTGTAGCCGAAGTTGCCCAGCAGTCAAGAGGATGGCGTTACCTTGGAAGTGAGGGAATGGGGAAGATACAAAGGGGGCTTTCTCTTTTCTCTGATTTCAGGCCCTCACCAACAGTGAGGAGGAGGCAGAAAGGGGCTGTGACGTCTTAGAGTCACCCGGTAGGTAGCTGAGCACCTGTGTCATCTGCTCAGAGGACAGGATCCTTCCCACAATCCCCTACCACAGTCTCCCCCCCCAGAATGACTTGACCCCCCTCCCTTATACACTTAGCACCAGCCAACTCCCCTGACATCCCACATTGGCCACACCCTCCCTCAGATGGACACTCCCCTTCAGTAGAGGTTTGAATGAGAAATGCCCTCAGAGTTTCAGGTGTTTGAACACTTGGTCACCAGTTGGTGGCCCTGTTTGGAGAGGTTCACCAAGGGCAGCTTTGCTGGAGGGAGCATGCCACCTGGGATGGACTTTGAGGGTTTAGAGTCTCACCCCACTTCCTGTTCTCACTCCGTACTCCTGTATGTAGATGAAATGTGGTCAGCTAACTTCCTGCTCTGGCTGCCTGCTCTCATGCCTTTCCTTTTAAGGACTGTCCCTCTGGAACAACAGACCAAAATAAACTCCTCTAGAAGTTGCTTTTGGCCATGGTGCTTTATCACAGGAGCAGAAACATAACTACTAAGCCCATTTTCTCCTGTTTCTGAAATCTTGTCCTTCTATTCCCTTTTAATCCCCAAACTGGGTTGCTGAATATATAAAACATCTAGTTAAATTATCATTTGTGATAAGCAATTATGTTCAAGTATGAATATGCCCCCTTGCAATATACTGGACATACTTATACTACAAAACAAGTATGCATTATGTCTCTGAAATTCAGATTTAACTGAGAGTCTTATATTGTGTCTGCTAAGTCTGAAGACCTCATCTACACGGGCCTCTTTTCCTGTCCTGATAAGCAGGTTGCAACCTTGCTGCAGACCACAGCCACTGCCTGCCTGTCTCTATGGTGCACTTTCCTCCTTCCTTCTCAGGAGCCTGTGAGACCTTAGAGAGAAGGTTCTGGCCAGCCTCAGACTGGTAATGGGTCTGATCAATGTCCCAGCACTCGATCCCTAAGCAGAGCATTGAATCGAATTTCATTATAGACCATGCGAGTGATGATTCTAGTGTTGGAGATTGGAATCAGAGGCTAAGGGGTGGTTCGCCTGGGCCCACAGGGCTGGCTGCTCTGACAGCAGCTCTGGCTGAGGCTGCATGAGGACTCCAGTGTGGGAGGGGACAGAGGTGCAGGCAGGTAGCTTACCTCTCCCACTTTCAGGCTGCGGTGAGATGAGATCCTCGTGAGGTCACCATGCTCCTCAAATATTTTGCTGATGCCCAGGCGGGAGAGAACCTTCTTCATGTTGTAAGTAGA
The DNA here is from genome assembly GCF_049852395.1 of Peromyscus maniculatus bairdii. NCBI lineage: Eukaryota > Metazoa > Chordata > Mammalia > Rodentia > Cricetidae > Peromyscus > Peromyscus maniculatus. Next base: position 75,298,357 of record NC_134865.1, read on the forward strand.
AGAGACATGGAGCTTGGGCACCCACACATCTACCACTCTGGAGTAGAGAAGGAGAAGGGTGAATGGAAGGACTCTATGATCCTTCAGAATGGACTCCTGAAAAAGATGGTCAATGAGACCTTTGTCCTCTCAGCATTGAGGCTCACAGGTCTTTCTGTCCTTGGAATGAGAAAGGCTCAACTCTGGGACTCAAGACACCTCATACTCACTGACTACATCCTGCTTCCTGCCCTGCCTGCTCCTGAGCACTCACCCGCTGGAAACATCCCCATGCTCCTTCCCCGTGTTCATGATCTCTCTGTAGCAGAACTGCCTGTTCTGTGCCCTGAGTCAGTTTAGATCCCTGCAAGTCTGCTGCTAGAGACAGCAAAGCTTAAGACCTGGAGCCAGTCAGAGCTGAGTTCAAGTCCACTCTGCTTCTAGAAGCCCCATAACTGGGACAAAGGATCTTGGTTTTCTGAGCCATGCACATGAGGACGACTGACCTGTGGCCTTGGGTCCCCTTTTCTACCTATACTTCTGGCTTGCTGAACAATCTGGCTTGCTACTGTTCATAGGCCTGATCATTCCCAAATATACCTTTCTACTTACTTATTCATTCAACAAATAGTTTTTAAGCGCCTACTACACATATGATGAACAGTACAGGAAAAGCCCTTGCCTTTGCCCTGTGTTCCAGCAGGGAAGATGGGCACTGAAATCAACACTAAGAAAAGCATAGTGTGGGCACTCGCAAATACCGGTAGTGTGTAATGAGGCAGGGAGTATAAAGGAAAAGGAGAAAACAGATCAACTTGTGGGAATCAGGACTGCTGGGGCTCAAATAAGAGGTTTGGGCCAACCCTGAAGTGGAATTGGGCAAGCTGGATTTTTCTCCCTGAATCAATAAGGAGCCATAGCAGGATTTTGAGCAGAGGAGTGCCATGGTCTTGATTAAGATGGCTCTGCTGTTCTGCTTAGGATACACTCTTCATATTTGATACCGAGGATAGGCATGGTTGCCAGGCGATAGACAATTGACAGGCAGTTTGTGTGGGAACCTCAGGGATGGAGGCAAGAGACTGAGTCCTAATTTGCTCCAATATGGGGCCAATGGAGCTTCCTAACACATGCAAGAGGAGTTGGGAGAAACTGATCAAACATGACCCAATGGGTCAAGCTTGAGTTAATGGAGGGTGGAGTTGCCACAGAGACAGGTGTGCCTGAGCGGATGTGGGGAGGTCTTTCTGAGCATATGGAGACTAAGATGACAGCAGATGTCCAGGGACACTCTGGGTGAGTCAAACGGAAAAGGACTCTGGCGTTTGTGGGAAAGGGAATTGGGGCTGAGGATAAGGATAGTGTCGTGGTTGGTATAGTGTTGAAGGCTCTGTGCCTGTGGCAGCTACCAGAGGGTAAATCTATATAGTAAAGAGCTTGAAGACTGAGCCCCATGGCATTGGGCTCTAAGGTAGGCGTGGGGGAGGGGAGTCAGCAAAGGAGAGTAGCCAGCAGAGCTGTGCCACATGGGGGTGCCCTGGGAGGAGAGGGTGTGGCTGGCCAGTGGGAAAGAAACACCCAGCTGCTCACCCTGGTCTCTGAGAAGAGGAGAGTGCAAACACCTGGCCAAGTGAGTTTGAGGAGGGGTAGGAGGCAGAGCATAGAGGTGAGAGCTTCAGGGCACTCACAGTGGAGAGAACCAAAGGACCTGAGTAGTGAGCGGAGCCCCTGAGAAGGGTTAATAGCATCAGGGGTTTCCCTCAGGCCAGCACAAGGAATAGGCCTACCAGCATGGGGGGTGGGGGGTGGGGAAGGCATGCATATGGCTCATGGTTGTTGTGGAGAAGCTACTACTGTGTGCTGTCAGTCATCCTAGCCCCTCCCCCCAACCCCCCACCCCATGAGAGTGACTGAATGCCAGGAAGTGTAATAGTGTCCTTCTGCCCATGACTTCAAAGAAAGCACAGACATTAGCTGATGTCAGGAAGCAAAGAGTAAAGCTCTAGAGAGATGTTCCTGAGTAGTAAAAGGACAAAGCATCTCTGTACAAATATGGAGACTGTAAAAATGTGGCAAGACTTCTTTGCTTGTCAAGGACAAGGCAGAACACACAGGGCACATCAACCAATGGACGAATAAAGAAAATGGGGTTCTTATATATGCACAGCGGAGTTTTTATTAAGCTGTGAGAATGAAAGCATCACATTTGCAGGAAGATGGATGCAACTGGAGGTCATGTTAAGTGAAAGAAGCCAGACTCAGAAAGACAATCTAAACCTGCCTGAACCAACTATGTGATGCATGCCTGTCATCCCAGCACTCAGAAGGTAGAGGCAGGAGGAGTGGAAGTTCAAGGTCATCCTTGGATACATGGGGAGTTCAAGGCTAGCCTGGGTTACATGAGATCCTGCCATAACAGACTGAGAAAGAAAAAGGAGGAAAAACATCCAGATATTAAATGTTTTCTCTTGTATGTGGCACTTAGACTTAAATATGCACATACATACACATATGTGTATGTATATATTTATGACATGGAAGAAGAAGACCAAGTTTTTTCTCAAATACTGAATCTAGATTTGCACACATACACACACACACACACACACACACACACACACACACTCATAATGTGTGTGTGAGATGATACCAGAAAGGTTACTATTTGGGGGAAGAGGGAGGGGACCAGTGCACACATATGTAAGTACACACACACACACACACACACACACACACACACACACACACACACATATACACAGATATATGTACACATATATGTATATGCACATAGATTTGTATGCATGTATGAGTATATATATACATATGTATGTATTAAAATATCATCATGGAACTCATTATTTTGCATTCTGACTAAAAATTAGTTTAAGATTTTTCAATGGAACTTTAAAATTAAAACATGGAGAAGCAGTATTTTAGACCAAGCTTAAAAAAACACCTCCAACATCATTCATTCACTTTCTATATAGAATTTATGATAAGAATTTTAAACATGAAAAAGATAAAAACAAACCCCAGGCTGCTGAAGATGGATGGTCTCCAATCCATTCATGCAGTGAGGCAGGGAACTAAGGGCAAGCACAGACGCTGAAGCTGACTGATGGGAAAGTACAGGACCTTTGATGCTAACGGATGGAAAGGTATAGGACCTTTGATGCTAACGGATGGAAAGGTAGATGACCTTGATGCTAACTGATGGGAAGGTAGTGGACCTTGATGCTAACTGATGGGAAGGTAGTGGACCCTTGATGCTAACTGATGGGAAGGTAGTGGAGCTTGATGTTAACTGATGGGAAGGTAGTGGAGCTTGATGCTAACTGATGGGAAGGTAGTGGGCCTTGATGCTAACCGATGGGAAGGTAGAGGACCCTTGATGCTAACTGATGGGAAGGTAGTGGACCTTGATGCTAACTGATGGGAAGGTAGTGGACCCTTGATGCTAACTCATGGGAAGGTAGTGGACCTTGATACTAACCGATGGGAAGGTAGAGGACCCTTGATGCTAACTGATGGGAAAGTAGTGGACCCTTAAAGCCGACTGATAGGAAGGTAGCTGTTTCAAAACCCAGTGGCTTTGTGCCTCTTGGAAACGAAGCTTTCTGTTTCCTCTGAGAAAAACCTGAGCTTTTGCTTTGGAACTCTGAATAAGAGGCTTCAAACTCTGTGAAGACTCTGCCTTTAGTGTTCAGGTCAGGCTGGAGGGCCCTGGTGCCTGAATTCCAGATGTGTTCTGCACTCTTGGAAATCAGGAGTGTTGGTGGGAGATGTTAGGCATGCACCTGTTGATGTGGTTCCTTCTCTTAGAAAAGTGTTATTCTTCAGCCTCTCCTAGGCCTTCCATAGTGGGAAGGGGCTGTAGAATGTATAGCCAGTCTCCTCCTTCTCCTCCTTCACCTCCTCCTTCTCCTCCTCCATTGCCCAATAAGGGAAGATGAAGATTTCTAGGCTTTACTCCCTGTCTGTACTTCAAAATAACTTCATGACTACCTGCTAGACCAAATGGCTTGGAAAGTAGGGATGTTGGCCTGTTGTGTGTGTCCTGATGAAATGAAGTGTTCTCTTTAGCAGATGTGGGCAAGTCCACTACCCTGAAAAGGGATGAGAGTCTCTGATAGAAGGGGGGACATTACTGGTGTTGGTTACTCCAGGCCCAGAAGGGGTGGGAGACAAGATGCATCTTTGCTGAGAGGGTCCCTTAGTCCCTTTGATACCCCAAGTGTCCATCCTTGGAGTCTCTGTGTGTAAGATTCCATCATACCTCTTCTTTCCCTCAGCCTTGAAGCTGTACTTTAAATGCCACCTCCTCTGTGAAGCTCTCTCTGATTGTCACCCTCCAGCAAAACTCTATTCTCTACACTCCCATAACCTCAGTGCATTAACCTCAAAGAGCCCGTGTCTCACCAGCTCCTGGATTTATTCCCAGGCTCCTGCCCATCTTTACAGAGCCCCAAGGAGGGCCTAGCTGTGCACTAAGGACTGAAGAAATGAAGGGAGTGGGAGAGAGGAGAGAAAGAAGAGTCTCTATGGACCAGGCTGCGACTTTACCTTTTTGAGAGCAGGCTTTTCCACTTGGCAAAAATGTCCACCTCTAAGCCTTGCTCTAGTTGCTTCATTTTGCCGCTGTCAGGGAGGATGAAGGTGGCCGTGATGTTTCCTCGGTAGGGCATTTCCAGGATGGTGCAGGAGAGCTCGCTGTCATAGGCCATGTCATACATGCCCCCTCGGAACATCATGGGTACCTTCACGGTCTTGCCTTTCTCTACGAAGAACTCTTCCTCTTTGGTTTCTTTTGGATTGAATTCATACTGCCACCTGGCTTAGGATTGAAAACACATCAAATGGCACAAGTGTCCAGAAGAAAATGGGGGGGGGACCAGACCCAACTGATCCCTGGCCACCATCCACATGGGTTCAGAGGGAAGTGGTGGGATGTTGAGGAAGGGCTCCTCAAGTCCTTCTCCTCCATGCCTGAAAGACCTCGGTGGGATGGACACAGGCCCAGGGACCCGATTAAAAGAACCTGGGACTAGTGTGGCAGGGCTGTGAGGGCCACAGTACATTACCCTAAGGCCAGTTGCCCCTGAGGCTGAGACAGCCATAGCTGTACCTTAACAGAACCTGGATTGCAGTTGCAAGGGTTGTTTGGTTTTGTGAGCGTGTAAATGTTTAAGTTGATATTCTAAAGCTGTTCTTGTGTGGGGGGGGGCGTAGAAAACCACAGGGACAGTGTGCTGTGGGACCTTGCTGAGGAGTTCTGTCTGCATCCTCCCTTTTTCTCTATTTATTGTTATGAGTGTGTGTGTGTGTGTGTGTGTGTGTGTGTAGAGGTCCGAGGTCAGTGTTGTGCATCCTCCTCCATTGTTCTCTACCTTATTTGTGAGTCAGGACTCACTGAGTCAGAAGTTCACTGATTGGCCAAAGAACTCTCGTCTCTGACCCCCTACTCCAGGGGCTAGGGCTATAGATATGTACCAACGTGCCTGGATTTTCATATATATGCTGGGAATGTGAACTCAGATCCTCATGCTTACAAAACAGGGCACTTCTACCTGAGTCATCTACCGCCCCAGAAGCCTTCCGTTTTTACCTAGAGACTGTCATGACATTGCACATAAACTCATAGCTGTATAATCTCAAACCTGGTATCCTCACTCAGAGCCTTGAGGGTCATCTCCCTGAGTCCAATCCAGGCTTCGCTGCTCTGAAAGGATGATCTTGAACAAGGGTTGTGATCTCCCTGGACTTGAGTCCTTAACCTGCAGGGCGGAGATATTAGCAGGCAGGACAAAGCGCTGCTTGGGAACTTGGCAGGACAGGCAACAGAGCTCAGTGGCTGTGTCTGGTGAGTGTTGAGTGAACGCTCCTCACTGTGGTCACTGCTGCCTCCAATGGTGACACGGAGCTGTTCCAAATTCCCCCTCATCCATCTCTGGTTTGGGAAGACTGGTTTCAGGCTGCCACTGTCACTTTTCTTTCCCTCACTAGTCATCAGTCTCTCTACGAGGGGGTCTGGATTTGGGACCACGTTGCTGAGCTGAGTGTGATGGCCTTGCCTGGGCTGAGGAGTGTTAGCCTCTGGTTTTCTTTTTTCCCCCCTGCATTTTTCTGCTTTTCCAAACCCCATAAATGTGTGTGTATGTGTTATGCGAGTTCAGGTGTTGGAAAACATTCTTCCACATTCTTTTTCAGTCTTTCCCTTATACTTAGGGAATCTCTGAAGATTGATAAGGGGATGACGGTATCAACCAAAATGGCCACCACCACCATCATCATCATCACTCCATCCCCGGATGACTTCTCATTATGAAGCAGAGTGCATAGCACTAGGCTGTAGAGAAGTGGGTTCCAGTTCTGAATGACCAGTTTGGGAACTTGGAGTAAATAATCTCTCTCTCTCTCTCTCTCTCTCTCTCTCTCTCTCTCTCTCTCTCTCTCTCTCTCTCTCTCCAATTTTCACTTTTCTTTCTCATCTAAGAAGCAGAGACTCCAGCTTCTAAACCAAAGCATGTGAGCACAATCAGCCACAACACACACACACACACACACACACACACACACACACACACACACACACACACACACACACACCAGGAGTAGTCTAGACTGCAAAGCTCACTTCCCCATCGTTTCTGCTCTGAATCTCAGTAACTCCTTGGTGGGTTATGTATCTTGGTGGTCACTTTACAGCTGGAGGGGGCAGAGTCCTGGCTGGTTACTGACACAGGGATTCAGACTCACAGAGCAAGCAAAGGACAGGGTCAAGTTTCTAACCCAAGTCCCTCTACATTCTCCACACCGGCATGCTCCTAGTCTTACCTCGAAAGTAAATATAGTTTGCAAGAAGCATCACGGTGCCCGGGTCTATGGTTTTGACCAGGTTGTTGATTATGTTGTGGGTTTTCTGACTGACATATTTGTTGATTTCCCTCTGGGCAGTTTCCAAGTTCTGGAAGTTGGTGAGCACCGTGTCTGCATCATACACTGTCTTAGCCAGTCTCAGGAACCTCTTCTGAGGCTTCAGCTTCTGGTCCATAAACAGGGTATTGCCGAGATTCATCTTTAGGTCTTGTGTCTCTCGGTTGAGCTTGTGGAGAAGGTAGTAGAAACCCAAGTGCATGTCCTTGTCTGGCAGCTGCTGGAAGTGAAATCCCTGCTTGATTTCCTCCAGTGTGGAGTTCTGGGCCCCCAGAGACAGCATGGAGAAGGCGGTAGAGATGCTCAACGGAGAGAAGAAGATGTTCTGCTGAGGGCTGCTGGCAATCAGTTTCTGGAGTAGGTTGAAGCCAAATTCCATGTTACGCCGAGCAAGTATTCGGGCATCTTTCTTGCCCCTCCACTCGTGGGCCTTGACTGGAGACCCATACATATCTGGAGGGTCTCTGACCTGCAGGAAACCTTTCACAGTGAGAAGACCTGCCAGAAGCAGGCCCAGGCCCAGCAGGAGGTTCATTGTCCTTGGATATTGTCCTGTTGAACAGTAGATCTGAGGTTAACATGAGAAAAGAACCCCACGACCTCTGTCTTATTCACCAGGAATACTAGTGGGAGAAGACTGGCTGAGGGGTATGTAACACCATTGTTGAGTGCTTTGAGATTCCTGACAACATGTAATCTTTGTCATCCCCCCAGGGACTAGAAATTATTGTCCCCATGTCCTAAATGAGAGGCCTGAGCATAGATCACCGTTCTCAATTTAAATTTTGTTTTGCATTTATTTATTTATTGTTACAAGCATGAGTGTGTGTGTGTGTGTGTGTGTGTGTGTGTGTGTGTGTGTGTGTACAGACACACACATCAAAACACATGTATGGTATGGATATCAAAGGACATTTTGCAGCAGCTGGTTCCCTCTTTCCACCATGTGGTCCTGGTGCTCAAACTTAGGTCATCAAGTTTGAGACAAGTGCCTTTATTGGCTAGGCCATCTTGCTAGCCCACTACTCCTGCTTTTGAACCCCTCTCTCTTATCTTTGTGTGTGTGAATGTATATATGATGCACATGAACATGTACATGTATATTTGTGTATGAGAGAGAGAGAGGGAAGAGAGAGAAAATTCATGTGTGTATGTGTAGACACATGTGTCCCATGGTAGACATGTGGAGAGAGAGAGAGAGAGAGAGAGAGAGAGAGAGAGAGAGAGAGAGAGAGAGAGAGAGAGAGAGAGAGAGAGAGAGAGAATTCATGTGTGTGAGTGTGAGCACATTTGTCCCATGGCAGGCATGTAGATAGATAGCAAAGGACAACCTTGGGCATCAGTCCTTGTCTTCCACCAAGCTCTCTTGTTGCTCACGGCTGCATAGGCCAGACTAGCTGGCCCAGCAGCTTCTGGGGATTCTCCCATCTCTGCCTGGCATTTTGCCATAGGAGCACTGAGATTAAAGATATTTCTTACTGTTCCTGGCTTTATGTGGGTTCTGAGGATTTAAACTCCGGCCCTCATGCTTGCGTGGCAAGTGATTTACCCACTGGGCCATCTTCCCAGGCCCTCCTTTCTCTTAAGGTAGCAATGTCTCAGCGTCTTTGAGGACATTCTACCTTCCACAATAACAATACGCTGAGGCGTGGGTGCGTGGCTGAGAACACGTCAGCACAGCACTTCATCCTTTGGCTACAACTGATTCACGAGTGAGAGTGGGACTCCACTCAAGTCAGTCAGTGATTTTTCTGGGGACATGAAGTCCCCTTAAGAGTGACTGGTTTAATGGCATAGCCCCAAACCCGAATCTGCCCATGTCTCCCACAGGGAGATGGATAGAAGAGAGATAATAATGGAAAAAGGAACGAGTTGCATCTAACGACATCTTGAATCCCGGAATCCACCTTTACCTGGTACCTATCTGCCTCCGTTTCTTCAAACCAAGACAAAAGATCTCCATTTGGAGGTTGGCTGGTTTGAGCTGGCTTTGGCTTTCTTGACTAATTCTCAGAAATCAAGCTCCCTGTAGAGGACCCCATGGCCTGCAGGAAATGAGTGGCCTCCAGAGAGGAACCTGGGTCTTCAGCGAACTCTCCCTCTGTCATTTCTAGGAGAGGAGAAGGGCCAGTGTCGATGGAGAGAACAGCTAAACCTGCCTGGCTCAAGGCCTGCCTCTCCTCTCACTGACCCCTCAGCCCCTGCATCCCCCAGTGGCACTGTGAACTTTCAGGGACAATAACTTCCCTCCCTGTTTTCCTTTCATCTCTAGCCCTGGGTCCCCACAGAGCTGCTTGTTTTCTCTAGCCAAGCCCTCAGTGATTTGGAGGGCTGGTAAAATACAAAGCAAAAGCCGGCCGCTGTGTCTCTCTCTGATGTGCCACAGTGTTTCCCTTTAATTCCCACTTTTCAGAGTCTAGGGCCCATGGGGAATGGCAAACCCATCAACAGTAAAGGCTATCTATCCCTGGTGGTGTGAGATGGGTCCCTAGATTGGAGCTGGAGGCAGGGCTCCGTTGAGTGCTGTCTTAGAGTGAGAGCCTGTGGAGATGTAAGGGAACCATGACGAGAGGAGGGGACAGAACAAGGATGCCATCCAGGTGCCAGCCAGCCTTGGTCTGGTCCCAAAGCAGAATCTTAAGAGGTTCTGACCCTTTGGGCAGAATTAGACAGTGGGTGGCTATGGTCTGTTCCCAGGATTCAGGATGTGACTTACAACTTCCTGAGACAACTGGCCCCTTTCAGCCAGCAGAGAAGGAGTTGTGACCTTCATAGTTGCACTGGCCACTAACAAGGTCTGCTGCAACTAAGTCCTAGGATCTGGCACCAGGTATGGCCTTCCAGGTGACAGATGCTGGCATAGCATATGTACCCAGAGTTCTCCAGTCCCAGGTCTTCCTGTAGAGAAGGCACTTCAGCATGGCAGAGAGGTATCTGAAGAGTTTGTGGCAGAGTATTGGAGAATTCTAGTAAGCACTGCCTGTTAGGTCTTGAATCTGGAATGTTCCCTTGGTTTCATCATGATTTGAGCACTTTGTCCTCAGTTGGTGGCCCTGTTTGAAGAGGTTGTGTGTTTGGGGAGGGTTTTTTTTTTTTTTTTTTTTTTTGAGACAGGGTTTCTCTGTGTAGTTTTGGTGCCTGTCCTGGATCTCTCTCTATAGACCAGGCTGGTCTTGAATTCACAGAGATCTGCCTGGATCTGCCTCCTGAGTGCTGAGATTAAAGGTGTGCACCACCACCGCCGCCGCCCGGCGATTGGGGAGGTTTTGTAATCTTGGACTTGATGTTACCACTAGTGGATAGACCTTCAAGCCCATCTCTGCTCCTGATATTACTCTCTGCTCTCTCTCTCTCTCTCTCTCTCTCTCTCTCTCTCTCTCTCTCTCTCTCTCTCTCTCTCCTCTCCCTCCCTCCCTCTCTTTTCTTCTCTTTTCTTTCTTTCTTTCTTTCTTTCTTTCTTTCTTTCTTTCTTTCTTTCTTTCTTTCTTTCTTTCTTTCTTTCTTTCCTCCCTCCCTCCCTCCCTCCCTCCCTCCCTCCCTCCCTCCCTCCCTCCCTTCTTCCTTCCTTTCTTTCTTTCTTTCTTTCTTTCTTTCTTTCTTTCTTTCTTTCTTTCTTTCTTTCTTTCTTTCTTTCTTTTTTTTGAGACAGGGTTTCTCTGTATAGTCCGGCTGTCCTGGAACTCACTCTGTAGACCAGGCTGAACTCAGAGATCCGCCAGCTTCTGCCTCCTGAGTGCTAAGATTAAAGACATGCACTGCCACGCCCAGCTGCTACCTGCTTTCTTATCCCACAAGATCTGAGGAGGCTTCACCTCAGGCTCCTGTGACTATGAACTCCCCAGTTCCTTTTTCCATGATAGACTAAAGCTGTGAATGAAAATCAAGCATTCTTTCAGGCCAGTATTTTGACACAGCTACAAGAAACATAACTGATGGGTTATCCTAGTACCCATTCTTATTTTAGCTGCCTACTCGTCTCTGAAGGACTACATGCACCCCAGGGACCAGGTTTCTGTCTGAACTCTAAGGGAGAATCTGGTGGAAGCAATCTCAACTCCCCCGCTGTGGCTGACTCGGGAGGTCGTCCTGAATCACTCAGGGCAAGTACTGAGACGGTGACTGTACCCACCTGTGACTCCAGTGGTCCACTGAGAGAGAACCCCAGAGTTGTTTCTTGGTATGTGTTTTCTTTAAACGCCTTAATCTCTCCCAAGAATCCCATTTGGTAATGATTAAAATTAATTTGCTATTAGTGAGGGGCTGGGTAGAAATAGATTAGGGAAGAGAAATAATAGAGTCCTCAAAGATGCTTCAGAGAAATTAAAGAAAATAGGACTCATCCTGGTGGTGGTGGCACATGCCTTTAATCCCAGCACTCCAGAGACCAAGGCTGATCTCTGAGTTCCAGGCTAATCTAGTCTACAGAGCAAGTTCCAGGATAGTCAGGGCTACACAGAGAAAAGAAAGAAAAAAAAAAAAACAGAAAAAAATAGGACTGGAACTGAGGATCCCATGGGCTGGGCTGTCAACACAGGTGCCCAGGATTAAAATAGAGGTTTGTGCTGCTCAAAGCAGACTTCCACCCTGTGTCATTACCCAACGCTGACAAGTGGAAAAGTTAAGACATGTCACCCACACCGCCGACAGAAAGTTCTCAAGAGAGGCTCTGCCAACCAACTTGGGAGTCAGGGCCATGGGCGAGCTGGCAGGAGCTGGGTGCGAGTCAGAGCAGGCAGGACAGAGACCTGAGCCAGCCCAGGAAGGCAACTGCTGGCTAGAGGCTCTTCCCCAGATGTGATTCCCACTCTCAGCCAGGCTCTCTGTGGAGCTCCACAGCTGGGGGCCCTGAAAGGCTCTCTACGGTGCCAAGTTCCAGCTGTGAGGGCTGGTGAGAGAATCACACTCCTGGATGCTGGGCCTCCTTCTTCTACCCATGTGTTCTGTCAACCCTTGGGACATCAGCATCCTCGTGTGTTAAACCGTGCTGGTGGAGGGGCCAAAATTTGGTCTCTTCCCCACAAGACGCTATTGCCCAGCAGCTGCCTGCCCCACCCCTCAGGACACAGCCACACGCTGACCACACCTCCCACCTCTACAAGCCTATGTGTGACACTGCACTATGACCCCCTCAGGCCTCCTGCCCTGCCCTTCCCTGGCCAGCCCTGCCTTTGACCTTTTACTCCAGAGTAACCCACACTTGTCCCAAGCTTCCCATCCATTTCCACAGGCCCTAAACTGACCCAAATTTGTCAGATGGGTGAGATGCCTAAGTAGGCTATTCTTTTTTTTTATTCTGGCAATTAAAATAGTAGGGCAACTGGTTATTTCCCAATAAATTGATGGGCCAGCTCTCTTGAGTTGAGTAACAATTTGTGGGGTTGTAGGTTGGAATGTGTGTATGATTCTTTCTGTGTCTGTTTATATCAATGTGTATTTGTTATTAAAATAAACCAGAAATATATAAATAAAAGCAAGAAAGAGAAGACAGGCACTGAAGCCTGTGGGACACACAAGAGACAGGAAAAGCCAACAATGGTATTTCAATTCCCTAGTCATTCACATCCCACATTATCTGGGAAAACAGTTTTCTCTTCCTATGAATAATTTTACCTCCCACTAATCCCAGACACGGAGAAGCCACTGGGTTAAGTTACTTCACTGGCTTCAAACCTGCATGTGTCCAGTCCCTGCTGGAGGCCTCTCAGGCTCAGCTGAGGCCACTGCCTCTGCCTCCTCCCACACTGACAAAGCCACAAGGAAATGCAATGGCAGACATATTCACTTTTCCCTGGTGGTGCACATCTTTAATCCTAACACTTGGAAAGTTGAGAGGCAAGGAACTGCAAGTTCGAGGCCAGCCTGAGCTACATTGGGAGAGCTTGTCTATGTAAGTGTGTGTGTTTGCTCATGTATGTGTATAAATGAATGTATACACCCCCCCCTTGTTTTTAGTATCCTGGTGGGCTCAGTTCCTGTATATAAAATGATACGGTGTTCCCTGCGACCTCCACACATCCTCCTGCGTACTTCAAATCATCTCTACATTCCCAACAACTCCTACCCAGTGCACATTCTCTGGCGATGATCACCACACTGGCTGGTTTAAGCAATACAAGGGAAAAAGAGGTCTGCATATTCAGTGCTGGTGGCAATGTTGTCTGCAAACATTTGTTGGTCCACGGTTGGACAGATCAGTGGGTGTGGAACCTGTGGGCACAGGCACCAACTGTGGTACTGATGGATTTGCAAACAGCTTTCCTGGTTAATAGCAGATGGTTGGAGAAGCTGGTCATAATAACATGTGCGCCATAGGCTACCTACTCAGGGCAGGGAGTTGGAACCACTTCCTTTGGAAGAGGAGCCCTACACCCACCTACCTCTCTCCTAACACTGTGCCATGCCGCCATGTCTTTCCTTGATGAAGCTAGCTGGCCTGCTAGCCCTTCAGAGACACAAACTCATGTGGCTGCTCCTGACAAGTTCCCATCCACAGTCTCTTGAGCTTTAAGCACACTGCAGAGCTCCCCGCTCTGTGGAGGCATCCCATGTTGGCTGTCTACCCCAAGTACTTCTTTCCAAGCCTAGAGGACCCTGCACCCTCTGAAGCCCCAGCTGTCCTTGGATCCTTCTTGGTGATTTTCAGTCTGCAGCACTTGGATCTGTCCAGTGCTCTCCCTTGAGCTGAGAGATTCAAAGGATCCTTCCCAAAGATGCACCAAAGTACCCCAAAGGGGGGCAATAAGACATCCTGGACATGCTCAAGGGCCCACTAATTTGTCCTATAGAATTTTGTTTTCATTCTTCTAATACATAGTTTGTTGAGTGCTGAATGTAAAGATATACGCCTGTAGTCCCAACACTCAGGAGGCCAAGGCAGGAGGGTAGACAATTCTAGGCTAGCCTGGGCTACATATTAAGATTTTGTGTGTGTGTGTGTGTGTGTGTGTGTGTGTGTGTGTGTGTGAGAGAGAGAGAGAGAGAGAGAGAGAGAGAGAGAGAGAGAGAGAGAGAGAGAGAGAGAGAATGTTAAGCAAGCAAGGAAGCAACATGTTTCATTTTCTCCATGAATTTGTAGGTTGATGGAAGCTGCCTCTGTCCCACCCAGCTGCCTTAGGTCCTTAGCTCCGGGCAAACAGAGCCACCAAGACTAACTGGGACCAGTCAGAGGGCAAGGTGGACTCTGAGTAGGAGGGCTGCCTTACCTCTGAAGATCTCAGCCCCTCACCCCGCAACCCTTTTTCTTCTAGAAAATTCTCAGAAGTAGATTTTCATGGAAATGAACCCAAGCTTCCATTGTATCTGCCTAGCACTCCTCCAGGGCTGCTCTTACACACATTAGAAATACCCTAGAATTTTCTTCCAATGCACATGTGCTAGAGAGTACAATACCCTTCAGCCTCTCACCTCTGGAGTCAACCTCATGAGGAGTAGACTATCTTTCCAATCTTTCCAAAAGGAGTTGCATACTCACAGTGCATCCAGGCGCCATCCACAGGGCCAAAGGGACCTGGCTGGCTTGCTTTATTAATTATATCTCCAGGGCCTCCTGAAGAGGCAGAGTGTGACCAATTGAAGCTGGGGTCGGAGGGTCGGCTGATGGGCTTCCAGGAGCGGTGGCCACACCGCTTCCTCTGAAAGATCCTCCTCATCTCCAGAGCCTAATCACAGCGTGATATGTGCAGACCACGCCCACTGGGCGGGAGTTACCTTAACACCGACCACTCATATCTTTTGCAACGCATTAGTTTCCCAACCAGTGTCTGGAGATTGGGAGAGTCAACAGGTGGACCCGCCTTTGGTATTGACTTTGAAGAGTCAACCCCCAAATCACCTTTGTCCTCCACCGTAGAAGTTGAGAGCTGTGTGATTAGGGGGGTCATTCCTTTGCCTTCACGCCTTTTATTTTGCTGTTTTTCACGCAGGTCGTCAACTCTGATCCTGTAGCACCCATGAAGATCCTTTGGAGGAGTGGTCTGAGGATAGATGAAACCAAATGCACCATTCCTGTTGTGTAACAGGGATCAAACACCTCGATGGTTGATCTTGACTGTCAACCTAATGGGACTCAGGAGCACCATGGGAATAAATCTGTGTAGGGTATTTGTATTAGATTAACTCAAGTGAGAAGGCTCATCCTAAATGTGTGCAGTAGCCTGTAGTGAGCTGGGGTCCTCAATCTGATAAAAAAAAGAGAGACTGAGCTAAGTGCCATCCTTCTTTCTGCTTCTGTGTGGGTAGCCGCCTCCAGCTGCCATGACTTCTTCCCCACCATGGGCTGCATCCTCCTCCCACTGTGAGCCAAAACAACCACTTCTTCCCTTACGTTGCTTTTGTTAGGTGTCCTGCCACAGCAATGAGACACATAACTAACACAAACACACGTGTCAAAGTCTGGAGTCACTCAGGAAAGTGACTCCGTGTGTTTCTGTCACATATTTGTTGAGGCTATGCTTGGGTTTTGTTCCCTTGTTTGCTTTTCTGCATTTCCCAGATCCGATACTCCTTGGGGGGTTAAATTCTAAGCACTTAGAGTAAAATGAAATTCTTCTTTCCACTTTTCTCACTTCCACCAAGTCACATGGGTGATGTCAGCACCTTCCAAAAACCAATGGTCCTGGTTTGGAAGTGCAACAGACCCACGGGTTAATTTCTAGTTCTGCTAATGAGCTGCTACATACAGAAGAATCATTCAGGTTTTCCTTTCCCACAAAGTGACGATTTCCAGTAACTGCTGTGACCCTGATAGACTTGACTCTTGTCTCCAAGGCTGTGTTGAGCAGGCAGTAATCCAGGTAAGGGTTTCTCAAGAAACCATTCAGCTACGAACTGAGGTGGTCATGACTGGTCATTGGGAATGTGGGACTCTGTGCTTTCAGCATTAGAAAGATGCCCAAACCACCCCTCCCCCATGAAGCTTAGACTGCCTGGGGATATGTGTTGGAACCAGACACAGCATGTAATCTGAAGAGACAAAGGTCTACTCATGCTGCACATGTGTTGGATAGAGAACAGGGTGTGGCCAGGGCTGGTGGTCCCATCTTGGCAGGGGCTACAAAGGCGGAGACTGAGAGCTGTTGAGGTGGATGCTGACCCAGAATCAGAATCTATACTATGGCTTTGGGAGGGAAAAACCCTGCCCACTAATGACAGGGTGAGGCCTGTGTGAGTCCCATGGCCACACCTGCCCATCTTCTCTAGACACTCTCTATGCTCCAGGCCAAACTCCCACAGGAGACACACAGGGAGAGTCTCAGGTGAGAAGACCCACTGAGGTTTAGGCTGCACTGGGGGTGACAAAAGTCAGACAGTTCTCAAAGGCCTCAGCAGATGGAAAACGAACCTCTTCCTTTAGGAGAATACTCAACCATTAGAAGTCCAAGACCTGGACTCAAGGCTGCCACCAACCACACATATAACATGACCCAAGGGCTTGGACATGGTGTCTATCAGGGGTTAGAAAGATGCAAAAGACTGTTCAGCTGGGGCCATTGCTAGACACTGATAGCTCAGATTCACTGGCCTCACAGGACTGTCTTGCGCAGGGATGAAGGGATCACAAAGAATTCTCAGTCTCTCCCTTCCTCCTTGGCTTTCCTAGGCAGACCCCACAAAGGACCTCTGAACATTGAACATCCTAGCCCTGGACTCCAAAGCTCTGATCTGATGAGAACATAGGAGAAGACAGAGGCACAAGCTGGGTTTGTTAAGGACCGAGTAGAAGAAACTCTGAGAAGCTAAAGGGTAGAGGAGGCACCTGCTCCCACCTGAAGTGCTGAGGACTGCTTCACAGATAGGGTGAAGGAAAGTTATCCAGGTGAAAACTTGGGGCCAAAATAACTCATCCGAAGTCAAGCATCCACAGCAAAGTAAGAGCGTGATCTAACTATGTCAAACATTGGAAATGCGTCTTTGATCTTCTAGTTTCTTAGTTGCACATGGGGAGCACTCCATCTCTAGAACAGCAATCTCTACTTCCACCTCTGCAGCCCCCCACCAGGGTGGAATGAGCAGCTCTGGTTGGAGCCTGACATACCTGCAGCATAGGCAGAGACCTCAGGCTTTTCTGGTCACGCTCTGCCCTTGGAGCTTTAGATGAGTTGTTCTCCAACATACCTGCTCTAGACTGAGCAGGTATGGGATGAGGCCCGAAATTCTCCCAAGGGCCATGATGTGTATACATGCAGGGTAGAGAACCTTTTTTCTCTGTAAGAAAGTTCCTCCTGGTGCCCCCAAAGCCATCTGGAAGGGACATCATTAAAAACCTCAGGGCTTAGGAGATGGCAGAGTTGGGAAGGTGTTTGCTGTGCAAGCTTGAGGACCTGAGTTTAAGCCCTAGGAGTCATGCTTTCAAAAAGTTGGGAATAGCACTGTGCTTGTAATTCTAGAGTTGAGGAGGCAGAGATGGGCAGATCAGTGGAGCTTTCTGGGCCAGCCAGCCTAGCCACTCAAGAAGTTCCATGCCAATGAGAGACCCTGCCTCATAAAAACAAGACAGTGCAAGGGGTGTGATTCAGTTGGTAGAGTTCTTGCCTAGCATATGTTAAGCCCTGGGTTCAGTTCCACCAAAGTTAAATGTGGTCGTGGCCTTATAATCTTAGCACTCAGAAGTGGAGGCAGGAGGATCAGATCTGTGTCATCCTTGGCTTCACAGGAAGCTTGAAGCCAATCTGGGCTCCAAGAGACCCTGTCTTTGAAACACAAAGTGGTTGGCACAGCTGAGGTTGTTCTCTGACCTCCATTTCCATGTTTACATGTATGTGGACTCTCTCTGTCTCTCTGTCTCTCTCTGTCTCTCTCTATCTCTCTCTGTCTATCTTTCTCAGCAGCAGCAGCAGCAGCAGCAGCAGCAGATAGCTATAGAGCTATTGAAACCAAGACAGAAAGACACAGACAAGCCCACAGAAGAGACTAGAGAACAGGGGAACAAACAGGTGTCACCTGCTGCTCAGCTAAGTCACCATGTAGCTTGGTGTGAGAAAGAACTGGTCCCTGGAGACACAATGCTGGGAACTCAGCATCCATATGGGGTAGAGTGATCATGGCCTTGGTCCATGATACACATAAACAGAAACCAAAGGAGGGTATGTCCCAGGTCTATTACATGGACCCTCACGAGACTGATGGCAACTGGTAGTGTCACCCAAACCCCCACAATGTCAAGACACTCAAGCTTCTAGCAGAAAATGTGGGGACTGTATTATGGTCTTGAGCTAAGCAAGGACTTCCAAATGGCGCTCAGTGAGCTCCTAAATGGAACTCCTTAACATGAAGAATGTTGGTCTGGGATGGGGAAATGGCTCCATGGGTCAAATGTTTGCTGTGTGAGTGTAAGAACATGTTCAGATCCCCAGCATCACTATGGATTAGGTGTGGAGATATGTGCTTATAATCCTGGTAATGGGATACAGGATAGGTGGATCCTCAGGGTTCTGGCCAGCCAGTCTATCCAATCAGTGAGCTCCAGGTTTGGTAAAAGACCTGACAACACACACACACACACACACACACACACACACACACACACACACACACACACACATTTATGCACACACTACAGAAAAACACACATAAACAACTCTGTTCATAAACCAATTGAGAGAGGTCAGAGGTGAGCCAGACTGGAGAGGAGGCACTTACAATGCAGTTTATGTTAAAGGACTCATGCCTGATGTGAACAATAAGAAAAAGAGAACACTGGAAGCAGGCCACCATCCCAGATCACACTTTCCATTTTCTTGGGTGACCCCAGTCTTTGTTGCCCGCATGACCCCCACAGGTGACACTCAAGATGGGAAGTCATGGAGCCAGTGAGCAATGTGACCATGGTGTAGATGACACCATACACTGTGAGCCACAGGAGAATAAATAAAATTAATAAATAAAACCAGCTGGGAGACTATCAGGTTAGAATCAGCTTAATGAAAATGTTACTTGATTCACAGATTTAGGCTCCAAATGGGGAGCTGAATCAGTCAATGACTTAAATCAAGTGATTAAAATTAATAAATTTTTTCAAGAACATTGAAATTTTAAAAGAAATCTTCAGAGCGAGAGAGATGGCTCAAGAATTAAGAGCATGCACTGCTCCTGCAGAGAACCCAAATTCAATTTCCAACACCCATGTCAGTTAGCTGACAAATGCCCATAACTCCAGCTCCGCAGCTGGGGAGTGGGGTTCAGTGCTTCTTCTGGCCTCCGCAGGCTTGGGTACTCATGTGTGTGCATGTGACGTGTGAACACACACGTATAATTAATAATAAATTTTTCAAAAAAATGATTTCTAATAAGATCCTAGACTATTCTGAAGTTTTAGAAAATGTTGAAAATATTTCTAAATAAAATATGTTAGTAACTAAAAATGGAGTAAGAGATAATTTTTTTAAGTGGGAAGCATTCTGCATATAAGAACAAAATCTCCTCAGGTCAGGGCTGTGGCTCAGAGGTAGAGCAGTTGCTTAGAAGGCACCTGTGAGGAGTGAGCCTACAGCTCAGGGGTAGAGTACTTGCCAACATGGTGGGAGACCCCGACTTTGAACCCTAACAGGACCCCCCCCAAAAAAAGTCACACCCAGTGCATTTCAAAGAGATCTGGATAAAGAGAGGAGGGGGAATCTTTTTCTGAAGTTAGAGTGAGAACAGACTCCCTGAGGATGTGACACTGGTCAGATGCCATGGAGAAGGCAGATGGACTGTGCTTCTGTGATGTTTCAAACGCATTGCATCAGACACCAGTAACAGTGAGTAACTAACCGAAAGGGGTATTGGAGACAGAATGCTTGTGTTCTCAGCCACAGCCGGTCCTTGTGAGCCAGGGAGAACCTCCAGGGTCCACACAGGCTGGCTGGGAAAATGCAGCAGTCACACTTGGAAGGGTTGTGAGGGGCCACTCTGGATGTTCTACCCATCCTGCCCTCCTTCTGTCCTTCTTCCAGCCTCTGCAGAACAAGGCAGTCTCCTGGGCTTTGTCATTAGGCATACTTGCTGATGATGCACGTGTTCTGGTTTCACCTGGAGTGTGAGTTCCGTGCAGCAGACCCATGTCCCTGTGAAAACACAGGTTTCCTAACCAGGTCTTCAGCAGACTCAGATCTGCATCTGAAGCCCTTGTTGGTTCACAGACTCTGAAGGGCCATGAAGAGCAGCTGAGGCCACAGCATTTTGGGGACCAGCTCTGACCTGTGTGACTCCTGCTTGAACCCCTAGAGCTAGGTATGGGTAGGACACATGACCAATGTCTACGTGATTGCCTAAGCCCTTGGTTCACTCTCTTAAGGCAATCAAACCAATCTACTAATAGACGGATGGATGGATAGATGACCATAATGACAGACGAATAGCCAGATAGACATGCACACAGGCACATATGCATACACACATGCACATACTTACCATGAGCCCCAGGCCCTCTTTTCCCTCAGTTCCTCTTTCTCAACTTCCCCACAGCCCACACTGCTCCCCACTTCCTAGCATTTTCCTTTCTGTTCTTGTCCGATGACCTCTAGCTTCTAATGAGTTGCCTCCCCAGTACTGTAAGCTTCTGTTGACTTGCCCAACCTGCCTATGCCCCTTCTTCCCCTGGTCAGCCTGGCTGGATGGCCCTATGGGTGCTACTTCTGCTTAGCAACTAGCCTGGGAGTTCCTCAGTCTTCAGAGAAGCCCAGTCTCCTTCCATCCACCAAGTGCATGGACCTCCATGCTAGGTCCGTTCAGGTGCTCTACAGAGCCATTAAAGGGGTCTGGCGTGCAGAGTTCAAGTGCTTGGTACTCTGAGTCTCACAGACAAAGGTGAGAGCATGCTGTCCAGGAACCAACCCAGGTTCCATGGTTCCATCCCTGAGATGTCTTTGAGCCAAATCATCCAACCTAGATTCCTTTCTGGGGACAGGAGTGGTTGTTTACACAGAGGTTTACCTCAACCCAGCCCCACCTCCTAAGTGCATGCTGAGAGCCTGCAGCTGAGCTGGCCCCAGCCCCAAATTCTGGGAGGTCCTGAGCCTGAATTCTAGGACCCAGGCACTGAAGACCACATGTGTCCTGTAGCTGAGGAAACTCTCCCTTGTCTGGTTTACCTGTCTTTATAGTGGGTAACAGGGAGCTCTGCATTAACTTACCTGTGTAGCCCATCGCTTGGGCATCTTGATGTCAACCATTTTCACTTAGAATAATACAACCCAAGCCTGTGCTACCTGGCACACTAACCAGGACAAGATTGTAGGGTAAGAGAAAAGCAGAGGGTGTAAGGACAGAATTCTTGGAAACCGTAATATGGAAGAAAAGTTCAAATAGAAAGAAAAATCACTAATTTAATGTTTCACTGTACTTTAAGATAAGACCACCAGTTGAAGTTCAGCATTATGAACACACACACACACACACCACATATACACATACATACTACACATCACACACATTCCTCCACATTCTCCTACACATACACAAATACACACCACACATACACACACATATATACACACACCACACACACACTTACACCAGACATACACACATCCCCCAACGCATACACACACAAACACTCCATACATACATCCCCCCATATTCACACACACACACACCATACACATACCCTCACACATATATACCACACACACATACACACTCATACACACACATCCCCCCACATATATAGACACATACACATATACACACATCACACACATATATACACACACACCACACACACATATACACACATATCCCCCCACATACACACATATCACTCACACAATACAGCACACACATATACCAGATAGCCCTCCCATACACATCCCCTCCACACACATCCACACACACCTACACATAAAATACAAATACACATACACACCGCAAATGCACATGCACACACATGCACACACATACATACACCATACACATGCATACCCTCCACATATATTTTCCTACACACATACCTACCCTCCCACACACAACCCACCCACCCCACACTTAATTCTTAGCACTCCATGAGGGCAGGTTTATTGCCTCATTATACAGATTTGAAAATTAAGGTTACTTAGAGAGAAGTCTGTTGAATATTTTTGCCTAGTGCATGGTTAATGAGGGGAGTTCATTCTTCTGGGGCTATCAGAATATAAAATTCAATAATTAAATGGGTGGGGGTGGAGACATGGCTTTATGGTTAAGAGAACTTGCTCATCTTGCAGAGGACCAGCACAAACACAGCAGCTCACACTTGTTGGGGGGGGGGGGACCCAACACCCTCTTCTGGCCTCTGTGGTCACCAGGTATATGGTGCACACACAGGCACATAGCTCATACACATAAAATAAAAATAAACGAAATCTTCTTTTCAGTATTAGAAGAGAACATTTGGGAGAAGTTGAGGGAAGTCCTGAGTATCCTCACACCGTGCCATGAAGCCACTACTGTTAAGCGCCAGGCACCAGTCCCATCTACAGCCTGGCAGGGCTTGTAGGCAGGCACCACATTCCACTCTCTTCAGTAGTAGTCCACGTTCCTCTTTGGAGGCCATTCACTGTCTCCCTCTACTGACCTCTTGTCCTCTCTTTCCTTCCACAGTGGCAGAATGAAAGCTGACGTGTATATTGAGGATCTAAAGTGATGGTCAACCAGACATGTATAGGGCAGAGGGAAAGAGCCCAGGGCTGCCTCCTCTAAAATGTCACAGACTAAGGAATGAATTCACAGGCACTGTTGCTATGCCTGAAGTCTGGTTAAACCCCTCAGACACCCCAGTGGAGCAATGCCTTGGTCACTTAGGCAAGCAAAGAGGCCTTCTCAGAGGAGGTTGCACCTGCCTTTTCGTATGAAGTCTGAGACTCTCCTGCTGTACCCTGGCTGCCCCAGCAAGGCAACTGCTGGAAGAAGTGTCCTTGTCAAAGCCACGGGAAGTACAGGACCCCCAGAGGCCTCAAAAAGTACTCTATGTACTCACAAACTGGGATGGGAACAATGGTGGGAAGGAGCCAGCAGGAGAAGGCAAGGGGAGCGGAGCCAGGCCAGATTCCCAGCAAGGGGAATCCCATGGTGCTCATGCGATTAGGAAGTACAAGCAGGGGGTTAGGGCTTCCCTACCCAGCCACTCAGGTGCCCTTCTCAGGGTCGTCCTGCGACACTGAGGTGGCCAGCAGTGTCACAGTCGGAGCAGGTTGACTCCTATACTGCCCGTGTTGAGCCACCTCACCCATGTGACCACACCTCTCTGGTGTCTCACCGTTTCCATTTATTGAATGGGATATATGACTGAAGCACCTTCCTTGTCCCCTCCAGCAAATAGTTAGCAATCCTGTCAAAGGCCATGGCCCATCTGAAGGAAGCAAATTAAAAATAATTAGTAATAACCACAGTAACAGCAATAATAATTAATTATGCTAGTAATAATGAGATCGAGAGGGTGAGCTAGCTTTACTTACCCAAGTGACACACTTTGTCCAGTCGAAATACTCCTGCAACTACAGTATGTACAGTATGTCTGTCTGTTCAGTAGACCTGGGGAAGAACAACTACATTCTATCCAATGGGATATGTGCAGTGACTAGCAAGAAGGCAGGCCGAGGTCTGTATATAATTTGGTAGCACTGACTATCTTCTAGCTAGATGACCCCTGACTAGCTTCTGAGCTACAGGAAAGGGATGGAGGAAGATCTCTTTGGACCTCTGGCATCAGAGGAGGAAGCATCAGAGAGACTCATCCCACAGGAACGCTCCAGGCACCCCCTAAGGGACCCTGAAACCAGTACCAGCAACTTTACAGGGAGGAGAACTCTTGAGTAGGGTGTGGTGGCACATCCTGTAACCCCAGCCAGCAGTCAGGAGGCAGAGGTCAGAGGATTGTGAATTCAAGGTTATCCTGGGCTACATAGTGAATGTGAGTCCAGCCTGGGGTATAGCAAAATCTTCCACCCACTCACTCCAGTTCAAAAAAAAGGAAGAAAAGAACAAAGGAAGGAGAACTCTACTTGCAGTCATCCCATGATTGGAGAAGGAAGACTTCATTCCTCCGTGTTTTCTCCTGCAGAGGTGGCGGTAGCAGGCAGGAATAAACCAAGCTGGCACTGAGAAGTAGGTCACCCCTGTCTGTGAAGATATGACTGGAAATGCCTCTGTTTGGTGACACCATACCGTCCTTCTGCAGGGGACTGACTGCCTTGAGAACCTGAGAAGAAGTGGAGGAAAGTTTTGGAGAGCAACTCTGCTCCTTAAAGACTAAAATGCAAATGACCTGCATCAGGAAAGAAACCAAAGATGGCAGAGATTTGAGGCATGGAGGAAAGATTTGGGTTGTTGGAAGAATACAGGACAGAGAAAGGGAGGGGTGGGGGCAGAGAGCTCTGTCACCGCTCTGTCCCAGCTGTGTGTTCTACTAGGGACTGCATCCCTCAGGACCTTGATTTCTTCACCCAAGAAATTGGGGAAAGGCTTGAGAAATCCCAGCTATGAAGCTAGTGGCTGTGGAAGGGATGGTGTGAGCCACACACAGGCCACTCTGCTGCTTGAGAACTTCACAGGCATCTGGAAGGCCCAGAGCAGCCACTTGTGTTTATTCCCACTGAGGAGGAATGTGGATATTTTTTAACTATTTGTTTTATTTTCATTTAAGTATATGTCTGTTTCTGCATATGTGCAGGTGCCTTTGGAGACCAGAAACGGGTGTCTGATTCCCTTGAGTGGGAGTTACATGTGGTTAGGAGCTGTCCATTGTGAGTGCCAGGAACCAAACCCAAGTCCACTCCTCAAGGAAGAGCTCTTAACCACTGTGCCATCTCTCCAGTCCAAGATTTAAGAAAAGCAGCTGGATGTGGGATGCAAGACTTTAACCCCAGCTCCCAGCACTTCAAGACCAGCCTGATCTACACAGTGAGCTCCAGGACAGCCAGGGCTACACAGTGAGACCCTCAGAAAGGAAACAAATAAAAAAGACAAAGAAGTACAAGATGCTCAGTGGAGTCTAGAAAATAATAAATGCTCAGTGTAGAGTCAGTGAAATACTCAGGTGCTCAGTGTAGAGCTCATGAGGTGCTAAGTGCTCAGTATGGAGTCCATGAAGGACTAGCTATACTAGGTGTTTAGTGTGAAGTACTAGTTGCACTAGGTGCTCCATGTGGAGTCCTTGACACTAAGATTGAATTCAGCATCCTCCAGGCTGACAGAAGAGATGGGAACTTGGGCCCAGAAAAGAGAAGTGAGAGCAGGCCGAAATTCATAAGCAAGACACGGAAACTTTTAACTGGGGATTCAGCTCACATGGAAGGAGATGGCACTGATGGAGAGGGACCAGGCTGCTCTCAGGCACAGACAGAGATGGAAGTTTGTTGCCCACAAAGATGGGCTCACATTTGGGAATTTTCATGTTCTGTGAACAAGGTTTAAGATGTTCCCTTGCATAGTGTTCAGGCTTTGAGGTAGCGTTCATTCAACCCAGGCACTGTGAATTACATCACATAGTCATATAAGCATCCTTGTCTGTCTGCTCTGGGACCAATGGTGAGACAGAGGGATTATAGGGGTCTTAGCTGCTGAGAAAGCACAAGAGTGATGGAGAAGCACAGGATAGCCCCAGTGGGCAACAGGCCGAATTCACCTTGTATGACAGCCTCCCTCAATAATACTTCAAACGACCATCATGAGTGAGTGCATGCAGAACCCAGGAGAGTCAGACAGCAGAGGGGCGGGTAACAGGATGATGAAAACAACCCTTGTATTCCTTTTTGCAACACATCTGTGGATATCTGGAGACTCCCACAAAAGTGTTTGCAGCTAGCATGACATCCAAGTCCCTGCAGAATAGTCCAGGCCACAGTTGGACCCTCACATCAGAGGTGTCCTCTACACCAAAGACGGAAGGAAACTAGTAATGTTCTGCTCGACTGTGTGGGCTTCAAAGTGGGGGACTGCTGTGGAGACAGGGTCTCAGCTAGCCCATGCTAGCCTAAGAATGACCAGGATCACCTCAACCTCCGATGCCTAGAGTGCTGGAATTGGAGAATACTGGGATTACAGGCCTGGGCTGGAGCACTCCATGGCCACTGAATTGGCAGGTTGTTTTTGTCATGATCATTGTCACGTAGAATTTTAATGACCATTGCAGGGCAACTCTGATGATGGAATCGCTTGTTTGGGGGCAGCGACTCCAAAAGGCTGGAGTCCGGAAAGCTGAATGTTTCCATGCACATGACCCTCTCACCGTCCCACACCCTCCTCACCTTCCAATCATGGCTGCCTCCGCCCAGCACACTATGGCAGCCTGCAGCATGTCGGACCTGGGAGGTAGCTAACACAGTCATGTGGTTTGAGTTGGATGCCAGAGCAGGTGGGTAGCCTCAGCCAGGCCCTGGCGGCAGTGACTCACAGGCCAGTGATGACTGAAAGGGAGGGAGAGTGGTATTCAGAATCCACGGGGAAGGGGCAGACTGGCAAGGCTGGCTGGGCTTGGGTTCTTGGAAGATGGCTTTAATGGGCTTGACCTGGGAACTCAGGGCAGGGTGGGGTCCCTGATATCTGAGTCTATGCTGGTGTCCAGGCCTGGGGTCTCTAGGTAGGGCTGGATGTTCTCAGAGCCACTGTCTGCTCCCAGGATATAGCTCTCTGGTGGCTGATGGATAGATAATACAAGGCTGAGGAAATCCCGAGGGGTGGGATGACATCTGGTGTCACAGAAAGGCCAGTGGTGGCTATTTTGTGAGGGTCTCTGTAACAGAGAGGTGTCGGGGGAAGGAATTCAGTCTGATAGGACATCAGGATAGAGCGAGAAAGGCAGAAACTAGGTCCCACGACAGAGGAATCAAGGTGACCAGTGGGTGGGGTTACCTGCTGCTGGGCTCTAGCCTGCAGTCATGTCACCCCTGTGTTAGAGTCCGTTCTCATACATGGAACATAGGCTGGGAAGAGCAGTGCCCAGGAAGCCTTGCCTGTCTGAGCTGGCTGAGGAGGCTTCCTGGAGAAATCAGACTCAAGCACAAGCCTGTGGGGAGGGCAGAGTTACCATGGGACCTCCCTTGGGAAGGGTCTGTGAGATGCAGGCCCACATTCTCACCTCAGCCTCTGGCGTTAATCTGCTCAGAGCCACCACTGACTCCATATTGCAGGTGGAATGAACTTCAGCCAAGGTGTCATGTGATCTCAGCTGCTCTAGAAACGGTAAAGAAGTTTCTCTCCTGTCTATGCCTGTGCTGAGACTGCTCAGGCCCCCCCAAGAGCTTGCTGTTTTGATCCCCAGGAGGCTATGCTAACTTCAAGGGTTCCCCCTGCTTTCCTGTGGCAGAAATATCCCCTCCCTCCTTTCCAAGGCTGTTGCAGCCCATGTTCTGTGCTGGGTTTGTGTCCGGTGATTTTGCATTTATTGCCTCTTCCTAAACACCAGAGGAGAGGCTCCGGGTGCAACAGGGTGGATTGTGCTTGTGCTCATGTGGGGGCTGCTGGGTGTTTGTTCACAGGTTCCTGTACCACTGTCACCTCAGAGAGGCTCTCTCCAAATTTAAAGGGGGCCAGTCTTCCTCGGCCTCACCTCTGCCCTCATCACTTCTGAAGTGCTTGCCGCTTCTGCACTGGGGAATCTTCGTTGCTGGTCATGGGCTGATGCCCTTACTCGGGCTCAGTGCCAGGGAAATGCCATGATGGCAGACAGAGCAGGTCTGAAAAACAGCCCTGTTCCCGGCCAGCTAGCACAGCCCTGGAAAGTTACTACCTCTCCAGGCCTCTGTGTCCCCAGTCTCTGAGATACAGATAGAGTTTCAACCGAAGCTGGGAAGATGGAAGGAGGTCCACTCAACACACAGGCAGTGAGTGGCGAGGCTCCAGACTACATGTAGAGATGGGAGACTTCAGACAGGCCTCAGATGTGTGATGCTTCTAGAGTCTTCCATCTGCTTCAGCCAACCAGTGAATGAGCGTCCATTAGTCGTTCCTTTAGAAACTGGCTTCTTCTACCCCTCCACCCCCACCCCGTCCCGAGCCCAGCCTTCTACCAGGGCAGCAAAGACACAGTGTCACATAAGAACAGCTCCAACAGAGTGAGAGAGAGCCTCAGGGTGGGGGCTTGTGAGGTTTTGGAAGTCAACAGATCCTGGCAGGGGAGCAGAGAGGCTCATCAACAGTCCGTGGGCATGGGTGGCACTGAGCTGGCATCTTTCTCCAGCCTGGTGATTCAGCAGCCCTTGGAAGGTTCCGAAGCTCTTCCCCTGACCCAGGATGTGGAAAATCCCAGAGAAGAGCCACAGGTTAGAGCATCTTGGTTGGCGCAGACACTGCTTCAGAGCAGCAAGGGGTGCCGGCAGGCAAGGCAGGACACTCCACACCAACCTTAGAGCGGCTTCCACCTTCAAATCCAACACACGCTTCTCTGGTGACCTAGAAGCGTGTGATGAAGGATCCCAAAGAACAGGATCCCTTCTTGGCTACATGACAGGCACCTGGAGGTGTCACCTCCCCCCACTACCTCCCAAGGGGCATATCTTATAGTTTCTGTTCCACACCTTCAACTTGACTCTCTCTGACCTGCCCCCTCAGCCCATGCCAGACTGGTCTCTGCGTAGTCCTTGGCCACACAACTCTGGACAGCAGAGCACAGTAGAGACTGTTTAACGGCAGCTCTTTTAGACATGCAAGGACGGATAAGAAGGGTCTCGAGGCTGGGCATGGAGGTGGAGGTGGGACCTCTGTGAGTTCAATGCCAGCCATGTCTACAAAACAAGTTGCAGGCCAGCCAGAGAGCTACATGGTGAGACTCTTGTCTCAAAAAATGAAAATAAATAAATACAATTTTGAAAAAGACAGTGAGGATGAAACTATGACAGGCCAGCTATTACACACACACACACACACACACACACACACACACACACACACACATTAAAATCTTAAATGGAAGCCAGGCATAGTGGCACATGCCTTTAACCTCAGCTCTTGGGAGGCAGAGGCAGGCAGATCTCTGTGAGTTCAAGGCCAGCCTGGTCTACAGAGCAAGTTCCAGGTCAGCCAGAGCTACATACTGAGACTGTCTCAATTTCCCCCTCAAAACCAACAAACAAAAATCATAAGTGGAAATGTGGGGGAAGAAAGGGAATTGAAGAGAAGAGCCACAGTTCTGCAGACAGAAGGAGCTACGAACTTGCCTCTGGGGGTGTAACCGTGGGTGTTTGGGTACCAGGAGCTTGCAATACAAATATGAATGTGTGTCACTGCCTCACGTCGCTGTGGGTACCAGGGTGCTGGGACAAAGCTACCACAGTCTGTGTCCCCAGAGGTGCCTGTCCCAGCAGGAAACACAGTATGAACTTAGTGGCGGCGTCTCTCAGGCCGGTCCAGACTTCGATATCTCTGTGTCTCTGAGGGAGCATGGCAGTATTACTTCCTTTCCTGTTATAGTGCCTTTCAAAGTGGGGCTAAATCCCCCTTTAACTGTCACTCCCTGTGTTCATTTCCAAGCATCTATTTGGCACCAACTGCATGTCAACTCAGTCCATGGCCGCTAGGAGCTGATACCGGAGTCTGGGAAGGCCACACTGGGTAGTGATGACCTGGTGTAGCTAAATGAATACTGGACCCTCAAAGGTGCCTTCCTGCCTATATGCTGTCTCCCTTTTCCATGTACTTTCTCTCATACTGAGTTATTTGGCCTCTCCAAGCACTGGAAGCTTTTGCTTCTCCTCTTGGGGGGAATGAACATCC
Source organism: Peromyscus maniculatus bairdii (assembly GCF_049852395.1). Classification (NCBI taxonomy): domain Eukaryota; kingdom Metazoa; phylum Chordata; class Mammalia; order Rodentia; family Cricetidae; genus Peromyscus; species Peromyscus maniculatus. The sequence continues at coordinate 75,327,934 of NC_134865.1, forward strand.
TCCAGGCTTTAGAAGAAAACCCCTGGGCTTCCTGCTCCAGTGCAGAGCTGCTCTTTCAGCTGAAGAAGCTGGTCCCCAGGGGTGCCAGTGGGCTTCTCCTAGCAATGCAGAGCTTTGAGAGAGGCAGGATCATTCACAGCCAATCACCAGCCACTAAATGTCAATCTGACATGGTGACTCTCAAGTGTGTTGTCCCTTTCTGCTGCAGAAAGATACAAACACGGGCTGGGACAGGAGGTAGCTATGGTTGAAGCTCCTTTCTGTCCATATTTGACTTGCTTTGTCAGTGTTGACCTTGGTTCATCTGCTGTCTACTAGCCCTGGCAGCTGGTGTCCCTCGTGGACAACCTTGTGGGTGTTACTGGGTTCCAGCCTTGGCTGTTAATTATATTACACCGTCTTTTTGCTCCTGTTTTAATAGCCAGCTGCTAGTTTTATTCTGGGCCTCTTTTCCTTTGCTGCCTACAGAGAATTAACTCCTGCCTTACACTTCACCAACTTTGGCCCCTCCCACACTGTGAGCATCAAGCAGAAGGGTGGTAAGAACTGTTTGATGAAGGACTCAGGGCTTCCCTGACCACCCAGAGAGTTTCCCAGCTATGATCCCTCCCAGAGGTGCCCTCCAGGGACAGGACAGGCTGAAAGGCTGCCTGGAGATGTGTGGGGGTGGGGCCATGCAAGGGCGTTTGAGGCTACCATGGTTTCTGCTAGGAAAAGCCTAGAGCCACCTGAATTCAGCTGGGGAGTCTCTGGTGTTCTCAGCAGAGACGAGATAATGCTGGCGAGATATAGCACTGTCGTTGCATTTAATCAGGGGAGGAAGCAAGTCTGAAAGTCTTGTCCCGGACTGTACATCAGGCTTGATGTTCCCGCCCACCCGCTGGCCCTGTGCTTTTTATCTCAGACAGCGTTGCAAAGTGAAGAGCAGGAGCAGCCTGCTCAAATGCCATCTGCAGCCCTGGTGAGCTAGGCGGAATGTTTAACTTCTCCAACCTTCCATCATCTCTAAAAATAGATTTAATTCATCCACATGGGCCATCATTGGGAACAATTGTGCAAATGCCAGACTTAATGTTTAGAAGCTAGGAGCTGGAAAGATGGCCTGGTGGGTAAAGGGCGTGCTGCATGGGTATGAGAACCAGAGATCCCAGAAAAAGCCGGGTGTGGTGGCCACATCTCTAACTCTGGCACTTGGCTGGGGACAGGGTGTAGAGACATGAGGATCCCTGGAGCTACTTGGCAGCCAGTTGATGAGCTTCTAGTGCAATAAGATCCTGCATCAAAAGAAAAGGTGGAGGCTGATGGGGGAAGACCCCAGCACCAAGCTCCAGCCTCCACACACATGTACACTCATCTACACTCACACCCTCAAGTACATGTGCACACACATACAACATACATACAACACACACACACACACACACACACACACACACACACACACACACACACACACACACACATATATATATACACTCCACATACACAAAGAGAGACAAGAGACAGGGACAGAGAGATAGATAGCTTGGAAGCTATTTTTACTTTTACTGATAATAACAAAATGATTTGCTCATAACCTCCTAGGATTTTTGTGAGGATTTGTGGGTTTCTATTTTTTTTGTTGTTGTTTTGTTTTTACCTGTGTCCTCTGAATCTTACACAGAGAGGCACTTAATATGTACCTGTTGAATAAATGAATGAATAATTGTTTTTGCCTTCAGGTAACTATCTTGCCTGCCTATGAAAGAAAATCCAAATTAGTTCTATAGCAACAGTAATAAACATTGAAGTGGCCATGTCACCACTAATGAGTGGTTCTTCCTCTTCCATCTTTCCACCCTGGAAGGGCAGAATCCTTGCTCCTTACCTCTGATTTTCTTCCTTTCCACCCGAGAAATTATTTTTTCATCCTCCTCTAGGTGGCAGTAAGGATAACAGAGGCAATGGTGGGGACTATGGTAGTAGAACTGGTTGGTGACGGTTATGGTGGTGATAATGGTCGTGATGGAGGAGATGGTGGTGATGGTGGATAATGATGATGGTGGTGCTGATGTGACAGTGATGATGATAGTGATAGCTGACATGTTGATAGTTACAGTAGTGAAAGTAATAGTGAAGGAGATGGCAATAGTAGCAGTGGTGATAATAATGCTTTAGATGGTGATTGTTATGGTGGTGATAACTATAGTGATTATGATACTAATGCTGCTGCTGATGGCAATGATTATAGTAATTGTAATGATGGTAATGAAGAGGATGGTGGTGACAGTAGTGGTGGTTGTGATGGTTGTTATGGTGATGATAGTGACCATGACGGTGATGGTTATAGTCATGATAATGATTATTATGGAGGTGATAATGCTAATGGTGGTAGTGATACTGGAAGTCAGGGTAGCTGTGGTGGTGATGGTTGTGATGAAGGCGATGGTGCTAGTGGTAATTATGATGATGATAGCAACAACATTGGTTTCGATAATGATGACAACAATGGCATTGATAGCAGTAGTCGTGATGGTGATTGTGGTAGTTGTGAAGGCCGTGGTGGTGATGATGCTATTAGTGATAACAGTGCTGATGGTAGTGACCATGTGAGGATGATGGTATTGATGATGGAGATGATGATGGTGGTCATAGGAGTTGTGAGGATGGTGACATGCTGGGGCAATGGTACTGATCCTGGTAGCGCTATAATAGTTATCAAGATAGTGGTCATAGTGCTAGTGCTTGTGATGATGGTGTTGATGCTCACACCTAATACAGTTTCACCCGAATAATAATTTTATCTCAATATCATGTGGTCAAAATATCAAGTACTATTTTATGTACTCTTTCCACATTCCAAAATTTGAACACTTTTCAATCTTTAGGGACTCCATCTTGGTCTATTCTTGGTCAACTATCCCTGAGTGACAAGAAAGGGTTTGAAGGTCACCTTTGACAGCTGGGTGAGGAGAAATGGTAGAGCATCCCAGAGCAGGACAGGGCATTAAAAGGGAGCTCAGGTACCTAAAATAGTTATTTTTTTAACCCTTCACTACAATTCACTCATTCATTCATTCAACCACCCAACCACTTCCAACTTTTCATGTACTAACTCCCCTGCACCTGGCACTGTAGACACAGTACTAACCAAGGCTCCTCAATACATATATCTCTAGGGACAGTATGATGGCTCCTGCTTCGTGTATTTGGGATCCAGTGACAGAAATATCTATATCCTATAGTGCGCTGACTTTGATAATTAGAACCCCTAACCTGGGAATTTAACAAATAAAAAGAAAGGAAGGAAGGAAGGAAGGAAGGAAGGAAGGAAGGAAGGAAGGAAGGAAGAAAGAAAGAAAGAAAGAAAGAAAGAAAGAAAGAAAGAAAGAAAGAAAGAAAGAAAGAAAGAAAGAAAGAAAGATGCATAACTTCTCAAGGGAACTTTCTTTTTAATTGATGGGGTTTAATTCTATAGCCCAGTGTGGCCTGAAAATTCTCATTCTCCTGCTTTAGCCTGAGTGTTGGAACTCTAGAATTCACCAGGGAGGCTTTTCAAATGAACCCTATTACAGTGGAAAAATAACAATTCTGTTCTAAGACTTTGGAAGTCATGAAAGCCTTAGGTGTTTTAGGCTTGGGCCTTGAGGGAGGCAGGAGGGCAGAGAAAAACAGTGAAGAGTGGCCATGGCGTCCTACTGGGATGAAGTCCTTCTGGGGCCTGGAATGTCATGGAGCATGGGATAGAGCCCTGCTGCTCAGTAGAGGTAGGGCAGCAGGGACAGATAACCACGTGGACCAGTGGTTGTGTGAACTCCAGCATGAGGCCGGCTGCCTTCATCTCTAATCTTCAGGACAAAAGGTCCCATCAGCTCTGTTCTTCCACCCTGGAGGGCGACAATGACAGCCAGCAAGAATTGCTTCTGAAGACAAAACTCGGCCTCTGCAGGGCTGTGTTAGAGAGCAGGTTTTTCTGCCCCCTGGTGGACAGGTTTGATCATGTTTCCTTTCAGTGGTTTCTAAAGAGATGCCCTCCACACTCATTCTCGTGGACTCTGCCTCTCCTTTCTTTAGATGGGACTTTAAATGTAGAGTGAGTCCAAAAAGAGAGTCTACAGACTGTTTCCATTGTTGAGGAAGGGCTTGTTTACTCAACAAAGACTGTCGGGATGTGGATTCTCTGGACCCTGTCTGTAAGTGACCCACCTCTGTCCCTGTTTCTCCTGGGGCTACCCTTGGCCCTGTCTGCTGATGGACTGGAGTAGGTGGACAGCCCTGACTGGGTGTGCAGATGGGTGGACACTCACAGTTCTCTCTGCAGTGGCTGTCCCTGGACCTGTGTGCAGGTGAGCTGCCCCCCAACCTTCATCTGGTGCCTCTTTCCATGTAGATCTGGACCTCCCCTGCCCTTCCTAGAGCATCTGTATTTAACTCCCGCCTCTCTTCCCATCACCCATCAGTATGCCCTTGCTTTTACATGCTCTGTTCTCCCGACTCCCCATGAATGGGATTCTTTACTCCATTTTCATCCCCCCTTCCTCAGAGTGTCTCCAGATTCCTTGGAGGAGGGAGACCTGTGCCTTTCTCTCCCGCACACCTGCATGCTTCCTTGAACACTTGTGTCATTCTCTCTACACACCTGCAGGCTTCCTTGGACACCTGTGCCTTTCTCTCTAAACACCTGCAGGCTTCCTTGGACACCTGTGCCTTTCTCTCTACACACCTGAAGGCTTCCTTGGACACCTGTGTCATTCTCTCTACACACCTGCAGGCTTCCTTGGACACCTGTGTCTTTTTCTTCTACAAACCTGCATGCTTCCTTGGACACCTGTGCCTTTCTCTCTACACACCTGAAGGCTTCCTTGGACACCTGTGTCATTCTCTCTACACACCTGCAGGCTTCCTTGGACACCTGTGTCTTTTTCTTCTACAAACCTGCATGCTTCCTTGGACACCTGTGTCTTTCTCTCTACACACCTGCAGGCTTCCTTGGACACCTGTGTCTTTCTCTTCCACCCACCTGCATGCTTCATCTAGGGGTGGGGTCTTGTGAGTTTTCCCCATCTGGGTAGGTATGTTGACTATTGTCATGCAGGTCTGGGTCAGGCAATCCTATCATCAGGACTTCATGTATGCAGCTTTCCTGTCAAGTCTAGAAGACACTATCTCACAGCAGGCATTCTGATCCTCTGGATTTTACAATTCTTATGAACCCTCTTCCACAATGTTCTCTGAGCCTTAGGTGTAGGAGTTGCACTGTAGATAGAGATTGGGCACCCAAGGTCATGTATTCTCTCTATTTTGAACAATTGTGGATCCTTGTAACAGTCTCCATCTACTGATGCCAGGGGATAAAGCATCTTTGCTACAGGGTGAGTGTCATACTTCTCTGTGGGTATGGAAATGAGTGTTTAGAATATTGTTAGAAGTTATACTGGTTTAAGATAATGGCAGGAAGTAGGTTTTACTTTCCTACAGAGTCTATGGCTTTTCCGTTGTGGATAGTTGGGTAACTTACATTATATAGCATGAATTCCTTCCTATTGAGCAGACCCCAAGTCTGATTAGGCAGCTGTTGGTTGCCCCCAAGATTAGGGTGCCACTATTGCACCACTGGGATATCTTGATGGACCAGTCATAGTTGTGGTTTATAAACTCTACAGCTGACACCAGCTATCTTTACCATTCTTTTTATTCAGTGAGTACTGCACACCATCTGCATGCAGATGGCATTCTGGGTCCCGAGGTGTAGCAGCCAGCAATGTGGGTTTCATGGACCAATAGTGAGAGATCAACAAAGTACTGTTAAGCACGAGAGTAAGATGGTGGAAAATATTTTGAGAAGAGACAGGGATATCAGATATCTTCCTTATCACTGCCACTGAAACTTGACAATGAGCAACTTGAGGGAGAAATGGATTCACTTTGTATGCAGTCCGTCATGGTGAGGGAGGCATGACGGCAGGAGTGGTCCACGGCTGTGGCAGCAGCAAAGTAAGGCTGCTTACTCACATCTCAGAAGACCAGAAAGCAGGACTGGAATATTAAGCTCAAAGTTTTCCTCCCCACCTCCACCCCCAGAGATCTACTTCCTTTAGACAAGCCCCACCTCCTAAGGATTTTATAACTTCCCTAAACAGAGCCACCAAATGGTGACCAAGTGTTCAAACACATGAACCTGTGGGGGACACTGTTACATCTAAACCCTAATAACCAAGCAAAGAGACAGGGGACACTTGGAGGAATCACCTTGAATGCAGACAGGGACATGTGGCAAAGTGTCTCTGGGGAGAGATACTGATACAAGCGTTGGTGGTTGAGAGGGAGGCAGCCATGTGGGAACTGCTTGCCTAGCTGCCACACAGCTCACCAAAGGCTCCAGGTCCCAAGTAGCCCTAAGTGGCTTCCCTAGCTCCCATTCTTTATGGGCCAGCCTTTGCCTGTGTTCATGATCTCAGTGATGCTACCACTGTCCATTAGCTACCCCACCCAGATCCTTGGCAGCCACCCTAGCACTCCCAGTAGGACCTGATGCCACCAACTTTCTGGGACAGCCACACCTCCAAGGCCATTTCTGGGCCTTATTTTGACCAGGTCCTCATTAGTTAATGTAACACCCATCAATCAGTAGTCCTTGCCCAGATCCAGTGCCTCTCCTGTCTAACTAAGCCCTTGGTCAGTGACAAATTCACCTGCCCCCCAAACTCCTCTCACCTGTAGTGTGAGGCTACAGGGCACCCTGAAAAAGCACAGTGGCTGGGGCCTGTGGTAAGTTCTCAGCATCTCATTGTTCTGGCAGGCGGAAGTGACCATCAGGCCATTGCCCAGCCTTGCTCCCTCTGAGACTCTGGGGAGGCTCCTTTCTGTCATTTCCCAGCTGCTGTTGGTGGCTGGTCATCCCTCATCACTCCAACCCCTGACTCTGCCACCCTACAGCTGGCTTCTCGGAGTTCAAGGTCCTCTTTCGGGAAGGACACTAGTCACACTAGATTAGAGCCCACCTTCATCAGCTCATGTTAGTTTTCCTCTGCAAAGATCCTGTTTCCAAATATGGACCTCATCCTAAGGGACTAGGGTGTTGAGACTTCATAGCTCTTGTGCGAGTGAGGTACACATCTCCTCCCTAAGATCTGCCATGCCCTTACCTTCACCTTAATCACATCCTAGTATTCTATTCTTCCCAAGGAGCCATCTCCTCTCCGTTGGCATCTGTTCTGTAATCACTTACTCAGAATTGAAACATTTCCTAATGGAGGGAGGAGGGGAGCTTATAAGACTCAGGGAGCTAAAGAACTAAGAGTCATGAGGTTCTGAGACAAGGAAATGGAGGCAATAAATAATTGTTGGGGCGGGAAGACTCTTCAGTGGAGCTGCCTACAAGTTGTGCAGGAAGCTCCCAGGATGCAGCTTTCCTAAGCCGTCACCCGAGCTGGGGTGAACTTTTCAGTGATACAGCTGTCTTCAAGTCACTCGTGGTCCTGTAAATGACCCCAGTCACCAAGCTGGACTTGAGTTGGGTCATTTCTTTGGTCTGTTGCTAATGCCCTATCTGAGGTGAATACACATTTGTTCACATCTCCCCAGGAAAAGTCACATGACACTCTCCAACACCCTGATTGCTGGAGTTGATCTTACAGCATAGCCGTTCACTCAAGCTTAAGTCTACGCGGAGCCCCACTGAAGCAATGTGGAGTGATCTGTGGTAAAAAGAACATGTAGTGATTCGGAAGGTGGAACCCATATGCACATCCAGCTATGAAGTGTTCATTAGCTGGTCTCTGAGGCAGCCAGGGTGACAGACCCACTGTGGAGAAACACTGCCTGTACCACAGCCTTTAACCAGCTACCACCTGAGCATCTCAGGCTTGCACCTCTGCTTCCTCTGGCTTCAACCCAAATGCCAGCTCCGGGGACCTCCCACTGTGACCTTCAACAAGCACTGGTCCTTTCTCCACTGGGGTCCTGCAAGGTACCTCCTTAGAGCTTGTTGCTTAGCAGCTGCCTGCTGTCTGTCTCCCGCACACACTAGCATCACCTCTTCTAGGCCCTAAAACAGTGCCAGGCAGGAGTGTGTAGCTAGAGTTTTCCTGCCTGGCCCACAGTCAGGACAAATCTCTGTCACCCGCCAGTCCCACAGCCGCTCAGACCCAACCAAGTAAACACAGAGACTTATATTGCTTCAAACTGTATGGCCGTGGCAGGCTTCTTGCTAACTGTTCTTATAGCTTAAATTAATCCATTTCCATAAATCTATACCTTGCCACATGGCTTGATTCAATTTTTAGAGCTTCCATGAAAGGAAGCTCACCTTTTCTGGCAGCTCTTTTTAATTTAGGAACCCAATAAAACTTGCAGCAATCACTCCAACCATTGCCACATTGTCTTCACACTCCTTCAGTAGGAATGAAAAATATCTGGATTAAAGTTGCCATCTCCCTTTCTTGGTGGAGGCCACTATTCTCCTCCTATTCTAGGTTCCCACACTTTTGGTTTGTCATCCCATCCATGTGTTACTCCGTCCACAGTCTTCAGCCAATACCCCTTAGGGTCTCAAGTATTACACAATGCCCTTGGAATATCCTCAGAAACTGAATTATTCATCATTCATCAATTTGAGTCCAGTGTGTTGATACACATCATACCATGTGCTATAGTTGACCACACATTTGGTACAGTTTATCCAAGCCCGAAAAGCTTCCCTAGGCTGCAGGTTCTTTCCTATGAGCTGCATAACTGCCTTAACCCCCCTTTCCTGTATCACAGAAATCACCATTGATCTAGGAACACAGAACATGAAGATCAGATAAAAGAAAAAAACTAGTATTACAAGAAGTATTTATATGGAGGAGGACATGACATGTGCATGCCATAAAGCATGACCTTGGGACACGGAGGTATTTCTGCCTTGGCCCTCTAGAGGCATGCTAAGCAGAAGATCCGAAGGGGAACACACAGAGGGTTGATGGTCCACAATCTCTGGTTCCCTTTTCTCCAATCTTTGCTGGCAGCATGGAGTCATGGAGTCAGTCTAGGCAAGGCATGGTCTGTCAACTCTTTCACCATCTCTGGGAATGAAAGTGGTGGGATGGATGACCCTGGGCAGAAGCTGGGGACATGAATGTGTGTCACCCAAGGACTTTGTGTCACTCAAACAGCCCATGGTACCCACTTTCTTTCTTGGGAAAGCGGGGCTAGAATTCAGAGCCCAGGCTTTGGGATGGAAAACAGCTCACATTCCTCCAGTGTCACCACCTGTCAGCTGAGTGTCCCCACTACCCTGCTTCATGGCTTTCTTTGTCTGTAAGAAGGAAGCCCGGGCCCCAGCCTTTGAGGCCCACGATACGATTTTGATAAGACTAGAAACTGTGCCCAGGGGAACGGGAGGTGGGGCATTAGGTTGAGACCTCCAAATTAGCAATGCCATTCCTCTATGTGTTCATTTGTTTATTTTAATTGTTTGAAGGCTTCATACATTTACATAATGAAGTGTAGTCTTTTCATTCCCTGTTTTCCTTCTCATTCCTTTTTCTCTCTGGATGGGATTCTTCTCAACGAGAGTCCCTCATCCATATTTTCATGTCTTCTTCTGTGCGATGTGATGACCTTCTGAGTTTGACTAGAGTTTCTTTTATTTTTATTGTTTTCATTTTTGGATTTTGTTTCCTTGAGACAGGGTTTCTCTGAGTAGCCCTGGCTGTCCTGGAACTCACTCTGTAGACCTGGCTGGCCTCAAACCCAGAGATCCCCCTGTCTCTGGCTCCTGAATGCTGGCATTAAAGGTGTGCACCACCATGCTGGCTTAATTAGAGTTTCTTGCTGAGCGTGGGTGAGAGGTCTTTGCTGGAACCAAGGACCACTTGCCAGCGGCTACATCACTGAAGAAAATGACACCCCACCTCCTAATAACTATTAATTGCCAATAGTCCCTATAACTCCTTCCCTATCCTTGGTGAGATGTTGAGGGGTCCAGTCGTAGGCAGGTCTTGTGCAGATATGAGTGTGATGGCTGCACCAAGATCAGGAACACTTTTGCTGCCTGTCTCCTCATCCTTGGGTTCTTATATCCCTTACACCTTCTCTTCCTCAGTGTTCCCAGAGCCTGGGGGAGGGTGATAGATGTCCAAGTTATCACCAAGCATCCTCTGTCACTTACGTTTCTACATCAACGGCTTCCCGATACAGTAGGAGGTTTCTCCGATGAAGATTGTGCCCTGCTCTTATCTGTGGCCATAACCATGGTATCCGGGACAGTTTGACAACATGCCCTTTAGCAAAACAATGGTAGCAGGGTCCCCTCTAGGGCCCATGACTTCCCCAGCCCTAGTCTCTTGACTGGTTTTACAGAACCAAGCATGAGTTTCTTCCTGGGGAGATCTGTGACATATTTAAGACTTCATAATACTATCAGTTCTAAAGTTGTCAGCTACATCTGAACACTTGATGTGTGTGAGAACCTTTATGGCTATAACTATCCCCAAGCCCACGGAGCTTGCATCCTGGCCCCCCCAGAGTCTCCTACTGGGTGAGGGATGAAGGAGGTGGAGGGAGAAGTCACACATCTTGGGAATAGCCCATGGGCGTCTGCCCTGCTTTAACCTTCTCCCCTGCCTCTTTCTCTCTCAGCCCAGGCCATTCCTTCACCCTGTTTTTCTCACTCCTGTGGCTGCCACACAGCAGGATTGAAACAAAAGGCAGCCTGTAACAGGAAGGCTCCCTCACAAGGCTTTCTACTTACAGCATGGTATGCAGAGAAATCATAAAGCCCTTCTCCCTGGCCCACAGTCACACCATGTGGCCAGACTGGGGAACAGCACACAGTAAAGCTGCGTTTTGTGTTCTCAGTTTACCCATCTGTGAACACAGATTTCCCAGCCTGGGCTTTGCCAACATCTGGATCATTTTTACCATAAGAGATAACTATCCTCTGCATCCCAGACATTCAACAGCACCACTGGTTTCTCCTTATGAGAAGCCTATAATGTTTCTCCCCAACTGTAGAAACCAGAGAAGTCCCCAAGTTACAAAGGTCATCTTGAAAACCGTTTACTCGTGGCTTTCAGGAGCCACTCAGGCCCAGCAACTTTGTGAGATTTTGAGATTAAGTCAGGAAAGACACAGGGAGAGACCGGCTTCGGCAGAGAGCCCAAAAGCACGCTGCTGCCCCCTGCTGGACGCCATCCTCTTTCTGTCTTGCGGTCTGCAATCCCTCACATGCAAATTGCTGTCTAGAAGATGGACCTCCAAATGGACGGGAAAATACGAATGTGAGGTCCGTGTGTGTGTGTGTGTGTGTGTGTGTGTGTGTGTGTGTGCGTGTGCGTGTGCGTGTGCGTGTGTGTGTGTGCTCAGCACAAGAGTCAAGTCAGAGAAGAACACAGGCTTGGGGGCTAGTGTGGTCCTGCTTGGAAAGCTGCAGGCTTCCTTACACATAGTGATGGCAGTGAAGGGAGAGAGGCTGACTCTCAGGGGCATGACATCCATTTCCTGCACGAATAGTGAGAATAAGTCTTTTGACCATGGTCTCCTGGATGGACGCTCAGAAGCAACTGGTGCTGCCGTACCTTGTAGCTTGTTAACACGCCCTCTGTGCGCTCAGCCTTTCCCCACCCCAACCCTCACCCCATGCTTTTGGATGTGGCTGTTTGATGTGCCCTGAGTGAGTCTTGAATTTACATAGGGTAAGTTCACCAACTTTCTCCTTTGTAAATAGCTGCCCTGATCCTCTCCGATTTCATTTGGATTGTCCCACACACAGAGTACATATCTGAGAGAGAAGAACTTCATGTTCTCCTAGCCAAACCCATTCAAACCAGCACTGTCTGGCATACACAGTGGTTAAGTCATTGGAATTAGGGGCCTATGATTAGAAACTGGGATAGCTAATTTTTTAAAATCTAAATGTCTGACTTCCTTGAAGGATGGAGGTTGCTTCTGGAGTTGTCTTTGGGTTGGGTACACTAGAGTGGGGTTTCATCTATACCTTGCAGCAGGAGTGGAGTCCCATCTAAGGTGGCCAGGAGAATGCAGTTTCCATGACAGCAACAAAGCCGTTGTCTGCACAGTATCAGGGTCGGTAGCACCTGCTGTATCTAGGTGACTGCTGACACCGGATGTGATGTTTAGGTACCGACCCAGGGGCTATGGGAATGTACAGCAGTGACAACTAGTGTTTAACAGGTTGACCCATCAGACACATGATTCCCTGCTGGGGGGCCCCACTTGGCAAAGCCGTGGGGTTATTGACTATGAATGACTGGTTGTTTTCTGTCTATAACTTTCTAGGGGGTCACTGCTATGTCTCTAATAAAAACAGCTGTGGGGTTCTTTCCACAGCCTTTCGGTGGTATGCCTTACACTTATTTGGCACACATATAGCTGTGGATGTTTAGGAAGATGATGTGTGCTTAGGCTTATAATTTTGATGTATAGAAATAATATTAGGATGTTTTACATTATTCAGGCTGGCATAGGATTCTCAGTCATAAAGACGGCCTTTTACATGGACAGCTAACTTTGGACTTCAGAGAAGATTTAAAACAGACTAGCTGTCCCCGCAGAAAATACATAAAGATTAATTCCCAAGTGTTGTTTATTGCTAAATCAAGGCCAGACTGTTTACACTGAGATATAGCTCCCTGAAGTAATTCTCTTTCTGCACATACCCTGACTGCTCAAGATTCAGCCAATTACTGTCTGGGATCTCTCACCAACTGAGAGCTACATGCATGAGTCAGTGTGACATTACTAGCCTAAGAGAAACTATGTGACTTATCTTGTGTTATGAGAATGAGTAGGGTCCTGAAAATATGACTTATAATTGTCCAGAGTTTGGCTGTGAGAGAGCAGATGTGGTATGGAGAGAGATGGCTGTGTAAAGCAATGTGAGAGCTGCTGAAGAATGTGAGTGAAGTGTGTGTGTGTGTGTGTGTGTGTGTGTGTGTGTGTGTGTGTGTGTGCTGAGTGAGAGATGAAGAAGAAGAGTTAGGGGAGGTGAAATAAATGTGAGAGAATGAATGAGGGTAAATTATATGAAGGAGCAGTTTAAGAGCTGGGCAAAGGGTAGGAGTGAACGTGTGAGTGTGTGTAGGTGTGCGTGCTGAGTGAGGGAGGTAGCTAAATGGGCAGAGAGAAAATGTAACACATAATTGTTTAAAGCTGGGCAGAGAAGAAGAATGAGAATAAGATGAGAGAGTGAATAAATGTGAGAATGAGTGAGTAAAGAGTGAATACATGATGTAATAATATGTGAAGGAATGTAAGAGAACAGAGAGAAGAAATACGTAGATGTAACTGTGCAAAAGAGGTATATGGGGAGTTTACGGAGAATGTAACAATGTGGAATGTATTTATGTAGACAGAGAGATTTTCAGAGAAAGATTTTTCTAGATGAAGTAAAAGAGTAAGTTACTATCAGAAAGCATGTGTGTTTCCTTATTTTACCCATCAGATAGATAGAAACTTATTTTTAAATACCCTCAGATTAAAAAAAAAAAGTCTAGCCTCTAGATAGAAAAGAATTTATTCCTAACCCCTAGCTACTCTGAGGTCTTCTATTCACGACCTTGGAGCAATTCCGGGAGCTGGCCTCCCCCAGTCTGCGATAGCTCCTTCCTCCTCTGACATCCTTTTTCCACATGTGCTGATGAATGATGTCCATCTGTCAGGTGAACTTGCAGTTTCTAAACAAATACACAAACACACAAGGAGCAGATACGCCAAAAGCGTTCCTGTCCAATCCAGTGGTACACAGAGTTCATACTTCCCATAAAGATTTACAGCACACTTCGCCTCGCAGGAACACAGCCCTGGCACTCGCCGAATTCTGGGCAGTGAGGAGCTGAGTTCAGATCCCCCCAGGAAGCATACAATATGGTTTCCACGAGCTCCTGCGATTGCCTTATCGTCATTGCAACAACCCGGCTCTGAGACAGTATTGTGGGGACTCTTTTTTTTTTTCTGGGGAAATGTAAAGCAGACATGTGCGCGGATGGCAGCTTCCCCGTAGCTGCACAGAGGGAGCAGAGCGCCCCCTTCAGTTGACTGGAGGGGGTCACTGCTGGAGACCACGAAGTCCCGTGCAGCAAGGGTAGAAGCTTGCAACTGACTGAAGTGCAGGATAGCAAGGCCAGGATCTCAGGCAAGCCTCCAGTGACCCTCCCACTGTCTTCTTCTAGGAGAGAATATCATGTCAACAGGCCTGATCCTGATGGTCTCCTCCCAGTTGTCAAAAAAGGTGCTTTTATGGAAGGAGGAAGGGAGGGAGGGAGGGAGGGAGGGAGGGAGGGAGAGAGAGAGAGAGAGAGAGAGAGAGAGAGAGAGAGAGAGAGAGAGAGAGAGAGAGATCCATGATAAATGTACATTTGAAACCTCGGCCTCCTGACACCTTCCCTTGGGTCCTCTGAGCCAGGCTCTCAGACTTGGAGGCTGGGGAGTATCCATCTTCCCGCTGCCAGGCTTCCTGCTCAAGTCCCTTCAGAGGAGTCTCACTATACTCTCAGGGCTGCCAGGACCCCTGGTGCTGGGGCTGGTCTGACAAGGGCAGGGAGGCTGTCAGGTGGTGCTAGCCCGCTTGGCTGAGAACACATCTTGCCTTCCACAAAGGCTGTTGCAGTCGCTGCTCCTGCCCACGGAGCCTGCCCTATGAGCTGCGTGCCATTCTTTGGGTGGTTTGTTTGACTTGTAAACCTAATACGGTCAAAGTACCTTCAGGGACAGCTGACCTCGCCACCTCTGGGGTGAGGCCCATTATTCCAGCTGACATGGAATGCCCAGCTTATCTGTTCCCTGGCTTCCCACTCATACACCCGTGGGAGGCTGGTGGCCTGTTTTTTTTCTCTCCCAGCCTGTCCTGTCTCTGTCCAGTGTTCCATAGTGCTGCAGTGTGAGGAAGAGGGACTATGGCTCTTTTTGTTTGCTTGTTTGTTTGTTTATTCATTCATTCATTTATTTATGCATTCATTTACTTATTCATTCATTCATTTACTTATTTATTTATTTATCCATCCATCTATCTATCTATCTATCTATCTATCTATCTATCTATCTATCTATCTATCTATCTATCTATCTATCTATCTATCTATCTATCCATCCATCTATCTTAGTCAGAAGGTTTCCATGACAACAGGAGCTATAGCTTCTAGTGAAGCTGCGGCTGTGTCTTCTCTAGTCTCCCTAGCTTTCCTTGGATGTCTGGTCCAGCTGTCTTAGCTACTGACTTGCCATGCGTCCCAGCTGTGCCCTTTCTTCAGCATGGAGCATCAGCCACACCTAAGGAGAGCAGCCACACGAGCCCACTGCCGGCAAGACCAGAGCCACGGCACTCTCATGGCTCTCCCACCACTCTGCTCCTCTTGTGTTTGGCACTTCATTCCCACCCTGCAAGCTCTCAAGCTCCTTCCTCAGGAACTGCTGCTCCATAGAGCCGGCTCCAGAGCCTGTGATCTAACCCGGTGCCACGTGCCAGCGTAAGCACAGGGCAGGGTTCCGTTTCAGGACGGCGCTTGCTCAACTCGCTGTTTCTGTCAAGCAGAACACACAACTTCCTTCCCCTCAATACTGAGAATTCTCAGGTGCCAAATGCAGGAGGGCAGGCAGCCTGTTGCAGAAGGCTTCTCTTCCCTGACTCTGCAGGGAAGGCTCTGCTTGCAGAGGATGGGCCTTCTGTGGTGAGGCCAGGGATCTATCTTCTCTGTGTCCAGGCTTGGCAACTTCTATCCCTTTCTGTAGGAAGAGCAAAGGGGCCTGCAAGAGGGCTCAGCAGGTAGAGGTGTGTGGTAGTATTGTGTTCCCCAAAATATTGTGCACCCTAATAAACTTATCTGGGGTCAGAGAACAGAACAGCCACTAGATACTTAGGATAGGCAGTGATAGCACGTGCCTTTAATCCTAGCATTCCAGAGGCAGAAATCCATCTGTTCAAGGATACAGCCAAGCATGGTGACTCTTGCCTTTAATCCCCGGGGAGTGAGGCAGAAAGCAGAAGGGTATATAAGGCGTGAGGACCAGAAGCTAGAAGCATTTGGCCTGGTTAAGCATTTGGCTGGTTAAGCTTTTAGGTTTTGAGCAGCCGTTCAGCTGAGAGCCATTCGGATATGAGGACACAGAGGTTTCCAGTCTGAGGAAACAAGATCAGCTGAGAAGTTGGCCAGGTGAGGTTAGCTGTGGCTTGTTCTGCATCTCTGATCTTCCAGCATTCACCCCAATAACTGGCCTCAGGTCTGATTTTATTGATAAGAACTTTTAAGATTCCTGCTACAGAGGTGCTTGCTGTGTGAGCCCAGAGACCCGAGTTTGATCCCTGGAACCCTCATTTCCTGGAACCCTCATTTCCTGGAACCCTCATTCCCTGGAACCCTCATTCCCTGGAACCCTCATTCCCTGGAACCCTCATTCCCTGGAACCCTCATTCCCTGGAACCCTCATTAGGGTGGAGAGATAACTGACTCCACAGAGTTGTCCTTTGATCCCCTAATTAATTAATTAATTAAAAACTAAGAAGTGTGGAGAGCCAGGTGAGCTTCCCGTACCTCAAATCTCCCTTTTCACACAAAGACCCAGGATAAGTTCTAGGCTCACCTGAGGGTGCAAGAGTCACCCCACCCCTGAGGCTGAGTCATTGAACTGATCCCCAAGTGCTTACTATGAGCTGATGAAACAGCTATCAGGCCCACATTGGAAGCTCCTTCATGACTCATTGCCCCCACCCCACCCCCAAACCCCGATGCCAGAGGCAGGCGTCAGGAGCCAAAGGGCAGCCAATGTGTGCTCACAGTGGGGACATGCTGTGTGTCCTAAGAGAAAGAGATGTGGCAGGTGCCAGGAAAGACACTGCTCCAATCTTGGGGCACAGGGTGGGGCCTGACTGGTGTCTGAGTTGACAGCTTCTTGGTTTTTGTGTCCCCTTTGTCTGATAAGAAACGCCCTCCTTGGGGGAGTGGGGAGGTGAGCAATAGGAAAAACATCAGCGAGACACACTTCTCGCCTTATCCTGGTGTTCATGTGCTGGACCCCTGCTGCCAGCCCAGGGCTGCACTTGACCTACCCCCATTACACAGATCTCATCGGTTGTACTAGATGTACTGTCCTTAGGGCCCCACATATAACATCTCAGGGGGTCCAGTCTCACAAACTACAGTGGGGCTGGAACCGGGAGGCCCTGGGCAGTCTCTCACGCTCAATTGATGGCGTCTGACCTATGAGAACTGGCTCTCTCCAGGGACACATGCCCACCATTCCTCACAGTGACACTGAGAATGTTCTCATGTGGCTCATGATGTTCGCTGCCCATGTTCTAGTGTGATCCTTTATTTTTGAGGTGGGAGTCAGCCAGCTGAAGCCCGGAAAAGGTGGGTTTATAATTCATGAAGCACATGGAAGGCCAGGTGAAGACCAGATTCTCTCAAGGTCTTTCCTAGGAAAACCTCTACTCATTGCGCAAACCCAAAGAGACAAACTAGATTCCCCTGGGAGGGTAGAGGGGTGTTGTCCTAGAGGAGACTGGCTCACTTCCGGTGAGGAATCTGTGTTGTACCCATCGTCCTCTTCATTAATCATTAGTTGATTTGGAGGCAGCGGGTTGGGAGCAGAGGACTTTTTCTTCCTGAGTGCCCCAAGCCACTCTGCAGCTCAGATAGCCACCCCAGGCCACTCCAGGACGGATTGTGTCTCGTGAGTAACCCAGGGATAAGGGGAACAATGTCAAAAGAGGGTGACTTGCCATCCTGGTTTGCCCCAGACCAAAAGCTCTACCTAGGTCACTGGACTTCAGAGCTAAAGCCAGGGCAGTCTGGGGCCAGCTGGACAGCTGGTCACCCTCCCTACGTGCTAGAAATGCCGAGGCTGGATGGAAACCCTGGTGTGCCTGTGTCCAGGGCCCCTGCTCCCCTGCTAGGCTGCTGGTACTCAAGCCCCTAAAATTTCCACACAGCTAACTCAGGGCAAGTATCAGCCAAATCTTGGTCTTCCGAAGCTCCCAGGGCAGGTGCTGTTGACATACTGGAGGGCATTCTGGGTAATTCACTTAAAGCCACAGAAAAGTACATGGTCCTAGCGCTGGGATTCAGGAAGCTATGTAGGGAAGGGAGAGTCTAGGAAGCCAGATGTGTTATTGAATCCTCCCTCCCAGGATGAAAAGCCAGGTAGAGAGAGCTACTGTTGCGGTTGTGTCCAAGGTCAGCGAAGTACAGTTCAAGTGTCAAGTGTGGCGCACTCTCCAAGGGAAGAATGCAAGATGTAGAATACCAAGATGAAAGTTATGATTTGAAAATTGAAGTTACATATAACTGTAAAAATGATCATTGAGCCATGTCGCTGAGTGTGGTGACCCCAGACTGTAATCCCTGCTACTCAGGACTCTGCCCTAGACAACTTAGTGAGATAGCATCTCAAAACAAAACAGGAGGAAGTCAGGCGGGTCTTTTACTACCCCCCCCCCCCCCCCCCCCCCGTGTTCCCACGCTGTGCTAACAAATGTACCGTGGAGGGGAGGGGGGCTGGGGAGATGTCTCAAAAGTCAAGATCACTCTGCTCTTGCCATGGGACCTGGGTTCTGTCCCTAGCACCCACGTCAGACAGCCCACCTGTAACTCTAGTTCTGGGTGATTCAGCACCCTTTTGTCTCTTACGTGCACACAAGCTCACGTGAAAAAATGGCTAGGGATACTAGACCTAAAACGTAATGGTATGACATTTGCCTAGGGTACATGAAGCCCAAAGGTCAATTCCTAGTACAAGAGAAGAAAAAACAGGTAGACAGTGCTTTGTGACACTCTAAGGTTATTTGAACTCCAGACCACAGAGCCCACACCTAGAGTTTTGCCAAAAATGCTTGCCTTGCCCGCTGTTGCTTCCCAGTGTCCAGGGCAGAGTGAATCACGGCTGAAGAGACTGGGTTGCAAAGCCATGGAGGACACTATCTGGCCCTTTGTGAGAAGTTTCGCAACCCTAGTCTGAGGGAGAAACATGGAGGCAAAAACAAGGATTCTTGTGTGTAGGAGATAAGTGGTCCAAAGAGAAACTCTCAGGACATGCTGTGGGAAGTGTGTATGTGGGGGAGAGGGTGGGGGAGGGGGCAGAAGGCCAGAGAGATGAGCAGGGTGGTCAGAGGGCTTTTAGCTAAGAACCTAACAGTGGTAGGACCATTGGGTGGAACAAGGGTAGATTCAGTGTAGAAAACGGAATCGCCTGTTGGGGGCAGGTCAAGTCCATTGTAAGAAGGGAATCGGTCTCGCCATTGTAACTATAGGCAAAGTCACTGACATTGCTTTCCTCTTCCGGATGGGACATGAGAGGAAGACAGCCGTTCCTATCTCCACCTGGGAGAGAAGCACAGGAAGTGAAGGACAGTGGCCTGTAGACTGGCAGCACAGGGACAGTGGCAAAGGTGGTGCTCACACCTCCACTGTCCTCTCCCAGGATGACTGAGATAGTCCCCGGGAAAGAGCAGGGTAGAGGAGGCAGTGCCTGGCCGAGAGGAAGTCTAGCTCCCGCTGGGTTTGCAAGTCGGGGTTGGAGCCTTCCTTTCCTCCTGAATCTAGGCAAGCTCACAGAGGTGGCAAATAAAATGAGATGGGCATTAAAAAATAAAGGACAAATACTATAGAATGGTATTAGTATAGAACATACTCATTCATAGGGACAGACAGATTAGACGTTATCTCAAGATGGAGAAGAAAGGAATATAGAGCAATGATTTCCTAAGTACAGAATCTCTGTTTTGTGTGATGGAAAAGCCCCACAAATGAACAGTGGTATCAGGACATAATATCATGAATGTACTAAATCAATACAATTAATGTAATTAATGAATATCACAAATATAATTATTGAATGAATACTTCGAATGTAATCAATGAATACCACAAATGTAATTAATATTATGAGTGTAAGTAATGAATATCATGAGTGTAATAAATAAATAAATAAATAAATAAATAAATAAATGAAATGAGATGGGGGCATAGGCGTGTGACCTGTGAATCTAAAGCTGTGGCACCAAATGGTAGTGTTGCCACCCCACACATGGTGGGTACTGGCATTCACTTGCCTTCCACTGACAGTACTGAGCACAAGCCTCTATCCCATAAACATAGAGAAAAAGGCGAGCAGAGGGGTTTTATTAGAAAATAGCAGGAGTGGTTGGGCTAGCTCCTGAACACTCTGGAGACATTTAGGCATCTTCTTATTGGAAAGACCTGTTGTCGCATGTAGAAGGAATCATATATTGTGTGTTCAAAGATGCCTCGCAGGAAAATCTTTGGATTTTGATTTGGAAAATCACAGAATTGAGCTTCCGTGTGAGGTTAATTCTAGGTCAGTAAAAGAGGGAATGGACAGCTCTGACTAGCTTAAACCACTCCCTTGATGGTTTCCAAAGGAGAAATTAGCAAACAAAGAGCAATTTAAATGGATATTTACATGTACAAGTGATGTAATGTCATCTACAGGACCATCCCCCACAAGCATAGGTGTTATCCCCTAAAACTCCCTACCTAAAGATTGACTCTCCCCACCCCTGAGGCCAAGGCTGCCACAGTTAGCTCAGCAGGGGTCCTGTCTGTTGCTGGAATGTCTGTGGGGGTGGGGTGTCATTTTCTCTGCAGATCTGAGAGCTCCGGTATGCATTGCACTCACCGCCTGCCCCTTCTTCTGGCTGGACTCCTGCTGCTTTCTCACAGCCAGCTAGTCCAAGCATCCCAGGACACATCCAACCAAACCTATACAGAGTTCTCACCCAACCAAACCTATACAGAGTTCTCACAGTCGAACATCTCCAGCTACCAGATTGCCTCCGGCAATGCCAACTTTGCCTTCCGCCTCTACCACCTGATAGCATCCCAAAACACTAGACAGAACATTTTCTTCTCCCCGCTCAGCATCTCCTTCGCCTTGGCCATGCTGTCCACGGGGGCTGGTGGGGACACCCAGACTCAGATCCTTGAAGGCCTGGGCTTTAACCTCACGAAGCTGTCACTGCCCGAAATCCATGAGGGCTTCAGGTTGGTGCAGCATAGGCTAAGTCATCCCTCCACCTCCACCGAGCCGAGCATCAAGGTAGGCAATGTGCTGATCCTGAGCCAGGACCTGCAGCTCCTCTCCGACTTTGTCAGTGCCACCAAAGCCTCCTACGACAGCAAGGTCTTACTCAGTAACTTCAGAGACACGGAGGCTACGACCCGGCTCATCAACAACTACGTCAAGGAGAAAACTCATGGAAAGATCAGGGATTTGGTCAGTGGCCTGAGCCCTAATGAAAGGATGGTTCTGGTGAATTACATCTTCTTCCAAGGTGAGCTTTCAAGGTGCCAGCATACGCTCCTGCTCGGAGATGGGTGAGGGTGGGATGCAGCACCCAGGGACCTCCAGCTCTTTCCATGGTCTCATCTTCGTGTGGAGACCTCCAGAGCTCAATGGAGCTCAGTCCACTTTTCTTTCTTCCTTTCTTTCTTTCTTCCTTCCTTCCTTCCTTCCTTCCTTCCTTCCTTCCTTCCTTCCTTCCTTCCTTCCTTCCTTCCTTCCTCTCTCTCTCTCTCTCTCTCTCTCTCTCTCTCTCTCTCTCTCTCTCTTTCTTTCTTTCTTTCTTTCTTTCTTTCTTTCTTTCTTTCTTTCTTTCTTTCTTTGTCCATGTGTCCCTACAGTTGGTTGTGAGCCACCATGTGGGTGCTGGGAATTGAACTCAGGACCTCTGGAAGAGCAGTCAGTGCTCTTAACCTCTGAGCCACAAACTCAGCTTTTCGTGTTTATTTTGAAAGGAGGAGTGCATGCATGCCACAGCACACACGTGGAAGTCAGAGAACATCTCACAGGAGTTGGTTCTCTCCTTTCATCATGTGTGTCCTAAGATCACACTCAAGTCATGAGACTTGGTGGTTGTACCTCTACCCCATAAGCGATCTCCATGGCTCCAAATCTCAAATTCCCAGACAATAACCCAGGCAAATTAGCCATCACGCCTGTGTGTCACAGTGACATAACTGACCACTCAAAAACAACTTCCTTTTAAAGATTCATTTTTTTGGATTTTTGTTGTTGTTGCTGCTGCTGTTGTTTGCTTGTTTAGTTGTATGTCTGTCTGTGGGTTTGTGCATGTAAGTATAGATGCTGGCCATAGCCAGAGGCATCAGATCACTTGGAGCTGGAGTTACATCTGGTTGTGAGCCACCAAGTAGGTGCTGGGAGTCAAACTCTAGTCCTCTGGAAAAGCAGCAGGTGCTCTTAAGTGCTGTTCCATCTCTCTAGTTCAGTGGTTCTCAACCCTCCTAATGCTGCGACCCTTTAATACAATTCCTCATGTGGTGACCCCCAACCATACAATTATTTTTGTTGCTACTTTATAACTGTAATTTTGTTACTATTACGAATCATCATGTAAATATTTTTGGACGTAGGAGTTTGCCAAGGAGGTCGTGACCCATAGGCTGAGAATCATTCTCCTAGATTATTCTCAGTTGAATCAAGCTGCTGATTGAGATCAACCATTCCTCCTAGATGGCTTGAATGGAGCACAGTAACAATGAGGAAGGGGCTTCAGTGGCTGCAGGTGGCCCCCCCTGAAGGAAGAGTCGGCTACTCTGTCTCCCTTATGTCCTCAGGTCTGTGGAAGAAACCCTTTCCATCCTCAGAAGGCTTTGTCGCTGACTTCTACGTAGATGAGAACACTGTCGTGAAGGTGCCCATGATGCTGCAAGATGATCAGCAACACTGGTATCTTGATGACAGATATGTGCCCTGCACGGTGCTGCGGATGGATTACAAAAATGATGCTGTGGCCTTTTTCATCCTTCCTCAAAAGGGCAAGATGAAGGAGGTGGAGCAGATGCTATCTCCAGACATGCTAACAAGGTGGAACCGCTTGCTTCAGAAGAGGTAATCAGGGTGCCACATGGTGTTCAAGCTACAGGGCCACTTGCAAATGGGCCCGTCTCATGAAACTCAGTCACTGGAGTGACCACTACTCTGTGAAGCCATTGCCCTGTCTTCGAGACTCTCCTTGGATCTTAGACAGCAGATTCTCCCATCATGCTTAGTACAGGGTCCCACTCTCATCGGAGAAAACCACTTTAGAGTTAGGGGTCTTGAGTTCTTTTCATTGCACAGGCCTTGGGTAGAGAGGCTTTGCCTCTGAGGGTCAATTTTTGTGCAGTGAATATGAGAACCGCTGCCTAAGCTGATGAAGAAGGGTTAAGAAAATTCTATCCACTCACCCAATTCCATACACAGAGAGAAAGAGAGAGGGGAGGGAGAGAAACTACTGTGCCCCTCCTGCCCCTTCAGGTACCTTTACAGAAAGGTTTTGTTGCATTTCCCCTGCTTCTCCACTTCAAATCCTTATGCATTTGGATGAGATTTTGTCTGACCTGGGCTTCCAGGACCAGTTCACCCAGCACTCTCACAGAGGTGCTTCTGGTAGCCAAACTCAGGTGAAGCGAAGACAATCCTTTCCTTCTGAGGAAGGTTCAGATCGGCTGCGGCCACGGCTGCGCCAAGCAAGGCAGCTAGCTCTTCCTCACACTGAAGATCTGACTGGAAGTGTTTCTAATCATGGAGAAAAAAAAAGAGCAGCCAGAGGCTTCATTCAGACGGGAGTTCACATCCGCTGAGACAGAATCAACCGTAGTCAGTCCACAGCAGAGGGGACCCAAATGGGGGCCTCCGAAGAGGCAAAGGCAGTCTGCCACATGAAGTGGCTGGCACCTGTCTTTCAGGGTACCTGTACACCCCCATAATGTAGCTTCTAGGGAAGATGAGTGTCCAAAGGCAATAACTACTCCCCAATAAACTACAGTCCACTCAGGAATGCTCAGAGGAAAATCAGTCGTCCCCTGAGGAGGAGCCCCTTAATTGGTTGTCCAATACCAAGTGGTCAGCCCCGAAATCATATACACACAATTAACACTAAGTGGAGGAGTTAGAGAAAGGGAAAAGGTGAGGTGAAATGGTGTAATTATATTTCAATAAAAAATCATTCCCCTAGATAGCTAAGTAGACATCTGGGGCCTGTCGCCACTAGAAGCACCTAGCTGAGGTGTTGCCTGCCTCATGGATGCTTCTGGAAGCCACACTCAAGTGGAATAGAGTCACTTTCTTCTGGAGAAGGCTCAGACAAACCAGGGCCCAGCTGCTTCAGGAAGTTAATGTCTTGAGCTGGAGAGATGGCTCAGACAATAGAGAACCTGAGTCTGAATCCCAGAACTCACAGTTTTAAAGAGCCAGGTGTGGTGGCAGGTGCTTGTAGTCCTGGGAGACAGGTGGGTCCCTGGGGTTTGAGCACCAGCCAGCCTAACTCACTGGTGAGTTCCTGTGCCTGCCACACATGTGCACATGCAGCACACACACACACACACACACACACACACACACACACACACAGAGAGAGAGAGAGAGAGAGAGAGAGAGAGAGAGAGAGAGAGAGAGAGAGAGAGAGAGAGAGAGAATCTAACATGGCGCCTCCTTGTGTGATTCTTCAGGTACTTTTACAGAAAGGTCTCACTGCAGTTTCCCAAATTCTCCATTTCAAATTCCTACGCACTGGATGAGATTTTGCCCTACCTGGGCTTCCAGGACCTGTTCACCCATCATGCTGACTTCTCTCATATCAACCAAGATGAGAAATTGCAGTTATCCAAAGTAAGTAATAAAGGGTCACTGACCCTATAGACCTCTGTGGGAGACTTCTGCCCCCTGAGAAGGAGGTGGGCAATGGGCATGGTCTCTGGGAGCCTGAGTGTGCTCAGCCTTCCAAAGGTATGAGCATCTATTCCGCGGCACACGAGCTGCTGGACACAGTCTCAGAGTGGAGATGATATGACAATGGCCAGCCCATGCCCTCAGACGCCTCTGAGTCAGGCCAAGGGTCTGGTGCTTGGGTATGTCAGAGCCACAAAGAACGAGGACCCCACTATAGGAACAGCAAAGGGAGGAGGCTGAAGCCTGTATCTGTGTGTTCTTATAGGAGATCCAGAGATGAATTATTTTAAACGTGGGGAGTAGACATATTAAGGGGTACACCCTAGGAGAGGAGTCTGAATTTCTGTCTTGCTCCTCACCTTGGGATATTGCCTGATCTTTGCTTTAATTATCCTTGTCTCTAAATTAGCTATAACGCCACGGACCTCCTAGGAGGTGACATACATACATAGGGACACCGAGGGGCTCAGGAGTGACAACTGTCACTGCTGTGCATTTGGAGAGGCTGTGAAGCCTGTGTTTTCTCTCTTAGGTTTTCCATAAGGCTGTCCTGGAGGTGAATGAAGTTGGCACGGAGGCTGCAGCATCCACTGCTATCTCGGTCATGTTTTTCTCTAAGCCCAAGAAACGTGTCCTTGTATTCAACCAGCCATTCTTTGCAGTGATCTATTCCACCAGCACCCAGAACATCCTCTTCATGGGGAAGGTGTTTAACCCCACAGCATAGCTGTCCCAGGACTAGCGGGTCTGTTACCAGCATGAGGATGTGGCTGTCCCGGGAGGGCTGGGTATGAATAGCTCTGCAACCATGACTGAGGGCAGGGAAGGGTCCCTGACTCCAGAGAGGAGCCAATGATACAGGAAGGGGTAGGGCAAGATGGGCTGGAAAGTGAGAGGCCCTCTTAGGAGGGTAACACTGATTAAACCAAATGACAGCTCCGAGACCCCGGTGTGTGTGTATGGTGCCTCACATGTGACAGACACTTACATCTCCTTTGCCTGTCCCTCCAGGCCTTACCCTGTTAGCAAACCTGGTCCCAGACATGGAGTATGAGGTGCTCAAGTCCCATATGGCTGCCCAGGTACATAGAGAAGGGAAGTCAGTTGGCTGAGTGGAGTTAGTGTTGTTTTGTTTCCCCAGAAGAGGGACTGAAAATGCTTTGGTAAGAGCACTCTCAACAGAAGCAGCATGTGCTGCTTGGACACTGGCCTGGGATCTCTGTTATCTTTGCCCCACGGTGATCACGCCTACCAGAAGCAGCTTGAGGAAGGATGGATTTATGCTGGCGTGTTGTTTCAGAGGGCTTCTGTCCATGGCGGCAGGGAAGGCCTGGCCACAATCTCAGTTCATGGTGGTGGGGGAGGGGGTGGAGGAAGAAGGTTGTTCCTATCATGGTGGACCAGAAAGCCGACAGTGAAGCCAGAACCAAGGGTCGGTTTTCAAAAGCTCACCCTCAGAGACCCACCTCAACAAACAAGCCCCAATGGTTAGACATTCCACAGCCTCCTAAAACAGTACCACCAGCTGGGGGATATGTTCAAAACATAGTCTGTGGGGATGTTTCCGATTCTTACCATTTATCCAGTGAGGAAGGCTCGGAGGGACGTGCTGCCTATGGTCTGAGATATGACTAGTGCCCCTCACAGCATAGACAGCTGTGGCCAGCAGCATGCTGCAGCAACATGAGCCCGGAGCCAGGAGCAGCATTGTTTATATATTGGCCATGCTGCTGATGTGGTCTGAGACTTCAAGAAAGTGCCCTCCCTTCTTGGGGCTCAATTTCTCCACCTGAGTAATATGTTATGCTGCTCTCCCCTCGATCTGGCTCAGATCATTTCAGAAGCAGAGTGAGTTCTCCAGCGCGGGACGCTTCTAGCATCCGGGAGTACAAAACCCTACCCGTGGAGGAGGTAGGCTGGCAGGAACTGGTTCTGTCTGCAGCAAACCTCTGGTTTCCAGCAGATGCCTTCTCTAGGCCACACCCTGGGGGCTGACAGGGGCGGGTGTGACTAGCACCAGGCTGAGAGTCAACATGGCCTCTCTGATGTCAACGTGGAGCTCCAGGACACTGAGAGCCTAGAACAGTGCAGCCAAGAGGGACCCTTACCCGTTCTTTTCTTGATCCAGGTCACTCTCTGCTTTTATGTTCAGGGCGAGAACTCCCATAATGCTTTGCCATCAGCTGATCACACTTTATCTACAAGCTAGGTGGCTCATTTTACTCCCACTTATTGCACATTCAGTGTTATAAACGGTGGGTTCTGATTTTACTTCTCTGGACCTCAGTACCCTCACCTGTGAGATGGGACAAGGAAAGCTGCCTCCGCCTCCTGGAATCACACTACCTATATGTGGGAGACCTTAAAATGGGGCTACGCATACACCGGCCCTGTTACTCTTTCCATGAGCCCCACATCCAGATACCCAGTGCTGCTCTGAGCTTCCGTTTGTCCCCACCCACCCAGGCCAGTTCCCCTTATGCATCCCAGGTCATTCTCTTTTGGACATACTTGTTATTCAGACATAGATATGAAATCCCAATGGGGTGTGGTTCTAAACTTGAGGACATTTTTTTTTTTGGCCCTTCTCTTTCTATTATCAGTTCTTTTCCTGATTGAGCTTCCAGAAGGTTCTAGATCAGTTCTCAGCTCCACACCCCTCCCCTTCCTCTCTGTAGGTCAAACTGAGGTAGAACCTCTCTTCTCAGTTTGTTCAGGGTGGAAAACTGGGGCTGGTACCCTGTGGCCAACTCAAGGAATTTTCCAGACTTCAAGATTTGGAGGCCACTGACCACACCCACTCTGAGGGACTTCATGGTGTCCAGAGCACCTAGAGATAGTTCTGAAAATTCAGTCTGTGTCTGGAGATCAGGACCAAAGTTCCCTGACCTTTGTCTGTGGCGTACAAGAAACACCATATCCCAAAGACAGAGTAGTCACTGGTGACCCAGAAGAGCCCCCTCCAGCTGGCCCCCATTCAAAGTCAGGGTACATTAGAAACTATGTGACATAGTCATGGCCCCGGCAAAGTCACAAGCCCAGGAACAGGCTGGTTGCCAGGAAGCCAAGACAGAGAGCTTCCTCCACTCACAACAGAAAATATTGCCAAGGGAAGTGGTGAAGGCAGGACCAAGGAGGCTGTCCTCCACTCAGACCTCTAAAACACAGCTTTGAATAGGACCCCAGTCAGCATCAGGAGAACACTGACAGAGGAGGGACCCATAGGGGGCCATTGCTGAGAGGGATAGTTCTGGGGCTCGATTCTCCTCCACCAGGTTATATTCACAAGCACATATAAGTGCTCATAACTCAAGAGGCCCTGCAGATCACAGAAGACTGCATGGCTGAGCTCAGGACAAGCTGGGTTCTGGTTTTCAATATCTCTGTAAGAGGTAAAGTTAGGCCCAGGCTGGCGTATGGTCCTCTCAACCCTACAGACACAGGTGGGTGAGTGAATAGAAGAAGGCAAGCTGCAGGCAGTCTAGGTTTATACAGGGCAACCACCCTGGCAGAGTGACGTGTGAATGTGTGAGACCCTGGTGTGATGAAGGGGAGAAGCTGAAAGTACCTTACCCTCAAGTCAAGGAGACTGAGGCCTCCTTATGCTGACAGTGTGCTCCTTCCTTTCTCACTCTAAAACATTCAGTTGTAACTCCAGTCGTTAGAAGGTCTTATTAATAACAACAAACCCACGGTCAGGTATTGGGGTGAATGCTGAAAGATCAGAGAAACAGAACAGGCCACAGTTTCCTCATCTCGCCAACTCCTCAGCTGGTCTTGTTTCCTCAGACTAGAAGTCTCTGAGTCTTCATCCAAATAGATCTCAACTGAATAGATCTTGCTGCTAAAAGCCTAAAAGCATAACCAGGCTCTAGTTCCTGGTCCTCACGCCTTATACCTTTCTGCTTTCTTCCATCACTTCCTGGGATTAAAGGTGTGTGTCACCATGCCTGGATATTTCCAGAGTGGCTTTGAACTCATAGAGATCCAGGTGGATCTCTGCCTCCCAAGTGATAGGATTAAAGGTGTGTGTACCACCATTTTCTGGCCTCTATATCTATCTAGTGGCTGTTCTGTTCTCTGACCCCAGATAAGTTTATTAGGGTGCACAATATATTGGGGAACACAGTATCACTACAGTCTGTGGCTCCCTGTTGAATACAAGTTCAAAGTCCTCTATTAATAGTCAAGGCCTCTGTGATCTGATACTAACTGTTTCCCCTGTGCCGTGTGTCATGTGCTATTAATCACAGGTCTTTTTCGCTGCCCACTTCTGCTACGGCTTCTCATCTGCAGGCCTCTCTCTTGCAGGCGCTTATCTGAGAACCCACACACCACCAAGGTTGTTCATAAGCCTCCTCAAGCCAGACTGCCATCCTGTCATCATTCATGGCTAGCCTGAGCATCACTTTGTCTCCCACCTTATCCTAGTGCCCATCAAATGGGACATCGTAGAGACAGGACCTTGTTATCCCCAAATTTCCAAAGCTCCCCTA
Organism: Peromyscus maniculatus bairdii; assembly: GCF_049852395.1. Classification (NCBI taxonomy): domain Eukaryota; kingdom Metazoa; phylum Chordata; class Mammalia; order Rodentia; family Cricetidae; genus Peromyscus; species Peromyscus maniculatus. The sequence continues at coordinate 75,357,096 of NC_134865.1, forward strand.
GCCTTAGGTAGTCTATATAGCATAGGCCCAGCCAGAAAAATGAATGAATGGATGAATGAAAGAAAGAAAGAAAGAAAGAAAGAAAGAAAGAAAGAAAGAAAGAAAGAAAGAAAGAAAGAAAAGGTAATGGATGGAAGTTTTCTGAGTTATGTTTGCATCATCTTTGGCCTAGGATCAAACAAATATTGAATTCAGTTGCTCAGGTTTCAAAATATTCTTTGCTTTGAAGCATTGAAAAAAAAGTTAAGTAAATCCTTAAAGACTCCATGCAAGATATTCTAGCCAGCTACTGTATCTTGTTACATTCAGGAGGCCCAAAGCCTGAGCTCTGGCCATGGTGATGTATACTTAGAACACCAGCACTAGGAAGGCAGGAACAGGTGGATCACTGGAACTTGCCAATCAGCCAGCCTAGCTTACTTGGTGAGCTCCTAGCCAAAGAGACACCCTGTCTCAAAAGTGCAGAGTATATGGCTCCTGAACCATGTCCTCTGCTACACACACACACACACACACACACACACACACACACACACACACACACATACACACACGGGAGGAACCATGTTGGATTAGAGAATCACCATGGTCCAGTATGACCTTGTTTTGACTAATTCCATCTTCAGCAAGGACCCTATTAGTAAATGAGGTTACTGATGCCCTTGGGGTTGATACATCAAAATTTGACCTAGAAGAAGGAATAATTCAGACTTGAAGTCATGGAGAGGAACAGGGAAGCATTCTGAAGGCATGTGGGGGCTTGCTGGGCTGATATCTATTAAGATAATTTTCTCTTTCATACCTATCCCACATTTGGATCTACCAGCACTACCTTGTGCAAGCAGCTACAAGCCTCCAGCATGGGGACCTTGGAAATATCACAAGGCCTGAGCCAGCACTCTGCTCCATCTTGGAAAGAGTCAGCGAGTAAACCCTAATTTCAAGAGAGAAAAAGTCAATCCCACAAGTCCCCCAGAAGTCCCGGGTATACCACTGTTCTGAGCCAAGAGCACTGGCCTTTAAGTCACTGGCCTTTAAGACACTGAGGTCCTAATCGGATGCCTGACCTAGAACATTCCCTTCTGCCTCCTGGGCCTCAGTTGGGTTCTTAGGATACACAAGATGGACACAATGACCCCTGTATCTCTGCCACTGCCAGACCTCCTCTTTGTAGTCATTATCAGACTTCTGGGTTTGTCATGTGGCAAGCACACGGGCCCGAGAGAAGTGGGTCAAAGCCCTTTCCCCCCTGAAATTGGCTACAGAAAATGAAGGAGTCGAGCCTGGAAAAGGGCTGATGTTCTGCTGTTCCTTGCCTTTGCAATGTCAGTCTACGGCAGCCTGGCACTCTTACCTCCCGAGTGCCCTCCAAGCCAGGCAATGGTGATGGAAGTGGGTTTGGAAAACAGTGACAGGGGACCTGATGAGAACCTGCGTCCTGGGCCATGTTGCCTGTTGTCTGGAAGCCTTCTAGGACAAGGCAGTGCAGCCTGGGGCAGTGACTTGGACCAGCAGGTTGTTCTTCAGTGACAGGGTTCTGAGAGGACCAGGGGATCGGAAGACAGAAGACAGAGAGGATGAGGTAGCTTGGGATCAAGAGGTCTTGCACACGCTCTGTCCTATGCCAAGAAAACATCTTAAGAAGTACAGCTTCTTATATGCTATTTCCAGGGAAGAAAGAGCCAGAGCCAGCAGAAACTATCATGTGATGGGACTAAGTCAGAGAGGAGCTAGTCAAACAATGTTGCGAAAGGGGAACAGGATTATCTCAAGAACATTAAGATTCAGCACACAGCAGCCTTGAGACTGATAACCCCCTCCTCAGGGGAAAAGGCCAAGTCCCTAGAACAGAAACTTTAACTCTTCTGAGGCCCCAGGTCTGAACCCCAGACTGGTCTTGACAAGTCCACAACTGAGCAAGGATGCAAAACATTGTTCCTTTTGTCCTTTCATCAGGTCTATGAGCATCTCTATCTTGGTTTGAAACTTTAAGGACTATGCCCTTAGTTGGGGGGAGGGGAGGAGTCCCAAGACTGAGGGGTGGGGAGATCTCACCCTCAGGAATAGGCAGTAGGTAGGGAAGCATAGACTCTTGGTTAGTAGGAATGCTTATCTGGAGTCCCCCTGACCTGCCACAGGTAGATCCAAGTCATGACTCCCTGACACTGACAAGAATTTTTGAAGTTTTCAAGAGAGATTAAAAAAAAAAAAAAAAAAAAAAAAGTAGTTATGTAAACATTACCCTTGTCCGTAATCTGCACTGAAATTCTCTTTGTGGAAAAGGCAGTAGACCCACACCCTTGAGTCATAGCAAAAGCCTGGGGACCCCAACATGTTTCTGAGTTAAAAGCATTGACAGTCTTTCCTCAGTCCAGAGGGCTGGATATCAATGAGAAGCACTTTTAAGTCTATACTTAGGAAACAACCAAAGGAAACGTAAATTTGATTAATGTTAAAACGCTGAACTTTAAAAGTCTTAATATAACAATAGCATTTCCTTTGCAACTTGCCCTCACATACCTTATAACACGTTCATAGACCCTCGAAACTTAAGCTTTTACATCCCCAGACCTTTATAACTTGCATCTACATACCTCAAATTACTTTCTTAGACTCCCACCACTTACAAACTTCAAACCTCTTCTTTCCATCCAATCATGAGACCTAGGTGGTTGGTTACTGACAGCAGTCATTGTCAAGAAAGTTCCTTTAAATAAGGAAATGGTAAAAGGTTACATTGAAACTTGTTTTGTGAGTTTATCATTCTTTTAGTGTGAAGTCTGCCAGAGAGGTAAACTTGTCTGTCTGCCTTTCTCAGCAGGAGACCTAGCAGCCCTAGGAAAAAAACAAGGCCAGATTTTTACATAGGAAATGAACTGACCCAGCCGCTGCAGCTTTGTGGGGAGGAGCTAGGGACCTGCCACTGTTAAACTGGTGAAGCTACAATTAAGCATCAGACATCATCAAAGATCTGAGAACTATATATCTGAACAGTAAGTACAAACCAGATGGCCTCTGTATCAATTAAAATGATAGAAACTTCCCAGGTACCCCAGGCTCCCGAGACGGTCTAGGTGGCTTCATTGCGGGCAGAGGTCAGGCTTGAGCCGTCACACAGGACAGCATTACATCTTCAGCTGCTAAACCCAGAAGCTCTGAGAGATTTTCCTGTGGAAGAGGAACTTGGGAAAACTGACCTACTTTGGTGAGGCAGAGTGAGGCAGTCAATATAACAGTGTCTACAGTTTGGACAGGCCCTGGCAGTGAGTGGGGCATAGAGCAATTCTTCGCCTAGTGGTTAACATTACCACAATCCAGGTGGAGGGTGTTAGTTATTTAGCTGCGTTGTGTTCTTACCCTGCAAGGAAATGCCACGAAACACGACAGAATCCGCTTATAGAGTTTATTAGAGATAAAGGGACAGTGCTCTTTATTAGTGCTCTTATTAGAGATAAAGAGAGTGCTCAGGCCTGTGGGAGAGACACTTGCGTGGAGAAGAAGAGGGGGGGGGACTGGGAATCATGGCGCTCCGCTTTAAAACCGGCTGGGGGCATGGCCAGGTCACGTCACTACTCCACGTGTGTGCGTAGATCACATGGTCACGTTGCGTGCTTACGTGGCCATGTAACTTCACGGACCCCGGTTACGAGAGACGTCTTGACCCGGAACTTGCTAGGCGGAGGTGTCCGGGTCCGCCGGGTATCCTGGTTACGAGAGACGCCCTGACCCGGAAATGCCTATCCTGACCTGGAATTGGCTAGGCGGAAGTGTCCGCCCGGTATATGCGACCATGGGGGCGTGTTGTGAACCCTTCAGAGGGAGCCCCATCAGCTTCCTTAGAGATCTTAGGGTCACTGCTAGGAGCTGGCTGTTGGGTCCTGGAGTTTTGCAAATAAGGGGGACCAGACCACCCAAGTCTATTAACCAGAAGCAAACTTGATTCCAAACACCATGGGGTACAAAACCTTCCAGTTAGCTAGGGCCACAGACAGAACTTAGGCTCCTGACACTGTGACGGTGGGGGTGGGGGTGGGGGCAAAACAGCTTGGCCACACAGCTGCTGTGACAGGCTTAGAGGCCCAGACACAGCTTCTGGCAGGCAACACCTGGACCCAGAAAAAGCTATAAGCTGACCCTACCCAGGGAAGGCCTGAATCTAAGAGCAACTACCTGACATTCCAAAGTGGGGCCTGCATCTAAGGGGAAATACCTGACATTCCAAACATTCCCTATACCCCTAGACAAATGTCAGCCAATCAGGATCCTGAACCCCGGAAACCCCCTCATCTCAACCTCTGGTATGATAAAAATCCCACCCTGCCTGGGCTCGGGGCTCAACATTGCATCAGACAGAGAGTCCAAGCTCTGAGCTTGAAAATACAGGCTTGTCGGGCAGTGGTGGCTCATGCCTTTAATCCCAGCACTCAGGAGGCAGAGGCAGGCGGATCTCTGAGTCTGAGGCAAGCCTGAGCTACAGAGTGAGTTCCAGGAAAGATGCCAAAGCTACACAGAGAAACCCTGTCTCGAAAAACCAAAACAAAAAAGAAAAGAAAGGCTCTTTTGGGATTCATTCTCCATGGTGGTCTTTTGGGGGTCCCTGTGATCTGGGCATAACAAGAGGAGGTTTCAAGCCTCTTCTTATAGTAAAAACTACACACCGGGTGGTAGGTCAAAGGGACTTTTACAATCTTGAGGTTAGGCCTTGGGGACAGTTAGAGGAACTTTTACAATTTTGAATTTAGGCCTTGAATCACATTACAGTCTGAGATTTACAACTTTTGATTACAGGATGTTAGTTCAAGATATTTGTGAAAGGCTCTGGTTATCTTGACACAGCTGTCTTCCCTGTAGCTGAAAGGAATATAGGATAGGAAGGTCATACAGAGTCAGCTGTTAAGAGTTAACCTTTGTCCACAGCAGCTGTCAGCTTCCACTTTCCTAGAATATGTGTATAGGCTATGGACATACAATTTCTCATATTCCTGGGCTCTTCACTGGCATTTCTGTCTATCACGGGAAGCTTTTTCATTAAGCACTTAAAATGCCATACCCAGCAGATCTCTGAGTTTGAGGACCATATATTAAGTCCATCTGATTTTAAATAAACTTTACATGCTTTTTGTTGTAGTTAATGGTGGGAGAGAAAAGTTGCACCATGAAACAGAACTCGCGTGGGAGGTTTATTGGGGGAAGGGGAGGAAGGGGTGCAGAGGCCAGCCTCTGGGGAGAAGTGGCAGGAAAGGGAGCTGGAAACGGCGGTGGAGGGGGTGTGCAGCTTGCTTTTTAAGGGAGTATAGTGCATGCACAGAGGGACTATGTGGGCGACATAGCAGCTGTAGCTGATGACGTATTCTAGCAGTGTTAGGAAATGTACGGCGGGTCCCCCAGATGCAGTGGTGGGCTGGTGGGCGGCCCAGTCCATATGGGCATGGTGGCGGAGCGATGGGTGAAGATACACAACCCAGACGCTGCATCTGTGTGGAAATGACTTATTATAATAGTGAGATGAAGAGACAGAAAGAGGGAGACGGAGAGAAAGGGGGAGAGGGAGAGAGAGAGAGAGAGAGAGAGAGAGAGAGAGAGAGAGAGAGAGAGAGAGAGAGAGAGAGAGAGAGAGAGAGAGAGAGAGAGAAAGAGAGAGGGATGGGGGCGAGGGGTTAGAGAGGTGCACACCTTGTGGGAGGGAAGCGGAAGAGAGAGGAAGGGACAGAGATTTCCCTTAAGAATAGGCTTCTACATCAGGGCATAGGGTGGGGGCAAGGGGCAGGATCAGAATGTTAACAGTCAGGACCCTGAGCAGGCCAACGTAACTGCCTGAGTACTGAGAGAAGCCCATGAGCACAAGGGGTGCTCTTAGTGGCTGCAGCTGAGGACCCTGAGGGCAGGCCAGTGTAATGCCTGAATGCTAGTGAGCACATGTGCACAGGGCATGGCTGTAGCTGATGATGTATTCTGCCCGGTCACAAGGGCAGGCCAGTGCATGTGCCTGAATGCTTGCTTTCCTCTCCTTTGTTTATTATAAAAAGGTGAGGAGTTAGAAAGGGGGTAGCAGCTGAGGTGGGAAGGAGGGCACTGAGTTCTCGAGACTGCTTCCTGCTGACCTGGAGGGCATCAGTCATCGTTGGGGACTTGAGAAAGCTGGGATGCTGAGATGGCATCCTGGGCAAGCTGGTGGTTTCACTGCTGTCCAGGCTCTGTGGAACTGTCTGGTGCCACTTGGACCTGACAAGATGCTGGCAGAGCAGAAGATAAACTTAACTTTTTTAGGGGGAAATTTTTTTTTCTTAGGTCCTGGTAATTAAGGGAGGGGAGTCCCAAGACCAGGGAAAGGTGACAGTACTTACCTGGAGTGCATCTGACCTGTTTGAGATGGTTTCAAGTCGACTCCCTGGAGCTTACAAGAATTTTTTGAGTTTGCAAAAAGATAAATTTTAGACATATTAGCATTCCCACTTTTTATAATCTGTGCTGAAATTTACATTGTGGAAACAGCAGTATACTCATACCTTTGAATCATCAGAAAGCAACCAAAAGAATTTAAAATCCTGAGCTTGTGGCTATGATCGTATAGTGGTAGTATAGTAGTTTGTACTCTGCCAGAGATGGATTAATAGCTTATCAGAATTCCATCAATTAATATTAAGGCTATGAACTGTTGGAATCTTACATCAAGATACTGTTACATTAACAGTAGCAAAGAGAAGTCTGGAATATGCTTCCTTCTTTTCTACATTTCAAATCACTTTCTCCTTATCACTGATAAGCTTTCCTATCTTCACATAAGCGAACCTTAGAGCACCTGGTCCTTTCCCAATACCACAGCATCACCTGATGCCCTCTTTCTATCCAATTTGCCAGGAGACACAGGTGGTTGATTCCTGAGGGCAGTCATTGTAGAGAGTGTTTTTTAAATAAAGGAGCAGTAAAATGTTACATTGAAATCTGTTCTGTGAGTCTCTTTTTTGAGTCTGGGGTTGTGGATCTTTCTGGGGTGCTGTTGGTTCTCACCACCTGGGCATGTTTGGTGGTCTTTACACCTCCAGCTCTGTGGCTAATGGTTGGTACTCCTGTAACAATGGCCAATTAGTTGTTTAATTAGAGATTTTGAATGTGTCATGGAGATACATAGAGAGGAAATTGATGAAGAAGGGTGTGATTAGTAGAGACAGGAGAACGTGGAGAGGGGTCAGGAGGGAAAGCATCCATTTCAATATAGGGTTCTCAATCCAGTAGAGTTGAGCATGGCTGTTGGGTGAAGCCTCAATCTTCTGGAATTGGGGGCAAGGAAGTTGAACCTGGTGTCCTCTGAAAATTAAGGGAGCAGAGTTCTCTTGGGCTTGATGTGTATGAGGAAAAATTATCTTGAGGTGAAGGAGTAAAGGGCTTGAGGTGGGATAAGTGAATCCAATGAGAGAGGCCCTCAAGCTTAGCAGCTGTGGGGTTACAAGAATTACCTCGAAGGGGCCCTGCCATTTAGGGGAGAGGGGTAAGGGATGTTGGTCTGGAGGAGAGAAAAGGACCTGATCCCCAATGTTCTGGAATGGACAGGGGCTGGCACATGGTCAGAGTAGGCTCGAGTGGTCAGTAAAGTTCCATAGGAGAGAGCGGAGGCGACAGAGTAAGGGAGTGAGCAGGTGATCAGGGAGAGGTGAGGGTTTGGCTGAGAGACTGGGGCTTAGAACTGGCCGCCCATACATGAGCTCAGATGGTGAGACATGAAGGGGTCACTTGGAGGAGCGCCTGGTGCCTGAAAAGAGCCAGAGGCAAGAGCTTTACCCAACCAAGGTGAAGTTCCTGTGACATTTTAACAATGGTGATTTTCAGGAGTGGTTAGTTTGTTCTATCTTTCCTGAGGACTGCGGATCTTATGGGATATGAAAATGCCAAGGAATGTTGAGGGCTTTAGATAAGGTTTGGAAAATCTGGGAGGTGAATTCAGGGCCATGATCTGACTAGAGGGAGGCAGGGATTCCAAATCTAGGAATGATCTCCCAGAGAAGGAGGTCAGAGACTGTCTGAGCCCTTTAGTTAGTGGTTGGGAATGTCTCCACGAAGCCCGAGAATATGTTCACTAAGACCAGGAGGTACCTAACTTGTCTGATTGTGGGCATGTGGGTAAAGTCAGGTTACTAGTTAGTCCCAAGGAGGGAGCCTCTGGCATGGTGGATAGGAAAAGGAGGACTGCAGTACCTGGAGTTGAGGTCTGACATTTGACGGATTTTACAAAAGACAGTAATAGTCCTTCAGAAATGCAGATCCTCAGGGGTGTGCTGCAGGTGGGCCTTGACAAAGTGAGACAGAGCTTGGTTATTAGGATGAAAGAGCTGGTGTAGGGAGGACAGAATTTGCCGAGTGTTGGGGTGACAGTGGGGGTGTGGGTTGTAGTGCAAGGATTCCCTGTGGGGGTTGAGGTAAGCCTGGGCCTAGGAAGGCTGCAGCTCTAGCTGCCTTGTCAGCTTGGTTATTTCCCTTAGAGATGATGGGGTTGTTGGTCTGGTGAGACTGGCAGTGGGTAATCCCTATAGCTGTGGAGAGATGGGGGGCTTTTAGCATGGCCGTAATTTGACCTGAATTGGTTATGGACCCTCCTTTTGTTGTGAGTAGTTGGCACTCCTTCCAGATGACAGCATGGGGCAGGAGGCTATGAAAATCGTATTTGGAGTCTGTGTCAACCTATAGGGATTGTTCTTGTGCCAATTAGAAGGCACAGGTGAATGCTATTAGTTTAGCCTAGTGGTTAGTGGTGTGGGCAGGAAGGGCCTGTGCCTAAATCACCTCAGTATCTGATGCTATGGCATTGCCTGTTTTTCAGATCCCCTCATGTAAAAAGGAGCTGCCATCTGTGTACCAGGTGTAGATGTCCTGAGGCAATGTGCCCTCCCGTGTGTGTGAGGGATGGGGCAGTGGTTCCTTAGGATTTCAATACAAGAACGAGATGGGGAGTGGTCAGTGTTTGGTTGAGGAAGATCTGAGATATTGAGGGTGGGCAAGATCGGAAAGTAAGTGTGGCATCTTCCACTAATGCCACCTGAAGAGAAAGAACCCAGGAAGGAGGTAGAGTTTGTAAGCCTTTATAAGTTAAGAGGTGGGACAGGTTGTGAGGGGAGAAGATAGTGGTGGGTGACCCAAAGGTTAGTTTTTTGATTCATGAATGAGGAGCTCAGCAGCTGCTAAAGCACATAGGCAGGGTGCCCATCCCTAGGTGGTGAGGTCCAAGTTTTTTGACAGATATGCTACTGGTGCAAAGGAAGGTCCCAGTTGGCGGCCTAGGGGCCCAGGGCATATCCCTCTTTTCTGTTACATAGAAGGAGAAGGGACGGGTTAGATCTGGGAGATGCAGTGCTGGGGCCTGGAGGAGGGCCTGCTGGAGCTTCTGAAAGGGCTCAGTAATGGGAGTGAGAAGAGGTTCATGGGAGGGCCAAGGGCTGCCTCATATAAGGGGTGAGTAAGGAGGGAAGAAGAGGGGATCCAGGAATGTAAGAAGCCAGCTATTCCTAGGAACGATAGAATCTCCTCTTTAGTAGAAGGGACTGTGAGAGACTGATTAGGTGTTTTCTACCCAAGGTAATGGCTTTGTGGGTTGAGGGAATGGTTAGTCCCAAGTAGGTGACCTGAGGAGTGGACAGTTGGACTTGGAAGGTGAGACTCTATAGCCCTGGCTGGACAAGAAATTTAGAAGAACAGAGGTGTCAGTTGGCTAATTTGTAGGGACTGACTGCAGAGGAGAAGGTCATCTGCATACCATATGAGTTTAGATTTGGGGAAAGACAAAGAGAGTAGATCAGAAGCCAGGGCCTGGACAAATAGGTGTTAGCTGTCCCAGAACTCCTGAAGTAGGACAGTCCAAGTGAGCTGGATGGAGAGGTGGGTGTCAGGGTCGGTCCAGGTGAAAGCAAAGATGTTTTGTAACTGAGAGGGACAGAGAAGAAAGCATCCTTGAGATCCAGGACTGGGAAATGGGAAGTCCCTGAGGGGATAGTGGAAAGGAGTGTGTAAGGGTTAGGCACTACAGGATAGAGTGGGACCACTGCAGAGTTAATGAGCTGGAGGTCTTGAACCAGGCAGTAGGTCCCTTTGGGCTTCTTAACTGCAAGTATAGCGGCATTAAAAGGAGAAGATGAAGGATGAAGTAGTTTTTTCTGAAGAGGTCAGAGATGATAGGTTTAAGTTCCCTGAGGTTCTGGAGTGAGAGTGGGTACTGGGCTTGGATAATGTACTGGGTAAGATCCTATAATTGGATGATGATGGGGGAATGGTGTCTATTAACAGAGGGGCTTTGGGTACCCCAGATTTGGGAGTCCACCTGGGAGGCTGGCAGAGGAAATGACATGTTGAAACCAGTAGGGTGAGTGGCTAGGAGGAGGAGGAAAGGGGCTGGTGAGTCTGGAGTCAGGAGAATGGGGGAACAAAGGAAATAGAGGCTCCCACTTTGGCTAAAAGATCCCTTCCCAGTAAGGGGAAAAGACTAGTTGGCAGCATCAGGAAGGAATGAGTGAGAGGAACAACCCTGAAAATGCAGTTGAGTGGTGGGGTCTGGTGAGGTAGGTAAGGCTATTCCACTACCCCAACAACAGGGAAATGAGAAGGAGAGGAGGTCCCTAAAACTTCTTCAGGACTGAATAAGTCGCCCCATTGTCCAGGAGGAAGGAGATGGACCTCCCTGATACCTTCATGACTGCCCAGGGCTCCCTATCAGAGATGACAGTGATCATGTCAAGGGAGCCTGGGTCCCTTCCATTGTCTATGGTCAGGCCTAAAAGGCTGGCTGGAGGCGGGGGTGGGGGTGGGGGTGGGGGGGTGGGGGGGGTTCTGCATCTGATGTCCCTATGCCACAAGGAACATGTGGGCAGTCAACAGCCCAGTGTCCTTGTTGGTGGCACCTTGGATGTGACCCAGGTGGCCTGTGGGGATTAGGGCAGACCCAGTCCCTGTGACCCTCCTGACCACATCTGAAGCAAGGACTCAGTGATCCTTGAGCCCCAGTAGGCAAGGGAGCCCAGGCAGTTGCTGAAGCCAGTTGGATGGCCTTGGCCAGCATTTGGTATTTCTATTTACAAGCTTTTTCATCTCTCCCATGGTACACCTTGAAGGCCAGTGCTCAGACTTCTGCCTGTGGGGCTAGGGGTCCTCTCTCCAGGTGCATAAACTTGGCCCTAATGTCGGGGAAGCTCTGGGAAAAGAATTAGGTCATAAGGAGTTGTCTGCCCTCTGGGTTTTCGGGGTCTAGATCATTTGTTTATGCAGTGGCAGAAGTTGTTACCATATCAGAGAATTTGAAATTGAGTGCATCATTCTTTGAATATTGAGCTCTACTGAGACCAAGCTGTTTACAATAACATGATGAGGCTTTAAAGAAATCTGAGTCTGAGAAGGAGGAGAGAAAGGGTTTATAGGCCTAGGAGGGAGTAAGGAATCGTGGGCATCCCCAAGTACACTGAGAGACTTGTCAGAGAGAAATATCCCAAATTACAGAGGAGAGGTGTTAGCATTCAGGCATTGACGCTGGCCTGCTATCAGGGTTCTGCCAGAATACATCATCACTTACAGCCACTACATATTGCTCTTCCTATGTGCATGTCCTGCATCCTCTTATAAAAGGCAAGCCCCCCCCCCCTTTCCTCTGTTCTCACTCTCAGAGACAGGTCTTTGTGTACCCTCCCCTCCCCCCAGTAAATATCCCATGTGAGTTCTGTCACTTTCCTCCACCTTTAAACTACAACAGTGGTGTTGAGACTCTGGCAGGCTCTCCTGGCAGTCCCTCCCACCCACAGGTGATCTGAGGTACACTGGTACTGTTCCAAGTCTACCTGCAACAGCCTCAGTTTCCATCTAACTGATCACTGAGCTCTCCACCCCCAACACCGGCAATGATTGGTAAGTTCCCCTTCTCCACTTGGTGTAAACATGGGAGCGACCGTTGAGTGTCTGGCACTCCTCTGGTGTTCTTGGAGGCAGAAGAATACCCAACCATGGTCTTTAAGGCTACAGTTGACCCTCTTTGCTGACATTCATTCTTGGCCATTTGCCAAGAGTGAGGCTTACTCTCTTAAGCATGGTTTCTTGCCTTTGGGCCCTACTCACAAGCCCTGGTACCAGGCAACCATGTCTTTCTCAGGCTTGAAGACCTCAGCCCATGTTCTTTGCATGACGAGTACTAAATTTGTGTTTGTGTTTGCTCAGCCCTTGGCCCCTGTTCTTTGTATGATGACGTGCTGAACAGCTTGTGTCTACTCAACCTGATCCTCCCTGGATTCCTGGGATGCTAGGAATTTCAGACCTTTGAATCTTATTTCTCTACCTCATTCATGAGAACCGTGTCTTCCACCATACCTTCAAACTCTCCCTGGGATGCCTCTTGGAAACCCTCAGACCTTTACACTTAGCACCTGACTTAAGGGCTTCTAAACTTATCTACCTTTGCAGTCAAGTCTGGTCCCAATACCCCTTAGATAATCAATCAAAATGGCCACTTGGTGGCACCCTATATTCCGATATTTTATGGGATCTTTGCAACATCTACCAGCAATTGGATAGATGAAAGGGGGTACCCTATGTCCAAGCTTTCTCATATCTTCGCTCCAAGCCCTCCCTCTCTGTTCTTTCTTTCTGTTCCTCTACTCAGCTCCTGTTAGCTATGAAGCCTGTTAAGGTGCGTGTCCCCTTTTCATTAAGTGAACTCTCAAATAGAGAAAAAACCTACTGACCACTCCTTTCAAATCAAATCTGGCCTCAGTATTCCTTGAAACAGGTAGTTGAAGAACCAAGAAAGAATTTCCCACTTTCTTTTACTTTGCTCCAAGACCTGCTTGTGTCTGTCTGCTCTCCCTCTCTAAATGTTCTGTCTATGTTTGCTGCAATATGGAAGTCAGAGATGGAGAAGTCAGCTTCATCTTGCTCAGCATACACTGAGAGACATGCCAGCTCCTGGCAGCACCACTATTTCCTCCAAAGAAGCTGGATGGGTAGACAACTTACTTTAAATGTGGCAGTGCCAGCCACTGAGCAAAACAAAACAAAACAAAATAAAACTAAACAACCTGCCTTTCACTTGAATTGCTGCCAAGATCCTCTCCAGACTGTGAAAAACAGGACACTGGGAAATCGATTGCCATGTTTTGCCTCGACAAGGTAGGTTGCACCCCTACATGTTCCTACTCTACAGGAAAGTCTGTTGGGGACGTCTGGGACTGGCAGCTAAAGACTGATGCTTCCCTGAGACCTCTGCCCCCAACAACTATCGAGGACTTTGGGGTGGCTGTCTAGGTAGCCAGTAAGTCTCTGTCATTTTTAATAGATTTGGAAGCTGCTTGCAATGCACCCCTGCTGTATCAGGTAACACTTCCTTCTCAGAACTCTGATGTTTTACAATTAGGTTAGTGGTAGCTTTGCCAGCTTAACAGCAGCAACCAAGGCTTCAGCAGCCTTCTCAGTTCTCTGTGTGTGTAAAATTCAGGCCATAGGTCTCTCTTTTTCCTAGAGCCACTACTAAGTCTAGACACAATTTACCTTGTTACCACCAGACTCAGAAAAGAGAGAAACTCACAGAACAGATTTCAGTGTAACTTTTTACCACTCCTTTATTTTAAGGAACTCGCGTTAGAGTGACTGTTCTCAGTGGCCAGCCTCCTGCATCTCCTGGTGAATTAGATAGAAAGAAGGTGCTCTAAGGTGTGAAGTTTATATGAAGACATGAAAGCTCAAGATGTGAGGATCTATGGTTGTTTTAGGGTCTAAGAAAGTGACTTAATGTGTACAAATGCAAGTTATACGGGTCTGAGGATGAAAAGTACTACCACAAGCTCAGGATTTTAAATTCTCTTTGGTTGCTTTCTAATGATTCAAAGGTATGAGTATATTGCTGTTTCTACAATGTAAATTTCAGTATAGATTATAAACAGTGGGAATGCTAATATGTCTAAAACTTATCTTTTTACAAACTCAAAAAAAAAAAAAAAACCAACTCTTGTAAGCTCCAGGGAGTCGACTTAGATCAACCTCAGACAGCTCTCAGTTGCACTCCAGATAAGTACTGTCACTTTTCCCTGGTCTGGGGACTCCCCTTCCTCAATTGCCAGGACCTAAGAAAAAATTTCCCCCTAAACTTAACTTTATCTTCTGCCAGCATCTCGCCAGGGCCGAGTGGTGCTGGTCCACAGAGCATGGGCAGTGAAGTGAAACAGCTAGCATCCCAGCTTCCTCAGGTCCCCCAAAGATGCTGATGATGCCCCCAGGTCAGCAGGAAGCATCTCGAGAACACAGTGCCTGCAGCATTCCTGCCTCATCTGCCACTCCATCCTATTTCCTCACCCTTTTATAATAAACAGAGGAATGTTAGCATTCAGGTATCTATGCTGGCCTGCTATCAGGTCCCTACAGAATACATCATCAGCTACAGCCTCTTGTAGAGCTCTCCCTATGCGCATGTACTACATCCCTTTATAAATGGCAAGCCCCCTGCCTCTGTCTCTCCTCTGCTGTCTCCCCCAGAGGCCAGTCTCTGCACCACATCCCTTCCACCCAATAAATTCCCCATGTGAGTTCTGTTGTATGGTGTTACTTTGCTTTTGCCACCTTTAAACTGCGACAAGAGGTGTCCCTTTCCATACAACAAGGGCCCAGTAGGGTGAAAGGAGAATCCTGGCACACCAATGTGGCTTTGGCAGTAATCCAATGGAGACAAAGCAGGCAGCTCCAGGGTGACGCTTACCCAGTAGAGGAAGAGAGACAAGTGGTTAGAGCAGACAGAGGGGAAAATAGCTGAAGTGGTGGACTGAATGAGGCTTTGGGAACAGGGAGGGTTTCAATAGAGGGAGAGGGATAAGTGTCTTAGTAGAAAGATGCCCATGGCTTCAAAAGCCAGAGAGATAGAGAGGTGTGTGATGAGTGTCCAGGAGGTGTAGCAGGCTACAGGAGCTAGAGAGAACACTTACTGAGTAAGGGAAGAGAGGTGAATGGTTAGAGCAGGTGGAGGGAAGAAGCGGCTGAAGAGGTGGACTCTAGAATTTAAAGTCAAGTATGGTGGGTGGAAGAAGCCAGCAATAACGAACGACCCATACATACCTTAGGAGAGTTGAGTCAACAGCTCGGTTCAGTTGGGAGAGGCTGAGCTCCTTGGAGGAAGCTCATATATACCCCTCCTGGTTTTCAAGCACCAGACAAAGGCCATTCCAAGGTTGAGGAAAAGTTTTTTGTTGTAGATATGAGGGAGAGTATGGCCAGAGGCATCTGGAAGAGTCCAGAGCAGGGAGAGAAAGTAGTAGACTGAACATAATCGGTGAGACCAGGCATGAGGTGGGGGTGGGGGAATCAAGAGGGGAAGAGAGAGAAGAGAGGAGAGAGGGTAACCAGCATGCACCATAGTTACAGTTAGCCATTTTTCCTGAGTTTCTTTTGGACCTGACACTGAGAAAGCCCTGGATTCATCCAACTATCAACAGCCCCCTCCTTAGTTTTCAAATCCAGGCTTGTGCCTGACTTCTAAGACTCTTATTTTTCCTAAACCAACAGTTGTCTCCTAGAATAATCGAAAGGATCATCAATGTAAGCATTCCAGTCATAATACTGAGTGAATGCTGAAGGATGATAAAGGGGCTGAATTTTGTTCAGAAGGGAAAACTACACAATTAGAGAGGGAAGCATCGATACAGATACTTTAGAAGTGTCCCCCATTCTCTTGAATAGAGGGACTCCAAGTGACATGGTTAGCATAACCAGTTAGAACAAACATAAAAGGGAGTCCATGTTGCAGTTGTTTATCTTTTTCAAAAGTCCTATAGATGATCTCCTTGTCCAGGTCTGTAGCTAACATCCAAAGGTCCAGCTGAGTCTTTTTTCCCCCCCAGGAGACATTATAATAGGACATGGCCAATGAGGGGAATCCCAGGAAGTGATCTTTATACAACCCCAGTTGGCACCTCTGGGACAAATGGACCAGACCTCAGGCCATCTATTTGGAGGCACAGAGTTCTTTAGAACTGTGGACTGTACCACCCAAGGGGATCTTCCATTCTGAAACCAGGGCACTGAATTTTCACTCTATACTGGGAGATAGCCATGAAATGGGGGAAGCCTATGGGTGATTAGAGACTGGAAAATTCAAGTGATGAATGAATTGATGATATTTGAAAAGCTGTACATCCTACCACTTTCCAGGCCCCAGAGCCATAAGCCTTATGAGTCACTCAGAAGAAGAGGACACATTTGTATTGACCCACCAGTGACAAACAAATAGGAATAGTGGGTGGTATCCAAGTATAGTTAAAGAGAACAGTTCAGGGCCCCACATGAGAAGCACTAAGACCAGTTACACCAGTCTAATATTTTTAACTATCATGTAATATTTTAGTAGCCAGATATTTTAAAATAAATCTTAGTTTAACATCCATTTTAACCAGTTATTTTGTAATTGTTAATCTCAGACCTTACAAACTTTAATGTTATATATATTAATCTTTAAGTCTTATCCATTATATACCTTAAATAACTTATTCAGACCTTTTTAACTTATAAGCCTTTTAGGTTTTATTCTATATATGTCCATATATATATATATATATGTATTCATCTCAACATCTCCATCTCAATCTTGATGTAAATCCTTATCTATTAAAATAATTTATATTTTTGTTATAAAATTTCATCTCATATCTTTAATATTTTAATACCATGTCTTTTATCTTTATAACATTTTTATTTTTTAACTTTTATTGGTTCTTTGTGGATTTAATATTATGCATTCCAATCCCACTTATCTCCCCATCTGCCCTCTGCCCTTGCAACCTCCCCCACAAATCAAATCCAAATTTAAAAGAAAAAAAAAAAAACGACGAAACAAAACTTACAAACAAAAAAAATCCAAGAATCTTGTGGAAGCTTTAGTGTGGCCCGTTGAATTACACAGTTCACCCTCATTGCCAGGAAACTCTGGTTTGGCTCGAGGCCTCTGGTTTCTGCTACACCATTAATGATGGGCCCTCACTGGGGCTCCTCTTGTATATCCTGTTGTCATCCTATGTGATGGAAGTCCTGCTGTTTTGGATCTGTAGATGTGTCCCCTTCACATGCTCCAACAGTTCATAAAATCAGTGCATGATAGGGTCAGCGAACTCAGCTCTGGTTCTGGGCCTGGGTGGTAGCTGGCTAGGTCAGCTTGCTAGCTTGCCATCATCATCACTAACCGGATGAGCTCTCCAGCACTGCCTAGGCTAGCTCACCCAATGAAGCCTACAGTAAGATGCAGGGCCAGTTCTCCTGCTCTCAGGTCCTCAGGTCCAGGTCCCCCTCACTCACATCACCAGGGCCAGATCTACTGTTTTGCCTAGGCAAGGTACAGGGTCCTCTCTCCCGATGCTGTAGGGGAAATATGGGTGCACGAGGGGGGGGGGGGCGTCAGCTCTCTTGCTCTCACACCCTCAGGGCTGGCTCACCTGCACCCCTGACAACAGAGTCAGCTCTAGTGTGCTGCCCAGGTGAGGTGCACACCTATAGTGAGGGGTGGGGCCATCTTTCCTGAGGGAGGGTAGCTCTCCCCTGAGGGGTAGGGCCAGCTTGCCCTCTGCAATATCGAGTGAGGGGCAGTACCACCTATCCCAGGGCCAGTGAAGGGGGAGGCCGGCTCAGCACAGCATGGTTCTAATGACCCCTGTGCTAACACAGGCCATGGGCATCACCACAGACCCCAGTTGCATCAGGACTATAGACCCAGACATGGTCCTTGGCAGCAGCTTGAGTTCTGACATCACCATGCCCTTGGTGCCAGCACAGGCCACTCATAGCAATATAGCCCCCATGGCAGCATGGCCCTCGGGCACCAACATGGTCTCAGGTGACTGACCAGACCCTGAGCATCTGCAGAGTCCTTGGTGGTAACAGGAGTCGTGGACACTACCCTAGTCACCCAGCACTGCAGGGCCACAGACCAGACATGGCCCTACACAGCAGTCCCTGCCCTGATGTCTCCATAGCTCCAAGTGGAAGTACCAGCCACCTGGATCAGTATGGCCCTGGCAGCAGCATGCCTTAGACATTGACATGGTCTGAGGTGGCTGACTAGACCATGGTCATCCACATGGCCCTCAGTGGTAACAGGAGCCGCAGACATCAACACAGGCCCTCTCTGCTCCTACAGGGACCCAGACCAAAACTTCCTGTTTTTATTTTTGTTAGGTAATATTATTTCCTTCTTGGGTCTCTGAGGGAGTTGAAGATTAGTTAGTTATAATTGAAGATTAGTTAGTTATAGTCGAAGATTAGTTAGGATAGAAATTGAATTAGGTACATTTTGGACTTACCAAAATAGGATAGATAATGGAATTATTTTCTCTGAATTTGTTAAATACAAATGGACTAGACATTGTTTAGGTATTTATTGCTTGTATATATGGTATATAGTTATTGTACTTTTGTATATAGTTTTTCTTAAATTAGTTATAACTTTTTTCCTTTTTTTCTTTTTATTAAAATAGAAAAGGGGAAATATGGTGATATTTTATTTGTACTGAAATGTGATTTTATTTGTATGTTATTAAATGAAGTTGCCTGGGGGTCAGAGCTAATAGCAAGCCATAGCAGAAGCTGGGCGGTGGTGGTGCACACCTTTAATTCCAGCACTTGGGAGGCAGAGCTAGGCAGATCTCTGTGTGTTCAAGGATACAGCCAGCATGGAGACACACAACTTTTTTTTTTTCTTTCGAGAAAGGGTTTCTTTGTGTAGCTTTGCGCCTTTCCTGGAACTCACTCCTTAGCCCAGGCTGGCCTCGAACTCACAGAGATCCGCCTGGCTCTGCCTCCCAAGTGCTGGGATTAAAGGTGTGTGCCACCACTGCCCGGCCAGACATACAACTTTAATCTCAATACCACCATAGAAGACCTGGAGGTCTGTATAGATCGGCAGTGACAAGGAGGTCATGTGGTTGGGTTTATAACCAATGAGAAGGCAGAATAGAAAGTCAATAAAAAGGACAAACACACAGGATATAGTTCTCTTGCTGAGGAGAACAGCAGCGGCAGTGAAGGGTAAGGTTTTTAGCTCTTAGCTTTTGATCTGACCTCTTGGGCTTTTTAACTTTGCAATTGGCTGTGTTTCTTATTTAACAAGATGGTTACATCTACATCCGGTCATAACCCGGGCCGGACATCTTTCTGGACTCTTGTGGCCAGCTGACCATTTATGTCAGCATGTTCCTGATAGACCCCAAAATCTAGGGTCTCAAGTGGGCGCCCCAAAAACCCAGACTCCGGTCCAGTTGATGCAACAGCACGAGGTTTATTGAAGTAGCGGCTGTACAGATGGGCTACTCTTGTCCTGAGAGCAAGAGTCGCATCTGACTTCAGCCACATGGGTGCTTTTAAAGGAAAAACCCACAAAAGCCATAAGATTACAATTCCTATACAATTTCATGGCCTGATCACAGGGTGATCACAGAGTGGGTACAGTCACGTCCGCATGCACATTCTTCCCGAAACCTCAAGGGGGTTATCAGGGCAGGAGTGGAGTTTACACAAAAGTCACAGTGGTCCTTCCTGGAACACTTGCAACTATCCCAGTCACAGTTGAGTGCATCTCTTAACAGAGATCTCTTTACATTGTTACATTGTGGCAGGGGTGGTTGAATAATGGCTGAGTCAGATTGCCTTTGGAACTAGTTTTCTTTTTAGTTCCTTATTCTCCTGGGCTTGGGGGTATGTGTGTAAGCCTGAAGGGTTAGGGTCTTTCATTCCTAACCACCCTCACCTCTCCAGATCCACCTCTTCCCACCCTCACCTCTCCAGATCCACCTCTTCTCAGCCCATGAACCATTCCACCTCTCCCATCTCTTCCACCTCTCCATCTCTTCTGCCTCTCCATCTCTTCTACCTCCTATACTCTCTTATCAGAATTGTCTCCAACCGCCTGGCCCCAGGGCTCTTGGTTGGGTCACAGGTGATGCTTGAGTCCTGCCTACCCTAGTCATAGGGGATGGCTCGGAGCTGTTGCTTTTCCTCTCTCCCATGCCCAGGACTAGAGACATCGAGCAGCACTTGGTATGATGGTATCTGGCTGATTTGTGACACCCTAGACCAAAAAGTCTTGGAGGGGGTCATCTGTGTGCTCTGATGATTCAGGCCTGGAAAGTGCCAGGTGGCCCACATTTTTATTTTTAAATAAAATGTAAAATAAAATTTGGTCCGTATCAAACTCTTATTTTTTTAATAGCATGAGAATTTTATAGTCATGTAGATAAATCTCCTTTTTATTTTTTTATGTAAAATTTACTGGGAAGGACTGTTTGGAGCAATGATCACTTCAGGCAAAGCCAGGCCATTGAGGGACCGTGATGCCTAGGAGCCAGAGCACTCTGTTGTTATCTGAGCTGGGACTCTGAAGTCTGTGCAGTTACTGCAGTGAATTTAAACTGTTCCACCCCCACCCAACCCATGCACCTCTGCTGTAAAATCCCCTGCTGTAGTGGGGGAGAGGGATCTAGAACAAAACAAAACAAAACAAAACAAAACAAAACAAAACAAAACAAAACAAAAACCAAGCAGGCTTTTTTGTTCAAAATGCTTTGTCAGGGAGTCCAAGCTCCTTGGGTTTCTGCGATGGAAGTCTTTAATGTGGGATCTACTAATCCTGTCTATGATAAAGGAGGAAGATTGGCTCAGTTACAAGTGTTAGAGCTACTTTTGGATAATTTTAAACCTACACCATCAAAAACAAAATACAAAATACAAACAAACAAACAAACCAAAGCAAAACAACAAACAAAAACACCTTCTCCTCATACTCTGAGGCATCAAAGTAATTTAAGAATTGGTGTCACTTTTTTGTCCTTAGAACCTTTTATCTCGATATTTTGACTTTTCATTTTTATCTTTTGTCTCCCAGTCCGTTTTGGAGTAGATTTATGACCAGATTTCCCGGGATCCCAATTGAATCACCTTTACACTGTGTATCTAAGCACACTCTAATCAAATTTTAAGCATAAATCAGTCAATATGAAACTCATGTGGACCTCATGGGCAATATTTTGTCTTTAAACTTTTGCCTACATGTTTCCATGTCTTCAAACTTATAAAACCTTATTTTAGAGAACCAAGTCCAGACTTTTTTTTTAAAATGAAAATAAAGAACTTTTATAAGTATTTTAGCACATTATAGGAACTAGAATACAGAAGTAAACAAAGCATTCAAAGGAAAAAATACGCCTGTCTTCGTGAAGGTTTCTATTGCTGTGAAGAGACACCATGACCACAGCAACTTCTACAAAGGAAAACATTTAAAATTTGAGTGGCTTACAGTTCAGATGTTCAGTCCATTACTATCATGGCAGGACATGGCAGCATATAGGAAGACATGGTGCTGGAGAAGGAGCTTAGAGTTCTACATCTTTATCTGCAGGCAACAGGAATTGAACTGTGACACTTGACAGAGCTTGAGCATAGGAGACCCAAAGCCCACCCCCATAGTGACACACTTCCTCCAACAAGACTCTACCAGTCCAACAAGGCTACACCTAGTTCAATAAGACCACACCTACTCCAACAAGGCCACACCTACTTCAACAAGGCTGCACCTACTCTAACAAGGCTACACCTACTTCAACAAGACTACAACTACTCTAATAAAACTACACCTACTCCAACAAGGCCACACCTACTTCAACAAGACTACATCTACTCTAATAAAGCTACACCTACTCCAACAAGGCCACACCTACTTCAACAAGACCACACCTCTTAATAGTGCCACTCTCTTCAGGGGCTATTTTCTTTCAAACCACCACTAGGGCCTTAAGAAGTTTGCTATCCCATGTTCTACTCTTGGTGTTTGTACTTCTTCCCTCAGGAGATCTCTCTGGCCTGTCTCTTTTTACATTTTTCTATGTATTATGGCCATACTTACTCTTTTTCTCTCTTCCTTTAGGAGATTTCTCTGGCCTGACTCTTTTTACGTTTATCTATGTATTATGGCCATACTTACTCTTTTTCTCATATTCAGGTGTCCCTGTTCAGTCACTACTTGACCTGGACCAGCAGGTCAATCTTTGGTGACAAGATCCTGAGAGAGAGGAGCAGGAGATCAGAAGATAAAGAGAACAGAAGATAGGGAAGATAAAGTTTGGAACCAGGAGGTCTTTCTATCTACATCCTATGCCAAGCAAGCTTCTGATGAAGTACAGTGTCTTACTCTTTCTGGGGAAGAAATGAGACAAAGCTGGCAGAAACTACCATATGATGAGACTAAGTCAGAGGGGAGCCAGTCAAACAATGTTGCACAAAGGGAACAGGGTATCTCAAGAACATTACAGACTGAGCACACAGCAGCCTTGGGACTGATAACTGCAGTCTCTTCAGGGTAAAAAGCCAAGTCCCTGGAACAGAAACTTTAACTCTTTTGTGGCCCCAGACTCAGGCCCAGACTGGTCTTGCCAAGTCCACTCCTGAGCAAGGACATAGAACTGGGTCCCTTTTGTTCTTTATCAGGACCTCCTTGAAAGCCTTAGATCAGCCCAGCTCTCAATGGGGCGGAGTTGAGATGGGTGGGGTCAGAGCCTTTGCGGTCAGTGACAATTGCAGGCTGTTATTTAGTCTGCCTTCTGTGCTCTCCTAAGACAGGTAGACTGCCACCGTGACACTCAACCAAGTTACAGAGTGAGTACACCTGCTGTTATGAGACCTGGTGGGTTTGAGGATGTGGGCAGATGGGACAGAGACACTAGGCATGCCTGTCCAAGCTACAGCCAAGGACTCATGAATGAGGCTCAATACAAAATCCTAAACTTACTTAAAACACTATGAGAAAATTTTTGGTGTTTTTTTTTTTTTTTTTTTTTTTTTTTTTTTTGGAACTCCATTGCATGTTGGTCTGCAAGTCTGTCTTGAGCCATTGGCTGCTTCACCTGACCTTTCTAGAGCACTTCTCTGCAGCCTCATGGCCCTAGGTTCTTCCTTATCCCCTTGGAGGATAAGTGGGGACATCCATCCTTTGATGGGCACTTCCATTATCTCTCTCATTTTGACCCCTGGCTTTTCCCTTTCTGAGAACATTTTCCTGTTCTTCCGTTCAGAACTGCTGCCGCGATGAAGCTCTTCACCGTTCTGTGTCTGCTGCTCTTCAACCTTGGGGTGGCTTTCCGCCACCGCTCCCGCTCCCAGGAGGAGAAGGACAAGAAGTCCTCGGTGGGTGCTGGGTTAACTCCTGGAAGCAAGGACTTTGTCTTCAACCTCTACATGGCCTTGGCTTCTGAAGCCCCTGATCAGAATGTCTTCTTTTCTCCCATGAGCGTGATCATGAGCCTAAGCATGCTCTCTCTGGGGACTGGCCCCAGCACTAAGACCCAGATCCTGAAGGGCCTGGGCCTCAGCCTCCAGCAAGAGGACAACTTCCACAAGTTCTACCAAGGGCTGATGAAGAGGTTCAGCCAGCTTACAGATGGTCACCAGCTGAGCCTGGGGAGTGCCCTTTTTACAGACCCAGCAGTACGTATTCAGCACAGCTTCCTGAGTGCCATGAAGACGCTGTACATGGCAGATACTTTCTCTACCAATTTTAAGAACCTTGAAATGACTAAGAAGCAGATCAATGACTATGTGGCCAAGAAGACAAAAGGCAATATTGTAGACTTGATCAAGGATCTTGACAGCACCCATGTCATGGTGTTGATAAATTACATCTTTTTCAAAGGTAAGCCTTAGGCTCAAACTTGAACTTCCTCTCTTTTATGCTTTTATCACAAGATAGCATTCCCCCCCCTCCCCACACACACAGAACAACTCATCCAGGTGCCAGCTGGATGGAAGGGAAGAAGCCATAAGACAACCTCCTTACAAGACTGAGTGATTCACCAGGCAGCAGTTGGCCCTTATCATAGCCATTATGGAAAAACAACACTGATACCAAACCCACTAGAACCCAGAATATGTACCTGATCAGGGTTAAAAGGGCAGGGAACAGGGGTCAAGGTCTTCTGAAGGCAAATCTTAGTTACTTTTCTATTGCCATGATGAGATACCATGACCAAGGCAACTTATCGAAGAAAGCACTTAAGTGGGGCTTGCTTACACTTTCAGGGTAATGTTTCAGGTGTTATGGTAGCAGGCAGGCAGACATGATGTTGGAGCCATAGCTGAAAGCTTACATGTCATCCACAAGCATGATATAGAAAGAGAAAATGCATTGGCCTGGTGTAGGCTTTTGAAACCTCAAAGCCCACCCTCAATGTCATACTTCCTCCAATAAGGCCACACCTCCTAATCCTTCCCCCAACAATTCCATCAACAGAAAACCAAGCATTCAAACATATTAGCCTGTAGCGGCCATTCTCCTTCAAACCACCATGTCAAGAGTTTGGGAATACAGGACAGGCATGCAAAAGGTCCAGGCTGCCCCAGAGTCCGGAGGGGATTTGGCCTTTAAAGCCAATAGATGTGGCTGCTCCTGCTGCTGAGGTCGCTCTGTAGGGACACTCTTTGGGCTGTCTCCACTCTTCAGGCACAGCCAAGGGTCTCTCATTTTTACCCACTGCTTTCCTTTCTACCCCATGTTCACCTTTAGCTAAGTGGGAGACGGCCTTCAGTGACCAAAACACCCACCAGAAAGATTTCCATGTGACCCCCAAGAAGACCATACAGGTGCCCATGATGAACCGTGAAGATGAGTACTACTATGTCCTGGACCAAAGTATTTCCTGCACGGTGGTGAGGATCCCTTACCAAGGCAACGCCAGTGCTCTGTTTATTCTCCCCAGTGAAGGCAAGATGCAGCAGGTGGAGAAGGGCCTGAGTGAGAGAGCACTGATGAACTGGCTTACTACAGCCAGAAAGAGGTACTTTCTAAGTCATTCTGGGTCCACATCCCTCTCCCCAGGCCTGGGGAGACACATGATCCAGGACCACACAGTGGTGGGAGGACGCCTCAGGCAGTGAGCTGTCTCCAAACCTAAAGACTTCCTGTGAAGTCCTCAGCCCAGGACCTGGCCCAGCTTGAGGGATAAGACCCGGAAAACTGGGATTCTGGGGTGATACAGAGTGGGCAGCCCAAGTCTAAGCAGGGAGAACTCCAGCAGAGGTGGAGGCTCCATAAAGTCTGTGTTGCCACAGAGAGAGGGTGCTGAGGACTTCTCAGCAAGCTCATGCTGTCTAAGAATGGTCTTTACTCTCTCCAGACAGTTGAACCTTTACCTCCCCAAGTTCTCCATTGAGGGCACCTATCAACTGGAGAAAATCCTCCCCAAGCTGGGCATCAAGGACATCTTTACCATCCATGCTGACCTGTCTGGCATTACTGACTACCCCAATATCAAGCTGTCTGAGGTGAGTCTAGATGCTCTTGAGGTGAGTCTTAGATGCTTCTGAATGCTTTCAGAAATTACCATGCCACCCTACCCTATTCCATTCCATCCTATTCCACCCCACCCCATCCCACCCCATCTCAGTCTATTTCATCCCATTCTAACTTAGTACACCCTGTTCTGACCTATTCTATATCACCTCACTCCAACTCATTGGATCCCACCCTATTCTATCCCATTCCAACAAATTACATTCCATCCTACCCCATCTCAACCATCTCATCCCAGCCTAGTCCATTATATTTCATCACACCCAATTTCATCCTGTTCCATCCTATCCATCCCATCCCACCCCATCTCATCCCACTCCACCCCATCTCATCCCACCCAACCCCATCCCACCTCATATCATCCCATGCCATCTTACTCCAATCCTATCCATTCCACCTCATCCCATCCCACCTCATCTCATCCCACCTCATTCCATCCCATCGCATCCCACCCCACCCCATCCCATCCCATTCCCATCCCACCCCATCCCATCCCATTCCACCCCATCCATTCCCATTCCATCCCATCCCATTCCCATCCCACCCCATTCTATCTAATTAAATATTATGTTGTTCTATCCCATTCTATCACTTCTGATCCTGTTTATCCCACCTCACTGTATTCCATTCTGTTTCACCTCAGCTCATTCCTTTCTGTCCCATTATGATTCCTTTCCCCTAGACATTCAAAGACTTTCCTTTGTGTCTTGCTCTTCTTAAAATGGAAACCTACATTTGCTACCTGGCCTTGGAGGAATCTGTGCCTGTCTGAGTGCTGTTTATGCTGTGTTATTGCCTCCCACCGTGTGTGTGTGTGTGTGTGTGTGTGTGTGTGTGTGTGTGTGTGTCCGTCCCTGACAAAGAGGTTTGCTCTATACACAGCACAGAAAACATTACAGAAATATTTAACAGAGTTTTATAAGGGATTACATCACTGACTCCAACTGAGCCAACTGACCCAGACATCAGACAGTACTACAAACATCATTGTTTATAAACTGATATCCACAAGTGGATTTCATTTTAGATTACTTTCAACTTCTGTATCTTCTGTTTTCGCCGAATGACACACATGCATTGTTCTGGATCAGGAGCAAGGAAGAGCACACAATTTAAGATTGCATGAAGAATCCAAGACAAGTAAGGTTGATTATTGCATTGTTCTCTTAAAAGCAGGCCAAACAGGCTGAGTACACATTAGATAACAGTGTTAAGTGACCTCTGGGTATATTATTAACTCTGGCTGTGAGGTCCAACAAAAGTTACGGTTCCTTTGAAAGATAAGTAATATTTTTATCATGATGCATCACCACAGTCCCACTCTCTACCTGCAGATGCTGCACAAATCCGTGGTGAAGGTAGATGAGTCGGGAACCATAGCGGCTGCTGCCACAGGAGAGCTCTTTACATTCAGATCTGCTCGACCGCTGACCCTGAAGATAGAATTCAACAAACCCTTTCTGCTTGCCATTGAAGAGAACTCGAATCTCCTTTTCCTTGGCAGAGTGGTCCAGCCCAGAGGTGGGAGGGACTCTTTCTGAAACCCACAGGCTTACCCGGAGGGAGCCATGAGTATACTATAGCCCATCCATCTGTTGGTAACTAGTGATTTGTGTAGAGTAGATTGACTAACAAGGTGTTATAAATAATAAGATTACTATACTAATGGCTGCTTCCTTGATCATGGTTGCAAGGTATGTGTTCTTGCCCTCATCTTTCACCAGTGATTGGCACTAAAGAGGCCGGTTGGTTTCTCCAAGGTCCCAACTCCATATTTGTTTCATAGTCACGCCTAGACCCCAGGCCATTTTTGCTCAGTCTATCACTACAGAGCCTTATAGGAGACTGGTCACTATAGGGAGAGGTCACCAGGAAGCACATTTTGGGGCCTTGTCTCCCACCTATCAGCCCCAACTACCAGTTCACCGTGGTTTGGACACTGGACTGAAGTTCTGGAATGGCACTAATAGCTATGTAACATGGGAATGACAATGCCTCTCTCTGGACCTTTGTTTCTCTGTGTATTCGATGAAGGATTAGAGCAAGAAGTTCATCCATTGATAGTGAAATATTACACAGGGTTGGCTGCTCCATGCCAGTCATGGTTGATAGAAGAACTCGGTTTAGTAGCACGCTTGAGCATCAGGGTAGAAGTGTCTCACCATGAACAAAGGTATCAACTAGCGAACCTGACTGGGGTGGGATGATAGACGCCTGTTGCAAACAGTGAAACATGGATGGTAGACTGACTTGCTGATTTTCACCTTGGCAATAGCAATAAAGCATTACGCAAAGACTGGGTCTCATTGTCCTTATGGAGACAGCGCTGGGGATAGCGACACTCCCCAGGTTCCTAAGATGGTACTAGACACTTCTCCCATCATGGTAGCTTTTGAGGAAAGATGGTACCATCATTCCCTTTTTACTGACAGAGAAAGGAAGGCTTACCCAGTCACATAGCTTACACATGATAGAGCCAAGATGAATGGTACATGGGTTATTTTCCCATCACTGCAACAAACACCTAGCAAGAAGCAACTGAAGAGTTCCTTTTGGCTTATGGTTTGAGGAAAGTGTTCATCATGGCAAGGAAGGCATAGAGGCAGGGGAAGCTCTCAGCTGTGGCAGCAGGCGTGTGAGGCTGCTTGCTCACATCAGAATGTGCCAGGAAGCAGATGTGAGACAGAAAGGAAGGCTGGGCTATAAACCCCAAGACCCATCCCTCAGCTATCCACTTTTTTCATCAATGCCGCGTTTCCCAAAGTTTCCCACAACTCCCAAAACAGCCTTGCCAGCCAGGGTCCAAGTGTTCAGAGACCTGTAGGGAACATTTTACATCTAAACCATAACAGATGGGGAGCATGACCCCACAGCTACCCTCAACCTTAGATTCAGCTGAGGACATAGAATGAAGGCAGAGTACAGGTGTGTCTCAGTCTCCGCACCCTGGATTGACTCAGGTGAGTGCCCTCCTGTCCTCTGTCAAAGAGGGAATTTGGCACATCAAAGAGCAGATGAGTGATGGGTGAGCAGCTCCTCCTCCAAACCTTTAACTGAGCCCTGGTGAGCTGCCCTGAGAGCAGAGTATTTTGCCCACCCCGACGTGCTTATCACTACCATGTTTCCCATAAGGCTGTGCTCAGTGCTCTGATCCCTGGATCATATTGAAGAGGGGTGTCCACTGAAAATAACAAGGTGTGTGTGAGCCAGGGTTCCCTAAGAGAACAGAACTAAGTGTGTGTGTGTGTGTGTGTGTGTGTGTGTGTGTGTGTGTGTGTGTGTTCTATTAGAGGTTTACAGGATGCAGTTCTGGTAGTTCAAAAATGACTGTCTCACACTGGAGAGCCTGGGAATCTGGCAGTCCAGCAGCTCCATTCTCGCATGGGAGACCTGGAGGACTCCTGGAGAGTGGCTGGTCATCAGTCTATCTTGGAAACTTCAAGAAGCTGGTTCTGATATGGGTGAAGAAATGGCCTACTTAGAGGACATCCACATGCCAATGGGAGTGAGGGAAAGCAGGCAAAAAGCAAAGTTTCCTTTTTCCATGTCCTCTTATCTGGGCTGCCAACTAGAAGGTGTGGTCTAGATTTAGGTCTTCTTGCTTCAGACAATCTCACCCAGTCATCCCAGGTGTGCCCAGCATGTTGGGTTTTAGTTGATTCCAGATGCAGTCAAGTTGACAACCAAGGTTAGCTATCACACAAGGCCAGCACTTAAAATTTAAAAAAAAGATTGATTTCCCTTTTATTTGTCTGAGTAAGTGTGTGTGTGTGTGTGTGTGTGTGTGTGTGTGTGTGTGTGTGTATGCCTATGTGTGCACAAGCATGTGTGCATGCACGCAGGTGCCTGCAGAGGTCAGAAATGGCATCAGATCCCTGGGAGTTGGAGTTCAGAAAGGTGTGAGTCTCCTGTTGTGGTTGCTAGGAATGAACCCTTAAGTTCTGACTGCCTGCTAGCATACTAAGAACTTCTCTGTGCCAGTCTGGGCTGGGCAATTTCCATTTGCGATCACATTCATTCCTCACAACCCAGCAAGGTCTGTCACTGTCTCTGTTTCATACTAAGAAATGGCTGGTGACAGTGGAGGCCCAGACTCTGACGTCTGGCACATACGTGCTGGCTTGCAGGGCATGTGGCTATGTCCAAATCCAGACATCCTGTCAATGATTATGCTGAATGAGTGGCTGTCCACAATCAGGGGTCATCCCACCCCCTCATGCCTGTCCCTTGCATAATGTCTAGTAATTCTTGGCAAATTGTGTCTCTCCCTGTTTGTCCAGGCTGATGGAGATCAGAGAGGAGTCCTGACTAAGGGTCATGTATGAGACCAAGGTCCAGTGCTTCCAAAAGTTTACCCAACAAGCAGACACAAAGCAAACACTGTGTGTGGGCCTAGTGGTGGGGGAGCCATGCATGGGATTCAATTGTATATCACACATTAGTGTTGTCTTAGAGCTTACTAGAAGTTGTTGGACTCAGCTGCCGCATGATTCTTGGATGTACAGAACAGCAGTTCAGAGAGATGAACTGAAGGTTTTGCCAAAGAACAACATGGAGATGGCCTTGAAGAAGGAGTGGAGTTTTGGCAGACAGCAAATTTGGAGCAGGTGGGGAACTTGCAGACAGAGGAACAGCTGGGGGTGAGCATGAAACAGACAAGCTGCAGTGAAAAGGAAAGCACAGAGACTGGCCAGGACCCATGTGGGGAGCATAAAGGAAAACATGGAAAAGGAAGGGGCTGTCCTGGCTGTTCAGGGACAAGAGCCTTGGACACATGACCAGGATTTTTCCTAATGTCTCTCATAACTGGCACCATAGTGTGACAGCCATTAACACCATACCCTGAATGTCCCTGGACCTCTTCCTGTCCTTCATCAAGTTTGCACATCACCTGAGACCTGCACTTGGACCTCTAGGGGGCACTCACACTTCCTTCTCTAAGGCTCGACCAGTGTGTCACCCATGGGAGAAGGGCTGCTGTGTAGGGTTTCTGCACACATAGCAGCTGATCCCCAAGACCCTCACTCATTCTTAGCCTCCTGGGACAGCCATTGTACTTAGAAGTGCACCCAGAGACACCTGCACACATATGTATACTCTCCCACCCACACACCTGCATACACACAAATCTACATAAATAAATAAAATTATAAATCCATCTTCCTGGCTCAAGCCTAGGAATCAGGATGTTGAGGGCAAGGCCCTATATTTCTATAGAAATAAATTATTTTAGTTCTGGAAACCAAATGATTTTAAGTTCCAGAATTGTCACAGTTCAACCAAAATGGAGGAGCTTTAGAATGGTGTGGCCCCAGCTAACGGAGGTTCAGAGTCAGGTGGTTTGGGAATAGAGATTGGGAACCAGCTGGAGGGATGATGAGGGGTGCTGTAAACATATAACCAGCATGAAGGGTCACTATGGAAAGATGCACAGACGGCCCCTCTATCAAAATCTCAGAGCAAAACTCTAGTCACAAGAGGCCTCTGAAGCACACAGGAGTTGCAAGACCCAGTCACTAAGTAGGCAGTAATGGTCATCACCAAAATGGCAGCAGGCACAGGCATCACCCCTAAAGTCAGAGCCGTATGGTAACCTGGAAGGGAAAGATGTCTGATTCACAACCCATCCCACCAGCTCCAGCAGGTGATCCTCCCGCGGGATGCCACAGAGCAGGGGTAAAGCCTCTGGGCTGGAGTCAGGTGACCTCAACAGTTGACTCGAGTCTTCTGCTCTAAGGTTACTGTGTCCTCACAGCCAGATTGGGTATGGGTCACCAGGGACCAAAGCTGTGTTGGTGAAGAGGATGGACACCATCCAGCTGGTCTGGTTCAGACCTGGCTTGGCTCAGCATTAACTGGCATGTGGCCCTGGGAGCGTACACAGAAGACAGTCATCAATGGGGTCTACCTCAGAAGCTGCTGATGAGGATGCAGCAAGGTTTTAGGCAGGAAGAACAGAGGAACCATGGTAGCCAATGTGGCCTGAAAGAAGAGCCGAGAAGAAGCTACTACCTAGGGAGGAATCCAGTGTAACAGTGCTGTAGTGTGAGCCTGCATGTTGTCTTGTGACATGTCTGTCCTTACTCTCTCCCTTGGTCCTAAGGACTAAGAGGGAGACTGGTCTTCTCACTCATCTGCTGATGCAGAATAAATTCTCCCCAAATGCACAGCTTGAAACAGTAAATATGGAATATCTCACAGTGCCAGGCACCCATGAGGAGCCAGGTTGAGTAGTTCTTCTTCAGGGCCTCTCATGAGTCACACTGTTGTGTGTGTGACCAAAGGCTTGGCACATGCTAGAGGTTCCACGTCCAAGTTCACTCTCATGACCATTTTCTTTTCCTGAATGCTGGGGACTGAACCCAGGGTCTTGTGCTTGCCCAGCAAGCGCCCTACCACTGAGTCCCTCAAGGCTTTTGACGGGAATTCTCTCTGGGCCTACTCAGAGGGCTGAGCTGAGCCCCCACCAACACTACCAGGCTGGCCTGCCAGGAACTTCTAAGGGGGAAGAGACAGAGAGGAAGGGAGAGAAGGAAAAAGAGAAGATGAGGAGGAGGGAGAGAGGAGAGGAAAGGAGATGAGGGGAAGAGAAGGGAAGCTAGGTGGGGCTTGGGAAAGGACTGCCAGAGCTGAGGCTGTGCACACATGTAATCCCAGCACTAGAGAGGCTGAGACAGGGAGACCAGGGGTGCGAGGACAGCCTGGGTATGTTAGTTGTTTTCCTTGTTGCTGGGTCCCAATACCTGATGGAAGTGAATTGAAAGTAGAAGGTTTATTTTGGCTCTTGGTTACCTGGAAGGTCAGGAACGGTTTGATCTGTGGTGGCAGGACCAGATCAGCTTGTCCCATCTGAAGGATCCAGAAACAGAGATTTTGGTCAGAACTCAGCCAGTTAAATCCCCTTATCTCACAGCTTTAGCCAAAAGTTAGCCACAGGACTACCAAAGCAGTGTCGCCAATGGGACAAGAATTCCAACCCCTGAACCTTGGGGGATCATTTCACACTCAAAACATAACCCTTTACTACGTAACAAGATTCTCTTTCCTAAAGCAAAACTGAACAAAAACCAGTGGGTAGGAGGGAAAGGTGCATCTATCATTTCATAACTCAAACCTGTGTCTCCCTCCCTGTTTGTTGCCCCCATTCTATCCATAAGATGAAAGTGAAAATTGATGCTCTCACTGAGAAAGTCACCACTGCAGTGAAGAGTCTACGTGGTTCATTGATGAAAACCTCAAGACTGTGCAGACTAGAACATTGCCTTATAGAACTAAATTATCTTGGGCAATGACTTAGTCCCCGTAAATACCCATTCATCACAGAATGTACTAAGTGAATGGACCATTAGGTTTCATGTGTTAGGATTCTCTAGAGGAACAAAAGTTACAGGATGAATCTATATATAGAGAAAGGGGATTCATTAGTATAGCTTACAGGCTGTGTGGTCCAGGTACTCCAAAATGGCTGTCTACCAATGGAAGGTCCAAGAATCTTGTAATTGTTCAGTCCTTGAGGCTGAATGTCTCAGCTGGTTCCAGTATATGGCAGACCCTAAAGAATTATACTCTAATCCCAGTGAAGGAATGGATTTGTCAGCAAGAATGAGAACTCCTTGTCCTTTATATAGGTTGCCAGCAGAATCTGTGTCCCAGATTAAAGGTGGATTTTTCCACCCTAAAAGATCTGGATTTAAAGTGGATTTTCCCACTTCAAATTATTGAATTAAGAAAAATACCTCACAGATGTACCCAGTTGCTTCAGTTTTAGTTAATTCTAGAAGTAGTCAAATTGACAATCAAAAATAGCCATCCCAAGTCCATCCCTTGCCAACTTAACACACAATCACATCTCCTTAAGACATGCTTAATACATAAATAAATAAATAGCTTTCTTTTTTTTCACAAAAAAGACATGCTTAATTTCTAAATGAAAATATCACCAGATCATATCCTTAACATGGAATAACTATATTATGTACAATTATAGACCCATTACATATATAACCAGGTCACAATTACGCCTAACATGATATAACTATCCCTTATGTAACCACAAACACAGTATTAATTATAGAATAGATGGCAATGGAGCTTGAAGGACATTCTTTTAGTATCTTAAACTTAAATATGTTAGCCACTGATATTCTCTTAATTGATGTTACATTACATGGTAAGGAAATTGAAGAAAGAAAATACAAAAATCTGTACAAACACATTCTTAACAACAACAAAACGATAGAAACACTCATGTCAATTATAATCCTCATTTCTGCAACTGGTCACCTGGCCTTATTTGGTATTTGTAACTACCTTCCTTTATTACCCATTCTGTATTCCCTCCACTCTCAGCAGGTCTCAGCTCTTTTCCTGGACCCACACCTTCATTCCTGAAGAGTCTGTGCCCTTGGTTATCCTTCTTGGATTGGGCTGTTGTAGTTTTCCATTGACTAATCACAGGACATAGCAGCACCAAGAGATGCCCTGAAGAATCTCCTGCACACCAGACATAATCTTCCTTACCACTATTGTAGAGAAGCAATGCAATTTCCCCTTGGAAATCTGGATCAATCATCCCTCCTAACACTGTCATTCTTTCATTGCCTGTTTACTTAGGAGCATCAGAGGGCCTAAGTGGCCAGGGAGAACAGTTCAATGGAATGTTTGTTGTGTCTTCTGGCAGAAGTTTTCCCTGCTCTGGAACCAAAACTTCTAGTTCAGCAAAGCTTAAGGTCACAGGAACAGGAAGCAAAACTTTCCTAGTGGGTCACTATGGGTAATATTGAGAGGGCCTGTTCCGTTTTGTACACCTCAATACTGAGACCTGTGTATCCTTGCTATGGGAGAAACTATACAATATATTGGATGCTGATTCAAAGAATATACTCCTTCTGAGGAATCCTACCTCAGCCCTCCAAGCTGCTGCTACCCAATTGGCACTGTAACTGTGTCTCCAAAAGGTCATTCCTTAATTCTATCAGGCTATCTGCTTCAGGATGGGAGGAAACGTGGTAATAACAGTGAATTCTGCGATCATAGGCCCACTACAGTACTTTGATGGCTGTGAAGTGAGTGCCTTAATCAGAAGCGATACTCTGTGGAATACCATGACTATGGATAAAGCATTCTGTATATTCACAGGTGATGGTTTTGGCAGAAGCATATCATGTAGAAAGATACATACATCAGAATAAATATCTACTACTCAAGTAAGAACAAAGAATTGTCTTTTCAATGGAGGAAGTTGTCCAATGTAGTCAACCTGCCTCCAGAGTGCTGATTTGTCACTTGAGGAAATGGTGTCATGTCTGGGGCTCAGTGTTGGTCTCTGCTGCTGGTAGATCTGGCACTTGGCAGCAGATGTAGACAGACCAGCCTCGATGAACCCATGAATACCTCCGTCTCTGCCACCACAACCACTTTGTTCATGAATCCACTGGGAAATGACAGGGATGGCTGGGGAAAGAAGCCAACTGTCAACAGAATGGGTCATCCTATCTACTTGATTATTGAACTCCTCAGCTGAAATCAGCTTTTGATGAGTGTTTATATGGGACATAAGTATCTTCACATACTCCACCCCTTTGGAGAGATCTATCAACATAATTTCTTCCCCAGATGTCTTTCTCACCAATTTTCCAATTATGCCCTTTCAAGACGCTGATCATTCAGCCAATCTATTGGTAACAGCCCATGAACCAGTGAACAATCTTATGTCAGAGGTGATGAGGGAAGAGAGGGTGAGGTAGAGCATGGATAAGAAGGTGGAGCAAGTGAGAGAGTGCTGATGGACAAGATTAGAGTGTCACCTATCTAGGGTTAGGTTAAGTAGGTGTCCATGGAGGGGCCACATCATCTATATCAAAGTTGAAAAAAGAGGAATCCAAGGACTCAGGGTTCTGATCAGTGTTAGGAGGAGGTTTGGCATTTGCCAGAAAAACCTGGCAAGTAGGCAAAAGGCACAGAGGGAGGGACAAGAGTCGAGGCTAAAGAAAGTCTGAACATAGGGGTCTCAGACAACTTGCCCATTGCATTGGCAGAATTTGTTGAGATCAGTGAGAGTCTGATCTCCATCAAATATGTCATTTACTGAACACTGAGAATGTTTGTCAAACTTATATTGCAGTAAAGCTGTATTACAGTAAAAAATAAGGTGGTGGGACTTAATGAGATCTTTAAGTCTGAGATGGGAAAGAGACTTAGGCAGGCAAGCTGAGTTGAAGAGTCCAGTTTGGAATGGGAAGAGCCCATGATTGGCAAGTGAGTGAATAAGTGACAGAGAGCAAGGGAGATGAAAGAAAACCTTGGAAAGATGGCAATAGAGATCTTTAGAGTGAGGAGGAAGTGGGAGAGACTTAGAGAAGAGGGCAGAGGAATCCCACCAGGAGGAGGATTCCAATAGCACAGGAACAGAGGCACAGGGAGGGATGCAGTGAGTGATGTAGGGACAGAGTCTCAGTCTGAGGGTGTCCTCAAAGAGAAAGAGACTCCTCAGAAAGATGCTCTGCATCGCAGTGGACAGATGTCCCTTTCCAGAGGATGGGGTGCCCAGGGGTATATAGGGGAGCTGCCTGATACACCAGCAGGACATTTGTTGAACAGGTTCAGGTAGTAGAAACAGAGAAACATCAGACTGAAGTGATGCAATCAAAGAGACACACACACACACACACACACACACACACACAGAGAGAGAGATGAGGCAGCTCCAAAATGATTCTTAAACAAGTAATAGTAGACCGACAAGTGGGCAGAGAAGGTGGATATATTAGATAAGGTTTCTATTGCTGTGATGGAACACCATGACCATAAACAAAGTAGGGGAGGAAAGGGTTGATTTGGCTTACACTTTCATATCACTGTTCATCATTGAAGAAAGTCAGGACAGGAACTCAAACAGGGCAGGAACCTGGAGGCAGGAGCTGATGCAGAGGCCATGGAGGGGTGCTGCTTACTGGCTTGCTCCCCATGACTTGCTCAGCCTGCTTTCTTACAGAACCCAGGACAACCAGCTTGGGGATGGAACCACTGACAAGGGGCTGGGGCCTCCCCATTGATCACCAATTAAGAAATGTTCTACAGGCTGTGCCTCAGGCCCCAACTCTTGGAGATATTTTCTCAATTGAGGTTCCCTCCTCTCAGAGGATGACAGTTTGTGTCAAGTTGGCAGAAATACAGCCTGCACAGTAGAGGAGAGAAATGGCTGGAAAAGCAGGCTCTAAAATTTGGAGTAGAAAATGATGGGAGATGAAGAGCCAGCAGAAGCAAGTGATCCTCACTGAGGGGTAATAAAAAGCAATACTTCAGTTCAGTTAGGGTGAATTGAGCCCTTTGAAAGGTGCCCAGTGTTTTCTACCTGGTTTCAGCACCAAAATGTAAGCCAGGAAGCAGTAAAGATCATCAAACTAGACAACTTGGGAGTAGAAAGAAAAATTTACTGGGGATCACATTATCAAGTCTTTGAGCTGATTCAGCCTGTCTGGATTGAAGGGCAACTAGATGCCCTTGCTGAGGTAGCAGATGTTTATGGGAAGGTTAGGATGGCTCCTGCTAAGCATGAATTTGCCATGATGATCGGCTTCTCTGGCACGCAGAGATCTACATTTAGGCTTCTGTTTACTCAGTCAAACCCTTCTTGTTAAGATCAGTGCTTCCATTTTGGGGAAAGTAGCTTTGAACCTAACACCTGTGTGCTGAGTCTCTAACACCACTGTTGACTCAAAAACCACAGCTTTCATCCTAAAGAGACTAAGAAATACTTTATTTTGTAGCCGTTTTGAGTGACAATGAGCTGAGAACCCAGATTTACATTAGTCAAATTCTGTGTTCCAGTAGGATGCAGTTTCATGAAAACTTGATAGCTCAACAAAACAAAGAAAGTCACAAATCAAGGCAAGTTTAAATTGCCGGGGTGGGAAAATTAGAGGCAGGTATATCAGGATAAGGAAGCTTCTCTACAGCCTCAAGATGTTATTTGCTGGCATTCTTAGCTTTTGAATTGAAGCTGGTTGTCTGCTAAGTGAATAGACTCTATTGTCACAAGGGTTAGTTCTGACACAGAGGGAGGAAACAGGCTGTTCCAGAGAGGCAACACTTAGCCCATGAGAAGGTCATTAGCCTCTGACCTTGCAATGCTTTTATCTCTCTACAGTACAGAAATTCAAATCAGACTGCCAGGCTCTGCAGACACAGATTCCTTTAGGAGTTTTCCTTCACTGCCAGACAAGGCAGCTTCCCTTCAGAAGTCTGATATCCAAAGAGGGGAGAGTGAGTCTCTATTTAGAATAGGTTCATTGCAGCCTGAAAGGATGGTTACAAACATGTGGACAGGGTTTGTCTATTTGCCTCCAACTACTCCCCAGTTCCACACTGAACTTTGAACCATTGGAGAAACAGAAGCTGCAACCTTGAAATCTAGTGCAGTCAACTTATTGATTGGACCACAGTGAGAGGTGTTTCTGCTAGATAGAATTTCTAAATTCATGTTACCAGAAATCATCCTGTCTGCCCACTTCTAGTCTGTTTACAGAGCACACCTTGTACGTGCCAGCATTTCCTAAGAGGTGGGAGATGGTGCCGGTGTGGATAAATAGGCATCAGTGTGCAGTGGGAGAGCAGCATCCCAGGAGAACAGCAAACCCAAACATTAGGACTCACCTAACACAGATGGTGGCAGCTGGCTTCAGCTCTCCAGGTAAAGCTCAGGATTCCTTCTCTCTGGGGACAGTGGAAGGAGCCTTTCCAGGACTGTGGTAAATTGGCAATTACCTGGGTTCTTGTTTTGGGAGTTGGTGAGGAATTGTTCCTGTAGTACTGGGTTGGAGTCAGAGTACATGTCTGGGGTGCAAATGAACCTTATTTCCAGTCAGGGTCTTCATATATGTGACAGATGTGGGTGCCTTGAGCTATGCTCCTGGAGAGTAAATGGAGCCTGCTCCTTCTGACCCTGCACAAGGAGGAAGCATCGAGACCTTGTCTAGTTTGGGTGCTGCTGTCATAGCTAAGGGGAGACAGGACAGTTATTGCAGAGTCCCTCTGGGGCAGCAGACTTGGGGTCAGAGATCCCAGTTCCCCAACAGATTCCATGGCTCCACCCTCTCATAGCTAGGAATAGAAGACAACCTCTGAGCCACTCAGGCAAATTTCCCCTGTACAAAGTGACTAGCCAGTTTTCTGGGGAAATGATTTTGCAGTAGAATATAGCTGAATGCTTTACAAAGAAATAGATGCATCGGTCTGACAGCAAACACAGGGTAAAGGCAGCTGAAGTCCATGGCACTCTGCAGGCATGTCACAGGCCTGGGCACATGTGGATCAGCTTCAACACCTCCCTCCCCTGCTCCCTCCATTCTCCTCCTCCACTCGTCTAGTCTTCTCTTCCCTCTGTCTTCCCCTTGACTCCCTCATCTGATCGCCTCCCTCCTCCTGTCCTCCTGCCCCCCTTTTCCTTCAATTTCTCACTCCTCATCCTTCCCCACCTGGTCCTCTCTCCTCTCTATCCCTCTTCCCCATCATCCCTTCCCTCTAGCATCTATATTCACTTCTAAACTCACCTATTCAGTGGACAGAGGCTGAAGTTTGGCTTCCATGTTTACCACGACCTCAAGCTTTCAAATGTGGTCTCTAGCATGCTTGTGATCCCCACTCCAGGTGTGTATGGAGGAGATGGTTCTCTGAACATTGCCCATAAACACCCACACATTCCCATAATAAGCCAGACACATTCACTAATAACACAACCTAGGCCACTCACCGGGCTGCCCTGAGAGGGCCACCCATTTGCTTTCTGCCACTGCACAGCCATCCTGACAACCAAAATGAAATCTGATCTGGGCATGAGAGACTGGGACACCATTCAGTTTTCTTCCTGTTAGGAAGCCTTCCATGCCTGTGATAGAAAAACCCTGTGTATCCTGGCAGAGCTGAAAGAATCTTCCTCTTCCAATTAGCCCATCTCATGTCCAGAAACAGGAACCAGATGCACCCCAGGGTAGTGAGATGTCATAAACTTGTCATCTGGAGTTGGAATGGCCCATTTGATGCTGATCTAATTCAAGGTTCCTTCACTGAGTCTTGACTAGAATTTGGTGATGGCAGATGGGGCACAAGTGCAAATTAAGAGTATTCCCTGATTTTTAAAGAGTCCTTATGCCAAGATAGAAAGGAAAGAAGAAATTAAGATTTTAGAAGGCTTTTGCCCATCCCCAGATCTGTCTCTTTCTTACTTTGTGACCCTGGAATATCTCTTCACCTCTATGGATCCTGGTTTTCTATTAGGAAAACTGGCTACTACAGCATCACTTCCTCCAGGGAAAACAGTGTGCATGAGGTCTGGTAGTGTCATCTGAGGGGCCAGAGTACTTCCTGTGCATCACAACAGAGGCAGAAAGAGGCAGCAGAACAAAGACTCAATAGAGGCAAGGTTGAAGGACAAGGAGATACTCAGGTTATCACCTGACCCTCCCAGACTAAAAGATGTTTCTTTTCAGACAGGAGAGCAGAGAAGATGGCCCTCTTTGTAGCTCTGGGGCTGTTGATGGCTGGGTTCTGCCCTGCTGTTCTCTGTGAACCAGATGGCACATTGGGAAGAAACACTGAAGTCCAGGAAGACCAAAACAAAGGGACACGTGTGGACAGTCTGACACTGGCCTCCATCAACACTGACTTTGCCTTCACCCTCTACAAAGAGTTGGCTTTGAAGAATCCAAATAAAAACGTTGTCTTCTCCCCACTCAGCATCTCAGCTGCGTTGGCCGTCTTGTCCCTGGGAGCGAGCAGCAACACCCTGGAAGAGATTCTAGAAGGTCTCAAGTTCAATCTGACAGAGACGCCTGAGGCAGACATCCACAGGGGCTTTGGGCACCTCCTCCACACACTCAGTCAGCCAGGGGACCAGGTGAATATCAGCACAGGCAGCATGATATTTGTTGAAAAGCGCCTACAGATCCTGGCAGAGTTCAAGGAGAAGGCAAGGGCACTGTACCAGGCTGAGGCCTCTGTGACTGACTTCCAGAAGCCTCATGAGGCCAAAAAGCTCATCAATGACTATGTGAGGAAACAGACCCAGGGGAAGATCAAGGAACTGATCTCAGACCTGGATGAGAAAACGTTAATGGTGCTGGTGAATTACATCTACTTTAAAGGTGAGGATGGTTGCTGTTTCAGGAGTGGATGCAGAGGGTGCATACACTGACCCCTGGAAAGGAGGTGCTCATGGCCTAGGAGACATGGGTGCCTAACCTCTTATTACTAGCAGGCCTTACTTCTCCCTTGGGATTTTTTGGATATACTTGAGTTTCCTAGGATATGCTCCATGGAATCTCTTAGCTCTCATTCTAACTGGCAGAATGCATAGCTCACACATCAAGTCCTGAGTGTGTAGAAGCCCTGGATTCTCCCTTTAGAGACTGTGTCTAGGTAGGTATTCTATTGCTGTGAAGAGACACTATGACCACCACAACTCTTATGAAGGAAAACATTGAATTGGGGTATCTCACTTGCAGTTCAGAGTTTCAGTTCCTTATCAACATGGTGGGACATGGCAGTTTGCAGGTGACATGGCTCTATAGTAGTTTCGGAGAATCCTACATCTGGTAGGCAATGGGAAGTAGTCTGTGACTCTGGGCAGTATCTTTAGCATTTACAAGACCTCATAGCCTGCCTCCACAATGACGCACTCCCTCCAACAAGACCACACCTACTCTAACAAAGCCACACCGCCTAATAATGACACTCCCTATGAGCTTATGGGGGCCATTTGCATTCAAACTACCACAAAGGAGTCCCTTATCCAGCCCACTCCAACATTTCGAGTATTCTTCTATAGAATCCATCTGCTAGAGAACCTCCATCTCCAGGAGGCCCCAGCTGGTCATGGACTTTTTGAGCTAAGGAGCCTGGCTACCCAATCTAAAGGGGAAAGTAGCAGGTGCCATAGCTAAGTGAAGAGCCCTTCATGCATTCCTATGCAGGACCTCTCCCCTGATCCTTTCTGCATCAAGCTGGACCTGGGCATGGAAAATCAGAGAATGGGGCAAAGCCATTAGTGAGAAGAAAGATCAGCCGTGCAGTGTTCAGTGTTTGGCTGCTTTGTGGAATTTTAGTTTGTAAAATTAGTAGCCAAGGCAGCCTTCAGGGTCACAGTGCTGAAGACACTCTCCTGGGCCAGGAAATCTAGGTTTGGGGACCAAGAGGGTTTGGAGACCGGGCTTGAATTGCTGTGGGTAATTGTTAGTGGGAACACATCCATAGCCCACACCCACAAAACCCTACCTGATAGACCAAGGAGGGAGGCAATGGCCCACAGAATGATTCCTGATAAAATCTTGATGTGGCTAGATCTGGGATCGATCTGGGACTCTGGATTTTGTATAGGATAGGACAGAGGAGGGTAGGCTCTGAGACTATAGACAGAAAACCAATTGGCTATGAACAGAAGAGGATAGGAGGACAGAGGACAGGAGTCCAGGATGGCCCAGGAGAGGCTGTGCTCTGAAGAGAGGGGAAGCAGAGTGATGGCCTGAAGGATTAGACTGCAGGGCCCAGGACCTACACTCCACAGCTAATTGACTGTAAGGTAGGGATGTGTGTTTATTCTGCTTGATTCTGAGACAAAGAAATTGTGAATGTACCAAGCCCGGCAGGGTGTATTACAGATAGCCACAGGCACTTTGGATGTCGGGTAAGTCTAAGTAGGACATCTTTGATTCATGGAAGTGAAATGGATGATATGGGAGAAGAGGAAAAATTACCCATGTCTCAGCCACCCAACTATGGGATCCTGGTAATCCAACTTTGGGAAGTTGCAGATCTCATGAGCTTCACTCTAAATCCACTCATGTCTCTGGGAACTGACTTCCATTAAGGTGGTTCACACTGAGGGCCACCATGGATAGATCACTGTGTGGGAGAACACAGTCTCTCTTGTCCTGTTTCCCCTAAAACCTGTCTCACAAGACATTGCCTTCTAGATATGGCTCCTCCTGAGGAAGAAGGGATCCTCAACTCCCCAAGCTCCAGGCTCCCCAATTTCAATCTTATCTCTCTGTTACACACCCCAACCTCAGATTCCTGGCTCTTTTTCTGATATCTCATGTAGGAAAGCTTTGGTTTTGAGTTCCCCTCTTCAAACCATGCCTGTGGATTAATTCTCATTCATAGTTCTACACTTGCCTAGGTTTTTTCTAATCTAGATTATGCAACAGGTAAGGGACACTCTGTTGTTGAAGATGGATTGATTCCTGTCAAGAGTGATAATCTGGGCAGAAATGTGGTGGAGGTGGGGTCTCTCTGCTGATGGTACAATCTGAAGACCTGCTCCACATTTAGGGAAATGGGAGATGCCCTTTGATCCTGATTTCACACATGAGTCTGACTTCTACTTGGATGAGAAGAGGTCTGTGAAGGTGCCCATGATGCGCCAAACATTTCTGACCACACCCTACTTCCGGGATGAGGATCTGAACTGCTCTGTGGTGGAGCTGAAGTACACAGGCAATGCCAGTGCCCTGTTCATCCTCCCTGATATGGGCAAGATGCAGCAGGTGGAAGCCAGTTTGCAACCAGAGACCCTGAAGATGTGGAAGGATTCTCTGAGGTCCAGGTGTGTGTGCACAGGAACCAGAGCTGATCTGGCTCTCCATCCTGCTGTTGGGCTGAGGCCCAGTGTCCCTGTCCCTCAGAGTCACACCAATACCCAGTGTAATGGTTGGAGAGTCAGCAGGGACAGGTAGAGTGGAGGTGACTTTTCCTCTGCTGACTTGGTAGTTTTTAGACAGATTTTATTGTCATTTTGTTGTTCACAAGATGACATCAGCTAGAGCAGGAGTTGAGGATTCCTCTGTGTTTAACAGGCTGTAATTACAGGGAATCTTGAATGGGTTTTGGATGGCAGAGTGAAGTAAGGTTTAGATGAGGTCAGCTCTGAGAATCAGCTCTGCCCTGTGTAGCCATCTCATCCCCTCATTCATTCACCATTCATGGAATGATGACTTGAAGACCTACTATGTCCTGTGCTCTGATTTAGACCCTGAGAGTATATCAGAGACTCAGCACAAAATTTCTTACCCTTAAGAACACATCTTGTAATTGAGGAAAAGAGAATGTGGGAAATGCAACTAATCATTATTTGATTAGTTAAATGTGAGGAGGGGTGAGATTTAAATGGGGAGGGTTCAAGGATAAGGAAAGCTGAAGTCAGATGGAGTGAGCAATTTTAAATAGAAGGATCAGTAGATGAAGTTTGAGGGTCCACATGACAGGGAAGGACTGCATTTTCTGGATCTGGAAGAAAAGCATTCTGGATAAGGGAAGAGCTGGTACCAAGCTTCATTGCCTGCCCTTTTAAACACTCTCAGGCATCAATGGGTAATAGATGCAATAGGAAAAGCAAAGTCATGTGATGTAGGCCCAGATAGAAAAAGGGCTTCTCTCTGGTAAGAGATCTGTCTGTGGAGAGCTGCCCTAGCTAA
The DNA here is from genome assembly GCF_049852395.1 of Peromyscus maniculatus bairdii. NCBI lineage: Eukaryota > Metazoa > Chordata > Mammalia > Rodentia > Cricetidae > Peromyscus > Peromyscus maniculatus. Next base: position 75,400,884 of record NC_134865.1, read on the forward strand.
AATTGGGTTTGAGGGGTTCACAGATTCCAATGACTCATACATTTCTGTTTTTCATTCTCAGGGTGATTGACAAGCTCTATATGCCCAAGTTCTCCATCTCCAGTGATGAGAGCATAGAGGACATCCTTCAACAGCTGGGCATCAGGGAAGTCTTTTCCACACAGGCTGATCTATCTGGGATCACAGGGGCCAAGGACCTGACAGTCTCTAAGGTAAGCCAACATACACTGGGTGGTTCGTATTGGTACCTGAATGTACATGGTGAAGGCCAGGTGGCAAGGGGGAATGGTAATGTGTGAGAAAGCCTGCATTTCTGAGATTTCTCATCCTGAGAGAGCTGGATTGCAATCTAGATATTCTTGCTGGAGAGCATGCAGCCAATCCCTCCTCTACCTCACACCCAGGAACCCATGTTAGGGGAAAAGCCTATGCTTGGTGTTAGACCACCATTGGCATGACCCTGTGCTGCAGTGTGGGTGCCACCCATAATCTACTGCAAGACAAAGCAATTCCAGCCTCAGCTTCTTCACTGCAGACTAGCCAGTCCTTATCCACCAGCACATAGATTAGTAGCAGTAAAGGACATAACAAGGGATAAATGGCAGTTGGGATGAAAAGCTTAAGAATGCGGGAGATTATGTCTCAGGACTTCACACTACCTTCCTAGATGCACAGCCTGGCAATGCCTAGTAATCTGTCCAGTGCCTACTCAGAGGCCTGGGCTCAGATATGTGCCAGCAGGTCATGGCAGTCTGTGCAAGAGAAGCCATACATTGTGCATTATGGTTGTATGTCCCAAGGAGGCTGGAGCAGAGGGATATGGAAGCCCATACTGGCTGCCAGTACCCTGGCTGTTCCCTGTGGGTCTCCTGAGAAAATGACGTTGAGTAAAGACTGGCATTGCCTATATAGACTCATCCTCCAGTTTGTAGTGGGTTTGAGAGCAACACAGATTGTCAGAGACTGGGCAGACCCAGGACATGCCTCATCTCACACCCTGAGCAGAGAACTGGAAACACCAGGGGTGGAGCTCACTGTAGGAACAAACAGCTTAACCAGATGCTGAGGCCAGCAGTGGAAGCTTGCTCTGGGAATCTCCTCTCCTGCCCTCCCTGGTCTCCAGTGAGTGATGCCTTTCTCCTACAGGTGGTCCACAAGGCTGTGCTGGATGTGGCTGAGACAGGCACAGAAGCAGCTGCCGCCACAGGAATCATGGCTGTGGGATCGGCTCTAATTTTGAACCCTCTGGAAGTGAATTTCAACAGGGCATTTCTGATGATTATCTTTGACACGAATACTCAGACTCCACTCTTTATGGCCAAAGTCTCAAATCCCAATGAAAAGTAGAACTTCCCAAGTGGTGAAGCTTCTTTCCAGGAGCCAGGGATTAAGCCTATATATGGCTCTCTATGTGCATTTTGGCTTCCATGTTCTGATTGGCTGTGGCATGCCTGAATTGACAGTGACTGTGACTAATTGTATGTCTCAAACACAGAGGAGACTGTTGGCAGGGGCTCCTTACCCTCCCGACATATAACACAATGTTGGATCCCTCATTCCTGCAGCTGCATGGAGCTGGTTTTCCAGACCAGCTTCCTTCCCCTAGTACACCTACTTAGGGCAGAGGAGTCTTTTTCTTCGTTCCAAGCTGACCAACATCACACAAGAGATGGACACCTCCACCTTCCTCACCCAAATGCAGGGCTTTGAGCAAAGGATCAATAAACCTACAACTGTACAGAAAGTGTCCAGGCAGTGTTCATTCGGCTCCTTTTGGCAGGGGTGTGGCCTCTATTGACCACAGGATAGCAGAGATTGTCACTCATACTCTGTGACTCCTGTGAAGGATCTGTGACCTATATGTTATTTTCAGTCATTTTTAAGGAGGAGAAAATGAGGCTCAGAGAAGGCTAATCATTTCTGATGACCCTACAGCTAGACATTATGACTGGTGGGATATTTTTCCAAGTTTCCTGATGTCAGAGGAACAGTTTTCATCAAGCAGGGGTTCTGTGCACAGGCATCACTATGGTGGTATGTAGGTGGATCATAAAACAAGGCTCTGGATGTTTCACAGAGAGAGCACCCAAAAGAGTCTATGGATCATGTGACCTCTGTGCTGATGTCAGAGTAGGATGACCAGATGACCAGAAAGAATGCTTTGTGCAGGGGACACAGCAGTGGAGGCATTTCTAAGAATCATTGCAGGTTTAGGAAAAAGACAAAACAGCCATGGATTGTCATATGCCTGGCTCTTTGAGGATTCTCAGATGACTCAGAACTACAGGGAACTGTGAAATGGTGAATCACTGTCCCAGTCTTGGGAACCTTATAACTCTGTATGGCTATAAGACATAGAACTACTCTAGACAGATGTGGGGATTGTCACTGAGGGGACTCTTCGGGAACATCATGCCTCATCTGCAGAGGAGAGTAGATGATTCACCTCAAGGATTAGTTGGTTTAGTGGCTAGATAGAGGACCAGAGGAGGCCTGGTGAATTTGGAATGGTGTACTGGGTGTCCATGGTGAATTTGTGAGCCTGGACATGTTGCTGGAGGCCTCTTCAGAGAGGAAAAAGTTGTTCATTCAATTTGAGACATGTTTGAGGCTCTAGGCTCCTAAGAACACACATTGAGCAGGTGGACAGGTGGTTGCAGGGCATTACAGCCTGGAGACTCACACTCAGGATTCTCTTTCCCAGTGCACACTAAGTTACCCCCCCCCATGAGGACAATGAAGAGATAAGAATGGGACCCATGTATTGAAAACAGCCATGTCCCAACAAATCCAATGTATCCAACAGTCATTCAAGGCCCTGAGTGTTAGTAGTCTGACCTGCCCCTTGGTGACCCAGACCACGTCCTGATGTCATCTTACCTTAAAGCCCAGTTATGAGGAAAGAAAACCCTCTCCCCTCTTTCTTCTCCTCTAGACAGAGATACTGCACACCCCCTTTCTCTCATTCTCTTTCTGTCCCTCATTCTGTCTCCCTCTCTCCTCTCTCCCTTTAATAATAAACCTTCCCATGAGGACGACTCATCTGCAGTGTGAGTAACTTTCCACCGTGCCATGCCATTGTCTGCCACACCCACATGGCAGGTCACACACCAGTGAGGGGCACTTTGGCCAAACCTGCTAAGGCCACTCGAGTGCCATTTCACAATAGTAACATTGGTGCTTCATGATTCAGATAGGCCTTCCTGGCAGCCCCTCACGTGCCAGGATCCTATACCCAGTCCACCCACAACAGGCACCATCTCACCCAACCACTCACCACCCCATCCACCGGCGGCAATATTGTAAGTTTCAGTTGGATTGTCACACCCCCTTTGGACCTGCCCACAGCTCCTTTAGGCCCTTCTGGCTTTTGTGACATGATCCCTGACCTTTTCTTTCAGATGGGATTCCCTCGGAGCTCAGATTTTGTTCTTGCTGGTCTCCTTGAAAATCCCAGTATTAGTGCTGAGATTCCTCTGGGTTTGTCAGGCTAAGCCTGACCTCCATTGAGTGTGGTGATGGCCCACTTTGACAGTTTGGTCCTGGTTCTGTCCTCCCTCTACCCCTGGCGATGCCCAAGGCTACAGGCTGTATGTAGTGCCTCCTCTCCCCCTCTCATCCATGGGAACCGTGCTGTGCATTTATGGCTAAGGTGAGTGAGCAGGGCCTGCCCCTCCCAAGTCCTCACTCTGACACAGTCTTTCCCTCTTGCTTTCCTCCTCCCTCAAACCTCTTCCACTAATTCTGCTGCATGTGGCATGTTTGCTTGGTGTCATTACTTGACAAGGCCTGCCAAAGGGACCCACTGACTTGCCTCCACCCATGGCAGGTCTTCTCCTCCTCCTCATTCACCCACAGTTTTGATTTCCATTCAATACCACCACTCAGGTCTCTGATGGAGCTACCTGCCTCTGCCCATCCCCCTGGATGTGACTGGTCTCAGTGTTTCTGGGGCTAGACAGTCAGGGAATTGAGAAAAAATTCTCCACTTTCTTCCTTCTCCCTTCCTTTTGACTTAGATTTACCTATTTAGGAAAAAACAATGTTTTATACAGCAACCACATGGCTCTCCTCCATCTTGGCTGGTGACCTCATCATGATGCAGACAGCCTTGTGGCTGGAAACCATCTTTTACTAAGGTTTACTAAGATCAAAAACACATTTAGTCTTGATGACCTCTCTGTTCATCTAGTCTCCTTCTAGAGTAAGCAACAAACTTCAAAGATTTGGATTGATAGTGACTTTTTTATGAGGATAGATATGTAAAACTATATTTGATCCAACACTGGTTTATACTACACTCTATATTATAATATAAATTTAAATTTATAAAGAGTTATTCAGATTAACAAAAAGTAACTTAGAGATTTAAACCTATCTTTTCTAGAAAATTTAAATAAATGATGTCATAGGTTTGACAAGTGGGGTATCTAATAAACAAGATATATATTCTGTGATGGAGTTTCTAGTCCCCCAAGAGGGCCCTTTTCTTAGATTTGAGCTGCACCTGGCTCACAAGCCCCTTTTCTTCTGTTCCCATTCGGCCCTATGATCTTTCCCCTATCACTCTTCTTTGCCTTCTCAGGAACAGTAAGTCCTAGCCTTGGAGACTTAGGGAATAGTAGTTGATAATCAGTCATTCATGCTTAATGAACAGACAGCCCTCCAATGCACAGAGATCTGCAGAATATGACATTTAAAATGTTGATATAAAAGACTCCCAGATCCTAGCAATGACACAAGGTCCCCAAAGAAGATTACGAGACACCACAATGTCTCCACCTGGGTTATGGCAATGCTGACCTCTGGGGACAATGCCCCAATGTGGGACCTGCCGACAGGATCTGGCCCAGATTGTGAACAAACAGCAGGACATCAGAGAATTGATTGCACTCCTTTTGCCTAGACAAAGTATGATCAGTCTACTCTATGTCCCTCTTCCATTGGAATAACTCCCACCTTATAGGCCTGGAGGCTGAAGACTGATGCTGTTCTGATACTTCTGCCTCTAACAATGTTTAGTTCTGGCTATGGCTAACTGGGTATGGACTGGTCCCTGTCATTTTTAATAGATTTAAAAGCTGCTTGGTCTGCACTCAGATACAATTTATCCTTCTTAGATCTCTTTGTCCATTTGACGTCCAGGCTTTGCTTCAGCTACTTTCTCATTTCTCTCTATAAAATTCACAGGTCTCCCTCTCCTAGGGCTACTACTAGGTCTAGACACAATTTACCTTGTTACCAGATCAGATAAACTCATAAAACAGATTTTTTTTCGTTTTTTTTTTTTTTTAATTAAGGAAAATTTTTTGTTCATTTTACATACCAATCAAAGATCCATTTTTTCCCTGCTCCAACTGTCTACCCTCCTTTTGCCAACCCATTGCCCCATTCCCTCCTACAAGAAGGTAATGCCTCCCATGGGGAGGTACACATAGTGGAGGCAGGTCCAAACCCCTGCCTCTGCCTCAAGGCTGTGAGAGGTGTGCCATCATAGGTAGTGGGCTCCAAAAAGCCTGCTCATGCACCAGGTTTGGACTGTGATCCCACTGCCAGGGGTGTCCCAAGCAGATCAAGCCACATAACTGTTTTGATATGCAAAGGGCCTAGTTCAGTCCCATGCAGGCACCACAGTTGCTGATCTGAGTTTCATGAGTTCCCACTAGTTTGGTTTGGTTGCATAGAACAGATTTCAATGTAACTTTTTACTATTGACTGCTCTCAGTATCTCCTGGGTAATTAGATTTAAAAAAACAGCTTTAAGGTTTGTTTATATGAAGATAGGAAAGCTGTCTCACTTCTATTCACTTACATATTCTCCTCAGACCTTTAGGGAAGCCTCCCCTCTTCTTCACTACTCAACTACTTCCATTCAGTAAATTTCCTACAGTTATAGATTAAAGACATGTTTCATTGTGCTGAAGCCAGGAAATATTCACGGCTTTTAAACCAAAGCCATAGACTTTTGCTATAACACCAAGATGTAGATCTGTTCCAGTTGTCTTACAGGTACCTGCAGGTTCCTGGGAAATGTTCTGCTACTGTATCAAGAAATCTGGTCTGATAAAATCTATCAGTCTCCAGAGCCCATTTCGACCCCACCCATATTCATGCATATTTTGCAGTTTCACATCTCCTGCCAGACTATGCCAAGTCCAATCCACAGGGGGTCCTCCAGATATGGCAGCTTCTGCACCAGCACTGAAGATGCCAACCACCAAACAAGGATGCCATCTGGGTGAACACTGACAATTTAATTTCACCCACATGCCCACTGATAAAAATTCTGTTATGAATAGAGACATTTCCACCTCCAGCAGATGTGATGGCTCCTGTACTCCTAATTTGGTGTGCCACTCCCCCAAGCTCCTGGAACATCATTGCTTCAACCGACCATCTCAGCTCCTTCAAGGAACAAATGCCTAAGATTGCCATGCTTGAGATCTCCATGACGACAGCTAACTGAATACTTCTTCACTCATACCTCCCACCATGCGCAACCCCAACTTCCCCATTCCCCCTTCACCCTTTGTGAGCAGGAAGCACTCTCAAGAATTCAGCGCCCTCATTCTATCCCACTTGCTAACCATAACTCACCTTTTTATAATAATCAAAACAGAGGGATGTTAATATTCTGACCCATCCCCTTGAAGACCAGCCCATTGTGCTGACAACATCTTCCATTAAAGCCCCCTTGAGAAAAAAAAATCTCCTCCAACCTACCTCCCCACCCTCACCAGAGGTAGTGCACACCTCTCTCTTTCTCTCTTTCTCTCCTCACTCCATTTAATAGTAAAACTTGCCACATGAACTTTGCATCTTTGGATGCAGCTGGTCTTAGGCAAGAAGGACAGAGCAACAGTGGTGGCCATCGTGGTCTCTGTGGAGTGAGAGAAAGAAGGGCAGGAAGGGGGTCTCCTGCCTAGGGGAGAATCCACTGTGAGACAATGCTGTCATGTTGAAATGATACACATGAGATAGTTACTGACAACAATGCTATTAAGACAATCATGGTTTAAGTATTTTTAATTAACTATAAGACCAAGAGTGGCGTTATACCTTTGAAAAGTCTATAGGTTCATAGTTCATGTGTTTCCATTCGTTTGGCTATTTGTCCTTGTGCTTTATGCAACCTTGGTCTCAACAATTCTCACTCATATAAACCCTCCTCTTTCTTGCCAATTGGACTCCCAGAGCTCTACCTGGGGCCTGGCCGAGGATCTCTGCATCTGGTTCCCTCAGTCATTGGATGGGGTTTCTAGCATGACAATTAGGGTGTTTGGCCATCCCATCACCAGAGTAGGTCAGTTCAGGCTGGCTCTCGACCATTGCCAGCAGTCTATTGTGGGGGCATCTTTGTGGATTTCAATGGGTCTCTCTAGCACTTTGCTTCTTCCTATTCTCATGTGGTCTTCATTTACCATGGTCTCCTATTCCTTGTTGGCCCCCAGCTGGATCAGGCCCTCTGAATAGGTGAGACAGTTGATTGGCTTGATCTGTTTGGGAGGCATCCAGGCAGTGGGACCGGGTCCTGTGCTCAGTGCATGAGTTGGCTGTTTGAAACCTGGGGCTTATGCAGGGACCCTTGGCTTAGCCTGGGAGGAAGGGACTGGACCTGCCTGGACTGAGTCTACCAGGTTGATCTCAATCCTCCAGGGAATCTTTGCCCTGGAGGAGATGGGAATGGGGGGTAGGCTGGGAGGAAGGGGAGGAGGGAGGAGAACAAGGGTATCCATGGCTGATATGTAGAATTAAATTATATTGTAAAATAAAATAAAAAAGAAAATGTGGAATCCCAAACAAAAAAAATAAAATAAAAAATAAAGGTGTAAAAATGTCACACTTAAAAAAAAAAAAGAAAAAAGAAAAGTCTATAGGTGACCAAGCTCAGGGCACAACATGTTTAAAGGCAAAAACACAAAGACCATAATTTACATAAAAGTTAGATGTAGGTCAGATTAAGTTGAAATGTTCTTTGCTGGCAGAGCAGAGTACTAATCTCAATCATAACATAACAAATATTTTTACTTATACTTTATTTATTTATTGTGGTTTCCTTTACTTATTCTGGTCGATTCATCTGCAACATGGATATGTCAATGGAAATCTCAAATACATGTGAAGGCAAAGGTGACTGTGGGTGGGGGAACAGAGAGGGCTGAGACCTGTGTGAGCAAACACAGGATGAAGTCAGAGCATGAAGGACTTAGCTTAGTCATTTCAGTGTGCGCCTGCATGTTGACTTCTGACATGACAGTCCTTACTTCTCTCTTGGTCCTAAGGACTAAGAGAAAGACTGGTCTTCTCATGCATCTCCTGATGCGGAATAAACTGTCCCCAAATGCACAGCTGGAAACAATAAGCATGGAATATCCCACAGTGTCAGGTACCCATGAGGAGCCAGTCTGGGTGGTTCTTCCTCAGGACTTCTCATGAGTCACACTGTTGGCTGAAGATTTGACATATGCTGGAGGTTCTATACCCAAGTTCACTCTCATGACCATTTTCCTTTTCTTTTTCCCCTAGTGTTATAAACTGACTTAAGGTCTTGTTTTTGCTGCACCCTACTATGTCGCTAATCCCTAGCATTCTCATGGCTTTTGATGGGAAACCTCTCCAGGGCAACTCAAAGGATTGCTCAGACTTAACTTCTGAGGGGAGATAAAGAGAGGTAGAGAGAGAGGTAAAAGAGGGGAAGCAGAAGAGAAAGAAGGAGGCAGGGAAAGCAGGAGAGAAAAGGAGGAGGTGAAGGGAGAGGTAAGGAGAGAAGTCAGGTGGAGGTGGCTTGGGAGAGACCTTGGGAAAATCTGCCAGAGCTGAGGCTGTACACACTTGAAATCTCAGCACTAGAAAGTCTGAGACAGGGAGACCAGGAGTATGAAGACAGCCTGGATATGTTAGTTGTTTTCCTTGTTTCTGGATTCCAATACCTGAATGAAGCACCTTGAAGTTAGAAGGATTTCTTGGTTCCTTGTCAGGACAGGCAGGGTGGGAGGCTGAGTTTTGAACTATGCTGTCAATGGTGGATCAGCATGTCCCAACTGAAGGATCTAGAAACAGAGATCTTGGTCAGAACTCAGCTAGTTAAATTTCTCTTGCTCACAGCTACAGTCGAAAGTTGATCATTGATCTCCCAAAGCAGTGCCACTAACAGAAGGACAAGAATTCAAACCCCCAAGCCTCTCAGGATCGTTTCACATTCAAACCCTAACATTTAACAATGAAAGAGTCTCCTTCCAAAACCAAAACTGAACAAAAACCAGTGGGTAGGAGGGAAGGGTACATCCGTCTTTTCATAACTCAAGCCTGTGTTGCCCTCCCTGTTTGCTGCCCCCATTCTATCCATAAGAAGAAAATGATAACTGATGCCCTCACAGAAAAGCCACCACTGCGGTGAAGAGTCTACTTGGCTCATTGATGAAAATCTCATGGTTGTGCAGAGTGGAACATTGCCCTAGAGAACTAAATTATCTTGGGTTATGACTTAGTCCCCATAAATACCCAATCATCATTGAACATATGAAGTGAATGGGCCATTAAGTTTCAATTGTTAGTGTTCTCTAGAGGAACCAAAGTTGTAAAATAAATCTATATAAATAAAGGGGATTTATTAGGATGGCTTACATGCTGTGGTCCAATTAGTCCAACAATGACTGTCTATCAGTGGAAGGTGAAAGAATGCAGTAGTTGTTCAGTCCACAAGCTTAGATATCTCAACTGGTCTTCAGTATATGCTGGAATCCTGAAGAATTAGGCTGTGATGCCAGTGAAGGAATGGACTTGCCAGTAAGAGTGACAGCAAGGAGGGAAAGAGAGCAAACATGCTTCTTCCATGTCCTTTACATAGTCTCCCAGGAGAAAGTGTGGCTCAGATTAAAGGTGAATATTCCCACCTCAAAATACTCAGATTAAAAGTGCCTCTTCCCACTTAAAATCATTTGATTAAGAAAAATTTCCTCACTAAATGATGGTGTCCCATGCATTGAGTCCAGCACTCAGGAGGCAGAGATAGGTAGATCTCTGAGTCTGAGACTAGCCTAGGCTACCGAGTGAGTTCCAGGATAACTAGGGATACACAGAGAAACCCTGGCTCGACTCATAAAACAAAATAAAACAAACAAAAGATACAAAGAAAAATTTCTCACAGATGTACCTCACTCCATGAGTTTTAGTTAATTCCAGAGGAAATAAAGCTCAAATCAATAACAGACATCACAAGTCCACACACTGTCAACTTGACAACTGATCATATCTCATAAGTCATGTTTAGCTTCAAATTGAAAATAATATCCAGGACTTAGTTATGTCTTACATGGCTTGAACTGTCCCAGGAAAAGTTGCAAAAGCATTATATATCTAACCAGATCATAATTATACCAAATATAATATAACTATCATTCATCTGACAACAGATTCATTCTTAAATTTACAATAGGTGGCAATGTTTCTTGGTATTTTTAGCTGTGTTCCTCTACTACACATTCTGTATTTCCTGAACACTCTGCAAGCATCTCACCAGGTCTTTGCTCTTTCCTGAAGAAGTGACCCATGCCTTCATGCCCTTGTCATCCTGACTGGATTAGGTTGTTGTTGTTTCCCATGACTTTAATCTCAGGACATGGTAATACAAAGAGACATCCTAAAGGATCACCTGATCTCTAGACACAATCTTTCTTGCCTCCACTGTAGAGAAGCAATCCAGTTCTGCTTGGTAATGTGAACCAATCACTCCCCTTTAGAGACTTATTCCATTCTTAGACTGTTGGATAAAAACCATCTAAAACACAAACAGGCAGGTAGAAGTCTGAGCTTTCAGTTCAGTGGGTTGTTTGTTGTGTCTCCTGGCAGGAGAAGTCCCTGACTCTAAAACCAAAAATTCTAGGCCAGCAGAATTAAAATTTGAGAATAGGAATTAAAAAATATCTTCATAGTGGGTACCTAGGGTGATAGTGATTTTAACCCTTCGCTTTCACCTATTAACTCCTTTGCCTGTGGATCCCAGCTAAGAAGAAAACATACCACACAGTGGACAATGATTTGAAGCATATATCACCTTCTAGAAAATGCTTCTCCAGACATCCAGACTGCTCCCACCTCACTGGTACTATAACTGTGTCCCCAAAAGACCATTCCATCTCTCTATCAGAACAGCTGCTTGAGGATGCTGTGGAATGGTAAGGCCAGGGGAACTCATGATTTTGGGTCCACTGTTACATTCTCTGGCTGGGAAATGAGTTCCGTGTCCAGGTGTAATTCTGTGTGGGGTACCATGTTGGTGGATAAGTCATTCTGTAAAACCATAGATGATGGTTTTGGCAGAAATAGTACATGTAGAAAGTCAAATCCATAACCAAAATAAATATCTACTTCTGTAAGAAAAAAAAAAGCATTGTTCTTTCCATGGATGAAGTGGCCCAATGCAGTCAGTCTGCCACCAGGTCCTTGGCTAGTTATCCAGGAGAATGGTGCCATGTCTAAGGCTTAGTGATGGTCTGGCTGCTGGAGGATCTGGCACCCATTTGCAGATAGAGCCAGGTCAGCCATGCTGAGAGGTAGTCCATGTTGTCAAGCCCATGTGTAACTACCATCTCTATTACCATGAACACTTTGTTCATGGCCCCTGTGCTGGCTGGTCTTATGTTAACTGGACACACAAACTAGAACATACTGAAAGAAGGAAACCTTAATTGAGAATATGCTTCCATGAGATCTGGTTATAAGGCAATTTCTTTCTTTCTTTTTTTTATAGAACAATAAACACCTTTATTACATGCGCTATGAATGATGCTTTATTTGCCTTTCCAGGCTTTGATCTTCCTCAGATAGAACTCCAGTTCCTTGCCTTCTAGCGCATAGCCGTCTGCTCTGCCACACTGGCCTGGTCTTGAGGCAACACAGGCAAGAAGCTTGCCCTGCTGGAACTGCTCCTCCAGAAGACTGCTGATTCTTTTTCCTTTCATCATATTTCTTTTGGATTTTCGTTGATTGTTTTTTTGTTTAATATTTCTTCCTCTTCAGGAGTCAGCTTGACCCCCTTCTTGCGGCCCAGGGGCAGCACATAGTGAGACTCATACCACTGTCGGAATGGTGTACAGTTGATAAGCACAATGCAGTTCTTCACCGGGGTCTTGGTGCGGACCAGTTCACTATTGGATGCATTGTAGACAACATCAATGATCCTTGTTTTCCTAGCACAACACTCAGAGCCCCAGGAAAAGTTTCCTACATCCAATCTTAGGGCATGGTACTTCTTGCTGCCTCCTCGGACTCAGACTGCGTGTATACAACGAGGGCCAATCTTCGTGTTGGCAGCAGGCCGTCCCAGCTCATACTTCTGCTTCTTGTGGTAGCGTGTTCTGTTACCCCCAGTCTTGCGGCGCTTGTGCCAGTTGTCTCGAGGATGCCCATCACTCGGCGCTGGCTGGAAAGAGGACATAGGCAATGTCTTAATTAGTTATTGATTGGGTAGTGCCCAGCCCATGTGAGTGGTGCCATCCCTGAGATGGTGGTTCTATAAGAAAGCTGACTGAACAAGAAAGGGGAAGCAAGCCAGCAACAACACCCCTCCTCTCCCTGGCATCTGCATCAGCTCCTGTCTCCAAGGCCTTTCCCTTTTGAGTTCCTGTCCTAACTTCCTTTCATGATGAACAGCAATATGGAAGTGTAAGCCAGATAAGCACTTTCCTCCCCAAGTTGCTCTTTGGTCATAATGTTTTGTCCCAGCAATAAAAAACCCTAATAAGACAACTTGGTAACTGTCTAGTGTGGTACTGTTCTGACAGCCCTACTATTGTTTGAGGAGGCTTGTGAAGGACTTCAAAACTTTATGGTAGAAAAAACACTGAGTGTTGGGAGCTCAGTGGGATGTTCTCTGGTATCTTGGTAGAAACAAACCTTAAGAGAAATGTGGAGGATGGGGGCCTGGCATGAGATGTTTCTGAGGGAAGTTTAAAAACTATATCAGAACCCACAGAGGGGCCATGTCCTATATTTCAAAGCTGAAAGGAGAGAGACTGAGGGGTGTGGTGGTAATCTAATTGTACTGAAATGTGATTTTGATTGTATGTTAATAAATAAAGTTGCCCGGGGGTCAGAGCTATTAGAGCCATAGCAAGAGTGTGGCGGTGGTGGCACACGCCTTTAATCCCATAGATATCTGTGTGTTCAGGGATATAGCCAGCAATGGAGACATATGCCTTTAAGACCTAGGGGGCTGTACATTCAGACAGTAACGAGGCAGTCATGTGTTTGGGTTTACAACCAATGAGAAGGCAGAACAAAATACTTTAAATAGACGAACAGACAGGAAATAGAACCCTGATTCGGGAAGCTGGGACACCGCAGGCGGAAGGGTGAGATTTTAGCTCTGAGCTCTGACCTCTCGGCTTTCTCTTTTGCATTGTTTCTGTGTTTCTTATTTAATAAGATGGTTGGTTACATCTATAGAGGGGTCCAGGTTCTGATGAGCTTTAGGAGAAGGTTGGTCTTTGCCAGGAGAATCTGATGAGCATAGCAAGAGGCACAAAGGGAGGAGAGAGAAATGAGACGAAAGAAGGTCTGAACATAGAGGGTGTCAGACCACTTGCCTGTGCATTGGCAGAATTTGTCCAAATCAGTGAGAATCAGGTAGTTGAATGTGTCATTTACTTCCCACAGAGACTGACTGTCAAATTTGTATTACAGCCAGGCCATATTGCAGAAAAAAATAGGTAGTGACACTTACTGAGATCTGTAAGTGTGAGGTGGGAAAGAGACTTAAAGATAGAAGCAAGTGGAGTTGAGGAGTCACGCTTGGAATGGAAAAAATCCCATGATTGATCAAGTGAGAGAGACAGAGCAAGCAGGAAGAAAGACAACCTTGAAAAGGCAGCAGTTGAGAACTTCAGAGTGAGGAGGAAGTGGGAGAGACTTAGAGAAGAGGGCGGAGGAATCCCACCAGGAGAGGGATACCGATAGCACAGGAGCAAAGGCACAGGGAGGGATGCAGTGAGTGATGCAGGGACAGAGTCTCTGTCTGAGGGTGTCGCCATAGAGAACTAGACTCCTCAGAAAGATGCTCAGTGAACAGATGTCCCTTACAGAGGATGGGGTGCACAGAAGTGCATAGGGGAGCTACCTGATGTCCCATACACTTCAGGAGTTCAGAAAGACAGAGGGACAGCAGGCTCCAGTGATGCAATGAGAAAGACAGACACAGAGGAGGAAGTTCCAAAAAGTCTCTTTAGCAAGCAAGGGTGTGGGAGGACCCACAGAGGCTCCCTGGTAAGGTCTTTCTCAAGGTCAGAGAATCTGAGCTTGCTTTACCCAGCAGGGCTAAGTAATAGGATGATTTGGCCAATGGTGTAGTTACAAGGTGTTTTGAAGGGTCTACACCTGGTTTATATTGTGCTTTGATCTTAATGGGGAATGTCTTTTGATCCTCCCCTTGCTGAGGTATAAAAGTCCCATCATGATTAAACTCAAGGCAACTGGATATTGACCCATGGCCCTCTTGAAGCTTTCCTGTGTCTCAGTCTTTCTCTTCATCCAGCCCTATATTTCAACTTAAACTTCCTCATTCCTCATTCTTCCCCACAGGAACCTTTCCACAGATAGAAATGATCTCCTATAGGGGTGGACAGAGGAGTAGGCACAATAGGTGGATGTCTTAGATAGGGTTTCTAATTCTGTGATGTAGGAAACACCAAGATTAAAAAGCAAGTTGGGGAGGAAAGGATTTCTGTGTCTCACATTCTACAACACTGTTCATCATTCCAAGAATTCAGGACAGGAACCCAAACATGGCAACCTCCCGAAGTCAGGAGATGATGTTAAGGTCAGGAGGGGTGCTTCTTTCTGGCTTTCTGTTGCTGGATCCTACTGGTTGCCTTGGGAGAAGGAGTGAGAAGGTACAGCATTAACAGCACAGACACCAGGACTCAGTTGGAAGACAAACAACAAACTCCTTTCTTTAATAACAGGGAAGGACTTTTATACCCTCCTCTCACACCCAGTCTGGGTTGCAATCTGCTTCCATTGCATGGTTGTCCCTCATTGGCTGGGCATGTTCAGGAATTCTGACAGTGCCTTTTACTAGGCCCTCAGGCAGACTCCAGATTGGCTCATATGAATTTCATTATGTGCATGCCTTGGCAATTGGCCTTAGCCAATTTCCTTGACCCTATTGGCATGTCCTACTACAGAGTCCTTAGCATGGTTTGCTTAGCCTGCTTTCATACAGAACCCAGGACCACCAGGCCTGGGGTCACACCATCCACCATGGACTGGTCCTCCTCATCCACAACTAGTTAAGAAACTTCTCTAAGGTTGATCCACAGTCTCTAATTATGTATGCATTTTCTCAAGTGAGTTTCCCCCCTCTAAGATGACTATAGATGATCTCAAGTTGACATATATCTATCCAATGCAGTAGAGAGAGAAACAGCTGGAAAGGCAGACTCTAAAATTTAGACTTGAATACTAGGCTGGGTTAGGGGGAGTGGCAGGATCCAGCAGAAGCAAGTGATTGGCACACAGGAGTGTAAAAACCAAGCACTTCTATTCAGTTAGAGTGGATCGGGCCCTTTCAAAAGGTGCCAAGGGCTCTCTCCATGGTTACAAAACTAAATGTAAGCCAGTGTGGGGAAAACAGAGATTTATTGAAGATTAAACTATCAAGGTCTCTCTCTCTCTCTCTCTCTGTCTCTCTCTCTCTGTCTCTGTCTCTGTCTCTGTCTCTCTCTCTCTCTCTCTCTCTCTCTGGGATGGCAGAGTAAATAAGCAAAATGGTAGAAAAAAAACAGATTTTATAGGATAGCAGGGTAGTCATCTTTGAACTGATTCAGGCTGTCTGGATTGAAGGACAATTGGCTGCTCTTGCTGAGGTAACAGATGTGTGTGGGAAGGTTAGGGTGGATCCTGGCCAACAGAAATGCACCATGAATTATCTGCTTCTCTGAAACACAGAGACCTGCTTTTAGGCTTCTGTTTATTCAGCCAAAATCCTTCTTGTTAAGATCAGCACCTCCATTTCAAGGACAGCAGCTTTAGACCTCACCCCTGCCTGCTGAGTCTCTAACCACACTGTTGACACAAACACCATAGCTCTTCCTAAAGGGCCTAAGAGATAATTTATTCTGGAGCCATTTTGAGTGGCAATGATCTGAAAACACAGACTCACATTAAACAAATTCCATGTTCCACTGTGGAGGCAGGCTCACGAAAACTTGATAGCTTAACAAAGAAAGAAAGTCACAAACCAAGGCAGGTTTAAGAGAACCTCAGAGAGGCAGGTGCATCAATATGGGGGAGCTTCTCCACAGCTCAAGATGTTATCTGCTGGCATTCTTAGCTTTTGGATTGAAGCTAGTTGTCTGCTAAGTGAATAGACTCTATTGTCACAAGATTTAGTTCTGACACAGAGGGAGGAAACAGGCTGTTCCAGAGAGGCAGCACTTAGTCCTTGAAGAGTTAGTTAGCCTCTGGCCCGTGGTGTTCCCATCTCTCTACAGTACTGAAATTCAGATCAGCCAGCCAGGCTCTGCAGACACAGATTCCTTTAGGAGTTTCCCTTCACTGCCAGACAAGGCAGCTTCCCTCCAGAAGTCTGAGAGCCAAAGAGGGGAGATGGAGTCTCTATTTAAATATCCAAATGCTGCTTGATAAGATGGTTACACAGACACAGGTGGAGTTTGTCTATTTGCCTCCAACTACTCTCCAGTTCCACACTGATCTTTGAACCATTGGAGAAACAGAAGCTGCAACCTTGAAATCTAGTGGCAGTCACCTTATTGATTGGACCACAGTGAGAGGTGTTTCTGCTAAATAGATGTTCTAAATTCATGTTACCAGAAATCATCTTGTCTGCCCACTTCCAATCTTATCTCAGAGCACACCTTGTATGTGCCAGCATTTCCTAAGAGGTGGGAGGTTGTGCCGATGTGGATAAATAGGCATCAGTGTGCAGTGGGAGAGCAGCACCCCAGGAGAACAGCAACCCCAAATATCAGGACTCACCTAACACTGATGGTGGGAGTTGGCTTCAGCTCTCCAGGTAATGCCCAGGATTCCTTCTCTCTGGGGACAGTGGAAGAAGCCTTTCCAGGACTGTGGTATTGGCAATTACCTGGTTTGGAGGTGGTGAGAATGTTCCTGTGGTATGGAGTTAGAGTACATTTCTGGGGTCCATATGAATCTTCTCTCCAGTCAGGGTCTTCATATCTGTGGCAGATGTGGGTGCCTTGAGCTATGCTCCTGGAGAGTAAATGGAGCCTGCTCCTTCTGACCCTGCACAAGGAGGAAGCATTGAGACCTTGTCTAGTCTGGGTGCTGTTGTCATAGCTAAGGGGAGAGAGGACAGTTGCAGAGTCCCTCTGGGGCAGCAGGCTTGGGATCTGGGACCCCAGTTCCCCAACAGATGCCATGGCCACTATGAGGGGCACCATCCTCTCATAGTCAGAAAAAGAAGACAGCCACTCAGGCAAATTTCCCCTGTACAAAGTGACTAGCCAGTTTTCTGTGGAAATAATTTTGCAGTAGAATATAGCTGAATGCTTTACAAAGAAATAGATGCACCGTTCTGACAGTAAACACAGGGTAAAGGCAGCTGAAATCCATGGCACTCTGCAGGCATGTCACAGGCCTGGGCACATGTGGATCAGCTTTAACACCTCCCTCCACTGCTCCCTCCATTCTCCTCCTACACTTTTCTAGTCTTCTCTCCCCTCTGCCTTCCCCTTGACTCCCTCATCTGATCGCCTCCCTGCTCCTATCCTCCTGCCCTCATTTCCCTCCACTTTCTCACTCCTCATCCTTCCCCACCTGGTCTTCTCTTCTCTCTATCTATCTTCCCCATCACCCCTTCCCTCTAGCATCTACATTCACTTTGAAACTCACCTATTCAGTGGACAGAGGCTAAAGTTTGGCTTCCATGTTTACCATGACCACAAGCTTTCAAATGTGGTCTCTAGCATGCTTGTGATCCCCACTCCAGGAGTGTATGGAGGAGATGGTTCTCTGAACATTGCCTATAAACACCCACACATTCCCATAATAAGCCAGACACATTCACTAATAACACAACCTAGGCCACTCACCGGGCTGCCCTGAGAGGGCCACCCATTTGCTTTCTGCCACCACACAGCCATTCTGACAACCAAAATAAAATCTGATCCTGGTGCGAGAAACTGGGACATCATTCAATTTTCTTCCTGTCAGGAAGCCTTCCAAGCCTGAGATAGAAACCACCCTCTGTTATCCTGGCAGAGCTGAAAGTACCTTCCTCTTTCAATTAACCCACTTCATGTCCAGAAACAGGAACCAGTTGCACCCCAGAGCAGTGAGATATCATGAACTTGTCACCTGGAGTTTGGGATGCCCCATTGGATGCTGATCTAATTCAAGGTTCCTTCACTGAGTCTTGACTAGAATTTGGTGATGGCAGATGGGGCACAAGTGCAAATTAAGAGTATTCCCTGATTTTTAAAGTGTCCTTATGCCAAGATAGAAAGGAAAGAAGAAATTAAGATTTTAGAAGGCTTTTGCCCATCCCCAGATCTGTCTCTTTCTTACGTTGTGACCCTGGAATATCTCTTCACCTCTATGGATCCTGATTCTCTGTTAGGAAAACTGGCTACTACAGCATCACTTCCTCCAGGGAAAACAGTGTGCATGAGGTCTGGTAGTGCCATCTGAGGGGCCAGAGCACTTCCTGTGCATTATCACAGAGGCACAAAGAGGCAGCAGAACAAAGACTCAATAGAGGCAAGGTTGAAGGACAAGGAGAATCTCAGGACAACACCTGACCCTCCCAGACTCAAAAGATCTTTCTTTTCAGACAGGAGAGCAGCGAAGATGGTTCTCTTTGTAGCTCTGGGGCTGTTGATGGCTGGGTTCTGCCCTGCTGTTATCTGTGAACCAGATGGCACATTGGGAAGAAACACTGAAGTTCAAGAAGACCAAAACAATGGGACACGAGTGGACAGTCTGGCACTGGCCTCCATCAACACTGACTTTGCCTTCACCCTCTACAAGGAGTTGGCTTTGAAGAATCCAAATAAAAATGTTATCTTCTCCCCGCTCAGCATTTCAGCTGCCTTGGCCATCTTGTCCCTGGGAGCCAGCAACAATACCCTGGAAGAGATTCTAGAAGGTCTCAAGTTCAATCTGACAGAGACGCCTGAGGCAGACATCCACAGGGGCTTTGGGCACCTCCTCCACATGCTCAGCCAGCCAGGGGACCAGGTGCAGATCAGCATAGGCAACATGATGTTTGTTGAAAAGCACCTGCAGATCCTGGCAGAGTTCAAAGAGAAGGCAAGGGCACTGTACCAGGCTGAGATCTCTGGGACTGACTTCCAACAGCCTCATGAAGCCAAAAAACTCATCAATGACTATGTGAAGAAACAGACCCAGGGGAAGATCAAGGAACTGGTCTCAGACCTGGATGGGAAAACATTAATGATGTTGGTGAATTACATCTACTTTAAAGGTGAGGATGGTCTCTCTTTCAGGGGTGACTAGAGAGGGTATTAACTGGGCACCTTGTGTCCATAAGCTGACTACTAGAAAGGAGGTGCTCATGGCCTTGGAGACATGGGTACCTAAATTATTATTACTAGCAGGACTTACTTGTCTTTTGGGATTTTTTTAGATATACTTGTGATTCCTGGTACATACTCCACAGAATCCCTGAGTTCTCAGCCTAAGAGTGTTGTGTTTGGATGTGACCTAAACTTATTGACTAGCAGATTGCATAGATTATGTTCACAGTCCTACCTGAATGTGATGAAGCCATAGCTTCATGCTGCAGAGATGGTGTCTTAGTCAGTGTTCCATTGCTGTGAAGGGACACCATGACCATAGCAACTCTTATAGGAAAATGTTTAATGGGGGTGGCTTACCCAAAATTCAGAGGTTCAGTCCATTATCATCACAGTGGGACATGTAAATGTGTAGGCAGACATGATACTAGAATGGTATCTGAGAGTCCTACATCTTTCAGACAAGAGGAAGTGTTCTAGGGCTCTGGAAGTTATCTTGAGCATTTATGAGACCTCATAGCCTGCCTCCACAATGACATACTTCCTGCAACAAGACCACACATACTGTAACAAAGCCACATCTCCTAATAATGCCACTCGGTATGAGCTTATGGGGGACAATTGCATTCAAACTACCTGAAAAGAAATCCCTCATTCAGCCTACTCCAGCATTTCTGAAATGCTCCTACATAATCCATCTGCTAGAGAACCTATGTCTCTAGGAGGACTCAGGTGGTCTGCGACTTCTTGACCTAAGGAGCATGGCTACCCCATCTTAAAGGGGGGGAGTAGAATGCCCCATGACTACTGAAAAGCCTTTATCACATTCCTATGCAGGACCTCTCCCTGAGCCTTTTCTGTAATGCTCCATTTGAACATGGAAAAGCAGGGACTGAGGAAAAGCCAGTAGTGAGAGGGAGGTGTCAGCCAGGCAGTGTTCTGTGTTCAGTGTCTGGCTGATTAATGGAACTTTAGTTTTTAAAATTAATAGTCAAGGCAGCCTATGGGGTCACAGTACTGAAGACACAATCCTGGGATAAGGAGTCTGGGATTAGGGATCAGGAGAGTTTGAAAAATGAGTTCGAATTGCAGTGGGTAAGTGTTCGTAGGGAGACACCCAGAGCCCATACCCACCAATAACTGCCTGATAGACCAAGAGTGAGGCAAAGGCACACAGAATGATTACTGATAAAAAAAATATTGATGTGCCTAGATCTGGCGTGGTTTGGGACTCTGGACTCTGGATAGGCCAGAGAAGAGGAGGGTACGCTTTCAGAAAATAAACAGAAAACCAATTGGCCATGGACAGAAGAGGATGGGAGGATAGAGGACAGGTGTTCAGGATGACCACAGAGCAGCTGTTCTCTGGAGAGAAGGGAAGCAGAGTGGTGGCCTGAAGGATTAGACTGCAGGGCTTGGCTTTCTATGCTGGGCCAGGACCTAAACTCCAAGGCTGCTTGACCCTGATGTGGGGATGTGTGTTTATGCTGCTGGATCTTGAGCACAAGAAATTGTCAAAGTACCAAGTCATCCAGGGTGTATTGCAGATGGTCACATGCACTTGGGATGTGGGGCAAGTCTAAGTAGGATATTTTTTATTTATCGAGGTAAACAGAGATCATGTAGTTGAATAAGACTGATTATTCATATCTTAGTCAACCAACTATGGGATCCTGGTAATCTAACTCTGGGGAGTTGCAGATCTCACCAGCTTCAATCTAAACCCACTCATGCCTCTGGGAACTGACTTCCAGTAAGGTGGTTCACACTGATTGGCACCATGGACAGATCACTGTGTGGGAGAACACAGTCTCTCTTGTCCTGTTTCCCCTAAAACCTGTCCCACAAGACATTGCCTTCTAGATATGGCTCCTCCTGAGGAAGAAGGGATCCTCAACTCCCCAGGCCCCAGGCTCCCCACTTTCACTCTCATCTCTCTGTTACACACCCCACCCTCAGGTCCCTGGCTGTTTTTCAGGTATCTCATGTAGGGAAGCTTTAGTTTTGAGTTCCCCTCTTCAAACCATGCCTGTGGATCACTTCACATTCATAGTTCTACATCTGCCAGGGTTATTCCTAATCTAGATTATGCAACCAGCAAGAGATACTCTGTGTAGATGAAGATGGATTGATTCCTGTCAAGAGTGAAAATTTAGAGCAGAAATGGGGTGGAGGTGGGGTCTCTCTGCTGATGGCACAGTCTGATAACCTGCTCCTCATTTAGGGAAATGGAAGAGGCCCTTTGACGCTCGTTTCACTTTTGAGTCTCACTTCTACTTGGACCAAAAGAGGACTGTGAAGGTGCCCATGATGAAAATTAAGGATCTGACCACACCCTACTTCCGGGATGAGGATCTGTCCTGCTCTGTGGTGGAGCTGAAGTACAGAGGCAATGCCAGTGCCCTGTTTATCCTCCCTGATGAGGGCAAGATGCAGCAGGTGGAAGCCAGCTTGCAACCAGAGACCCTGAAGAAGTGGAAGGACTCTCTGAGGTCCAGGTGGGTATCCATAGGAACCAGAACATCCTGTTGTTGGCCTGAGGCCCAGTTTCCCTGTCCCTCAGAGCCTCACTAGTACCCAGTGTAATGGTTGGAGAGTCAGCAGGGACAAGTGGAGTGAAAGTGAATTTCCATCTTCTTACTCAGTAGTTTGGGGCCACATTTTACTGCCATGTTGTTGTTCACAAGTTGATGACATCAGCTAGAGCAGAGGCTGAGAATTCCTCTGTGTCTGACAGTCTGTAATTACAGGGAATCTTTAATGGGTTTTGAAAGGCAGAGTGAAGTGTGGCTGAGATGAGATCAGCTCTGAGAATCAGCTCTGCCCTGTGTATCCATCTCATCCCCTCATCACTCATCCATTCTCCATTCATGGGATGATGACTTGAAGACCTATGTGCTATACTCAAATTTAGACCCTGAGAGGGTATCAGAAACTCAAGAACAAAATTTATTACCCTTCAGGACTCATCTTATAATGAGGAAGAGAGAGTGGGGACATGAAAATATAACTGATCATTATTTGATTAGTTAAGTGTGAGCATGAGTGAGATTGAGAATTCGGAGGAATCAAGGATAAGGAAAGCTGGAGTCGGATGGAGTGAGCAATTTTAACTAGAAGGATCATTAGATGAAGTCTGAGGGTCCACATGACAGGGAAGGACTGCATTTTCTGGGTCTGGGAGAAAAGCATTTTAGATAGGGGAAAACTGGTACCAAGCTTCTTTGCCTGCCCCTGTAAAGCATCTTATGCATCAATGGATATTTAATGCAATAGGAAAAGCAAAATCATGTGATGTAGGCCCAGATGGAAAGAGGGCTTCTCTCTAGTGAATGGGCTGTGTGTGATGTGCCCTAGCTACAATGTCATTTGAAAGGAACACAGTCCAGTGAGGCTTACATTTCTCTTTTTCATTCTCAGGAAGATCAACCAGCTCTACATGCCCAAGTTCTCCATCACCACTGACTACAGCCTGGAGAAAATCCTTCCACAGCTGGGCATCAGGGAAGTCTTCTCCACTCAGGCTGACCTGTCTCGGATCACAGGGGCCAAGGACCTGAGAGTCTCTCAGGTAAGCCAAGACACACTGGGTGGTTCTCATTGGTGCCTGAATGAGGATGGTGAAGGCCACATGCTGTGCAGGGGAATGGTAAATGGATAAAAAAGCCTGCATTTCTGAGATTCCTCCATCCCAGCAGAGCTGGATTACAGCCTAAATATTCCTGCTGGATACCATGCAGTCAATCCCTCCTCTACCCCCTGAACATAACTTCACCCTGGAGCCAGGGGTGGAAAAGAGCCTGTGCTTAGTCTTCAACAACCATAGACACCAACCTGTGCTGTATGTGGATGCTACCCACAATCCACTGCAGGGCAAAGCATTTCAGCCTCAGCCTTTTCACTGCAGAGCTGACCCAGTACTTCTTCAGTAGCACACAGAATGGCAGCAGTAAAGGAAATAACAAGGGGTGAATGGCAGTTGGGATGAAAACATTAAGAATAGGAGAGAAGATGCCGTAGAACCCCACACTACATTCCCAGTTGCACAGCCTGACAATGCCTAGTATTCTGTCCAGTGCTCACTCAGAGGCCTGGGCTCAGATCTGTCTGAGCAGGGCATGGAGTCTGCAAATGAGAAGCCATGCTCAGTGCATTGAGGTTGTATGTCCCAAGGAGACTGGAACAGGAGGGATGCTGAAACTTGCTCTTGCTGCCAGCACACTGGCTGTTCACCGTGGGTCTTCTGAGAAGAAGCCTGTGGAGTAAGGACTGGTGTTGCCTACACCAATCCTCCAGTTTGTCATGAGTTTGAGAGCAACACAGATTCTCAGAGACTGAGCAGACCCAGGGCATGCCTCATCTCACAACCTGAGCAGAGACTTGGAAACACAAGGGGTAGAGCTCACTGCAGGAACAAATAACTTCACCAGCTGCTGAGGCCCGCAGTAGATGTTTCCTTTAGGAATTTCCTCTCCTAACCTCCCTGGTCTCCAGTGAGTGATGTCTTTCTCCTACAGGTGGTCCACAAGGCCGTGCTGGACGTGGCTGAGACAGGCACAGAAGCAGCTGCTGCCACAAGAGTCATGGCTATGGGATCGGCTCTAATTTTGAACCCTCTGAGAGTGAATTTCAACAGGGCATTCCTGATGATTATCTTTGACACAAATACTCAGATTCCACTCTTTATGGCCAAAGTCACAAATCCCAGGGGAAACTAGCACTACCAAGAAGCCTCAGGTGAGGCTTCTTCCTGAGGGCCAGAGATTAAGCCTGTATGTGGGTCTCAATGTGCATTTTCATTTCCATGCTCTGATTGGCTGTCACATGTCTTGATTGTCATGTGACTTATTGTATGACTCAAACATGCATAGGACTCTTGGACAGTCAGTGTCAGGCTCCCAGTCCTCCTGGTAGCACTAGTTCATGTTCCTGAGCTTGAACTCTGTCTTTGTGGCCCCTCCCTGCTGCCTCTCCTTATCTGCATCTACCCAAAAGCCTGGGCCCTGGCAGTAGACTCGGTCCCTATCTAGGGTCAGGTTATGTCTGCCTTCAGCTTCTGCAGGCTTGATAAAACTATGCAAGCTTATAGTTCAAACATGTGAACCTCAGCCCCAGCACTGATAAGGCAACCTGCTGCCCTGAGTCTATTTCCAGAAACTGGGGCCACAGTGTGCCCAGTTCCTGCCTCATACTTTTCCTCTTCTAGGCTCTGCCACCCATTGGCCCTTACATGGGCTCCTGACCCTTCCCACATCTGGCACAGTATTGGATCCCTTATTCCTGAAGCTCATGGAATAGATTGGTCAGTCCAGCTTCTTTCCCCCCAGTACACAAACCTAGGGCAGTGGAGTCCTTTTCTAGGGTCCCCACTATCCAACATCACACAACAGATGGACACGTCCACCTTCCTTACGCAAAATGCATGGCTTTGAGCAAAGGATCAATAAATATATAACTGCACAGGAAGTGTTCAGGCAATGTTCACTCAGCTTCTGTTGGCCGGGGTGGGCCCTCTAGTGACCAGGGGGTAGTAGAGATTGTCACTCACACTCTGTGACTCCTGTGATGGACCTCTGACCTACATGTTATTTTCAGTCCTTCTTATAGATGAGGAAAGTGAGGCACAGAGAAGCTTAATCATTTCCCATGACCCCACGGCTAGACATTATGACTGGCAGGATGTTCTTCAAGTGTCCTGATGTCAGAAGAACAGTTTTCACCAAGCTGGGGTTCTGTGCACAGGCATCACCATGGTGGTGTGCAGGTGGATCATAAAACAAGGCTCTGGATGCTTTCTAGAGAGCTCCCAAAACAGTCTATGGATCATGTGACCTATGTGTTGAGATCAGAGGAGGGTGAGAAGGTGGTCAGATGTCCAGAAAGAATGCTTTGGGCAAGGCACACAGCAATCGAGGTATTCCTAAGAATCATGGGTGGGGGTTAGGAAAAGAATAAACAGTCTCCAGATGTTAAAGAGCCTGGACCTGTGAGGATTCTCAAATGACTGAGAGCTACAAGGAGCTCTGGAGGGGTGAATCACTGTTCCTGTCTTCGGAAACTCATAATTTTGTGTGGCTATAAAGCAGAGAACTGCTCTGGGCAAATATGGGGATTGACACTGAGTGCAGTTTCAGGGAACATCAGGCCACATCTGGAGAGGAGAGTAGGTGATTCAACTCAAGGATTATCTGGTTTGGTGCTTAGATAGGGGACCAGAAAAGGCCATGGTGGATTTGGGTTGGGGTTTTGGGTGTCCAAGGAGAATCTGTGAGCCTGGAAACACTGCTGGAGGCCTGCACACAGAGAGAAGGTTGTTCATTCAATTTGAGACATACTTGAATCTCGAGGTTGCTAAGAACACACAATGAACTGGTGGACAGGTGGTTGCAGAAAATTACAGCCTGGAGGGTCACACACAGGATTTTCTTCCGCAGTGTGCACCAAGGTACCACTCCACGAAGACCACGAAACAGTAAGAACAGGACCCAGGTATTGAAAACAGCCATGTCCAAACAAACCCTATGTGTCCAACAGTCAGTCAAGGCCCTGCAGTGGCCACTTCATGCACTCCATGAGCACTGACAGGTCTCACCTGCATCTCTGCAACCTTCCTGGCTCCAAACCATGTATCTAAGGAGCCTGGTGCTGAGTAATCTCAGGCTGCCTATGAGCTGGGTCCAGAAGTTGTTGGCAATGTCTGAGTCCACCTCTTAATGGCGTCTAGGACATAGATGTCAGGGTTTCATTTTGCCCATTCTATGAGGGTTCCTCCAGGATTTGACCACCAAATGTTGCCCTGGTAATAAACATCCTTCAGGGACAGTCTCAGTGTGTAATTTAGGTAGCTGACTGTGGAGGGAGAAGAGGGTTACAGTAGTGATCTCAGACACCTGCGCTCCAAACTAAGGCCAGAACAAAGTATTTAATGGTAGCCATTTCTGATGTGAGGGTCCCCAAGGTATAGCCACTGTAAACTGCCTGATTTGCAGATCATAGCATGACTCCAGGGCCTTCTGAGAGAATGCTGATCTGCCATCCAGCTGGCTGCCTCCATCTGTTTTCTGTTGTTGTTACTGAGGCCACAGAGCAGACAGCAGATAGAGGGGTGTGTCAGTGAGCCTTATGTCTCTGGGACAGTGCATCTGAGATAACCCAGTGAGGCAAGCAAAGGTTGGGTTTGATCACAGTTTCAGAGAGTTCAGGCCGGGGTCTCTTGGCTTCTCTGCTTTGGGTTTGAGGCAAGTCAAGCTTTGTGCATCTAAAGACACTATCAAGAGGAAGAGGGCTGGAGACATGGCCAGGTGGGTAGAGTGTTCCTACCCCACCCCCCAAGCATACACATAAGGGTCAGATTTTTTTTTTTTGCCCTGAAACAAAAGTAAAAAAAGCAAAGTGTGGTAACATGAACATGTGATCCCATCTCTGGGGAAGTGAAGACAGGTGGATCTCTGGGACTCTCTGGGGAGCCAACCTAGGCAATTCAGTGTGTTCCAGGCCTATAAAGAGACCCAATCCTAAAATTAAGGTGGATGAGGAATAACAGTTGAAGGTGACCTCAGACCTTCATATGGATGTGCACATGGATGCACACATACACATTCACAAACACACAGAACCACATAAAGTAAGTGTTCAAGGAGAAAGAGAAGAGGGCTGGGGAGGTAGCTTAGTGGTGGAATGCTGGCTTGGATTATATATGTGAAGTTTAGGGTCACCAGTACTGTGAGTGTAAGGAGAAAACCCCAGGATGAGGGGAAATATCTACCGCTCAGGTATCTGTACCTAGAATTCTGATGAACTCAAACAATTGGATAACAAAGCCATCCTTCACACCACCAGAAGGCTATACCCTTTTCTATCTGTTACATTAGTGAGTCCTCATAGCCAGGCTGGGTATGGGTCATCAGGTACCAATGCTTTGTTGATGAAGAGAATGGACATCATTCAGCTGGTCTGGAGCACACTCCAGGCTTGGCTCAGTGTTAACATGTGTCTATCCCTGGGATCCTCCACAGTAGGCAGTCAACACCAGGACTCACCTCCAAAGATGCTGGTAAGGATGCAACAGGGTCTTAGGCATGAAGGACAGAGCATCAGCGGTGACCTTTGTGGTCATGTGGGGAGAAAAAAGAAGGGCAAGATGGAAGGCTCCTGCCTAGGGAAGAATCCACTGTGAGACAATGCTGTGATCTCGAAATGATCCACATGATATAGTTATTGACAACAATGCTACTAAGTCAAATAATGTCTTAAGTATTATTATTAATTATCACACCAAGAGTGGGCTTATGCCTCAGAAAAGTCTGTAGGTGCCCAAATGGAAGACCACAGCATGTTTAAAGGCAAAACCCACAAAGACCATAATTTACATCCAAGTTAGATGTAGGACAGATTAATTTGAAATATTCTTTCCTGGCAGAGCAGAATATTTATCTCAATCATAGAATGACAATGAATGCTGACTTGTAGTTTCTTTGTGTATTGTGGTTTCCTTACTTACTCTGGTTGATTCATCTGCACCATGGACGTGTCCATGGAAATCTGAAGTACATGTGAAGGCAGATGTGACTGTGGTGAGGAAGAGAGAGGGCCAAGAACTATATGAGCAAACACAAGATGGAGTTAGAGCATGAAGGACTTCTCTTAGTTATTTCAGTGTGAGCCTGCATGTTTTCTTACATGTCTGCATCTGCTGGTGCAGAAGAAATTGTCCCCAAATGCACAGCTTGAAACAATAAACATGGAATATCTCACAGTGTAAGACACCCACGAGGAGCCAGGCTGGGTGGTTCTTCCTCAGGGCCTCTCAGGAATCACATTGTTGGCTGAAGACTTGACACATGCTGGAGGTTCCATGTCCAAGTTCAGTCTCATGACCATCTTGGTTTTCTTTTCTCCCTGGTACTGTGGACTGAACTCAGGGTCTTGTGCTTGCTGGGCAAGCCCTCTACCACTGAGCAAACTTCCAGCCCTCTCAGAACAGACCAAAAAACCAGTGGGTAGGAGCAAAAGGTGCGTCTGTCTTTTTCTGATTAAAGCCTGTGATGCTCTCCCTGTTTGCTGCCAACATTCTATCCATAAGATGAAAATTGTAACTGATGCTCTCAATGAAAAGCCACCAAGAAGTGAAGAGTCTACTGGGCTCTTTGATGAAAACCTCATGATTATGAAGGTAAAATGCTCCTTACCAAAACTAAATTATCTGTGACTATTACATAGTCCCCTTAAATAGCCATCCATCATTAAACATAGTAAGTGAATGGACTATTAAGTTTCAAGTGTTGGAGTTCTCTAGACAAACAAAATTTATACAATAAATCATTATATCAAGTAAGGGGATATAAAAAATGGCTTATACAATGTGATCCAATTAGTCCAAAAATGGCTATCTACCAATAGAAGGTCTAAGAAGCCAGTACTTGTTCAGTCCACAGGCCTAGATGTATCACATCATGGTGTAGATGTAACCAACCGTCTTATTAAATAAGAAACACAGAACCAATGCAAAGAAGAAAGCCAAGAGATCAGAGCTAAGAGCCTTACCCGCCTGCTGCAGCTAGCTCTTAAGCCAAGAGACCTCTCCGAAAGAAAGCTACTTCCTGTCTGTTTGTCTTTATATAGACTTTATGTTCTGCCTTCTCATTGGTTGTAAAACCAACCACATGACTGCCTCATCACTGTCTGTTGTACAGCCCTGCAGGTCTTCTATGGTATTGAGATTAAAGGTGTGTGTCTCCACTGCCGGCTGTATCCTTGAACACACAGAGATCTACCTAGCTCTGCCTACCAAGTGCTGGGATTAAAGGCATGCACCACCACCGCCCAGCTTTTACTATGGCTCTAATAGCTCTGACCCCTGGGCAACTTTATTTATTAACATACAATTAAAATCACATTTCAGTACAAATAAAATACCACCATATCGTGGTCTTCAGTATGTGCTGGAATCCTGAAGAATTAGGCTCTGATACCAATGAAGGAAGTGGACTTGCCAGTGAGAGTGAGAACAAGCAGGCAAAGAGAGCAAGCATTTTTCTTCCATGTCCTTTATATAGGCTGCCAGTAGAAAGTGTGTCTCAGATTCAAGGTGGTTGTTCCCACCTCAAAATATCCAGATTAAAAGTGCCTCTTCCCACTTAAAAGTATTTAATTAAGAAAAATTTCCTCACCAGATGGTGGTGTCCCATGCCTTTAGTCCAGGACTCAAGAGACAGAGGCATGCAAATCTCTGAATTTGAGGCCATCCTGGGCTACAGAATGAGTTCTAGGATAACTAGGGCTACACAGAGAAACCCTAACTCAAACAAACAAACAAACAAAAATTACAAAGAAAAATTTCTTACAGGTATACCCAGCTCCTTGGGTTTTGTTAAATCCAGATGAAATAAAGTTTACAGTCAATAACAGACATCACAAGTGCACCCATTGTCCACTTGACACACCATCATATCTCCCTAATTGGGAGAACAATACCCAGGTCTTAGCTATGTCTTACATGGCTTAACTATCCCAGGCAAAATTGCAAATGCATTATATATTTAATCAGATCATAATTACACCAAACCTGTTACAGCTATCATTTATCAGACCACAGATGCATTATTAATTTTATAAAAGGTGGCTATGTTTCTTGGTATTTATACTTACGTTCCTCTATTACACATTCTGTATTTCCTGTACACTCAGCAAACACTTCACCTGGTCTTTGTTCTTTCCTGGAGAAATGACCCATGCCTTCATGCCCTTTGCCATCCTGACTGAATTAGGTTCTTGTAGTTTCCCATGACTTTAATCTCAGAACACATTAACACAAAGAGATGTCCTAAAGATCACCTAATCACCAGAATTAGCACCACTCTTCCATCCACTGTGGAGAAACAATCCAATTCTGCTTGGTAATTATAACCAATCACTCCACCTAACACAGTTATTCTATTCTTAGACTGTTGGGTAAAAGGTATCAGAAGCCCAAAGTGGCCAGGAAGAAGTCTGAGTTTTCAGTTCAGTGAACTGTTTGTTGTCTCTTGGCAGGAGACATCCCTCCTTTACAACCAAAACTTCTAGGCCAGCAGAATTTAAAATTTGTGGAATAGGAATAAAACAATCTTTATAGTAGCTCACTAGGGATGATAGCAAGGGGAACCATTCACTCTTCACCTCTTAACTCCTGGACCTATTGATTCTGGAAAAGAAGAAAATATACCACAGGGTAGACAATGATTTGAAGCATGTATCACCTTCTAAAAAATGCTTCTCCAGCCATCCAGACTGCTCCTGCCTCACTGGTACTGCAACTGTGTCATAAAAAGACGATTCCATCTCTATCAAGACAGCTGATTCAGGATGGTGGGGAGTGGTAAGACCAGGGGAATCCATGATTGTGAGCCCACTGTTATATTCTGTGGCTGTGAAGTGAGTTTGTTGACCAGAAGTAATTCTTTGTGGAATAGCATGTCAGTGGATAAGTCATTCTTTAAATCCACAGGTGATGGTCTTGGCAGAATCATTACACATAGAATGGCAAATCCATAACCAGAATAAGTGTCTGCTAGTAAGGACAAAGCATTGTTCATCCCATGTAGGAAGTGATCCAATGTAGTTAGCCTGCTACCAGGTCCTTGCTTAGTTATCCAGGAGAATGGTGTCATATCTAAGGCTCAGTGTTGGTCTCTGCTGCTGGAAGATTTGGCTGGTCAAATCCAGGTCAGATTTGCTGTGGTCACTAGTATCAGGTCCATGCATAATTACCATCTCTGTTACCATTACTACTTTGTTCATAGTCCCTGTACTTACTGGTCTTATGTCAACTCAGCACACAAACTAGAGTTTATTGAAAGAATGGAATCTTAGTTGAGAATATACTTCCATGATATCTGGCTGTAAGGCATTTTCCTAATTAGTTATTGAGTGGGTAGGGCCCAGCCCATTGTGGGTGGTGCCATCCCTGGGCTGGTGGTTCTATAAGAAAGCATACTGAACTAGAAAGGGGAAGGAAGCCAGCAAGAAACACCCCTCCTCTCCAAGGCCTCTGAATCAGCACCTGTCTCCAAGGTCTTTCCCTTTTGAGTTCCTGTCCTAACTTCCTTTCATGATGAACAGCAATATGGAAGTGTAAGCCAGATAAGCCCTTTCTCTCCAAGTTGGTCTTTGGTCATAATGTTATGTCCCAGCAATAGAAACCCCTAATTAAGACAACTTTGTACCTATCTAGTGGGGTATTGCTCTGACAGCCCTACTATTGTTTGAGGAGGATTGTGAAAGACTTTGAAATTATGGGGTAGAAGAGCCACTGAGTATTGGCAGCTCAGTGTGATGATCTGTGGGATCTTGGTAGAGACAAACCTTAAGAGCAATGTGGAGGATGGGGGCCTGGCACGTGATGTTTCTGAGGGAAGTTTAAAGACTATATCAGTACCCACAGAAGGGCCATGTCCTAGATTTTAAAGCTGAAAGGAGAGGGGCTGAGGGCTCCAGGTTCTGATGAGCTTTAGGAAGAGGTTGGTCATTGCCAGGAGAATCTGGTGAGCATAGCAAGAGGCACAAAGGGAGGAGAGAGAAATGAGACAAAAGAAGGTCTGAACATAAAGAGTATCAGACCACTTGCCTGTGCATTGGCAGAATTTGTCCAAATCAGTGAGCATCAGGTAGTTGAACATGTCATTTATTGAACACTGAGAATAAATGTCAAGTTTATATCACAGCCAGGCCATATTGCAGTAAAAAATAAGGTAGTGAGACTTACTGAGATCTGTAAGTGTGAGGTGGGAAAGAGACTTAAAGATAGAAGCAAGTGGAACTGGGGAGTCACTTTTGGAATGGAAAGGGCCCATGATTGATCAAGTGAGAGAGACAGAGCAAGCAGGAAGAAAGACAACCTTGAAAAGGCAGCAGTAGAGAACTTCAGAGTGAGGAGGAGGTGGGAGAGACTTAGAGAAGAGGGCAAAGGAATCCCACCAGGAGAGGGATACTGATAGCACAGAACAGAGGCACAGGGAGGGATGCAGTGAGTGATGTAGGGATAGAGTCTCAGTCTGAGGGTGTCGCCATAGAGAAAAAGACTCCTCAGAAAGATGCTCAGTGAACAGATGTCCCTTTACAGAGGATGGGGTGCCCAGGAATGCATAGGGCAGCTACCTGATGAACAGCGAGACTTTTGTCGCATACACTTCAGGAGTTCAGAAAGACACAGAGAGAGCAGGCTCCAGTGATGCAATGAGAAAGACAGACAGACACAGAGGAGGAAGTTCCAAAATGTTACTTAAGCAAGCAGAGGAGGAAGTTCCAAAATGTTACTTAAGCAAGCAGGGGTTTGGGGGGCCCACAGAGGCTCCATAGTCAGGCCTTACTCAAGGTTAAAAAGTCTGAGCTTGCTTTACCCAGCAGGACTGCATAATAAGATTATTTAGCCTATAGAATAGTTAGGAGGTATTTTGAAGGATCTATATTTAGTTTTATATTGTGCTTTGATCTTGAAGCGGGGAGGTCTTTTCTTCCTCCCCTTGTTAATGGATGAAAAGCCCATCATGATTCAACTTGGTGAGACTGGGTATTGACCCAGGGCCCTCCTGAAGCTATCTTGTGTCTCTGTCTTTTTTTTTCATCTAGGCCTATATTGCTATCTAAAAATTCCTCATTCCTCACTTCTGCCCCCAAGAAGCTTTCAACAAGTCAGAGCTGGTCTCCTATAGGGGTGGACAGAGGAGTGGGCACAATAGGGGGATGTCTTAGAAAGGGTTTCTAATTCTGTGATGAAGGAAACACCAAGATTAAAAAGAAAATTGGGGAGGAAAGAGTTTCTGTTTCTCACATTCTACAGCACTGTTCATCATTTCAAGAATTCAGAACAGGAACCCAAACATGGCAACCTCCTGAAGTCAGGAGCTGATGTTGAGGCTATGGAGGGCTGCTTCTTAGTGGCTTTCTTAGAATGGTGTTCTTAGCCTGCTTTCATACAGAACCCAGGACACCAGCCCAGGGATCACACCACACACCATGGGCTGGGCCCTCTCTGTTTCAACTAATTCAAAAACTATTCTACAGTTTGGTCCACAGGGTCCACTTATGGAGGCATTTTCTTTATTTCTCAAAAAGGAAGGTTCCCTCTTCTCAGATGACTATAGACAGTGTCAAGTTGACATATATCTACCCAGCACAGAGGAGGAGAGATACGACTGGAAAGGCAGACTAGAATTTAGACTCGAATACTTGACAGGGGATGGGAGAGCGGCAGGAGCCAGCAGAAGCAAGTGATGGGCACACAGGAGTGTCAACAAATGAGCACTGTAGTTCAGTTAGGGTGGGTATTGCCCTTCTAAAATGCCCTGTGCTCTCTCCATGGTTACAGACCAATATGTAAGCCAGTGTAGGGAGAAACAAAAACTTATCGAAAATTAAATTGTCAAGGCTACCTCTGTCTGGGGTGGAAAATGAGGAAATGGGCAGAAAAGAAAACAGATTTTATATGACAGCGGGGTGGATCTTGGGCAGATTCAGGCTGTCTGGATTGAAGGGGAACTGGGTGCCCATGCTTGAGGTAGCAGATGTTTGTGGGAAGCTTAGGGTGGCTCCTGGTAAACAGAAATGGACCATAGTGATCTGCTTCTCTGGAACACAGAGACCGTAAACTACTGTTTATTCAGCCAAAATTTTTCTTGTTAGGAACAGCACCTTGAAATTGGGGAGAGTTGCTTTGGAATAACACCTGCCTGATGGATCTCTAACACAACACTGACACAAACAGCACAGCTCTCATCCCAAAGGGAATAACAAATACTTTTTAAGAGGTATTTTGAGCAGCAATGACCTGAGAATACAGATTTAGGTTACCAAAATTC
Source organism: Peromyscus maniculatus bairdii (assembly GCF_049852395.1). NCBI lineage: Eukaryota > Metazoa > Chordata > Mammalia > Rodentia > Cricetidae > Peromyscus > Peromyscus maniculatus. The sequence continues at coordinate 75,435,238 of NC_134865.1, forward strand.
TATGCTCCAGTTGGAAGCAATTTCATGAAAACTTGACAGCTTAACCACAAAAAGAAAATCACAAATCAAGGCAAGTTTAAAATGCAGGAGTGGGAACCTCAGAGAAGCAGGTGCATCAAGAAGGGGGAGCTTCTCTACAGGCTCAAGATGTTATCTGCTGGCATTCTTAGCTTTTGGATTGAAGCTGGTTGTCTGCTAAGTGAATAGACTCTATTGTCACAAGGTTTAGTTCTGACACAGAGGGAGGAAACATGGCTGTTCCAGAGAGCAGCACTTAGCCCATGAGAGTCATTAGCCTCTGACCTGCAGTGTTCCCATCTCTCTACAGTGCTGAAATTCAGATCAGCCAGCCAGGCTCTGCAGACACAGATTCCTTTAGGAGTTTTCTTTCACTGCCAGACACAGCAGCTTCCCTATCAAGTCTGATAGCCAAAGAGAGGAGAGCAAGTCTCTTTAGAATATGCCCACTGCCTCCAACTACTCCCCAGCTCCACACTGAACTTTGAACCATTGGAAAAACAGCAGATGCAACCTTGAAATCCAGCTGCAGCTGCCTCATTGATTAGAACACAGTGACAGGTGTTTCAGCTAGTTAGATTTTCTAAATTCATGTTACCAGAAATCATCTTGTCTACCCACTTTCAATCTGATCATGGTGCACACCTTGTACGTGCCAGCATTTCCTAGGAGGTGGGAGGTGTCCCTGGTGTGGATAAATAGGCATCAGTGTGCAGTGGGAGAGCAGCATCCTAGGAGAACAGCAACCCCAAACATTAGGACTCATCTAAAACAGATGCTGGCTGTTGGCTTCAGCGCTCCAGGTAATGCTCAGGATTCCTTCTCTCTGGGGACAGTGGAAGGAGCCTTCCTAGGACTGTGGTATTGGCAATTACCTGGGTTCTTGGTTTGGAGGGTGGTGAGGAGTTGTTCCTGTGGTACTGGGTTGGAGTCAGAGGACAATTCTGGGGTGCATATGAATCTTCTCTCAGTCAGGTCTTCATGTCTACAGTAGAGGCTGGTGCCATGGGTTATGCTCCTGGAGAGTGAATGGAACCTGCTCCTTCTGACACTGCACAAGAAGGAAGTATTGAGATCTTGTCTACTCTGGGTGCTGCTGTCATACCTAAGGGGAGACAGGACAGTTGCAGGTCCCTCTGGGCCAGGAAGCTTAGGGTCTGGGATCCCACTTCCCCAACACATCATGGCCAAGAAGAGAAGCTCCACCATCTCATAGCCAGGAAGAAAAGACAATCACTCAGGCAAATTTTCTCCTGTACAGACAGACTGGCCTGTTTTCTGTGGAAATAATTGTGCAGTAAAACATAGTTGAATGCTTTTGAAAGAAATGGATGCATTAGTCTGACAGTAAACACAGAGTAATGGTTGCTGAAGTCCCTGGCCCCTCTGCAGGCATGTCACAGGCCTGGGGACATGTGGATCAGCTCCAGCTCCTTTCTGCCCTGCTCCCTCCATTCTTCTCCTACACTCTTCTTGTCTTCTCTCCCCTCTGTCTTCCCCTTGGCTCCCTCATCTGATCCCCCCCTCCCCCTCCTGTCCTCCTGCTCCCACTTCCCTCCACTTTCTCACTCCTCATCCTTTCTCACCTTGTCCTCTCTCCTCTGTATCCATCTTCCCCATCATCCCTTCCCTGTATGACCTACATTCTCCTCTGAGCTCACCTATACAGTGGACAGAGGCTAAAGTTTGGCCCCCATGTTTACCATGATCACAGGCTTTCAAATGTGGTCTTTAGGATGCTTGTATCCCCCACTCCAGGGGTATATGGAGGAGATGACTCTGTGGACATTCCCCACAATCATCCCAATACCCATAATAAGTCAGACACATTTATTAATAATGTAACCTGGGCCACTCACTTGGATGCCAAGAATGATCCACCTATTTGCTTTCTACCACCACACAGCCATCCCGACAACCAAAATGAAATCTTGTTCAGTCATCAGAGACTGGAACACCATTTATTTTTCTTCCTGTCAGGAAGCCTTCCAAGCCTGAGATAGAAAGCACCATGTGGTATCCTGGCAGAGCTGAAAGAACCATTCTCTATTGATCTTTCTAATACCTGTTCTTGGGGATGCCAAGGCTTTAATACTGCATCAGATGTCTGCAATGCTTCCTCTCAATTATCCCACCTCACATTCAGACACAGGAACCATATGCATCCCAGGGCAGTGAGATGTCATGAACTTGTCATGTGGAAGTTGGAATGGGGCATTTGCTGCTAATCTAATTCAAGGATCCTTCACTGAGTCCTTACTAGAAGTTGGTGATGGTGAGTGGAGGACAAGTATAAATTAAGATTATTCCCTGATTTCTAGTGATCTCTTATGCCAAGCAAAAAGAGGAAAGAAATTAAGATTGCAGAAGGCTTTTGGCCATCCTCAGGTCCTTTTCTTCCTTACTTTGTTAGTCTGGCATGTCCCTTTATCTCTATGGATCCTGATTTTCTAGTAGGAAAATTGACTACATCACTTCCTCCAGTGGAAACAGGCTATATGGGATCTGGTAGTACCATTTGAGAGGTCACAAAAGGAGAATGTGGCAGCAGAGCCTGGATACTGTACATCAGTACAGGCAAGGTTCAAGGACAAGGAGATGGTCAGGTCACCACCTGACCCTTCCAGACTCCAAAAATCTTTCTTTTTCAGACAGGAGAGCAGAGAAGATGGCCCTCCTTGTAGCTCTTGTTCTTTTGATGGCCTGGTTCTGCCCTGCTGTTCTCTGCCAACCAGATGGCTCATTGGGAAGAAACACTGAAGTCCAGGAAGACCAAAATAATGGGACACGAGTGGACAGTCTAACAATGGCCTATATCAACACTGACTTTGCCTTCAGTCTTTACAAGGAGTTGGTTTTGAAGAATCCAGATAAAAATGTCATATTCTCCCCACTCAGCATCTCAGTAGCTTTGGCCATCCTGTCCTTGGGAGCAAGCAACAACACCCTGGAAGAAATTCTAGAAGGTCTCAAGTTCAATCTAACAGAGAGTCCTGAGGCAGATATCCACCCGGGATTTGAGCACCTCCTCCACGTGCTTAGTTATCCGGGGGACCAGGTGAAGATCAGCATAGGCAGCAACATGTTTATTAAAAAGCATCTGGATATCCTGGCAGAGTTCAAGGAGAAGGCACAGATGCTCTACCAGGCTGAGGCCTCTGTGACGGACTTCCAACAGCCTCATGAGGCCAAAAAACTCATCAATGACTATGTAAGCCAACAGACCCAGGGGAAGATCAAGGAACTAATCTCACACCTGGATGAGAGTTTGTTAGTGGTGCTGGTGAATTACATCTACTTTAAAGGTGAGGATGGTCACTGTTTCAGGGGTGGATGGAAAGGGTGTTGGCTGGGCACCTTGTGTCTATAATCTGACCCCTAAAAAGGAGATGCCCATGGCCTTGGAGACATGGGTGCCTAACTTTTTATTACTAGCAGGCCTTACTTATCCTTTGGGATTTTTGCGATATAGTTGTGATTCCTGGTACATGCTCCACAGAACCCCTGAGCTCTCAGTCTAAGAGGGTTGTGTTGGATTGACTTTATCTTACTATCAGATTGCATCGCTCACACGTCCAGTCCTACCTGAGTGTGCTGAAGCCATGGCTTCTCCCTGCAGAGGTTGGTGTCTTAGTCAGGGTCCTATTCCTGTGAAGAGACACTATGACTATGCAAATCTTATAAAGGAAAACATTTCATTGGGGTGGCTCACTTAAAAATTCAGAGGTTCTATCCATTATCATCATGATGGGACATGGCAGTGTGCAGGCAGACATGAAGATAGAGCCGTATCTGAGAGTACTACATCTTGCTGGCAAGAGGAAGTAGTCTGGTGTGGAGTCCTACAAAGATTTCCTAGTGAGATCTCAACTTCTTTTATCTAACAGCTCTTCATTAGAGGATTGCTTGACCAGATGCATGGTTACAAAGTGATTGTAAGGGTCTACACTTGACTTAGTAAGAGGGAGTTCTTTTGCTCCACCCCTTGGCATTCCTATAAATAGCCCTTTAGAAGAGACAGGAGGTGCTGGTGGATAAGGATCCAGGCCTTCCTGAGGCTGCCCTGTGTTTCTATCTGTTTCTCTCCCCTCTATCCTTCTATCTAGTATCTCTGATATCCCTCTCTCCCCAAGAGTACCCTGTCATAAAATATAGGAGCGGGTCTCCCAGCTGGGCTCCCACAAATGATACCAGGAACAGGGACCACAGCCTTGGCAAAAGGAGAGAGAGGGAGTTGCAATTGTAAGAAGGCATGCCCCATAAGGAATTAAAAATGAAGGCAGGGATTTTTTATTTTGGGGAGTGAAAATAAGGTGGCTGAATGCCAAAGTTGAAAAGTGAGGCTTCAGTGAATATTTCTCTTTTTCTAGGTCTCTTTCTTTTTTTCTCTCTCTTAATTTCTATCTATAAAATTAAGGAAAAATAAGGTAGACTATAGGAATGTAGTGTAGAAAAAATGTAGAGTAAGAAGGAAAAAATATAAGGTAGAATATAGGGATATAGTGTAAGCTACAAGTGTAAACTTAGGATAAGATAAGCTACAAGACAGAGGAACTATGTCTTCGATTTTCCAACTACAGGAATATGAATACAAATTCCTGGGGAAGAAACATGGAAAAATCTATCTAAGGTGGGAAAAACAGACAGAAAAATATTCCTATGGAAGCTTTTGGCCTGTGACGAGCTTAGATTTAAGTCCTGAGCAGTAGAGGAAAGAGTTTTTTCTGAGGCAGTTGTGGGTGAATGTCACTTCACTGACATTGTGACTGTATGATAACATCATACCATCAGAATTAGTTTCCTTGGTCATAAAGCCAATAATAGGAAATAGAAGTCTTGGGGAAATTTTAGTAATCTTTCTCTTAAAAGCTAAAAGGTTTCTTTGGAAACCTTCGTAATTTCTAAAATCTGGAAGTTCTTCAGGTCTTTCTCAGATTTTTTTCTCTTTTTGTAAGGGCAAAAATTTAACTCACCTGGAAATAACATCTATTAGTATGGAGAAATCAACTGCAATTGCTCTAGAAAAAAAAAAAAAAAAAAAAAAAAACCCTCTTGGAACAGGACAAATCCTCTCTGCTACTCCTATCTTTCCTTCAAGCTGCTATTAGGGGAGGAAATCAGAGAAGCTCTTTTTTTCTTTTCATATCAAAGAAAAGGTCTCTCTGAAAAAGCTCTTTGTCTTCTTTCTCTATTGGTAAAAAAATCTGTCTAAAAAAGCTCTATTTTCAAGTACCATTTTTACTTTTTCATTGACCCAATAAGGCAGGGGAACAAAGGGTTACCAAAATGCCTGTCTGAGTGTGAGCAGACAGACAGATGCAGCCCACTCTAGGGGACAATGCCAGGTGAAGGGAATGTACCTATCGATGCCAGCTCAGGGAGAACAGAAATCTCCCCTGGTAAGAGAACAAAATTTTGACTGAAAAACTTCCCATGGTAAACACAAAAGCTTGAATACAGTGTGAATAGAAGTTTTCTCCCAGAACCAGAAAGGCAGCATGGGAAATGTAGTTCATTTGTAACAGTGTGATGATATAGACAAAGGCAGCTTGGGAAATAATCTGTAACATGGGTTGTAACAGAATTACAATATAGAGAAAGGCAAGTTGGGAAATGAAGTCCATAAAAGAGATACCAGTGCAGCACTGACCAAAAACTCTGGGTTTTTTTTTTCCAGCTCAAAATGCTATTTTCTTTACAAGCTCTGTTAGCTTGCCTCTCAAGAACTAGAAACAGGCAAACAGCTTGCCAGTCAGGCGGCAATTAATATGCTAATGCTGTTTGTCAAGAAGTCATTTTGAAACCCTTGAGAAAACTAGGGAAAGAAGTCTATACAATGCGAAATTGCTTTGGATGTGAAAAAAGAAAAATCGTATAGGCAAATAAAAAAATAAAATGCTTGGGTTGTGCTTGAAATGCAAGAGAAAAACATTGGCATCATTGAAATGCTCATGATAGTCTTAAAAAGTAGCTTTAAAAAATTAAGAAGTCAAGCTTAGAGCCACTGATGAATTAGCCTCTGACTTCAAACTGTCAGGAAAACTTTTAGAATGACATAAAATCTGACTATAAACTCTCAATTTTAGAAATGATTTCCATATTTCCTATTTTGTTAATAGTTCTGTTAAGAAATCTCTTCTAGATGTTTGCTAATAGAGTTTGATTTGAATGTAAATTAGTTCTGTTAAGAGATTCTTCTAGATATGTGGTAAAGTTTATAAAGTAGTTCTACAAAGTTTCCATTTGAATATAAGATTGTAAAAAGTGAAATATAAATAGTGACATGCTACTTGTAAATATGTTGAATGTAAGTTTGTAAAAAGTGTAAATATTGAATACAAAAAATGTAAATGTTAAGCCGGGCGGTGGTGGCACACGCCTTTAATCCCAGCACTCGGGAGGCAGAGGCAGGCAGATCTCTGCGAGTTCGAGGCCAGCCTGGGCTACCAAGTGAGTTCCAGGAAAGGCGCAAAGCTACGCAGAGAAACCCTGTCTCGAAAAAACCAAAAAAAAAAAAAATGTAAATGTTAAATATTAGTTTGTGAAAAGTGTAAATTCAATATTTGTCTAGTGCAGACAAGTTAGGTAACACCAATTTTTAAAAGATAAACCATATCAAATCAGAAGCATCTTGAAGGTTTTATAACTCTTTTACCTTCAGATATATTTGAATGATTTTTAAGATAGTTTAAACATAATTTTGTGATCTCAGTGGGCCCTGGAAAAGTTAAGCAAAGGTATCATAATTGAGGTAGTTTTTCTGTCTTCTTTTGAGAAATTTCCACTCCTTCTCTTTAGAAAGGGGTAGGTCTTCCACAAAGGGATAAGCCTCCCACAATCAAGTTAGTTTGCAAAAGTGTCTTTATAATTAGTATGGGTTTTTGTTTACATCAGTGGATACTTTGTAGTGATTTGAAATGACTTTTCTCCTGGTAATCAAAATAGTCTCTTGAAAATTTTATTGAACATCTGTTAGGAGAGAGTTTTGATTTAGAAAAGGGCTTGGTTCAGCTAAGACTGCTGTAATCACCTTAGACCCAAAAAGTATATTGTATTTTTATTATTCTCTATTCCTTTACTGGGAGGTATGGCTGCTATGGAAATCACTGTGAATGATTCTAAGTTCTTAGTAGGGACCTAGGTCACAGGTGAGTTAAGGTCTGTACCCCACTCTTGCCAGAGGCTGGTAGGTAAAGATGGACAACTGTCTTCTTTATAACATGTATGTATGTAAAATTAATCAAGAAGAACAACCTAAGACAGGCACAGTGTGAGTGGTCTGGGGAGCCCTTTATTATATCACGAAGGGGGAGTTTCAGAAGCCCATAAAGGTTTCCTTGTGATCTGAGCTTGCTTTACCCAGCAGGGCTACATGAGAGGATTGCTTGACTGTGTGCATGGTTACAAGGTGATTGGAAGAGTCTACACTTGGTTGAGCTAGGAGGAGGTCCTTTGCTCCACCCCTTGGCATTCCTATAAATAGCCCCTTAGAAGAGACAGGAGGCACTGGTGGATAAGGATCCAGACCCTCCCAAGGACATCCTGTATTTCTATGTTTTTCTCCTCTCTATCCTTCAATCTAATATCTCTTTTCCCTCTCTGCTCATGAGTACCCTGTGCTAAAATGTGGGAGCTGGCCTCCCAGCTGGGCTCCCACAGTCTGGGACTCGGGCTGTATCTTGAGTGTTTATGAGACCTCAAAGCCTGCCTCCAGAGTGACACACTTCCTGCAACAAGACCACACCTACTTTAACAAAGCCATACCTCCCAATAATGCCCCACTCCCTATGAGCTTATGGGGGCCAATTACATTCAACCTACCACAAAAGTAGACTCTCATTCAGGCCATTCCAGCATTTCTGATATGCTCCTACAGAATCCATCTGCTACAGAACCTATGTCTCTAGGAGATTTCAGGTCCTCTGGGACTCCACCTAAGGAGCCTGCCTACCCAATTTTAAAGGGGGAAAGTAGCATGTCCCATAATTACTGAAGAGCCTTTCACACATTCCTATGCAGGACCTCTCCCTGAGCCTTTCTGTAATGCTGGACATGGACATGGAAAAGCAGGGACTGAAGAAAAGCCAGTAGTGAGAGGGAAGTGTCAGCCAGACAGTGTTCTGTGTTTAGTGTCTGGCTGATTCATGAAATTTTAGTTTGTAAAATTAGTAGTCAAGGCAGCCTATGGGGTCACAGTGCTGAAGACACAATCCTGGAATGGGGAATATGGGGTTGGAGCTCAGGAGATTTGGGAGAGTGGGATGGAATTGCTGTGGGTGAGGGTTAGTGGGAAGGTATCTAGAGCCAATACCCATAAATCCCCACCTGATAGAACAAAGAGTAAGACAAAGGATCACAGAATGAATACTGATAAAAAAATATTGATGTGGCTAGATCTGGGGTGGTTTGGGACTCTGGACTCTGGATAGGCCAGAGAAGAGGAGGGTAGGCTCTCAGAAAATAGACAGAAAACCAATTGGCCATGGACAGAAGAGGATGGGAGGACAGAGGACAGGAGTCCAGGATGACCACAGAGCAGCTCTGCTCCAAAGGGAGGGAAAGCAGAATGATGGTCTGAAGGATTAGACTGCAGGGCTTGGCTCTCTCTGCTGGGCCAGGACCTAAACTCCAAGGCTGCTTGACCCTGATGTGGGGATGTGTGTTTATGCTGCTGGATCCTGAGCACAAGAAATTGTCAAAATACCAGGTCATCCAGGGTGTATTACAGATGGTAACATGCACTTGGGATGTGGGGCAAGTCTAAGTAGGATATTTTTTATTTATGGAGGTGAACATAGCTCATGTAGTAGAAGACTCATTACCCATATCTTAGTCAACCAACTATAGGATCCTGGTAATCCAACTCTGGGGAGTTGCAGATCTCACCAGCTTCAATCTAAACCCACTCATGGCTCTGGAAATGGACTTCAATTATGGTGTTTCACACTGAGGGGCACCATGGTGTGGGAGAACAGTCTCTCTTGTCCTGTTTCCCCTAAAACCTGTTCCACAAGACATTGCCTTCTACACATGGTTCTTCCTGAGGAAGAAGGGATCCTCAGCTTCCCAGGCTCCAGTCTTACCACTTTCAGTCCCATCTCTCTGTTACACACCCCACCCTCAGATCCCTGACTATTTTTCAGGTATCTCATGTAGGGAGGCTATGGTTTTGAGTTCCCCTTTGCAAACCAAGCCTGTGGACTACTTCTCATTCATAGTTCCATATCTGCCAAGACTTTTTATAATCTATATTATGTGACTAGTAAGGAACACTCTGTGTTGTTGAAAATGCATTTACTCCTGTCAAGAGTGAGATAATGGGAGAAATGGGGTGGAGGTAAGGTCTCTCTGCTGATGGTACAATCTGATGACCTGCTCCACACTTAGGGAAATGGGAGATGCCCTTTGACCCTTGTTTTGCATTTGAATCTATCTTCTACTTGGACGAGAAGAGGACTGTGAGGGTGCCCATGATGAACATTAAGAACCTGAGCACACCCTACTTCCGGGATGAGGATCTGAACTGCTCTGTGGTGGAGCTGAAGTACAGAGGCAATGCCAGCGCCCTGTTCATCCTCCCTGACTTGGGCAAGATGCAGCAGGTGGAATCCAGTTTGCAACCAGAGACCCTGAAGAAGTGGAAGGACTCTCTGAGGTCCAGGTGTGTGTGCACAGGAACCAGAGCTGATCTGGCTCCCTATCCTGCTGTTGGTCTGAGGCCCAGTGTCCCTGTCCCTCAGAGTCTCACCAGTACCCAGTGTAATGGTTAGAGAGTCAGCAGGGACAGGTAGAGTGGAGGTGACTTTCCCTCTGCTGACTCGGTAGTTTGGGGCCTGATTTTGCTGTAATTTTGTTGTTCACAAGTTGACATCAGCTGGAGCAGGAGCTGAGGATTCCTCTGCATCTGACAGTCTGTAATTACAGGGAATCTTTAATGGGTTTTGAAAGGCAGAGTGAAGTGAGCCTGAGATGAGATCAGCTCTGAGAATCGGCTTTGCCCTGTGTAGCCATCTCATCCCCTCATTCATTCACCATTCACGGAATGATGACTTGAAGACCTACTATGTGCCATGCTCTGATTTAGACCCTGAGAGTATATCAGAGACTAAAGCACAACATTTCTTACCCTTAAGGACACATTTTGTATTTGAGGAAGAAAAAGAGGGGAGATGGAAATGCAACTAATCATTATTTGATTTGTTAAAAGATGAGAACGGATAAGATTTTAAGGGGATGGCTCAAGGATAAGGAAAATGGAGTCAGATGGAGTGAGCAATTTTAAATAGAAGGATCAGTAGATGAAGTTTGCGGGTCCACATGACAGGAAAGGACTGCATATTCTGGATCTGGAAGAAAAGCATTTTGGATAAGGGAAGAGCTGGTACCAAGCTTCGTTGCCTGCTCCTGTACACACTCTCAGGCATCGATGGGTAATAAATGCAATGGGAAAAGCAAAACCATGTGATGAATGTCGCATGGAAAGAGTACATCTCTCTGGTGAGAGGTCTGTTTATGGAGAGGTGCCTTGGCTACAATGTGGTTTGAGAGGAACACACAGTCCAGTGACTCTTACATTTCTCCTTTCATTCTCAGGATGATTGATGAGCTCTACATACCGAAGTTCTCCATCTCCAGTGAATACAGCATAGAGGACATCCTTCAACAGCTGGGTATCAGGGAAGTCTTCTCCACACAGGCTAACCTGTCTTGGATTACAGGGGCTGAGGACCTGAGAGTCTCTCAGGTAAGCCAAAAACACTGGGTGATTCTCATAGGTGCCTAAATGAGGATAGTGAAAGCCAGGTGTCAAGGGGAAATGTTAAATGTGTGAGAAAGCCTGCATTTCTGAGATTTCTCATCCTGGGAGAGCTGGATTATAATCTAGATATTCCTGCTGGAGAGCATGCAGCCAATCCCTCCTCTACCCACTGAGCATAATCTCACCCAGGAACTCAAGGTGGGAAAGAGGCTGTGCTTGGTCTTCGACAACCATAGGTCCAACCTGTGCTGTGTGTGGGTGCCATCCACAATTCCTTGAAGGGTAAGGCATTTCAGCCTCAGCTTCTTTACTGCAGAGCTGGTCCAGTACTTCTTGACTAGCACATAGAACAGTAACAGTAAAGGAAATAAGAAGAGATGAATGACAATTGGGATGAAAAGCTTAAGAAGAGCAGAAAAGATGCCTTAGGACCCCACACTACATTCCCAGATGCACAGCCTGACAATGCCTAGTGTTCTGTCCAGTGCCCACTCAGAGGCCTGGGCTCAGATATGTATTAGTAGGGCATGGCAGTCTGAGAATGAGAAGTTATGCCATTTGCATTGAGGTTGTTTGTCCCAAGGAGGCTGGAGCAGGAGGGACAATGAAGCCTGCACTTGATGCCAGCACCCAGGCTTTTCCCTGTGGGTACTCTGAGAATATTCCTGTGGATTAATGACTGATGTTGCCTACACCCACGCTCCAGTTTGTAGTGAGTTTGAGGGCACCACAGATTCTCAGAGACTGAGCAGACCCAGGCCATGCCTCATCTCACAGCCTGAGCAGAGACTTGGAAACACCAGGAGTAGAGTTCACAGTAGGAAAAACAACCTCTCCATCAGCTGAGGCCAGCAGTGGATGCTTGCTCCAGGAATCTGCTCTGCTGCCCCACCCCCGGTCTCCAGTGAGTGATGTCTTTCTCCTACAGGTGGTCCACAATGTTGTGCTGGATGTGGATGAGACAGGCACAGAAGCAGCTGCTGCCACAAGAGTCAGAGCTTTGGGATCAGCTCTAATTTCTAACCCTATGAAAATGAATTTCAGCAGTGTATTCCTGATGATTGTCTCTGACACAAACATTCAGACTCCACTCTTCATGGCCAAAGTCACAAATCCTAAGGGAAACTAGAACTTTCCAAGTGGTGAGGCTTCTTCCTAGGAGTAGGGATTAAGCCTGTTTGTGGGTCTCTATGTGCATTTTGGCCTCCACGCTCTGATTGGCTGTGGCATGCCGGGATGGACAATAACAGTGACTAACTGTATGACTCCCACATGCACGGGAGCCCTTGGACAATCAGTGCTAGGCTCCCAGTCCTCTTGGCAGCACTGGCTCGTGTTCCTGACCCTGAAATCTGCCTTTGTGGCCTCCCCATGCTGCCAATCTTGTATCTATCTCTATCCAAAACCCTGGGCAGATAGGCTCAGTCTCTATCTGGGCTCTGGTCTTGTCTGCCTTCAGCTTCCACAGGCTTAATGGAACTATGCAAATTTATAGGCCAATCATATGGATCTCAGCCCCAGTCCTTGAGATGAGAACCTGCCACTCAGAGTCTATTTCCAGAACTGGAGCCACTGCATGCCCAGTTCCTGCCTCAAACTTTGCCTCTTCCGGGTTCTGCCACCTACTGTCCCTTGTAGGGGCTCCTCACCCTGCCCACATCTGGCACAGTTTGTGTCTCTCACTCCTGCATCTCATGGAGTTGGTTGGCCATACCAGCTTCTTTCCCCATAGTACACCAATCTGGGGCAGAGGAACCTTTTTCTAGTTTCCCCACTGACCAACATCACACAAGAGATGGACAACTCTGCCTTCCTTACCCAAAATTCAGGGCTTGGAGCAAAGCATCAGTAAATATATAACTGTACAGAAATTACCCAGGCAGTGTTCACTCAGCTCCTGTTGGCAGGGATTTGCCCTCTAATGAACCCAGGATAGTAGATATTGTCACTCACCATCTGTAACTTTTGTGATATGCCTCTGACCTCTGTGCTATTATCAGTCTTTTTATGGATGAGGAAACTGAGACACAGAGAATCTTAGTCATTTCCCATGTCCTCACAGCTAGACATTATGACTGGAGGGATTTTCTTCCAAGTGTCCTGATGCCAGAGGAACAGTTTTTACCAAGCTGGCATTCTGTGCTTGGGGCATCACCTTGGTGGTGTGCAGGTGGATCATAAAACAAGGCTCTGGGTGCTTCACAGAGTACTCCTAAAAGAGTCTGTGGCTCATGTGACCTCTGTGCTGATGTCAGAGTAGGATGAGAAGGTGGTCAGATGAACAGAAAGAATGCTTTAGGAATGAGACACCTCAATGGAGTTATTTCTAATAATAATTGGGGGTGTTAGTAAAAGAATAAACAGTCACCAGATGTCAAAGCACCTGGCCCTGTGAGGATTCTCAAATGACTGAGAACTACAGGCAGTTTTGGATGGGTTAATGCCAAGGGCCATGTCATAGAACAGCAGATGGACAGTAATATTCAAGGTGTCAGCCCACCAGATGAATAATTCTCTGTTGGGAAATCTCATTAGGCATGGCCATGGGAACACAGACTCTGGAATAATGTTTGCTTCTCTCAGTAATTTTCACATATGCTATTGCAACTTTTCCCTAAACGGCTATGGGAATTCCCCCACTGATGTGTATTTACCTCATGAATATATTCCATTTACCTGGCTCATTTATATCTGTAGATTTTCAGGAAGATGAGTTCTCCTTAATCTGTATTCTTTTGATGAATAAAAATGTTTCTTTTGAGATTTGCTTTGTGACCAAGTATGTGGTCAATTTTAGAGTAGGTTTTGTCGGGTGCTGAGAAGGTATATTCTTTTGTGTTTGGGTGGAATGTTCGGCAGATGGCTATTAAGTCCATTTAAGTCATAACATCTGTTAGTTCCCTTATTTCTCTGTAAAGTTTCTGACTGGCAAACCTGTCCATTGGTGAGAGTGGGCTGTTGAAGTCTCCCACTCTTTTTTTGTTTTTGTTTTTTGACACAGGGTTTCTCTGTGTAGCTTTGTGCCTTTCCTGGATCTCGCTCCGTAGACCAGGCTGCCCTCGAACTCACAGAGATCCGCCTGCCTCTGCCTCCCAAGTGCTGGGATTAAAGGCATGCGCCACCACCAGCCGGCGAAGTCTCCCACTCTTAGTGTGGGGGTTTGATGTGAAATTTAAGTTTTAGTAATGTTTCTTTTACATATGTGGGTGCTCTTGTATTTGGGGCATAAATGTTCAGAATTGAGACTTCATCTTGAGGATATTTCCTGTGATTAATATATAATTTTCTTCTCAATCTCTTTTGATTGATTTTAGTTAGAAGTCTATTTTGTTTTAGGATAGCTACACAAACGTGCTTCTTAAGTCCAGTTGACTGAAAAGTCTTTTCCCAACCCTTTACTCTGAGGTAGTGTCTGTCTTTGAAGTTCAGGTTTGTTTCTTGTGTGCAGCAGAAGGAAGAATCCTGATTTCAAATCCATTCTGTTAGCCTGTGTCTTTTTATATGCAAATTGAGTCCATTGATATTTAGGGATGTGGTGATATTGCATCCCCCAATATATGGTGCACCTTAATAAACTTATCTGGGGTCAAAGACCAGAACAGTTGCTAGATAGACATAGAGGCCAGAAAATTGTGACACCCACATCTTTAATCCTAGCATTCTGGAGTTAGAGATCCATCCGGATCTCTGTGAGTTCAAAGCCACACTGGAAACAGCCAGGAATGGTGACACACACCTTTAATCCCAGGAAGTGATGGCAGGAAGCAGAAAGGTATATAAGGTATAAGGACCAGGAACTAGAGCCTGGTTAAGCTTTTAGGCTTTTAGCAGCAGTTCAGGTGAGATTCATTCCAGATGAGGGCTCAGAGGCTTCCAGTTTAAGGAAACAGGATCAGCTGAGAAGTTGGTGAGGTGAGGTTAGCTGTGGCCTCTTCTGTCTCTCTGATCTTTCAGTGTACACCCCAATACCTGGCTCCAGTTTTGTTTTTATTAAGACCTTCTAACAATTTGTGCTACAAAGGGATATTAATAAACAGTGATTACTAATTCCTGTTATTTTTGGTGGTAGTCTATGTATGTTTCCCTTCTTTGGGATTCGTTGGTGTGGAATTATCTATTGCCTGTGTTTTCATGGATGAATCTTACTTCCTCAGGTTGGATTTTTCCTTCTAATGCTTTCTGTAGGGTTGGATTTCTGGATAGGTGGTTGTTAAATATGTTGTTGTCATGCAATATTTGTTTACCCATCTATGTTGATTGAGAACTTTGCTGGGTATAATATTCTGGGCTTGCTTCCATGATCTCTTACTGTCTGTCCAAGACCGTCTGGCTTTCAGAGTCTCCATTAAGAAGTCGTGTGTTATTCTGATGGAACTGCCGTTATATGTAACTTGACATTTTTCCTCTGCAGCTCTTAATATTCTTTCTTTATTCTCTATGTTTAGTGGTTTGATTATTATGTGTCAAGGGAACTTTTGGGGGCTGGCGGTCCAGTCTATTTGATGTTTTGTAAGCATCTTGTATCTTCATAGGCATTTCCTTCTTTAGGTTGGGAAAGTTTTTTTCTATTATTTCGTTGAATACATTTTCTGTGCCTTTGAGTTGGTCTTCTTCTTCTTCTTCTTCTTCTTCTTCTTCTTCTTCTTCTTCTTCTTCCTCTTCTTCTTCTTCTTTTTCACCTACTATTTTTAGGTTTTATTTTTTCATGGTGTCTCAGATTTTCTAGATGTTTTGTATTATGGCTTTGTTGCCTTTAATGTTTTTTTGACTGACAAATATATTTTCTCTATCATATCTTCAACTTCTTTTCCAACTCTTGCATTCTGTTGGATATTCTTGCATCTGTAGTTCCTGTTTGTTTACTCAGATTTTGCATTTTCAGCATCCCCTTGGTTTGTGTCTTCTTTATTGCCTCTATTTCAATTTTCAAGTCTTGAACTTTTTTTTTTAAATTTTATTTTACAATACAATTCAGTTCTACATATCAGCCATGGATTCCTTTGTTCTCCCCCCTCCTGCCCCCTCCTCTTCCTCCCACCCACCTCCCATTCCCACCTCCTCCAGGGCAAAGCCTCCCCTGAGGACTGAGATCAACCTGGTAGACTCAGTCCAGGCAGGTCCAGTCCCCTCCTCCAAGGCTGAGCCAAGCGACCCTGCATAAGCCCCAGGTTTCAAACAGCCAACTCATGCAATGAGCACAGGTCCCACTGCCTGGATGTCTCCCAAACAGATCAAGCCAATCAACTGTCTCACCTCTTCAGAGGGCCTGATCCAGTTGGGGGCCCCTCAGCCATTGGTTTATAGTTCATGTGTTTCCATTCGTTTGGCTATTTGTCCCTGTGCTTTATCCAACCTTGGTCTCAACAATTCTCGCTCATATAAACCCTCCTCTTTCTAGCTAATTGGACTCCCAGAACTCCACCTGGGGCCTGTGCATCCAGATCCCACAGTCATTGGATGGGGTTTCTAGCATGACAATTAGGGTGTTTGGCCATCCCATCACCAGAGTAGGTCAGTTTGGGCTGTCTCTCGACCATTGACAGCAGTCTATTGTGGGGGTATCTTTGTGGATTTCTGTGGGCCTCTCTACCACTTTGCTTCTTCCTATTCTCATGTGGTCTTCATTTACCATGGTCTCCTATTCCTTGTTCTCCCTCTCTGTTCTTGATCTAGCTGGGATCTCCCACTCCCCCAAGCTCTCTTTCCCTCGACCCTCGCCCTTCATTACCCCCACTCATGTCCAGGTTATTCATGTCTTCAGCTGTTTGATTGCTTTTTCTTGACTTTCTTTAAAGGATTTATTGATTTCTTCCAAGTTTGTGTTTGACTTTTCCTTGACTTCTTTAAGGAATTTTTCAACTTCCTCTTTAAAGGCCTCTATCAACTTCATAAAGTCATTTTTAAGGTCATTTTCCTCTTCTTCTTCTACAATGGGATGTTCAGGTCTTGCTGTTGTGGGACCACTAGGTTCTGGTTCTGCCATATTACTCTTTATGTTGTTGAATGTATTCTTACTCTGGTGGTGTTTGTGTCTCAGGGAGCTCCTGGTCCCATCATAGCTCTTGTTCCATTTAGAACTGGAGGAGTCTGTGTCTCAGGGAGTAGCTGCAGTCTTGTGGGATGGGTAGGTTTGGGGGATGGAGTGGGGATTGTAGATTTCTGAATCTGACAGAGAAGGGGTGGCTGTCAGACCTGTCAGCACTTACCTGCTGGCCTGCAACTGGGGCAGCAATGGGTGGGGGTTTGGGGACATGGGTTGTGCCCCTGGGCCTAAGGCTTAGAGGCTGGATGACTGGCTGGGGAAACAGTGACTCACCTCTTGGTCCATCGGAACTGGCCCTAACTTGAATATTATATTCACTGGTATTCTCTGAATTGATGCTACATTTCATGATAAAGAAATTAAGGAAATAAAACACCAATATATGTACAAATACATTCTTAAGCAAAAAAAAAAATCAAAACCACTCCTGTCAATCATAATCCTTATTTCTGGAACTGGTCACACAGCCTTCACTGAATTTATAACTATGTTCCTCTGTTGGCCATTCTGAATTTCCTGCATAGTCAGCAAGGACCTCACCTGATCTTTGCTCTTTCCTGGAGAAGTGACCCTCACCTTCATTCCTTTTGTCACCTTACCTGGACTAGATTCTTGTAGTTTCTCATGCCTTTAATCTCAGGACATGGTAACAGAAAAAGACTCCCTAAAGGATCCCCCTAACCTCCTGATATATTCTTTCTTCTCTCCACTGTGGAGAAGCAATCCAATTCTGCTTGGTAATCTGAACCAACCTCTCCACCTAACAGAATTATTCCACTCATAGACTGTTGGATAAAAGGTATCCGAAACCTAAAGTGGCCAGGAAGAAGTCTCAGTTTTCAGTGGGATGTTTGTTGGTCTCCTGGCAAGAGCAATCTGACCCCTAGAAACAAAACTTCTAGGCAAGCAGAAAATCTTCAATTAGATCACTAGGGGTGATAGTGAGTGGACCCCTTCTTTGGATCTTTTAACTCCTAGACCTGTGTGAATCCTGGCTGAGGGAGAAACCATACCATATACAGGACAACGATTTGAAGTATGTATCACTGCCATAGCCCTCTGGACTGTTGCCACATTATTGACACTGTAACTGCATCTTCAAATGACCATCCCATTTCTAAATCAGGCCAGACAGTACAGCAGAGGAGCTGAGACTTCTACATCTTGATCTGCAGACAGCAGAAGTGAACTGAGACACACTTCCTCCAATAATGCCACACTGAATAGTGTCACTCCCTGTGGGCCAAGCATTCAGACACATGAGTCTATTGGGGCCAACCACCATATCCAGTACAGACAAACCATTTTCTTATTCAAGAAGGAAGTGGGCCAATGTAGTTAACTTGCCACCTGGAACTTGGCTGGTTATCCAGGAAAAATGGTACCATGTCTGGGACTCAGTGTTGGAGTACATTGCTGGCAGATCTGACACTCAGTGGCAGATGTAGCCAGGTTAGCCTTGCTGACTGGTGGTCCATATTGCTAAACTTATGCATAACCCTCCTCTCTATCACCACGACCACTTTGTTCATGGGCACCAGGCTGGCTGCTCTTATGTCACCTCAGCATATGCACAGAAAAAAAAGAGTTAAATTAAAGAATGGAACTTTAATTTAGAATATGCTTCTGTAAGATCTGGCTCTGAGGAATTTTCTTAATTAGTTATTGATGAAGGAGGGCCCAGCCTTCTGTGGCTGGTGGCATTCCTGGCCTGATGGTTCTGTAAGAAAGCAAACTGATCAAGTCAGGAAAGCAAGTCAGTAAGCAGCACTCCTCCATTGACCTCTGATTTAGCTCCTGCATCCATGTTCTTTCCCTTTTGAGTTTCTCTCCTAACTTTCTTCAATGATGAACAACAATATGGAGGTAAAAGCCAAATATACCGTTTCCTCCCCAACTTGCTTTTTGGTCATAATGTTTCATCACAGCATCAGAAAACCTTAAATAAGACAAGATGGTCCCAGTGTAGCGGGGTATTGCTGTGACAGATCTACTATATTTGGGGAAGGATTGTAGAAGGACTTTGGAACTTTGGGACAGAAAAGCCATCAAGTGTTGGGAGCTGAGTGGGATGTTCTGTGGGAGCTTGGGAGACAAGAATGCTGAGAGCTGTGCAGAGGATGTACATGTGATGTCTCAAAAGGAAGTTTGAAGACTATGGAGCCCACGAAGGGACAAAATGACAGAAAAGCAAACAGATTTTATATGACAGCAGGTTAGAGATCTTTGAATGAATTCAGCCTGTCTGAATTGAAGGGGAGCTGGGGGCCCTTGCCTGATATAGCTGACATTTGTGGTATGATTTGGGTGGCTCCTGGTAAAGAGGAATGAACCATGGGTGATCTGCTTCTCTGGTACACAGAGACCTGCCTTTGGGCTTCTGTTTGCTCAACCAAAATCCTTCTTGTTTGGACCAGCACCTCTATTTTGGGAACAGTGGCTTTGGACCTAATACCTCCCTGTTGAGTCTCTAACCACACTGTTGACACAAACACCACAGCTCTCATCCTATGGGGAATAACAGACACTTTATAAGAGACATCTTGAGCTAAGAACACAGATTTAAGAACAATGAGCTAAGAACACAGATTTAAGTTACCCAAATATCATGTTCCAATATGGAAACAATTACCCAAAAACTTCATAGTTTAAGCAAAGTCCCAAATCAAGGCAAGTTTAAAATGCAGGGGTGGGAACCTCAGAGAGTCAGGTGCATCAATATGGAGGAGCTTTCCACAGGCTCAAGATGTTATCTGTTGGCATTCTTAACTTTTGGATTGAAGCTGGTTGTCTGCTAAGTTAATAGACTCTGTTGTCACAAGGGTTAGTTTTGACACAGAAGGAGGAAATCATGGCTGTTCCAGAGAGCAGCACTTAGCCCATGAGAAGGTCATTAGCCTCTGACCCTGCAGTGTTCCCATCTCTCTACAGTACTGAAATTCAGATCAGCCAGCCAGGCTCTGCAGACACAGATTCCTTTAGGAGTTTTCCTTCACTGCCAGACAAGGCAGCTTCTCTCCAGAAGTCTGAAAGCCAAAGAGGGGAGAGTGAGTCTCTACTTAGAATATGCCCATTGCTGCCCGACAGGATGGTACACTGATGAAGACAGGGTTCTGTCAGCATCAAGGCGTGTGTTTATTACTGTGTGAATTTCCCTAAAGAAACCAGAAATCATGAGCATAAAATTGTTGTGTTCTTTTGGAAGTGATTAGAAAGTACAGGATAAATGTTAGTTGCAGCCCTATCTGGTGACAAGTGGGACAGGGATTGTGCACACTCTGTTTGCTTCTGACATGCCCAGAATATCGGGTAGTCTTTTTAGAATACTTTGGGCAATTTCTCGTCAGAAGGATCTGAATGCTTCTACCAGAAGCCTCTAAATGCAACATTACCAGAAATCGTTCTGTCTGTCCATTTCCAGACTGAGCACAGAGAACAGCTTGTCTGTGCTAGCATTTCCTAAGAAGAGGGAGGAGTTCCCAGTGGGGATAAATAAGCATTAGTGTGCTAGGGAGAACAACACACCAGGCAGGCAGCCACCCGAACATCGGAACTGAGCTGTCATAGACGATGGCAGCAGGCATCAGCTCTGCAGGTAATACCCAGGATTCCTACCTTCTGGGGACAGAGTTAGAACCTTCCTAGGACTGTGAGGTACTGGCAGTGACCTAAAGTGTTGGTTTGAAGGAGGTATTATGAATTATTCCTGGGGCACTGGGTTGGAATCAGGGGATATTTCTGGGGTGTGTATGAATCTCCTTTCCAATCTGGGTCTTCATGTGTATGAAGATGTGGGTGCCATGGGCTATGCTCCTGGAGAGTTAATGGAGCCTGGTCCTTCTGACCCTCCACAGGGAGGAAGTAATGAGACCTGGTCTAGCCTGGGTGCTGCTATCATAGCTGGGGAGAGACAGGAGGGCTGCAGAGTCCGTCTGGAGGAGGTGGCAGCCCTGCCATGCTTACAGCTGGCAGGAGTTGTCTGGGGGTCAGGGACCCCACTTCCCTCATAGATCCATGGCTGAGCAGATCTGCCTCACTCTCAACTAGGGAAGCAAAGAAGGCAAAAGCTCAGCCCCTGAGCCAGGTCTCCTGCTGTGCACACCTTACAGCCCCTTTCCACTGGAAACTAACCTGGCACAAAACATTGCTCAGTGCTTTGCCAAAGAAATGCTTGCATCAGTCTGAAAGTAAATACAGCAGCCAGCTTTCTGAGGTCCCTGGCTCCTCTGCAGGCATGTCACATCCCTGGGGACATGTGGCTCAGCTCCAGCACCTCCCTCCCCTGCTCCCTCCAGTCTCCTCCTATACTCTTCTGGTCTTCTCTCCCCTCTGCCTCCCCCTTGGCTCCTCCTCCTTTCTCTAGCTCTCCCTCTTCCCATCTCCCTGCCTCTCCACTTCCACTTTCTAGCTCCTTCTTGACCCCTCCAAGCCCCTGCTGTCCCCTTCCTCCTCTCTCTCCCACTCATTTACTATCCACTTTCACCTTTGGACACCTGAACAAATGTTCAAAGCTAGTTGTGGGTGTCTGTGTTTACCATGATCACAACCTCTCAACTGTAGTCCTTTAGGATGCTTGTGGCCCCCACTCCAGGGATGGAAGGAAGAGATAGCCCTGTAGACATTCCCTACAACTAACCCCATTGATCCATAATAAGCTAGACACCAATAATGTAACCTGGGTCACTCACCAGGCTTTCCAGAGAGGTCCACCCATTTCCCTGCTACCACACAGCCATCCCAAGAGCCAACACAAAATCTGGTCCAGGGGTCAGAGACTGACATCACTCACCTTTCTTCCCACCAGGAGGCCTCCCAAGCCTGAGTTGCAAACCATCATGTGGTTCCCTGGCAGGACAGAAAGAACCTTGCTCTGTTTGTCCTGCCATGACCTGTCCTGGGGGTGCCAAGGCTCTGGCATGACACCAGATGTCTCTGTTGCTGCCTCTCAATTATTCCTCCCCAGGTCCAGCTTCATGCATCAGATTCTGTCAAGGGCCTTGAGATTTCCCAGACTTGTCATCAAGAGGCAAATTTAGGGCCTGTGCTAGCAACTACTCCAAGGACCCTAAGTTCTGCCTACAGGGTGGTAGGGGGGTGAGTGCAAAGGAAGAGGGTCTCCAGCCTTCTAATGAATCCTTCTGCAGGAAAGAATAAGAGGAGACAATCTGATCAGACAGGGCTGGTCCCATCCCTCCACTCATCTTCTGGCTTCTCTGTGGACCTCACGTGTCCATTCCCCTCTCTGGTTCTTGGTTCTCTGTGAGGAGACTGGGCTACGACAATGCTTCCTCCAGTGCTGATAACAGGAGCACATACTGTGGGACTGCCATCTGAGTGGTCAGAGCACCTCCCATGCAAGGTCCCAGAGGCAGCAAGGGGCAGCAGAGCGGGGACACAGTGCAGCCCTGTGGGAGGACAAGGAGGTGGTCAGGACACCACCTGGCCCTCCCAGACTCAAAGGATCTTTACTTTTCAGCCTGGAGAGCAGAGAAGATGGCCCTCTGTGTAGCTCTGGGACTCTTGATAGCAGGGATCTGCCCTGTTGTCCTCTGTCAATCAGATGGCACATTGAGAAGGGACACTGAAGTCCATGAAGACCTAAACAATGGGACACAAATGGACAGTCTGACACTGGCCTCCATCAACACTGACTTCGCCTTCAGTCTCTACAAAGAGTTGGCTTTGAAGAATCCAAATAAAAATGTTGTCTTCTCCCCACTCAGCGTCTCAGCTGCCTTGGCCATCTTGTCCCTGGGAGCAAGGAGCAAAACCCTGGAAGAGATTCTAGGAGGTCTCAAGTTCAGTCTCACAGAGACCCCTGAGGCAGACATCCACAGGGGCTTTGGGCACCTCCTCCACATGCTCACCCAGCCAGGGGACCAGGTGAATATCAGCATAGGCAGCATGATGTTTGTTGAAAAGCGCCTACAGATCCTGGCAGAGTTCAAGGAGAAGGCAAGGGCGCTGTACCAGGCTGAGGCCTCCACAGCTGACTTCCAGCAGCCTCATGAGGCCATAAAGAACATCAATGACTATGTGAGGAAACAGACCCAGGGGAAGATCAAGGAACTGATCTCAGACCTGGATGTGAGGACAGTAATGGTGCTGGTGAATTACATCTACTTTAAAGGTGAGACTGTTCACTGTTTGGGGAGTAGAGAGAAAGAATGGTGACTGGGAACCTTGTATTCTTATGCTGACCACTGGAAAGGTGGTGCTCACAAGCCTGGAGACTTGGGTGCCTCCTTTCTTTCTACGCACAGGCCCTACTTCTCCCCTAGGATTTTTTTGGATATAGTTGTGGTTCCTGGCACATACTGCACAGGACTCCTGAGCTCTCAGTCTAAGAGGGCTCCTTTTGGCTGTGACTTAAACTTATAAACTAGCAGAATGCATAGGTTGCATGTCCAGTCCTACCTGAGTTGGGAAAAGCCAGGGCTGCTCCCTGCAGAGACGAGGTCCCATAGTCTGCCTTATCCAGAATTACTAATCTGCTCCTGTAGAAGGTGTCCATCCCTGCTGGAGAACCTCTGCCTCTAGGAGACTTCACGTGGGCTGGGGACTTCTTGACCTAAGGAGCCTGATTACCCATCTTATGGTGAAAGTAGCATGTCCCATACCTACTGAAGAGCCCCGTGGGCAATTCCTGTTCAGGACTCTCCCTTGTGCCATTTTGGTAATGAGCTGGACCTGGACATGGAAAAGCAGGGATGCAGGAGCAGACACTAATGAGAGGGAGGTGTCAGCCAGGCAGAGTTCTGTGTTTAGGGTATGGCTGCCTCATGGAATTTTGCTTTTGTAAAATTGCTTGCACAAACATCCTGAAGGTTAGAATGCCCAAGACACGCTCCAGGGCCATCGAGTCTAATGAAAGTTGGGTACAAGAGAGTTGGGAGACTCAGTTGGAAATGCAATCGGTAAAGGTAGTAGGGGACTTCCAGAGCCCACACCCACAACACCCTGCCTGACAGAGACCAGGGAGTTAGGAGACAGCCCAGAACTTGGTATCTGAGAAAAGTCATGATGTAATCAGATCTGGGTTGAATTAAGGATAGTGCAGGGCAGAGGGAGGGCAGGCTCTGAGACAATGAACAAAAACTCAAGGTGGCCATGGACAGAAAAACAGTCTAAGAGGACAGAGGACAGGAGGACAGGATGGCTGCAGAGCTGCTGTGGGCTGGGAATGGCAGAAGCAGATGATGGCCTGAAGGATGGCTGGGCATGGCTCTCTAGCCTCAGGACAGAAGCTCCAATACTGCTTCCCTGTGAGGTGGGGATGCATGTTTAGGCCGCTAGATTCCAAGCCCAAGAAATTGTTTCAGTACCAAGTTCTTTAGAGATCTGGGATAAGTCTGAATGGGATATCTATGATTTGTGGAGGTGGCCATAGCCCATGTGAGAGCTGATGACTTGTTACTCACATTTTAGTCCACAATCTATGGGACCATGGACTGCTCACAGTATGAGAGAATTTAGTCTCTCTTGTCTTGTTTCCCCTAAAACCTGCTCCACAACACATCATTTTCTAGACATGGCTCCTCCTGAGGAAGAAGGGATCCTTAACTCTCCCCAGGCTCCCATCTCCCCACTTTCACTCTCAATTCTCTCTAATACACCCCACCCTAAGATGCCAGATTGTTTCTCAGGTAGATTGAGTATCCAGGCTTTGTTTTGAGTTTCTCCTTTCCAAACCAAGCTTGGAGTCTCTTTTCATCTCTGGGAGCCTGTTTACCTACAAGTTTTTTCCCCCCAATCCAGCATTTTTCCAGCTGTGTCTTGTTGAAGTTGGATTGATTGCTGTCACATCACAGGGGCTGGACAGAAATGGGACAGAGGTGGGGTCCCTCAAGTGATGTTACTTACAAACTCATGACCTGTTCATCTTTAGGAAAATGGAAGACGTCCTTTGACCCTGAAGACACTTTTGAGTCTGAGTTCCACTTGGGCAAGAGGAGGTCTGTGAAGGTGCCCATGATGCACATTGAGGATCTGACCACACCCTACTTCCGGGATGAGGATCTGTTGTGCTCTGTGGTGGAGCTGAAGTATACAGGCAATGCCAGTGCCCTGTTCATCCTCCCTGATGAGGGCAAAATGCAACAGGTGGAAGCCAGTTTGCAACCAGAGACCCTGAGGAAGTGGGAGGACTCTCTGAGGCCCAGGTGCGTGTCCACAGGAACCAGAGCTGGTCTGGCTCCCCATCCTGCTGTTGGCCTGAGGCCCTGTGTCCCTGTCCCTCAGAGGCTCCACAGTATACTAGTAACCGTTGATGAGTCACCAGGGACAAGTGAAGTGGAGGTGACTTTCCCTCTGCTGACTCGGCAGTTTTTAGACAGATTTTACTGTCATTTTGTTGTTCACAAGATGAGATCAGCTAGAACAGAGGCTGAGGATTCCTCTGTGTCTAACAGGCTGTAATTACAGGGAATCTTGAATGGGTTTTGGAATGCAGAGGGGAGTGAGGTTGAGATGAGATCAGCTCTGAGAATCAGCTCTGCCCTGTGTAGCCATCTCATGCCCTCATCACTCATTCATTCACTATTAGTGCAATTGATGCCTTGAATACTTACTATGTGCCAAGCTGTGATTTAGACCCAGAGGGGCTATCCAAGACTCAAGCATATTATTTCTTATCATTGGGCGATCATAATATAACAATGGAAGAGAGAGTAAGAGCATGAAAATACAATGGAGTACTATATGATTAATTAAAAATGGGGTGGATGCCCGGTAGTGGTGGTGCATGCCTTTAATCCCAGCATGCAGGGGACATATATCTGAGTTTGAGGCCAGCCAGGTTTACAGAGCTTGCTCCAGGACAGCCAGAGTTACATAAAGAATCCTTGTCTTGAAGAAAAGCAGAAAAAACAAATAAAAGAAACTAGAAAAGAAAGAAGGAAGGAAGGAAGGAAGGAAGGAAGGAAGGAAGGAAGGAAGGAAGGAAGGAAGGAAGGAAGGAGAGAGGAGTTGAGGTAAAGGAAGGGAAGGTTCTGCGACACAGAAAGCTGGAATCAGATGGAATGTGCAGATTTAACTAGAATGATCATTAGATGAAGTCTGAGGGCCCACATGACAGGGAAGAACTGCATTTTATGTATCTGGGAGAAAAGCATTCTTGGCAGAGGAACAGCTGGTACCAAGCCTCTGTCTGGGCCCTGTTCACTCTCAGGCACTGATAAATAATTACTACAATAAAAATTACTGCAACAATATAATAATTACTGCAAAAGGAAGAACAAATCACATGGTCTAGGCATGGATGGAAAGAGGGCTGCTCTCCAGTGAGAGAAACAAGGTGGATTGATGGGGAATGGAGGCCAGTGATCTTATATGCCTTTGTTATTCTCAGGATGATTGATGATCTCTACATGCCCAAGTTCTCCATCTCCACTGACTACAGCCTGGAGAAAATTCTTCCACAGCTGGGCATCAGGGAAGTCTTCTCCAAAGAGGCTGACCTGTCTAGGATCACAGGGGCCAAGGACCTGAGAGTCTCTCAGGTAAGCCAAGTTACACTCGGTTGTTCACCTTGGTGCCTGAATGTGGATGGTGAAGGCCAAGTGGTGTGTGGAAAATGGTAAATGTATGAGAAAGCCTGCATTTATGAGATTCGCTCATTCTGGAAAAACTGGATTACAGCCTAGATACTCCTGCTGGATACCATGCAGCCAATCCCTCCTGTACCCCATGAACATAACTTCACCTAGGAGTCCATGGTGGGCAAGAGCCTGTGCTTGGTCCTAGACCACCATCGGCACTGACCTGTGCTGTATTACGGATGCTACCCACAATCTACTGCAGGGCAAATCATTTCCAACCTCAGCTTATTCACTGCAGAGCTGGTCCACTAATTCTTCACTGGCACACAGAACAGAAGAAGTAAAGGAAATAACAAGGGGTGAATGGCAGTTGGGATGAAAAGCTTAAGAATATGGGAGAAAAAGCCTTAGGACCCCACATTACATTCCCAGATGCACAGCCTGGCAATGTCTAGCATTCTGTCCACTGCCCACTCAAAGACTTGGGCTCAGATCTGTACCAGCAGAGCAAGGCAATCTGGTATTGAGAAGCTATGCCCTGTGCATTGAGGTTGTATGTCCCAAGGAGGTTAGAGCAGGAGAGATGCTGTAGCCCACACTGGCTGCCAGCACCCTGGCTTTATCCCTGTAGGTCTTCTGAGAAGCTGCCTGTGGAGTAAGGACTGGCATTGCCTACACCCAACCTCCAGTTTGAGGATGGGTTTGAGGGCAACACAGATTCCCAGAGACTGAGCAGACCCAGGCCATGCCTCATCTCACACCCTGAGCAGAGACTTGGAAACACCAGGGGTAGAGCTCACTGTAGGAACAAACCACTTCACCAGCAGCCGAGGCCAGCAGTGGATGCTTGCTCCAGGGAATCTCCTCTGCTGCCCTCCCTGGTCTCCAGTGAGTGATGTCTTTCTCCTACAGGTGGTCCACAAGGCTGTGCTGGATGTGGCTGAGACAGGCACAGAAGCAGCTGCCGCCACAGGAGTCAAAGTTATCCCTGACTCTGGAAAATTGTACCCAATGACTGTCAATTTCAACAGGCCATTCCTGGTGATTGTCTCTGACACAAATAATCTCATCTTTATGGCCAAAGTCACAAATCCCAAGGAAAACTAGAACTTTCCAAATGGTGAAGCTTCATCCTGAGGGGCAGGGATTAAGCCTAATGTGGATCTCTATGTGCATTTTGGCCTCAATGCTCTAAATAGCTGTGCCATGCCTGGATTGGACAGTGACTGTGATGAGCTGTATGACTCAAACATGCACAGGACACTTGAACAGTCAGTGTCAGGCTTGACTCCCAGTCCTCCTGGCAGCACTAGTTCATATTCCTGAGCCTGAACTCTGTCTTTGTGTTCCTCCCTGCTGCCTCTACTATATCTGCCTCTACTCAAAAGCCTGGGCCCTGTCAGGTAGTCTCAGTCCCTATCTAGGCTCTGGTTATGTCTGCCTTCAGCATCAGCAGGCTTGATTGAATTATGCAAACTTATAGGTCAGTCATGTGGACCTCAATCCCAGCACTGAGAAGGGAATCTGCTACCCTGAGTCTATTTTCAGCATCTGGGACCACTGAGTGCCCAGTTCTTGCCTCACACTTTCCCTCTTACAGGCTCTGCCACCCACTGTCCCTTGCAGGGACTCCTGACCCTGCCCACATCTGGCACAGTGTTGGATCTCTCATTGCTGCAGCTCATGGAGTCAGTTGGTCAGACCAGCTTCTTTCCCCCTAGGACACAAACCTAGGGCAGTGGAGTCTTTTTCTAGGTGCCCCACTGACCAACCTCACACAACAGATGGACACGTCCACCTTCCTTACCCAAAATGCAGTACTTCGAGCAAAGGATCAATAAACACATAACTGCACAGAAAGTGTCCAGGCCGTGTTCACTCAGCTCCTGTTGGCAGGGGTGTGGCCTCTAGTGACCACAGGGTAGTAGAGATTGTCACTCACACTCTGATTCCTGTGATGGATCTCTGACCTACATGTTATTATTATCAGCCCTTTTTATGGATGAAGAAATTGAGGCACAGAGAAGCTTAGTCATTTCCCATGACATCACAGCTAGACATTATGACTGGCAGGATGTTCTTCAAGTGTCCTGATGCGAGAGAGACAGTTTTCACCAAGCAGGGGTTCTGTGCACAGGCATCACCATGGTGGTGTGCAGGTGGATCATAAAACAAGGCTCTGGGTGCTTCACAGAGAACTGCCAAAATAGTCTATGGATCATGTAACCTCTGTGCTAAAATCAGAGGAGGATGAGAAGGTGGTTAGATGACCAGAAAGAATGCTTTGGGCAGAGCAAAGAACAATGGAGGCATTTCTAAGAATCATGGATATTTAGGAAAAGAAAGAAACAGTCACCAGATGTCAGAGAGCTTGGCCCTGTGAGGATTCTCAAATGACTCAGAACTACAGTGTGCTTGGGAGGGAAGAATCACTGTTCCTGTTTTGGAAACCTCATGATTTTGTGTGGCTGTAAAGCAGAGAACTGCTCTAGACAAATGTGGGGATTGTCACTAAGGGCTGTTTCAGGGAACATCAGGCCATACTTGGAGAGAAGAGTAAATGATTCACCTCAAGGATTAGCTGGTTTAGTGCTCAGATGGAGGACAAGAAAAGGCCATGGTGGATTTGATTTGGGGTTTTGGTTGTCATGGAGAATTTGTGAGCCTGGAAACACTGTAGAAGCCTGCACAGAACAGAAGGTTGTTTCAGTTTGAGACATACTTGAGTCTCAAGGTTCCTAAGAACAGACAATGAACAGGTGGACATGTTGTTACAAGAGAATTATTGCCTCGAGGCTCACACTTAGGATTTTCTTTCCCAGTGCACACTAAGGTACCACTCCATGAGGACCATGGAGCGATAAGAACAGGATCCAGGTATTGAAAACAGCCATGTCCGAACAAATATAATGTGTATAACAGTCATTCAAGGCCCTGAGATGCCATGTCATGCACTCCACGATCACTGACAGGCCTCAGCTGTATCTCTGCATCCTTTCTGGCTTCAAACCAGGTATCTAAGGAGCCTGGTGTTGAGTACATCTCATGCTGCCACAGGAGTTGGGTCCAGAAGTTGTTGGCAAAGTCTGAGTTTACCTCTTAATGGAGTCTATGACACAGATGTTAGGGTTTCACTTTTCCCCATTCTACGAGGCTTCCCCCAGGACCTGACCACCAAATGTTGCCCTGGTGATGAACCTCCTACAGGGACCACCTTGGTATGCAAGAGAGGTAGCAGACTGTGAAGCAGGAAAGATGGGCCTGGAAACAGTGCAGTTCCCCAAGGTTGAATGTCTGGGAACTTTCTGAATGGCACAGTGATTTCTACACACCTAGAATCCATTTTATACAAATTTAACATTTGAAAGTGGCTATGGGGTGCAGTTGGTTAAGGGTCTCAAAATTACTGTGGATATTGTCCTTCCTTCTTGCCTCTGCCACATGGACTACCAGGTCTAATCATAGTCTGACATATTCATCTTGAGCATATGGTTAAATTACCTGTCAAAAGTGATTGCCAAGGTCTCATGTCTACACATCAATGATCAGAAAAAACTATCATATAGTTCTATGTGAGAGACAAATAGCAATGACAATGGTTATAATGACTGCTAAAGGCCAGGCTGCCTCTTCCTCCCACCCCTTCAGCCACATCAGAAACCCACTCCAATATTCAAGCATGGGAAGAGCACTTGTCCCTCCAGGTGTTGTGTGGTTGGCACAGCGCAGGAGGGCACTGAAGCAGCTGACACTAGGAATCAAGATGACCTCCCTGCAGAAGACAATGCTAGTCACTCTGTCCCCATGGTTCCATGCTCTCCCAGAATGGCAACAACATCCTCTCTCAGAGAATAATCCTCAACCACAGGAAGGTTTGCTATAGTAAATTGCCAAGCCAACTGCAATAAATGTGCACTACAGAGCATTCATTCCCAGCCTGTGCCTTACAACATGTACAAAATCTGCAGCATGCATACAGCAGTGAGTTTAGAGACCTGTCCTCAAAACTAAGGCCAGGAAAGAGTTATCTAAGGTAACCCCACCAGATGTCAGCATCCCAAGGGAGACTAGTGTCTGTCCCTGGAATTCTATATAGTAGGCAGTCAAAACCGGGGCCCAACTCAGCAAGAACTGATGAGGATGCAACAAGGTCTTAGGTATGAAGGACAGAGCAGCAGTTGTGACCTTTGTGGTCTCTGTGGGGAAAGAGAAAGAAGGAAAAGAAGAGGGGCTTCTGCCTAGGGAAGAATCCACAGTGAGACACTGCTGTGGTGTTGAAATGATCCATATGACATAGTTATTAACAACACTAGTATTAAGCCAGTTAATGGTTTAAGTACTTTTATTAATGATCATACTAATGGTGATCTGATGACTCCAAAAGTCTGTAGGTGCCCAAGTTCAGGGATATAGCATGTTTAAAGGCAAAACCCACAAAGACCATAATTTACATATGAGTTAGATGAAGGTCAGATTAATTCAAAATTTTCTTTCCTGGCAGAACAGAGTTACTATTTAAATCATAGCATGAATAATAATTTTGAGTTATAGCTTCTTTATTTATTGCGATTTCCTTTAGTTATTCTGGTCTATTCTGTGCACCATGGACATGTCCCTGGAACTCTCAAATACATGTGAAGGCAGACATGACTGTGGTGGGGGAAAAGAGAGAGCTGAGAAGTCTGTGAGGACACACAAGATGGAGTCAGAGCATGAAAGACTTACCTTGGTCATTTCAGTGAGAGCCTGCAGTTGTCTTCTGACTTGTCTGTCCACACTCTCACCCTTGGTCCTAAGGACTAAGAGGGAGACTGCTCTTGTCACACATCTGCTGATGCAGAATAAATTGCCCCCAAATAAATGTACAGCTTGAAAGAATAAACATGGAATATCTCACAGTGTCAGGCACCCATGAGGAGCCAGGCTGGGTGGTTCTTCCCCAGGGTCTCTCTTGAGTCATTCAGTTGACTGAAGACTTGACACATGCTGGAGGTTCCATGTCCAAGTTTGCTCTCATTACTTTCTTTTTCCTCTGGTGCTGTAAACTGAACCAGGGTATTGTGTTTTCTGGGCAAACCCCTGACAACTGAGCTAACCCCAGCCCTCTCACGGCTTATAATGGAAAATCTCTCTGGGCCGACTCAAAGGGCTGCTCAGTTAGGCAGGAGCCTCAAGACAGGAGAGAAGCTTCTCTACAGGCTCAAGATGTTATCTGCTGGCATTCTTAGCTTTTGGATTGAAGCTGGTTGTCTGCTAAGTGAATAGACTCTATTGTCACAAGGCTTAGTTCTGACACATGGGGAGGAAACATGGCTGTTCCAGAGAGCAGCACTTAGCCCATGAGAAGGTCATTAGCCTCTGACCTGCAGTGTTCCCATCTCTCTACAGTACTGAAATTCAGATCAGCCAGGCTCTTCAGACACAGATTCCTTTAGGAGTTTTCCTTCACTGCCAGACAAGGCAGCTTCCCTCCAGAAGTCTGAAAGCCAAAGAGGGGAGAGTGAGTCTCTATTGAGAACATGCCCATTGCTGCCCGACAGGATGGTTATATAGATGCAGGTGGGGTTCTGTCAGCATCAAGGCGTGTGTTTATTACTGTGTGAGTTTCCGTAAAGAAATCGGGGAGCATGGCCATAAAGTTGTTGTATTCTTTTTGAAGTAACATAGTCTATGAAAACTATTATCTGCAGCCCTACCTGATGACAAGTAAGATTTATGTCCAGTGTTTTTAACTCTGACTTCTCCCCATTTCACACTGACCATTTACATTTAGAGAAACAGAAAGCCACAATGGCAATCCAGTGGGCCTGTTGTTAGGAACAAAGTCACCATGATGAGAAGCAGATATTAAGATACTGGTAAGCTATGAGCCATGTGGCAACTTATAGATTAATAGAAATGGGTTAATTTAAGATATAAGAACAGTTAGCAAGAAGCCTGCCATGGCCATACAGTTTATAAGTAATGTAATTCTCTGTATGTTTACTTGGGGGACACAAGTAGGAGAGGTTTGTCCCAACAGCCGTTAGGCTGGGACACTGAAAAACTTCAGCTACACAGTGATATTTTGAAAAGAATATTTTTCCAGCAATTGGGTCTCAACAACTGACTTTAAATATTGAATAAAATAACATTGTTAGCATATATATATATGAACAAAGTTAGGGGATTTCCCATCAGGATATGGTTCTGCCTCCTGAAGCTTCTAATGCACATTACTAGAAATCATCCTGTGTGTACATTTCCAAACTGAGCACAGAGCACAACTTGTCTGGGCCAGCATTTCCGAAGAAGAGGGAGGAGTCCCTGATGGGATAAATAGGCATCAGTGTGCTTGGGGAGAACAACACACCAGGCAGGCAGCCACCCGAACATCAGAACTCAGCTGTTACAGACTCTGGCAGCGGGCTTCAGCTCTGCAGGTAATGCCCAGGATTCTTTCTCTCTGGGGACAGGAAAGGTGCCTTTGCATGACTATGTGCTACTGGTAATGACCTGAAGTTTTGTTTTGGAGGGGTGAGGAGTAGTTCTTGGGGCACTGGGTTAGAATCAGCAAACATTTCTGGGGTGCATATGAATCTTCTCTCCAGTCTGGGTCTTCATGTGTATGAAGATGTGGGTGCCATGATCTATTCTCGTGGACAGGGCATGGAACCTGTTCCTTCTGACCCTCCACGGGGAGGAAGTATTGAGACCTTGACTATCCCAGGTGCAGCTGGAGGAACCAGAGGGAGAGAGGACAGTTACGGAATTCTTCTGGGGGTGGTGACATCCCTGCAGTGCTTACAGGAGAGAAGACATGTCTTGGGGTAAGGGACCTCACTTCCACAACAGATCACATGGCTAAGAAGAGGGATCACACCCTCTCCTAATAAGGAAAAGAAGGTTACAGCTCAGCCATTGAGTCTGGTCTCCTCCACAAACAGACTAGCCTGTTTTCTGTGGAAATAATTTTGACATAATATATGGTTGAATGCTTTCCAAAGAAATAGATGCATACAGGTCCGGTGGCGGCCCACAGAGGTAGACAGGCACAGTGGTGGCTGGCAGAGACATACAGGCCCGGCGGGGACCTGCAGAGGTAGACAGGAACAGCAGCAGCGACAACCAGAGCCAGGTAGGCCAGCGGTGGTGGCTGGCAGGGGCAGACAGACCCAGCAGAAGCAGGCAGACCCGGCAGAAGCAGGCAGGCCCGGCAGAGGCAGACAAGCCCAGTGCGGAGGCAGGTAGGCCCAGCAGGTGGCGGCTGAAACACAGTTGCAATCAGGACTACAAACTGAGCTATTACCCACTGAAGAGCTAGTGAAAACAAGTTCTTAATCAAGAGCTTGGAACAGGGACGCCTTTAACCCCAACACCCAGAACCTGGAAACAACCTAGATGCCCGTCAACGGAAGAATGGATGAAAAAAATGTGGTACATACACAAGGGAGGACTACTCAGCAGAGAAAAACAATGAAAGCATGAAATTTGCAGGCAAATGGATGGAACTAGAAAAAATCATCCTGAGTGAGGTAACCCAAACTCAGAAAGACAGTCATGGTATGTACTCACTCATAAGTGGAATCTAGATATAAAATAAAGAACAATCAGACCACAACTCATAGAACCATGGAGGCTATAAATATATGGAGGTCCCTAGGATGACTGTGGCTTATAATAAATTTCGGTTTTACTCAATTACTGAGCAAGCCTCAATGAAACATCTCACTATTAAGATAGAATACATACTTTATCAAGATGATAATAGAAAAATAAATTAATTAATTAATTTTAAACAAAAAATAAATAAAAAAGAAATAAATGCATTAGTCTGACAGTAAAGAGAAGGCAAAGGCAGCTGAAATCCGTGGAGCTCTGCAGGCCTGGGGACATGTGGCACGGCTCCAACACCTGCCTCCCCTGCTCCCTCCATTCTCCTCCTACACTCTCCTGGTCTTCCCTCACCCCCATCTTCTCCTTGACTCCTCATCTGATCCCCCTCCCTCCTCCTGACCTCCTTCCTCCTCTTCTGCCACGGACTGGCCCACCGGGAGTACCACGACCGTAGGAGAATCAGGGCTTGGGTAGTCAGGAAGGCAAGGATTCGGCGACTGACAGACAGACAACAAACACACTCAAAAGTGGTTTGAATCTGCTGCAATTTTACTTCTGCAAATCAGTAGTTTATATACAGAAAAGAAAACTATCAAGTCATACAAGGAACAACAAGAGCTTGGCAATAATTCAATTACATCATCTTTAAAAAACATCAAGCACACAGTTACTAATCGGCGCTAGACATATCCTTTCACTCACAAGAACTTTGTGACCCAAAGAGCAGTCTGTGTTTTTTAAACTTAGTACAGTTCCTAGACTTGTGTAGGCTTCTTGCAGCTGTGTCCTTCATCTTTATCTCAGCCACTCGCTAGTTTATTATTCATTTTTACTTTTTTGGTTCTCATGACCCATTTAGCCAATTTGGATGCTGCAGATCCTCCCTAAGTCTTTCTTCAGTTCTTTACCATATATCTCTTCTAATATAAAACCTTTTTACCTGCTGGAATATGGACACTTGTACTTTTACACCTGTAAGGGGAAGGGTTTCTGTTGTAGTCCTTAAGTTTTCCATGCTGAACTTCCTCAACATGAGATAATGTTTTCTGCCATAAATCACCTTAGTTGGGATTCCTAGTGGGTGAGTGTTCATTCCCTAGAAGTGTCTGAACTATTATACTTTCTATTATCTAGCGGCTTGAGGCTTGAGGTCTTTAAGGAATAGTTCATTCTGCTATATCTAAATAAGGTCCATGTCCAGCTTCCCCTTTCCTCCACAGTTCACAACCCAAGCATTCATTAATTTTGGCTGTGTTTTATAGATTAATTAGAACATTATCAGAAAAGCAGTTGTACAGAACCCATAGCCCAGAGAGCTCATGATCTGTGAAGCACGTCTCCTTCGAGAAGGAGGCATAACACGGGCATTCTGCCAGGGACCTCCAGGGAGCTTAGCCCCGTGGGACACATATCTCCCGTCCTCTATTATTGACATAATTGTTCATGTCACACGGACAACACTGGAGTTGGTGTGGCACTCTTCCTCCATTTTCTCACTCCAGCTTCTTTTCCCACCTGGTCCTCTCTCCTCTGTTCTTCCCCCTCACCTTCCTGTTCCTCTAGCATCTATGTTCTCCTCTGAACTCTTCTACAGTGTGGACAGAGGCTAAGGTGGGTGGCAGTGTTTACCATGATCACAAACCTTCAACTGTAGTTTTTATGATGCTCCCAGTCCAGGGATGTATGGAGGAGATGGCCCGCTGGACATTGCCTACAAATACCCACAATGCCCATAATAAGCCATACACTTTTACTAAGAGTGTAACCTTGGTCACTCAACAGCTGCCCAGACAGTTCTACCCATTTCTTTGCCCCACACAGACATTGTAACAGTCAAAATGAAATCTGGTCCAGGCATCCACGACTGGAACACCACTCAAGTTCCTTCCCATCAGGAGGCCTTCCAAGCTGAGATACAAACCTCCATGTGCTATCCTGGCAGGGCTGAGAGCAGCTACCCTACTGGTCCTCCTAATACCTGTTCTCACCAAGGCTTTGAGCTGCACCAGTCATCTCCAGAGCTGCCCTCAATTAACCCTTCACACTCCCAGAAATGCGTGCTAGGTTCAGCCCAGAGCTGTGAGATTTCTTGGTCGTGTCTGCTGCAGGTTGCGGTGGGCCCTGTGCTACACGACTAGTCTAAGGATCCTTCCGAGTCCAGAATAGAGGCTGGTGACAGGGTAGAGGACACAAGTGCAAAGGAGGAGATCCCTTGCTTTCTAATGAGTCCTTATGCCAATCCAGAAGAGGAGAGGAGACATTCAGATTACAAAAGGCTTGAGCCCATCCCCAGATTTTTCTCTTCCTTACCCTGTGACCCTGGCAAATCCCTTCAATCCTCTGGGTCTTGGTTCTCTATTAGGAATACTGGTTACAGCAACAGCAGTTCTTCCTGTGGTAAAAGGGAGCAGAGGCTGTGGTGCTACCATCTGAGTGGCCAGAGCACCTCTTATGCAGAGTCACAGACTGTCGAACTAAGATCTGAGTGGCCAGAGCACCTCCCATGCACAGTCACAGAAGCAGCAGAGCAGGGACACAGTGCAGACCACATAGGATGACAAGGAGATGGTCATGGCACCACGTGACCCTCCCTAACAAAGGATCTTTTCTTTTCAAGCAGGACAACAGAGTAATAGCTGAGAACTTTGCTGCTGTCCTCTGCCAACCAAATGGCACATTGGGAAGGGACACTGCTGTCCAGGAAAACCAGAACAACAAGACACCAGTGGACAATCTAGCACTGACCTCCACCAACACTGACTTTGCCTTCAGCCTCTACAAGGAGCTGGCTTTGAAGAATCCAGATAGAAATGTCGTCTTCTCTCCATTCAGCATCTCAACAAACTTGGCCGTCCTGTTCCTGAGAGCAAGGAGTAAAACCCTGGAAGAGATTCTAGGAGGTCTCAAGTTCAGTCTCACAGAGACCCCTGAGGCAGACATCCACCAGGGCTTGGGCACCTCCTCCACATGCTCAGCCAGCCAGGGGACCAGGTGAAGATCAGCACAGGCAGCATGATGTTTGTTGAAAAGCACCTACAGATCCTGGCAGAGTTCAAGGAGAAGGCAAGGGCGCTGTACCAGGTCGAGGCCTCTGTGACTGACTTCCAACAGCCCCATGAGGCCAGAAAACTCATCCATGACTATGTGAGAAAAAAGGCCAAGGGGAAGATCAAGGAACTGTTCTCAGACCTGGATGAGAGGACAGTAATGTTGCTGGTGAACTACATCTACTTTAAAGGTAAAGATGGTCGATGTTTCAGGGTTATACAGAAAGGGTGTTGGCTGGGCACCTTGTATCCATACACTGACCACTGAGAATGAAGTACTCATGGATTTAGAGACATATGTGCCTAACTTCTTATTACTAACAGGCCTTAGTTCTCTTCTGTGGTATTCTGGATGGTGACTGAGGTTCCTGTTACTTACTCAACAGAACCCCTGAGCTCTCAGCCTAAGAGGACTCTTTTTGGCTGTGACTTAAACTTATTGACTAGCAGAATGCATAGCTTGCTTGTCCAGTCCTCCCTGAGTAGGGAGAAGCCATGGCTTCTCCCTGCAGAGACAGATCCCTCAGTCTGCTCACACCAGAATTTCTAACCTGTTCTTGTAGAAGGTGTCCATCTCTGCTGGAGAGCCTCTGTCTCTAGGAGGGTCCAGGTGGGCTGGAAAGTTTTTACCTAAGGAGCCTGGATACAGAAACT
This sequence comes from Peromyscus maniculatus bairdii, assembly GCF_049852395.1. Classification (NCBI taxonomy): domain Eukaryota; kingdom Metazoa; phylum Chordata; class Mammalia; order Rodentia; family Cricetidae; genus Peromyscus; species Peromyscus maniculatus. The sequence continues at coordinate 75,472,894 of NC_134865.1, forward strand.
TAAGGAAAAAGAGGCATAGGTAGTGAAGGACCATAGCAAGTGAAGAGCCCTTCTTGTATTCCTATGCAGGACCTCTCCCCTGATCCTTTCTGCATCAAGCTGGACCTGGGCATGGAAAAGCAGAGACTGGGGAAAAGCCATTATTGAGAAGAAAGATCAGCCACACAGTGTTCTGTGTTCAGTGTCTGGCTGCTTTATGGAATTTTGCTTTTGAAAAACTAATAGCCTGGGAGCCTGGGAGGTCACAGTGCACAACACTCACTCCTGAGCCAGGGAATCTGGAGTTACAGAGCTAATGATTTGGGAAACTAGGCTGGAATTGCTTTGGGTAAGGGTTTTGGGAGGGACATCCAGAGCCTACACTCAGAAATCCTGCCTGATAGAGACCATGGATTGAGGCTATAGCCCAGAAAATTGTGTCTGATGAAAATCTTGATGTGACTAGACCTGGGGTGGATTTGAAGCTGGACATTGGATAGTCTAGGATAGAGGAGAACATGCTCTGAGACTCTAGACAGAAGGTCAATTGACCATGGACAGAAACAGATAGGAGGACAGAGGACAGGAGACCAGGATAACCCCAGAGTAGTTGTGCTCTGAAGAGAAGGGAAGCAGAGTGATGGCCTGAAGGATTAGACTGCAGGGCGTGGCTCTTTCTGCTGTGCCCAGATCACAAGCACCAAGGCTGCTTGGCTGCGAGCTGGAGATATATGTTTATGCTGTTGGATCCTGAGCCCAAGAAATTGTCAAAGTACCATGCCCCCTAGGGTGTATTGCAGATGGTCACATGCACTTGGAATGTGTATAAAGTCTAAGTAGGATATCTTTGATTCATGGAGGTGAACATGGCCCGCAAGGGAGAAGAGGACTCATTACCAGTGTCTTAGTCAACCACATATGGTATCCTGGTAATCCAACTCTGGGAAGTTCCAGGGCCCTGGAGCTTGACTGTAAGCCCAATTTGGCTCTGGACTCTGCCTTACATTAGGTGGTTCACACTGACGAGCAACATTGACGGGTCACCCACCATCTGGAGGTTTCAGACTCTTCCTGTTTCTCTGGAAACATGTCCCACAAGCAACTGCCTTCTAGACAGTGTTCCTCCTAAGGAAGAAGGGATCCCCAAATCTCCCCAGGCTCTGGTCTCACCACTTTTACCTTCACTTCTCTTTAAATCACCCATTCTCAGATTCTGGATTGTTTCCCAGGTTCCTCAAATAGCCAGGCTTTGGTTTTGAGTTCCCTTTTCCAAACCAAGCCTGTGGATCACTTCTCATTCATAGTTCTGCATATATCAAGGTTTTTCCAATCCAGATTATGCAAGCACCTAGGGATACTACACTCTGTGTTGTTGAAGATGGATTGACTGCTCTCTTGTTTCAGAAGCTGGGCCGAAATGGGGTGGAGGTGGAGTCTCTCCTGTACTGTTACATTCTGATGGCCTGCTCCACATTTAGGGAAATGGAAGACATCATTTAACCCTTGTGACACATTCAAGTCTGAGTTCAACTATACAAGAAGAGGTCTGTGAGGGTGCCCATGATGAACATTGAGGACCTGACCACACCCTACTGCCGGGATGAGGATCTGTCCTGCTCTGTGATGGAGCTGAAGTACAGAGGCAATGCCAGCGCCCTGTTCATCCTCCCTGATGAGGGCAGGATGCAGCAGGTGGAAGCCGGCTTGCAACCAGAGACCCCGAGGAAGTGGAAGGACTCTCTGAGGCCCAGGTGCGTGTCCAAAGGAACCAGAGCTGGTCTGGCTCCGCATCCTACTGCTGGCTTGAGGTCCAGTGTCCCTGTCCCTCAGAGTGAGTCTCCCTTGGCATTCAGTGTATTACCTGGAGAGTCATCAGGGACAGGGGGAGTGGAGCTGACTTCCTTTCTGAACATGGTAGTTGAGGCAAATTGTAATGTCCTTTTTGTTGTTCACACAATGAGATCACCTAGGGCAGGAGCTGAGGATTGTTCTGTGACCAACAGTCTATAATTACAGGGAATCTTGAATGGGTTTGGGGATGCAGAGGAGAGTAAGGTTGAGATGAGACCAGCTCTGAGTATCAGCTCTGCCCTGTGTAGCCACCTCATCTCCTCATCAATCATTATTCACTACCATCCATAGATGATGACTTGAAGACCTATGAGCTGTGCTGGAATTTAGACCCTGAGAGGGCATCAGAAACTCAAGCACATAATTTCTTATCCTCACAGGCTCACCTTGAAATTGAAGAGGAGAGAGTAGGTGATTGAAAATACAATTAATCATTATTTGACTAGTTAAAAAGTGAGAAGTAGTGATGTTTAAAAAATGGGGGGGGATGTCTAAGGATAAGGAAAGCTGGAGTCAGAAGGAGTGAGCAATTTTAAATAGATTGATCATTAGATAAAGTCTGAGGGTCCACATGACAGCAAAGTACTGCATTTTGTGGATCTTGGAAAAAAGCATTCTTGGTAAGGTAACTGCTAGTACCAAGTCTCATCACCTGCCCTTGTATAAACTCTCAGTCATTGATGGTTAGTTAATGCATTAGGAAAGAAAAACCAAGTGGTCTAGGATGGATGGAAAGAGGGTTGCTCTCCTGTGAGAGGGCTGTCTGTGGAGAGGTGCCCTAGTGAAAAGGTGGGCTGGTGTGGTGATGGAGTCCAGTGACTCTTACATTTCTCTTTTTCATTCTCAGGATGATTGATGATCTCTACGTGCCCAAGTTCTCCATCTCCACTGACTACAGCCTGGAGATAGACTTTCACAGCTGGGCATCAGGGAAGTCATCTTTACAATGGCTGCCCTGTCTGAGATCACAGGGGCCAAGGACCTGAGAGTCTCTCAGGCAAGGCAAGAAACACTGGGTGGTTCTCACTGGGTGCCACAATACGTATGCTGAAAGCGAGGTGGCAAGAGGAGATGGTAAATGTGTGAGAAAGCCTGCATTGTGAAATTCCCTCATCTTGGGAGAGCTGGATTTCAACCTAGATACCCCTGCTGGAGACCATGCCACCAATCCCTCCTCTCTCCCCTGAACATAACTTCACCCAGGAGCCCAGGGTGGGGAAAAAGCCTGTGCTTGATGTCAGACCACCATAGGCACTGACCTGTGTTGCAGTGCAGATACCACCCACAATCCACTGCAGGGCAAATTACAACCAGCCTCAGCTTCTTCACTGCAAAGCTGACTCAGTAGTTCCTGATGAGCAAACAGAACAGTAGCAGTAAGGAAATAACAAGGGATGAATGGCAGTTATGATGAAAAGCTTAAGAATAGGGGAGAAGATGCCTTAGGACCCCACACTACAGTCCCAGATGCACAGATCGGCAATGCCTTCTGTCTGTCCAGTGACCACTCTGACCCCTGGGTGCAAATCTGAACAAAAAGGACATGGCAGTTTAATAAAGAGAAGCCATGCCCTGTGCATTGTAGTTGTATGTCCCAAGGAAGCTGGAGCAGGAGGGATACTGAAATCTGCTCTTGCTGCTAGCACACTGGCTGTTCACTGTGGGTCTCCTGAGAAGTTGCCTGTGGAGTAAGGACTGGCACTGCCTACACCCATACCCAGTTTGAGGACAACACAGGTCCTCAGTGACTGAGCAGACTCAGGGGATGCCTCATCTCACGCCCTGAGCAGAGACTAGGAAACACCAGGTGTAGAGCTCACTATAGAAACAAATAGCTTCACCAGCAGCTGTGGCCAGCAGTGGATGCTTGCTACAGGAATCTCGTCAACTGCCATCCCTGGTCTCCAGTGAGTGATGTCTTTCTTCTACAGGTGGTCCACAAGGCTATGCCGGATGTGGCTGAGACAGGCACTAAGCAGTAGCTACCACAGGAGTCAAAGCGGTCCCTTGTAGTGCAAAATTTATATTGATGACATATCCATTTCAACAGGCCATTCCGATGTTTGTCTCTGACACAACTACTCAGATGATCCTATTTCTGGCAAAATCTCCAACCCTAAGTGAGGCTAGAGCTCCCCAAGGGGAGAAGCTTCTGCCCAAGAGCCCAGGAGGAAGCCTGCATGTGGGTGTGTACATCTTGGACTCCATGCTCTGATTGGCTTTGTATACCTGGCTTGGACAGTGACCTTGACTAACTCCATGACTCCTACATACACAGGAGCCTTGGACTGTGATTGACAGGCTCTTAGGCCTCTTGGGAGCACCTAATTTTTTTTTGAGCCTGGAATCTACCTTTATGCCCTCTCCCTGCTCACTCACATGTATTTCCCTGTACCCCAAATGTGGGCACTGTTAGGTATGCTCAGTCCCAGTACTGTCTCTAGGCATATTGGCCTTCAGCTTCCTTGGCCTTGATGGGATCATGCAAGCTTATAGGCCAATCCATGAAGACCAGGACCAGGACTGAGAAGGGAGATGGCTGCACTGAATCTCACTCCTGCATCTGGTACCTCCTGGTGACAAGTTCTTGCCTTGTGCTTTCCCTCTCTAGTCCCTAGGCTCTGCCACCCACTGCCCTTTGCAGCAGATGTTGGCCTTGCACATATCTGGCCCACTGTTGGAGCCTTCATTCATCTTGAGGGGGCGACTGGTCAGACCAGCTCCTTTCCCACAGCACTCCTACTTAGGGCACAGTATGCATTTTCTAGGTTGGCAACTGATGAACCTGAAATGATAGACAGACACCTCCAACTTCATCACCCAAAATGCAGGGTTTGGAGCAAAGGATCAATAAATGTACAATTCACTCAGCTCCTGTTGGCAGGGGTGTGCCCTTTAGTGACCACAGGGTAGTAGAAATTGTCATCCATACCCTGTGATTCCTGTGATGGGCCTCTGACCTACATGTTATTATCAATCCTTTTTATGGATCAGGAAACTGAGACACAGAGAGTCTTAGTCATTTCCCATTAACTCACAGCTAGACATTATGACTGGCTGGATGTTCTTCAAGTGTCCCTATGACAGAGGAACAGTTTTCACCAAGCGGGGAACTGTGCACAGGCATCACCATGGTGGTGTGCAGGTGGATCATAAAACAAGGCTTGAGATACTTCACAGAGAGCTCCCAAAAGCACATATGGATCATGTGACCTCTGTGTTGAAGTCAGAGGAGGGTGAGAACGACATCACATGATCAGAAAGAATGTCTTGGGCAGGGTTCCCAGTAATGGAGGCATTTCTAAGGATCTGAGAGGAAGTGAGTCTTTCAGACAACACAGCAGAAGGGTGGTGGAGAGGAAGAGGCAATTACAGACACAAGATGGCAAAGAGCCTTGCTCTGGGAGGATTATGAAATTCCTCAGAGCCGCAGTAAGCACAGGAGGGGTTAATTGGTGTTTGCTGTCTTAGGTAGAGATATTTGAGCTAATTCAGTCTGTCTAGATTGAAGGGGAACTGGGTGATCTTGCCTAAGGTAACTGACATTTGTGGGAAGATTTGGATGACTCCTGGCAAACAGAAATGCACCATGGGTAATTTGCTTCTCTGTTACACAGAGACCTGCCTATAGGCTTCTGTTTACTGAGCCAAAATCCTTCTTATTAGGACCATCACTGGGGGGACAGTAGCTTTGAACCTAATACCTGCCTGCTCAGTGCCTGCCTAACACCTCCCCATCCTTGACACAAACACCACAGCTCTCATCCTGAAGGGAATGACAGGCACTTTATAAGAGCCATTTTGAGTGACAATGAGCTGAGAACATAGATTTCTCTCACCCAAATTCCATGTTCCAGTATGGAAACAGTTTCATGAAAACTCGATAGCTTAACCAAACAAAGTCACAAATCAAGGCAAGTTTAAAATGCAGAGGTAGGAACATCAGGGAGGCAGATGTATCATCAGGATCAGGGAGCTTCTCCCCAGGTTCAAGATGTTATCTGCTGGCATTCTTAGCTTTTGGATTGAAGCTGGTTGTCTGCTAAGTGAATAGACTCTAAGGTCACAAGGATTAGTTCTGACACAGAGAAGGAAACATGGCTGTTCCAGAGAGCAGCACTTAGCCCATGAGAAGGTCATTAGCCTCTGACCTGCAGTGTTCCCATCTCTCTACAGTGCTGAAATTCAGATCAGCCAGCCAGGCTCTGAAGACAAAGATTCCTTTAGGAGTTTTCCTTCACTGCCCGACAAGGCAGCTTCCCTCCAGAAGTCTGATAGCTTGAGAAAGGAGAACAAGTCTCTATTTGAACATGTCCCTTGCTGCCAGACAGGACAGTGGGTTACACAGATGCAGGTAGGGTTCTGTCAGCATCGAGGCAAGTTTTTGGTAATGTGTGTTTCATTAAAGAAACCAGGGAGCATGAACATAGAGATGTGTTCTTTTCAAAGTGACTTAGAAAGTATAGGTTATATGTTAGCTGCAACCCTGCCCCATGACACGTAGGACTTATGCGCTGTCTTTTTAACTCTAACTTCATTCCTGTTTCATTCTGACCATTAAATGATTAGAGGAACAGAAAGCCACAAACGCAATCCAGTGGACTTGTTGTTTACAGCCTTCAGGAACTGGTTCTACCTCCTGGAACTTCTAAATGCACGTTACCAGAAATCATCCCATCTGCACCTTCCAGACTAAGCACAGAGCACAACTTGTTGAGGACAGCATTTCCTAAGAAGAGGCAGGAGTCTCTGGCCATTTTTCAGATCTCTCATGTAGAGAAGCTTTGGTTTTGAGTTCCCCTTTCCAAACGAAGCCTGTGGATCACTTCTCATTTACAGTTCTACATTTGTCAATGTTTATTTCTAATCTAGATTGTGTAACCAGTAAGGGGCACTCTAGGTTGTTGAAGATGGACTGATTTGTGTCAAGACTGAAAAACTGGGCAGAAATGGGGTGGAGGTGGAGTATCTGCTAATGGTACAATCTGATGGCCTGCTCCACATTTAGGGAAATGAAAGAGAATCTTTGAGCCTCATTTCACATTTGAGTCTGACTTTTACTTGGACAAGAAGAGGTCTGTGGAGGTGCCCATGATGCACCTTAAGTCTCTCACCACACCCTATTACCAGGATGAGGATCTGTCCTGCTCTGTGGTGGAGCTGAAGTACACAGGCAATGCCAGAGCCCTGTTCATCCTCCCAGATGAGGGCAGGATGCAGCAGGTAGAAGCCAGCTTACAACCAGAGACCCTGAGGAAGTGGGAGGACTCTCTGAGGCCCAGGTGGATGTGTCCAGGAAGCAGCACTGGTCTGACTCCCCATCCTGCTGTTGGCCTGAGCCACAGTGTCCCTGCCCCTCAGAGTCTCTCTAGCATGAGTGTAATGGTTCGAGAGTCCACAGAGACAGGTGGAGTGGAGGTGACTTTCCCTCCGCGGACTCCATAGTTTGGGGCCACACAGATGTAATTTTGTTGTCACATTTTGGTGTCATTTTGTTGTTCACAAGAAGAAATCAGCTAGAGCAGGGGCTGAGAATTGTTCTGTGTCTAACAGGCTGTAAGTACAGGTAGTCTTGAATGGGTTTTGGAAGGCAGAAGGAGGTGAGGTTGAGATGAAATCAGCTCTGAGAATCAGCTCTGCCCTGCGTAGCCATCTCACCCCCTCACCACTCGTTCAACCACCGTTCTTGGGATGGTGACCTGAAGACCTACTATGTGCCATGCTATGATTTAGACCCTTAGAGTAATCAGAGACTCAAGCATAAACTTTCTTACCTTGAGGACTCTTCTTGGAACGAGGAAGAGAGAGTGGAGACATGAAAGTGCAACTACTCATTACTTAATTAGTTAAAAGTTGAGGAGGGGTGAGATTGAGAAGGGATTCAAGGATAAGGAAAGCTGGAGTCAGATACAGTGTGAAATTTAAAATAGAAGGTTCATTAGGAGATGTCTGAGGGTCCAGAGGACAGAGAAAGGGCTCATTTTGTGGATCTGGAAGAAAAGCATTCTCCACAGAGGAACAGGAAGTACCAAACTATGTTCCCTGGCCCCTGTGAACACACTCAGGCACTGACAGATAATTAATGCATTTGAAGAGCAAATGACAAGGTCTAGGCATGGATGGAAAGAGGGCTGCTCTCCAGTGAGAGGGCTGTCTCTGGTTACCCAGCTATTAGGTACATTGATGAAGCAACAGTGTCCATTGACTTTTGTATTTCTCTTTTTCATTCACAGGAAGATTGATGATCTCTACATGCCCAAGTTCTACATTTTCACTGACTACAACCTGAAGAAAATCCTTCCACACCTGGGCATCAACAAAGTCTTCTCCTCACAGGCTGGCCTGTCTGGGATCACTGAGGACAAGGACCTGAGAGTCTCTCAGGTAAGCCAAGACACACTGGGTAGTTCACTCTGGTGCCTGAATGTGGATGGTGAAGGACAAGTCATGTGTGGGGAACGGTAAATGTGTGAGAAAGCCTGCATTTCTGAGATTCCCTCATCCTAGAAGAGCTGGATTACAGCCTAGATACTCCTGCTGGGTAGCATGCAGCCAGTCCTTCCTGTACCCCCTGAGCATAATCTCACCTAGGAGACTATGGTGGGAAAAAGCCTGTGTTTGGTCTTAGACCCTTCTCCAGTGTGCACTTAGGTACCACTCCAACAGGACCATGGAGAGATAAGAACAGGACCCATGTATTGAAAACATCCATGTCCCAACAAATCCAGTGTATCCTACAGTCAGTCAAGGCCCTAAGGTCAGCACCTCATGTACCCCCTGATCACTTATAGGCCTCAGCTGCAATCCTGCATCCTTCTTGGCTTCTGCACAGGTATCTAAAGAGCCTGGTGGTGAGTACCTCTCATACTGCCTGTGAACTGTTTCCAGAAGTGTTGGCAAAGTCCACCTCTTAAGGGAATCTAGGACACAGACATCAGGGTTTTACTTTTGCCCATTCTATGAGAGTTCACCCAGGATTTGGCCACCAAATGTTGCCAAGGTGATGAACACTCTACAGGGACTGCCTCGGTGTGCAAAAGAAGTCGCTTACTGTGAGGGAAAGAGGTTTACAGTAGTGATCTCAGACACCTGTGCACTGAACTCAAACCAGGACAAGGCATCTAAGGATAACTCCACCTAGATGCGAGGATTCCCAAGGTGTAGCCACTGTGAAGTGCCTGATGTGCAGATCATAGCATGATTCCAGAGCCTTCTGAGAGGATGCTGAGATGCCATCCAGCTGGCTGCCTCCATCTGTTTTCTGTTGTTCTTACTCAGGCCACAGAGCAGACAGTAGATAGAGGGGTGTGTTAATTAGCTTTATGTCTCTGGCTAGTCTGGATCACACTCCTGGCTTGGCTCAGCATTAACTGGTGTCTGTACCTGGGATCCTGCACAGTAGGAAGTCAACACCGGGCCCCACCTCAGCAGGTGCTGTGAGGATGCAACAGGGTCTTAGGCATGAAGGACAGAGCAGCAGTGGTGACCTTTGTGGTCTGTGTGGGGAAAGAAAGAGAAGAGCAGGAAGAGGGGCTTCTGCCTAGGGAAGAATCCACAGTGAGACACTGCTGAGGTGTTGAAATGATCCACATGAGGTAGTTATTGACAAAAACACTATTAATCCAAAAATAATTTAAGTACTTTTATTAATGATCAGACCAAGAATGAGCTCATGTCTTTGAAAAGGTTATAGGTGCTCAAGCTCAGGGACACAGAATGTTTAAGGGCAAAACCACAAAGACCATAATTTATTTACAAGTCAGATGTAGGTCAGATTAAGTTGAAATGCTCTTTGTTGACAGAATAGAGTACTCATCTCAATCGTAATATGACAAAATAATTTTGAATTATAGCATCTTTATTTATTGTGGTTTCCTTACTTACTCTGGTTGATTCTTCTGCACCACAGACATGTCCATAGAAATCTGAAATACATGTGAAGGCTGACATGACTGTGGTGGGGGAAAAGAGAGGATTGAGAACTGTGTGAGCAAACACATGATGGAGTGAGAGCATGAAAGACTTCCTTGGACATTTCAGTGTGAGCCTGCATGTTGCCTTCTGACTTGTCTGTCCTTACTCTCTCTCTCTTGGTCCAAAGGACTAAGAGGAAGACTGGTCTCCTCTCACGAATCTTATTATGCAGATTAAATTGCCCAGACATGCACAGCTTGAAACAATAAACATGGAATATCTCACAGTGTCAGGCACCCATGAGGAGCCAGGCTGGATGGTTCTTCCTCAGGGTTGCTCGTGAGTCATTCAGTTGGCCTAAGACTCGACACATGCTGGAGGTTTCATGTCCAAGTTTGCTCTCATGATTTTCTTTTTCCTCTGGTGCTATAAACTGAACCAGGGTATTGTGTTTTCTGGGCAAGCCCCAGACCAATGAACTAAAACCCAGCCCTCTCATGGCTTATAATGGAAAATGTCTCTTAGCCTACTCAAAGAGCTGCTCAGTTAAGTAGGTGCCTCAAGACAGGGTGGAAGCTTCTCCACAGGCTCAAGATGCTGGCATTCTTAGCTTTTGGATTGAAGCTGGTTGTCTGCAAAGTGAATTGCCTCTATTGTCACAAAGTTTAGTTCTGACACAGAAGGAGGAAAACATGGCTGTTCCAGAGAGCAGCACTTAGCCCATGAGAACGTCATTAGCCTCTGACCTGCAGTGTTCCAATCTCTCTACAGTACTGAAATTCAGATCAGCCAGCCAGGCTCTGCAGACACAGATTCCTTTAAGAGGTTTTCTTCACTGCCAGACAAGGCAGCTACCCTTCAGAAGTCTGATAGCCAAAGAGAGGAGATGGAGTCTCTGTTGAGAACATGCCCATTGCTGACAGACAGGATGGTTATATAGATGCAGGTGGGGTTCTGTCAGGATGAAGGCATGTGTTTATTAATGTGTGAGTTTCCTTAAAGAAATCGGGGAGCATGGACATAAAGTTGTTGTATTCTTTTTGAAGTTACTTAGAAAGTCTAGGACAAAGTGGATCAAAGACCTCAACATAAATCCAGTTATACTAAATTAATAGAAGGGAAAGTAGTAAATACTCTTGAACGCATTGGCACAGGAGATCACTTCCTAAATATAACACCAGCAGCACAGACACTGAGAACAACAATTAATAAATGGGACCTCTTGAAACTGAGAAGCTTTTGTAGGGCAAAAGACATGGTCAATAAGACAAAGACAGTCTACAGAATGGGAGAAGACCTTCACCAACCCCACATCTGACAGAGGAATTATCTCCAAAGTATATGAAGAACTCAAGAAACTAGACATTAAAATACTGAACAATCCATTTTAAAAAAATGGGCTAAAGAGCTAAACAGAGAATTCTCAAAAGAAGAATCACAAATGGCTGAAAGACATTGAAAAAAATGCTCAACATCCTTAATCATTGGAGAAATGCAAATCAAAATGACTGTGAGATACCACCTTACACCTGCCAGAATGGCTAAGATCAAAAACACCAATGACAGTCAATGTTGGAGAGGATATGGAGCAAAGAAAACACTCCTCCAATGTTGGTGGGAATGCAAACTTGTACAACCACAGTATGGCAGTTTCTCAGAAAATTGGGAATCAATCTACCTCAAGACCCAGCCATACCACTCTTGGGCATATACCCAAGGAATGCTCAATCATACCACAAAGATACATGCTCAAATATGTTCATAGTAGCACTATTCTTAATAGCCAGAACCTGGAAACAACCTAGATGCCCGTCAACTGAAAAATGGATTAAGAGAATGTGGTACATATACACAATGGAGTACTACTAAGCAGAGAAAAACAATGACAGCATGAAATTTGCAGGCAAATGGATGGAACTAGAAAATATCATCCTAAGTGAGGTACCCCAAACCCAGAAGAACAAACATGGTATGTACTCATTCATAAGTGGAATCTAGATATAAAGCAAAGAACAATCAGACTGCAACCCACAGAACCAAGGAAGCCCTATAGCAGGGGAGACCCCAGGATGACTGTGGCTTATAATAAGTTTTGGTTTTACTCAATTACTGGGCAAGCCTCAATGAAACATTTCACAATTAGGATAAGAATTTATACTGTATCAAGCTGATAATAGAAAAATAAATAAATAAAATGAGAAAAAATTAAAAAAAACAAATGTGAAAAAAACAACTAATTCAAGGGGCTGGAGAGATGGCTCAGAGGTTAAGAACACTGGCTCCTCTCTCAGAACCGGGGTTCAATTCCCTGGACCCACATGGCAGCTCACAACTGTCTTTAAATCCAATTCCAGGGGATCTGTCACCTTCACACCAATGCACATAAAACAAAGTTAAATAAATTATTTTTAAAAGGACTAATATAAAATCTAAAAGGGGGGCTGCTTAGAGGTTAAGAGCACTGGCTGTTCTTCCAGAAGTCCTGAGTTCAATTACCCAGCATCCACATGGTAGCTCACAACCATTTGTAATGAGATCTGGCACCCTCATCCTGCAGGTATACATGCAGGCAGAACACTGTATACATAATAAATAAATAAATCTTTAAAAAATGAAAAAAATAAATAAAATAAAATTTAAAAAGAGAAAAGAAAAAAGAAAGTCTAGGACAACTATTATATGCAGCCCTACCTGGTGCCAAGTACAGCTTGAGCCCTGTCTTTTTATCTCTGATTCTGCCTAGTTTAACACTGACCATTAAACAATTAGAGAAACAGATAGCCACAATGGCAATCCAGTGGGCTTGCCTCCTGGAGCTTCTAATGCACATTACCAGGAATCATCCCATGTGTACATTTCCAAACTGAGCACAGAGCACAACTTGTCTGGGCCAGCATTTCCTAAGAAGAGGGAGGAGTCCCTGGTGGGGATAAAAAGGCATCAGTGTGCTTGGGGAGAACAACACACCAGGCAGGCAGCCACCCGAACATCAGAACTCAGCTGTTACAGACTCTGGCAGCGGGCTTCAGCTCTGCAGGTAATGCCCAGGATTCTTTCTCTCTAGGGAAAGGAAAGGTTCCTTTACAGGACTGTGTGGTACTGGTAATGACCTGAGTCTTGGTTTGGAAGGGCAAGAAGTTGTTTCTGGGGCACTGATTTGAAATAAGGGGACATTTCTGGGGTGCATATGAATCTTCTCTCCAGTCTGGGTCTTCATGTGTATGAAGATGCAGGAGCCATAGGCTATGCTCCTGGAGAGGGAATGGAGCCTGCTGCTTCTGACCCTCCACGGGGACGAAGTATTGAGACCTTGACTACGCCAAGTGCAGCTGTAGGAACCAGAAGGGGACAGGACAGTGACAGAGTCTCTATGGGGGAAGAGACATCACTGTCATGCTTAGAGAGACAGGAGATGTCTTAGGGTCAGGGAAGCCACTTCCACAACAGATCCCATGGCCAAGAAAAGGGACCACATCCTCTCCTAATAAGGAAAAAAAGGTTACAGCTCAGCCACTGAGCCAGGTCTCCTCCACAAACAGACTAGCCTGTTTTCTGTGGAAATAATTTAGATGTAAATTATGCTTGAATGTTTTCCAAAGTCTGATGGTAAACACAGTGTAAAGGCAGCCAAAGTCCCTGGCCCCTATGCAGGCATGGCATGCATAGCCCCGGGGACTTGTGGCTCAGCTCCAACAACTCCCTCCCCTTCTCCCTCCATTCTATTCTACTCTTCTGGTCTTCCCTCCCCTTCATCTTTCTCTTCCTCCCCCATCTGATCCTCCTTCTCTCCTGTCCTCCCTCTTCTTCCCCCCCACTATCTCATTCCAGCTTCCTTTCCCACCTGGTCCTCTCTCCTCTGTTCTTCTCCCTCACCTTCCTATTCCTCTAGCATCTACATTCTCCTCTGAACTCATCTACAGTGTGAACAAGGCTAAGGAGATTGGCAGTGTTTACCGTATCATAAGCCGTCAATTGTAGTTTTCAGGATGTTTGTGCCCCAGTCCAGGGATGTAAGAAGGAGATGGCCCTCTGTATACTCCCCACCAATACCCACAAAGCTCCTAATAAGCTATACACTTTTACTAAAAGTGTACCCTGGGTCACTTAACAAGCTGTCCAGAGAGGTGCACCCATTTGCTTGCTACCACCACACAGTCATCCTGACAGCCAAAATGGAAAATGGTCCAGGTGTCAGAGACTCAGGCATCATTCAATTTCCTTCCCATCAGGAGGTCTTCCAAGCTGAGATACAAAGCTCACCTATTGGTCCTTCTAATACCTGTGATCAGGGGTCCCAAGGCTTTGACAATGCACCAGAGCCACCCTCAATTAACCCTTCACACTCCCAGAAACAGGCACTAGGTTCAGCCCATGGCTGTGGGATTTCTTAGACATGTCTGCAGGAGGTTGGGGTGGATGCTGTAATAAATAACTGGTCTAAGGTTCTTTCCCTAAGCCAAAACTAGAGGTTGATGATGGAGTAGAGAACACAAATGCAAAATAAGAGGTCCCCTGCTTTCTAATGAGTCCTTATGCCAATCCAGAAGAGGAGAGGAGACATTCAGGTTACACAAGGCTTGAGTCCATCTCCAGATTTTTCACTTCCTTACCTTGTGACCCTAGCAAATCTTTTCATCCCACTGAATTTTGATTCACTATTAGGAATACTGGTTACTGCAACAGCACTTCTTCCTGTGGTAAAAGGGAGCAGAAGCTGTGGCACTACCATCTGAGTGGTCAGAGAACCTCCCATGCACAGTCACAGGGGCAGCAGAGCAGGGACACAGTGCTGGCCACGTGGGAGGACAAGGAGATGGTCAGGGCACCATGTGACGCTCCCTGAAAAAAGGATGTTTTCTTTTCAACCAGGAGAACAGAGTAATGGATGAGATCTCCCCAGCTGTCCTCTCCCAACCAGATGACATTTTGGGAAGGGACACTGCTGTCCAGGGAAATCTGAACAACAAGACACCAGTGGACAATCTAGCACTGACCTCCACCAACACCGACATTGCCTTCAGCCTCTACAAGGAACTGGCTTTGAAGAATCCAGATAGAAATGTCGTCTTCTCTCCATTCAGCATCTCAACAGCCTTGGCCGTCCTGTCACTGGGAGCAAGCAGCAACACCCTGGAAGAGATTCTAGGAGGTCTCAAGTTCAGTCTCAGAGAGACCCCTGAGGCAGACATACACCGGGGCTTTGGGCACCTCCTCCACATGCTCAGTCAGCCAGGCGACCAGGTGCAGATCAGAACAGGTAGTGCCATGTTTATTGAAAAGCACCTACAGATCCTAGCAGAGTTCAAGGATAAGGCAAGGGCGCTGTACCAGGTTGAGGCCTCCATGACTGACTACCAGCAGCCTCATGAGGCCAAAAAGCTCATCAATGACTATGTGAACAAACAGACCCAGGGGAAGATCAAGGAACTGATCTCAGACCTGGATCAGAGTACAGTAATGGTGCTGGTGAATTACATCTACTTTAAAGGTAAGAATGATTTCTGTTTCAAGGGTAGATGGAGAGGGTGTTGGCTGGGTATCTTGTGTCCATACACTGACCACTGGAAAGGAGGTGCCCATGAACTTAGAGACATGGGTGCCTAACTTCTTATTATTAACAGGCATTACTTCTCCGTGGTATTGTGGATGATAGTTGAGGTTCCGGGTGCTTACTAAATAGAATCCCTGAGATCTCAGACTAATTGGGCTCAATTCGACTGTGACTTAAACTTAGTGACTAGCAGAATGCATAGCTTGCTTGTCCAGTCCTCCCCTAGTTGGGAGAAGCCAGGGCTCCTGCAGAGAACAAGTTCCCATTCCACCCACTCGAGCATTTCTAATCTGCTCCTTTAGAAGGTACCCATCCCTACTGGAAAGCCTCTATCTCTATGAGGGTTCTGGTGGGCTGGAGACTTTTTACCTAAGGGGCCTGGCTACCCAATCTACATAAGGAGAATGTAGCATGTGCAATAGCTAGTGAAGAGCCCTTCATGCATTTGTATGCTGGACCTCTCCTCTGAATCTTTCTGCATCAAGCTAGACCTGGGCATGAAAAAGCAGGGACTGGGGCAAAGACATTAATTTAAAGAAAGATCAGCCAGTGTCTGGCTGCTTTTTGGAATTTTGCTTTTGTAAAACTACTTGTCTGGCAGCCTGGGATGTCACAGTGCACAATACTCACTCCTGAGTCAGGGAATCTGGAGGTAGGGAGCTAGTGATTTGAAAAACTGGGCTAGAATTGCATTTGGTAAGGATTTTGGGGTGGACATCCAGAGCCTACACTCCAAAACCCTGCCTGATAGAGACCAGGGATTGAGCCCATAAAACAATTCCTGATGAATATCCTGATGTGGCCTGACCTGGGGTGGACTTGAGGTTGGACACAGGATAGTCTAGGGCAGAGAAGGACAGATTCTGAGACTATAGACAGAAAACCAATTTGCCATGGACAGAAGAGGATAGAAGGACAGAGGACATCTGTTCAGGATGGAGCCAGAGCTGCTTTTCTCTGAAGAAAAGGGAAGCAGAGTAAAGGGCTGAAGGGTTACTGTAGGGCGAGGCTCTCTTGCGGGACCCAGACCCCAAGCTCCAGGGCTGCTTGGCTGTGAGGATGAGTTGTATGTTTATGCAGCTGCATCCTGAGCCCAAGAAATTGTCAAAGTACCAAGTCCCCCAGGGTGTATTGTAGATGGTCACATGCACTTGGGATGTGCACAAAGGCTGGCCAGGATGTCTGTGATTCATGGAGGGGAACATGGCCAATGTGGGAGAAGAGGACTCATTACTCGTCTTAGTCAACCAACTATGGGATCCTGGTAATCCAAATCTAGAAGTTACAAGTCCCCCAAACTTGAGTATAAGCCCACACTTGGCTCTGGGCTCAACCTTCCATTAGTTGGTTCACACTGAGGAGCACTATCAACAGATCACTACCTGGAGGTTCAGTCTCTCGTGTTCCCGTGAAATCTGTCTCCCAAGCAACTGCCTTCTAGACAGGGTTCCTCCTGAGGAAGAAGGGAATCCCAAATATCCTCAGGCTCCATTCTCTCCACTTTCACTCACATTTCTCTGTAATATACCCCACCTCAGATTCTACATTGTTTTTCAAGTACCTTAAGTAGCTAAGCTTTGGATTTGAGTTCCTCTTTCTAAACCAAGCCTGTGGATCACTTCTCATTCATAGTTCTGCATATATCAAGGTTTTTCCAATCCAGACTATGCAGCCACCAAGGGATACTACACTCTGTGTTGTTGAAAATGGATTGATTGCACTTTTGACTCAGAAACTATGCAGAAATGAGGAGGAGGTGGTGTCTCTCCTGTGCTGTTAGATCCTGATGGCCTGCTCCACACTTAGGGAAATGGAACAGACCATTTGATCCTCGTGACACATTCGAGTCTGAGTTCCATTTGGACAAGAAGAGATCTGTGAGGGTGCCCATGATGAAAATTGAGGATCTCACCACACCCTACTTCCGGGATGAGGATCTGAACTGCTCTGTAGTGGAGCTGAAGTACACGGGCAATGCCAGTGCCCTGTTCATCCTCCCTGACATGGGCAAAATGCAGCAGTTGGAAGCCAGCTTGCAACCAGAGACCCTGAAGAAATGGAAGGACTCTCTGAGGCCCAGGTGGGTGTCCACAGTACCCAGAGCTTGTCTGTCTCTCCATCCTGCTGTTAGCCCAGTGTCCCTGTCCCTCAGAGTGTCAGGATCACCCAGTGTAACGGTTGGAGAGTCAGCAGGGACAGGTGGATTCGAGGTGAGTTTCCCTCTCTTGACTCGGTAGTTTTTAGACAGATTTTATTGTCATTTTGTTGTTCACAAGATGACAGCAGCTAGAGCAGGAGTTGAGGATTCCTCTGTGTCTAACAGGCTGTAATTACAGGGAATCTTGAATGGGTTTTGGAAGGGAGGCTGAGATGAGACCAGCTCTGAGAATCAGCTCTGCCCTGTGTAGCCATCTCATGCCCTCATCACTCATTCACTTATCATTCATGGAATAATAACTGTGCTCAAATTTAGACCCTGAGAGGGTATCAGAATCTCAAGCATATAATTTCTTATAATCACAGGCTCACCTTGAAATTGAAGAGGAGAGAGTAGGTGATTGAAAATACAATTAACCATTATTTGAAGAGTTAAAAAATAACAAGTAGATGTTAAAAGGGGGAATGTCCGCGGGGAAGGAAAGCTGGAGTTGGAAGAAGTGTGCAGTTCCAAATAGAATGGTCATTAGATGAAGTCTGAGGGTTTACATGTCAGGGGAAGAAATGTATTGAGTGGGAGAAAAGCATTCTTGGTAAGGGAAACAACAGCTAGTTCCAAGCCTCATCTCCTGCCCCTGAATAAACTCTCAGGCATTGAGGTTAGTTGATGCATTAGGAAAAGCAAAATCAAGTGGTGTGGGATGGACGGAAAGAGGGCTGCACTCTTGTGTTAGGGCTGTCTTTGGAGAGGTGCCCTAGCAAAAAGGTAGGTTGATGTGGCAATGGAGTCCAGGGACTCTGACATTTCTCTTTACATTCTCAGGAAGATCGATGAGCTCTACATGCCCAAGTTCTCCATCTCCACTGACTACAGCCTGGAGAACATCCTTCCATCACTAGGCATCAGGAAAGTCTTCTCCAAACAGGCTGACCTGTCTAGGATCACAGGAGCCAAGGACCTAAGAGTCTCTCAGGTAGGTCAAGAAACACTGGGTGGTTCTCACTGGGTGCTAGAATATGTATGCTGAAAGCCAGGTGGCAAGGGGGGGTGGTAAATGTGTGAGAAAGCCCTCATTTCTGAGATTCCCTCATCCTGGAAGGGCTGGATTACAGCCGAGACACCCCTGCTGGAGACCATGCCACCAATCCCTCCTCTACTCCAGAAGCCCAGAGTGGAAAAGCCTGTGCTTGGTCTTAGACCACCATAGTCACTGACCTGTGCTGCAGTGCAGATACCACCCACAATCCACTGCAGGGCAAAGCATTCCAGCCTCAGCTTCTTCACTGCAGAACTGACCCAGTACTTCCTGAGGAGCACACAGACAGTAGCAGTAATAAAATAACAAGGGATGAATGGCAGTTGTGATGAAAAGCTAAGAGTAGGGGAGAAGATGCCTTAGGACCCCACACTACAGTCCCAGATGCACAGATTGGCAAAGACTTTTTTGTCCATCAGTGCCCACTCTGACCCCTGGTGCAAGTCTCTACAAATAGGACATGGCAGTTTGGTAAAGAGAAACCACACTCTGTGCATTGAGGTTGTATATTCCAAGGAGGCTGGAGCAGGAGGGATGCCAGCTCCTGTAAAGGCTACCAGCACATTGGCTGTTCACTGTGGGTCTCCTTAGAAGCTGCCTGTGGAGGAAGGACAAGCATTGCCTACACCCATCCTTCTGTTTGTAATTGGTTTGAGAGCAACACAGATTCTCAGAGACTGGGCAGACCCAGGACATGTCTCATCTCATACCCTGAGCAGAGACTTGGAAACACCATGGGTAGAGTTCACTATATGAACAAACAACTTCACCAGCAGTTGAGGCCAACAGTGGATGCTTGCTCCAGCAATCTCCTCTCCTGCCCTCCCTGATCTCCAGTGAGTGATGTCTTTCTCTTACAGGTGGTCCACAAGGCTGTGCTGGATGTGGCTGAGACAGGCACAGAAGCAGCTGCTGCCACAGGATTCAAAATGATCCCTTCTTGTGCAAAATTTATATCAATGACAGTCTGTTTCAACAGGCCATTCCTGATGTTTATCTCTGAAACAGATACTCAGATGACCCTCTTTCTGGCCAAAATATCCAACCCTAAATGAAGCTAGAGCTTCCCAAGTGGAGAGGCTTCTGTCCAGGAGGGAGCCTGCATGTGGGTGTGTACATTCTGCACTCCATGTTCTGATTGGCTTTGTATACCTGGCTTGAACAGTGACCTTGTCTAACTCCATGACTCCTACATACACAGGAGCCTTGGACTGTGACCGACAGGCTCTCAGGCCTCTTGGGAGCACTTGCTCATGTTTCTGACCCTGGAATCTATCTTTATGCCCTCTCCGTTCTCACTCACATGTATTTCCCTGTACCCCCATTGTGGGCACTATGAGGTAGGCTCAGTCCCAGTATTGTCTCTAGGCATATTGGCCTTCAGCTTCCTTGGCCTTGATGGGATCATGCAAGCTTATAGGTCAATCCATGTAGACCAGGACCAGGACTGAGAAGGGAGATTGTTGAACTGAATCTCACTCCTGCATCTGGTAACTCCTGGTGACAAGTTCTTGCCTTGTACTTTCCCTCTCCAGTCCCTAGGCTCTGCCACCCACCGCCCTTTGCAGCAGATGCTGGCCATGCACATACATGGCCCACTGTTGGAGCCTTCACTCATGTTGAGGGGCCAAATGATCAGACCAGCTCCTTTCCCCCAGCACTCCTACTTAGGGCACAGTACCCATTTCCTAGGTTGGCAAATGACGAATCTGAAATGATTGATAGACACCTCCAACTTCATCACACAAAAGCATGGTTTGGAGCAAAGGATCAATAAATGTATAATTCACTCAGCTCCTATTGGCAGGGGTGTGCCCTCTAGTGACCACAGGGTAGTAGAAATTGTCACTCATGCTATGTGACTCCTGTGATGGACCTCTGACCTACATGTTATTATCAATCCTTTTTATGGATCAGGAAACTGAGGCACAGAGAATCTTAGTCATTTCCCATTAACTCACAGCTAGACATTATAACTGGCTGGATGTTCTTCAAGTGTCCCTATGACAGAGGAACATTTTTCACCAAATGGGGATCTGTGCACAGGCATCACCATGGTGGTGTGCAGGTGGATCATAAAACAAGGCTCTAGATACTTTACAGAGAGCTCCCAAAAGCACGTATGGATCATGTGACCTCTGTGTTGAGGTCGGAGGAGGATGAGAAGGTCATCTCATGACCAGAAAGAATGTCTTGGGCAGGGTTCCCAGTAATGGAGGCATTTCTAAGAATCTGAGAGGAAGTGAGTATTTCGGACAACACAAAAGAAGGATGGTGGAGAGGAAGAAGTAATTACAGACACTAGATGGCAAAGAGCCTTGCTCTGGGAAGATACTGAAATTCCTCAGAGCCACAGTAAGCATAGAAGTGGTTAATTGGTGTTTGCTGTCTTAGGCAACTTATTTATGTGGTTAGAATGCAGAGAACTGAGTTATTCAGAGGTCAGGTTGTTATTGAGGGAATTTTATGGAACAGCTGGAGAGGAGAGTTGATGATCCAGATCAATAGATGAGTTTCCTTAGTGTGTAGATGCAGAAGGAGAAGAGGAGGCCTACATTGGGTTGGGGCACCTGGTAATCATTGAGAATCCTCTGAGCCCGAAAACACAGCCAGCAGCCTGCACGAAGAGGGAAAGTTGAACATTCAGTTGGACACTTACTTGTGTCTTAAAGATCCTAAGGAAACTCTTGACAGGTGGCTGTGAGGTCAGCAGAGATGTGCAGCCTGGTGGGGCTCTCAAAGAACCCCCTTCCCCAATGAACACCGAGATACCATTCCCTGAAGGATGTGAAGTGAGAGAGAAAAGGGACCCATCTATTGAAAGCAAGCAAATGTCCCAACCATCTTTCCAACATATAGCAGGACAGAATCTGAGGCAGGGGTACCTAGCAGTACTCCACGGGCATTGACCCGCCCCAGCTGTATACCACCATTTTTCCTGGATTCAGTGCAGGTATATAAGGAGCCTAGTGCTGAATGCATCTCAAGCTGACAAGACCTGTCAGTCTGGAACTTGTGGCCAAAGTCTGAGTCCACCTCCTATGGGAGTCTAGGACCTAGATATCAGGGTTCACTTTTCCTCATTCCCTGCAGGTTGAGGACTCTCTCACTTCTTACCCATTAAACGTTGCCTTGATGATGAACTCCCTACAGGGACAGGCCCAGCTTTCAATGGAGGTAATGGAGTATGGAGGGGGAAGGGAGGGGCCTGTAAACTGCAGTTTACTAAAGTTGAAGGCCTGGGAACTCCATGCTTAGCTCAGGGGTTTCTACATGTTGAACAATCACCTTATAGAAATGTAACAACAGTAAGTGGCTATGTGGTGGGGTGGGGTTGCGTGGTAATCTAAAAAACACAATGTACAACGTGCTTCCTTCCGTGCTTCTGCAACATGACCCCTCATCTCTAATAATAGTCTGACATTCTGTAGGCTGTCGTTTTTGTCTTTTTGACTGTGTGTCCTTTGCCCTACAAAAACTTCTCAGTTTCGAGAAGTCCCACTTATTAATTCTTGCTCTCAGTGTCAGTGCTACTGGTGTTATTTTTAGGAAGTGGTCTTTTGTGCCAATTCATTCAAGATTACTTCCTACTTTCTCTTTTATGATGTTCAATGTAACTGGATCTACTTGGACTTGAGTTTTGTGCATGGCGACAGATATGGATCTATTTGCAATCTTCTACATGTTTGCATCCAGTTATGCCAGCACCATTTGTTGAAGATACTTTCTTTTTTCCAAAGAACTGCCTACAGAATGGGAAAAGATCTTCACCAACCCCACATCTGACAGAGGCTGATCTCCAAAATATATAAACAACTCTAAAAGCTAGACATCAAAATATCAAACAATCCAATTAAAAAATGGGCTACAGAGCTCAACAGAGAATTCTCAACAGAAGAATCTCAAATGGCTGAAAGGCATTTAAGGAATTGCTCGATATCCTTAGTTATCGGGGAAATGCAAATCAAAATGACTCTGAGATACCATTTGACCCATGTCAGAATGATTGTGATCAAAACCACTGAAGAAGGCTTATGTGGGAGAAGATGTGGAGCCAGAACCTGGAGACAACCTAGATGCCTCTCAACCAAAGAATGGATAGAGAAAATGCAACACATATACACAATGGAGTACTACTCAGCAGTAAAAAACAATATGATGAAATTTGCAGAAAAAAATGGATAGAACTAGAAAATATCATCCTGAGTCAGGTAACCCAGACTCAGAAGGACAAACATGATATGTACTGACTCATAAGCAGATATTAGAAGTAAGGCAAAGGATAACCACACTACAACCCACAGCACCAGAGAAGCTAGCTAACAAGGAAGACCCTACAAGGGACACATAAATAACCCAGTGCAAGAGAAATAAATAAGATCTACCTGAGCAACCTGGGGTGAGCAGTAATGGATGGCAAAGAATGAGAGATGAGAACATAAGGAAATGGGAGGTTAGAGCTGGAACAGGAACACAGTGGGAGAGCAAGAGATACCATGATAAATGAAGATATCATGGGAATAGAAAGAGGCACGGTGCCAGGGAAGTACTCAGGTTCCACAAGGATGACCCCACCTTGGACTACTGGCAATGGTAAAGAGGGTGCCTGGACTGGTCTACTCTAGTGACTGGACTAGTGAACACCCTAATTGTCATCATAGAGACTTCATCCAGTGACTGATGGAAGCAGATGCAGAGATCCATGGCTTGGTGCCATGCTGAGCTCCAGGAATCCAATCAATGACAGAGAGGAGGTATTCTGTGGGCAGGGGACGTTGAGATCATGATGGGAAAATGTGCAGAGATGACCAGCCACACTAGTAGAAACCCATGAACTGTGGAATGATAGTTGTGGAGCCCACATGGGACTAGACTAGGCTCTCTGAATACAGGAGACAGTTGTATAGCTTGAACTGTTTGGGGGCCACCAAGCAGGGTGATCAGGATCCATCCCTGGTGCATGGGCGGGCTTTTGGGAGCCCAGTGCCTGTGGTGTGACACCTTGCACAGCCTTGGTGCAGGGGGAGGGGCTTGGACCTGCCTCAGCTGAGTGTGTCAGGCTCTGCTGACTCACCATGGGAGACCTTGACTTGGGAAATGTGGGGGTGAGGGTTTGGTTGGGGGTAAGGCTGAGCGGTGGGAATAAGGAAGAGGGGAGATCTGTGGTTGGTATGTAAAGTGAATGGGAAATTTCTTAATAATAAAAAAGTCTGACATATAATGATCATGGCCAAATTACTTGTCAGAGGTAGTTACCAAGGTCTCATGTCTACACAGCAATAATCAGAGAATATCAACCATGAAGCACTATGGAAGAGATAAGAGTAGCAGTGGCTATGGTTATAATGACCATCAAGGGCCAGGCTGCCTCTTCCTCCCACCCCTCAGCCACATCAGAAACCCACTCCAATATTTAAGCATGGGAAGAGCACTTACCCCTCCAGGAGTTGTGTGTGGTTGGCACAGCCCAGGAGGACACTGAGGCAGCTCCCACCAGGAATCAAGAGTGACCTCCCTGCAGAGAACAATGCCAGCCACTGTACTTCATCAGAAACCATAGATTCCATGCTCACCCAGAATGGCTACAACATCTCTTTCAGAGAATGATCCTCACATCCAGGAAAGTTTGCACTAGGAACTTGCTAAGCAGATTGTAGGAGATGTGCACTACAGAGCATTCATTCCCAGCCTATACCTTTCTACATGCACAAAATCTGCAGCATGCATACAGCAGTGAGTTCAGAGACCTGTGGTCCAAACTAAGGCCAGGACAGAGTATCTAAGGTAACCCTACTAGATTCCAGCATCCCAAGGGGGTACCACTGTGAACTGCATGATCTGTAGATCCTCACTGAGCTTTCTCCCCCTAAAACTGTCACAGCCAACTCCAAGGCCTCCATCTGTTTTCTGTTGTTGTTACTGAGGACACAGAACAGACAGTAGACAGAGGGGTGTGTCAGTGAGCCTTTTCTCTCTGGGACAGCACATCTGAAATAACCCACTGAGGGAAGCAAATATTTGGTTTGAATCACAGTTTCAGAGACTTCAGGCCGGTGTCTGCTGGCTTCTCTGCTTTGGGCCTGAGGCAAGTCAAGCTTTGTGTATCTAAAGACACTATCAAGAGAATGAGGACTGAGGACATGGCCAGGTGGGTAAAGTGCTGGTCCCATATGCATGAGGACATGAGTTTATCCCTGAAGTAAAAAAGCCAACTATGATCACATGAATTTGTGATCCCAGCTCTGGGGTGGAGACAGGTGGGTCCCTGGGACTCCCTGGAGAGCCAACTTTGACAATACAATGAATTCTAGGCCTATGCAGAGACCTTATCCTAAAACCAAGATGGAAGAGGAATGACAGTTGAAGTTGACCTCTGACCTTCATGTGGATGTGCACATGGATGTACACATACACATTCACAAACACATGCAACCACATAAAGTAAACATTCAAGGAGAAGGAGAAGAGGGCTATGGAGTTAGCTTAGTGGTGGAATGCTGGATTGAATTATATGTGTGAAGTTTTGGTTCCCCAGTTCTGTGAGTGTGAGGAGACAACCCCCAGGATGGGAAGAAATGTCTGTAGCTCAGGCGTCTGTGCATGGAATTCCTATAATAACTCAAACAGTTGGATATGCAAAGCCATCCTTCACACCACCAGGAAGGTTGTATGATTCTTCAGCTGTTACATCAGTGTGTCCTCACAGCCAGGCTGGGTATGGGTCATTAGGGACCAAAGCTATGGTGATGGAGAGGATGGACACCATCCAGCTAGTCAGGATCACACTCCTGGATTGACTCAGCTTCGAGTAGTGTCTGGTCCTGGGATCCTTCACGGTACACAGTCAACACCGGGGCTCACTTCAGCAGATGCTGTGAGGATGCAACAGGGTCTTAGGCATGAAGGACAGAGCAACACTGATGGCCATCATTGTCTCTGCGAGGGGAGAGAAAGAGGAGCAGAAAGAACGACTTCTGCCTAGGGAAGAATCCTCTGTGAGACACTGCTGTGGTGCTGAAATGATCCACATGAGGTAGTTATGGAAAACAATCAGATTTGCCCAATTCATGGTTTAAGTACTGTTATTAATGATGAGACCAAAAACAAGTTTATGCCTCCAAAAAGCCTGTAGGTGCCCAAGCTCAGGGACACAACATGTGTAAAGGAAAAAAACCACAAAGACCATAATTTACAAATAAGTTAGGTGTAAGTCAGATTAATTTGAATTGTTCTTTCCTGACACAGCAAAGTTACTATTTCAATCATAATTTTGGGTTGTGGCTTCTTTATTTATTGTGATTTCCTTTATTTGGTCTATTCTGTGCACCATGGACATGTCCCTGGAAATCTCAAATACATGTGTAGGCAGATGTGACTGTGGTGGGGGAAAAGAGAGGACTGAGAAATCTGTGAGGAAACAAAGATGGAGTCAGAGCGTGAAGGACTTACATTGGTCTTTTCACTGAGAGCCTGCCTGTTGTCTTCTGACTTGTCTGTCCATACTCTCTCCCTTGGTCATAAGGACTAAGAGGGGGATGAATGGTCTTGTCTCATGTCTGGTGATGCAGAATTAATTGCCTTCAAATAAATGCAAAACTTGGAAAAACATGAAATATCTCATAATGTAAGGCACCCATGAGGAGCCAGGCGGGATGATTCTTCCTCAGGGCCTCTCGTGAGTCATTTTGTTGGATGAAGACTTGACACATGTTGGAGGTTCCATGTCCAAGTTTGCTCTCATGACTTTCTTTTTCCTCTGGTGCTATAAACTGAACCAAGGTCTAGTGCTTTCTAAGCAATCCCCCCGACCACTGAGCTAACACCCAGCCCTCTCACAGCTTATAATGGGAAATCTCTCTGGGCCTACTCAAAGAGCTGCTCAGGAAGGCAGGTGCATCAATTGGAGGAACTTCTCCACAGGCTCAAGATGTTATCTACTGGTATTCTTAGTTTTTTTGATTGAAGTTAGTTGTCTGCTAAGTTAAAAGACTTCATCGTCACAAGGTTTCTAATTGAAACATATCTTTGTATACCTAGAAAACCTAATATGGCTATAAATTTGACTATTTAGATGACTATTAATCTGGGTTTTATATTATATATTACATATTTAAATGAGCTGCATAAACATAATAACATCAAATAGAGTAAAAATACACATACAGTGTGAAAAATTGACTTTAAATTTGTATCAATAACCTAAATTCCATACCAATGTAAAATATTTGAGATTAACAGCTGTTTTTTGCCTAAAGTGGATGCAGTAATCTATCTTTTCTTTTCATCATAATAATCTACCCTTTTCCCACCATTAATATATCATATCCCCTTTTCTTCTTTGGAAAGAGATTGACTATAACCAATAAAACACTGGGTGCCAGATATTGCAGGACAGAATTCTGGGTTCAAATCAGGTTTATTAACATGTGAAATCAATAAGGTACACTCATGACACAGAACAAAGCTGAGACGTGGCCACTGATTCAGCTGCTGAGGTCCTGCCATTCTGCCCAAGTGTGATGGGAACCAAACTGTAAGCCATGCTTTTCTGACCCCTCACTATCTACTCCAACCAGCCCAACAAAGGGCAGGGCCATTGTCCCACAGTTCTTAAGGGGTCACATATCTTGAGTAAAGACAACACCTATTGGACCAAAAAAACACGCTCCATACAATTGGTCATTGGACTGAATAGCAGAATTCCCACAACTATAGCCCCCACTGATGGAGGCACTTTCTCAATCAAGGGTCCCTCCTCTCAGACGGCTATAGAGGGTGTCAAATTGACGTAAGTCTAGCCAATGGGGAAGAGAAAGAGCTGGAAATGCAGACTCTAAAATTTAGACTTGAACTAGGGGGGAGGGGAAGGGAGTGGCAAGAACCAGCAGAAGCAAGTGATTGACACACAGGAGTGTCAAAACATAGACACTTTAGTTCACTTAGAGTGGATAGGGCCCTTTCAAAGGTGCTCAGTTTCATGAAAACTTGATAGCTTAACCAAACAAAGTCACAAATCAAGGCAAGTTTAAAATGCAGAGGTGGGAACCTCAGGGAGGCAGATACATCATCAAGATGGGGGAGCTTCTCCACAGGCTCAAGATGTTCCCTGCTGGCATTCTTAGCTTTTGGATTGAAGCTGGTTGTCTGCTAAGTTCATAGACTCTATTGTCACAAGGTTTAGTTCTGACACAGAGGGAGGAAACATGGCTGTTCCAGAGAGCAGCACTTAGCCCATGAGAAGGTCATTAGCCTCTGACCTGCAGTGTTCCCATCTCTCTACAGTGCTGAAATTCAGATCAGCCAGCCAGGCTCTGCAGACACAAAGTTTTCGTTCACTTCCAAACAAGGCAGCTTCCCTTCAGAGCTCTGAGAGCCAAAGAGGGGACAGCAAGTCTCAGTTGAGAATATACCCATTGCTGCCAAACAGGACGGTTACACAGATCCAAGTGGGGTTCTGTCAGCATTGAGGCTTGTGTTTATTACTGTGTGAGTTCACTTAAGGAATTTGGGGGTATGGTCATAAAGTTGTTGTATTCTTTTTGAAGTGTCTTAGAAATCTAGGACAACTGTTATCTGCAGCCGTAACTGGTGACAAGTTCAGCTGGTGCCCTGTCTTTTTAACTCTGACTTCTCCCCTGTTCCACACTGACCATTAAACAATAGAGAAACAGGCAGAATGGTAATCCAGTGGGCTTGTGATTTAGAACATAGTTAGGGGATTTCCCATCAGGATGTGGTTCTGCTTCCTGGAGTTCTAAATGCACATTACAAGAAATCAGCCCATGTATATGTATTTTTCCAAACTCAGCACAGAGCACAATTTATTTATGCCAGCATTTCCTAAGAAGAGGGAGGAGTCCCTGGTGGGGATAAATAGGCATCAATGTGCTTGGGGACAGCAACACACCAGGCAGGCAGCCACCCGAACATCAGAACTCAGCTATCACAGGCTCTGGCAGCGGGCTTCAGCTCTGCAGGTAATGCCCAGGATTCTTTCTCTCTGAGGATAAGAAATGTGCGTTTGCAGGACTGTGTGGTAATGGTTATGACCTGAGTCTAGGTTTGGAGGTATGAGAAGTTGTTCCTGGGACACTGGGTTGAAATCAGGGGACATTTCTGGGGTGCATATGAATCTTCTCTCCAGTCTGGGTCTTCATGTGTATGAAGATGCAGGTGCTGTGGGCTATGCTCCTGGAGAGGGAACAGAGCCTGCTGCTTCTGACCCTCCACGGGGACGAAGTATTGAGACCTTGACTATGCCAGGGGCAGCTATAGGAGACAGGACAGTGACAGAGTCTTTGTGTTGGTGGTCACAATCCTGCAGTGCTTACAGCAGAGAGAACATGTCTTGGGGTCAGGGACCTCACTTCCAAACAGATCACATGGCCAAGAAGAGGGACCACACCCTTTTTTAATAAGGAAAAGAAGGTTACAAGTCAGCCACTGAACCGGGTCTCCTCCACAAACAGACTAGCCTGTTTTCTGTGGAAATAATTTTGACATAAAATATGGTTGAATGCTTTCCAAAGAAATGGTTGTAGCATGAATCTTAGAGGGTCTTATTAATAAAATCAAACCTGAGCCAGGTATTGGGGTGAACGCTGGAAGATCAGAGAGAGAGAACAGGCCACAGCCACCTTACCTCACCAGTTTCTCAGCTGATCCTGCTTCCTCAGGCTGGAAGCTTCTGTGTCCTCATCCATAATGAATCTCAGCTGAACTGCTTCTCAAAAGCCTGAAAGCTTAACCAGCAAAATGCTTCTAGTTTCTGGTCTTCATGCCTTATATTTCTTTCTGTTTTTGCCATCACTCCCTGGGATTAAAGGCTCACTTCTTGGGATTAAAGCCATGTGTGAGCATGCCTGGCTGTTTCCAATGTGGCCTTGAATGCACAGAGATCCAGAGGATTTCTACCTCTGGAATGCTAGGATTAAAGGTGTGAGTGCCACCATTTTCCAGCCTTTGTATATTGAGGCTGTTCTGTCTCTGACCCAGATGAGTTTATTAGGGTGCACAATATTTTGGGGAACACAATACCACCACAAATGGTTGCATCAGTCTGACAGTAAACAGAGGGAAAAGGCAGCCAAAGTCCCTGGCTCCTCTGCAGGCATGGGTCTGTATCACCCTGGGCACATGGGTCTCAGCTCCAACACCTCCCTTCCCTGCTCCCTCCATTCTACTCCTACACTCTCTAGTCTTCCCTCCCATCCATCATCCCCTTGGCTCCCTCATCTGATCCCCCTCCCTCATCCAGTCCTCCCTCCTCTTCACTCCATTTTCTCACTCCGGCCTCTTTTCCCATCTGGTCCTCTCTCCTCTGTTCTTCTTCCTCACCTTCCTATTCCTCTAGCATCTACGTTCTCCTCTAAACTCTTCTATAGTGTGGACAGAGGCTAAAGGAGGCTGGCAGTGTTTACCATGATCACAAACCTTCAACTGTAGTTTTTAATGATGCTTGTGCTCCAGTACAGAGGTGTATGGAGGAGATGGCCCTCTGGACATTCCCCACAAATACACACAGTGTTCCTAATAAGCCATAGAGTTTTACAAATAGTGTACCCTAGGTCACTCAACATGCTGTCCATAGAGGTCCACCTATTATTTTGCCCCACACAGACATCCTAACAGTCAAAATGATATATGGTCCAGATCTCAGAGACACAAACACCACTCAAGTTCCTTCCCATCAGGAGGCCTTTGAAGCAGAGATACAAACTTCCATGTGCTATCCTGGCAGGGCTGAGAGCACCTACCCTATTGGTCCTACTAATAT
The DNA here is from genome assembly GCF_049852395.1 of Peromyscus maniculatus bairdii. Lineage (NCBI taxonomy): Eukaryota > Metazoa > Chordata > Mammalia > Rodentia > Cricetidae > Peromyscus > Peromyscus maniculatus. Next base: position 75,503,159 of record NC_134865.1, read on the forward strand.
TTGTGGTCAGGGGTACCAAGGCTTTGGTGCTGTACCAGTTGTCTCCAGAACTGCCCTCAGTTAACCCTTCACACTCCCAGAAACAGGCACTCGTTACAGTCCATGGATGTGGGATTACTTGGATATATCTGCTGTAGGTTGGGATGGATGCTATGCTAAATAACTGGTCTAAGGATCTTTCCCTGAGTCCCAAACAGAAATTGATGATGGGGTAGAAGACATAAATGCAAAGGAGGAGATGCCCTGCTTTCTGATGAATCCTTATGCCAATTTAGAAGAGGAGAAAAGACATTCAGAATTCACAAGGCTTGAGCCCATCCCCAAGTTCTTCCCTTCCTTACCATGTGACCCTGGAAAATCTCTTCATCCTTCTGGGTATTGTTTCTCTACTAGGAATATTGGTTGCTGCAACAGCAATTCTTCCTGGAGTAAAGGGAGCAGAGGCGGTGGTACTACCATCTGAGTGTCCAGAGAGCCTCCCATGTACAGTCACAAGGGCATCAAAGGGGCAGCAGAGCAGGCACACAGTGCAGGAACACAGTGGGAGGACAAGGAGGTAGTCAGGGAAACACATGACCCTCCTTAACTAAATGATCTTTTCTTTTCAACCAGGAGAACGGAGTAATGGCTGAGATCTCCCCTGATGTCCTCTGCCAACCAGATGACACATTGGGAAAGGACACTGCTGTCCAGGAAAACCAAAACAACAGGACACCAGTGGACAATCTAGCACTGACCTCCACCAACACTGACTTCGCCTTCAGCCTCTACAAGGAGTTGGCTTTAAATAATCCAGATAAAAATGTTGTCTTTTCTCCATTCAGCATCTCAACAGCCTTGGCCATCCTGTCACTGGGAGCAAGGAACAAAACCCTGGAAGAGATTCTGGAAGGTCTCAAGTTCAGTCTCACAGAGACCCCTGAGGCAGCCATCCACCAGGGCTTTGGGCATCTACTCCACATGCTCAGCCAGTCAGGTGACCAGGTGCAGATCAGAACAGGTAGTGCCATGTTTATTGAAAAGCACCTACAGATCCTGGCAGAGTTCAAGGAGAAGGCAAGGGCACTGTATCAGGCTGAGGCCTCTGTGGCTGACTTCCAGCAGCCTGATGAGGCAAAAAAGCTCATCAATGACTATGTGAACAAACAGACCCAGGGGAAAATCAAGGAACTGATCTCGGACTTGGATGAGAATACAATAATGGTGCTGATGAATTACATCTACTTTAAAGGTGAGAGGATGGTGGCTGTTTCAGGAGTAGGTGGAGAGGGTGGTGGCTGGGCACCTTGTGGCCATATACTGACCACTGGGAAGGAGGTACACACAGACTTACAGACATGGGTGCATAACTTACTACTAATAGGCCTTACCTCTCCTCTGTGGTGTTCTGGATAATGGTTGAAGTTCTTGGTAATTAATCAAAAGAACCTCAGAGCTCTCAGCCTATGAGGGCTCAATTTTTCCTACCTGAGTGGGGAGAAGTCAGGGCTGCTCCCTGCAAAGACAGAGTCCCTCCGTGTGCCCACATCAGCATTTCTAACCTGCTCCTTTAGAAGGTGTCCATCCCTGCAGGAGAGCCTATGTTTCTAGGAGTGTCAGGGTGGGTTAGAGACTTTTTACCTAAGGGGCTTGGCTACCCAATCTTAAGGAGAATGTAGCAAGTGCCATCGCTAGTGAAGAGCCCTTCATGCATTCCTATGCAGGACCTCTCCCCTGATCCTTTATGCATCAAGCTGGACCTGGGCATGGAAAAGCAGAGACTGGGGCAAAGCCACTAGTGAGAAGAAAGATCAGCCATGCTGTGTTCTCTGTTCAGTGTCTGGCTGCTTTGTGGAATTTTCGTTTTGTAAAACTAATAGCTTGGCAGCCTGGGAGGTCACAGTACACAACACTCACTCCTGAGCCAGGGATTCTAGAGGTAGGGAGCTAGTGATTTGGGAAACAGGGCTGGAATTGTTTGGGTAAGGGTTTTGGAGGTGATAGCCCACAAAACAATGCCTGATGAAAATCTTGATGTGGCTAGACGTGGAGTACACTGGAGGCTGTCCAGGGTACAGGAGGACAAGCTCTGAGACTGTAGACAAAGAAAATTGACCATGAACAGAAGTGGATAGGAGGACAGAGGTCGGGAGTCCAGGATGGCCACATTGCTGCTGAGCTCTGAAGGAAAGGGAAGCAGAGTGATGGCCTGAAAGATTAGACTGCAGGGCGTGGCTCTTTCTGTTGGGCCCAGTTCTCAAGCACCAAGGTGGGGTGTGTGTGTTTATGCTGCTGCATTCTGAACCCAAGAAATTGTCAAAGTACCCAGGCCACAAGGGTGTATTGCAGATGGTCTCATGCATTTGGAATATGCACAAAGTCTGGACAGGATATGTGTGATTCATGGAGGTGAACATAGCCAATATTCATAATGAGAAGAGGACTCATTACCCATGTCTTAGTCAACCAACTATGGGATCTTGATAATCCAACTCTGGGAAGTTCCAGGGCCCTGGAGCTTGACTCTAAGCCCACACTTGGCTCTGGGCTTAGCCTTCCATTACTTGGTTCACACTGAGGAGCACTATCAACAGATCACTTCCTGGAGATTCCGTCTGTTTGTGTTGCCCTGGAAACCTGTCCCACAAGCAACTGCCTTCTAGACAGGGTTCCTCCTGAGGAAGAAGGGATCCCCAAATCTCCCCAGGCTCCTGTCTTGCCACTTTCACTTTCATTTCTCTCTAAATCACCCCAATCTCAGATTCCAAATTGTTTCTCAGGTATCTCAAGTATCCAGGCTTTGGTTTTGAATTTTCCTTTCCATACCAAGTCTGCAGATCACTTCCCATTCATAGTTCTGTATCTTTCAAGTTTTTTTCCAGTCCAGACTATGCAAGCTCCAAGGGATATTACAATCTGTGTTGTTGAAGATGGATTGATTGCTCCCTAACTCAGAAGATAGGCAGAAATGGGGTGGAGTTGGAGTCTCTCCTGTGCTGTTACATTCTGATGGCCTGCTTGACATTTAGGGAAATGGAAGAGCCCCTTTGAGCCTCATTTCACATTTGAGTCTGAATTCTACTTGGACAAGAAGAGGACTGTGAAGGTGCCCATGATGCACCATACATTTCTGACCACACCCTACTTCCGGGATGAGGATCTGAATTGCTCTGTGGTGGAGCTGAAGTACACAGGCAATGCCAGTGCCCTGTTCATCCTCCCTGATGAGGGCAAAATGCAGCAGTTGGAAGCCAGCTTACGACCAGAGACCCTGAAGAAGTGGAAGGACTCTCTGAGTCCCAGGTGTGTGTGCACAGGAACCAGAGCTGATCTGGCTCCTCATCATGCTGTCAGCCCAGTGTCACTGTCCCTCAGAGTCTCACTAATACTCTTTGAAGTGGTTGGAGAGTCAGAGGGGCAGGTGAAATGGAGGTGATTTTCCCTCTGGGAACTTGGTAGTTGAGGCAAATTTTAATGTCATTTTTGTTGTTCACAAGATAACATCAACTAGAACAGGAGCTGTCTAACAGTCTGTAATTACAGGAAATCTTGAATGGGTTTTGGAAGGCTGAAAGGAGTGAGGTTGAGATGAGACCAGCTCTGAGAATCAGCTGTGCCCTCTGTAGCCACCTCATCCTCTCATCACTCATTCATTCACCATCATGGAGTGATGACTTGAAGACCTAATATGTGCTGTGCTCTGATTTAGACCTTGAGAGGGTATCAGAGATGATAGCATAAAATTTCTTATCCTCACAGGCTTACCTTGAAATTGATGTGGAGAGACTAGGTGATTGAAAATACAATTAATCATTATTTGAATAGTTAAAAAGTGAGATGCAGTGAAGTTAAAAGGGAGAGTGTCCAAGCGTAACGAAAGGTGGAGTTGGATGGAACGCTCAATTTTAAATAGAAGAATCATTCGATGAAGTCTGAGGGTCCACATGACAGGGAAGGACTGCAGTTTGTGGATCGAGGAGTAAAGTATTCTCGGTAAGGGACTGACTAGTACCTAGCCTCATCATCTGCCCCTGTAGAAACTCTCAGGCATTGATGGTTAGTTAATGCATTAGGAAAGGAAAATCAAATGGTCTAAAATGGACGGAAAGATGGCTGCTCTCCTGTGAGAGGGCTGTCTGTGGAGAGTTGCCTTAGCAACAAGGTGGGATGGTGGGGCAATGGAGTCCAAGGACTCTTACATTTCTCTTTACATTCTCAGGATGATCGATGATCTCTACATGCCCAAGTTCTCCATCTCCACTGACTACAGCCTGGAGAAGATCCTTCCACAGCTGGGCATCAGGGAAGTCTTCTCCATGCTGGCTGACCTGTCTGGGATCACAGGAGCCAAGGAGCTGAGAGTCTCTCAGGTAAGTCAAGACACACTGGGTGGTTCTCACTGGGTGCCAGAGTATGTATGCTGAAGGCCAAGTGGCAAGAGGGAATGGTAAATGTGTGAGAAAGCCTGCATTTCTGAGATTCCCTCATCCTGGGAGTGTTGTATTACAACCTAGATATTCTTGCTGGAGAGCATTCAGCCAGTGCTTTATCTACCCCCTGAACAAATCTCACCCAGGAGTAGTACAGTTGGGGAAGAGTCCATGCTTGATGTTAGGCCACCATAGACACCACCCTATGCTGCATTACGGATGCCACCCACAATCCACTGCAGGACAAAACATTTCCAGCCTCAGCTTCTTCACTGCACAGCTGACCCAGTACTTCTTGACTAGCACACAGAACAGTAGCAGTAAAAAAGTAACAAGGGATGAGTGGCAGTTGGGATGAAAAGCTTAAGATTGAGGGAGATGAGCCAGGCGGTGGTGGTGGTGGTGGCGGCGGCGGCGGCGGCGGCGGCGGCGGTGGCGGCGGCGGCGGCGGCGGCGGCGGCGGCGGTGGCGGCGGCGGTGCACGCCTTTAATCCCAGCACTCGGGAGGCAGAGCCAGGTGGATCTCTGTGTGTTCGAGGCCAGCCTGGTCTACAGAGCGAGATCCAGGAAAGGCGCAAAGCTACACAGAGAAACCCTGTCTCAGAAAAACAAACAAACAAAAAAAAGGATCAGGGAGAAGATGCATTAGGACTCCACACTACATTTCCAGATGCACAGTCAGGCAATGTCTTTTTGCTGTCCAATGCCCACTCTGACTCTGCGGTACAAATCTGTACAAGTAGGACATGGCAGTTTGGTAAAGAGAAGCCATGCCCTGTTCATTGCTGTTGTATTTCCCAAGGAGTCTGGAGCAGGAGGGATGCCGAAACCTGCATTGGCTGCCACCACACTGGCTGTTCACTGTGGGAACACTGAGAAGCTGCCTGTGGAGTAAGGAATAGGGATTCCTACACCCATATTCCAGTTCGCAGATGTGTTTTAGGGCAACACAGATTGTTAGAAACTTAGTAGACCCAGGGCAGGCCTCATCTTACACCTTGACCAGAGACTCAGAAAACCAGCGGTAGAGCTCATGGTAGGAACAAACAACTTTACCAGGCGCTGAGGCCAGTAGTGGATGCTTGCTCCAGGAATCTGCTCTCCTGCCCTCCTTGGTCTCCAGTGAGTGATGTCTTTCTTCTACAGGTGGTCCACAAGGCTGTGCTGGACGTGGCTGAGACAGGCACAGAAGCAGCTGCTGCCACAGAATTCGAAGAGGTCTATATAAGTTCACAATTTAAATCTATCACAGTACGATTCAACAGGCCATTCCTGATGTTTGTCTCTGAAACAAATACTCAGACAACCCTCTTTCTGGCCAAAATCTCCAACCCCAAGTAAGGCTAGAGCTTCCCAAGTGGAGAGGCTTCTGCCCAGGAGACCAGGAGGGAGCCTGCATGTGGGTGTGTACATCCTGCACTCCGTGCTCTGATTGGCTTTGTATACCTGGCTTGGACAGTGACCTTGACTAACTCCATGACTCCCATGCTGTGGGATGTTCTGTATGGCAAAAGTGTTGCTCTGATTGGTCAATAAAGAAAATACTGATTGGCCAGTGGCTAGGCAGGAAGTATAGGTGGGACTAACAGAGAGGAGAAAAGAAAGAACAGGAAGGCAGAAGGAGTCACTGCCAGCCGCCGCCAGGACAAGCAGAATGTGAAAATGCCGGTAAGCCACGAGCCACGTGGCAAGGTAGGGATTTATAGAAATGGGTTAATTTAAGATATAAGAACAGTTAGCAAGAAGCCTGCCATGGCCATACAGTTTGGAAGCAATATAAGTCTCTGTGTTTACTTTGTTGGCTCTGAGTCGCTGTGGGACTGGCGGGTGAGAGAGATTTTTCCTGACTGTGGGCAAGGCAGGAAAACTCTAGCTACACTCCTACATACACAGGAGCCTTGAACTGTGAGTGACAGGCTCTCAGGTCTCTTGGGAGCAACTGCTTATGCTTCTGAGTCTGGAATCTATCTTTATGCCCTTTCCATGCTGACTCACCTGTATTGACCTATACCCCAAATGTGGGCACTATCAGGTAGGCTCAGTCTCAGCATACTCTCTAGGCACATCCACCTTCAGCTTCCATGGCCTTGATGGGATCATGAAAGCTTACAGGCCAATCCATGAGGACCAGGACCAGGACTGAGAAGGAAGCTGCTGCACTGATTCTCACTCCTGCATCTGGTACCTCCTGGTGACAAGTTCTTGCCTTGTGCTTTCCCTCTCCAGTCCCTAGGCTCTGCCACCCACTGCCCTTTGCAGCAGATGCTGGCCATACACATACATGGCCCACTGTTGGAGCCTTCACTCATGTTGAGGGGCCAATTGATCAGACCAGCTCCTTTTCCCCAGCACTCCTACTTAGGGCCCAGTACCCGTTTTCTAGATTGGCATATCACCAGCCTGACCCAACAAATGGACATGTCCAACTTTATCACCCAAAATGCAGTGCTTTGAACAAAGGCTCAAAAAAGGTATTACTGCACACAAAGTGGCCAGGCAGTGTTCACTCAGTTCCTGTTGGCAAGGGTGTGTCCTCTAGTGACCACAAGATAGGAGAGATTCTCACTCACACTCTGTGACTCCTGTGATGGACCTCTGACCTACATGTTATTATCAGTCCTTTTTATGGATGAGGAAACTGAGGCACAGAGAAGCTTAGTCATTTTCACGACTTCATACCTAGACATTATGACTGGCAGGATGTTCTTCAAGTGTCCTGATGCCAGAGGAACAGTTTTCACCAAGCCATGGTTCTGTGCCCAAGGCATCACCATGGTGGTGTACAGGTGGATCATAAATCAAGGCCCTGGATACTTCACAGAGAACTCCCAAAAGAGCACACGGATTATGTGACCTCTGTGCTGAGTTCAGAGGAGGGCTTGAAGGTGGTCAAATGACCGGAAAGAATGCTTTGGGCAAGGCACACAGTAATGGAGGCATATCTAAGAATCAGAGATGAGGTGGATCTTTAGAACAACAGAACATAAAGGTGGTGAAAAGGAAGAAACAATTACAGACACAGGATGGCAAAGAGCCTGGCTCTGGAAGGATTCTGAAATTCCTCAGGGCCGCAGGGAGCATGGGGGGTGTTGATCAGTGTTTCTTGTCTTAGGAAAGTGATTCTGCGTGGTTACAATGCAGAGAACTGAGTTGTTCAAAGATAGGGATTGTCATTTATGGCTTTTCCAGGGGACAGCTGGAGAGGAAAGTTGATGATTGAGCTCAGGAGATGAGCTTTCTTGGTGTGTAGATGGAGGAGGAGATGAGGCCTAGACGTATTTGGCATGGGGCACCTGTATTCATTGATGATCCTCCGAGTCTTGAAACACAGCCAGAGAGGGAAAGTTGAAGAACATTCAGTTTGAGACTTGCTTGTGTCTTAAAGATCCTAAGGACACTCTTGACAGGTGGAATTGAGATCAGCATAGAATCACAGCCTAGTGTGGCCCTCAAAGGACCCCCTTTCCCAGTGAGAACTGGGATAAGAACATTCCCTGAAGGATGTAAGGTGAGAAAAAAAAGGGGACCCATTTATTGAAAGCAAACAAATGTCCCAAACATCTTTGCAAAGTGTCCTGAGGCAGGTCTACCACCATGGGCACTGACACTCCCCAGCTGTATCCCACCATTTTTCCTGGATTCTGTGCAGGTATATAAGGAGCCTGGTACTGAATGCATCTCAAGCTGACCAGATCTATGTCTGGAACATGTGGCCAAAGTCTGAGTCCACCTCTTATGGGAATCTAGGACTTAGATAGCAGTGTTCACTTTTCCTCATTCCCTGGGTGCTGAGGATTCTCTCACCTCTTGGCCATCAAACATTGCCTTGGTGATGATGTCTCCCTACAGGGACAGGCCCAGCTTTCAAAGCAGGCAATGGAGTGTGGAGGAGAAAGGAAAGGGCCTGTAGGCTGCAGTTTACTCAGGTTGAAACTCTGCGAACTCCATGCATGGCTCATGTTGAAGGATCACTTTATATAATTTAACAATGGTAAGTGGCTGTGTGGTGGGGTGGCATTGGGTGGGGTTGGGTAGTGGTCTAAAAAACACAATGCACCATATGCTTCCTTCCCTGCTTCTGCAACGTGACCCATCACATCTAATAATAGTCTGACATAAAATGATCATGGCCAAATTACTTGTCAGAGGTAGTTACCAAGGTCTCATGTCTACACAGCAATAATCAGAGAATACCAACCATGAAGCACTATGGAAGAGATAAGAGTAGCAGTGGCAATGGTTATAATGACCATCAAGGGCCAGGCTGCCTCTTCCACCTACCCCGTCAGCAACATCAGAAACCCACTCCAATATTCAAGAATGGGAAGAGCACTTGTCCCTCCAGGTGTTGTGTGTGGTTGGCAGAGCCCAGGAGGACACTGAAGCAGCTCCGATCATGAATCAAGAGTGACCCCCTTGCAGACGACAAGGCTAGCCATGGTACAGTTTATCAGAACCCATGGTAGCAAAGCTTTCTCAGAATGGCTACAACATCTCTTTCAGAGAACAATACTCACTCCCAGGAAGGTTTGCAATAGGTACTTGATAAGCAGACTGCAGGAGATGTGCACTATGGAGCATTCATTCCCAGCCTATGCCTCACCATGTACTAGATCTACAGCATGTTTACAGTAATGAGTTCAGAGACCTGTGGTCCAAACTAAGGCCAGGACAGAGTATCTAAGGTAACCCCACCAGATGGGATGATTCCAAAAGGAAACCACTGTGAACTGCATGAACTGCAGATCGTCTCTGCACTTTCTCCCCCTAAAACTGTCACAGCCAACTCCAGGTATTTCTACAAGGATGCTGAGCTGCCATCCAGCTGGCTGCCTCCATCTGTTCCTGTTGTTACTGAGGTTACAGAGCAGACAGTAGACAGAGGGGTGTGTCAGTTAGCCTTATGTCACTGGGGCAGCACATCTGAGATAACCCACTGAGGCAAGCAAAGGTTTGGTTTGAATCACAGTTTCAGAGACTTCAGGCCAGGGTCTGCTGACTTCTCTACTTTTGGCCAGAGGCAAGTCAAGCTTTGTGCAACTAAAGACACTATCAAGGGAATGAGGACTAGGGAAGTGGCCAGGTGGGTAAAGTGCTGGTCCCATATGCATGAGGATCTGAGTTTATCCCTGAAGTAAAAAAGCCAACTATGATCACATGAATATGTGGTCCCAGCTCTGGGGTGGAGACAGGTGGGTCCCTGGGACTCCCAGGAGAGCCAACTTTGACAATACAATGAATTCTAGGCCTATGGAGAGACCTTATCCTAAAACCAAGATGGAAGAGCAATGACAGTTGAAGTTGACCTCTGACCTTCATGTGGATGTGCATATGGATGTACACGTACACATTCACAAACACATGCAACCACATAAAGTAAACATTCAAGGAGAAAGAGAAGAGGGCTATGGAGTTAGCTTAGTGGTGGAATGCTGGATTGAATTATATATGTGAAATTTTGGTTCCCCAGTATTGTTAGTGTGAGGAGACAACCCCCAGGATGGGAAGAAATGTCTGTAGGTCAGGTGTCTGTGCATGGAATTCTTATAATAACTCAAACAGTTGGATATACAAAGCCATCCTTCACACCACCAGGAAGGCTGTATGATTCTTCAGCTGTTACATCAGTGTGTCCTCACAGCCAGGCTGGGTATGGGTCAGCAGGTTCCAAAACTGTGGTGATGGAGCTGGTCTGGATCACACTCCTGGACTGACTCAGCATCAACTAGTGTCTGGTCCTGGGATCCTTCACAGTACACAGTCAACACCGTGGCTCACCTCAGCAGGTGCTGTGAGGATGCAACAGGGTCTTAGGCATGAAGGACAGAGCAACAGTGGTGGCCATCATTGTCTCTGCGAGGGGAGAGGAAGAGGAGCAGAAAGAACGACTTCTGACTAGGGAAGAATCCTCTGTGAGACACCGCTGTGGTGCTGAAATGATCCACATGAGGTAGTTATGGAAAACAATCAGATTTGGCAAATTCAAGATTTAAGTACTGTTATTAATGATGAGACCAAAAACAAGCTTATGCCTTCAAAATGTCTGTAGGTCTCCAAGCTCAGGGACACAGCATGTGTAAAGGAAAAAAAAAAAACACAAAGACCATAATTTAAAAACAAGTTAGGTGTGAGTCAGATTAATTTGAATTGTTCCTTCCTGACAGAGCAGAGTTACCATTTCAATCATAATTTTGGGTTGTAGCTTCTTTATTTATTGTGATTTCATTTATTTGGTCTAATCTGTGCACCATGGACATGTCCCTGGAACTCTCAAATACATGTAAAGGCAGACGTGACTGTGGTGGGGGAAAAGAGAGGACTGAGAAATCTGTGAGGAAACAAAGATGGAGTCAGAGCGTGAAGGACTTACCTTGGTCATTTCAGTGAGAGCCTGCAGGTTGTCTTCTGACTTGTCTGTCCACACTCTTGCCCTTGGTCCTAAGGTCTAAGAGGGAGACTGCTCTTGTCACACATCTCTTGATGCAGAATAAATTGCCCCCAAATAAATGCACAGCTTGAAAGAATAAACATGGAATATCTCACAGTGTCAGGCACCCATGAGGAGCCAGGCTGGGTGGTTCTTCCTCGGGACCTCTCGTGAGTCATTCTCGTGACTGAAGACTTGACACATGCTGGAGGTTCCATGTCCAAGTTTGCTCTCATGATTTTCTTTTTCCTCTGGTGCTATAAACTGAAGCAGGTTATTGTGTTTTCTGGGCGAACTCCTGTCCACTGAGCTAACCCCCCAGCCCTCTCACGGCTTATAATGGAAAATTGCTCTCAGCCTACTCAAAGTGCTGCTCATTTAGGCAGGAGCCTCAGGACAGGAGGGAAGCTTCTCCACAGGCTCAAGATATTCCCTGCTGGCATTCTTAGCTTTTGGATTAAAGCTGGTTGTCTGCTAAGTGAATAGACTCTACTGCCACAAGGTTCAGTTCTGACACAGAGGGAGGAAACATGGCTGTTCCAGAGAGCAGCACTTAGCCCATGAGAAGGTCATTAGCCTCTGACCTGCAGTGTTCCCATCTCTCTACAGTACTGAAATTCAGATCAGCCATCCAGGCTCTGCAGACACAGATTCCTTTAGGAGTTTTCCTTCACTGCCAGACAAGGCAGCTTCCCTCCAGAAGTCTGATAGCCAAAGAGAGGAGAACAAGTCTCTATTTGAACATGTCCCTTGCTGCCAGACAGGACAGTTGGTTACACAGATGCAGGTAGGGTTCTGTCAGCATCGAGGCAAGTTTTTGTTAATGTGTGTTTCCCTAAAGAAACCAGGGAGCATGAACACAGAGATGCGTTCTTTTCAAAGTGACTTAGAAAGTATAGGTTAGATGTTAGCTGCAAACCTACCCTGTGACACCTAGGACTTATATGCTGTCTTTTTAACTCTAACTTCATTCCTGTTTCATTCTGACCATTAAATGATTAGAGGAACAGAAAGCCACAAACACAATCCAGTGGACTTGTTGTTTACAGCCTTCAGGAATTGGTTCTACCTCCTGGAGCTTCTAAATGCACGTTACCAGAAATCATCCCATCTGCACACTTCCAGACTAAGCACAGAGCACAAATTGTTGAGGACAGCAATTCCTAAGAAGAAGCAGGAGTCTCTGGCCATTTTTCAGATCTCTCATGTAGAGAAGCTTTGGTTTTGAGTTCCCCTTTCCAAACGAAGCCTGTGGATCACTTCTCATTTACAGTTCTACATTTGTCAATGTTTATTTCTAATCTAGATTGTGTAACCAGTAAGGGGCACTCTAGGTTGTTGAAGATGGACTGATTTGGGTCAAGACTGAAAAACTGGGCAGAAATGGGGTGGAGGTGGAGTATCTGCTAATGGTACAATCTGATGGCCTGCTCCACATTTAGGGAAATGGAAAAGAATCTTTGAGCCTCATTTCACATTTGAGTCTGACTTCTACTTGGACAAGAAGAGGTCTGTGGAGGTGCCCATGATGCACCTTAAGTCTCACACTACACCCTACTTCCAGGATGAGGACCTGTCCGGCTCTGTGGTGGAGCTGAAGTACACAGGCAATGCCAGTGCCCTGTTCATCCTCCCTGATGAGGGCAGGATGCAGCAGGTGGAAGCCAGCTTACAACCAGAGACCCTGAGGAAATGGGAGGACTCTCTGAGGCCCAGGTGTATGTGTCCAGGAAGCAGCACTGGTCCGACTCCCCATCCTGCTGTTGGCCTGAGCACAGTGTCCCTGTCCCTCAGAGTCTCACTACCATGAGTGTAATGGTTAGAGAGTCCACAGATACAGGTGGAGTGGATGTAACTTTCCCTCCGCTGACTCCATAGTTCGGGGCCACACAGATGTAATTTTGTTGTCACATTTTGGTGTCATTTTGTTGTTCACAAGAAGAAATCAGCTAGAGCAGGGGCTGAGAACTGTTCTGTGTCTAACAGGCTATAAGTACAGGAAATCTTGAATGGGTTTTGGAAGGCAGAGGGAGGTGAGCTTGAGATGAGATCAGCTCTGAGAATCAGCTCTGCCCTGAGTAGCCATTTCACCCCCTCACCACTCGTTCAACCACCGTTCTTGGGATGGTGACCTGAAGACTTACTATGTGCCATGCTATGATTTAGACCCTTAGATTAATCAGAGACTCAAGCACAAGCTTTCTTATCCTTGAGGACTCTTCTTGGAATGAGGAAGAGAGAGTGGAGACATGAAAGGGCAACTACTCATTATTTGATTAGTTAAAAGGTGAGGAGGGGTGAGTTTGAGAAGGGATTCAAGGATAAGGAAAGCTGGAGTCAGATGCAGTATGAAATTTAAAATAGAAGGTTCACTAGGAGATGTCTGAGGGTCCAGAGGACAGAGGAAGGGCTCCATTTTGTGCATCTGGGAGAAAAGCATTCTCCTTAGAGGAACAGGAAGTAGCAAGCAATGTTGTCTGGCCCCTGTTAACATTATCAGGCACTGACAGATAATTAATGCATTTGAAGACCAAATCACGTGGTCTAGGCATGGATGGAAAGAGGGCTGCTCTCTAGCAAGAGTGCTGTATCTGGTTACCCAGCTATTAGGTACATTGATGGAGCAACAGAGTCCATTGACTTTTGTATTTCTCTTTTTCATTCTCAGGAAGATCGATGATCTCTACATGCCCAAGTTCTACATTTTCACTGACTACAACCTGAAGAAAATCCTTCCACACCTGGGCATCAACTAAGTCTTCTCCTCACAGGCTGACCTGTCTGGGATCACAGAGGCCAAGGACCTGAGAGTTTCTCAGTTAAGCCAAGACACACAGGGTAGTTCACTTTGGTGCCTGAATGTGGATGGTGAAGTACAAGTCATGTGTGGGGAACGGTAAATGTGTGAGAAAGCCTGCATTTCCGAGATTCCCTCATCCTAGAAGAGCTGGATTACAGCCTAGATACTCCTGCTGGGTAGCATGCAGCCAGTCCTTCCTGTACCCCCTGAGCATAATCTCACCTAGGAGCCTATGGTGGGAAAAGCCTGTGTTTGGTCTTAGACCACCTAGGCATGACCCTGTACTGCAGTGCAAATACCACCCACATTCTGCTGCAGTGCAAATCATTTCCAGTCTCAGCTTTTTCACTGCAGAGCTGGCCAGGATTTCTTGACTAGCACACAGAATGGTAGTAGTAAAGGAAGTAACAAGGAATGAATGGCAATTGAGATGAAAAGCTTAAGAACAGGAGAGAAGATGCCTTAGATCCCACATTACATTCCTAGATACACAGCCTGGGAATGCCTAATGCTCTGTCCAGTGCCCACTCTGAGGTCTGAGCTCAGATTGTACCAGCAGGACATGCCATTCTGGGAATGAGAAGCAATGTCCTATGCATCACTGTTGTATTTACCAAGGAGGATGGAGTAGGAAGAATGTGAAAACCTGCACTGCCTGCCAGCACCCTTGTTGTTCACTATGGATCTCCTGAAGCTGTCATGGGAATAATGAATGGTTCTACCTACACTCATCCTCCAGTTTGTAGGGTTTTTTTTTAGGACAACACAGATTCTCAGAGATTGAGCAGACCTAGGGCATGCCTCATCTCACTCCCCGAGCAGACACTTGGAAACATCAGGGGTGGAGCTCACGGTAGAACAAACATCTTCATCAGCAACTGAGGCCAGCAGTGGATGCGTGCTCCAGGAATCTCCTCTCCTGCTCTCCCTGGTTTCCAGGGAGTGATGTCTTTCTCCTACAGGTGGTCCACAAGGCTGTGCTGAACATGGCTGAGAGAGGCACAGAAACAGCTGCCACCACGGGATGGAGTCCTGTGGGGTCGGCTCTAATTTTGAACCCTCTGAGAGTATATTTCAACGGGCCATTCCTGATGATTGTCTCTGACACAAATACTCAGACTCCACTCTTTGTGGCCAAAGTCACAAATCCCAAGGGAAACTAGAATTTCTCAAGTGGTGAGGCTTCTTCTTGCGGGCCAGGGATTGAGCCTGTATGTGGGTCTCTATGTGCATTTTGGCCTCCATGCTCTGACTGGCTGTGGCATGCCGGTATTGGACAGTGACAGTGACTAACTGTATGACTCCCTCATGGACAGGGTACTGGGGACAGTCAAATGTCAGGTTCCCTGTCCTCTGACAGCACTGGATCACATTCCTGAGCCTGAACTCTGTCTTTGTGTTCCTCCCTGCTGCCTCTCATGTATCTGCTTCTACACAAAAGCCCGGGCCCTGGCAGGTAGGATCAGTTCCTAGCCAGGCTCTGGTTATGTCTGCCTTCAGCTTCTGCAGGCTTGATGGGACCATGCAAACTTAGAGGCCAACCTCAGCCCCAGCACTGAGAAGGGAACCTGCCATCCTGAGTCTATTTCCAGCATCTGGGCCCACTGTGTGCCCAGTTCCTGCCTCACACTTTTCCTCTTCCAGGCTCTGCCACCCACTGTCCCTTGCAGGGGCTCCTCACCCTGCCCACATCTGGCACAGTTTTTGGATCTCTCATTGCTGTAGCTCATGGAGTCAGTTGGTCAGACCAGCTTCTTTCCCCCTAGGACACAAACCTAGGGCAGTGGAGTCCTTTTCTAGGTTCCCCACTGTCCAACTTCACACAACAGATAGACACCTCTGCCTTCCTTACCCAAAATGCAGGGCTTGGAGCAAAGGATCAATAAACATATAACTGCTCAGAAAATGTCCAGGCCGTGTTCACTCAGCTCCTGTTGGCAGGGATGTATCCTCTAGTGACCATAGCATAGTAGAGATTGTCAGTCACCATCTGTGATTCCTGTGAAGGACTTCTGACCTATATGTTATTATTAGTCCTTTTTATGTACAAGGAATCTAAGGCACAGAGAATCTTAATCCTTTACCATGACCTCACAGCTAGATAATATGACTGCCAGGATGTGCTTCAAGTGTCCTGATGTCAGAGGAACAGTTTTCACCAAGCAAGGGTTCTGTGCACATGCATCAATACGGTGGTGTGAAGGTGAATCATAAAACAAGGCTCTGGATGCTTCACAGAGAGCTTCCAAAACATTTTATGGATCATGTGACCTATGTGCTGTGAGAGAGTAGGATGAGAAGGCAGTCAGGTGACCAGAAAGAATGCTTTGGGCAGGACAAGGAACTTTGGAGGCATTTTAAGAATCATTGTGCTTTAAAGTAAAAGAAGAAACATTGGATTTCCAAGATCCTGGACTGTGACAATTCTCAAATAACTCAAAACTACAGGGAACTTTGAAGGGCTGAGTCACTGTTCCTGCCTTGGGAAATATAACTCTGTGTGGCTATAGAGCAGAGAACTGCTCTGGGTAAATATGGGGATTTTCACTGAAGGCAGTTTCATGGACCATCAGGCTGCATAGGAGAAGAGAGTGGGTGATATAGCTCAAGGATGAACTGGTTTGGTGCCTACACAGAGGATGAGATGAGGTCACAGTGCATTTGGGTTGGGGTGCTGGGTGTCCATTGAGAATCTGTGAGCCTGGAAACACTGCTGGAGGCCTGCACAGACAGGGAAAGTTATTCATTCAATTTGAGACACACTTGAGTCTTGAGGCACCTAAGAACACACAATGAATAGGTAGAGTCATGGTTACAGAGAATCACAGCCTGGAGGCTCACACACAGGATTCCCTTCTCCAGTGTGCACTTAGGTACCACTCCAACAGGACCATGGAGAGATAAGAACAGGACCCATGTATTGAAAACATCCATGTCCCAACAAATGCAGTGTATCCAACAGTCAGTCAAGGCCCTAAGGTCACCACCTCATGTACCCCTTGATCTCTTACTGGCCTCAGCTACAATCCTGAATCCTTCTTGGCTTCTGCACAGGTATCTAAAGAGCCTGGTGCTGAGTACCTCTCATACTGCCTGTGAACTGTTTCCAGAAGTGTTGGCAAAGTCCACCTCTTAAGGGAATCTAGGACACAGACATCAGGGTTTTACTTTTGCCCATTCTATGAGAGTTCCCCCAGGATTTGGTCACCAAATGTTGCCAAGGTGATGAACCCTCTACAGGGACTGCCTCGGTGTGCAATAGAAGTAGCTGACTGTGAGAGAAAGAGGTTTACAGTAGTGATCTCAGACACCTGTGCACTGAACTCAAACCAGGACAAGGCATCTAAGGATAACCCCACCTAGATGTGAGGACCCCCAAGGGGTAGCCACTGTGAAGTGCCAGATTTGCAGATCATAGCATGATTCCAGAGCCTTCTGAGAGGATGCTGAGATGTCACCCACCTGGCTGTCTCCATCTGTTTTCTGTTATTACTGAGGCCACAGAGCAGACAATAGAGAGAGGTGTGTCAGTTAGCCATATGTCACTGGGACAGCACATCTGAGATAACCCACTGAAGGAAGCAAATGTTTGGTTTGAATCACAGTTTCAGAGACTTCAGGCCGGAGTCTGCTGGCTTTCTTCAGCTTCTTTCCAGGCCTGAGGCAAGGAAATCTTAGTGCATGTAAAGACACTTTCAAGAGGATGAGGGATGGGGATATGGCCAGGTGGGTAGTGTTCCCACCTCACATACACACAATAAGGGCCAGATTTTTATGCTCTGAAACAAAAGTAAAAAAGCCAAAGATCACATGAACTTGTGATCACAGCTCTGAGGTGGTGGAGACAGGTCGATCCCTGGGGCTCCCAAGGGAGCCAACCTAGGCAATTCAGTGTCTTCCAGGTCTACAAAGAGACCCTGTCCTGAGCTTTTCTCCAATGACTGATGGAAGCAGATGCAGAGATCCATAGCCAGGCACCAGGCAGAGCTCCTGGTGTCCACTTGAGGAGAGAAAATAGGGATTCTATGAGCAAGTGCATCAAGAACATGATGAGGAAACCTGCAGAGATGACCAAACCATACTAGTGGGAACTCATAAAATTTGTATCAACAGATGTGGAGCCTGCATGGTACTGGGCTGGGCCCTCTGCATGGAGGACAGTTGTATAGCTTGATCTGCTTGGGGAGTCCCCTGGCGGTAGGATTAGAATCTATACCTGGTGCATGAGCATGCTTTTTAGAGGCCACTCCCTGTGATGGGACACCTCACACAGACTGGAGAAAGGTGGAGGGGCTTAGAATTGCCTCTACTGGATGTGCCTCCCCATAGGAGGCCTTGCCTTCTTGTGGGGGAGCGTGGGGGACAGTTTGGGACAGGGAATCTGGTGGGGGGGGAGGATCATTGATTGGTGTGTAAAATGAAAGGAAAAATTGTTTTAATAAAAAGGGGGAGAGAGAGAGAGAGAGAGAGAGAGAGAGAGAGAGAGAGAGAGAGAGAGAGAGAGAGAGTCCCCGTCCTAAAACCGAGGTGAATGAAGAATGGCAGTTGAGGTTGACCTCTGACCTTCATATAGACGGGAACATTGATGCACACATACACATTCACAAACATAGAGAACTACATAGAGTACATGTTCAAGGAGAAAGAGATTAGAGCTGGGGAGCTAGCTTAGTGGTCAAATGCTGGTGTAGATTATATATGTGAAGTTTAAGGTCTCCAGTACTGTGAGTGTGAGGAGACAACCCCCAGGATGGTAGAAAATGTCTGCAACTCGGCATCTGTACCTAGAATTCTGGTGAACAGAAACAGCTGGATAACAAAGCCATCCTTCACACCACCAGGAAGGCTGTATGGTTCTTCAGCTGTTATATCAGTGTGTTGTCACAGCCAGGCTGGGTATGGGTGAGCAGGGACCAAAGCTGTGGTGATGCAGAGGATGGACACCAACTGGCTAGTCTGGATCACACTCCTGGCTTGGCTCAGCATTAACTGGTGTCTGTCCCTGGGATCCTGCACAGTAGGCAGTCAAAACCTGGGCCCACCTCAGCAGGTGCTGTGAGGATGCAACAGGGTCTTAGGCACGAAGGATAGAGCAGCGGTGGTGACCCTTGTGGTCTCTGTGAGGAGAGAAAGAGAAGAGCAGGAAGAGGGGCTTCTGCCTAGGGAAGAATCCACAGTGAGACACTGATGGGGTGTTGAAATGATCGACATGAGGTAGTTATTGACAAAACACTATTAATCCAATAGGACAACTATTATCTGCAGCCCTACCTGGTGGCAAGTACAGCTTGAGCCCTGTCTTTTTATCTCTGATTCTGCCCAGTTTCACACTGACCATTAAACAATTAGAGAAACAGATAGCCACAATGGCAATCCAGTGGGCTTGCCTCCTGGAGCTTCTAATGCACATTACCAGGAATCATCCCATGTGTAAATTTCCAAACTGAGCACACAGCACAACTTGTCTGGGCCAGCATTTCCTAAGAAGAGGGAGGAGTCCCTGGTGGGGATAAATAGGCATCAGTGTGCTTGGGGAGAACAACATGCCAGGCAGCAGCCACCCGAACATCAGAACTCAGCTGTTACAGACACTGGCAGCGGGCTTCAGCTCTGCAGGTAATGCCCAGGATTCTTTCTCTCTGGGGACAGGAAAGGTTCCTTTACAGGACAGTGTGGTACTGGTAATGACCTGAGTCTTGGTTTGGAAGGGCAAGAAGTTGTTTCTGGGACACTGATTTGAAATAAGGGGACATATCTGGGGTGCATATGAATCTTCTCTCCAGTCTGGGTCTTCATGTGTATGAAGATGCAGGTGCCATGGGCTATGCTCCTGGAGAGGGAACAGAGCCTGCTGCTTCTGACCCTCCACGGGGAGGAAGTATTGAGACCTTGACTATGCCAGGTGCAGCTGTAGAAACCAGAGGGGGACATGACAGTTACAGAGTCCCTATGGGGAAGAGACATCACTGTCATGCTTAGAGAGACAGATGTCTTAGGGTCAGGGACCCCACTTCCAAAACAGATCCCATGGCCAAGAAAAGGGAACACACCCTCTCCTAATAAGGAAAAGAAGGTTACAGCTCAGCCACTGACCCAGGTCTCCTCCACAAACAGACTAGCCTGTTTTCTGTGGAAATAATTTAGATGTAAATTATGCTTGAATGTTTTCCGAAGAAATGGTTGCATCAGTCTGATGGTAAACACAGGGTAAAGGCATCCAAAGTCCCTGGCCCCTCTGCAAGTAGGGACCTGCATAGCCCTGGGCACACGTGGTTCAGCTCCAACACCTCCCTCCCCTGCTCCCTCCATTCTACTCTACTCTTCTAGTCTTCCCTCCCCTCCATCTTCCTCTCCCTCCCCCATCTGATCCTCATCTATTCTCCTGTCCTCCCTCCTCTTCCCCCCACTTTCTCACTCCAGCCTCTTTTCCCACCTGGTCCTCTCTCCTCTGTTCTTACACCTCACCTTCCTATTCCTCTAGCATCTAAGTTCTCCTCTAAACTCATCTACAGTGTGAACAAGGCTAAGGAGAGTGGCAGTGTTTACCATATCATAAGCCGTCAATTGTAGTTTTCAGGATGTTTGTGCCCCAGTCCAGGGATGTAAGAAGGAGATGGCCCTCTGTACACTCCGCACCAATACCCACAAAGCTCCTAATAAGCTATACACTTTTACTAAAAGTGTACTCTGGGTCACTTAACAAGCTGTCCAGAGAGGTCCACCATTCGCTTGCTACCACCACACAGTCATCCTGACAGCCAAAATGGAAAATGGTCCAGGTGTCAGAGACTCAGACATCATTCAATTTCCTTCCCACCAGGAGGTCTTCCAAGCTGAGATACAAACCTCCCCTATTGGTCCTTCTAATACCTGTGATCAGGGGTCCCAAGGCTTTGGCAATGCGCCAGAGCCAACCACAATTAACCCTTCACATTCCCAGAAACAGACAGTAGGTTCAGCCCATGGCTGTGGGATTTCTTAGACATGTCTGCAGGAGGTTGGGGTAGATGCTGTAATAAATAACTGGTCTAAGGTTCTTTCCCTAAGCCAGGACTAGAGGTTGATGATGGAGTAGAGGACACAAATGCAAAATAAGAGGTCCCCTGCTTTCTAATGAGTCCTTATGCCAATCCAGAAGAGGAGAGGAGACATTCAGATTACACCAGGCTTAAGCCCATCATCAGGTTCTTCTCTTCCTTACCCTGTGACCCTGGCAAATCTCTTCATCCCTCTGGGTTTTGATTGTCTAATAGGAATACTGGTTACTGCAACAGCACTTCTCCCTGGAGTAAAGGGAGCAGAGGCTGTGGCACTCCCATCTGAGTGGTCAGAGCACCTCCCATGCACAGTTACAGAGGCAGCAGAGCAGGGACACAGTGCTGGCCACATGGGAGGACAAGTAGATGGTCAGGGAACCATGTTACCCTCCCTGACAAAAGGATCTTTTCTTTTCAACCAGGAGAACAGAGTAATGGCTGAGATCTCCCCTGATGTCCTCTGCCAACCAGATGATATTTTGGGAAGGGACACTGCTGTCCAGGGAAATCTGAACAACAGGACACCAGTGGACAATCTAGCACTGACCTCCACCAACACTGACTTTGCCTTCAGGCTCTACAAGGAACTGGCTTTGAAGAATCCAGATAGAAATGTCGTCTTCTCTCCATTCAGCATCTCAACAGCCTTGGCGGTCCTGTCACTGGGAGCAAGCAGCAACACCCTGAAAGAGATTCTAGGAGGTCTCAAGTTCAATCTCACAGAGACCCCTGAGGCAGACATCCACCAGGGCTTTGGGCATCTACTCCACATGCTCAGCCAGCCAGGGGACCAGGTGCAGATCAGAACAGGTAGTGCCATGTTTATTGAAAAGCACCTACAGATCCTAGCAGAGTTCAAGGAGAAGGCAAAGGCACTGTACCAGGCTGAGGCCTCCGTGATTGACTTCCAGCAGCCTCAGAAAGCAAAAAAGCTCATCAATGACTATGTGAACAAACAGACCCAGGGGAAGATCATGGAACTGATCTCAGACCTGGATGAGAGTACAGTAATGGTGCTGGTGAATTACATCTACTTTAAAGGTGAGAATGATTGCTTTTTCAGGGGTGGAAGGAGAGGGTGTTAGCTGGGTACCATGTGTCCATACACTGACCACTGGAAAAGAGGTGCTCATGAACTTAGAGACATGGGTGCCTAACTTCTTATTATTAACAGGCATTACTTCTCCGTGGTATTCTGGATGATGGTTGAGGTTCCTGGTGCTTACTAAATAGAACCTCTGAGCCTTCAGCCTATGTGGGCTCAATTGGACTGTGACTTAAACTTAGTGACTAGGAGAACGCATAGCTTTCTTGTCCAGTCCTCCGTGAGTCGGGAGAAGCCAGGGATGCTCCTGTAGAGACTGAGGCCCATTCCGCCCACTCCAGCATTTCTAATCTGCTCCTGTAGAAGGTGCCCATCCCTACTGGAAAGCCTCTATCTCTATGAGGGTTCAGGTGGGCTGGAATCTTTTTACCTAAGGGGCCTGGCTACCCAATCTACATAAGGAGAATGTAGCATGTGCAATAGCTAGTGCAGAGCCCTTCATGAATTTCTATGCTGGACCTCTCCCCTGAATCTTTCTGCATCAAGCTAGACCTGGGCATGAAAAAGCAGGGACTGGGGAAAAGACATTAGTTTGAAAAAAGATCAGCCGTGCAATGTTCTACATTCAGTGTCTGGCTGCTTTTTGGAATTTTGCTTTTGTAAAACTACTTGCCTGGCAGCCTGGGTGGTCACAGTGCACAATATTCACTCCTGAGCCAGGGAACCTGGAGATAGGGAGCTAGTGATTTGAGAAACTGGGCTGGAATTGCATTTGGTAAGGATTTTGGGGTGGACATCCAGAGCCTACACTCCAAAACCCTGCCTGATAGAGACCAGGGATTGAGCCCATAAAACAATTCCTGATGAAAATCCTGATGTGACCTGATCTGGGGTGGACTTGAGGCTGGACACAGGATAGTCTAGGGCAGAGAAGGACAGATTCTGAGACTATAGACAGAAAACCAATTTGCCATGGACAGAAGAGGATAGAAGGACAGAGGACATCTGTTCAGGATGGAGCCAGAGCTGCTTTTCTCTGAAGAGAAGGGAAGCAGAGTAAAGGGCTGAAGTGTTACTGCAGGGCGAGGCTCTCTTGCTGGACCCAGACCCCAAGCTCCAGGGCTGCTTGGCTGTGAGTATGAGTTGTATGTTTATGCAGCTGCATCCTGAGCCCAAGAAACTGTCAAAGTACCAAGTCCCCCAGGGTGTATTGTAGATGGTCACATGCACGTGGGATGTGCACTAGGCCTTGCCAGGATATTTGTGATTAATGGAAGGGAACATGGCCAATGTGGGAGAAGAGGACTCATAATTGTCTTAGTCAACCAACTATGGGATCCTGGTAATCCAAATCTAGAGGTTGCAAGTCCCCAGAACTTGAGTCTAAGCTCACCCACACTTGGCTCTGGGCTCAACCTTCCATTAGTTGGTTCACACTGAGGAGCACTATCAACAGATCACTGCCTGGAGGTTCAGTTTCTCGTGTTCCCTTGAAATCTGTCCCCCAAGCAACTGCCTTCTAGACAGGCTTCCTCCTGAGGAAGAAGGGACCCCAAATATCCTCAGGCTCCATTCTCTCCACTTTCACTCACATTTCTCTGTAATATACCCCACCTCAGATTCTAGATTGTTTTTCAAGTACCTTAAGTAGCTAAGCTTTGGATTTGAGTTCCTCTTTCTAAACCAAGCCTGTGGATCACTTCTCATTCATAGTTCTGCATATATCAAGGTTTTTCCAATCCAGACTATGCAGCCACCAAGGGATACTACACTCTGTGTTGTTGAAAATGGATTGATTGCTCTTTTGACTCAGAAACTATGCAGAAATGAGGAGGAGGTGGTGTCTCTCCTGTGCTGTTACATTCTGATGGCCTGCTCCACATTTAGGGAAATGGAACAGACCATTTGATCCTCATGACACATTAGAGTCTGAGTTCCATTTGGACAAGAAGAGATCTGTGAGGGTGCCCATGATGAAAATTGAGGATCTGACCACACCCTACTTCTGGGATGAGGATCTGTCCTGTTCTGTGGTGGAGCTGAAGTACACAGGCAATGCCAGTGCCCTGTTCATCCTCCCTGACATGGGCAAAATGCAGCAGTTGGAAGCCAGCTTACAACCAGAGACTCTGAAGAAATGGAAGGACTCTCTGAGACCCAGGTGGGTGTCCACAGTACCCAGAGCTGGTCTGGCTCCCCATCCTGCTGTTAGACCAGTGTCCCTGTCCCTCAGAGTGTCAGGGTCACCCAGTGTAACGGTTGGAGAGTCAGCAGGGACAGGTGGATTCGAGGTGAGTTTCCCTTTCTTGACTCGGTAGTTTTTAGACAGATTTTATTGTCATTTTTTTGTTCACAAGATGACAGCAGCAAGAGCAGATGTTGAGGATTCCTCTGTGTCTAACAGGCTGTAATTACAGGGAATCTTGAATGGGTTTTGGAAGGCAGAGGGGAGTGAGGCTAAGATGAGACCAGCTCTGAGAATCAGCTCTGCCCTGTGTAGCCATCTCATGCCCTCATCACTCATTCACTTACCATTCATGGAATAATAACTGTGCTCAAATTTAGACCCTGAGAGGGTATCAGAAACTCAAGCATATAATTTCTTATAAACACAGGCTCACCTTGAAATTGAAGAGGAGAGAGTAGGTGGTTGAAAATACAATTAATCATTATTTGAAGAGTTAAAAAAAAACAAGTAGATGTTAAAAGGGGGAATGTCCGCGGGGAAGGAAAGCTGGAGTTGGAAGAAGTGTGCAGTTCCAAATAGAATGATCATTAGATGAAGTCTGAGGATTCACATGTCAGGGGAAGAAATGTATTGAGTGGGAGAAAAGCATTCTTGGTAAGGGAAACAACAGCGAGTTCCAAGCCTCATCGCCTGCCCCTGAATAAACTCTCAGGCATTGAGGTTAGTTGATGCATTAGGAAAAGCAAAATCAAATGGTGTGGGATGGACAGAAAGAGGGCTTCCCTCTTGTGTTAGGGCTGTCTGTGGAGAGGTGCCCTAGCAAAAAGGTAGGTTGATGTGGCAATGGAGCCCAGGGACTCTTACATTTCTCTTTA
The DNA here is from genome assembly GCF_049852395.1 of Peromyscus maniculatus bairdii. NCBI lineage: Eukaryota > Metazoa > Chordata > Mammalia > Rodentia > Cricetidae > Peromyscus > Peromyscus maniculatus. Next base: position 75,527,940 of record NC_134865.1, read on the forward strand.
CATCCTCAGGATGATTGATGAGCTCTACATGCCCAAGTTCTCCATCTCCACTGACTACAGCCTGGAGAACATCCTTCCATCACTGGGCATCAGGGAAGTCTTCTCCAAACAGGCTGACCTGTCTAGGATTACAGGAGCCAAGGACCTAAGAGTCTCTCAGGTAGGTCAAGAAACACTGGGTGGTTCTCACTGGGTGCTAGAATATGTATGCTGAAAGCTAGGTGGCAAGGGGGGGGTGGTAAATGTGTGAGAAAGCCCTCATTTCTGAGATTCCCTCATCCTGGTAGGGATGGATTACAGCCTAGACACCCCTGCTGGAGACCATTACACCAATCCCTCCTCTACTCCAGAAGCCCAGAGTGGAAAAACCTGTGCTTGGTCTTAGACCACCATAGTCACTGACCTGTGCTGCAGTGCAGATACCACCCACAATCCACTGCAGGCAAAGCATTCCAGCCTCAGCTTCTTCACTGCAGAGCTGACCCAGTACTTCCTGATGAGCACACAGACAGTCACAGTAATGAAATAACAAGGGATGAATGGCAGTTGTGATGAAAAGCTAAGAGTAGGGGAGAAGATGCCTTAGGACCCCACACTACAGTCCCATATGCACAGATTGGCAAAGACTTTTTTGTCCATCAGTGCCCACTCTGACTCCTGGTGCAAGTCTCTACAAATAGGACATGACGGTTTGATAAAGAGAAACCACACTCTGTGCATTGAGGTTGTATTTTCCAAGGAGGCTGGAACAGGAGCGATGCCAGAACCTGTACTGGCTGCCAGCACATTGGCTGTTCACTGTGGTTCTCCTTAGAAGCTGCCTGTGGAGGAAGGACGAGCATTGCCTACACCCATCCTTCTGTTTGTAGTTGGTTTGAGAGCAACACAGATTCTCAGAGACTGAGCAGACCCAGGACATGTCTCATCTCATACCCTGAGCAGAGACTTGGAAACACCAGGGGTAGAGCTCACTATAGGAACAAACAGCTTAACCAGATACTGAGGCCAGCAGTGGATGCTTGCTCCGGGAATCTCCTCTCCTGCCCTCCCTGATCTCCAGTGAGTGATGTCTTTCTCTTACAGGTGGTCCACAAAGCTGTACTGGATATGGCTGAGACAGGCACAGAAGCAGCTGCTGCCACAGGATTCAAAATGATCCCTTGTTGTGCAAAATTTATATCAATGACAGTCTGTTTCAACAGGCCATTCCTGATGTTTATCTCTGAAACAGATACTCAGATGACCCTCTTTCTGGCCAAAATATCCAACCCTAAATGAAGCTAGAGCTTCCCAAGTGGAGAGGCTTCTGTCCAGGAGGGAGCCTGCATGTGGGTGTGTACATTCTGCACTCCATGTTCTGACCGGCTTTGTATACCTGGCTTGAACAGTGACCTTGTCTAACTCCATGACTCCTACATACACAGGAGCCTTGGACTGTGAGTAACAGGCTCTCAAGCCTCTTGGAAGCACTTGCTCATGTTTCTGACCCTGGAATCTATCTTTATGCCCTCTCCGTTCTCACTCACATGTATTTCCCTGTACCCCCATTGTGGGCACTATGAGGTAGGCTCAGTCCCAGTATTGTCTCTAGGCATGTAGGCCTTCAGCTTCCTTGGCCTTGATGGGATCATGCAAGCTTGTAGGTCAATCCATGTAGACCAGGACCAGGACTGAGAAGGGAGATTGTTGAACTGAATCTCACTCCTGCATCTGGTAACTCCTGGTGACAAGTTCTTGCCTTGTGCTTTCCCTCTCCAGTCCCTAGGCTCTGCCACCCACCGCCCTTTGCAGCAGATGCTGGCCAGGCACATACATGGCCCACTGTTGGAGCCTTCACTCATGTTGAGGGGCCGATTGATCAGACCAGCTCCTTTCCCCCAGCACTCCTACTTAGGGCACAGTACCCATTTCCTAGGTTGGCAAATGACGAATCTGAAATGATTGATAGACAACTCCAACTTCATCACACAATAGCATGGTTTGGAGCAAAGGATCAATAAATGTATAATTCACTAAGCTCCTATTTGCAGGGGTGTGCCCTCTAGTGACCACAGGGTAGTAGAAAATTGTCACTCATGCTCTGTGACTCCTGTGATGTACCTCTGACCTACATGTTATTATCAATCCTTTTTATGGATCAGGAAACTGAGACACAGAGAGTCTTAGTCATTTCCCATTAACTCACAGTTAGACATTATGACTTGCTGGATGTTCTTCAAGTGTCCCTATACCAGAGGAACATTTTTCACCAAGTGGGGATCTGTGCACAGGCATCACCATGGTGGTGTGCGGGTGGATCATAAAACAAGGCTCTAGATACTTCACAGAGAGCTCCCAAAAGCACGTATGGATCATGTGACCTCTGTGTTGAGGTCGGAGGAGGATGAGAAGGTCATCTCATGACCAGAAAGAATGTCTTGGGCAGGGTTCCCAGTAATGGAGGCATTTCTAAGAATCTGAGAGGAAGTGAGTATTTCGGACAACACAAAAGAAGGATGGTGGAGAGGAAGAAGTAATTAGAGACAATAGATGGCAAAGAGCCTTGCTCTGGGAAGATTCTGAAATTCCTCAGAGCCGCAGTAAGCATAGAAGTGGTTAATTGGTGTTTGCTGTCTTAGGCAAGTTATTTGTGTGGTTAGAATGCAGAGAACTGAGTTATTCAGAGGTCAGGTTGTTATTGAGGGCATTTTATGGAACAGCTGGAGAGGAGAGTTGATGATCCAGATCAATAGATGAGTTTCCTTAGTGTGTAGATGCAGAAGGAGAAGAGGAGGCCTACATTGGGTTGAGGCACCTGGTAATCATTGAGAATCCTCTGAGCCCGGAAACACAGCCAGCAGCCTGCACGGAGAGGGAAAGTTGAACATTCAGTAGGAGACTTACTTGTGTCTTAAAGATCCTAAGGAAACTCTTGACAGGTGGCTATGAGGTCAGCAGAGATGTGCAGCCTGGTGGGGCTCTCAAAGAACCCCCTTCCCCAATGAACACCGAGATACCATTCCCTGAAGGATGTGAAGTGAGAGAGACAAGGGACCCATCTATTGAAAGCAAGCAAATGTCCCAATCATGTTTCCAACATATAGCAGGACAGGATCTGAGGCAGGGGTACCTAGCAGTACTCCATGGTATACATGCCCCAGCTGTATACCACCATTTTTCCTGGATTCAGTGCAGGTATATAAGGAGCCTAGTGCTGAATGCATCTCAAGCTGACAAGACCTGTCAGTCTGGAACTTGTGGCCAAAGTCTGAGTCCACCTGCCATGGGAGTCTAGGACCTAGATATCAGGGTTCACTTTTCCTCATTCCCTGCGGGCTGAGGACTCTCTCACTTCTTAGCCATCAAATGTTGCCTTGATGATGAACTCCCTACAGGGACAGGCCCAGATTTCAATGGAGGTAATGGAATATGGAGGGGGAAGGGAGGGGCCTGTAAACTGCAGTTTACTAAGGTTGAAGGCCTGGGAACTCCATGCTTAGCTCAGGGGTTTCTACATGTTGAACAATCACCTTATAGAAATAGAAATGTAAAAACAATAAGTGGCTATATGGTGGGGTGGGGTTGCGTGGTAATCTAAAAAACACAATGTACAACATGCTTCCTTCCGTGCTTCTGCAACATGACCCCTCATGTCTAATAATAGTCTGACATTCTGTAGGCTGTTGTTTTTGTCTTTTTGACTGTGTGTCCTTTGCCCTACCAAAACTTCTCAGTTTCAAGAAGTCCCACTTATTAATTCTTGCTCTCAGTGTCAGTGCTACTGGTGTTATTTTTAGGAAGTGGTCTTTTGTGCCAATTCATTCAAGATTACTTCCTACTTTCTCTTTTATGATGTTCAATGTAACTGGATCCACTTGGAATTGAGTTTTGTACATTGTGACAGATATGGATCTATTTGCAATCTTCTACATGTTTGCATCCAGTTATGCCAGCACCATTTGTTGAAGATGCTTTCTTTTTTCCAAAGAACTGCCTACAGAATGGGAAAAGATCTTCACCAACCCCACATCTGACAGAGGGCTGATCTCCAAAATATATAAACAACTCTAAAAGCTAGACATCAAAATATCAAACAATCCAGTTAAAAAATGGGCTACAGAGCTCAACAGAGAATTCTCAACAGAAGAATCTCAAATGGCTGAAAGGCATTTAAGGATTTGCTCAATATCCATAGTTATCGGGGAAATGCAAATCAAAACAACTCTGAGATACCATTTTACCCATGTCAGAACGACTGTGATCAAAAACACTGAAGACAGCTTATGTTGGAGAGGATGTGGAGCAAGGCAAACACTCTTCCACTGTTGGTGGGAATGCAAACTTGTACAGCCACTCTGGAAATCAGTATGGCGGTTTCTCAGAAAATTGGGAATCAATCTACCTAAGGATGCAGCTATACCACTTTTGGGCAAATAACCAAGGAATGCTCAATCATACCACAAGGACACATGCTCAGCTATATTCATAGCAGCATTTTTCATAATAGCCAGAACCTGGAGACAACCTAAATGCCTCTCAACCAAAGAATGGATAGAGAACATGCAACACATATACACAATGGAGTACTACTCAGCAGTAAAAAACAATATCATGAAATTTGCAGAAAAAAATGGATGGAACTAGAAAATATCATGCTGAGTCAGGTAACCCAGACTCAGAAGGACAAACATGATATGTACTGACTCATAAGCAGATATTAGAAGTAAGGCAAAGGATAACCACACTACAACCCACAGCACCAGAGAAGCTAGCTAACAAGGAAGACCCTACAAGGGACACATAAATAACCCAGTGCAAGAGAAATAAATAAGATCTACCTGAGCAAACTGGGGGGGCAGGGGTAATGGATGGAAAAGAAAGAGGGATGAGAACATAAGGAAATGGGAGGTTAGAGCTGGAACAGGGACAGAGTTGGAGAGCAAGAGATACCATGATAAATGAAGATATCATGGGAATAGAAAGAGGCACGGTGCCAGGGAAGTTCTCAGGTTCCACAAGGATGACCCCACCTTGGATTACTGGCAATGGTAAAGAGGGTGCCTGGACTGGTCTACTCTGGTGACTGGACTAGTGAATACCCTAACTGTCATCATAGAGACTTCATCCAGTGACTGATGGAAGCAGATGCAGAGATCCATGGCTTGGTGCCATGCTAAGCTCCAGGAATCCAATCAATGACAGAGAGGAGGGATTCTGTGGGCAGGGGACGTTGAGATCATGATGGGAAAATGTGCAGAGATGACCAGCCACACTAGTGGAAACCCATGAACTGTGGAATGATAGCTGTGGAGTCCCCATGGGACTAGACTAGGCTCTCTGAATACAGGAGACAGTTGTATAGCTTGAACTGTTTGGGGGCCCCCAAGCAGGGTGATCAGAATCCATCCCTGGTGCATGGGCAGGCTTTTGGGAGCCCAGTGCCTGTGGTGTGACACCTTGCACAGCCTTGGTGCAGGGAGAGGGGCTTGGACCTGCCTCAGCTGAGTGTGTCAGGCTCTGCTGACTCCCCATGGGAGACCTTGACTTGGGAAATGGGGGGTGATGGTTTGGTTGGGGGGAAGGCTGAGGGGTGGGAATAAGGAAGAGGGGGGATCTGTGGTTGGTATGTAAAGTGAATAGGAAATTTCTTAATAATAAAAAAGTCTGACATATAATGATCATAGCCAAATTACATGTCAGAGGTAGTTACCAAGGTCTCATGTCTACACAGCAATAATCAGAGAATATTAACCATGAAGCACTATGGAAGAGATAAGAGTAGCAGTGGCAATGGTTATAATGACGATCGAGGGCCAGGCTGCCTCTTCCTCCCACCCCTTCAGCCACATCAGAAACCCACCCCAATATTTAAGCATGGGAAGAGCACTTACCCCTCCTGGTGTTGTGTGTGGTTAGCACAGCCCAGGAGGACACTGAGGCAGCTCTCACCAGGAATCAAGAGTGACCTCCCTGCAGAGAACAATGCCAGTCACTGTACATCATCAGAAACCATAGATTCCATGCTCACCCAGAATGGCTACAACATCTCTTTCAGAGAATAATCCTCACTCCCAGGAAGGTTTGCAATAGGAACTTGCTAAGCAGACTGTAGGAGATGTGCACTACAGAGCATTCATTCCCAACCTATACCTTACTACATGCACAAAATCTGCAGCATGCATTCAGCAGTGAGTTCAGACACCTGTGGTCCAAACTAAGGCCAGGACAGAGTATCTAAGGTAACCCTACTAGATGCCAGCATCCCAAGGGGGAACCACTGTGAACTGCATGATCTGCAGATCCTCACTGTGCTTTCTCCCCCTAAAAATGTAACAGCCAACTCCAAGGCCTCCATCTGTTTTCTGTTGTTGTTGTTACTGAGGCCACAGAGCAGACAGTAGACAGAGGGGTGTGTCAGTGAGCCTTTTCTCTCTTGGACAGCTTATCTGAAATAACCCAGTGAGGGAAGCAAATATTTGGTTTGAATCACAGTTTCAGAGACTTCAGGCCGGTGTCTGCTGGCTTCTCTGCTTTGGGCCTGAGGCAAGTCAAGCTTTGTGTATCTAAAGACACTATCAAGAGAATGAGGACTGAGGACATGGCCAGGTGGGTAAAGTGCTGGTCTCATGTGCATGAGGATCTGAGTTTATCCCTGAAGTAAAAAAGCCAACTATGATCACATGAATTTGTGATCCCAGCTCTGGGGTGGAGACAGGGGGGTCCCTGGGACTCCCTGGAGAGCCAACTTTGACAATACAATGAATTCTAGGCCTATGCAGAGACCTTATCCTAAAACCAAGATGGAAGAGCAATGACAGTTGAAGTTGACCTCTGACCTTCATGTGGATGTGCACATACACATTCACAAACACATGGAACCACATAAAGTAAAGATTCAAGGAGAAAGAGAAGAGGGCTATGGAGTTAGCTTAGTGGTGGAATGCTGGAATGAATTATATGTGTGAAGTTTTGGTTCCCCAGTTCTTTGAGTGTGAGGAGACAACCCCCAGGATGGGAAGAAATGTCTGTAGCTCAGGTGTCTGTGCATGGAACTATTATAATAACTCAAACCGTTGGATATACAAAGCCATCCTTCACACCACCAGGAAGGCTATATGATTCTTCAGCTGTTACATCAGTGTGTTGTCACAGCCAGGCTGAGTATGGGTCATTAGGGACCAAAGCTATGGTGATGGAGAGGATGGACACCATCCAGCTAGTCAGGAACACACTCCTGGATTGACTCAGCTTCGACTAGTGTCTGGTCCTGGGATCCTTCACAGTGGTCAGTCAACAATGGGGCTCACCTCAGCAGGTGCTGTGAGGATGCAACAGGGTCTTAGGCATAAAGGACAGAGCAACAGTGGTGGCCATCATTGTCTCTGTGTGGAGAGAGAAAGAGAAGAGCAGGAAGAGGGGCTTCTGCCCAGGGAAGAATCCTCTGTGAGACACTGCTGTGGTGCTGAAATGATCCACGTGAGATAGTTGTGGAAAACAATCATATTTGGCCAATTCATGGTTTAAGTACTGTTATTAATGATGAGACCAAAAAGAAGCTTATGCCTCCAAAAAGTCTGTAGGTGCCCAAGCTCAGGGACACAGCATGTGTAAAGGAAAGAAACCACAAAGACCATAATTTACAAATAAGTTAGGTGTAAGTCAGATTAATTTGAAATGTTCCTTCCTGACAGAGCAAAGTTACTATTTCAATCATAATTTTGGGTTGTAGCTTCTTTGTGATTTCCTTTATTTGGTCTATTCTGTGCACCATGGACATGTCCCTGGAACTCTCAAATACATGTGTAGGCAGACATGACTGTGGTGTGGGAAAAGAGAAGACTGAGAAATCTGTGAGGAAACAAAAATGGAGTCAGACCATGAAGGACTTACCTTAGTCATTTAAGTGAGAGCCTGCCTATTGTCTTCTGACTTGTCTTTCCATACTCTCTCCCTTGGTCATAAAGACTAAGAGGGGGATGAGTGGTCTTGTCTCATGTCTGGTGATGCAGAATTAATTGCCTTCAAATAAATGCAAAACTTGGAAAAACATGAAATATCTCATAATGTAAGGCACCCGTGAGGAGCCAGGCGGGATGATTCTTCCCCGGGATCTCTCAGGAGTCATTCTGTTAGATGAAGACTTGACACATGTTGGAGGCTCCATGTCCAAGATTGCTCTCATGACTTTCTTTTTCCTCTGGTGCTATAAACTGAACCAAGGTCTAGAGTTTTCTAAGCAATCCCCCCGACCACTGAGCTAACACCCAGTCCTCTCACAGCTTATAATGGAAAATCTCTCTGGGCCTACTCAAAGGGCTGCTCAGGAAGGCAGGTATATCAATTGGAGGAACTTCTCCACAGGCTCAAGATGTTATCTACTGCTATTCTTAGTTTTTTGATTGAAGTTAGTTGTCTGCTAAGTTAAAAGACTTCATTGTCACAAGGTTTCTAATTGAAACATATCTTTATATACCTCGAAAACCTAACTAATATGGCTATAAATTTGACTATTATAGATGACTATTAATCTGGATTTTATAATTATATATTACATATTTAAATGAGCTGCATAAACATAATATCACTAAAAAGAGTAAAAATATACATACAGTGTGAAAAATTGACTTTAAATTTGTATCAATAACCTAAATTCCATACCAATATAAAATATTTGAGATTAACAGTTGTTTTTTGCCTAAAGTAGATGCAATAATCTATTTTTTCTTTTCATCATAATAATCTACCCTTTTCCCATCATATATATCATATCCCCTTTTCTTCTTTGGAAAGAGATTGACTATAACCAACAAAATATTTAGTGCCAGATATTGCAGGACAGAATTCTGGGTTCAAGTCAGGTTTGTTAACATGTGAAATCAATAAGGTACACTCATGACACAGAACAAAGCAGAGACATGGCCACTGATTCAGCTGCTGAGGTCCTGCCGTTCTGCCCAAGTGTGATGGGAACCAAACTGCAAGCCATGCTGTTCTGACCCTCACTATCTGCTCTGACCAGCCCGAGAGGGCAGGACCATTTCCCCACAGTTCTTAAGGTGTCACACATCTTGAGAAAAGACAACAATCAATGGGCCCAACAAACCGCTCCATGCAATTGGTCATTGGACAGAATGGCAGAATTCCCACAACTGTAGCCCCCACAGATGGAGGCATTTTCTCAATCGAGGGTCCCTCCTCTCAGATGGCTATAGAGAGTATCAAGTTGACATAAGTCTGGCCAGTGGAGAAGAGAAACAGCTGGAAATGCAGACTCTAAAATTTACACTTGAACTGGAGGGGAGGGGAAGGGAGTGGTAAGAACCAGAAGAAGCAAGTGATTGACACACAGGAGTGTCAAAACATAGACACTTTAGTTCACTTAGTGTGGATAGGGCCCTTTCAAAGGTGCCCCGTGCCCTCTCCATGGTTAAAGAACCAAATGTAAGCCAGTGTGGGGAGAAACAGAGATTCATTGAGGATTAAACGATCAGGTTTCTCTCTCTGGGGTGGCAGAGAAAATAAGCAAAATGGCAGCAAATGAAACAGTTTGTTTTAATGACAGTGAGGTAAGGATGTTTGAGCTGATTCAGCCTGTCTGGATTGAAAAGGAACTGGGTGTCTGTGCCTGCAGATGTTCGTGGAAGGTTAGGATGTCTCCTGATAAACAGAAATGCAACATGGTTGATCTGCTTCTCTGGAACACAGAGAACTTAAGCTACTGTTTACTCAGCCAAATCCTTCTTGTTAGGATCAGCACCTCCATCACTTGGGGACAACAGCTTTTGACAAAACACCAGCCTGTGGAGATTGACCACACTGTTGACACAAACACCACAGCTCTCATCCTATGGGGAACAACAGATACTTTATAAGAACAATTATAGGTGACAGGATCTGAGAACAGACTTAGGTTACTCAAATTCCATGTTCCAGTATGGAGACAGTTTCATGAAAACTTGATAGCTTAACCAAACAAAGTCACAAATCAAGGCAAGTTTAAAATGCAGGGGTGGGAACCTCAGGGAGGCAGATGCATCATCAAGATGGGGGAGCTTCTCCACAGTCTCAAGATGTTATCTGCTGGCATTCTTAGCTTTTGGATTGAAGCTGGTTGTCTGCTAAGTTAATAGACTCTATTGTCACAAGGTTGAGTTCTGACACAGAGGGAGGAAACATGGCTGTTCCAGAGAGCAGCACTTAGCCCATGAGGAGGTCATTAGCTTCTGACCTGCAGTGTTCCCATCTCTCTACAGTACTGAAATTCAGATCAGCCAGGCAGGCTCTGCAGACACAGATTCCTTTAGGAGTTTTCCTTCACTGCCAGACTAGGCAGCTTCCCTTCAGAACTCTGAGAGCCAAAGAGGGGACAGCAAGTCTCTGCTGAGAATATACTCATTGCTGCCAAACAGGACAGTTACACTGATCCAAGTGGGGTTCTGTCAGCAATGAGGCTTGTGTTTATTACTGTGTGAGTTCACTTAAGGAAATTGGGGTGTATGGTCATAAAGTTGTTGTATTCTTTTTGAAGTGGCTTAGAAATCTAGAACAACTGTTATCCGCAGCCCTACCCGGTGACAAGTTCAGCTGGTGCCCTGTCTTTTTAACTCTGACTTCTCCCCTGTTCCACATTGACCATTAAACAATTAGAGAAACAGCCACAATGGCAATCCAGTGGGCTTGTCATTTAGAACAAAGGTAGGGGATTTCCCATCAGGATGTGTTTCTGCTTCCTGGAGTTCGAAATAAACATTACAAGAAATCAGCCCATGTGTATGTTACTATACTTAGCACAGAGCACAATTTATTTATGCCAGCATTTCCTAAGAAGAGGGAGGAGTCCCTGATGGGATAAATAGGCATCAGTTTGCTTGGGGAAAACAACACACCGGGCAGGCAGCCACCCGAACATCAGAACTCAGCTATCACAGACAGCGGGCTTCAGCTCTGCAGGTAATGCCCAGGATTCTTTCTCTCTGGGGACAGGAAAAGTGCCTTTGCAGGACTGTGTGGTACTGGTTATGACCTGAGTCTAGGTTTGGAGGTATGAGAAGTTGTTCCTGGGGCACTGGGTTGAAATCAGGGGGCATTTCTGGGGTGCATATGAATCTTCTCTGCAGTCTGGGTCTTCATGTGTATGAAGATGCAGGAGCCATAGGCTATGCTCCTGGAGAGGGAATGGAGCCTGCTGCTTCTGACCCTCCACAGGGAGGAAGAATTGAGACCTTGACAATGCCAGGTGCAGCTGTAGGAACCAGAGAGAGACAGGACAGTGACAGAGTCCTTGTGGGGGTGGCGACATCCCTGCAGTGTTTACAGCAGAGAGAACATGTCTTGGGGTAAGGGACCTCACTTCCACAACAGATCACATGGCCAAGAAAAGGGACCACACCCTCTCCTAATAAGAAAAAGAAGGTTACAGCTCAGCCACTGAGCCAAGTCTCCTCTACAACCAGACTAGCCTGTTTTCTGTGGAAATAATTTTGACATAAAATATGGTTGCAAGTTTTCCAAAGAAATGGCTGTAGCATGAATTTTAGAGGGTATTATTAATAAAATCAAACCTGAGCCAGGTATTGGGGTAAACACTGGAAGATTAGAGAGACAGAAGAGGCCACAGCTTCCTCACCTCGACAATTCCTCAGCTGATCCTGTTTCCTCAGACTGGAAGCTTCTGTGTCCTCATTCCAATGGCTCTCAGCTGAACTGCTGCTCAAAAGCCTGAAAGCTTAACCAGCAAAATGCTTCTAGTTTCTGGTCTTCACGCCTTATATATCTTTCCTTTCTACCATCACTCCCTGGGATTAAAGGCTCACTTCCTGGGATTAAAAGCATGTGTCACCATGCCTGACTGTTTCCAAAGTGGCCTTGAACTCACAGAGATCCAGAGGGATTTCTACCTCAGGAGTGCAAGGATTAAAGGTGTGAGTGTCACCATTTTCTAGACTTTGTATCTAGTGGCTGTTCTGTCTCTGACCCCAGATAAGTTTATTAGGGTGCACAATGTTTTGGGGAACACAATACCACCACAAATGTTTGCATCAGTGTGACAGTAAACAGAGGGAAAAGGCAGCCAAAGTCCCTGGCCCCTCTGCAGGCACGGGCCTGCATAGCCCTGGCCACACGTGGCTCAGCTCCAACACCTCCCTCTCCTGCTCCCTCCATTCTCCTCCTCCAATCTTCTGGTCTTCCCTCCCCTCCATCATCCCCTTGGATCCTTCATCTGATCCCCCTCCCTCATTCAGTCCTCCCTCCTTTTCACTCCATTTTCTCACTCCAGCTTCTTTTCCCATCTGGTCCTCTCTCCTCTGTTCTTCTTCCTCACCTTCCTATTCCTCTAGCATCTACGTTCTCCTCTAAACTCTTCTACAGTGTGGACAGAGGCTAAAGGAGGCTGGCAGTGTTTACCATGATCACAAACCTTCAACTGTAGTTTTTAGTGATGCTTGTGCTCCAGTACAGAGGTGTATGGAGGAGATGGCCCTCTGGACATTCCCCACAAATACACACAGTGTTCCTAATAAGCCATAGATTTTTACAAATAGTGTACCCTAGGTCACTCAACATGCTGTCCATAGAGGTCCACCTATTATTTTGCCCCACAGAGACATCCTAACAGTCGAAATGAAATATGGTCCAGATATCAGAGACACAAACACCACTCAAGTTCCTTCCCATCAGGAGGCCTTGGAAGCTGAGATACAAACCTCCATGTGCTATCCTGGCAGGGCTGAGAGCACCTACCCTATTGATCCTACTAATATTTGTAGTCAAGGGTCCCAAGGCTTTGGAACTACATCAGTTGTCTCCAGAGCTGCCCTCAGTTAACCCTTCACACTCCCAGAAACAGGAACTAGGTTCAGTCCATGGCTGTGAGATTACTTGGATATATCTGCTGCAGGTTGGGGTGGGTGCTGTACTAAATAACTGGTCTAAGGATCCTTCTCTGAGTCCAGGAACACAGTGGGAGGGCAAGGAGGTAGTCAGGGAAACATGTGACCCTCCCTAACAAAAGGATCTTTTCTTTTCAAACAGGAGAACAGAGTAATGGCTGAGATCTCCCCTGATGTCCTCTGCCAACAAGATGGCACATTGGGAAGGGACATTGCTGTCCAGGAAAACCAAAACAACAGGACACCAGTGGACAATCTAGCACTGACCTCCACCAACACTGACTTCGCCTTCAGCCTCTACAAGGAGCTGGCTTTGAAGAATCCAGATAAAAATATCATCTTCTCTCCATTCAGCATCTCAACAGCCTTGGCCGTCTTGTCACTGGGAGCAAGGAGCAAAACCCTGCAAGAAATTCTGGAAGGTCTCAAGTTCAATATCACAGAGACCCCTGAGGCAGACATCCACCGGGGCTTTGGGCATCTCCTCCACATGCTCAGCCATCCAGGTGACCAGGTGCAGATCAGAACAGGTAGTGCCATGTTTATTGAAAAGCACCTGCAGATCCTGGCAGAGTTCAAGGAGGAGGCAAGAGTGCTGTACCAGGCTGAGATCTCCACAGCTGACTTCCAGCAGCCTCATGAGGCCAAAAAGCTCATTAATGACTATGTGAGCAAACAGACCCAGGGGAAGATCAGTGAACTGATCTCAGCACTGGATAATCAGACATTAATGGTGCTGGTGAATTACATCTACTTTAAAGGTGAGGATGGACACTGTTTCAGGGGTTGATGGAGAAGGATTTTGTGTCCATATTCTGTCCACAGGAAAGGAGTAGCTCATGAACTTGGAAACATGAAAACATCATTTTTCATTTCTAACAGGCCTTACTTCTCCTCTGGAGTGTTCTAAATAATGTTTACAGTTCATGGTACATACTCAACAGGACCCCTGTGCTCTCAGCCTAACAGGGCTGAATTTGGCTGTGACTTAAACTTATTGACTAGGAGAATGCATAGATGACATGTCCATCCTACATGAATGGTTAGTAGCCATGGCTTCTCCCTGCAGATTTGGTGTCTTAGTCAATATTCTATTGTTGTGAAGAGACACCATGACAATGGCAACTCTTATAAAGGAAAATGTTTAATTGGGGTGGCTCACTTATGGTTCATAGTTTCAGTACATTATCATGATGGTGGGACAAACAGTGTGCAGACAGACAAGATGCTAGAGTGGTATCTGAGAGTCCTACAACTTTCAGACAAGAGGAAGTGGTCTGGGATTCTGGGCAATATCTCGAGCATTTATGAGACCTCAAAGCCTGCCTCAAAAGTGACACACTTCCTCCAACAAGACCACACCTACTCTAACAAAGTCACAACTCCCAATAATGCCACTCCCTATGAGTTTATGGGGGCCAATTGCATTCAAATTACATCAAAAGAATTCCCTCATTCAGCTCATTCCAGCATTTTGAAATGCTCCTAGAGAATCTATTTGCTAGAGAACCTATGTCTTTAGGAGGTCTCAGGTGGTCTGGGACTTCTTGACCTAAGGAGCCTGGCTACCCAATCTTAAAGGGGGAAAGTAGCAGGTACCATAACTCCTGAAGAGCCTGTCACACATTCCTATACAGGACCTCTCCCTGGGCCTTTTCTCTAATGCTGGACATGGACATGGAAGAGCAGGGACTAAGGAAAAGCCATTAGTGAGAAGGAGGTGTCAGGCAGGCAGTGTTCTGTGTTTAGTGTCTCATTGATCAATGGAATTTCAGTTGGTAAAATTAGTATTCAAAGCAGACTGCAGGGTCACAGTGCTGACCCTGCAGGGAGTCTGTGGAGGGCGGAGGGGCAAGAGTGTTTGGAGACCAGACCTGAATTGCTGTGGGTAATTGTTAGTGGGAACACATCCAGAACCCACACCCACAAAACCCTACCTGATAGACCAGGAATGAGGCAAAGTCCCACAAAATGATTCCTGATAAAAAATCTTGATGTGGCTGGATATGGGGTGGATTTCACACTCTAGACTCTGGACAGGCCAAAGCAGAGGAAGATAGGCTCTGAGACTATACACAGAAAACCAACTGGCCATGGACAGAAGAGGATAGGAGGACAGAGGACAGGAGTCCAGGATGGCCCCAGAGCAGCTGTTCTCTGGAGAGAGGGGAAGCAGAGTGATGGCCTGAAGGATTAGACTGCAGCGTATCTATTCTGTCTGCTGGGCTAGGACCTAAACTCCAAGGCTGACTGGCTGTGAGCTGGGTATGAATCTTTATGCTCCTGGAACCTGAGGCAAGGAAATTGTTAAAGTACCATGTCCCCAGGGCATTGCATGTTGCTACATGCACTTTGGATATTGGGTAAGTCTGAGTAGAATATCTTTGATTCATGGAGGTGAAATGGATAATATGGGAGAAGAAGTGTCATTACCCATGTCTTAGTCAACCAACTATGGGATCCTGGTAATCCAACTCTGGGGAGTTGAAGATCTCACCAGCTTCAATGTAAACAGACTCATGGCTCTGGGCACTGACTTCCATTAAGGTGGTTCACACTGAGAGGCACCATGGACAGATCACAGCATGGGAGAACACAGTCTCTCTTGTCCTGTTCTTCCTAAAACCAGACCCACAGGACATAGTCTTCTATACATGTCTCCTCAGGGGGAAGAAGGGTTCCTCAACTCCCCAAGCTCCCGGTTCCCCAATTTCACTCTCTCTGTTACACTACCCCACCTTCAGTCACTGGCTGTTTTTCAAATATCTCGTTTAGGGAAGCTTTAGTTTTGAGTTTCCCTTTCCAAACCAAGTCTTCGGATCACTTCTCATGCATACTTCTACAAAAGCCAATGTTTTTCCTAATCTAGATTATGCAACCAGTAATGGTCCCTCTATGCTGTTGAAGATTGATTGATTCCTGTCAAGACTGAGAATCTGGGCAGAAATGGGGTGGAGGTGGGATCTCTCTGCTAATTGTACAATCTGATGCCCTGTTTCCACATTTAGGGAAATGGAAGACACCTTTTGAGCCTCATTTCACACGTGAGTCCGACTTCTACTTGGACAAGAAGAGGACTGTGAAGGTGCCCATGATGCACCATATGTTTCTGACCACACCCTACTTCCGAGATGAGGATCTGTCCTGCTCTGTGGTGGAGCTGAAGTACACAGGCAATGCCAGTGCCCTGTTCATCCTCCCTGATGAGGGCAGGATGCAGCAGGTGGAAGCCAGCTTGCAACCAGAGACCCTGAAGAAGTGGAAGGACTCTCTGAGGTCCAGGTGTGTGTCCACAGGAACCAGAGCTGGTCTGTCTCCCCATCCTGCTGTTGGCCTGAAACCCTGTGTCCCTGTCCCTCAGAGTGTCAGGAGAACACAGTGAAAAGGCTGGAGAGTCAGCAGGGTCAGGTGGAGCAGAGGTGACTTTCTCTCCGCTGACTCAGGAGTTTTTGTACAGGTTTTACTGTCATTTTGTTGTTCACAAGATGACATCAGCAAGAGCTGAGGATTGTTCTGTGTCTAACAGGCTGTAATTACAGGGAATCTTGAATGGGCTTTGGAAGTCAAAGGGGAGTGAGGTTGAGATGAGATCAGCTCTGAGAATCAGCTCTGCCCTGTGTATCCATCTCATCCCCTCATCACTTGTTCATTCACCATTCATGCAATGATGACTTGAAGACCTGCTGTTATGTGCTCTCATTAAAACCCTAAGAGGATATCAGAGACTCTGGAATTAAATTTCTCATCCTTGATGGCTCCTCTTGGAGAGGAAAAGAGAGTGTTGAGATGGAAATACAACTAATCATTATTTGATTAGTTAAAAGGTGAGGAGGCATGAGATTGAGGAGAGTGTTCAAGGATTAGGAAAGCTGGAGTCAGATACAGAGTGAAATTTAATATACTAGTATCATTAGGAGTTGTCTGAGGGTCTACAGATCAAGCAAAGGACTCCATTTTGTGGATCTTGGAGGAAAGCATTCTCCTCAGAAGTATCAAGCCTCATTGCCTGGCCCCTGTAAACACTCTCAGGCACTAATGGAAAATCAAGTGATCTAGTCATGGATGGAAAGAAGGCTGCTTTCCAGTGAGAGGGCTGTCTCTGGTTCCCCAGCTATAAAATGGGTTGATGGGACAATGGCGCCCAGTGACTCTTACATTTCCCCATTTCATTCTCAGGAAGATTGATGATCTCTACATGCCCAAGTTCTCCATCTCCAGTGACTACAGCCTGGAGAACATCCTTCCACAGCTGGGCATCAAGGAAGTCTTCTCCAAGCAGGCTGATCTGTCTAGGATCACAGGGGCCAAGGACTTGAGTGTCTCTCAGGTAGGCCAAGAAACACTGGGTGGTTCACCTTAGTGCCTGAATGTGGGTGGTGAGAATCAAGTGGTATGTGAGGAAATGGCAAATGTGTGAGAAAGCCTGCATTTCTGAGATTCCCTCATCCTGGGAGAGCTGGATTACAGCCTAGAAACTCCTGCTGGATACCATGCAGCCAGTCCCTTGTCTACACCCTGAACATAATCTCACACTGGATCACATGGTGGGAAAGAACCTATGCTTGTTCTTAGACAAGGATAGACACTGACCTTTACTATAGTGCAAATACCACCAACAATCCACTGCAGGGCAAAGCACTTCAGCCTCAGTTTCTTTACTGCAGAGCTGGTCCAGTATTTCTTGATTAGGACACAGAACAGCAGCAGTAAAGGAAATAACAAGGGATGAATTCAGTTGGGATGAAAACATTAAGAATAGGAGAGAAGATGCCTTAGGATCCCACACTACATTCCCAGATACAAAGTCTGGCATTTCTGGTGTTCTGTCCAGTGAGTGACCACTCAGAGGCCTGGGCTCAGATCTGTACCAGCAGGGCATGGCATTCTGGGAATGGGAAGCCATGCCCTGTGCATTGAGGTTGTATGTCCCATGGAGGATAGAGCAGGAGAGATGCTGTAGCCCACACTGGCTGCCAGCACCCTGGCATTTTCCCTGTGGGTCTTCTGAGAAGCTGCCTGTGGAGTAAGGACTGGCATTGCCTACACCCAACCTCCAGTTTGAGGAAGGGTTTGAGGACAACACAGATCCTCAGAGACTGCGCAGACCCAGGGCATGCCTCATCTCACACCCTGAGCAGAGATTTGGAAGCACCAGGGGTGGAGCTCACTGTAGGAACAAACAACTTCACCAGCAGCTGAGGCCAGCAGTCAATGTTGCTTCAGGAATCTCCTCTCCTGCCCTCCCTGGTCTCCAGTGAGTGATGTCTTTCTCCTACAGGTGGTCCACAAGGCTGTGTTGGACGTGGCTGAGACAGGCACAGAAGCAGCTGCCGCCACAGGATGCTGTCCTGTGGGATCGGCTCTAATTTTACAGCCTCTGAAAATATATTTCAACAGGCCATTCCTGGTGATGATCTCTGACACAAATACTCAGACCCCACTCTTTATGGCCAAAGTCACAAACCCCAAGGAAAACTAGAACTTCACAAGTGGTGAGGCTTCTTCCTAGAAGACAGGGGTTGAGCTTGTATGTGGATCTCTATGTGCATTTTGGCTTCCAAGCTATGATTGGCTGTGGCATGCCTGGATTGGACAGTGACAGTGACTAACTGTATGACTCCCACATACACAGAGACTGGGTACATTCAGTGTCAGGCTCCCAGTACTCTTGGCAGCACTAGTTCATGTTCCTGAGCTTGAACTCTGTCTTTGTAGCCCTGCCTGCTGCCTCTCCTGTATCTGCTTCTACCCAAATCCTGGGCCCTGGCAGGTAGGCTCAGTCACTATCTAAGCTCTGGTTATGTCTGCCTTCATCAAAAGCAAGCTTGATTGAACTATGCAACTTTATAGGTCAATCATGTAGAGCTCAGTCCCAAGACTGAGATGGGAACTTGTCACCCTGAGTCTATTTCCAGCATTTGGGACCACTATGTACCTAGTTCCTGCCTCAAACTTTCCCTCCTTCAGGCTCTGCCACCACACTGTCCCTGCAGGGGCTTCTGACCCTGCTCATATCTGGCACATTGTTGGTTCCCAAAATCCTGCAGCTTGCGGAATCGGTTGGTCAGACCAGCTCCTTTCCCATAGTACACCTACTTAGGGTAGAGGACCCTTTTTTTAGGTGCCCCACTGACCAACCTCACACTACAGATGGACACCTCCACCTTCCTTGACGAAAATGTAGGGCTTTGAGCAAATGATCAATAAACGTATAACTGCACAGAAAGTGTCCAGGCCATGTTCACAAAGCTCCTGTGGGCAGGGGTGTGGCCTCTAGTGACCACAGGGTAGTAGATAGTGTCACTCACACTCTGTGACTCCTGTGATGGACTTTCTGACCTACATGTTATTATCAGTCCTTTTTAATAGATATGGAAACTGAGGCACAGAGAAGCTTAGTTTTTTCCCGTGACCTCACAGCTAGACATTATGACTGGCAGGACATTATGTTCTTCAAGAGTCCTGATGACAGAGGAACAGTTTCCATCAAGCCAGGTTCTTTGCACAGGTATCACCATGGTAGTGTGTAGGTGGATCATTAAACGAGGCTCTAAATCCTTCATATTGAACACCATGAGTCTATGGTTCATGTGACCTCTGAGCTTAGGTCAAAGGAGGATGAGAAGGTAATCAGATGACCAAAAAGAACTCTTTTGGCAGAACATACAGCACAGAGGCATTTATAAGAACCACTGGTGTTTAGGAAAAGAAAAAAGTCACCATATATCAGTGCACCTGGCCCTGAGAGGATTTTAAAGGACTCAGAACTACAGAGAGCTTTGGAGTGGTGAATCACTGTTCCTGTCTTGGGAACCTCATAACATGGTGTGGCTATAAAGCAGAGAGCTGCTCTAGGCACATGTGGGGATTGTCACTGAGGACAGCTTCAGGGAACATCATGTCACACTTGGAGAGGAGAGTAAGTGATTCAGCTCCAGGATTCACTGGATCAGCGTCTGGACAGAGAAGGAGAGGAGGACACTGGGAATTTGGGTTTGAGTGCTGGGTGTCCATAGGGCGTTTGTGAGCTCTGAAACTCTGCTTGAGGCCTGCACAGATAGGGAAGGTTGTCCATTCAATTTGAGATATCCTTTAGTCTCAAGACTCCTAATAACACACATTGATCAGGTGGACATGTAGTGGTGGAGAATTACAGCCTGGAGAATCACACCCTGCTGGGGGCCGCAGGAATATATCATAAGAACTCAGCTGGTAATGGCAAAGTCACTACCTGGAGGGATCAGGGAATTGTTCCAGAGGAAGCTAAATCCCAAGGAGCTTTTGGTGTTACTTGGCTTGCTATATATCAGCTGTATTCTGCTATGAAAATCATGTGTGCCTTCATAGATTTCCCAATTGACTTTTCCCTAAGAAGGGCTAACAGTGTGGACTGATCACTCTCTGGACATACACATTCCAGGTATTTGGAGAACAGCCTCTGGAAAAGCTTTCTCTGAAATCAGATTATCTCCCTTAGCCACTTTCAAGGATCAGCACTAATAACAGTCCACTTGCAAGTCTCAAGATTTAAAGTAAATTCCACAAGGAGTCACCACCTAGGTCAGGTGGATGTTAAGTAATAGCCTTACACAATTTAGCTCAGACACTCCTTTCTTACAGCCTTACTAACTTTATAGACCTTTAACTCCTTACCTAACCACTTCTAGGAATATTTAGATAACTTTCTGTGCTGACAAGTATGCTCAGCCAGAACCCCAGTTCAAGCCTCCCTGTAATTATCATCATTGGCAGCATCCAGCCAGGTCCATCCCCAGATGGAGGAAAGTACCTTATCAGAGATACCTCTGTACTCTCTAAGAAAAGACTTAAGCACCCAGGCTACCTGTTTGAGAAGACCTGGCAGGCGTGTCAATTAAGCTTTACTTCCTCCTTTCCCTTGAACAGATAGGAGCCACAGGAAAAAAGATCACAGTTTTCTTTTCTCCCATTGACCTAGCAACTTATAGAGTCTTAACATTTTCTACCAATCACATTTAAGACTATAGTGGAGCACATTAGATCCCTCTTCTTAGATATTACCTGAATTTAGCCTTTTGTTAATTCATTTCCCCATTAGTCACTTCCCTTTTGGGTTGCAAATGATAATTAACAATTACTGCCTTTCTATGTGATTCTTATCTCCCCTCTGTTTGACCCTGGAAGCCTGGCTTTGCACTGCCCAGGGATTACTGCTTTTAATTGTATATATACCAAAATTTCCAGGGCATGGGGAGGCAGAGAAGAGAAAAGAGAAGGGAAGAACTAGATGGGTAAGAACTTGAGAGGAACAAACTGAGATGGGGAAGGACTAGATTGAAGGACTAGAAGAGAGGACTAGAGGAATGAGATGGAAGATGAGGAAGAGCCAGATGGGGAAGTACAAGATGAAGAAGAAACAGATGAGAGAGAAGGTGATGGGAGAGAAGCTGATATGGGAAAGAACTAGATGGATGAAAATTTAGAAGGTGCAGAACTAGATGAAGGAATTAAAATAGAACCTAGAGGGGACAGCAGATATATGTAAAGAGAAATTGGGCAAGAAAGAAGCTAAAAATGAGAGCAGAATATAAGCTTGTAGAGAGAGACCCAACACAAAAATAATAAAGTGTATGGACTATGGAGTTTTGTGTATATAGATTCATTTCTTTTCTTCAAAGATTAATTATCAGCTGGTTGTAGGTTCTTCCCTGACCCTGAGAGGGGATATCGAGGGGCTGGATGCCCATACTCTCCAATAACACACAGAATTCCCTTCCCCAGTGTACATCAAGGTACCACTCCATGAGGACAATGGATAGATAAGAACAGGACCTGCAGACACTAAGAGATCATGGATGCAAGCATAGACTAATATACCCAGCAAAACTTTCAATCACCATAGACAGAGTGAACAAGACATTACAAGACAAAACCAGATTTAAACAATACTTATCCACAAACCCAGCCCTACAGAAAGCACTAGAAGGAAAATTCCAACCTAAGGAAGTCAGATACACCATGAAAACACAGGCAATAGATAACCTCACAGCAGTATATCCCAAAGAAGAGAAATACACACACACTACCACCAAAAGCTAACTGGAATTAACAATCACTGGCCATTAATATCCCTTAGTATCAATAAACTTAATTCACCTATAAAAAGACACAGGCTAACAGAATGGATACAAAAGACAGGACCCATCTTTCTGCTGTATACAAGAAACACACCTCAGCTTCAAAGACAGACACTACCATAGAGTGAAAGACTGGGAAAAGACTTTCCAATCAAATGGACTTAAGAAGCAAGCTGGTGTAGCTATCCTAATATCTAACAAAATAGACTTCAAACTAAAATCAATCAAAAGAGATTGAGAAGGAATTACATACTCATCATAGGAAAGATCCACCAAGATGAAGTCTCAATTCTGAACATTTATGCCCCAAATACAAGGGCACCCACATATGTAAAAGAAACATTATTAAAGCTTAAATCACATATCAAACCCCACACATTAATAGTGGGAGACTTCAACACCCAAATCTCACCACTGAACAGATCTGCCAGATTGAAACTTAACAGAGAAATAAGGGACCTAACTGATGATATGACTTAAATGAACTTAATATTTACAGAACATTTCACCCTAACAAAAAAGAATATACCTTCTTCTCAACACCCCATGGAACTTTCTCTAAAATCAACCACATACTCGGTCACAAAGCAAATCTCAACAGATACAAAACAATTGGAATAACCTCCTGTGTTCTATCTGACCACCATGGCTTAAAGTCAGATATCAACGACAACAAAAATTATAGAAAGCCTACAATCTCATGGAAACTGAATAATATCAACTGAATCACCAAAGCATCGAGGAAGAAATAAAGAAATTAAGTACTTCCTACAGTTCAATGAAAATAAATGTACTACATACCCTAACTTATGGGACACTATGAAAGCAGTGCTAAGAGGAAAATTCATAGCTCTAAATGCCCACATAGAGAAGTTGGAAAAAATCTCACACTAGTGAGTTAACAGCATACCTGAAAGCTCTAGAACAAGAAGAAGCAAGTCACCCAGGAGGAATAGATGCCAGGAAATAGTCAAAGTGAGAGCTGAAATCAATAAAATAGAAACAAAGAGAACAATACAAAGAATCAATGAGACAAAGAGTTGGTTCTTTGAGAAAATCAACAATAAATCAAGCCCTTATCCAAATTAACCAAAAGGCAGAGAGAGAGCATCCAAATTAACAAAATAAGAAATGAAAAGGGAGATATAACAACTGACAATGAGGAAATCCAGGTCATACTTTAAAAACCTGTACTCCACAAAATTGGACAAATCTAAAAGAAATGAACAACTTTTTGGATAGGTACCACAAACCAAAGAAAAATCAAGACCAGATAAGCAATTTAAATAGACCAATAACCCCCAAGGAATTAGAAACAGTCATTAAAAGTCTCCCAACCAAAAAAAAAAAAAAAAAAGCCCAAGACCAAATGGTTTCAATGCAGAATTCTATGAGATTTTCAAAGAAGAGTTAATATGAATATTCATTAAGTTGTTCCACACAATAAAAACAGGAGGAACATTACCAAACTCCTTCTATGAGGCTATAGTTACTCTGATTTGCAAGTCACATAAAGATGCAACAAAGAAAAACAATTACAGACCAATATCCCTCATGAACAATGGTGCAAAAATACTCAATAAAATATTGGCACATCAACTCCAAGAACACATTAAAAACATTATCTACCATAATCAAGTAGATTTCATCCCAGAGATGCAAGGATGGTTCAACATACAAAAGTCTGTCAATGTAATACACCGTATAAACAAACTGAAAGAAAAAAACCACATGATCATTTCATTAGCTGCTGAAAAGACCTTTGATAAAATCCAATACTTCTTTATTATAAATGTCTTGGAGAGATCAGGAATACAGGAAACATACTTAAACATAATAAAGGTAATTTACAGCAAGCCAACAGCCAACATCAATTTAAATGGAGAGAAACTCAAAGCGATTCCACTAAAATCAGGAACAAGACAAGGCTGTCTATTCTCCCCATATTTATTCAATATAGTACTTGAAGTTCTAGCTAGAGCAATACGACAGCAAAAGGAGATCAAGGGGATACAAATTGGAAAGGAAAAAGTCAAGTTTTCACTATTTGCAGATGATGTGATAGTATACATAAGTGACCTCAAAAATTCTACCAGGGAACTTCTACAGCTGATAAACACCTTCAGTAATGTGGCAGGATACTAGGTTAACTCAAAAAAATCAGTAGCCCTCCTATATACAAATGATAAACATGCTGAGAAAGAAATCAGAGAAGCATCACCATTTACAATAGCCACAAATATATATAATATATGTGGCTTATATATAATAATGGCTTAGGGTAAATCTAACAAAGCAAGAGAAAGACTTGTATGATAAAAACTTTAAGTCTCTGAAGAAAGAACTTGAAGAAGATATCAGAAAGTGGAAAATTTTTCCCATGCTCATGGATAGGTAGGACTAATGTAGTAAAAAGTGTAATCTTACCCAAAGCAATCTACAGATTCAATGCAATCCCCATCAAAATCTCAACACAGTTCTTTACAAACCTGAAAAGAACAATACTCTACATCATTTGGAAAAACAGAAAACCCAAGATAGCTGAAAAAATCCTGTACAACAAAACCATCTCTGAAGGAATCACCATCCCTAACATCAAGCTCTACTATAGAGCTAGAGTAACAAAAACAGCTTGGTATTGGCATAAAAACCAACATGTGGACCAATGGAATCAAATTGAAGACCCTAACATTAACCCACATACCTATGAACACCTGATTTTTTACAAAGAAGCCAAAACTGTACAATGGAAAAAAGAAAGCATCTTCAACAAATGGTGCTGGCATAACTGGATGTCAATATGTAGAAGATTGCAAATAGATCCATCTCTATCACCATGCACAAAACTCAAGTCCAAGTGGATCAAAGACCTCAATATAAAACCAGTTACACTGAACCTGATAGAAGAGAAAGTAGGAAATAGTCTTGAGTACATTGGCACAGGAGACCACTTCCTAAATATAACACCAGTAGCACAGACACTGAGAACAACAATTAATAAATGGGATGTCCTGAAATTGAGAAGCTTCTGTAAGGCAAAGGACACAGTAAATAAGATAAAATGACAGCTTAAGATTACAGCCCACATCTGACAGAGGGCTGATCTCCAAAATATATAAAGAATTCAAGAAACTAGACATCAAAATAACAAACAATCCAATTTTAAAAATGGGCTATAGAGCTAAACAGAGCATTATCAAAGGAAGAATTTCAAATGGCTAAAAGACATTTAAGGAATTGCTCAGCATACTTAATTATCAAGGAGATGCAAATCAAAATGACTCTGAGATGCCATCTTACACCTGTCAGAATGGCTAAGATCAAAAGCACTGCAGACAGCTTATGTTGGAGAAGATGTGGAGCAAGGGGGAACACTCCTCCACTGTTGGTGGAAGTGCAAACTGGTACAGCCACTTTGGAAATCAGTATGGCAGTTTCTCAGAAAATTGGAAATCGATCTACCTCAGGATGCATCTACACCACTCTTGGGCATATACCCAAGGAATGCTCAATCATACCACATGGACACATGCTCAACTATGTTCATAGCAGCATTATTCATAATAGCCAGAACCTGGAAACAACCTAGATGCCCCTCAACTGAAAAATGGATTAAGAAAATGTGGTACATATACACAATGGAGTACTACTCAGCAGAGAAATACCATGATATCATGGAATTTGTAGGCAAATGGATGGAACTAGAAAATATCATCCTGAGTGAGGTAACCCAGACTCAGAAGAACAAGCATGGCATGTACCCACTCTTAAATGGATACTAGATATAAAGCAAAGGATAATCAAGCAACAACCCACAACTCCAAAAAGCCTAACTAACAAAGAAGATTCAAAGAGGGACTCATGGACTACACTGGGAAAAAGAAGCAGATGAGGTTTCCATGAGTAAACTGGGGATGAGAGGTGGGCAATGATGGGTAGTAGGAGGTAGGGAATGAGAACATAAAGAATGGGATGGTTGAGCTGGCACAGGGATGGAGGGGGTAAGCAATGAAAGAGATACCATGATAGAGGGAGATATCATGGGGATAGAGAGTAACCTGGTGCTAGGAAAGTTGCCAGGAATCCCCAAGGATGACCCCAGCCTGGACTACTAGCAATAGTGGAGAGGGTGCCTGAACTGAAATGGCTTGCCCCAGAGATCAGACCGGTGAATACCCTAACTATCATCACAGAGCTTTTCTCCAATGATTGATGGAAGCAGATGCAGAAATCCACAGCCAGTCACCAGACAGAGCTCCAGGAGGCCAATCAAAGAGAGAGAAGAGGGATTCTATGAGCAAGTGCATCAGGATCATGATGGGGAAACATGCAGGGATGACCAAACCAAACTAGAGGAAACTCATGAAAGTTGGATCATTGGCTGTGGAGCCTACATGGGACTGAACTAGGCCCTCTGTATGGCAAGACAGTTGTGTAGCTTGCTCTGCTTGGTGGGCCTCCTGGTGATAGGATCAGAATCCATCTCTGTTGCATGAATGGGCTTTTAGAAGCCCACTATCTATGATGGAACATCTCATGCAGCCTTGAGGCAGAAGGAATGGCTTGGACTTGCCTCTACTGGATGTGCCTCCCCATAGGAGGTCTTGCCTTCTTGTGGGTGGGAGTAGGGTGTCAGTTGGGAGGGGGAGGCTGTGGGAGGGAGGAGAGATGAGGGGGATCTTTGATTGGTGTGTAAAATGAATGTAGAAATTCTTAATAAAAAAGGGGGAAATATAATTTAAAAATAACAAAACATAATGAAACAAATGAAAGAGCAGGAAAACAATAGTACTGAAAACAGCCATGTTCCAACAAATCCAATGTGTCCAAAAGCCAGTGAAGGCCCTGAGGTCACCACCTCATGCACTCCATGATCCCTGACAGGCCTCAGCTGCATCCTTGCATCCTTCTTGGCTTCAGACAAGGTATCAAAGGAGCCTGGTGCTGAGTTCATCCCATGCTGCCCAAGAGCTGCATCCGGAAGTTGTGGGCAAAGTCTGAGTCCACCACTTAATGAAGTCTAGGACACAGATATCAAGGTTTCATTGTGCCTATTCTATGAGGTTTTCCCCAGGATTTGACCACCAAATGTTGCCCTGGTGATGAATCCCCTGCAGGGACAGTCTCGCTGTGCAATAAAGGTAGCAGAATGTGAGGGAGGAAGAGGCATGCTTATAGTAGTGATCTAAAACACCTGTGCTCCAAACTAAAGCCAGGACAAAGTATTTTAGGGTAACCACACTTCATAAGGGGGTCCCCAAGGGGTAGCCACTGTAAACTGCCTAATCTGCAGGTCTTGCTGAACTTTCTGCTCATGAATCATTACAGCACAATACCAGGGTCTACTGAGAGGATGCCGAGCTGCCATCCTAGAGGGCTGTCTACATCTGTTTTCTGTTGTTGGTACTGAGGCCACAGATCAGACAGTAGAGAGAAGGGTGTGTCAATTAGCCTTAAGTCACTGGGACAGCACATCTGAGATAACCCACTGAGGGAAGCAAAGGTTTGGTTTGAATCACAGTTTCAGAGAGTTCAGGCCAGGGTCTGCTGGCCTCTTTGCTTTGGACCTGAGGGAAGTCAAGATTTGTGAATCTAAAGACACTATCAAGAGGATAAAGGATGGGGACATGACTAGGTGAGTAGAGTGTTCCCACCAACACACACACACACACACACTAGGACCAGATTTTTATGCTCTAAAACATAAGTGAAAAAAAAAACAAGCATTCTCAAATGAACTTATGATCCCATCTCTAGGGAGGTGGAGACAGGTGGATCCCTGGGACTCCATGAGGAGCCGATCTATGCAATTTAGTGTCTTCCAGGCCCATAAAGAGACCCCATCCTAAAACCAAAGTGGATGAGGAACCACAGTTGAATTTGACTCCTGATCTTCATAAGGATGTGCACATGGATGCACACATAAACATTCACAGACACACAGAACCACATAAAGTAAATGTTCAAGGAGAAAGGGAAGAGGGCTGGGGAGCTAGCTTAGTGATGGAATGCTGGCTTGGATTGTATATGTGATATTTTATGACCCCAGTACTGTGAGTGTGAGGAGAAAAATACCCAGAATGGGAGAAAATATCTGCAGCTCAGGTATCCATAGAAATCTGATGAACTCAAATAGTTAGATAACACAGTCAACCTTCACACCACCAGGAAGGCTGTACCCTTCTTTAGCTGTTACATTAGTGTGTCCTCACAGCCAGGCTGGCTGTGGGTCAGCAGGGACCAAAGCTGTAGTGATGCAGAGGATGGACACCATCCAACTTGTCTGGATCACACTCCTGGATTGACTCAGCATCAACTAGTGTCTGTTCCTGGGATCCTTCACAGTTGGCAGTCAACAATGGGGCTCACCTCAGCCAGTGCTGTGAGATTGCAACAGGGTCTTAGGCATAAAGGACAGAGCAGCAGTGGTGACCATCATTGTCTCTGCGACGAGAGAGAAAGAAGGGAAGAAGTGGGGTTCCTGCCTAGGGAAGAACCCGCTGTGAGACACTGCTGTCATGTTGAAATGATACATGTGAGATAGTGACTGACAACCAATTAATAGTTTAAGTATTTTTATTAATGATCAGACCAAGAGTGGGGTTATGCCTTCAAAAAGTCTGTAGGTGCCCAAGCTGTAGGGCACAGCATGTTAAAAGGCAAAAAACACGAAGACCATAATTTATATTCAGTTAGATGAAGGTCATATTAATTTGAAATGTTCTTTCCTGGTAGAGCAAAGTGATTATTTTAATCATAATGTGGAGACTAATGTTGACTTCTTAGCATCTTTATTATTGTGATTTCTTTACTTACCCTGGTTGATTCAACTACACCATGGAAAAGTCCATGGAAATCGCAAATACATGTGAAGGAAGACGTGACTGTGGTGGGGGAACAGAGAGAGCTGAGACCTGTGTGAGCAAACACAGGATGGAGTCACAGCATGAGGGACTTCCTTAGTCATTTCAATGTGTGCCTGCATGTTGTCTTGTGACATGTCTGTCTTTACTCTCTCCCTTGGTTCTAAGGACTAAGAGGGAGACTGGTCTTCTTACTCACCAACTGATACAGAATAAACTGTCCACAAATACAGAGCTTGAAACAGTAAACATGGAATATCTCACAGTGTCAGGCACCCAAGAGGAGCCAGCTTGGGTGGTTCTTCCTCAGGGCCTCTCATGAGTCACACTGTTAGCTCAAGGCTTGACAAGTGCTCCAGGTTCAATATCCAAGTTCACTCTCATGACTTCATTTTCTTTTTCCCTTGGGTACTGTGGACTGAACCCAAGGTCTTGTGTTTCCTGGGGTAGCACTTTACCACTGAGCTAACCCCCAAGCTCTCTCACCTCTTATAATGGGAAATCTCTCTGGGCCTCCTCAAAAGCTATTCAGACATAACTTCTGAAAGAAGGATCAAAAGAGTTGGGGAAAGAGGGGGGAGAAGAAGCAGATGAGAAAGGAGAAAGAGGGGAATTCAGGAGAGAAGAGAAGGAGGTTAGAGATGAGGGGAGGAGAGAGGTCAGGTGGGGAGGCCTGGGTAGGATCTTGAGAAAGAACTGCCAGAGCTGAGGTTCAACACACATGAATCCAAGCACTAGAAAAGATGACCCAGGGTGACTGAAAGTATGAGGACTTATTGGGTATGTTAGCTGGTGTCCTTGTTGCCAGGTCATAGTAGCAGATATGAGTAACTTGAAGGTAGAAGGGTTTATTGAGCTCTTGTTCTCAGAGTGACAGGATGAGTTTTGATCTGTGGTGGCAGAAGGGATCAGCATGTCCCATCTGAAGGATCAGGAACCAGAACTCAGCCAGTTAATTCCCTCTAGCTCACAGTGTCAGTCAAAACATAGTCACTAGTCTCCCAAATAGAGTCACCAACAGGAGGACAAGAATTCAAACCATGATCCTCTCTCTGGGGGTCAATTCACATTCAAACCATAACCCTTCACTACATAGCAAGATTCTATTTCCAAAACCCAAACTGAACAGAAACCAGTGGGTAGAGGGGAAGGTGCATCTGTCTTTTCATAACTCAAACCTGTGATGCCCTCCCTTTTTGTGCTCACATTCTATCCTTGAGATGCAGAGATGCAAGTAATAACTGACATTCTCACAGAAAAGCCACCACTGCGGTGAAGTGTCTACATGGCTCATTGATGAAAATGTCATTATTGTGTATATTTGGAATACTGACAATCAAACAAAATTATCTATGGCTATTATTTAATACTCATTCATCATTGAACTTATTGTATGAATGGCTCATTAAATTTCCTATATTAGGATTCACTATAAGAACAAAGGCTACAGGGAGAATCTATATATAAAGAAGGGGAATTTGTTAGAATGGCTTGAAAGGAGTGATCCAATTGGTCCAAATATGGCTGTCTTCCAATGGAAAGTCCAGGAATGCAGTAGTTGTTCTGTCCACAAGCCTAGATGTCTCACCTGGTGATCAGTATATGCTGGAATCCTGAAGAAGTAGGCATTAATGCCAGTAAAAGGGTGGACTTGCCAATGAAAGTAAGAACAAGCAGGCAAAGAAAGCAAGCATTCTTTTTCCAAGTCCTTTATATAGGCTGCTGCTGTGGAATAATCTTTTGTACACTGTAAAGATTTGTAACTCAAATTGGTTTAAAAAATTGCCAGTTGGCCAGTAGCCAGGCAAGAAGTACAGGCAGTGTGACCAAACTATTGATGATGGGAAGGAGAAGGGAAAAGTCAGAGAGTTGCCAGAAAAGGAAGAGAAGCAAGATGAGAATGTCATACTGAGAAAAGGTACCAAGCCACGTAGCTAAACATAGATAAGATAATTTAAGTTTAAGAGCTTGCTAGTAACAAGCCTGAGCTATCAACCAAGCATTTATAAATAATATTAAACATCTATTTCAGATTTTGGAGCAATCAGTCAGGACAGGAAAATGTCAATCTACAGGCTGACAGCAGAATGTGTGGCCCAGATTAAAAGTGGATCTTCCCACCTCAGAGGATCCAGATTAAAAGTATCTCTTCCCACTTAAAATTATTTAATTAAGAACAATTCCTCACAAGTATACACAGCTTCTTTGATTTTAGTTAATTCCAAAAGGAGTAAAGTTATCTTTACTCAATAGTACCCATCACAATTTCACCCATTCCCAACTTGACACATGATCATATCTCCTGAAGTTATACTTAATTTCCATTGAATATAATAACCAGGTCTTAGTTATGTCTTAGAGGGTTTTATTATAATATGAATAATTGCAAAATGTAATAATCACACAAAATATGATATGACTATCCTTCATCCCACCACAGATGCATTATTAATTTTATAATAGGTGGCAATGTTTCTAGAGAGATATTCTCTTAGTATTTCAAACTTGAATATTATATCCACTAATATGCTCTCAGTTGATATTAATTACATGATAAAGAAGTTGAGGAAAGAAAACATAAATATCTCTACAAATACATGCTTAACGAAAAATTGACAGCAACACTTTTGTCGACTACAATCCTCATTTCTGCAACTGGTCACACAGCCTCAGCTGGTTTTTATACCTATATTCCTCCACAACTGTCTGCTTTTACTGCACACTAAGCAAGCACCTCACCTGGTCTTTGCTCTTTCCTGCAGAAGTGACTCACACCTTCATTCCATTTGTTATTTTAACTGGATTAGGTTGCTGTAGTTTCTCATGACACACAAAGAGACTCCCTTAAGGATCACCTGACCTATAGTCATAATCTATCTTCCCTCCACTGTGGAGAAGTAATCCAATTCTGCTTGGTAATCTGGACCAACCACTCCATCTAACACATTAATTCCACTCTTAGCTGTTGGATAAAAGCCATCAGAAGCCCAAATAGCCAGGGAAGTTTGAGCTTTCAGTTCAGTGGAATGCTCATTGTGTCTCCAGGCAGGAGCCATCCCTCCTTTACAACTAAAACTGCTAGACCAACAGAAAGTAAGCAAAGGGGTATATGACCAAAAATCTTCATAGTAGGTCACTAGGGATGATAGTGTGTGGAATCATTCACCTCTTCAGTCCTGGACCTGTGAACCTGGCTACAGGAGAAACCATACTATATATTGGACAATGGCTCAAAGCATATACCACCATCTGGAGAACCCTGCCCCAGCCCTCCAGGATGCTGCCACTGAATTGGCACTGTAACTGTGTCTTCAGAAAGCCATTCCATCTTTCTTTCAGAACAGCTGCTTCAGAATGTGGGCAACATGGTAAGACCAGTGATTTTCATGATCATGGGCTCACTGTCCCACTTTTCTGGGTGTGAGGTGAGTCAGAAGCAATGCTGGGTAGAATAACATGACTGTGGATAAGGCATTAGGTGGGTGGTGGATGGTGGTTTTGGCAGAAGCATTACATTCAAGAAAGGCAAGTGCATAACCAGAATAATTATCTACTCCAATAAAGAAAAGGCATTGTCCTTTTCACAGAGGAAGAGGTCCATTATATTCATCTTGTCTCCAGAACATTGGCTAGTTATCCAAAAGAATGGTGCCATATCTGGGGCTCAGTGTTGGTCTCTGCTGCCAGCAGATCTGGCATTCAGCTCCAGACTTAGCCAGGCCATCCTTCCTGACTGACAGTCCATGTTGTCAAGATCATGAATAACCCCCATCTCTGCCACCATGACCATTTTGCTCATGGCCCCTGTGCTGGCTGATCTGATGTCAACTGGACACACAAACTAGAGCTATCTGAAAGAAGGAGTCCTTAATTGAGAATATGCTCCCATAAGATCTGGTTGTAAAGCATTTTCTTCCTTAGTTATTGATGGGCAAAGGCTTAGCCCATTGTGGGTAGTGCCATCATGGGCTGGTAGTCCTGGGCTCTATAAGAAAGTAGGCTGAGCAAGCCAGGAGAAGAAAGCCAGTAATCAGCAGCCCTACATGGCCTCTGCATCAGCTCCTGGCTTCAGATTATTTTGTTATTTGTGTTCCCATCTTCACTTCCTTCTGTGATGGACAGCAGTATGGAAGTATAAGCCAGATAAACCTACTCCTCCACAACTTGCTTTTTGGTCATAGTGTTTTGCCCCAGGAACAGAAAACCCTAAATAAAGCAGGATGGTACCAGTGTAGTGGAGTATTTTTGTGACCAACTGACTATGTTTTAGGAAGGATTGTGGAAGGACTTTGGATCTTTGGGCTAGAAAAAGCCATTGAGTGCTGAGAGCTCAGTGGGAAGTTTTGCGGGTGCTTAAAAGATAGGAATCTTGAAATCAGTGCAGAGAGTGGAGGCCTGGCATGTGATGGTTCAGAGGGAAGTTTAAAGACCCTATCTAGATCCATGCAGGGGCCAGGTTCTGATCATCCTTGGGAGGAGGCTTGACTTTGACAGGAGATTCTGGTGAGGATGGCATCTGTAGTGGGTAGCCGTTCCAGCCCTTAATAATTTCACCAATAGCATCAGGCACAGAGAGAGGACAAGAATAGAAGGAAAGAAAGCCTGAACACGATCTGTGAAATGGCAGAATTTGTCCAGATCAGTGAGAATGTGGTAATTGAATACATCATTTAATGGCCATTGAGATTGTCTGCCAAGCTTATGGGATAGCCAAGACATATTGCAATAAAAAATAAGGTGGTGAGACTTAATGAGATCTGTAAGTGTGAAGTGGGAAAGAGACTTAAGGATAGAAGCAAGAGAAGTTGAGGAGTCACATTTGGAATGGAAAAAGCCCATGATTGATCAAGTGAGAGAGACAGAGCAAGCAGGAAGAAATACAACCTTGAAAAGGCAGCAGTTGATAACTTCAGAGTGAGGAGGAAGTGGGAGAGACTTAGAGAGGAGGGCAGAGGAATCCCACCAGGAGAGGGATACCGATAGCACAGGAACAGAGGCACAGGGAGGGATGCAGTGAGTGATGCAGGGACAGAGTCTCAGTCTGAGGGTGTGGCCATAGAGAACTAGACTCCTCAGAAAGATGCTCAGTGAACAGATGTCCCTTTACAGAGGATGGGGTGCCCAGGAGTGCATAGGGGAGCTACCTGATGAACAGCAGGACCTTTGTCCCATACACTTCAGGAGTTCAGAAAAACAGAGGGACAGCAGGCTCCAGTGATGCAATGAGACAGACAGACAGACAGACACAGAGGAGGAAGTTCCAAAATGTTACTTAAGCAAGCAGGGATGGAGAGAGAGTAGGCAGAGTAGGTAAATATCTTTGCTAGGGTTTCTATGGCTGTGGTGAAACATCATGACCAAAAAACTAGATGAGGAGGAAAGAATTTCTTTGCCATAAAATTTGGTAGCAATGCTCATACATGAAGGAAGTCAGGACAGGAAATCAAATAGAGCAGGGTCCTGGAGGCAGGAGCTGATGCAGAGGCCATGGAGGGGTGCTGCTTACTGGCTTGCTCAGCTTGCTCAGCTTGCTCTCTTACAAAACCCAGGACCACCAGCCCAGGGATGACACCACCCACAATGGGCTGTGCCCTCCCCATCAATCACTAAATAAGAAAATGTTCTATAGGCTGGCACACAGACCCGACTTATGGAGGCATTTTCTCAATTGAGGTTCCTTCCTCTCAAATGTCTATGGTTTGTGTCAAGTTGATATGCATCTAGCAAGCACAGTGGAGTAGAGAAAGAGCTGGATAGGCCTAAAATAGAGCTGGATAGCTCTAACATTTTGAGTTGAATATGGTAAGGGAGGAGCCAGCATAGTGATACTCACTGAGGGGTGTGCAAAATCAATACTTCAGTTGAGTCAAGGCATATAGGGCCTCTTGAATGGTGCCCAGGTTTCTCTTCCTGGTTTCATCACCAAATGTAAGACATGAAACAGTAAAATCATCAAACTACACAATTCCATGGATAGAAGGATATACTGATTGGGGATCAAACTGCCAAAGCTCTATCTCTCTGGAGAGTGGGGCCAGAGAGATGCAGAATATCAGAAAAGAAAATGATTTTCTATGACAGCAGGGTACGGACATTTGAGCTAATTCAGTCTGTCTAGATTGACGGGGAGCTGGGTGATTTGCCTGAGGTAGCTGACATTTGTGCGAAGATTTGGATGGCTCCTGGCAAACAGAAATGCACCATGGGTAATCTTCCTCTTTGTTACACAGAGACCTGCCTTTAGGCTTCTGTTTACTGAGCCAAAATCCTTCTTGTTAGGACCAGCACCGCCATTGGGGGGACAACAGCTTTGGGCCTAATACCTGCCTGCTCAGTGCCTGCCTAACACCTCCCCATCCTTGACACAAACGCCACAGTTCTCATCCTGAAGGGAATGACAGACACTTTATAAGAGCCATTTTGAGTGACAGTGAGCTGAGGACATAGATTTCTCTCACCCAAATTCCATCTTCCAGTATGGAAACAGTTTCATGAAAACTTGATAGCTTAACTAAACAAAGTCACAAATCAAGGCAAGTTTAAAATGCAGGGGTGGGAACCCCAGGGAGGCAGATGCATCATCAAGATCAGGGAGCTTCTCCACAGGCTCAAGATGTTCCCTGCTGGCATTCTTAACTTTTGGATTGAAGCTGGTTGTCTGCTAAGTTCATAGACTCTATTGTCACAAGGGTTAGTTCTGACACAGAGGGAGGAAACATGGCTGTTCCAGAGAGCAGCACTTAGCCCATGAGAAGGTCATTAGCCTCTGACCTGCAGTGTTCCCATCTCTCTACAGTGCTGAAATTCAGATCAGCCAGCCAGGCTCTGCAGACACAGATTCCTTTAAGAGGTTTTCTTCACTGCCAGACAAGGCAGCTTCCCTCCAGAAGTCTAATATCCAAAGAGGGGAGAGTGAGTCTCTGTTGAGAATTTGCCCATTGCTGCCCAACAGGACGGTTACACAGATGCAGGAGGGGTTCTGTGAGCATCCAGGCATGAGTTTATTAATGTGTGAGAAATTGGGGAGCACATAGAGATGTGTTCTTTTCAAAGTGACTTGGAAAGTATAGGTCAAATGTTAGGGGCAACCCTACCCCGTGACACACAGGGCTTGTGCCCTGTCTTTTTAACTCTAACTTATCCTCTGTTCCACATGGACCATTAAATGATTAGAGGAACAGAAAGCCACAAACGCAATCCAGTGGACTTGTTGTTTACAGCCTTCAGGAATTGGTTCTACCTCCTGGAGCTTCTAAATGCACGTTACCAGAAATCATCCCATCTGCACACGTCCAGACTAAGCACAGAGCACAACTTGTTCAGGACAGCATTTCCTAAGAAGAGGGAGGAGTCCCTGGTGGGGATAAATAGACATCAGTGAGCAGTGGAGATAACAGCACACCAGGCAGGCAGCCACCCGAACATCAGAACTCAGCTATCACAGGCTCTGGCGGCGGGCATCAGCTGTGCAGGTAATGCCCAGGATTCTTTCTCTCTGGGGACAAAAAAGGTACCTTCGCAGGACTGTGTGGTACTGGTAATGATCTAAAGTCTTGGTTTGGAGGGCTGAGGAGTTGATCCTATGGCACTGGGCTACAATCAGGGAACGTTTCTGGGGATCATAGGAATCTTTGCACCAGTCTGGGTATTCCTGTCAATGAACAGTGCAGGAGGAGCCATGAACTATGCTCCTGGAGAGTGAATGGAGCATGCTCCTTCTGACACTCCATGGCGAAGAAGTACTGGGACCTTGAATAGTTCAGGTATAGTTATAGGGACCAGAGGGAGACACGAAAGTTACAGAGACCCTATGGGAGAAGTGACATCACTGTCATGCTTAGAGCGACAGGAGATGCCTTCGAGTCAGGGACCCAACTTCTCCAACAGATCCCATGGCCAAGAAATGGGACCACACCCTCTCCTAATAAGGAAAAGAAGGTTACAGCTCAGGTACTGAGCCGGGTCTCCTCCACAAACGGATTAGCTTGTTTCTGTGGAAATAATTTTGATGTAAAATATGTTTGAATACTTTCCAAAGAAATGGTTGCAACAGTCTGACAATAAATACAGGGTAGAGGCAGCCAAAGTCCCTGGCCCCTCTGCAGGCATGCCACAGCCCTGGAGACACGTGGCTCAGCTCCAACACCTCCCTCCCCTGCTCCCTCCATTCTCCTCCTCCACTCTTCTGGTCTTCTCTCCCCCTCTGTCTTCCCCTTGGCTCCGTCCTCCTGTCTTCCCCACTCCTCCTGCCCCCTCTTCCCCCCACCACTGTCTCACTCCAGCTTCTTTTCCCACCTGGTCCTCTCTCCTCTGTTCTTCCCCCTCACCTTCCTGTTCCTCTAGCATCTACGTTCTCCTCTGAACTCATCTACAGTGTGGACAGAGGCTAAGGTGGGTGGCAGTGTTTACCATGATCACAAACCTTCAACTGTAGTTTTAAGAATGCTTGTGCCCCAGTCCAGGGTTATATAGAGAGGATGGCCCGCCATGCATTCCCTACAAATACCCACAATGCCCATAATAAGCCATACACTTTGACTAATAGGGTACCCTGGGTCACTCAACAAGCTGCCCAGACAGGTCCACCCATTTCTTTGCCCCACACAGACATCCTGACAGCTAAAATGAAATCTGGTCCAGGTCTCGGACACACAGACACCATTCAATTTCCTTCCCATCAGGAGGCCTTCCACGTTGAGATACAAATGTCTATGTGGAATGCTGGCAGGGCTGAGATCACCTTGCCCTATTGGTTCCTTTAGTACCTGTTCTCAGGGGTCCCAAGGCTTTGGAACGGCACCAGTCCTCTCCAGGGCTGCCCTCTATTACCCCTTCACACTCCCAGAAACGTGTGCTAGGTTCAGCCGAGGGCTGTGGAATTTCTTGGTCATGTTTGCTGTAGGTTGCGGTGGGCCCTGTGCTACATGATTGGTCTAAGGATCCTTCCCTGAGTCCTGAACAGAGATTGATGATGGGGTAGAGGACATAAATGCAAAAAGGAGATCCCTTGCTTTCTAATGAGTCCTTATACCAATTTAGAAGAGGAGAAGAGACATTCAGATTACACCAGGCTTAAGCCCATCCTCAGGTTCTTCTCTTCCTTACCCTGTGACCCTGGCAAATCTCTTCATCCCTCTGGGTTTTGATTCTCTAATAGGAATACTGGTTACTACAATAGCAATTCTTCCTGGAATAAAGGGAGCAGAGGCTGTGGCACTCCCATCTGAGTGGCCAGAGCACCTCCCATGCACAGTCACAGAGGCAGCAGAGCAGGGACACAGTGCTGGCCACATGGGAGGACAAGAAGATGGTCATGGCACCATGTGACCCTCCCTGACAAAAGGATCTTTTCTTTTCAACCAGGAGAACAGAGTAATGGCTGAGATCTCCCCTGATGTCCTCTGCCAACCAGATGACATTTTGGGAAGGGACACTGCTGTCCAGGAAAACCAGAACAACAGGACACCAGTGGACAATCTAGCACTGAGCTCCACCAACACCGACTTCACCTTCAGCCTCTACAAGGAGCTGGCTTTGAAGAATCCAGATAGAAATGTCGTGTTCTCTCCATTCAGCATCTCAATAGCCTTGGCCATCCTGTCCCTGGGAGCAAGAAGCAAAACCCTGGAAGAGATTCTAGGAGGCCTCAAGTTCAGTCTCACAGAGACCCCTGAGGCAGACATCCACCAGGGCTTTGGGCACCTCCTCCACATGCTCAGCCAGCCAGGGGACCAGGTGAAGATCAACACTGGCAGCATGATGCTTGTTGAAAAGCGCCTGCAAATCCTGGCAGAGTTTAAGGAGAAGGCAAGGGCACTGTACCAGGCTGAGGTTTCCACAGCTGACTTCCAGCAGCCTCATGAGGCCAAAAAGAACATCAATGACTATGTGAACAAACAGACCAAGGGGAAGATCAAGGAATTGATCTCAGACTTGGATGAGAGGACAGTAATGGTGCTGGTGAATTACATCTACTTTAAAGGTGAGGATGGTCACTGTTTCAGGGGTTGATTATAAGGTGCTGGCTGTGCATCTTGTGTCCATACACTGACCACTGCCTTGGAGACATGGGTGCCTCACTTCTTTTTACTAACAGACATTACTTCTCTTTTATGGTATTCTATATAATGGTTATGGTTCCTTCATAGTCCACAGAACCCTTGAGCTCTCCGTCTAAGAGAGCAGAATTTGGCTGTGACTTAAACTTACTGACTATCAGAATGCATAGATTATTTGCCTAGTCCTACCCGAGTGGGCAGAAACAATGATGAGATGGTACCGTGGTCAGTTTTTTATTGCTGTGAAGAGACACCATGATCACGGCCACTCTTATAAATGAAAACATTTAATTGTGTTGGCTCATTTACAATTCAGAGGTTCAGTCCATTATCATCATGGTGGGACATGGCAGTGTGCAGGCAGACACGATGCTAGAGCAGTATCTGAGAATCCTACATCTTTCAGTCTATAGGAAGTTGTCTGATACTCTGGGCAGTATCTTGAGCATTTATGAGACCTCATAGTCTGCCTCAACTGTGACACACTTCCTCCAACATGATCACAACTACTCTAACAAAGGCACACCTCTTAATAATGCCACTCCCTAAGAGTTTCTGGTGCTCAATTACATTCAAACTGCCCCAAAAGGAGACCCTCATTCA
Organism: Peromyscus maniculatus bairdii; assembly: GCF_049852395.1. Classification (NCBI taxonomy): domain Eukaryota; kingdom Metazoa; phylum Chordata; class Mammalia; order Rodentia; family Cricetidae; genus Peromyscus; species Peromyscus maniculatus. Next base: position 75,567,449 of record NC_134865.1, read on the forward strand.
GGCTACTCCCACATTTTTGACATGCTCCTACAGAATCCATCTGCTAGAAAACCTCCATCTCTAGCAGGACCCCAGATAAGTTTATTAGGGTACCCAATATTTTGGGGAACATAATATCACCACAGGTAAGGGTTAGTAGAGAGACCTGGGTGGTCTAAGGACTTCTTGACCTAAGGAGCCTGGCTACCCCAATCTTGAGGGGAAAGGAGTATGGCTGACAATTATTGAAGTGCTCTGTGGGAGGTTTCTATGCAGGACCTCTCCCTGAGCCTTTTCTGGAATGCTGGACATGGACATGGAGAAGCAAGGACTGAGGAGAAGCCATTAGTGAGAGGGAGGTGTCAGCGGGCAGTGCTCTGTGTTTAGAGTCTGGCTGCTTTGTGGAGTTTGCTTTTATTAAATTAGTAGTCAAGGCAGCCTGCAGGGTCACAATTCTGAATAAACAATCCTGGGACAAGGAGTCTGGGGTTGGGGTGCAGGAGAGTTTAGAAAATGGGTTAGAATTTCGGTGGGTAAGGGTTAGTAGGGAGACATCCAGAGCTCACACACACAGAACCCTGCCTGATAGACCAAGGAGTGAGGCAATGGCCCGCAGGATGATTCCTGATAAAAATCTTGATGTGGCTAGATCTGGGATGTATTTGGGACCCTGGACTCTGGATAGGCAAGAGCAGAGGAGGGTAGGCTCTGAGACTATAGACAGAAAACCAATTGGCCATGGACAGGAGAGGATGGAGGACAGAGAACAGGAGTCCAGGATGACCCCAGAGCAGCTCTGATCTAAAGAGAAATGAAGCAGAGTGATGGCCTGAAGGATTAGACTACAGAGCTTGGCTCTCTCTGCTGGGTGCAGAACCCAAACACCAAGGCTGGTTGACCCTGAGGTGAGGATATATGTTTATTATGCTGCTGGATCCTGAGCCCAAGAAATTGTCAAAGCAACATGTCCCACAGGTTGTATTGCAGATGGTCATATGCACTTGGGAATTGCTTAAAGTCTAAGTAGGATATCTTTGATTCATGAAGGTGAACGTAGCCCACATGGGAGAATAGTTCTCATTACCCATCTCTTTCTACCAGAAACTGTGGGATTCTGGTAATTCAACTCTGGGAAGTTGTAGATTTCACGAGTTTCAATTAAAACCCACTCATGGCTCTGGGAACTGAATTCCATTAAGGTGGTTCACACTGAGGGGCACCATGGACAGATCATGGTGTGGGAGAACACAGTCTCACTTGTTTTCCCTAAAACCTGTCCCACAAGACATAGCCATAGACATGGCATCTCCTAAGAAAGAAGGGAACCTCAACTCTCCCCAGTCTCCAGTCTCCCCAATTTAAATCTCATCTCTCTGTTATGCACCCCACCTCCAGATCCCTGGCTGTTTTTCAGATATCTCATATATGGACGCTTTGGTTTTGAGTTCCTCTTTCCAAACCAACTCTGTGGATCACTTCTCATTCATAATTCTACAACCACCAAGTTGTTTTCTAATCTAGATTATGCAACCAGTAAGGGACACTCTATGCTGCTGAGGATGGATTGATTTCTGTCAAGACTGAGAATCTGGGCAGAAATGGGGTGAAGGTGAGGTCTCTCTGCTTATGCTACAATCTGATGGCCTGCTCCACATTTAGGGAAATGGAAGAGGCCCTTTGAGCCTCATTTCACATATGAGTCTGACTTCTACTTGGACAAGAAGAGGTCTGTGAAGGTGCCCATGATGCACCATACATCTCTGACCACACCCTACTTCTGGGATGAGGATCTGTCCTGCTCTGTGGTGGAGCTGAAGTACACAGGCAATGCCAGTGCCCTGTTTATCCTCCCTGATGAGGGCAGGATGCAGCAGGTGGAAGCCAGCTTACAACCAGAGACCCTGAAGAAATGGAAGGACTCTCTGAGGTCCAGGTGTGTGTCCACAGGAACCAGAGCTGATCTGGCTCCCCACCTACTGTTGGTCTGAGGCCCAGTGTCCCTGTCCCTCAGAGTGTCAGGATCACCCAGTGTAATGGCTGGAAAGTCAGCAGGGACAGGTGGATTCAAGGTGAGTTTCCCTCTCACCTGACTGACTCAGTAGGTTTTGGACAGGTTTTGCTGTCATTTTGTTGTTCACAAGATGACATCAGCTAGAGCAGGAGCTGAGGATTCCTCTGTGTCTAACAGGCTGTAATTACAGGGAATCTTGAATGGGTTTGGAAGGCAGAGGGAAGTGAGGTTGAGATGTGATCAGCTCTGAGAATCAGCTTTGCCATGTGTAGCCATCTCATCCCCTCATCACTCATTCATTCACCATTCATGGAATGATGACTTGAAGACCTACTATGTGCAACATTCTTATCTAGACCCTGAGAGGGTACCAGAGACTCACAAACAAAATTTCTTACCCAGAGGGCTAATCTATCTTGTTGAGGAAGAGATTGGGGACATGAAAATGCAACTAATCATCATTTGATTAGTTAAAAGGTGATGAAGAGTGAGATTGAGAAAGGGAGTGTTCAAGGTTAAGGAAAGCTGGAGTCAGATGCAGAGTGAAATTTAATATAGTAGTGTCATTAGAAGATGTCTGAGGGTCCACAGGACAGAGGAAGGGCTCCATTTTGTGCATCTGGGAGAAAAGCATTCTCCTTAGAGGAACAGGAAGTACCAAGCAATGTTCCCTAGCCCCTGTAAACACTATCAGGCACTGACAGATAATTAATGCATTAGGAAGACCAAATCATGTGGTCTAGGCATGGATGGAAAGAGGGTTGCTCTCCAGTGAGAGGGTTGTCTCTGGTTCCCCAGCTATATGGTGATTTGATGGAGCAACAGAGTCCATCGACTTTTATGTTTCTCTTTTTCATTCTTAGGAAGATCGATGATCTCTACATGCCCAAGTTCTCCATCTCCACTGACTACAGCCTAGAGAACATCCTTCCACAGCTGGGTATCAGGGAAGTCTTCTCCACACAGGCTGACCTGTCTGGAATTGCAGGGGCCAAGGACCTGAGAGTCTCTCAGGTAAGCCTAGACACACTTGGGTGGTTCACCTTGGTGCCTGATTGTGGATGGTGAAGGCCAAGAGGTGTGCAGGGGAATGGCAAATGTGTGAGAAAACCTGCATTTCTGAGATTCCCTCATCCTGGGAGAGCTGGATTACAACCTAGATACTCCTGCTGGATACCACAGACAGTCCCTCCTGCACCCTTTGAACATAATCTCACCTAGGAGCTCATGGCAGACAAGAGCCTGTGATTAGTCTTAGACCACCACAGGCAGCACCCTGTGCTACAGTGGGGATACCATCCACAACCCACTGCAGGGCAAATGCACTTCCAGCCTCAGCTTCTTCACTGCTAGCTGGCCAATACTTCTTGACTGGCACACAGAACAGTCACAGTAAAAGAAAAAACAAGGGATGAACGGCAGTTGGGATGAAAAGATTAAGAATAGGGAAAAAGATGCTGTAGGATCCCACATTACATTCCTAGACACACAGCCTGAGAATGCCTAGTGTTCTGTCCAGTGCCCAGTCAGAGGCCTGGTCTCAGATCTGTACCAGCAGAGCATGGCATTCTGGGAATGAGAAGCCATGTGCTATGCATCACTGTTGTATTTACCAAGGAAGATGGAGTAGGAAGGATGTGGAAACCTGCACTGGCTGCCAGCACCCTTGCTGTTCTCTGTGGATCTCCTGAGAAGCTGTCTTGGGGGTAATGACTGGTTTCACCTACACCCATCCTCCAGAATTTAGGGTTTTTGAGGACAACACAGATTCTCAGAGATTGAGCAGACGTAGGGCATGCCTCATCTCACTCCCTGAGCAGACACTTGGAAACATCAGGGGTGGAGCTCACGGTAGAACAAACATCTTCATCAGCAACTGAGGCCAGCAGTGGATGCTTGCTCCAGGAATCTCTTCTCCTGCTCTCCCTGGTCTCCAGTGAGTGATGTCTTTCTCCTACAGGTGGTCCACAAGGCTGTGCTGGATGTGGCTGAGACAGGCACAGAAGCAGCTGCCGCCATAGGTTGGAGTCCTGTGGGATCGGCTCTAATTTTGAACCCTCTGACTATAAAATTGAACAGGCCATTCCTGATGATGATCTCTGACACAAATACTCAGACTCCACTCTTTATGGCCAAAGTCACAAATCCCAAGGAAAATTAGAACTTCCCAAGTGGTGGGCTTTGTTCCTAGGAGCCACGAAGGTAGCCTATATGTTGGTCTCTATGTGCATTTTGGCCTCCATGCTCTGATTGGCTGTGGCATGAGTGGATTAGACAATAACAGTCTAACTGTATGACTCCCACATACACAGGGGACTGGGGACAGTTAGTGTCAGGTTCCCAGTCCTCTTGGCAGCACTGACTCATGATCCTGAGTCTGAACTCTGTCTTTGTGGCCCCTCCCTGCTGCCTCTCCTGTATCTGCCTCTACACAAAAGCCTGGGCCCTGGCAGGTAGGCTCACTCCCTATCTAGGCTCTGGTTGTCTGCCTTCAGCTTCAGCAGAACTTGATAGGACTATGCAAACTTATAGGCCAATCTGTATGGACCTCACCCCAGCACTGAGAAGGGAACCTGCCACCCTGAGTCTATTTCCAGCATCTGAGACCATTGTGTGCCCAGTTCCTGCCTCAAACTTTCCCTCTTCCAGGCTCTGCCACCCACTGTCCCTTACAGGGGCTCCTGACCCTGCCCACATCTGGCACAGTGTTAGAGCACTCCTTCGTGCAGCTGCATGGAGCTGGTTGGTCAAACCAGCTCCTTTCCCCCAGTACACCTACTTAGGACACAGGAGACTTTTTCTAGGTGCCCCACTGACCAACCTCACACAACAGATGGACACCTCCACCTTCCTCACCCAAAATGTAGGGTTTGGAGCAAAGAATCAATAAAAATATAACTGCACAGAAAGTGTCCAGTCAGTGTTCATTCAGCAACTTTTGGCAGGGGTGTGGCCTCTAGTGACCACAGGATAGTAGATATTGTCATTCACACTCTGTGACTCCTGTGATGGACCTCTAACCTGCATGTTATTATCAGTCCTTTTTATGGATCAGGAAACTGAGGCACAGAGAAAGTTAGCCATTTTCATGACCTCACAGCTAGACATTATGACTGGTGGGTTGTTATTCAAGTGTCCTGATATCAGAGGAACATTTGTCACCAAGCAGGGGTTCTGTGCACAGGCATCACCATGGTGGTGTGTAGGTGGATCATAAAACGAGGCTCTGGGTGTTTCACAGAGAGCTCCCAAAATAGTCTGTGGATCATGTGACCTCTCTGCTGTGGTCTGAGTTGCATGAGAAGGTGGTCAGGTGACCAGAAAGAAAGCTTTGGGCAGGGCAAAGAACAATGGAAGCATTTTAAGAATCTTGGTGGGTTTAAGAAAATGACAAAAAAAACAGCCGTTGGATTGCCAAGAGTCTGCACCTGTGAGGATTCTCAAATGACTCAGAACTACAGGGAACTTTGAAGGGGTGAATTACTGTTCCTGTATTGGGAAACTCATAACTTTGTGTGGCTATAAAGCAGAGAACTGCTCTGGGCAAATATGGGGATTTTCACTGAAGGCAGTTTCATGGAACATCAGGCCACATAGGAGAAGAGAGTGGGTGATTTAGCTCAAGGATGAACTGGTTTGGTGCCTAGACAGAGGATGAGAGGAGGTCACAGTGCATTTAGGTTGGGGTGCTGGGTGTCCATGGAGAATCTGTGAGCCCTGAAACACTGCTGGAGGCCTATACAGACAGGGAATATTGTTCACTCAATTTGAGACACACTTGAGTCTTGACGCTCCTAAAAACACACAATGAACAGGTGGACATGTGGTTACAGAGAATTACAGCCTGGAGGGTCACACACAGGATTCTCTTCCACGGTGTACGCTAAAATATTACTCCGCGAGGACCATGGTGTGATAAGAACAGGACCCAAGTATGGAAAATGGCCATGTCCCATCAAATCCAATGTGTCCAACAGTCTTATTCAAGGTCTTGAGGTCAAGACCCGTGCACTCCATGAGCACTTACAGGCCTCAGCTGCATTACTCCATCCTTCATGGCTTCAGACCAGGTATCTAAGGAGCCTGGTGCTGACTATATCTCATATTGCCCATGAGCTGTTTCCAGAAGTGCTGGCAGAGTCTGAGTCTACTTCTTACTGGATTCTAGGACACAGCTATAAGGGTTTCACTTTCACCCATTCTATGAGGGTCCCCTGGACCTGACCACCAAATGTTGCCCCGCTGATGAGGCCCCTGCAGGGACCACCTCGGTGTGTAATAGAGGTAGCAGACTGTGAGGGGAAGAGGTTTACAGTAGTGATCTCAGACACCTGTGCACCAAACTCAAACCAGGACAAGGTACCTAAGGATAACCTAGATGTGAGGACCCCCAAGGGATAGCCACTGTGAAGTACCTGATTTGCAGATCATAGTGTGACTCCAGGGCCTTCTGGGAGGATGTTGAGCTGCCATCCAGCTGGCTGCCTCCATCTGTTCTCTGTTCGTACTGAGGCCACAGAACAGACAGTAGACAGAGGGGTGTGTCAGTGAGCCTTATGTCACTGGGACAGCACATCTGACATAACCCACAGAGGGAAGCAAAGGTTTGATTTGAATCACAGTTTCAGAGACTTCAGGCCAGAGTCTGCTGACTTCTCTGTTTTGGGCCTGAGGCAAGTCAAGCTTTGTGTATGTAAAGAACCTATCAAGGGGATGCGGGCTGGGGACAGAGGTAGGTGGGAAGAGTGTTCCCACCCCACCCCCCAAACATACACATAAGGGTCAGATTTTTATGCCCTGATACAAAAGTAAAAAAGCCAAGTGTGGTCACATGAACTTGTGATCCCATCTCTGGGGAGGTGGAGACAGGTGGATCCCTGGGACTCCCTGGGGAGCCAATCTATGCAATTCAGTGACTTCCAGGCCTATAAAGAGACCCGATTCTAAAACCAAGATGGAGAAGGAATGACAGTTGAGGTTGACCTCTGACCTTCATGTACATGTGCACATGGATGCACACATACACATTCACAAACACACAGAACTACAAAAAATAATTGTTCAAGGCGAAAGAGAGGAGGGCTAGGGAGCTAGCTTAGTGGTAGAACACTGGCTTGGATTGTGTATGTGAAGTTGAATGTCCCCAGTACTGTGAGAGTGGGGAGACAACCCCCAGGATGGGAGGAAATGTCTGCAACTCAGGATTCTGTACATAGAATTCTGATAAACTCAAACAGTTGGATCACAAAGCCATCCTTCACACCACCAAGAAGGACGCACCCTTCTTCATCTGTTAGATTAGTGAATCCTCACAGTCAGGCTGGGTGTAAGTCAGCAGGGACCAAAGCTGTGTTGATGCAGAGGATGGACACCATCTGGCTAATATGGATCACATTCCTGGCTTGATTCAGCATCCACTAGTGTCTGATCCTGGGATCCTATACAGTAGGTCATCAGCACCGGGACACCTCAGCAAGCACTGGTGAGGAAGCAACAGGGTCTTAGGCATGAAGGACAGAGCAGCAGTGGTGACCTTTATGGTCTCTGTGGGGAGAGAAAGAGAAGAGCAGGAAGAGAGACTTCTGCCAAGGGAAGAATCCACTGTGAGACACTGCTTTCATGTTGAAATGATCCACCTGAGATAGTTACTGACGACAATAATATTAAGAAAATTAATGGCTTAAATACTTTTATTAATGGTCAGACAAAGAATGAGCACAGACCTACAAAACATCTGTAGGGTCCCAAGCTCAGGGACACAGCATGTTTAAAGGCAAAAACCACAAAGACCATAATTTACATACAGTTAGATAAAGGTCATATTAATTTAAAATGTTCTTTCCTGACAGAGCAGAGTTACTAGTTCAATCACAACATGAATAATGATTTGGGGTTACAGCTTCTTTATTTATTGTTGTTTCCTTGCATATTCTGGTCAATTCTGTGTGCCACGGACGTGTCCATGGAACTCTCAAATACATGTGAAGGCTGACATGACTATGGTGGGGAACAGAGAGGGTTGAGAACTGTGTGAGCAAACACAAGATGGAGTCATTATGAAAGACTTACCTTAGACATTTCAGTGTGAGCCTGCATGTTGTCTTGTGACATGTCTCTTTACTCTCTCCCTTGGTCATAAGGACTAAGAGGGAGATTGATCTTCTCTTGCATATGCTGATGCAGAATAAATTGCCCAAAAATGCACAGCTTGAAACAATAAACACAGAATATCTATCAGTGTCAGGCACTCATAAGGAGCCAGGCTGGGTGGTTGCTCCTCAGGGTTACTCATGAGTCACACTGTTGGCTGAAGACTTGACAAGTGACAGAGGTTCCATATCCAAGTTCACTCTCATGACCATTTTCTTTTTCTTTTTCCTCTTGTACTGTGAACTGAACCCCGGGTCTTGTGCTTGCTGTACAAGCCCCCTACCACCGAGCTAACCCCCAGCCCGCTCATGACTTTCGATGGGAAAACTCTCTGGGCCTACTCAAAGGGCTTCTCAGATCTAACTTCTGAAAAGGGATCAAAAAACATAAAGAGAGAGGGAAAAGAGAAGAAGCAGAAGAGAAAGAAGGAGGAGAGGAAAGCAGGAGAGAAGAGGAGGAAGTGAGGGGAGAAGGAAAGAGAGAGGTCAGGTGGGGCTGCGGAGGGACCTGGGAAAGGACTGCCAGAGCTGAGGCTGTACACACATGTAATCGCACTAGAAAGGCTGAGACAGGGAGGCCAGGAGTGTGAGGATAGCCTGGGCATGTCAGTTGTTAACTTTGTTGATGGGTCTCGATACCCAACAGAAGCAACCTGAATGTAGAAAGATTAGTTTCAACACTTGAGTGTTGTGGATCTCTCTCTCTCTATGCTGTGGATGTGTTGCTCTGATTTGGTTGATAAATAAAATGCTGATTGGCCAGTAGCCAGGCAGAAAGTATAGTATAGGTGGAATAAGCAGAAAGGAGAATTCTGGGAACAGGAAGGCTGAGTCAGAAGACACTGCCAGCCACTGCCATGAGGAGCAAGATGTAAAATGCCAGTAAGCCATGAGCCAAGTAGCAAGGTATAGATTTATAGAAATTGGTTAATTTAAGATGTAAGATCTAGCTAGCAAGAAGCCTGAGCCATTAGGCTATACACTTTTAATTAATATAAGCCTCTGTGTGTTTATTTGAGTCTGAGTGACTGTTGGCCTGGGTGAGACTGGAGAAAACTCCAGCTACACTTGAGTTCTTGACAGGACAGGCAGGATGACAGGCCAAGTTTCAATATAAGGCTCCAGAGGCAGATCAGCTGGTCCCATCTAAAGAATCAGGAAATAGAAAACTTGGTCAGAATTCAGCCAGTTAAATCCCTCTAGCTTACCACATTAGTCAAAAGTTATCCACAGGACTACCAAAGCAGTGTCATCAACAGGAGGACAAGAATTCAAGCCATGAGCTTCTGGGGATCATTTCACATTCAAACCATAATGCTTCACTACATAACAAGGTTCCATTTCCTAAAGCAAAACTGAAGAAAAACCGGTGGGTAGAGCGAAAGGCAAATCTTTATTTTCATAACTCAAGCCTATGTCTCCCTCCTTGTTTGCTGCCCATATTCTACCCATAAGAAGAAAGTGATAACTGACACTCTCACAGAGAAAGCCACCACCTCGGTGAAGAGTTTACATGGCTCACAATGAAAACCTCACGATTGTGCAGAGTGGAACATTGTTATATAGATTTAAATTATCATGGGTTATGACTTAGTCCCCATAAATACCCATTCATTATTGAATATATGAAGTAAATGGACCATTAAATTTCAGCTGTTAGGGTTCTGTAGAGGAACAAAACTTATACCGTGATTCTATATTAAAAAAAAGGGGGGGGTTATTAGAATAGCTTAAAAGCTGTGGTCCAATTGGTCCAAAAATGGCTGTCTACCAATAGACGGTCCAAGAATGCAATAGTTGTCCAATCCACAGGCCTAGATGTCTCACCTTGTCTTCAGTATATGCTGGAATCCTGAAGAATTAGGTCCTGATGCCAGGAAAGGAATGGACTTGCCAAGAAGAATGTGAGTAAGAAGGCAAAGAAAACAAGTTTCCTTCTTCCATGTCATTTATATGGGCTGCCAGCCAAAGGTATGGTCCTGATTACAGGTGGATCTTCTTACCTCAAAAGATCCAAAGTAAATGTACCTCTCTCTATTTAAAATTATTATTTAAGAAACATTTCTCGACAGGTATAGCCTGATGCTTGAGTTTTACTTAATTCCAAATGGAGTCAAGTTAATGATCAATAGTAGCCATCACAAGTCTACCCCTTGTCAACTTGACACACATCGTGTCTCCTTAATTCATGCCTAACTTCAGATTAAAAATAATAATCAGGTCTTAGCTATGTCTTACATGGGTTATCAATCCTATGTACAATTGCAAATACAGTATATATCTAACATGTCAAAATCATAACGAACATGATATAACTATCCTTCATCTGACCACAAATGCACTATTAATTTTATAATAGGTAGTAGTATTCCTTGGGAGTCATTCTTTTAGTGTGTCTACAAGAATATTATATCCATTGATATTCTCTGAATTGATGTTACATTGCATGATAAAGAAACTGAGGAAAGAAAATACTAGTACCTCTACAAATACACTCAACCAAAAAAAAAATAAATGACAGAAACACTTATGCTATTGTAATCCTAGTTTCTGGAACTGGTCACCAAGCCTCACCTGTATTTATACCTATGTTCTTCTTCTACACATTCTGTATTTCTTCCACATTCAGCAAGCACCTTACCAGGTCTTTACTCTTTCCTGAAGAAGTGACCCATGCCTTCATGCCCTGTGTCATCCTGACTGGATTAGGTTGTTTCGGTTTCCCCTGACTTTAATCTCAGGACATGGTAACACAAAGAGACTCCCTAAAGGATCACCTGACTTCTAGACATAATCTATCTTCCTTCCACTGTGGAGAAGCAATACAATTCTACTTGGGAATCTGTACCAAACACTCCACCTAACAGATTTATTCCATTCTTAGATTGTTGAATAAAAGACATCAGAAACCCAAATAGCCAAGGGAAAGTCTGACCTTTCAGTTCAGTGGAATGTTTGTTGTGTTTTCTGGCGGAAGCAATCCAACCTCTAAAAACACAACTTCTAGGCCAACATGATTTAGATCATGGGAATAGGAGTCACAAATGTTCATTTAGATGACTAGGGGTGATAGTGAGTGGAACCACTCCCTTTTCACCTTTTACCTCCTGGACCTGTGGGTCGTGCCTATAGGAGAAACCATACAATATATTTGCCAATGATTTGCAGCATGTATCACTTTCTGGAGAATGCTACCACAGCTCTCTGGACTGTTGCCACATAATAGGCACTGTAACTGTTTTCAATAGGCCATCCTATCTCTCTATCAGACCAGCTGCTTCAGGATGGTGGGGAACAGAGTAAGATCAATGGATTTGTACTTCTTGGGCTCTGAAGTGAGTTCCTTGGTCAGAAGCAACACTGTGTGGATTGACATCATGGTTATTAAGACATTCTGTAAGTCCATGGATGATGGTTTTGGCAGAAGCATTCCACACAATAAAGGACAATCTATAACCAAGTACCTACTCAAGTGTCTATTACTATGAAGAGGCACCATGACCACAGCAACTCTCATAAAGGAAAACATTTAATTGGACCTTGGCTTATGGATCAGAGGTTCAGTCTCTTATTGGAATGTCAGGAAAGCATGGCAGCATTCAGACTGACATTATACTGGAGAGGAGCTGAGAGTTGTATGCTGTGGAATGTTCTGTATGCTGTGAATATGTGTTGCTCTGATTGGTTGACTAGTAGCCAGGCAGGAAGTATAGGAAGAACAAGCAGACAAGGAGAATTCTGGGTATAGGAAGGCTGAGTCAGGAGACACCAGCCTGCCACCCAGAGAGGAGCATGTAATGGTATACAGGTAAAGCCATGGAAAACGTGGCAACATACCAATTAACAGAAATGGGTTAGTTAAAGTGTAAGAGCTAATAATTAGTGAGCCTGAGCTAATGGCTGAGCAGTTTTAATTAATATAAGCCTCTGTGTGTTCATTTAGGTCTGAGTGGATGTGGGACTGTGAGGCCACGGGAGCCAGGTGAGTACAGAAAAACATTCAGCTACAGTTCTATATCTTTTTTTTTTTTTTTTTTTTTTTTTTGGTTTTTTCGAGACAGGGTTTCTCTGTGTAGCTTTGCGCCTTTCCTGGGACTCACTTGGTAGCCCAGGCTGGCCTCGAACTCACAGAGATCCGCCTGCCTCTGCCTCCCCAGTGCTGGGATTAAAGGCGTGCGCCACCACCGCCCGGCCAGTTCTACATCTTAATCTGCAGGCAACAGGAAGTGAACTGAGACACACTTCCTTCAGCAATGCTACACCTACTGCAATAAAGCCACACCTCCTAATAGTGCCACTCCCTATGGGCCAAGCATTCAAACACATGAGACTATTGGGGCCCACCACCACATCCATTAGGGCCAAGCCATTTTCCTATTCAAGAAAAAAGTGGTCCAATGTGGTCAACCTGCTACCAGGTCATTGGCTAGTTATCTAGGAAAATGGTGCCATATCTAGGGCTCAGTGTTGGTATATTGGCTGACTGATCTGGCACTCAGTGGCAAATGTAGCCAGATCAGCCTTGCTTACTGGTGGTCCGTGTTATCATGCCTATGTAGAACCCTTATCTCTATCACCATGACCAGTTTGTTCATAGGCCCTGCGCTGGCTGGTCTTATGTCAACTTGGCACAAAAACAGTTAAATTAAAGAAAGGAACCTTAATTTAGAATATGCTTCCATAAGACCTGGTTCTAAGGCTGGTTGCATTCCTGGACTGGTGGTTCTATAAGAAAGCAAACTGAGCAAGCCAGAGAAGCAAGTCAGTAAGCAGCACCCCTCCAGGACCTCTGATTCAGCTCTTGGCTTCATGTTCTTTCCCTTTTGAGTTCCTCTCCTAACTTTCTTCAATGATGAACAGCAATATGGAGGTAAAAGCCAAATATACCTTTTCCTCCCCAACTTGATTTTTGGTCATAGTGTTTCATCACAGCATCAGAAAACCCTAAATGAGACAAGATGGTACCAGTGTAATGTGGTATTGCTATGACAGACCTACTACATTTTGGGAAGGATCATATAAGAACTTTGGAACTTTGGGACAGGTAAGCCACTGAGTGTTGGGAGCTCAGTGGGATGTTCTGTGGGAGCTTGGGAGACAAGAATGTTGAGAGCAGTGCAGAGAATGGAGGTCTGGCTTGTGAAGTTTTCAGAGAGAAGTTTAAAGACTCAATCAGCACCCATGTGGAGAAAACATTTTATATGACAGCAGAGTAGATATCCTTGAGCTGCTTCAGCCTGTCTGGATTGAAGGGGATCTGGGTGTCCTTGCCTGAGGTAGCTGACATTTATGGGAAGGTTAGGGTGGCTTTTAGCAAACAGATATGCACAATGAGTGAGCTGATTCTCTGGTACACAGAGACCTGCCTTTGGGCTTCTGTTTGCTCAGCCAAAATCCCTCTTGCTAGGAGCAGCACCTCTATTTTGGGGAGAGTAGTTTTGGACCTAATACCTCCCTGTTGAGTCTCTAACCACACTGTTGACACAAACACCACAGCTCTCTTCCCATGGGGAATAACAGACACTTTATAAGAACCATTTTGAGTGACAATGAGCTGAGAACACAGATTTAAGTTGCCCAAATTCCATGTTCCCATGTGGAAGAAGTTTCACAGAAACCTGATAACTACACAAAACAAAGAAAGCCCCAAATCAAGGCAAGTTGAAAATGCAGGGGTAGGAACCTCAGGGAAGCAGGTGCATCAAGATCAGGGAGTTTCTCCACAGGCTCAAGATGTTATCTGCTGGCATTCTTAGCTTTTGGATTGAAGCTGGTTGTCTGCTAAGTTAATAGACTCTATTGTCACAAGGTTTAGTTCTGACACAGAGGGAGGAAACATGGCTGTTCCAGAGAGCAGCACTTAGCCCATGAGAAGGTCATTAGCCTCTGACCTGCAGTGTTCCCATCTCTCTACAGTACTGAAATGCAGATCAGCCAGCCAGGCTCTGCAGACCCAGATTCCTTTAGGAGTTTTCCTTCACTGCCAGACAAGGCAGCTTCTCTCCAGAAGTCTGAAAGCCAAAGAGGGGAGAGTGTGTCTCTACTTAGAATATGCCCATTGCTGCCCGACAGGATGGTACACTGATGAAGACAGGGTTCTGTCAGCATCAAGGCGTGTGTTTATTACTATGTGAATTTCCCTAAAGAAACCAGAAATCATGGGCATAAAATCGTTGTGTTCTTTTGGAAGTGATTAGAAAGTGCAGGATAAATGTTAGCTGCAGCCCTATCTGGTGACAAGTGGGACAGGGATTGTGCACACTCTGTTTGCTTCTGACATGCCCAGAATATCGGGTAGTCTTTTTAGAATACTTTGGGCAATTTCTCGTCAGAAGGATCTGCTACCAGAAGCCTCTAAATGCAACATTACCAGAAATCGTTCTGTCTGCCCATTTCCAGTCTGAGCACAGAGAACAGCTTGTCCGTGCTAGCATTTCCTAAGAAGAGGGAGGAGTCCCCAGTGGGGATAAATAAGCATTAGTGTGCGAGGGAGAACAACACACCAGGCAGGCAGCCACCCGAACATTGGAACTGAGCTGTCATAGACGATGGCAGCAGGCATCAGCTCTGCAGGTAATACCCAGGATTCCTACCTTCTGGGGACAGAGTTAGAACCTTCCTAGGACTGTGAGGTACTGGCAGTGACCTAAAGTGTTGGTTTGAAGGAGGGATGATGAATTATTCCTGGGGCACTGGGTTGGAATCAGGGGATATTTCTGGGGTGCGTATGAATCTCCTTTCCAATCTGGGTCTTTATGTGTATGAAGATGTGGGTGCCATGGGCTATGCTCCTGGAGAGTTAATGGAGCCTGTTCCTTCTGACCCTCCACAGGGAGGAAGTAATGAGACCTGGTCTAGCCTGGGTGCTGCTATCATAGCTGGGGGGGGGGGGGGCAGGAGAGCTGCAGAGTCCGTCTGGAGGAGGTGGCAGCCCTGCCATGCTTACAGCTGGCAGGAGTTGTCTGGGGGTCAGGGACCCCACTTCCCTCATAGATCCATGGCTGAGCAGATCTGCCTCACTCTCAACTAGGGAAGCAAAGAAGGCAAGAGCTCAGCCCCTGAGCCAGGTCTCCTGCTGTGCACACCTTGCAGCCCCTTTCCACTGGAAACTAACCTGGCACAAAACATTGCTCAGTGCTTTGCCAAAGAAATGCTTGCATCAGTCTGAAAGTAAATACAGCAGCCAGCTTTCTGAGGTCCCTGGCTCCTCTGCAGGCATGTCACATCCCTGGGGACGTGTGGCTCAGCTCCAGCACCTCCCTCCCCTGCTCCCTCCAGTCACTTCCTACACTCTTCTGGTCTTCTCTCCCCTCTGCCTCCCCCTTGGCTCCTCCTCCTTTCTCTAGCTCTCCCTCCTCCCATCTCCCTGCCTCTCCACTTCCACTTTCTTGCCCCTTTCAAACCTGAGGTTCAAAGCAACATGTGGTTCCCTGGCAGGACAGAAAGAACCTTACTCTGTTTGTCCTGCCATGACCTGTTCTGGGGGTGCCAAGGCTCTGGCATGACACCAGATGTCTCTGTTGCTGCCTCTCAATTATTCCTCCCCACGTCCAGCTTCATGCATCAGATTCTGTCAAGGGCCTTGAGATTTCCCAGACTTGTCATCAAGAGGCAAATTTAGGGCCTGTGCTAGCAACTACTCCAAGGACCCTAAGTTCTGCCTACAGGGTGGTAGGGGGGTGAGTGCAAAGGAAGAGGGTCCCCAGCCTTCTAATGAATTCTGCAGTAGAGAATAAGAGGAGACAAACTGATCAGACAGGGCTCGTCCCATCCCTCCACTCCTCTTCTGGCCTCTCTGTGGACCTGGTGTGTCCATTCCCCTCTCTGGGTCTTGGTTCTCTGTGAGGAGACTGAGCTACTTCAATGCTTCCTCCAGTGCTGATAACAGGAGCACATGATGTGGGACTGCCATCTGAGTGGTCAGAGCACCTCCCATGCAAGGTCCCAGAGGCAGCAAGGGGCAGCAGAGCAGGGACACAGCGCAGCCCTGTGGGAGGACAAGGAGGTGGTCAGGACACCACCTGGCCCTCCCAGACTCAAAGGATCTTTACTTTTCAGCCTGGAGAGCAGAGAAGATGGCCCTCCGTGTAGCTCTGGGACTCTTGATAGTGGGGATCTGCCCTGTTGTCCTCTGTCAATCAGATGGCACATTGAGAAGGGACACTGAAGTCCATGAAGACCTAAACAATGGGACACAAATGGACAGTCTGACACTGGCCTCCATCAACACTGACTTCGCCTTCAGTCTCTACAAAGAGTTGGCTTTGAAGAATCCAAATAAAAATGTTGTCTTCTCTCCACTCAGCATCTCAGCTGCCTTGGCCATCCTGTCCCTGGGAGCAAGGAGCAAAACCCTGGAAGAGATTCTAGGAGGTCTCAAGTTCAGTCTCACAGAGACCCCCGAGGCAGACATCCACCGGGGCTTTGGGCACCTCCTCCACATGCTCACCCAGCCAGGAGACCAGGTGAATATCAGCATAGGCAGCATGATGTTTGTTGAAAAGCGCCTGCAGATCCTGGCAGAGTTCAAGGAGAAGGCAAGGGCGCTGTACCAGGCTGAGGCCTCCACAGCTGACTTCCAGCAGCCTCATGAGGCCATAAAGAACATCAATGACTATGTAAGCAAACAGACCCAGGGGAAGATCAAGGAACTGATCTCAGATCTGGATGTGAGGACAGTAATGGTGCTGGTGAACTACATCTACTTTAAAGGTGAGACTGTTCACTGTTTGGGGAGTAGAGAGAAAGAATGGTGACTGGGAACCTTGTATCCTTATGCTGACCACTGGAAAGGTGGTTCTCACAAGCCTGGAGACATGGGTGCCTCCTTTCTTTCTATACACAGGCCCTACTTCTCCCCTAGGATTTTTTTGGATATAGTTGTGGTTCCTGGCACATACTGCACAGAACTCCTGAGCTCTCAGTCTAAGAGGCCTCCTTTTGGCTGTGACTTAAACTTATAAACTAGCAGAATGCATAGGTTGCATGTCCAGTCCTACCTGAGTTGGGAGAAGCCAGGGCTGCTCCCTGCAGAGACGAGGTCCCATAGTCTGCCTTGTCCAGAATTACTAATCTGCTCCTGTAGAAGGTGTCCATCCCTGCTGGAGAACCTCTGCCTCTAGGAGACTTCACGAGGGCTGGGGACTTCTTGACCTAAGGAGCCTGATTACCCATCTTATGGTGAAAGTAGCATGTCCCATACCTACTGAAGAGCCCTGAGGGCAATTCCTGTTCAGGACTCTCCCTTGTGCCATTTTGGTAATGAGCTGGGCCTGGACACGGAAAAGCAGGGATGCAGGAGCAGACACTAACGAGAGGGAGGTGTCAGCCAGGCAGTGTTCTGTGTTTAGGGTATGGCTGCCTCATGGAATTTTGCTTTTGTAAAATTGCTCGCCCAAACATCCTGAAGGTTAGTATGCCCAAGACACGCTCCAGGGCCAGTGAGTCTGATGAGAGTTAGGTACAAGAGAGTTGGGAGACTCAGCCTGAGATGTAATCGGTAAAGGTAATGGGGGGACTTCCAGAGCTCATACCCACAACACCCTGCCTGACAGAGACCAGGGAGTTAGGAGACAGCCCAGAACTTGGTATCTGAGAGAAGTCATGATGTAATCAGATCTGGGTTGAATTAAGGATAGTGCAGGGCAGAGGGAGGGCAGGATCTGAGGCAATGGACAAAAACTCAAGGTGGCCGTGGACAGAAAAAGAGTCTAGGAGGACAGAGGACAGGAGGACAGGAGGACAGGAGGACAGGATGGCTGCAGAGCTGCTGTGGGCTGGGAATGGCAGAAGCAGAGTGATGGCCTGAAGGATGGCTGGGCATGGCTCTCTAGCCTCAGGACAGAAGCTCCAATGCTGATTGGCTGTGAGGTGGGGATGCATGGTTAGGCTGCTAGATTCCAAGCCCAAGAAATTGTTTCAGTACCAAGTTCTGTAGGGATCCAGGATAAGTCTGATCGGGATATCTGTGATTTGTAGAGGTGGCCATAGCCCATGTGTGAGCTGAGGACTTGTTACTCACATGGGACCATGGACTGCTTGTTACTCTATGGGACCATGGACTGCTCACAGTGTGGGAGAACACAGTCTCTCTTGTCCTGTTTTCCCTAAAAACCTGTCTCACAAGACATTGCCTTCTAGACATGGCTCCTCCTGAGGAAGAAGGGATCCTCAACACTTGCCAGGCTCTAGTCTCCTGACTTTTAATCTCATCTGTCTGTTACACATTCCATGCCCAGAACCCTAACACTTGCTGGGGAGCTCAAGTAGCCAGGCTTTGGTTTGAGGTTCCCCTTTCCAAACCAAGCTTGGAGTCTCTTCTCATCTCTAGGAACTTGTCCACCTACAAGGTTTTTTTTGTTTTGTTTTGTTTTTTGTTTTTTTTTTTTGTTGTTGTTGTTGTTTTTCCCCGATCCAGACTATGCAACCTAAAGGACACTCTGTGTTGTTGAAGTTGGATTGATGGCTGTCACAACACAGGAGCTGGACAGAAATGGGACAGAGGTGGGGTCTCTCAAGTGATGTTACAAACTGATTACCTGTTCATCTTTAGGAAAATGGAAGATGCCCTTTGACCCTGACAATACTTTTGAGGCCAAGTTCTATTTGGGCAAGAGGAGGACTGTGAGGGTGCCCATGATGGAAATTGAGGATCTGACCACACCCTACTTCCGGGATGAGGATCTGTCCTGCTCTGTGGTGGAGCTGAAGTACACAGGGAATGCCAGCACCCTGTTCATCCTCCCTGACCAGGGCAGGATGCAGCAGGTGGAAGCCAGCTTACAACCAGAGACCCTGAGGAAGTGGAAGGACTCTCTGAGGCCCAGGTGAGTATCCACAGGAACCAGAGGTGGCTTGGCTCCCCATCTTGTTGTCCACCATGGCCCAGTGTCCACGTCCCTCAGAGTCTCACTAGCACCCAATGTAATGATTAGAGAGGCAACAGGGTCAGGCAGAGTGGGGGTGAATTTCCCTCTGCTGAGGATTCCTCTGTATCTAACAGGCTGTAATTACAGGGAATCTTGAATGGGTTTGGAAGGCAGAGGGAAGTGAGGTTGAGATGAGATCAGCTCCGAGAATAAGCTTTGCCCTGTGTAGCCATCTCACCCCCTCATCACTCATTCATTCACCATTCATGGAATAATGACTTGAAGACCTACTATGTCCTGTGCTCTGATTTAGACCCTGAGAGTATATCAGAGACTCAGCACAAAATTTCTCACCCTTGAGGGCTCCTCTTGTAATTGAGGAAGAGAGAATGGTGACATGAAAGTATAACTAATCATTATTTGATTAGTTAAAAGGTGAAGAGGGGTGAGATTGAGGAGAGTGTTCAAGGATTAGGAAAGCTGGAGTCAGATGCAGAGTGGAATTTAATATAGTAGTGTCATTAGGAGATGTCTGAGGGTCTACAGGTCAAGGGAAGGGCTCCATTTTGTGGATCTTGGAGGAAACCATTCTCCTCAGAAGAACAGGAAATACCAAGCTTCATTGCCTGACCCATGTAAACACTCTCAGGCACTGATGAATAATTAATGCATTAGGAAGAGGAAAATCAGATGTTCTAGGCATGGATAGAAAGAGGGCTGTGCTCCAGTGAGAGGGCTGTCTCTGGTCCCCCAGCTATAAAACGGGTTGATAAGAGCCCAGGGACTCTTACATTTCTCTATTTCATTTTCAGGATGATTGACGAGCTCTACATGCCCAAGTTCTCCATCTCCAGTGACTACAGCCTGGAGAACATCCTTCCACAGCTGGGCATCAGGGAAGTCTTTTCCACACAGGCTGACCTGTCTGGGATCACAGGGGCCAAGGACCTGAGAGTCTCTCAGGTAAGTTTGCCTTGGTGCCTGAATGTGGGTGGTGAAGGCCAAGTGATGTGTGGGGAATGGCAAATGTGTGAGAATGCCTGCATTTCTGAGATTCCCTCATCCTGGGAGAGCTGGATTACAGCCTAGACACTCCTGCTGGATACCATGCAGCCAGTCCCCTGTCTACACCCTGAACAAAATCTCTCCCAGGAGCCCAGTGCTTGGTGTTAGACCATCATAGGCACCAACCTGTGTTATAGTACAGATACCAACCACAATCTGCTGCAGGGCAAATGTACTTCAGCCTCAGCTTTTTCACTGCAGAGCTGGCCAGTTCTTCTTGACGAGCACACAGAACAGTAGCAGTAAAGGAAATCATCAAGGAATGAATGGCAGTTGAGATGAAAAGATTAAGAATAGGGGAGAAGATGCCTTAGGAACCCCACACTACCTTCCCAGATGCAGAGTCTGGCAATGTCTGGTGTTCTGTCCACTGCCCACTCTGAGGCCTGAGCTCAGATCTGTACCAGCAGGGCATGGCAATCTGGTAATGAGAAGCCATGCGCTGTGCATTCCTGATGTATGTCCCAAGGAGACTGGAGCAGGAGGGATGCTGAAGCCCACACTGGCTGCCAGCACCCTGGCTTTTTCCCTCTGGGTCTCCTGAGAAGTTGCCTATGGAGTGAGGACTGGAGTTTCCTACTCCCATCCTCCAGTTTGAGGATGGGTTTGAGGACAACACAGATTCCCAGAGACTGAGCAGACCCAGGCCATGCCTCATCTCACACCCTTAGCAGAGACTTGGAAACACCAGGGTTAGAGCTCATGGTAGGAACAAACAACTTCACCAGCAGCCGAGGCCAGCAGTGGATGCTTGCTCCAGGGATCTCCTCTCCTGCCCTCCCTGGTCTCCAGTGAGTGATGTCTTTCTCTTACAGGTGGTCCACAAGGCTGTGCTGGACGTGGCTGAGACAGGCACAGAAGCAGCTGCTGCCACAGGAGTCAAATTCACCCTCATGTCTGCAAAATTGGACCCATTTATTTTGAGTTTTGACAGGCCATTCCTGATGATTATCTTTGACACAAATACTCAGACTCCACTCTTTTTGGCCAAGATCACAAACCCCAAAAGAGGCTAGAACTTCCCAAGTGGTGAGCCTTCTTCCTGGGAGCCTGTATGTGGATCTCTATGTGCATTTTGGTTTCCATGCTCTGGTTGGCTGTGGCATGCCTGGACTGGACAGTGACAGTGACTAACTATATGACTCCCACATGCACAGGGGACTATGGACAGTTAGTGTCAGGCTCCAAATCCTCCTGGCACCACTAGTTCATGTTCCTGAGCCTGAATTCTGTCTTCATTGCCCTCTTACTTCCATTCCTTTATCTGCCTGTACCCAAAAGCCTGGGCCCTGGCAGATAGGCTCAGTCCCTATCTAGGCTCTGGTGATGTCTGCCTTCAGCTTCCACAGGCTGGATAGGAGTATGCAAACTTATAGGTCAATCATGTGAACCTCAGTCCCAGCACTGAGAAGGGCACCTGCCTCCTGGAGTCTTCTTCCAACATCTGGAATCACTGTGTGCCCAGTTCCTGCCTCAAACTCTGCCTCTTCCTGTGTCCCTTGCAGGGGCTCCTGACCCTGCCCATATCTGGCACAGTGTTGGAGCACTCTTTCCTGCAGCTGATGGAGTCCGTTGGTTAGACCAGCTCCTTTCCCCCAGTACACCTACTTAGGGCACAGGAGTCTTTTTCTAGGTTCTCCACTGACCAACCTCACCCAACAGATGGACACGTCCACCTTCCTCATGCAAAATGCAGGGCCTGGAGCAAAGGATCAATAAACGTATAACTGCACGTAAGTGTCCAGGCCGTGTTCACTCAACTCCTATTGGCAGGGGTGTGGCCTCTAGTGACCACAGGGTAGTAGAGATTATCACTCACAGTCTGTGACTCCTGTGATGGACCTCTAACTCACATGCTTATTGCAGCTCAAAGGGCTTGTGGTCAAGGCCTAGGATGGAGCCCAAATGCCCCCTTGTTAAAATCAGATTTGTACCGAACTAGAAGTTATATGAACATCCTTATACCCACCAGCAGATTCGTTCATTTTCAACACATGGTATTCATGTGTGTACATATATATGTTCATATATACATATCCATCTGTACACACACACACACACACACACACACACACACACACACACACACACACACACACACACCTTTCCCCCTCTGGAATGTTTTGAAGTGAATTCTACACCTTCTTGTTTTCTAAGAATTTTTCCTCTCCCCTACTATATAGACTCATGTGACACAGAAGCAGGCATTCTGAAGTATCTGGCATGGTGGCAGTTAGTTCCGTGAGCTCCCAATGCTGTGCAGCTCTTGGATATGAAGGGAGCTGGAGAGGGTTAGGTTTCCAAGCACTGGCCTTTCCTCAAACAACAAAAATCCCTCAAAGTGTTTGCCAGTGACAGCAAAGCCAAAAGGCACACCAAGGACGACAGTGAAATGTCACTAATTGTGTCAGAATCCTCATGAGATGGGTTTGCCTTTCTGGGGAGGGCATTGGAGCTCGAACTCAGAGCCTAACAAATACTCAGAAAACTCCCTCCCACTGAGTCACCCCGGCCCTCTTCTTACATTTCTGCTTTGACACAGTGCCTCACTTGGCTGCCCTGATTAAACTCACCATCAGAGAGCCCCTCCTCGGCCCCAAAGAAGGAGCAGATGAAATGACAGGAAAATGCCCTCCCCTGTCTCCTCACTGTGGGAGGGCAAAGCCAGTGAACTGGCAAGGAGGGGCCACAGCTGGAAAAGTCCCCCCCCAGCAGGCCTGGGGAGGGCACAGAGGAGCACTGCTCTCCACTCCCAAAGACTCTGGGTAAAATCTGCTCCCCCCGACCCCGCCCTGGCCCCCCACTTCACTGAAGTTCCAGGGAACAAAGACACAGCAGCTGGGCCTTCCCTCTGCCTGTCCTGGCCTTTCCCATCACTGGAGCTCAGAAAACCTCCCCTCAGGTCTCACATTTCCTTCCTGCCTGGGCCTGGTATAGTTTTTATCCACCAACATGACTTTCCAGTTGGTCTAGCTTCAAACTATTTCAGTCACTACTGAATGGATTCCAGAGCCATGGATGAGTCACCCCCATCGGCCCTCTCCATAGCTCCTGACAATCGCTACACTCCGCATGCATATTAATTCCCATGTTCTGCGTATTGCATGCTCTGTGATGGACTCACATCACACAGACCCTGCTGTGTCTGGCTTCCACTGAGCTCAAGGGTGGGCTCGCTCACACTGCCACAGGAAATGGCACCTCCTTTCTTTGTCTGGCATACTAACAGTGTGTGGCTAGAGCAGGCTGCTCATCCATTCATTGGTGGGTAGGCCCTTGAGTTGATGATGAAGAACCGTCATGGGGACTGGCTGCAGCACCTGTTAAGTCCTTAGTTCCTATTCCTTTGAGGACATACATACCTACAGTGGAAGAGCTGCATTATGGGACTGTCAACCTTTCCAAAGATGTCACCCCTTCCTCCGTTCCTACTGGCTGTGTAAGAAGGCTTTGAATTCTACCTCCCCGCAAAGACACTAATTTACATTTTTAATGAATTCATCAGCTCACATTTATGTATTTGGTGATTTGTGTGTGTGTGTGATATGGGGGATAAAATCCATGGCTTCTTGCATGATAGGCACCTTTAGGAAGGTATGGTCTTCCTGACTAGTGGGTGTGAGTGGTGGCTTTGTCATCCGACTTGATTGAGTTCTTTAGAATTCTAGGGACAGATGCCTGAGGTGCAGACATTTCTGGTGTGTCCTCTCCTCAGTCTCACAGTACTGGGACCCAGAACTTTGCATATTCAAGGCAAGGCAGCATTCTACCACCAAACTCCACCCCAGCTCTTACTTTCTTTCTCTTTTGTGGTGGTTTGAATAAGAATGGCCCCAGAGGGCCGTATATTTAAATGCTTAGGGAGTAGCAGCATTTGAAAGGATTAGGAAGTAGGGCCTTATTAGAGAAACTTTGTCACTGGCAGTGGGCTTTGGGGTTTGGAAAGCCCAAACTAGGCCCAGTGGCTATTTCGGCCTACAGATGCTGCCTGCAGATCCTGATGTAGAACTCTCAGCTCCTTCTCCAGCACCATGTCTACTGGCATGCCACCATGCTGACAATGGACTAAACTTCTGAAACTGTAAACAAGCCCCAATTAAATGTTTTCCTTTATGGGAGCTGCTGTGGTCATGGTGTCTCTTCACAACAGCAGAACCTTGACTAAGATATTCTTGAATAGCTATTTAATGTGTGTCTATGTGTTTGTGAATATATATGTGTGCATCCATGTGCGTATCCATAGGGAGGTCAAAGGTCAACCTCAGCTGTCATTCATTTTCAGGTGCCGTCCATTTGGTTTTTAGAACAGGGTTTCTTCATAGGCCTGGAAGTCACCAAATTGCCTAGGGTGGCTGGCCAGGGACTCCCAGGAATCCTCCTGTTTCTACCTCCCCAGAGTTGGGATCATAAGTTCATATTACTTTGGGCTTTTTTGCTTCTATTTCAGGGAATATGTCTCAGATCCTCATGCATGTGAGACCAGCACTTTGCCCACCGGGTCTTGTCCCCAGCCCCCAGACTCTTGATAGTGTCTTTAGATGCACAAAGCTTGACTCACCTCAGGCCCAAAGCAGAGAATCCAGCAGACCCCGGCCTGCCCTTTCTGAAACTGTGATCAAACCAAACCTTTGCTTCCTTCAGTGGGTTATCTCAGATGCGCTGTCCTGGTGACAAAAGGCTAGCTCACACACCCTTCTCAAAGTGTCAATCCATGGTCATCCTCTCAGAAGGCTCTGGAGTCTGCCTGTGATGGCTTTAGGAGCAGAAATTTTAGTGAGGATCAGGCAGTTCCCAGTGGTTACCCCCTTGGGGAGCCACACGTCTGGATGGAGTTACCCTTACATGTTCCTCATCCAGAAAAGGAATTAATGATGGTATGTAGGATTGTCGGGAGCTATGGAGAGGGCCGATGGGGGTGACTCATCCATGGCTCTGGAATCCATTCAGTAGTGACTAGAATAGTTTGAAGCTAGACCAACTGGAAAGTCATGTTGGTGGATAAAAACTGTACCAGGCCCAGGCAGGAAGGAAATGTGAGACCTGAGGGGAGGTTTTCTGAGCTCCAGTGATGGGAAAGGACAGGACAGGCAGAGGGAAGGCCCAGCTGCTGTGTCTTTGTTCCCTGGAACTTCAGTGAAGTGGGGGGCCAGGGCGGGTTGGGGGGAGCAGATTCCACCCAGGGTCTTTGGGGGTGGAGAGCAGTGCTCCTCTGTGCCCTCCCCAGGCCTGCTGGGGGGGACTTTTCCAGCTGTGGCCCCTCCTTGCCAGTTCACTGGCTTTGCCCTCCCACAGTGAGGAGACAGAGGAGGGCATTTTCCTGTCATTCCATCTGCTCCTTCTTTGGGGCCAAGGAGGAGCTCTCTGATGGTGAGTTTAATCAGGGCAGCCAAGTGAGGCACTGTGTCAAAGCGGAAATGTGAGAAGAGGGCCGGGGTGACTCAGTGTGAGGGAGTTTTCTGAGTATTTGTTAGGCTCTGATTTCGCGCTCCAATGCCCTCCCCAGAAAGGCAAAGCCATCTCATGAGGATTCTGACATAATTAGTGACATCTTACTGTCGTCCTTGGTGTGCCTTCTGGCTTTGCTGTCGCTGGCAAACACTTTGAGGATATTTGTTGTTTGAGGAAAGGCCAGTGCTTGGAAACCTAACCCTCTCCATCTCCCTTCATATCTAAGAGCTGCACAGCATTGGGAGCTCACGGAACTAACTGCCACCATGCCAGATACTTCAGAATGCCTGCTTCTGTGTCACATGAGTCTACATGGTGGGGAGGGAAAAATTCTTAGAAAACAAGAAGGTGTAGAATTCACTTCAAACATTCCAGAGGGGGAAAGGTGTGTGTGTGTGTGTGTGTGTGTGTGTGTGTGTGTGCCGTGTGTTCAAATGTTGGAATCTGCTGATGGGTGTAAGGGTGTTCATGTTCCTTCGAGTTCTGTGCAAGTCTGATTTCAACAGGGGACCATCTGGGCTTGTCCCTAGGCCTAGAACATGAGCCCTTCAAGGTGCGGTAAACAGAAGCAAAGAAAGGAATGGATACAGGACTCTCATGGCAAACCCACATGTCTCCAAGAGAAAGTAGAGGCTGTTGGGACTTGGGCAGACTGTGTGGGTGCTGCTTGCAGGAAGAGCCAGAACAACTGGTCACAAATAAAACCATAGCAAGAGGGCTGGAGAAGGACTCCTGGCTCGTAGACTTTCCCCTACACTTAGTCAGCCAGTCACTTGTACGCCATCCTTGGCCCCGAGCCAGCTGAGGAAGGACCAGGGATGCAGTTGCTAAGGTTTAGCAAATCCTCTTCCTCAAAGGGCATACTCACATTTCTAAAGCATCTGAGTGTCAAATCCTGCTGACTGGTTGTTTTCCATCACCCACCATCACAGCGCTAAAAACACCAGAGTCTGCATGGATCAGCCATTAGGACATGCTTTAAATAATCATGGAGCTCCCTGGAGAGAACAGGGACTCGTGTGTGTCTGTTCCAGGCATGAGCAGCAGGCATCAACAATGTGCAGAAATGGACACTGGAGGAAGGTGGCACTCTGTATTTCCTAGTGGCCCAGTGACCTTCATGTGTCACTAGATATAACCTTCATGGCAAGCCTGGAGCGGAAAGGAGGGCAGGAGGAGAAACTGAGGCTCAAGAGAGTATTAAACAGCAAATAAGAGGTGGTTCTGGGCCTTATCCTAAACTCTCACTCTGTTCCAAAAGTACCCATGCTCCCCACTTGTCGTCTGAATGGACAGGGCAGGGCTGCTGTCCTGTATATCTTTGTGCTGTGGGACACTGAGCCATGTGTGACTTCTGCTCAACCTGTGCACATGCCAAAGTCTAGCCTGCCATTGTCCTCCCTGCAAGGACCAACTCCTGTGCCAGGGCCACGTTGATTTGTTGAGTCTCATTTCAAGGGAATGTGGGGCCAGGGCTGCCCAATCAGCTTGCTGATCATGACACAGCCTAACACAACTCACTCTCCTACACACATACACACACACACACACGCACGCACGCACGCACGCACGCACGCACGCACGCACGCACGCACGCGCGCAGGGAGGGATGCACTCCTTCTACTGTACACCATGGGCAGTGGAAGGTGGGGGCAGCGATGTAGACTCACCCCGCCTGGGGACCTCCAGCATATGCCATATCCTGCGAGGCTCCGCCCCTTTCCTTCCTCTCTTCTAGCAGAGCGGCTCCTCCTCTGCAGCCTTCTGAAGCTCCCCACCCCCCATGCCTCTGCTGTCTTCTCTCAGGACCCTCCCTTTGCCTCCCCAACCCCAGAGCGCTGATCAGCCCTCTGCCACCTCCAACCCTGGAGCAGCTAGCTGTCAGTCAGGTGTAGTTTTGTGTTAGGTTTAGAACTTCATTTAGACAAAAAGGGGAAACATACTGGGTATTCACTCCACCTATGACGTCGGGGTACCAACCCCCAGAGGGTGGCCTTTTGGCCAGCTTAAGACCTGAGGAGCATGTACATGGGACCTGGGCCAAGCGGCATGAAACAGTGTGGGACCGGATCCCAGCCTTCCAGGAAATCTGGCACTAGAATTGCCATATTGACTATCAGTGAGTTGATACCCCATATAATCCCCCAATACATAGATTCATTATCAGTAGTCCGTAGATTTCCTTTCCTGCATTAGGCAACTGGGTGAGAAGATACAGGCTGCTATGCTTCCTGCCCTGCCTGCTGGTGATCCGTTTAAGGAGGGGCTCAGTGGGGGACGGAACATCTTTTCACTGCCCTTCACTGCATGAGGCAGGTTCAGCTCAAAAGTTCTGAGGATGGGGGACCTTGGAGAATGCATCGACCACAATCAGAACCCTTACCAACAAGACACAGTGACGTAAGAGACTAGGACTGCTGGGCAGGACACTGGACTAGAGATGGCCTGTCATCAGCCTAGCCGTACAGCAGGTACTGTACCACCACAGTCTCCATGGTGTCTGCCGCCACCTCCCAGACCCAAGCCACCAGGCCAGCAGCTATGGCCCATAGCCTATCCTCTGCATACAGTTCAAGTCCTCATTCACAGCAACAGTGAATGCATGAATGTGTGAGTGAATGCATGCGTGCATGTATGATGAACATACGAATGTTAACTATAGTGAGAATGAAGCCTCGGTCTTATCAGCAAACCAGGACATTCACCAAGGCAGCTGGGCATGCGCAGAAGGGAACAGGCTGGTCCTCTTCATGGAGGAGGCTTTGCTGAGGAGAGGCTTCCCAGCAGGCTCAGCCTCCTGGAAGGTGGGCCTTCTCTTGACTCCTCCTTCACAGACACTGAACTGGAGTTCAAAAAGTTTCAGACTGTCCAAGGCCACATGGGGAAATGACATCAGGGCATGTGGTGGCATGATGATAAATTCTGCTAATGATTAACCCAAACACAGAGTGAGCAGAGGAAAGTAGTTCATCACAGTGGGAGACAGAGATGGGTCAGGGAGATGCCTGTGATCTGAGGCAGGGGCCTGGATCCCCAGGATAAGGTCCTCAAGGTTGAGGGCATGAACCAGCTGGGATATCTGCATCCATTCAATGCCAAGCACTGGGAAATAAGCAGTGTATGAGGCAGCAGAATACCTCCCTGTGAAGTTAACTTCTTGCTGGGGAAGCTAAACCAACAGGGCATAGCATTCCAGCAGCATGTAGGAAAAACAAACGGGGGGGGGGGGCAGGGGGGCAGCTCCAGAGGAGCAGAGAGTTCAAGGAAGTGAGCAGCTGAGCTGTGCAAATGGCCTCAGAACCTGGGCGCTACGCAGCTGACAGCCAATGCCAAGGTCCTGGGGCAGGAGAAGAGGCCCGATATCTGGGGTCAGGTGGAACCAGGATCCACTGGTAGAGGAACTAGAGCCACCAGATGAGACACCCCCCTACCCGCCCCCTGTGATTCGGACAAATGTCAGTGGGAGTTCCTCTTGGGTCAGGAGAACTGCAGAGGACTTAGCCACTCCCAAACCCGGGGACAGGCATGGAGGAGGCATGAGCACCCTAGTGGCCCATAGAGTCAAGTCTTGGGTACACTCTGACCCCAGGGCACTCCCAGCAGATGTGTGTGTGTGTGTGTGTGTGTGTGTGTGTGTGTGTGTGTGTGTGTGTGTTCCAGACAGAATGTCTCCCACCTCCCTTGATGCCCTGCTCCACCTGGGATCAAGTCCAGCCTCCACTCCCACCTCTTCCTTAGTTTAATGGCCCCACTTAGCTTTCCCATCTGCTCATCTGTGGAATCAAGATAGAAGAACACCGTCCCCGGGAGGGCTAGGTGAGGTCACCAGAGGACACCCAGGAAGCACTGGTACAGAGCCTGGCCCAGAGCACCTGCTCTGGGAAGCCTATGTGTTCTTGCCATTGGAGCTGTCTTCCAGACCACCGCTGCTTTCAGAGCAAGGAACATGGGGGATGGGGGAACCGTCGATCACTGCACTCACGGCTGTGCCTCGCTGGCCCTGGTTGAGCAAGGAGCTTCCGATGCCATGGACCTTTGCCCCCAGGATGGCTCGTCCAGGCCTGCTCTGCCCTGCCACAAAGTCTCTGTGAGCAACATAGACTTTGCTTTCAGCTACTAGAGGAAGCTGGCCCTTCCTGCTCCAGGAGAAAACATTCTCCTCTCTCCGGCCAGCATCTCCTTGGCCTTGGCCACACTTCCCCTGGAGACCACAGCAGCCAGGAGAGCTCAGCCCCTGGTTGACGGAGACTTCAGCCTCTCCATAGTGCTGAAGCTGAGGTCCGGACTGGGTGTGTGATTTGCTGATCCAGCTGCCAGAGTGGACCTCCCAGCTGTTTTTCATGCTGGCCAACATGAGCTTATTGGCCTGGGCCCCCAGACCACTCAGGACCTGAAGGGAGGCCAGACATGTGTGGCCATGTACACACAGAAGCAGACCCAGGGGAGGTTCTGGGCCTAAAATGAGAACCTCAACCAGGACACTACAGCAGCTGTGGTGAATCACGTGTTCTTCAGAGGTAAAAGGTAGATCTCCGACATCAGCCCCCACTTGCACCCCAGCCCCACTCCCTGCAGCAAATGGAAGCTCCTGTGCTGACTGACAGTGAGAAGTCACTCGGGAAATGTGGCGCCTGTGTCCTCGATCCTCTGTTTGAAGGTCTCCAGTGGCAGGTGACTCACCACCTACCACATGTTAACGCTACTTGTTGAGTTCGTGTCCAAAGGTTCCCCACCTTCGGTGTGCACTGCTGGGGGGATCTTGTTTGAAAAGCAGGTCCCACACCAATCCTAGGTGATTCTGATTCAGGGGACAGGAAAGTCCAGGACCCAACCCCTGCACTGGAAGATCTTTTCCGGTCCCTCACAGGTTTTTCTTCCGGGGGAGGGGCGGACGGAGACGAGAGGGGGGCACTATGACCTTCACTTTGAGTAGCACTGTAAACAACCCCAGGACCCTGAGTTACAGAGCATGAACTCCCTCCCTCCAGAAAGTCTGGGCAGTGTGTGTGGAAACAGGAAGGGTCATAAATAGAGGAGCAGGGAGGGCACCGGACAGAAAACAAAAAACTCGCGTCTCTCAATAAAGCAGGCTGGCTGTTTCCACTCTTGCCTGGCTTGGAGTGATCAGCCAGCCTCGCAGGCCCTCTAGTGGCCATTTGGGAGAAGGCAGTGGCAGGTGCTGGTTGTCCCTGGTTGCTCCCTTAGGGCGAGAGAGCCCTGCTACGCTGTGTGTGCAGCAGCCATGGGTCTCAGTCACTCAGGCCCCAGCTATCTTCGACCCTGTCATCCTAGCAAAGCAATGCACGTCTCAGCGGAGAAGGCCGACACTGGTGTTCCCAACTCACAGATGAGAAAATAGATTTTATTGTCCTTGTTGTTTTGAGACAGGGCCATGAGATGCCACCCACCTAAGGTGCCCCCAAACTCTCCATCTGCCTGACTCTGCCTCCTGAGAGCTGAATTATAGATGCAAGCCACCATGTCCAGACAGAAAGCAATTTTTTCTTTCTTAAAAAACAACAGATTGTGGGTGTGGGGGTGGGTGTGCGCGCGCATGCACACACGCGCGCACGTACTCACCAGTCACAGCAAAGATGTGGAAGTCAGAGGACAACTTTTGAGAGTCGGTTGTCACCACCCACCTTGTTGTTGTGCAGGGTCTCCGGTGACTACCACTGCACACAGGACTCCAGGCCCAGCGCGTCCAACAGAGTCTTCCAGCTCCACCCCTATCTTGTCTCAGGAGTGCTAGGATTGTAGAAACGTGAGGCTTTTTGAGGTTTCGGGGATGGAACTCGGGTTTTCAGGCTTGTGTGACAAGTACTTTTGCCTATTGAGCCATTTTTCTGGCTCGAGAACAGACCTTTAGACACAGGGAAAGAGAGTTCACTCCATCCTATTAAGTATCGCTCAAGTGTGCACCTACGGATATTCGTGGGACTCACGTTGAAGCACGCTCACACACGCGCACTACATTCACGGTGAAATTCTTACGTGCTGGCTCTAGGCATAGGTAATTTTCTAGAGGGTCTCACTGTGGAGTTCTGCTAGTCTGGAAATTACTATACAAACCCACCTGGCCTCGAACTCACAGAGATCCCCCTGCCTCTGCCTCCTGAGTGCTGGGACTAAAGGTATGTCCCGTTACAACTGGCAAATCTGTATTTCTTATCAAACCCTAAAGAGGGAGAGAGTGTTATTCCCATTTGAAAAATAAGAAAACTGAGGTCTGACAAATAGGCCATAGGAACCTCAGCTCATCTCCACCTGCTTCAGAGGAGCCGGCTCCACAGTGACAATTGTCTTAGAATTCACTACTTCCCAGAGACACGATGGCCTCAAACTCACAGAGATCCCCCCCCCTCCAAAGTGTTGTGATTAAAGCACACAGCACACAGCACCACCACCGCCCGGCCTGTCTCTCATTTTCTTAAGCATTCTATTCCTTGAGTTTCTTCACAGTTTCCTGCCAAATACAAGATAAAAATCCAATTCCTCTAAATCTAATTTCCTGCCCCCTTGGTGCCATCCTAAGCTCTCTGTCCAGCCTTGTCCCCCACCTTCCTTCCATTGCTGCACTGATCCCACAGGTGTCCCGCATGTCCAGTACCTTTCCCCTCTTGGCCTTGGCTCAGACTGTTTGAAACAGCCCAGAATGCCCCCCATCTCTAAAGATGTGAATTCCACACATTCTTCAAGATCCTGTGCGGATGTGTGTTTCCTTCTCTGTGAAGCTTCCTGTCAGGTTATCTCTCACCAGATGCAGAAGTAAGTCCCTTGGGTAACAATCCCCTTAATGTCCACTCTTCTCTGTCTGTCGAACCATGAGCTCCATGAGAGTCATTGCAATTCACCTCATGGCCCCTGATGTACCTGGCACAATGGATTTTCTGTAATGGGCATCCTATAAACGTGTACTAAATACGTCCTTGGATGAATGAGTGATGGGAGGAATGAAAATGAATTATCAAGATGAAGTGAATAATGCAGTCAGTTGTGACTGGGTAAAAG
Organism: Peromyscus maniculatus bairdii; assembly: GCF_049852395.1. Taxonomy (NCBI): domain Eukaryota; kingdom Metazoa; phylum Chordata; class Mammalia; order Rodentia; family Cricetidae; genus Peromyscus; species Peromyscus maniculatus. The sequence goes on from NC_134865.1 coordinate 75,599,980, forward strand.
AGTGGTCAGTTGGATGCATAGAGAAGTGGATGGATAGATTCTGGTATGATATTCAAAATATATCACAACCAGTGTCATGCAGATGGAATCTGTGGAAATTTAAATAGATGAGTAGTCAAACTGATAGATGAATGTCTAGGTGAACTGTAGTGATATAAATGAAATAATATGTAGAGAAATAACACGCATAGAAGGCTGATTCAAACTAATGCTATTTCTCCCTTTCATAGTTGAGGATCATAAAAATTGGGAGATGTGGACAAGGTTACCCAGGTAGAATGCAGCAGAGCGAGTATTCAGGTGTGTTTTCTCACAAAGCCTTGGCTTTTCTGTTTCATCTGTTTGAAATGCTGGTGGTTCTCAAACGTGACTGCACACAAATGTCCTGTGGGGCTTGCTCAAAAGTAGATTTTGATTCAACAGCTCTGAGGTGAGACTGGAGACTTATGTTTCCCACAAGGCCCCAGTGAATTTGAGGTTGCTGGTGAGGTAACCATGTTTTGAATGGCAGGTATTGGATGTTCTTGTCCCCATTGCCTCAAAAGGAATGACATATGTGTCACTGGGAAGGGGAGAAGCTGGTTAAATCTTTTTGTAGATTTGTGGAGCTGATTAAATCTTTTGAGGATTCCTATTTGAAGTCTGCAAACTTTGCTTTGAAGTCAGCTGTCAATTATCATGTAGGATAAAGTAAAGATGAGAATTAAAACAACTCACAAGACTCAGAATATTTCTGAAACTTATAGGATTCACAATGCCACCTATCCAAGGGGATGGGAGCAGGATAGTGAAGACAAAAAAAAGGCTATGGGGCAGTTCACAGAAGACACTGTAGTTAAAAAAAAAAAAAAAAAAAAGACAGGTGAAAAAATTAAGTCTGGCCCAAGGTGGGCAATCATCCCCCACAGAGTACAAGCTGCACAGTTCTTCCCTGGAAAAATGTATACATGGGGTAGAGAATCCCCAAGCCCAGGTCTCTTTCAGAAACCAGGTGTGGCTAATAGGAAGACAAGGGCCACAGTGCTGGCATGGAGTCTATCAAAACCAAGGAGCTGACTCCAGGGGCATGGACAGCCAACTATAGAGCAGCCTGGGGCTTTCTCCAGGCCAAGCTGTGCAAGCCAGCACTGGTGCGACCATCAAGAGTAGGGAAATCTCCAGTGGCTGTACCACAACTGCAGCCTGTCAGCATGAGGAGGTCAGGTGATTCACAGAAAACGACAGCGATCTATAGAGGGCTAGATTGGGTAGTCATGTGCCCCCCACCATGCTGCTGTACCCAACATGGTGAGGGGGCACATGACTACCCTTTGAGAAATAATTGATGCAAATGATGGGCTCCTTTCATGTTGCCTTGGACCTTGCTAACACTTCTGTTTTTGCATCCCCTTAGCCACTTCCCCTTAGCCACCCAAGACCAACTGGTAATTGCATGGAATGGATGATGGTAGATTTTCAGAGGTCCTTCCCACTGTTTCTAAAAAGTTATGTGTGTGTGTGTGTGTGTGTGTGTGTGTGTGTGTGTGTGTGTGTGTATGACTATCCTGAGTGTCTTAGAGACTAGTAAAGACAGCCATTAAGGATTAAACAGAGGTACCCTATATGAATGGGCAAAGGCTCTCCCAGAAACCACAAGCTTGTTTAACAAAACTCCCAGTGACAGGAGTGGACTGCCTTCCAATGGGCTGTTGTCCAGGGAGGCCTGAGGTCTAACAAACCATAACAGTTATTGCCAGTGCTGTTGGTTGCATGCCAGAGCTAGATGGCACATCTCTATTTCTGTAGACACTGCATGGTTTGGCACGGGTCATGGAGAGTCAAGCTGGGACTGAACTGGAAGCTCTTCCTGCTGGCAGGCTTTCATAGTGTTGGAAGGTGCTGTGAAAACTGCTATGGGAGAATTGGACTTAGCCATGGTCCCTGTACGTCATAGCAATGATGAAAAGATGTACTGGCCATTGCAATAGAAACACAGCTGTTATGAATGCAGTCAATTGCTTTCTGATAGAATTTAAGGTCCTCTCCACAGGAGGAAATTGTCATACCTGGTACTGTAAGTCAGGGCAAAAACCTGTGGCTGTGGAGGTCACAGACTCCACAGGGGCATTGTTTGCTATTTTTTTGTCTTGGGATTTATCCTAGGCGTACTTACAGGTAAGAATTGATATGCACAGGAGGATAGTCATTGCAGCATCACTTGAAATTGCAGAAACAAAAGAAAAAGATAACACACACTAGTGAGCTTCAGGGGCCAGAGGATGACATCGAATGTCCTGCTCTATCGTGGAGAAAGATTTTGACCTATTCAAAACACAGCTTTTAAGCTGGATATAGTGATACATGCTTATCATTCCCAGCACTTGGAAGCAGAGACAGGGGATTACCTCCAAGTTGGAAGCCAGCTTGGTCTACATAGCTACTTCATGCCCACCAGGGTTCCATGAGGAAGATCCTGTCTCAACAAAATAAAAAACTGTAATCCTGGAATTTGGAAGACGGAGGCAGGAGGAAGAATTCAAGTTCACTCTCAGCTACATGGTGAGTTCAAGTCTAGCCAGTGATACATAAGATCCTGTCTCAAAGACAAAGACAAGACCAAACAAAACCTTCATAGTTTTAAGTCAGAAAGAGAACTCAAACTCTCAGAATATAAGAGGCCATTATGAGGGCACATTAAACAATGAAATAGTGTTAGTGTGTTCCCAAGTATTGAAAACAATTATGTAATCCTAGGCACAGCTGAATCTCATACTGAGAAGGTTCAGGCCATTGGCCATCAATCCTGCTGCATTGAGTTTTTTTTTTTTAGTTAGATTTTTTTTTCCCTCACAGGCAATTTATTTTGTTCTATTCATTCACAGTTAATACAGAAAATACTTGGAAACATTTCCATATAATGTTTGACACAGAAATCATCAAATAGAAGTATACAATGTTGACAGGAGGCAGTACATTTATAATTTATAACCCCAAATGTATTTATATGTTAGAAATGGAAAGATCTACAAATGAAATTATGAAGGTTCACCAAAGTCATTTAATCTGTCAGTTTCTCATTCATTTTTATGTCTTAATAATATTCTATTGTATGAATAAGCCACATTTTATTTCTCTCCAGTATTTGATAGCTATTTGAGTTGTTTTAACTTTTTTACTATTAGCAACACACTGCTGTAAACCTTCATGTACATGTTTCATAGGTGCACATTTTCAGTAGTTTGAGGTTATATTCCTAAGGGTAGAATTGTTGAGTAACAGAGTAACAATGCATTGAGTTTTTATGCATTTCTGAAGGAGATATTTCTTCAGAAAAACTGAAGATTCTATTTCCTCAGAGAGCATTTCCCTTATTTGTTTTCTGAAAACTAAAGCTGTCCAGTTGCTCCAGAGGGCAAGGATAGTTTCCATCCTCTTATCTTCGGTGGGGGGGGGTCTCATGAAGATCATGCTCCCAGCCGCCTTCTTATGGAAATAAGTGAAGAGTTGTCTTTGCCCCAGGGAGAGTCTTTATGTTCTCTGAAATCATTAATTTCATGGTGAGAAACACCTGAGATCCTGTGAGTGAGAAGCTTGACAGTGCCATTGTCTGGGACTGGCGATGCTGCCTCGGGGGTGGAGACAAAGGTCCACCTCAGCCCCTGCACTGTTCATTCTAGAAGAGCCATGTGTGGGGAGAAGAAGCTTTAGAATCTGAAGATTCGGTGTTGAGTCCACAAGGTGCAGAATCCCAGCATTTCTGGCTCTCTGGGAGAGCCCCGTTCCATTCTGCATCTGCTTCTATGTGGACGACACTGAGATTTGAATCATTCATCCTCCTTGGAGCTCTGGATTGTATCCCGCTGGCCACTCGGCACCTCATCCCTTCCTCCTTCTGAACCAGGCCTCTCATTCTCCTCCCCACTTGCCTTCAGGTCCGAGACCCATTCCAAAGTGAATGCACCCCATTTAGCATTGCCATTCTGCTGTCTCTGTCCCTGAGGATGAGTCTTGCTCTCCTTCACCCTGGGAAAGCCTCGTCCTCTTTCCTGGACTCATGCATCTAGGCTAAATCACGAGTATCCAATGCTGTCCTGAATGTTGCCTTCATTCAGGCACACCCCTGGAGGAGCCCGACAACACTACATCTCTAAATCTCCATTTTCAGGAAGAGAAAATGGTTGCCCCATGGGATCACCTTGCCTCAGCTTCCCTAAGAAGATACTGAACTGCGATTCTTCTGTGTAGAGCCACAAAGGACTCCCCTCCTCTCTCCCCACCACAGCCATGTGTGGCATTTGACCAAGCAACAAAAATCTCACTTCCAGAAAGGAACTTACTTCATCCACCCTTACTCATGGCACTTCCTGTATCACTCACTGAACTTCCTCTTAATGCTGCTGTCTCAGAATTGAGGCCCTTTTGAATACTTCAAATCAGTACTACAGATTCATTCTTGAGCAAATAATCCACTGTGCTCTTGAAGTCTTCCTCTTCTGCATCCCTGACTCAAAGAGGGTATTGGAGGACACCCTGTGCTAAGACAGCCCCTTGTTGGCAGCATTCTCCAGCACAGAAGGGAGACAATGTCACTCGGGTATTCCGAGGACCCCAGGCCCCTCCGGGGCTTCTACCACTACTGCTCTGCTGCCCATTCCCAGTTCTGAGCTTCCTCCTGCCCTTTAGTGCCCTGAGGGCAGCCATGGACTCGCAAAGCTTGGGGGAAAGGAGTATATTTTACAACTCCCAAAGTAGCAGGTTATGGACAGCTCTGCAGATTCTTAAACAATATTAGGTTGCAAATACAATATTTGGATTTAGCCAAAAAATTAAGATGTTACATTAATACTACATCATCTTAGGGTATCCAAGGCAATCCAGGCTTCAACTTCACAGCTTCATGCAATAGCTTCTCTGGGCCTCCATTCAGGGATACCCTGAGACATGCCTGGTCTCAGTATCTTTCCTTAGTTGCAGAGGAAGGTTCCATAACACCTTTCTTCTATTCTTGACTCTAAAGCTGGAACCACATGGCTGATGCTGCCAAGTTCTGCTGCTGGGGCTGGAACATGGCCCCCTCCTTCAATTACATCTTCACCAGCTTTGTTTCCCATGATTTCCTCCACTGCCTAAGCTTAGCTATCATGGAACTTGCTCTGTAGATCAGGCTGGCCCCAAACTCAGATATCTATCTGCCTGCCCCTGCCTTCCGAGGGCTGGGATTAAAGGCATGCACCACCAACCCAGCTCTAAGTTTTTCCTTAATTTCTCTTCACAAGTTGGAAACTTGGCTGGGTAGGATCTTGCACTGAGATCACCACAGAGACCACAAAGGTCACGACTGTTGCTCTGTCCTTCATACCTAAGACTTGTTGCATCTTCATCAGTTCTTGCTGAGGTGTCCTCCGGTGTTGACTGCCTACTGTATAGAATCCTAGGGCCAGACACTAGTCAATGCTCAGTCAATCCAGGAGTGTGATCCAGTCCAGCTGGATGGTGTTCATCCTCATCATCACCACAGCTTTGGTCCCTGCTGACCCATACCCATCCTGGCTATGAGGACACACTAATGTAACAGCTGAGGAACCATACAGCCTTCCTGGTGGTGTGAAGGATGGCTTTGTTATCCAGCTGTTTGAGTTATAAGAATTCCATGCACAGATGACTGAGCTGCAGACATTTTCTACCATCCTGGGGGTTATCTCTTTAGTCTCATGGTTCTGGGGACCCTAAACTTCACATATATAAGCCAAGCCAGCATTCCACCACTAAGCTACCTCCCCAGCCCTTTTCTCTTTCTCCTTGAATGTTTACTTTATGTGGTTCTCTGTATTTGTGAATGTGTATGTGTGCATCCATGTGCACATCCATATGAAGGTCAGAGGTCAACTTAAACTGCCATTCCTCATCCACCTTGGTTTTAGGATAAGGTCTCTGCATAGACCTGGAATTCATTGATTGCCAAGGTTCACTAGCTAGGAAGTCCCAGGAATCCACCCCAGAGCTGGGATCACATGTTCATGCTACCACACTAACCTGTTTTACTTATGTATCAGGGAATATAACTCAAATCCTCATGCATATGAGACCAGCACTTTATCCACCTGCCCATGTTCCAGGATGAGCCTCTTGTAAGTGTATTTCAATGTAGAAAGCTTGCCCTGCCTCAGGCCCAAAAGAAAGAAGCCGGCAGACCCCGGCCTGAATTATCTGAAACTGTGATTCAAACCTTTGCTTCCCTCAGTGGGTTATCTCAGATGTGCTGTCCCAGAGACATAAGGCTAACTGACACATCCCTCTATCTGCTGTCTACTCTGTCGCCTCAGTACCAACAGAAAATAGATGGAGGCAGCCAGCTGGATGGCAGCTCAGCATCCTCTCAAATAATCTGGAGTTGGCTGTGATTGTTCTAGGGGGAGAAACCTTGGTGAGGATCTGCAGATCATGCAGTTCACAGTGGTTCCTCCTTGGGATGTTGACATCTGGTGGGGTTACCTTAGATACTCTGTCCTGGCCTTAGTTTGGACCACAGGTCTCTGAACTCACTGCTGTATGAATGCTGCAGATTTTGTGCATGTTGTAAGGCACAGGCTGGGAGTGAATGCTCTATAATGCACATCTCCTGCAGTCAGCTTAGCAAGTTACTATAGCAAACCTTCCTGGGGTGGAGGATTATTCTCTGAGAGAGGATGCTGTAGCCATTCTGGGTGAGCATGGATACCATGGGTTCTGATGATGCAGTAGCTGGCATTGTCCCCTGCAAGGAGGTCACTCTTGATTCTTGGTGGCAGCTGCTCCAGTGTCCTCCTGGGCTGTGCCAACCACACAACACCTGGAGGGACAAGTGCTCTTCCCATGCTTGAATATTGGAGTGGGTTTCTGATATATTCTGAATATTGGAGTGGCTGAAGGGGTGGGAAGAAGAGGCAGCCTGGCCTTTAGCAGTCATTATAACCATTGTCAATGCTATTTCTATCTCTCCCATAGCACTCTATGATAGGTATTTTCTGATCATTGATGTGTAGACATGAGACCTTGGCAATTACCTTTGAAAGATAATTTAACCATATGCTCAGGATGAATATGTCAGACTATGATTAGACCTGGTAGTCCATGTGGCAGAGACAGGAAAGAAGGACAATATCCACAGTGATTTTGAGATCCATAACAAACTGCACCACATAGCCACTTTGCACTGTTAAATTTGTATAAAATGGATTCTAGGTGTGTAGAAATCACTGTGGCATTCAGAAAATACCCAGACATTCAACCTCAGGGAACTGCACTGTTTCCAGGCCCATCTTTCCTGCTTCACAGTCTGCTACCTCTCTTGCATACCAAGGTGGTCCCTGTAGGAGGTTCATCACCAGGGCAATATTTGGTGGTCAGGTCCTGGGGGAACCCTCATAGAATAGGGAAAAGTGAAACCCTAACATCTGTGTCATAGACTCCATTAATAGGTAAACTCAGACTTTGCCAATAACTTCTGGACCCAACTCCTGTGGCAGCATGAGATGTACTCAACATCAGGCTCCTTAAATACCTGGTGTGAAGCCAGAAAGGATGCAGAGATACAGCTGAGGCCTGTCAGTGATCGTGGAGTGCATGAGGTGGCAATCTCAGGGCCCTGAGACATGCCTGTTGTTTGGACATGCCTGTTTTCAATGTATGGGTCCTGTTCTTATCACTCCATAGTCCTCATGGAGTGGTACCTTAGTGCACAGTGCACAAAAGAATCCTGTGTGTGACCCTCCAGGCTGTAATTCTCTTGTAACAAGATGTCTACCTGTTCATTGTCTGCTCTTAGGAACCTTGAGACTCAAGTATGTCTCAAACTGAATGAACAACCTTCTGTTCTGTGCAGGCTTCTACAGTGTTTCCAGGCTCACAAATTCTCCATGACAACCAAAACCCCAACCCAAATCCAACATGGCCTTTTCTTGTCCTCCATCTGAGCACTAAAGCAAATCTTTGAGTTGAATTATCTCCTCTCCTCTCCAGGTGTGGCCTGATGTTCCCTGAAACAGCCCTTATTGACAATCCCCACACTTGTCTAGAGCAGTTCTCTGCTTTAGAGCCACCCAAAGTTATGAGGTTCCCAAGGTAGGAACAGTGATTCACCCCTCCCAAGCTCCCTGTAGTTCTGAGTCATTTGAGAATCCTCACAGGGCCAAGCTCTCTGACATCTGGTGACTGTTTCTTTCTTCTCCTAAACACCCATGATTCTTAGAAATGCCTCCATTGTTCTTTGCTCTGCCCAAAGCATTCTTTCTGGTCATCTTACCACCTTCTCTTCCTCCTCTGATCTCAGCACAGAGGTTACACAATCAATAGACTGTTGAGGCAGTTCTCTGTGAAGCACCCAGAGACTTGTTTTGTGATCCACCTGCACACCACCATGGTGATGCCTGGGCACAGAAACCCTGCTTGGTGAAAACTGTTTCTCTAACATCAGGACACTTGAAGAACATCACTGAAGTCATAATGTCTAGCTGTGAGGTCATGGGAAATGACTAAGCTTCTCTGTGCCTCAGTTTCCTCCTCCATAAAATGGACTAATAATAATGTAGTTCAGAGGTCCATCACAGGAGTCACAGACTGTGAGTGACAATCTCTACTATCCTGTGGTCACTGGAGGCCACACCCCTGCCAATAGAAGCTGAGTGAACACTGCCTGGACACTTTTTGAGCAGTTATACATTTATTGATGCTTTGCTCGAAGCACTGCATTTTGGGTAAGGAAGGTGGACGTGTCCATCTGTTGTGTGAGGATGGTCAGATGGAAACCAAGAAAAAGACTCCTCTGCCCTAGGTTGGTGTCCTAGGGGGAAAGAGCTGGTCTGACCAACCGACTCCATGAGCTGCAGGAGTGAGGGACCCAACACTGTGCCAGATGTGGGCAGGGTGAGGAGCCCCTGTAAGGGACAGTGGGTGGCAGAGCCTGGAAGAGGGAAAGTGTGAGACAGGAACTGGGCACAGTGTGATACCAGGTGCCAGGAATAGACTCAGGGCGGCAGGTTTCCTTCTCAATGCTAGGGTGAGGTTCACATAGTTGACCTATAAGTTTGGTTAGTCCCATCAAGCCTGTGGAAGATGAAGGCAGACATAACCAGAGCCTAGATAGGGACAGAGCCTACTGCCAGGGCCCAGGCTTTTGTGTAGAGGCAAATACAGGAGAGGCAGCAGGGAGGAACACAAAGATAGAGTTCAGGTTCAGAAACATGAGCTAGTGTAGCCAGGAGGATTGGGAGCCTGACACTGACTGTCCAAGGGCCCTGTGTATGTTTGAGTCATAGTTAGTCACTGTCACTGTCACTGTCCAATCCAGGCATGGCACAGCTATTTAGAGCATTGAGGCCAAAATGCACATAGAGATCCACATACAGGCTCAATTCCTGGCTCCCAGGAAGAAGGCTCACCACTTAGGAAGTTCTAGCCTCTTTTAGGGTTTGTGATCTTGGCCAAAAAGAGTAGAGTCTGAGTATTTGTGTCAAAGATAATCATCAGGAATGGCCTGTCAAAACTCAAAATAAATGGGTCCAATATTGCAGACCTGAGGGTGAATTTGACTCCTGTGGCGGCAGCTGCTTCTGTGCCTGTCTCAGCCACATCCAGCACAGCCTTGTGGACCACCTGTAGGAGAAAGACATCACTCACTGGAGACCAGGGAGGGCAGGAGAGGAGATTCCTGAAGGAAGCATCCACTGCTGGCCTCGGCTGCTGGTGAAGTGGTTTGTTCCTACAGTGAGCTCCACCCCTGGTGTTTCCAAGTCTCTGCTCAGGGTGTGAGATGAGGCATGGCCTGGGTCTGCTCAGTCTCTGAGAATCTTGTTGTCCTCAAACCCATCCTCAAACTGGAGGATGGTAGTAGGAAACTCCAGTCCTTACTCCATAGGCAGCTTCTCAGCAGACCCACAGGAATATCCAGTGTGCTGGCAGCCACTGCAGGCTTCAGCATGCCTCCTGCTCCAGTCTCCTTGGGACATACAGCAGCAATGCACAGGACATGGCTTCTCATTCCAAGACTGCCATGCCCTGCTGGTACAGATCTGAGCCCAAGCCTCTGAGTGGGCAGTGGACAGAATGCTAGGCATTGCCAGGCTGTGTATCTTTAAATGTATGTGGGATCCTAAGGCATCTTTTCTCCTATTATTAAAATTTCATCCCATCTTCCATTCACAACTTGTTATTTCCTTTACTACTGCTGTTCTGTGTGCTAGTGAAGAAGTACTGGACCAGCTCTGCAGTGAATAAGCTGAGGCTGGAAGTGATTTGTCCTACAGTGGATTGTGGGTGGCATCCATACTACAGCACGGGTCAGTGCCGATGGTGGTCTAAGACTAAGCACAGGCTCCGTCCTACCATAGAAACCTAGGTGAAGTTATGTTCAGGGGGTAGAATAGGGATTGGTGCATGGTATCCAGCAGGAGTGTCTAGGCTGTAATCCAGCTCTCCCAGGATGAGTGAATCTCAGAAATGCAGGCTTTCTCACACATTTACCATTCCCCACACACCACAACTTGGCCTTCACCATCCACATTCAGGCACCAAGGTGAACGACTGAGTGTATCTTGTCTTACCTGAGAGACTATCAGGTCCTTCGCTCCTGTGATCCTAGACAGGTCAGCCTCTTTGGAGAAGACTTCCCTGATGCCCAGCTGTGGAAGGATTTTCTCCAGGCTGTAGTCAGTGGAGATGGAGAACTTGGGCATGTAGAGATCATCGATCATCCTGAGAATAACAAAGGCATATGAGATCACTGGCCTCCATTCCCCATCAATCCACATTGTTTCTCTCACTGGAGAGCAGCCCTCTTTCCATCCATGCCTAGACCATGTGATTTTTTCTTCCTTTTGCAATAATTATTATATTGTTGTAGTAATTTTTATTGCAGTAATTATTATATTGTTGCAGTAATTATCTATCAGTGCCTGAGAGTGAACAGGGCCCAGACAAAGAGGCTTGGTACCAGCTGTTCCTCTGCCAAGAATGCTTTTCTCCCAGATACATAAAATGCAGTTCCTCCCTGTCATGTGGACCTTCAGACTTCATCTAATGATCATTCTAGTTAAATCTGCACATTCCATGTGATTCCACCTTTCCTCAACTCCTCTCACCTTTCCTCCTTCCTTCCTTTCTTCCTTCCTTCCTTCCTTCCTTCCTTCCTTCCTTCCTTTCTTCTTTCTTTCTTTTCTTGTTTCTTTGATTTGTTTTTCTGCTTTTCCTCAAGACAAGGTTTCTCTGTGTAACTCTGGCTGTCCTGGAGCAAGCTCTGTAAACCTGGCTGGCCTCAAAATCAGAGATATACCTTCTTCTATGCCCTGTTTGCTGGGATTAAAGACATGCACCACCACTACCTGGCTTCTACCCTATCTTTTAATTAATCATATAACACTCCATTGTATTTTCATGCTCTTACTCTCTCTTCCATTGTCATATTATGATCACCCAATGATAAGGAATAATGTCTCGGATAGCCTCTCTGGTTCTAAATCACAGCTTGGCACATAGTAAGTATTCAAGTCTTCATTGCACTAATGGTGAATGAATGAGTGATGAGGGGAAGAGATGGCTACACAGGGCAGAGCTGATTCTCAGAGCTGGTCTCATCTCAACCTCACTCCCCTCTGCATTCCAAAACCCATTCAAGATTCCCTGTAATTAAGGCCTGTTAGACACAGAGGAATCCTCAGCTCCTGCTCTAGCTGATCTCATCTTGTGCACAACAAAATGTCAGTAAAATCAGGTTCCAAACTACCAAGTCAGCAGAGGGAAAGTCACCTCCACTTCACTTGTCCCTGGTGACTCATCAACGGTTACTAGTACACTATGGAGCCTCTGAGGGACAGGAACACAGGGCCTCAGGCCAACAGCAGGATGGGGATCCAGACCAGCTCTGGTTCCTGTGCACACACACCTGGGCCTCAGAGAGTCCTTCCATTTCCTCAGGGTCTCTGGTTGCAAGCTGGCTTCCACCTGCTGCATCCTGCCCTCATCAGGGAGGATGAACAGGGCGCTGGCATTGCCTATGTACTTCAGCTCCACCACAGAGCAGGACAGGTCCTCATCCTGGAAGTAGGGTGTGGTCAGATCTTCAATGTGCATCATGGGCACCTTCACAGACCTGTTATTGCCCAAGTGGAACTCAGACTCAAATGTGTCTTCAGGGTCAAAGGACGTATTCCATTTTCCTAAAGATAAACAGAACCTCAGTTTGTAACATCACTTGAGGGACCCCACCTCTGTCCCATTTCTGACCATCTCCTGTGTTGTGACAGCAATCAGTCCAACTTCAACAACACAGAGTGTCCCTTAGGAGGTAGAAAATGATGGATTGGAAAGAAAAAAAAATCCTTGTAGATAGACAGACTCCTAGAGATGAAAAGAGACTCTAAGCTTGGTTTGGAAAGGGAAAACCCAAAACAAAGCCTGGCTACTTAAGCTAACTAAGAAACAACATGGCATCTTAGGGTGGGGTGTATTAGAGAGAAATGAGAGTGAAAGTGGGGAGCCTGGGGAGAGTTGAGGATCCCTTCTTCCTCAGGAGGAGCCACATCTAGAAGACGATGTGTTGTGGGACAGGCTTCAGGGGAAACAGGACAAGAGAGACTGAAATCTCCCACACTGTGAGGAGTCCATGGTCCCATAGATTGCAGACTAAAATGTGAGTAACAAGTCCTCAGCTCACACATGGTCTATGGCCACCTCCACAAATCATAGATATCCCATTCAGAATTATCCTGGATTCCGAAAGAACTTGGTACTGAAACAATTTCTTGGGCTTGGGATCTAGCAGCCTAAACATGCACCCCTACCTCACAGCCAAGCAGCATTGGAGCTTGAGACCTGAGGCTAAAGAGACATGCCAAGCCATCCTTCAGGCCATCACTCTGCTTCCACCATTCCCAGCCACAGCAGCTCTGCAGCCATCCTGTCCTCCTGTCCTCTGTCCTCTTAGACTCTTTTTCTGTCCACGGCCACCTTGAGTTTTTGTCCATTGTCTCAGATCCTGCCCTCCCTCTGCCCTGCACTATCCTTAATTCAACCCAGATCTGATTACATCATGACTTCTCTCAGATACCAAGTTCTGGGCTGTCTCCTAACTCCTTGGTCTCTGTCAGGCAGGGTGTTGTGGGTGTGGGCTCTGAAAGTTCCCCTATTACCCTTACCAATTTTATCTCCAACTGAGTCTCCCAACTCTCTTGCATACAACTTTCAATAGACTCGATGGCCCTGGAGCGTGTCTTGGGCATTCTAACCTTCAGGATGTTTGGGCGAGCAATTTTACAAAAGCAAAATTCCATGAGGCAGCCATACCCTAAACACAGAACACTGCCTGGCTGACACCTCCCTCTCGTTAGTGTCTGCTCCTGCATCCCTGCTTTTCCGTGTCCAGGCCCAGCTCATTACCAAAATGGCACAAGGGAGAGGTCCTGAACAGGAATTGCCCACAGGGCTCTTCAGTAGGTATGGGACATGCTACTTTCACCCTTAAGATAGAGGAGGCACACTCTTCAGGTCAAGAAATCTCCAGCTTCTCTCAACCCTCCTAGAAACAGAGGCTCTACATCAAGGATAAAACCTTCTACATAAATAAATGGAGATAAAATGGAGATAAATGTCTACATAGATAAAATGTATTAGAAATTCTGGAGAGGGGAACTGAGGGACATGGACTTTGCAGAGAGAAACCACGGCTTCTGCCTACTCAGGAAGAACTGGGTGTGTAAGCTATGCATTCTCATAGTATGTTTAAGTTGCTGCCAAAATTAGCCCTCTTACACTGAGAGCAGGGGTTCTTTTGAAAATGAACCAGGAACTACAACTATATGTGTGTGTGTGTATGTATACATATACATATATGTATATATGTGTGTGTGTGTGTGTGTGTGTGTGTGTGTGTGTGTGTGTGTGTGTGTGTATCCTAAGGAGAAGTAAGGCTTGTGGGTAATAAGAAGTTAGGCACCTATATCTCCAAAGTCATAAACACCTCCTTTCAAGTGGTCAGTGTAAAGACACAAGACACTCAGCCAGCATTCTCTCCCTTCATGCCCTAACCAGTAACCATCCTCACCTTTAAAGTAGATGTAATTCACCAGCACCATTACTGTACACTCATCCAGTTCTGACATTAGTTCTTTGATCTTCTGCTGGGTCTGTTTCCTCACATAGTCATTAATGAGCTTTTTGGCCTCATCAGGCTGCTGGAAGTCAGTCATGGAGACCTCAGACTGGTACAGTGCCCTTGCCTTCTCCTTGAACTCTGCCAGGATCTGTAGGCGCTTTTCAACAAACATCATGCTGCCTATGCTGATATTTATCTGGTCTCCTGGCTGACTGAGCGTGTGGAGGAGGTGCCCAAAGCCCCTGTGGATGTTTGCCTCAGGGGTTTCTGTGAGATTGAACTTGAGACCTTCTAGAATCTCTTCCAGGGTGTTGCTGCTTGCTCCTAGAGATAGGATGGCCAAGGCAGCTGAGATGCTGAATGGGGAGAAGAGAATATTTTTATTTGGATTCTTCAAAACCAGCTCCCTGTAGAGGCTGAAGGCAAAGTCAGTGTTGACGGAGGCCAGTTTCAGACTGTCCATTTTTGTCCCATTGTTTTGGTCTTCATGGACTTCGATGTCCCTTCCCAATGTGCCATATGTAATGCAGAGAACAACAAGGCAGATAACTGCTATCAAGAGTCCCAGAGCTACAAGGAGGGCCATCTTCTTTGTTCTACAGGCTGAAAAGTAAAGATCCTTTGAGTCTGGGAGGGCCAGGTGGTGTCCTGACCACCTCCTTGTCCTCCCACAGGGCTGCACTGTGTCCCTGCTCTGCTGCCCCTTGCTGCCTCTGGGACCTTGCATGGGAGGTGCTCTGACCACTCAGATGGCAGTCCCACAGTATGTGCTCCTGGTATCAGCACTGGAGGAAGCATTGCAGTAGCCCAGTCTCCTCACAGAGAACCAAGACCCAGAGAGGGGAATGGACACGCGAGGTCCACAGAGAAGCCAAAAGAGGAGTGGAGGGATGGGACGAGCCCTGTCTGATCAGATTGTCTCCTCTTATTCTTTCCTGCAGAAGGATTCATTAGAAGGCTGGGGACCCTCTTCCTTTGCACTCACCCCCCTACCACCCTGTAGGCAGAACTTAGGGTCCTTGGAGTAGTTGCTAGCACAGGCCCTAAATTTGCCTCTTCATGACAAGTCTGGGAAATCTCAAGGCCTTTGACAGAATCTGGTGCATGAAGCTGGACCTGGGGAGGAATAATTGAGAGGTAGCACCAGAGACATCTGGTGTCATGCCAGAGCCTTGGCACCCCCAGAACGGGTCATGGCAGGACAAACAGAGGAAGGTTCTTTCAGTTCTGCCAGGGAACCACATGATGGTTTGCAACTCAGGCTTGGGAGGCCTCCTGGTGGGAAGAAAGGTGAGTGATGTCAGTCTCTGACCCCTGGACCAGATTTTGTTTTGGCTCTTGGTATGGCTGTGTGGTAGCAAGCAAATGGGTGGATCTCTCTGGGAAGCTTGGTAAGTGACCCAGGTTACATTATTTGTAAATTTCTGACTTATTATGGGTCAATGGGGCTTAGTTGTAGGGAATGTCTACAGGGCTATCTCTTCCATCCACCCCTGGAGTGGGGACCACAAGCATCCTAAAGGACTACAGTTGAGGGGTTGTGATCTTGGTAAACACAGGCACACACAACTAGCCTTGAACATTTGTTCAGGTGTCCAAAGGTGAAAGTGGATAGTAAATGAGTGGGAGGGAGAGGAGAGAGTGGACATCAGGATCTTGAAGAGATCAAGAAGGACTGATAAAATGGAAGAAAAGGTAGATAGGAAGAGGGAAGGGGATGGAAAGGAGGAGGAGCCAAAGGGAAGATGGAGGGGAGAAAGCACTAGAAGAGCGTAGTGGGAATAGCAGGGAGCAGAGGAGGGCATGCTGGAGCTAAGCTGCTTGTCCCCACGGCTGTCACATGCCTGCAGAGGAAACAGGGACTTCATCTGCCTTTACCCAGTATTTGCTTTCAGACTGATGAAAGCATTTCTTTGGAAAAGCTCTGAGCAATATTTTGTACAAAAGTTGTTTCCAGAGGGAAGGGGCTGCAATGTGTGCAGCAGGAGACCTGGCTCAGGGGCTGAGCTATTGCCTTGTTTCCTTCCCTAGTTGAGGGAGAAGCTCCTCTGCTCAGCCATGGGATCTATGGGGGAAGTGGGTCCCTGATTCCCAGGCAGCTCCTGTCAGCTCTAAGTATGGCAGGGCTGCCACCTCTCTCAGAGGGACTCTGCAAATTGCCTATCTCACCTAAGCTCCTAGAGCAGCACCCAGGCTAGACAAGGTCTCAATACTTCCTTCCTGTGTAGGGTGAGAAGAAGCAGGTTTTATTCACTCGTCATGAGCAAAGTCTATGACTCCTGCATCTTTCATAGACATAAAGATCCAAACTGGAGAGGCAATTTATATGCACCAGGAATGTCCCCTGGTTCCAACCTTGTGCTCCAGGAACAACTCGTGCCATACCAAGACTCCTGGTCATCATCAGCATAACACAGTCCTGGGAAGGCTTCTCTTCTGTCCCTGGAGAGAAATAATCCCAGGCATTACCTGTGGAGCTGATTCCCATTGCCAGTGTCTGTGACAGCTGAGTCCTGGTGTTCAGAGTTGATGCTTGACTGGTGTGTTGTTCCCTGTAAGCATACTGATGCCTATTTATCCCCACCCCAGGGTTTCTTCCCTTTTCTTAGGAAATGCTTGCACATAAAAGCTGTGCTCTGTGCTCAGACTGGAAACGACAGACAGGATTATTTCTTATAGCGTGGATATAGAGGCTCCTGCTAGCAGAACCACCTCCTGATATGAAAATGCCCAACTGGGTTCTGAAAAAGCCTGCTGGATCTCCTGGGTGTATCTTCTGTTTATCTAATGCAGAAGTAAAGTCAGAAGCAAAAAGAGTCTGTGTGGAAACAGGGAGAAGTCAGAAGCAAAAAAAAAAAAAAAAAAAAAGACTGTGCACAACCGCTGTCTACTTCTCACCAAGCAGGACGGCAGCAAACGTTTGTCCTGTACTTTCTAAGTCACTTTGAAAAGAATACAACAACTCTCTGACCACCAATTTCTTTGGGGAAACTCATACATTAATAAACACATGCCGCAAACTGACAGAACCCTGTCTACATCTGTGTAACCATCCTGTCAGGCAGCAATGGGCATATTCTCAATAGAGACTCACTCTCCCCTCTTTGGCTCTCAGACATGATAGAGAAGCTCCCTTGTCTGGAGGGGAAGGAAACTCCTAGAGGAATCTGTGTCTGCAGAGCCTGGCTGGCTGATCTGAAATTCAGTACTGTAGAGAGATGGGAACACTGCAGGTCAGAGGCTAATGACCTTCTCATGGGCTAAGTGCTGCCTCTCTGGAACAGCCTGTTTCCTCCCTCTGTGTCAGAACTAAACCTTGTGACAATAGACTCCATTAACTTAGCAGACAACCAGCTTCAATCCAAAAGCTAAGAATGCAAGAAGATAATATCTTGAGCCTGTAGGGAAGCTCCTCCATGTTGATGCACCTGACTCTCTGAGGTTCCCACTTCTGCATTTTAAACTTGCCTTGAAATGGGACTTTGTTTGGTTAAACTATTAAGTTTTTGTGAAACTGTTTCTATATTGAACATGATATTTGGGTAACTTAAGTCTGTGTTCTCAGCTCATTGTTGCTCAAAATGGTTCTTATAAAGTGTCTGTTATTCCCCATAGGATGAGAGCTGTGGTGTTTGTGTCAACAGTGTGGTTAGAGACTCAGCAGACAGGGGTTAGGTCCAAAGCTGCTGTTCCCAAAATGGATGTGCTGGTCCTAACAAGAAGAATTTTGGTTGAGCAAACAGAAGCCCAAAGGCAGGTCTCTGTGTACCAGAGAAGCAGATCACCCATGGTGCATTTCTCTTTACCAGGAGCCATCCAAATATCCCACAAATGTCAACTACATCAGGCAAGGGCACCCAGCTCCCCTTCCATTCAGACGGGCTGAATCCACTCAAAGATACCTACTCTGCTGTCATATAAAATCTGTTTGCTTTTCTGTCATTTTATCCCTTCATGGGCTCCATAAAGACTTCAAACTTCCTTTTGAAACATCACATGTATATCCTCTGCACAGCTCTCAGCATTTTTGTCTTCCAAGCTCCCACAGAACATCCCACTCAGCTCCCAACACTCAATAGCTTTTCTAGCCCAAAGTTCCAAACTCCTTCTACATTCCTTCCCCAAATATAGTAGATCTATCACAGCAATACCCTGCTACATTGGTACCATCTTGTAGTACATAGGGTTTTCTGATGCTGTGATGAAACACTATGACCAAAAAGCAAGTTGGGGAGGAAAAGGTATATTTGGCTTTTACCTCCATATTGCTGTTCATCATTGAAAAAAGTTAGGAGAGAAACTCAAAAGGAAAACAACATGGAAGCAGGAGCTAAATCAGAGGTCCTGGAAGGATGCTGCTTACTGACTTGCTTCCCTGGCTTGCTCAGTTTGCTTTCTTACAGAACCACCAGGCCAGGAATGCCACCAGCCACAGAAGGCCGGGCCCTCCTTCATCAATAACTAATTAAGAAAATTCCTCAGAGCCAGATCTTACTGAAGCATATTCTAAATTAAAGTTCCATTCGTTAATTTAACTCCCTTTTTTCTGTGCATGTGCCCAGGTGACATAAGACCAGCCAGCCTGGTGCCCATGAACAAAGTGGTCGAGGTGATAGAGAGGAGGGTTGTGCATAAGTTTGACAATGTGGACCACCAGTCAGCAAGGCTAACATGGCTACATCTGCCACTGAGTGCCAGATCTGCCAGCAATGTACTCCAACACTGAGTCCCAGACATGGTACCATTTTTCCTGGATAACCAGCCAAGGTCCAGGTGGCAAGGTAACTACATTGGACCACTTCTTTCTTGAATAAGAAAATGGTTTGTCTGTACTGAATATGGTGGTTGGCCCCAATAGACTCATGTGTCTGAATGCTTGGCCCACCGGGAGTGGCACTATTGGGTGTGGCATTGTTGGAGGAAGTGTGTCTCAGTTCACTTCTGCTGTCTGCAGATCAAGATGTAGAAGTCTCAGCTCCTCTGCTGTACTGTGTCTGGCCTGATAAAGAGATGGGATGGTCATTTAAAGATACAGTTACAGTGTCAATTATGTGGCAACAGTCCAGAAGGCTGTGGCAGCATTCTCCAGAAGGTGATACATACTTCAAATCATTGTCCTGTATATGGTATGGTTTCTCCCACAGCCAGGATTCACACAGGTATAGGAGTTAAGAGATACAAGGGAAGGGGTCCACTCACTATCACCCCTAGTGATCTAATTGAAGGTTTGTTACTCTCCCTATTCCCATGACCTAAATTCTGCTGGCCTAGAAGTTTTGTTTCTAGGGGTCGGATTGCTCTTGCCAGGAGACCAACAAACATTCCACTGAAAACTCAGACTTCTTCCTGGCCACTTTGGGCTTCTGATTCCTTTTATCCAACAGTCTATGAGTGGAATGATTCTGTTAAGTGGAGAGGTTGGTTCAGATTACTAAGCAGAATTGGATTGCTTCTCCACAGTGGAGAGAAGAAAGAATATATCAGGAGGTTAGGGGGATCCTTTAGGGAGTCTTTTTGTGTTACCATGTCCTGAGATTAAAGGCATGAGAAACTACAAGAATCTAGTCCAGGTAAAGTGACAAAGGGAATGAAGGTGTGGGTCACTTCTCCAGGAAAGAGCAAAGATCAAGTGAGGTCCTTGCTGAGTATGCAGGAAATTCAGAATGGCCAACAGAGGAACATAGTTATAAATATCAGTGAAGTCTGTGTGACCAGATCCAGAAATAAGAATTATGATTGACAGGAGTGTTTTTATCTTTTTTTTTTTGGTTAAGAATGTATTTGTACATATATTGGTGTTTTCTTTCCTCAATTTCTTTATCATGAAATGTAGCATCAATTCAGAGAATACCAGTGAATATAATATTCAAGTTAGGGCCAGTTCTGATGGACCAAGAGGTGAGTCACTGTTTTCCCAGCCAGTCATCCAGTCTCTAAGCCTTAGGCCCAGGGGCACAACCCATGTCCCCAAACCCCCACCCATTGCTGCCCCAGTTACAGGCCAGCAGGTAAGTGCTGACAGGTCTGACCACCATCCCTTCTCTGTCAGATTCAGAAATCTACAATCCCCACTCCATCCCCCAAACCTACCCATCCCACAAGACTGCAGCTACTCCCTGAGACACAGACTCCTCCAGTTCTAAATGGAACAAGAGCTATGATGGGACCAAGAGCTCCCTGAGACACAAACACCACCAGAGTAAGAATACATTCAACAACATAAAGAGCAATATGGCAGAACCAGAACCTAGTGGTCCCACAACAGCAAGACCTGAACATCCTATCATAGAAGAAGCAGAAGACAACGACCTTAAAAATGAGTTTATGAAGATGATAGAGGCCTTTAAAGAGAAAATTGAAAAATTCCTTAAGAGGTCAAGGAAGAGTCAAACACAAACTTGGAAGAAATCAATAAATCCCTTAAAGAAAGTCAAGAAAAAGCAATCAAACAGCTGAAGGAAACAGTTCAAGACTTGAAAATTGAAAAAGAGGCAATAAAGAAGACACAAGGCAAAGGATACTGAAAATGCAAAATCTGAGTAAACAAACAGGAACTGCAGATGCAAGCATATCCAACAGAATGCGAGAGCTGTAAGAGAGAATCTCTGGAGTTGAAGATATGATACAGAAAATATATTCGTCAGTCAAAGAAAACATTAAAGCCAACAAAGTCATAACACAAACTATCCAGGAAATCTAAGACACCATGAAAAAAATTAAACCTAAGAAAAATAGGTATAGAAGAAGGAGAAGGATACCAACTCAAAGGCACAGAATACATATTCAACAAAAATATAGAAGAAACTTTCCCAACCTAAAGAAGGAAATGCATATGAAGATACAAGATGCTTACAGAACATCAAATAGACTGGATCCTCTCCCCACCCCACCTCACCACACCACCCAAAAGTCTCCTCATCACATAGTAATCAAACCACTAAACATAGAGCCAGAAGGTCTTAGACAGACATTGTGCAGACACTAAGAGATCATGGATGCCAGCCCAGATTATTATACTCAGCAAAGTTCTCAATCAACATAGATAGAGATTGCAACAAGATATTGCATGACAACAGACTTTAAAACTACCTATCCAGAAATCCAACCCTACAGAAAGCATTAGAAGGAAAAATCCAACCTGAGGAAGTAAGATGCACCCATGAAAATACAGGCAATAGATAATCCCATACCAACAAATCCCAAAGAAGGGAAACACACATATACTTCCACCAAAATTAACAGGAATTAGCAATCACTGTTCATTAATATCCCTTTGTAGCACAAATTGTTAGAAGGTCTTATTAATAAAAACAAACCTGGAGCCAGGTATTGAGGTGAATGCTGAAAGATCAGGGAGACAGAACAGGCCACAGCTAACCTCACCTCACCAACTTCTCAGCCGATCCTGTTTCCTCAAACTGGAAGCCTCTGAGTCATCATCTGGAATAAATTCTAGCTGAACTGCTGCTAAAACTCTAAAAGCTTAACCAGGCTCTTGTTCCTGGTCCTCACCCCTTATATACCTTTCTGCTTCCTGCCATCACTTCCTGGGATTAAATCATGTGTCACCATGCCTGGCTGTTTCCAGTGTGGCTTTGAACTCACAGAGATCCTGATGGATCTCTAACACCAGAATGTTAAGATTAAAGGTGTATGTCACCATTTTCTGGCCTCTATGTCTATCTAGCAGCTGTTTTGTTCTCTGACCCCAGATAAGTTTATTAAGGTGCACAATATATTGGGGGACACAAGATCACCACATCCCTTAATATCAATGGAATCAATTTGCATATAAAAAGAAAGAGGCTAACAGAATGGATTCAAAATCAGGATTCATCCTTCTGCTGCATATGAAAAACAAACCTCAACTTCAAAGACAGACACTACCTCAGAGTAAAGGGTTGGGAAAAGACTTTCCAATTAAATGGACTTAAGAAGCTCGCTGGTGTAGCTATCCTAATATCTAACAAAATAGACTTCAAACTAAAATCAATCAAAAGAGATCAAGAAGGACATTATATATTAATCACAGGAAAAATCCATCAAGATGAAGTCTCAATTCTGAACATTTATGCCCCAAATACAAGGGCACCCACATCTGTAAAAGAAACATTACTAAAGCATAAATTTCACATCAAACCACACACACTAAGAATGGGAGACTTCAACAGCCCACTCTCACCAATGGACAGGTCTTCCAGACAGAAACTTAACAGAGAAATAAGGGAACTAACAGATGTTATGACTCAAATGGACTTAATAGACATCTGCAGAACATTCCACCCAAACACAAAAGAATATACCTTCTTCTCAGCACCCCACAAAACCTTCTCTAAAATTGACCACATACTGGGACACAAAGAAAATCTCAACAGAAACATATTTTTATTCATCAAAAATATACAGATTAAGGAGAAATCTTGTTTGTGAAAATCTACAGATATAAATGCCCAGGTAAATGGAATATATTCGTGAGGTAAATACACATCAGTGGGGGAATTCCCATAGCCATTTAGGGAAAAGTTGCAATAGCACATGTGAAAATTACTGAGAGAAGCAAACATTATACCAGAGTCTGGTATAATGCCTAATGAGATTTCCCAACAGAGAATTATTCATCTGGTGGGCTGACACCTTGAATATTACTGTCCATCTGCTGTTCTATGACATGGCCCTTGGCATTAACCCATCCAAAACTGCCTGTAGTTCTCAGTCATTTGAGAGTCCTCACAAGGCCAGGTGCTTTGACATCTGGTGACTGTTTATTCTTTTTCTCACCCCCCCCCAATTATTACTAGAAATGACTCCATTGCTGTGTGCCCTGCCTAAAGTATTCTTTCTGTTCATCTGACCACCTTCTTATCCTACTCTGACATCAGCACAGAGGTCACATGAGCCACAGACTCTTTTAGGAGCACTCTGTGAAGCACACAGAGCCTTGTTTTATGATCTACCTGCACACCACCAAGGTGATGCCCCAGACACAGAATGCCAGCTTGGTAAAAAACTGTTCCTCTGGCCTCAGGACACTTGAAAGAACATCCCTTCAGTCATAATGTCTAGCTGTGAGGTCATGGGAAATGGCTAAGATTCTGTGTCTCATTTTCCTCATCCATAAAAAGGACTGATAATAACACAGAGGTCAGAGGCACATCACAAAATTTTCAGATGGTGAGTGACAATATCTATTATCCTGGCTTCACTAGAGGGCAAATCCCTGCCAACAGGAGCTGAGTGAACACTGCCTGGGTACTTTCTATACAGTTATCTATTTATTGATCCTTTGCTCCAAGCCCTGCATTTTGTGTAAGGAAGGCAGAGTTGTCCGTCTCGTGTGATGTTGGTCAGTGGGGAACCTAGAAAAAGGCTCCTCTGCCCTAGGTTGGTGTACTGGGGGGAAAGAAGCTGGTCTGACCAACCAACTCTATGACCTACAGGAGTAAGGGACCCAAACTGTATCAGATGTGGGCAGGGTGAGGAGCCCCTGTAAGGGACAGTGGGTGGCAGAACCCGGAAGAGGCAAAGTTTGAGGCAGGAACTGGGCATGCAGTGGCTCCAGTTCTGGAAATAGACTCTGAGTGGCAGGTTCTCATCTCAAGGACTGGAGCTGAGGTCCATTTGATTGGGCTATAAATTTTCATAGTTCCATTAAGCCCGTGGAAGCTGAAGGCAGACATAACCAGAGCCCAGATAGAGACTGAGCAGATCTGCCCAGGGTTTTGGATAGAGACAGATACAAGATTGGCAGCATGGGGAGGCCACAAAGACAGGTTTCAGGGTCAGGAACATGAGCCAGTGCTGCCAAGAGGACTGGGAGCCTAGCACTGATTGTCCATGGGCTCCTGTGCATGTGGGAGTCATACAGTTAGTCACTGTCACTGTCCATCCAGGCATGCCACAGCCAATCAGAACGTGGAGGCCAAAATGCACACAGAGACCCACAAACAGGCTTAATCCCTACTCCTAGGAAGAAGCCTCACCACTTGGAAAGTTCTAGTTTCCCTTAGGATTTGTGACTTTGGCCATAAAGAGTGGAGTCTGAATGTTTGTGTCAGAAACCATCATCAGGAATACACTGCTGAAATTCATTTTCATAGGGTTAGAAATTAGAGCTGATCCCA
The DNA here is from genome assembly GCF_049852395.1 of Peromyscus maniculatus bairdii. Taxonomy (NCBI): domain Eukaryota; kingdom Metazoa; phylum Chordata; class Mammalia; order Rodentia; family Cricetidae; genus Peromyscus; species Peromyscus maniculatus. The sequence goes on from NC_134865.1 coordinate 75,624,202, forward strand.
AAGCTCTGACCCTTGTGGCAGCAGCTGCTTCTGTGCCTGTCTCATCCACATCCAGCACAACATTGTGGACCACCTGTAGGAGAAAGACATCACTCACTGGAGACCAGGGGGTGGGGCAGTAGAGCAGATTCCTGAAGCAAGCATCCACTGCTGGCCTCAGCTGATGGAGAGGTTGTTTTTCCTACTGTGAGCTCTACTCCTGGTGTTTCCAAGTCTCTGCTCAGGCTGTGAGAATCTGTGGTGCACTCAAACACACTGCAAACTGGAGCATGGATGTAGACAGCATCAGTCATTAATCTACAGGAATATTCTCAGAGTACCCACAGGGAAAAGCCTGGGTGCTGGCATCAAGTGCAGGCTTCATTGTCCCTCCTGTTCCAGCCTCCTTGGGACAAACAACCTCAATGCAAATGGCATAACTTCTTATTCTCAAACTGCCAGGCCCTACTAATACATATCTGAGCCCAGGCCTCTGCGTGGGCACTGGACAGAACACTAGGCATTGTCAGGCTGTGCATCTGGGAATGTAGTGTGGGGTCCTAAGGCATCTTTTCTGCTATTCTTAAGTTTTCCATCCCAATTGTCATTCATCTCTTCTTATTTCCTCTACTGCTACTGTTCTATGTGCTAGTCCAGAAGTACTGGACCAGCTCTGCAGTAAAGAAGCTGAGGCTGAAATGCCTTACCTTTCAAGGAATTGTGGACAGCATCCACACACAGCACAGGTTCGACCTATGGTTGTCGAAGACCAAGCACAGCCTCTTTCCCACCCTAAGTTCCTGGGTAAGATTATGCTCAGTGGGTAGAGGGGGGATTGGCTGCATGCTCTCCAGCAGGAATATCTAGATTATAATCCAGCTCTCACAGGATGAGAAATCTCAGAAACACAGGCTTTCTCACAAATTTACCATTCCCCCTGGCCACCTGGCCTTCACTATCCTCATTTTGGTATGCAATAAGAACCACCCAGTGTTTCTTGGCTTACCTGAGAGACTCTGAGGTCCTTGGCCCCTGTGGTCCTAGACAGGTCAGCCTGTGTGGAGAAGACTTCCCTGATACCCAGCTGTTGAGGGATGCCCTCTATGTTGTAGTCACTGGAGATGGAGAACTTGGGTATGTAGAGCTCGTCAATCATACTGAGAATGAAAAGAAGAAATATAAGTGTCTGTCACTGGACTGTGTGTCCCTCTCAAACCACATTATAGCTAGGTCACCTCTCCACAGACAGCCTTCTCACCAGAGAGAAGTCCTCTTTCCATGCAGGCATACATCACATGATTTTGCTTTTCTATTGCATTTATTACCCATCAGTGCCTGAGAGTGTTTACAGAGGCAGGCACTGAGGCTTGGTACCAACTCTTCCCTTACACAAAGTGCTTTTTTTCCCAGACCCAGAAAATGCAGTCCTTCCTTGTCATGTGGACCCTCAGACTGCACCTAATGAGTCTTCTATTTAAAATTGCACACTCCATCTGACTCCATTTTCCTGATCCTTGGGCCCTCCCCTTAAATATCTCATTCCTTCTTGTCTTTTAACAAATCAAATAATGTTTAGTTGCATTTCCATCTTCCTACTTTCTCTTTCTCAACTACAAGATGAACTCACAGGGTAAAAAGTTTTGTGTATTAGTCTCCGAAAAACTTGCAGGGTTTAAATCAGAACATTGCACATAGTGGGTCTTCAAGTCATCATTCTGTGAATGGTGAATGAATGAGTGGTGAGGGGATGAGATGGCTACACAGGACACAGCTGATTCTCAGAGCTGATCTCATCTCAACCTCCCTCCCCTCTGCATTCCAAACCCAGTCAAGATTCTCTGTAATTACAGCCTGTTAGACACAGAGGAATCCTCAGCTCCTGCTCCAGCTCAGCTCATCTTTGAACAACAAAAATGACAGTAAAATCTGGCCCCAAACTACTGACTCAGCAGAGGGAAAGTCACCTCTGCTCCACGTGTCCCTGCTGACTCTCCAGTCATTATACTGGGTGGTCGTGAGACTCTGAGGGTCAGGGACACTGAACCTCAAGGCAGCATCAGGATGGGGAGCCAGACCAGCTCTGGTTCCTTTGGACACACACCTGGGCCTCAGAGAGTCCTTCCATTTCCTCAGGGTCTCTGGTTGCAAGCTGGCTTCCACCTGCTGCATCCTGTCCTCATCAGGGAGGATGGACAGGGCCCTGGCATTTCCTCTGTACTTCAGCTCCACCACAGAGCAGGACAGATCCTCATCCCAGAAGTAGGGTGTGGTCAGGTCTTCAATGTTCATCATGGGCACCCTCACAGACCTCTTCTTGTATAGTTGAACTCAGACTCGAATGTGTCACGAGGGTTAAATGATGTCTTCCATTTCCCTAAATGTGGAGCAAGCCATCAAAATGTAACAGCACAGGAGAGACTCCACCTCCACCCCATTTTGGCCCAGCTTCTGAATCAAGAGAGCAATCAATCCATCTTCAACAACACAGAGTGTAGTATCCCTAGGTGCTTGCATAATCTGGATTGGAAAAACCTTGATATATGCAGAACTATGAATGAGAAGTGATCCACAGGCTTGGTTTGGAAAAGGGAACGCAAAACCAACGCCTGGCTACTTGAGGAACCTGGGAAACAATCTGGGATCTGAGAATGGGGTGATTTAAAGAGAAATGAAAGTAAAAGTGGTGAGACCAGAGCCTGGGGAGATTTGGGGATCCCTTCTTCCTTAGGAGGAACACTGTCTAGAAGGCAGTTGTTTGTGGGACATGTTTCCAGAGAAACAGGAAGAGACTGAAACCTCCAGACGGTGACCTGTCAATGGTGCACGTCAAAGTGAACCACTTAATGGAAGGCAGAGCCCAGAGCTAAGTGTGGGCTTAGAGTCAAGCTCCAGGGCCTGGGAACTTCCCAGAGTTGGATTACCAGGATCCCATAATTGGTTGACTAAGACATTGGTAATGAGTCCTCTTCTCCCTTACGGGTCATGTTCACCTCCATGAATCAAAGATATCCTACTTAAACTTTATGTATCCTTGGGCCCTCCCCTTAAATATCTCATTCCTTCTCGTCTTTTAACAAATCAAATAATGTTTAGTTATGTGCATGTGACCATCTGCAATATTCCCTAGGGGACATGGTACTTTGACAATTTCTTGGGCTCAGGATCCAGCCACATAAACACACATCCCCACCTCAGGGTCAAGCAGCCTTGGAGTTCAGGTCTTGGGCCCAGCAGGGAGAGGCATGCCCTGCAGTCTAATCCTGCAGGCCATCACTCTGCTTCCCCTCCCTTCACAGCACAGCTGCTGTGAGGCCATCCTGGACTCCTGTCCTCTGTCTTCCCATCCTCTTCTGTCCATGGCCAATTGGTTTTCTGTTATTATCTGAGAGCCTACCCTCCTCTTCTCTGGCTTATCCAGAGTCCAGAGTCCCAAATCCACCCCAGATCTAGTCACATCAAGATTTTTATCAGGAATCTTTCTGTGGTCCATTGTCTCACTCTTTGTTCTATCAGACAGGGTTTTATGGGTATTGGCTCTACATATCTTCCAACTAAACCTCACCCACAACAATTCCACCCCACTCTCCCAAATCTCCTGACCCTCAACTCCAGTATTGTTGTCCCAGGATTGTGTCTTCAGCACTGTGACCCCATAGGCTGACTTGGCTACTAATTTTACAAACTAAAATTTCATGAATCAGCCAGACATTAAACACAGAACACTGCCAGGCTGACACCTCCCTCTCACTAATAGCTTCTCCTCAGTCCCTGCTTTTCCATATCCATGACCAGCATTACAGAAAAGGTTCAGGGAGAGGTCCTACATAAGAATGTGTGAAAGGCTCTTCAGTAGTTGGGACATGCTACTTTCCTCATTTAAGATTGGGTAGCCAGACTCCTTAGGTCAAGATGTCTCAGACAACCTGAGTCCTCCTAGAGATATAGTTTCTCCAGCAGATGGATTCTGTACGAGCATATTAGAAATGCTGGAGTGGGCTGAATAAGGGACTTCTTTTGAGGTAGTTTGAGTGCAATTGTTTCCCATAAGCTCATAAGAAATGGCATTATTAGGAGATGTGGTTTTATTAAAATAGGTGTGGTCTTGTTGCAGGAAGTGTGTCACTCTGGAGGCAGGCTTTGAGGTCTCATAAATGCTCAAGATACAGCCCAGAGTCCCAGACTGTGGGAGCCCAGCTGAGAGACCAGCTCCCACATTTTAGCACAGAGTACTCGTGAGTAGAGAGGGGAAACACAGAAACACAGGATGTCCTTGGGAGGGCCTGGATCCTTATCCCCCAGCTCCTCCTGTCTCTTCTAAAGGCTATGTATAGGAATGCCAAGGCATGGAGCAAAGGACCTCCCCCTAGCTCAACCAAGTGTAGACTCTTCCTATCACCTTGTAACCATGAACATGGTCAAACAATCCTCTCATGTAGCCATGCTGGGTAAAGCAAGCTCAGATCTCACAAGGAAACCTTTTTGGGCCTCCACAACTCCCCCCTTCTTGATATAAAAACGAGCTCCACAGGCCCCTCAGACTATGCCTGTCTTAGCTTGTTATTCTTGATTAATTTTACATGCATATATTCAAGAAGTTATCAAGAAGACAGTTGCCCATCTTTGGCTACCAGCCTCTGGCAAGAGGGGGTACAGAACTTAACTTATCTGTGACCTAGGTCCCTACTAAGAGCTTAGAATCATCCACAGTGATTTCCAAAGCAGCCATACCTCCCAGTAAAGGAATAGAGAATAATAAAAATATAATAAACTTTTGAAGAGTTTCTCTCTGGGCCCCGCCAAGCCCCCGCAGTCCTGCAGCCCACTTATAAAATAATCACTCAGATGGTTATATTACTTATAAATTGTGGCAGTCTTCTTGTTATCTGTTCTTATATCTTTTTTTGGGGGGGGGTTTGAGACAGGGTTTCTCTTTCTCTGCATAGCTTTGCGCCTTTCCTGGGGCTCACTTGGTAGCCCAGGCCGGCCTCGAACTCAGAGAGATCCACCTGGCTCTGCCTCCCGAGTGCTGGGATTAAAGGCTTGCGCCACCACCGCCCGGCTCTGTTCCTATATCTTAAATTAACCCATTTCTATAAAGCTATACCTTGCCATGTGGCTCGTGGCTTACTGGTATCTTACATCATGCTTTTCCATCTGGTAGCCTTCCATCTCCCAGCATTCTCCTCCCTCTTTGTCCCATCTATACTTCCTGCCTAGCTACTGGCCAGTCAGTGTTTTCTTTAGCAATCAATCATCCACAGCACTTTTTACAAACTTCCATTCTGTCCCAACCAGCGCGATCTTCAGCAGAGACCCTAGAAGGGGGAATGGCGAATGAAGGGACAAGAGACACAAAGAACTGACAGCAAGACAGTATTCTGATCAAGCTGCAAAATTTTATTTTTCTCAGGTGGGATTTATAGTAAACAGACCAGGAAACTTTCTTTGGGAAAAGATCAGGGGACTGTTGAGTTGCCAAGCAACCCAACCAAGCAACCTAACCACAAAACATTGTTACTAGTGGTCACTATAGCAGAAAGATAAGGAAATTAAGTTATTTTCTAATAACTCAGGACTTGTCCAAGAATGTCAAAAGTTTCTGGTTAGGGGCTCAATACTGGACAACAGAAAGTTGACTCAGGCAGACAATATGGCATGGCTCTTGAAATTGTCCTCGGCATCTCCTCCCTTTATTTTATTTTATAAGGGAGTGTGCCCACCTGAATGGTGGTGGACCTTAACCGGCTGGGGGAGACATTGACCTGACTCCTCCTAGAGCTGCTGCAGGCTTGAGAAAAAAGGGTACCTTTTGGGGAGGAAGAGGGCTTAGGCATTTTTGGTGCCTCTAGATACCAACCTCTATGCAAGTCAGGTTTGTCTCTCAGGGAATCCGAACCAAGGGCTTTTCAATCAGCCTTCCCCTGCAGTGCTTGGCCTTGCACCCAGTGATGTCCATACTGGCTGATGCCAATAAGCATAGGTTCGGACTTTATGCTGCCCCTAAAGGAGAAGAGGACTGAGAAATATCATAGGGATCACATCCTCGATCCAACATTTCGAGCTGATGGTAATGAACCTGTATAGGTTTTGAGGCCAGGGAGTCTATTTGTTTTTTGATGAATCGGATTAGCCTGCCAATTATAAAGGGACCCAAAGTTGCAAATAACAAGATGCTGAATAATGGTCCTGCAAGAGCCATCAAAAGGGAGAACATGAATGATTTCCACCAATCATCTGCTGCGGCAGAGAATTGCTGCTTATGTAGCTCTAGGCTAAGTTTATGTAGCTTATTTATCTGGGTTTCTACCATTCCAGACTCATTAATATAATAATGATATTCTTCCCTCAGAAAAAGGCATGTCCCACCCTTTTCTGCTGTCAGCAGGTCCAAGGCCCATCGGTTTTGTAGGGCAACCTGTGCAAGAGAGGTTAACTGCCTCTGGAGGGAGGATAAGGATGCTGTAGAAGCCTCAATTGCTACCTGAAGTTGCTTGGATAGGTGAGCTGTTGTTATGAGGGAATGACCCAGAACTCCTCCTGCCAAGCCTGCAGAGACCAGCAAGGTGGCAAGGGAAATTCCGGCCACAAGGGGCAAGAAGACAGCTCTTTTTTGCTTGGGCTGGGGCAAGTCCCATCCCAAGAACTCCGCAGGAGTCCTGAGCATAAGTTGTGGGACCAGAGTGACAGATAGGCAGATCATGTCCTGTGGGATAGGGATGATCAAGTTTTTTGATAGAGTGCCATTGCACCAAAAGAAAAATCCAGAGGGGGCAAAAGGACGATTGGGTAATACAGTCTGGTTACAAAAGGGAAGGGAAACACTAGAAAAGCAAAACTCAAACTTGGAGCAGCCTGGGTCAAGAAACAAGGGTACTTCAGGGATGGGGTGGAAGCCATGGGAATTATCAGTGGTGGCCCAATTAGGGATCTGAGGCAGGGGTACTGCTATCAGGGGAGGACGTTCCAAGGCTGCACATAGGAAGCATGATGAGAGATTCCCAATGCCAGTAACATTGGCAAACATAAGGCCTTCTCGGAGGAGGGAAAGCCAAGAAAATGGAGAGGAGGGGGATGATATTTGTGTCATTAAATTTTTTTCTTGTGTAAGGATATTATGATGGACCGTAAATTATGCTTGTACATAAGAGCACCAAATGTAAAGTCTGGAGCTAGGCCATGTGGCAGTTCGGGCCATATACATGGCTCCTTCTACTGGACTAGTCCATCGTGAGTCCCACGGGTCCCAAACCACTAGGGAATATCCTGTAAATGTCTTATAAAATTTAGGGCCATTCCATTCTCTCTCAATTACCTGTCCCTTAGCAGGAGGAATGGCATCATGAATTTTGCAGTAAGAATAGGGGCATCCTACACTTTTCTCTTTCAAATAAGTTTTGCAATTGTGAACAGTCTGATCATACAAAAAACAGATAGCAGGAGGCACCTTGCTGGGGGAATTATGGAAATCAGTAAAGTTGAGTAAAATGGGATTCTGACATCCTTGCAAGGGGCAATCAGTGGTAGCCAATAGGTGACCAAAGGTCTGTGTTTTAGCATAATTAGTATAATTTTCAGTCAAATAAAAATGCCATGCAAATGGGGGTGTGTCAAACAGTCTCTGGTCCTGATGAGAAGGTACAGGCAGCAGCAAGATCCAGAATATCCAGGGAAATTCTCCCAGTTTTTTTCTTCATCAGCATCTGTAAAGAAGGAGAATGAAAGGGAAAATGACCTCAGGGGCTATCCTTTTCCCTGGATGATTGGTTAGAGTTGACTTGTTTAACTAATCTCTCAGGGAGCCAACTAGGGCCTCCCTCTGTTTGGTCATAGATGCATGCTGACCCTGGACCCCAAATCAGGACTGGGTCAGGCCCTTTCCACTAGGCAGTTAAGGGGTCTCTCCACATGACCAATGCTTGGTGGCTTTGAGTTTGTGGATGCCAAAAGCAATCCGCTGCAGACCTTTCATTCTTGTCCAAGGTAAGGAAATTAAGGACAAAAAGGGCATGATGTGAAAGATTTTGGGGGTTGCCTTGCATATCATACAGGCTTCCCTTCTTTAATTTATGAAGCATGGATTTTAGAGTCTGATGAGCATGTTCAGCGATGCCCTGGCCATGGGGGTTGTAAGAACTGCCAGTGACATGCTTAATCTGAAGTTGCTGGTAAAAAGATTGAAAATTTTTTTCAGTATATCCTGGGCCATTATCAGTTTTTATAACTTTAGGCTTTCCTAGGACAGAAAAGCATTGTAAAATGTAGGAGATAACATTTTTGGAGGCCTCTCCAGCCTGGAGAGAGGCAAATATAAAACCTCTAAAGGTATCAGCTGTAACATGTATGTATTTAAATTTGCCAAATTCAATTAAATGAGTAACATCCATTTGCCAAATTTCATTGGAAAGCAAGCCCTGGGGGTTAACTCCCAGATGATGAACTGGGAGGGAGACAGCACAGTCAGTGCAATTTTTAACAATTTCTCGGGCCTGTTCTTGGGTAAACTTAGACAACAAACAAAGGGAATGAGCATTTAAATGGTGAAGAGAGTGTGCTTGAGCAGCCTGAGAAAGGGATCCCGTGAGAACAGGAAAAACTAATTGTGTGGTGGCATCAGCCAATGCATTTCCTTCAGATAGAGGACCAGGCAATTTTAAATGGGCCCGAACATGGCCAATAAAAAAGGAGCACTGTCTAGCCATAATCAAGGAGCACAGCTGAAGAAAAAGTGGAGCTACATTGGTAGAGGGTTTAATAAAAGGAACAGTTTCCAATAAGGGAAAAGAATGGGCAACGTAAGCACTATCAGTATACAAATTAAAGGGCTGAGAATGAAATAATTGAAAAATTTGAATGACTGCATAAAGTTCAACAAGCTGTGCTGAGGAATATAGGGAGAGGCAGGAGGTAGCCTTACCATCCACAACATAGGCGGCAACTCCATTGGCTGAGCCATCTGTAAATACCAGGGGAGCCTCCCTTATAGGTTGTGAGGCAGTTAATTTGGGGAAAACAAAGGGATGAATTCTGGCAAACTGTAACAAGGGATCACTATGATAATGGTTATCAATAGTACCAAGGAAGGAGGAGCAGGCAATGGGCCATTCATCATTTGTTTGAAGCAGCCAATCTACTTGTTCTCGAGTATAGGGGAGGACTATGGAGTCAGGATCGTTTCCAAAGTATTGACAACTTGTTTCTCTGCCCTTAATAATTATCTTGGCCATTAAAGATGGATAAGTGGCGAGCACCTTTGAGGGAGAGGTGGGGATTCCCTCTTTTTTCTTCTCTGATGGTTATTTGTTGCCAGAAGACTAGACATATGGGGTTCAGGAATATTAATACTGACAGAATGATAGACAAAGAGTGGATGGGAGTACTCTTTCAGGCTTTTTCTCCCTCTTTAATTAATTTTTGAACATCAGGGGAATGATATGTTTTTAAGACATCATTAATTAAATTCCAGTAGGAAAAGGTTTGGACGGGGACCTTTTCAAGACCAAAGGTCTGGTAAACATCATTAAAACAGTCACCAACCCGTCTCCAGTGTTTTTCATCTATGGTTCCTTCTTAAGAAAACCAAGGAGAGACATCTCCAATATAGTCAAGAATTTTTTTTTTTAAGTCTTTCTTTTTAACCCTAATTTCTCGCGTCTTGAGAGACTGTTTCAGTCCCGAAATAAACAAATCCTGTTTATTTCATGCTTGTCCCATGGTAAACTTACCTTGCTTCGTCACGTTAAAACTCCTCCGGATCTGACTCACAGTCGGGCGTTTCCGTGGTGATCACTGACCCGACCTTCGCTCATGGAGCCGTCTTCCATGGTGGTCCAACTCTTAGGCAGGCCTGCCTTGGTGTGTGACGACGTTCACCACTCCTCCATGTCCTCGAGCCTCACTCTGGGCGCCAGTTGTCCCGATCTTCAGCAGAGACCCTAGAAGGGGGAATGGCGAATGAAGGGACAAGAGACACAAAGAACTGACATCAAGGCAGTATTCTGATCAAGCTGCAAAATTTTATTTTTCTCAGGTGGGATTTAGAGTAAGCAGACCAGGAAACTTTCTTTGGGAAAAGATTAGAGGACTGTTGAGTTGCCAAGCAACCCAAGCAAGCAACCTAACCACAAAACATTGTTACTAGTGGTCACTATAGCAGAAAGATAAGGAAATGTTAAGTTATTTTCTAGTAACTCAGGACTTGTCCAAGCATGTCAAAAGTTTCTGGTTAGTGGCTCAATACTGGACAACAGAAAGTTAATTCAGGCAGGCAATATGGCATGGCTCTTGAAATTGTCCTCGGCACCATTCTACATATTTACAAATAGCATATCACTATACATATTTATACCTTTTTACAAACTTATATTCAAAAGGAAACTTTGTAGAACAACTTTATAAATTTTACCACATATCTAGAAGAATCTAACAGCATTAATTTACATTCAAAATCAAACTCGACTAGCAAACACCTAGAAGAGATTTCTTAACAGAACTATTAACAAGTCAGGAAATAGGGAAATCATTTCTAAGTTCAGAGTTTATAGTCAGATTTTATGTCATTCTAAAAGTTTTTCTGACAGTTTGAAGTCAGAGGTTAATTCACCAGTGGCTCTAAGCTTGACTGAGTGAAAAATTCCCTCTTCTTATTTTTTTAAAGCTGCTTTTTAAGACTATCATGACCATTTCAATGATGCCAATGTTTCTCTCTTGCATTTCAAGCACAACCCAAGCTTTTTTATTTGCCTATAAGATTTTTCTTTTTTTCACAACCAAAGCAATTTCTCACTGTATGGACCTCTTTCCCTAGTATTCTAAAGGGTTTCAAAGTGACTTCTTGACAAATAGTATTAGCATATTAATTGCCTCCTGACTGGCAAGCTGTTTGCCTGTTTCTAGTTCTTGAGAGGCAAGCTAACAGAGCTTGTGAAAAAAATAGAATTTCGAGCAGAGAAAAAAAAAAAAAGAGTTTTTGGTCAGTGCTGCACTGGTATCTCTTTTATGGACTTCATTTCCCAAGCTGCCTTTCTCTATATTGTCATGCTGTTACAACCCACCTTACAGACTATATTTCCCAAGCTGCCTTTCTCTATATATCATCACATTGTTACAAATGAACTACATTTCCTATGCTGCCTTTCTGGTTCTGGGAGAAAACTTCTATTCACACTGTATTCAAGCTTTTGCGTTTACCATGGGAATTTTTTCAGTCAAAGTTTTGTTCTCTTACCAGGGGAGATTTCTGTTCTCCCTGAGCTGGCATCGATAGTTACATTTCCTTCACCTGGCATTGTCCCCCAGAGTGGGCTGCATCTGTCTGTCTGCTCACACTCAGACAGGCATTTTGGTAACCCTTTGTTCCCCTGCCTTATTGGATCAATGAAAAAATAAAGACAGTACTTGAAAATAGAGCTTTTTTAGACAGATTTTCCCCAATAGAGAAAGAAAACAAAGAGCTTTTTCAGAGAGATCTTTTCTTTGTTAGGAAAAGAAAAAAAAAGCTGCTCAGCGGTTTTTTTTTCCCCTAATACCAGCTTGAAGGAAAGACAGGAGTAGCAGAGAGGATTTGTCCTGTTCCAAGAGGGTTTGTTTGTGTGTTTGTTTGTTTGTTTTTCCTAGAGCAATTACAGGTGATTTTCCCATATTGATAGGCGTTATTTCCAGGTGAGTTTTATTTTTGCCCTTACAGAAAGAGAAAAATTCTGAGAAAGACCTGAAGAGCTTCCAGATTTTAGAGAGAAATTATGAAATTTTCCAAAGAAACCTTTCAGATTTTGAGAGAAAGATTGCTAAAATTTCCCCAAGACTTCTGTTTCCTATTATTGGCTTTATGACCAAGGAAACTAATTCTGATGGTATGATGTTATCATACAGTCACAATGTCAGTGAAGTGAAGAGTTTCATTTAACTCACAACTGCCTCAGGAAAAATTCTTTCCTCTACTGCTCAGGACTTAAATCTAAGCTCTTCACAGGCTAAAAGTTTCCATAGGAATCTTTTTCTGCCTGTTTTTCTCATTTTGATAGATTTTTCTCTGTTTCTTCCCCAGGAATTTGCATTCATATTCCCGTAGTTGGAAAATCAAAGACATAGTTCCTCTGTCTTGTTGCTTATCTTATCCTAAGTTTTTTCTTACACTATATCCCTATATTCTACCTTATATTTTTCCTTCTTACCCTAAGTTTTTTCTACACTATATTCCTTTATTCTACCTTATATTTTTTCCTTAATTTTTATAGATAGAAATTAAGAGAGAGAGAAAAAGAAAGAAACCTAGAAAGAGAGAAATATTCACTGCACCTCACTTTTCAACTTTGGCATTCAGCCATCTTATTTTCACTCCCCAAAATAAAAAATCTTTGCCTTCATTTTTAATTCCTTATGGGGCATGCCTCCTTACAATTGCAACTCCCTCTCTCTCCTATTGCCAAGGCTGTAGTTCCTGGTATCATTTTTGGGAGCCCAGCTAGGAGACCTGCTATTACATTTTATGACAGGGAACTCTTGAGATGAGAGGGATATCAGAGATACTAGATAGAAGGATACAGGGGATAGAAACAGATAGAAACACAGGATAACCTCAGGAAGGCCTAGATCCTTATCCACCAGCCCCTCCTATCTCTTCTAAAGGGCTATTTATAGGAATGCCAAGGAGTGGAGCAAAAGACCTCCCCCTAGCACAGCCAAGTGCAGATCCTTCCAATCACTTTGTAACCGGGACTTGGAGGGTGGAGGCCGGAGGACAAAGGTTGAAGGTCATCCTTGGCTACATGTGAATTTATTTTTTTCATTTTTATTTATTTATTTATTTATTTATTTATTTATTTATTTATTTATTTATTTATTTACTATCAGCTTGATGCAGTATAAATTCTTATCCTAATAATGAAATGTTTCATTGAGGCTTGCCAAGTAATTGAGTAAAACCAAACTTATTATAAGCCACGGTCATCCTAGTGTCCCCCCTACTATATAGCTTCCCTGTGGTCATTAGGATGCTCGTGGCCCCCACTCCAGGGGTGTATGGAGGAGATGACTCTCTGGACATTCCCTACAATCATCCCAATTCCCATAATAAGTCAGGCACATTTACTACTAATGTAACCTGGGCCACTCACTGGGCTGCCAAGAATGATCCACCAATCTGCTTGTTACTACCACACAGCTATCCCGACAACAAAAATGAAATCTGGTTCAGTCATCAGAGACTGGGACACCATTTAATTTTCTTCCTGTCAGGAAGTCTTCCAAGCCTGAAACAGAAACCACCCTGTGGTATCCTGGCAGAGCTGAAAGAACCATTCTCCATTGGTCTTTCTAATACCTGTTCTTGGAGATGCCAAGGCTTTAATACTGCGTCAGATATCTACAGTGCTACCTCTCAATTATCCCACCTCATGCCCAGACACAGGAACCAGATGCATCCCAGGGCAGTGAGATGTCATGAACTTGTCATCTGGAGGTTGGGATGGAGCATTTGCTGCTAATCTAATTCAAAGATCCTTCACTGAGTCCTTACTAGAAGTTGGTGATGGTGAGTAGGGGACAAGTGTAAATTAAGAGTATTCCCTAATTTCTAGTGAGCTCTTATGCAAAGCAAAAAGAGGAAAGAATTATGATTACAGAAGGATTTTGCCCATCCTCAGGTCCTTTTCTTCCTTACTTTGTTAGTCTGGCATGTCCCTTTATCTCTATGGATCCTGATATTCTAGGAGAAAAATTGACTACTGCAGCATCACTTCCTCTAGTGGAAACAGGCTGTGTGGGATCTGGTAGTGCCATTTGAGAGTCCAGAGCATCCCTAACAGATGGTCACAAAAGCAGAAAATGGCAGCAGAGCCTGGATACAGTACATGCAAGGTTGAAGGACAAGGAGATGGTCAGGTCACTACCTGATCTTTCCAGACTCCAAAAATCTTCCTTTTCAGACAAGAGAGCAGAGAAGATGGCCCTCCTTGTAGCTTTTATCCTTTTGATGGCTGGGTTCTGCCCTGCCAACTAGATGGCTCATTGGAAAGAAATGCTGATGTCCAGGAAGACCAAAACAATGTGACACCAGTGGACAGTCAAACAATGGCCTCTATCAACAATGACTTTGCCTTCACCCTCTACAAGGAGTTGGTTTTGAAGAATCCAGATAAAAATGTCATATTCTCCCCATTCAGCATCTCAGTAGCTTTGGCCATCCTGTCCCTGAGAGCAAGCAGCAACACCCTGGAAGAGATTCTAGAAGGTCTCAATTCAATCTCACAGAGACCTCTGAGGCAGATATCCACCGGAGCTTTGGGCACCTCTTCCATATGCTCAGTCAGCCAGGGGACCAGGTGAAAATCAGCATAGGCAGCATCATGTTTATTAAAAAGCACCTGCAGATCCTGGCAGAGTTCAAGGAAAAGGCACGGGTGCTCTACCAGGTTGAGGCCTCTGTGACTGACTTCCAGCAGCCTCATGAGGCCAAAAAACTCATCAATGACTATGTAAGCCAACAGACCCAGGGGAAGATCAAGGAAGTAATCTCACACCTGGATGAGAGTTCGTTAGTGGTGCTGGTGAATTACATCTACTTTAAAGGTGAAGATGGTCACTGTTTCAGGGGTGGATGGAGAGGGTGTTGGCTGGGCACCTTGTGTCTATACTCTGACCCCTAGAAAGGAGATGCCCAGGGCCTTGGAGACATGGGTGCCTAACTTCTTATTACTAGTAGGCCTTACTTGTCCTTTGGGATTTTTGTGATATAGTTGTGATTCCTGGTACATACTTCACAGAACCCCTGAGCTCTCAGTCTAAGAGGGTTGTATTGGATGTGACTTTAACTTACTGACTATCAGACTGCATCACTCACATGTCCGGTCCTACCTGCTGAAGCCATTGCTTCTCCCTGCAGAGATAGTGTCTTCTTAGTCAGGGTTCTATTGCTGTGAAGAGACACCATAACCATGGCAACTCTTATAATGGAAAACATTTAATTGGGTGGCTCACTTAAAATTCAGAGGTTCCATCTATTATCATCATGATGGGACATGGCAGTGTACAGGCAGACATGATGATAAAGCCGTATCTGAGAGTACTACATCTTGCTGGCAAGAGGAAGTAGTCTGGTGTGGAGGCCCACAAAGCTTTTCTAGTGAGACCACACCTGGCTTACAGCATCCTTTTTAAGGTTCGTTCACCCAATTTTTGAGGGTTAAAGATAGCAGCCCCCATCCTTAATTTATCAAGTCATTTTTCTTGTGATAAAAATATTTTTACCTCTCCAGGGAAATCCCCAAGGTCAATGAACCACAGCTGGCTTGAGCAGAGCTGTGTGTACAACCTCTGCAGAGAACCACTATAGTGATATTTTATTTGTACTGAAATGTGATTTTATTTGTATGTTAATAAATATAGTTGCCTGGGGGTCAGAGCTAATATCAAGCCATAGCAGAAGCTGGGCGGTGGTGGTGCACGCCTTTAATCCCAGCACTTAGGAGGCAGAACTAGGCAAATCTCTATGTGTTCAAGGATACAGCCAGCATGGAGACACACACCTTTAATCTCAATACCAACCATAGAAGACCTGGAGGTCTGTACAGACAGGCAGTGATAAGGAGGTCATGTGGTTGGGTTTACAACCAATGAGAAGGCAGAATAGAAACTCTATAAAAAAAGACAAACAGACAGGATGTAGCTCTCTTGCTGAGGAGGACAGGAGCAGCAGTGAAGGGTAAGGTTTTTAGCTCTTAGCTATTGCTCTGACCTCTTGGGCTTTCATCTTTGCATTGGCTCTGAGTTTCTTATTTAACAAGACAGTTACACCTACAAACCACAGCTGGCTTGAGCAGGGCTGTGTGTACAAACCCTACAGTGATTCTGTTCCAGGAACACAGCTTCCCTGCCACAGAGTTCCCCCAGGGATTTTTCTCTATATGTTTGTTTACTCTGACCTCAAGATCTTTTGGATCACGAGCAAGTCAGCAAAAAGATTACAGATGGAGAGGACCTACATCAACAGCCTCAGATGTGGATGGACCCCTAATGCTGAGTTGGAAAAAGCCCCAGTGTTTCTCTGCTCTGATGTTCTTTCTAAATTGGAGAAGTCCAGGTAGAAAATTATTCAGTGACTGTCCCCCATCCTTGGAGCCAGAGAGAAACTGGATTCTCAAATCCTGACACTCACTATACCATTGCCTTGGTAGAGTTCTCAAATTATTCCAAACCAAAGGAGGCCCCTCGGAAGTTCTAATTATTATTCCTTATGCTGCTTTTTAAAAAAAATATTATTGATTTAAATTTTACTTTTGGAAAAAAAAAAGAAAGCCTGTGGTAGTGGTAAACATGGAGGCCAAACTTTAGCCTCTGTCCACTGTATAGGTGAGTTTAGAAGTGAATGTAGATGCTAGAGGGAAGGGATGATGGGGAAGATGGATAGAGAGGAGAGAGGATAAGGTGAGAAAGGATGAGGAGTGAGAAAGTGAAGGAAGAAGGAGCAGGAGGACAAGAGGGAGGAGAGGGCATAAAATGAGGGAGGAGGGGGATCAGATGAGGGAGCCAAGGGGAAGACAGAGGGGACAGAAGACTAGAAGAATGTAGGAGGAGAATGGAGGGGGTAGGGGAGGGAGGTGCTGGAGCTGAGCCACATGTCCTCGGGGATGTGACATGCCTGCAGAGGGGCCAGGGACTTCAGCAACCATTACTCTGTGCTTGCTGTCAGACTGATGCATCCATTTCTTTCAAAAGCATTCAACTATGTTTTACAGAAAAATTATTTCCTCAGAAAACAAGTTAGCCTGTTTCTACAGGAGAAAATTTGACTGAGTAGCTGGTGGTTGTCTTCTTTTCCTGGCTATGAGAGAGTGGAACCCTCATATTGGCCATGGGATCTTTTGGGGGAAGTGGGATCCCTGAACCCAAGCCTGCTGCCCCAGAGGGACTCTGCAACTGTCCTGTCTCCCCTTAGCTATGACAGCAGCACCCAGACTAGACAAGGTCTCAATGCTTCCTCCTTGTGCAGGGTCAGAAGGAGCAGGCTCCATTTACTCTCCAGGAGCATAGCCCAAGGCACCCACATCTACTGTAGACATGAATATCCGCACTGAGAGAAGATTCATATACACCCCAGAATTGTCCTCAGACTCCAACCCAGTACCACAGGAACAACTCCTCACCACCCTCCAAACCAATAACCCATTTAATTGTCAATACCACAGTCCTGGAAAGGTTCCTTCCACTGTCCCCAGAGAGAAGGAATCCTGAACTTTACCTGGAGAGCTAAAGCCAGCGGCCAGCATCTGTTTTAGATGAGTCCTAATGTTTGGGGTTGCTGTTCTCCTGGGCTGCTGCTCTCCCACTGCACACTGATGCCTATTTATCCACACCAGGGACACCTCCCACCTCATAGGAAATGCTGGCACTTTCAAGGTGTGCTCTGAGATAAGATTGGAAGTGGGCAGACAAGATGATTTCTGGTAACATGAATTTAGAAAATCTATCTAGCAGAAACACCTCTCACTGTGGTCCAATCAATGAGGTGACTGCCACTATATTTCAAGGTTGCAGCTTCTGTTTCTCCAATGGTTCAAAGTTCAGCGTGGAGCTGGGGAGTAGTTGGAGGCAATGGGCATATTCTAAAGAGACTTGTTCTTCTCTCTTTGGCTATCAGACTTCTGGAGGGAAGCTGCTATGTCTGGCAGTGAAGGAAAATTCCTAGAGGAATCTATGTCTGCAGAGCCTGGCTGGCTGATCTGAATTTCAGTACTGTAGAGAGATGGGAACACTGCAAGGTCAGGAGCTAATGACCTTCTCATGAGCTAAGTGCTGCTCTCTGGAACAGCCATGTTTCCTCCCTCTGTGTCAGAACTAAACCTTGTGACAATAGAGTCTATTAACTTAGCAGACAACCAGCTTCAATCCAAAAGCTAAGAATGCCAGCAGCTAACATCTTGAGCCTGTAGAGAGGCTCCCCCATATTGATGTACCTGCCTCTCTGAGGTTCCTATCCCTGTATTTTAAACTTGCCTTGATTTGTGATTTTCTTTGTTTGGTTAGGCTATTAAGTTTTCATGAAACTGCTTCCACACTAGAATATGTAATTTCAGTAACCTAAATTACCTAAATCTGTGTTCTCAGATCCTGTCACTCAAAATAGCTCGTACAAAGTGTCTGTTATTTCCCTTAGGATGAGAGCTGTGCTGTTTGTGTCAATGTTGTGTTAGAGATCCAGCAGGCAGGTGTTATTCCAAAGCAGCTGTCCCCAATGTCGAGGTGCTGGTCCTAACTAGAAGGATTTTGACTGAATAAACAGTAGTTTGAGTTCTCTGTGTTCCAGAGAAGCAGATCACCATGGTGCATTTCTGTTTACCAGGAGCCACCCTAAGCTTCCCACAAACATCTGCTACCTCAAGCATGGGCACCCAGTTCCCCTTCAATCCAGACAGCCTGAATCTGCCCAAGATCCACCCTGCTGTCATATAAAATCTCTTTTCTTTTCTGCCCATTTCCTCATTTTCCACCCCAGACAGAGGTAGCCTTGACAGTTTAATTTTCGATAAGTTTTTGTTTCTCCCTACACTGGCTTACATATTGGTCCTTAACCATGGAGAGAGCACTGGGCATTTTAGAAGGGGCAATACCCACCCTAACTGAGCTAAAGTGCTTATTTGTTGACACTCCTGTGTGCCAATCACTTGCTTCTGCTGGCTCCTGCCGCTCTCCCATCCCCTGTCAAGTGTTCGAGTCTAAATTCTAGTCTGCCTTTCCAGTCACATCTCTCCTCCTCTGTGCTGGGTAGATTTATGTCAACTTGACACCGTCTACAGTCATCTGACAAGAGGGAACCTTCCTTTTTGAGAAATAAAGAAAATGCCTCCATAAGTGGACCCTGTGGACCAACCTGTAGAATAGTTTTTGAATTTGTTATGAATGGAGAGGACCCAGCCCATGGTGTGTAGTGTGATTCCTGGGCTGGTGTCCTGGGTTCTGTATGAAAGCAGGCTAAGAACACCATTCTAAGAAAGCCAGTAAGAAGCAGCATTCCATAGCCTCAACATCAGCTCCTGACTTCAGGAGGTTGCCATGTTTGGGTTCCTGTTCTGAATTCTTGAAACGATGACCAGTGCTGTGGAATGTGAGAAACAGAAACTCTTTCCTCCCCAACTTGCTTTTTAATCTTGGTGTTTCCTTCATCACAGAATTAGAAACCCTGTCTAAGACATCCCCCTATTGTGCCCACTCCTCTGTCCACCCCTATAGGAGACCCACTCTGACCTGTTGAAAGTTTCTTGGGGGCAGAAGTGAGGAATGAGGAAGTTTTAGATAGCAATATAGGCCTAGATGAAAAAAAAGACAGAGACACAGGATAGCTTCAGGAGGGCCCTGGGTCAATACCCAGTCTCCCCAAGTTTAATCATGATGGGCTTTTCATCCATTAACAAGGGGAGGAACAAAAGACCTCCCCCCTTCAAGATCAAAGCACAATATAAAACCAAATATAGATCCTTCAAAATACCACCTAACTATTCTATTGGCCAAATAATCTTATTATGCAGTCCTGCTGGGTAAAGCAAGCTTATATTTTCTAACCTTGAGTAAGGCCTGACTATGGAGCCTCTGTGGGCCCCCAAAACCCCTGCTTGCTTAAGTAACATTTTCGAACTTCCTCCTCTGTGTCTGTCTTTCTCATTACATCACTGGAGCCTGCTCTCTCTCTGTCTTTCTGAACTCCTGAAGTGTATGGGACAAAAGTCCCACTGTTCATCAGGTAGCTCCCCTATGCACTTCTGTGCACCCCATCCTCTGTAAAGGAACATCTGTTCACTGAGCATCTTTCTGAGGAGTCTAGTTCTCTATGGGACACCCTCAGACTGAGACTCTGTCCCTGCATCACTCACTGCATCCCTCCCTGTGCCTTTGTTCCTGTGCTATCGGTATCCCTCTCCTGGTGGGATTCCTCTGCCCTCCTCTCTAAGTCTCTCCCACTTCCTCCTCACTCTGAAGTTCTCAACTGCTGCCTTTTCAAGGTTGTCTTTCTTCCTGCTTGCTCTGTCTCTCTCACTTGATCAATCATGGGCCCTTTCCATTCCAAAAGTGACTCCCCAGTTCTACTTGCTTCTATCTTTAAGTCTCTTTCCCACCTCACACTTACAGATCTCAGTAAGTCTCACTACCTTATTTTTTACTGTAATATGGCCTGGCTGTGATATAAACTTGACACTCATTCTCAATGTTCAATAAATGACATGTTCAACTACCCAATGCTCACTGATTTGGACAATTTCTGCCAATGCACAGGCAAATGGTCTGACACCCTCTATGTTCAGGCCTTCTTTGACCTCATTTCTCTCTCCTCCCTCTGTGCCTCTTGCTATGCTCACCAGATTCTCCTGACAATGACCAACCTCCTCCTAAAGCTCATCAGAACCTGGAGCCCTCAGCCCCTCTCCTTTCAGCTTTGAAATCTAGGACATGACCCTTCTGTGGGTGCTGATATAGTCTTTAAACTTCCCTCAGAAACATCTCATGCCAGGCCCCCATCCTCCACATTGCTCTTAAGGTTTGTCTCTACCGAGATCCCACAAAACATCCCACTGAGCTCACAATACTCAGTGGCTCTTCTACCCCATAATTTCAAAGTCCTTCACAATCCTCCTCAAACAATAGTAGGACTGTCAGAGCAGTACCCCCTAGATAGGTACAAAGTTGTCTTAATTAGGGTTTTCTATTGCTGGGACATAACATTATGACCAAAGACCAACTTGGAGAGAAAGGGCTTATATGGCTGACACTTCCATATTGCTGTTCATCATGAAAGGAAGTTAGGACAGGAACTCAAAAGGGAAAGACCTTGGAGACAGGCGCTGATGCAGAGGCCTTGGAGAGGAGGGGTGTTGCTTGCTGGCTTGCTTCCCCTTTCTAGTTCAGTATGCTTTCTTATAGAACCACCAGCCCAGGGATGGCACCACCCACAATGAGCTGGGCCCTACCCAATCAATAACTAATTAGGAAAATGCCTTACAGCCAGATCATGGAAGTATATTCTCAATTAAGATTCCATTCTTTCAATAAACTCTAGTTTGTGTGTTGAGTTGACATAAGACCAGTAAGTACAGGGACTATGAACAAAGTAGTAATGGTAACAGAGATGGTAATTATGCATGGACCTGATACTAGGGACCACAGCAAAGCTGACCTGGGCGTATATGCTGCTGATTGCCAAATCTTCCAGCAGCAGAGACCAACACTGAGCCTTAGATATGACACCATTCTCCTGGATAACTAAGCAAGGACCTGGTAGCAGGCTAACTACATTGGATCACTTCCTACATGGGATGAACAATGCTTTGTCCTTACTAGCAGACACTTATTCTGGCTATGGATTTGCCATTCTATGTGTAATGATTCTGCCAAGACCATCATCTGTGGATTTAAAGAATGACTTATCCACTGACATGCTATTCCACACAGAATTACTTCTGGTCAACAAACTCACTTCACAGCCACAGAATATAACAGTGGGCTCACAATCATGGATTCCCCTGGTCTTACCACTCCCCACCATCCTGAATCAGCTGTCTTGATAGAGATGGAATCGTCTTTTTATGACATAGTTGCAGTACCAGTGAGGCAGGAGCAGTCTGGATGGCTGGAGAAGCATTTTTTTTAGAAGGTGATACATGCTTCAAATCATTGTCTACCGTGTGGTATGTTTTCTTCTTATCCAGAATCAATAGGTCCAGGAGTTAAGAGGTGAAAAGTGAATGGTTCCCCTTGCTTTCATCCCTAGTGAGCTACTATAAAGACTGTTTTATTCCTATGCCACAAATTTTAAATTCTGCTGGCCTAGAAGTTTTGGTTGTAAAGGAGGGATGTCTCCTGCCAAGAGACAACAAACAATTCACTGACCTGAAAGCTCAGACTTCTTCCTGGCCACTTTGGGCTTCTGATACCTTTTATCCAACAGTCTAAGAATAGAATAACTGTGTTAGGTGGAGTGATTAGTTCTAATTACCAAGCAGAATTGGATTGTTTCTCCACAGTGGATGGAAGAATGGTTATATCTAGTGATTAGGTGATCTTTAGGACATCTCTTTGTGTTACTCTGTTCTGAGATTAAAGTCATGGGAACTACAAGAACCTGATTCAGTCAGGATGGCAAAGGGCATGAAGGCATGGGTCACTTCGCCAGGAAAGAACAAAGACCAGGTGAGGTGTTTGCTGAGTGTACAGGAAATACAGAATGTATAATAGAGGAACATAAGTATAAATACCAAGAAACACAGCCACCTTTTATAAAATTAATAATGCGTCTGTGGTCTGATAAATGATAGTTGTAACAGGTTTGGTGTAATTATGATCTGATTAAATATGTAATGCATTTGCAATTTTGCCTGGGATAGTTAAGCCATGTAAGACATAGCTAAGACCTTGGTATTGTTCTCCCAATTAGGGAGATATGATGGTGTGTCAAGTGGACAATGGGTGCACTTGTGATGTCTGTTATTGACTGTAAACTTTATTTCATCTGGATTTAACATAACCCAAGGAGCTGGGGATACCTGTGAGAAATTTTTCTTTGTAATTTTTGTTTGTTTGTTTGTTTGTTTGTTTGAGTTAGGGTTTCTCTGTGTAGCCCTAGTTATCCTAGAACTCATTCTGTAGCCCAGGATGGCCTCAAACTCAGAGATTTGCGTGCCTCTGTCTCTTGAGTGCTAGACTCAATGCATGGGACACCACCATCTGGTGAGGAAATTTTTCTTAATTAAATACTTTTAAGTGGGAAGAGGCACTTTTAATCTGGATATTTTGAGGTGGGAACAACCACCTTGAATCTGATACACACTTTCTACTGGCAGCCTATATAAAGGACATGGAAGAAAAATGCTTGCTCTCTTTGCCTGCTTGTTCTCACTCTCACTGGCAAGTCCACTTCCTTCATTGGCATCAGAGCCTAATTCTTCAGGATTCCAGCACATACTGAAGACCACGATATGGTGGTATTTTATTTGTACTGAAATGTGATTTTAATTGTATGTTAATAAATAAAGTTGCCCAGGGGTCAGAGCTATTGGAGTCATAGTAAAAGCTGGGCGGTGGTGGTGCACGCCTTTAATCCCAGCACTTGGTAGGCAGAGCTAGGTAGATCTCTGTGAGTTCAAGGATACAGCCGGCAGTGGAGACACACGCCTTTAATCTCAATACCATAGAAGACCTGCAGGGCTGTACAACAGACAGTGATGAGGCAGTCATGTGGTTGGTTTTACAACCAATGAGAAGGCAGAACAGAAAGTCTATATAAAGACAAACAGACAGGAAGTAGCTTTCTTTCGGAGAGGTCTCTTGGCTTAAGAGCTAGCTGCAGCAGGCGGGTAAGGCTCTTAGCTCTGATCTCTTGGCTTTCTTCTTTGCATTGGTTCTGTGTTTCTTATTTAATAAGATGGTTGGTTACATCTACACCATGATGTGATACATCTAGGCCTGTGGACTGAACAAGTACTGGCTTCTTAGACCTTCCATTGGTAGATAGTCATTTTTGGACTAATTGGATCACATTGTATAAGCCATTTTTTTATATCCCCTTTCTTGAAATAATGATTTATTGTATAAATTTTGTCTAGAGAACTCCAACACTTGAAACTTAATAGTCCATTCACTTACTATGTTTAATGATGGATGGCTATTTAAGGGGACTATGTAATAGTCACAGATAATTTAGTTTTGGTAAGGAGCATTTTACCTTTATAATCATGAGGTTTTCATCAAAGAGCCCAGTAGACTCTTCACTTCTTGGTGGCTTTTCATTGAGAGCATCAGTTACAATTTTCATCTTATGGATAGAATGTTGGCAGCAAACAGGGAGAGCATCACAGGCTTTAATCAGAAAAAGACAGACGTAACTTTTGCTCCTACCCACTGGTTTTTTGGTCTGTTCTGAGAGGGCTGGAAATTTGCTCAGTGGTAGAGGGCTTGCCCAGCAAACACAAGACCCTGAGTTCAGTCCACAGTACCAGGGGGAAAAGAAAACCAAGATGGTCATGAGACTGAACTTGGACATGGAACCTCCAGCATGTGTCAAGTCTTCAGCCAACAATGTGACTCATGAGAGGCCCTGAGGAAGAACCACCCAGCCTGGCTCCTCGTGGGTGTCTTACACTGTGAGATATTCCATGTTTATTGTTTCAAGCTGTGCATTTAGGGACAATTTCTTCTGCACCAGCAGATGCAGACATGTAAGAAAACATGCAGGCTCACACTGAAATAACTAAGAGAAGTCTTTCATGCTCTAACTCCATCTTGTGTTTGCTCATATAGTTCTTGGCCCTCTCTGTCCCCCACCACAGTCATATCTGCCTTCACATGTATTTCAGATTTCCATGGACACGCCCATGGTGCAGATGAATCAACCAGAGTAAGTAAGGAAACCACAATACACAAAGAAACTACAAGTCAGCATTCATTGTCATTCTATGATTGAGATAAATATTCTGCTCTGCCAGGAAAGAATATTTCAAATTAATCTGTCCTACATCTAACTTAGATGTAAATTATGGTCTTTGTGGGTTTTGCCTTTACACATGCTGTGGTCTTCCATTTGGGCACCTACAGACTTTTCTGAGGCATAAGCCCACTCTTGGTGTGATAATTAATAATAGTACTTAAGACATTATTTGACTTAGTAGCATTGTTGTCAATAACTATATCATGTGGATCATTTCCGAGATCACAGCATTGTCTCACAGTGGATTCTTCCCTAGGCAGGAGCCTTCCATCTTGCCCTTCTTTTTTCTCCCCACATGACCACAAAGGTCACCGCTGATGCTCTGTCCTTTACGCCTAAGACCCTGTTGCATCCTCACCAGCATCTTTGGAGGTGAGCCCTGGTGTTGACTGCCTACTGTGGAGGATCCCAGGGCTAGACACATGTTAACACTGAGCCAAGCCTGGAGCGTGCTCCAGACCAGCTGAATGATGTCCATTCTCTTCATCAACAAAGCATTGGTACCTGATGACCCATACCCAGCCTGGCTATGAGGACTCACTAATGTAACAGATAAAAAAGGGTACAGACTTCTGGTGGTGTGAAGGATGGCTTTGTTATCCAAATGTTTGAGTTCATCAGAATTCTAGGTACAGATACCTGAGCGGTAGATATTTCCCCTCATCCTGGGGGTTTTCTCCTCACACTCACAGTACTGGTGACCCTAAACTTCACATATGTAATCCAAGTCACCATTCCACCACTAAGCTAACTCCCTAGCCCTCTTCTCTTTCTCTTTGAAGACTTACTTTATGTGGTTCTGTGTGTTTGTGAATGTGTATGTGTGCATCCATGTGCACATCCACATGAAGGTCTGAGGTCAACTTCAACTGTTACTCCTCATCCACCTTGATTTTAGGATTGGGTCTCTTTATAGGCCTGGAACACACTGAATTGCCTAGGTTGGCTCCCCAGAGAGTCCCAGGTATCCACCTGTCTCCACTTCCCCAGAGATGGGATCACATGTTCATGTTACCACACTTTGCTTTTTTTACTTTTGTTTCAGGGCAAAAAAAAAAAATCTGACCCTTATGTGTATGCTTGGGGGGTGGGGTGGGAACACTCTACCCACCTGGCCATGTCTCCAGCCCTCTTCCTCTTGATAGTGTCTTTAGATGCACAAAGCTTGACTTGCCTCAAACCCAAAGCAGAGAAGCCAGGAGACTCTGGCCTTAACTCTCTGAAACTGTGATCAAACCAAACCTTTGCTTCCCTCTGTGGGTTATCTCAGATGTGCTGTCCCAGAGACATAAGGCTAACTTACACACCCCTCTATCTTCTGTCTGCTCTGTGGCCTCAGTAACAACAGAAAACAGATGGAGGCAGCCAGCTGGATGGCAGCTCAGCATTCTCTCAGAAGGCCCTGGAGTCATGCTATGATCTGCAAATCAGGCCGTTTACAGTGGCTATACCTTGGGGACTCTCACATCAGAAGTGGCTACCATTAAATACTTTGTTCTGGCCTCAGTTTGGAGCACAGGTGTCTGAGATCACTACTGTAACCCTCTTCTCCCTCCACAGTCAGCTACCTAAATTACACACTGAGACTGTCCCTGAAGGATGTTTATTACCAGGGCAACATTTGGTGGTCAAATCCTGGAGGAACTCTCATAGAATGGGCAAAATGAAACCCTGACATCTATGTCCTAGACGCCACTAAGAGGTGGACTCAGACATTGCCAACAACTTCTGGATCCAGCTCATAGGCAGCCTGAGATGTACTCAGCACCAGGCTCCTTAGATACCTGGTTTGGAGCCAGGAAGGTTGCAGAGATGCAGGTGAGACATGTCAGTGCTCATGGAGTGCATGGAGTGGCCACTGCAGGGCCTTGACTGACTGTTGGACACATAGGATTTGTTTGGACATGGCTGTTTTCAATACCTGGGTCCTGTTCTTCCTGCTTCGTAGTCTTCATGGAGTGGTACCTTGGTGCACACTGCGGAAGAAAATCCTGTGTGTGACCCTACAGGCTGTAATTTTCTGCAACCACCTGTCTACCTGTTCATTGTGTATTTTTAGCAACCTCGAGATTCAAGTATGTCTCAAATTGAATAAACAACCTTCTCTCTGTGTGCAGGCCTCCAGCAGTGTTTCCAGGCTCACATATTCTCCTTGGACACCCAGAACCCCAACCTAAATCCACCATGGCCTTTTCTGGTCCCCTATCTAAGCACCAAAGCAGATAATCCTTGAGTTGAATCACCTACTCTCCTCTCCAGATGTGGCCTGATGTTCCCTGAAACTGCACTCAGTGTCAATCCCCACATTTGCCCAGAGCAGTTCTCTGCTTTATAGCCACACAAAATTATGAGTTTCCGAAGACAGGAACAGTGATTCACCCCTCCAGAGCTCCCTGTAGCTCTCAGTCATTTGAGAATCCTCACAGGTCCAGGCTCTTTAACATCTGGTGACTGTTTATTCTTTTCCTAACCCCCACCCATGATTCTTAGGAATACCTTGATTGCTGTGTGCCTTGCCCAAAGCATTCTTTCTGGACATCTGACCACCTTCTCACCCTCCTCTGATCTCAACACATAGGTCACATGATCCATAGACTGTTTTGGGAGCTCTCTAGAAAGCATCCAGAGCCTTCTTTTATGATCCACCTGCACACCACCATGGTGATGCCTGTGCACAGAACCCCAGCTTGGTGAAAACTGTTCTTCTGACATCAGGACACTTGAAGAACATCCTGCCAGTCATAATGTCTAGCTGTGGGGTCATGGGAAATGACTAAGCTTCTCTGTGCCTCACTTTCCTCATCTATAAGAAGGACTGAAAATAACATGTAGGTCAGAGGTCCATCACAGGAGTCACAGAGTGTGAGTGACAATCTCTACTACCCCCTGGTCACTAGAGGGCCCACCCCTGCCAACAGAAGCTGAGTGAACACTGCCTGAACACTTCCTGTGCAGTTACATATTTATTGATCCTTTGTTCAAAGCCATGCATTTTGCATAAGGAAGGTGGACGTGTCCATCTGTTGTGTGATGTTGGATAGTGGGGACCCTAGAAAAGGACTCCACTGCCCTAGGTTTGTGTACTGGGGGAAAAGAAGCTGGACTGACCAATCTATTCCATGAGCTTCAGGAATAAGGGATCCAATACTGTGCCAGATGTGGGAAGGGTCAGGAGCCCATGTAAGGGCCAATGGGTGGCAGAGCCTAGAAGAGGAAAAGTATGAGGCAGGAACTGGGCACACTGTGGCCCCAGTTTCTGGAAATAGACTCAGGGCAGCAGGTTGCCTTCTCAGTGCTGGGGCTGAGGTTCACATGTTTGAACTATAAGCTTGCATAGTTTTATCAAGCCTGCAGAAGCTGAAGGAAGACATAACCTGAGCCTAGATAGGGACCGAGTCTACTGCCAGGGCCCAGGCTTTTGGGTAGATGCAGATAAGGAGAGGGAGCAGGGAGGAGCCACAAAGACAGATTTCAGGCTCAGGAACATGAACTAGTGCTGCCAGGAGGACTGGGAGCATGACACTGACTGTCCAAGTGTCCTGTGCATGTTTGAGTCATACAATAAGTCACATGACAATCAAGACATGCGACAGCCAATCAGAGCATGGAAATGAAAATGCACATTGAGACCCACATACAGGCTTAATCTCTGGCCCTCAGGAAGAAGCCTCACCTGAAGCTTCTTGGTAGTGCTAGTTTCCCCTGGGATTTGTGACTTTGGCCATAAAGAGTGGAATCTGAGTATTTGTGTCAAAGATAATCATCAGGAATGCCCTGTTGAAATACACTCTCAGAGGGTTCAAAATTAGAGCCGATCCCACAGCCATGACTTTTGTGGCAGCAGCTGCTTCTGTGCCTGTCTCAGCCACGTCCAGCACAGCCTTGTGGACCACCTGTAGGAGAAAGACATCACTCACTGGAGACCAGGGAGGTTAGGAGAGGAAATTCCTAAAGGAAACATCTACTGCTGGCCTCAGCAGCTGGTGAAGTTGTTTGTTCCTGCAGTGAGCTCTACCCCTTGTGTTTCCAAGTCTCTGCTCAGGGTGTGAGATGAGATATGCCTAGGTCTGCTCAGTCTCTAAGAATCTGTGTTGCTCTCAAACTCATGACAAACTGGAGGATTGGTGTAGGCAACACCAGTCCTTACTCCACAGGCTTCTTCTCAGAAGACCCACAGTGAACAGCCAGTGTGCTAGCAGCAAGAGCAGGTTTCAGCATCCCTCCTGTTCCAGTCTCCTTGGGACATACAACCTCAATGCACTGAGCATGGCTTCTCATTCTCAGACTCCATGCCCTGCTGGGACAGATCTGAGCCCAGGCCTCTGAGTGAGCACTGGACAGAACACTAGACATTGTCAGGCTGTGCAACTGGGAATTTAGTGTGGGTTCTACGGCATCTTCTCTCCTATTCTTAATGTTTTCATCCCAACTGCCATTCACCCCTTGTTATTTCCTTTACTGCTGCCATTCTGTGTGCTACTGAAGAAGTACTGGGTCAGCTCTGCAGTGAAAAGGCTGAGGCTGAAATGCTTTGCCCTGCAGTGGATTGTGGGTAGCATCCACATACAGCACAGGTTGGTGTCTATGGTTGTTGAAGACTAAGCACAGGCTATTTTCCACCCCTGGCTCCAGGGTGAAGTTATGTTCAGGAGGTAGAGGAGGAATTGACTGCATGGTATGCAGCAGGAATATTTAGGCTGTAACCCAGCTCTGCTGGGATGGAGGAATCTCAGAAATGCAGGCTTTTTTATCCATTTACCATTCCCCTGCACAGCACATGGCCTTCACCATCCTCATTCAGGCACCAATGAGAACCACCCAGTGTGTCTTGGCTTACCTGAGAGACTCTCAGGTCCTTGGCCCCTGTGATCCGAGACAGGTCAGCCTGTGTGGAGAAGACTTCCCTGATGCCCAGCTGTGGAAGGATTTTCTCCAGGCTGTAGTCAGTGGTGATGGAGAACTTGGGCATGTAGAGCTGGTTGATCTTCCTGAGAATGAAAAAGAGAAATATAAGCCTCACTGGACTGTGTTCCTCTCAAATGACATTGTAGCTAGGGCACATCACACACAGCCCATTCACTAGAGAGAAGCCCTCTTTCCATCTGGGCCTACATCACATGATTTTGCTTTTCCTATTGCATTAAATATCCATTGATGAAAGCCGGGCGGTGGTGGCGCACGCCTTTAATCCCAGCACTCGGGAGGCAGAGCCAGGTGGATCTCTGTGAGTTCGAGGCCAGCCTGGGCTACCAAGTGAGCTCCAGGAAAGGCGCAAAGCTATGCAGAGAAACCCTGTCTCGAAAAACCAAAAAAAAAAAAAAATCCATTGATGCATAAGATGCTTTACAGGGGCAGGCAAAGAAGCTTGGTACCAATTTTCCCCTATCTAAAATGCTTTTCTCCCAGACCCAGAAAATGCAGTCCTTCCCTGTCATGTGGACCCTCAGACTTCATCTAAGGATCCTTCTAGTTAAAATTGCTCACTCCATCCAACTCCAGCTTTCCTTATCCTTGATTCCTCCAAATTCTCAATCTCACTCATGCTCACATTTAACTAATCAAATAATGATCAGTTATATTTTCATGTCCCCACTCTCTCTTCCTCATTATAAGATGAATCCTTAAGGGTAATAAATTTTGTTCTTGAGTTTCTGATACCCTCTCAGGGTCTAAATTTGAGCATAGCACATAGGTCTTCAAGTCATCATCCCATGAATAGTGAATGAATGAGTGATGAGGAGATGAGATGGCTACACAGGGCAGAGCTGACTCAGAGCTGATCTCATCTCAGCCTCACTTCACTTTGCCTTTCAAAACTCATTCAAGATTCCCTGTAATTACAGCCTGTCAGACACAGAGGAATCCTCAGCCCCTGCTCTAGCTGATGTCATCAACTTGTGAACAACAACATGACAGTAAAATGTGGCCCCAAACTACTGAGTAAGAAGATGGAAATTCACTTTCACTCCTCTTGTCCCTGCTGACTCTCCAACCATTACACTGGGTACTAGTGAGGCTCTGAGGGACAGGGAAACTGGGCCTCAGGTCAACAACAGGATGTTCTGGTTCCTATGGATACCCACCTGGACCTCAGAGAGTCCTTCCACTTCCTCAGGGTCTCTGGTTGCAAGCTGGCTTCCACCTGCTGCATTCTGCCCTCATCAGGGAGGATGAACAGGGCACTGGCATTGCCTGTGTACTTCAGCTCCACCACAGAGCAGTTCAGATCCTCATCCCGGAAGTAGGGTGTAGTCAAGTCCTTAATTTTCATCATAGGCACCTTCACAGTCCTCTTCTTGTCCAAGTAGAAGTAAGAATCAAAAGTGAAACGAGCATCAAAGGGCCTCTTCCATTTCCCTAAATGTGGAGCAGGTCATCAGATTGTGCCATCAGCAGAGGGACTCCACCTCCACCCTATTTCTGCTCCAAGTTCTCACTCTTGACAGGAATCAATCCATCTTCAGCTACACAGAGTGTCCCTTACTGGTTGCATAATCTAGATTAGGAATAACCCTGACAGATGTAGAACTATGAATGTGAAGTGATCCACAGGCTTGGTTTGGAAAGGGGAACTCAAAACTAAAGCTTCCCTACATGAAAAACAGCCAGGGATCTGAGGGTGGGGTGTGTAACAGAGAGATAAGATTGAAATTGGGGAGCCTGGAGCTTGGGGAGTCGAGGATTCCTTTTTCCTTAGAAGGAGCCATATCTAGAAGGCAATGTCTTGTGGGACAGGTTTTAGGAGAAACAGGACAAGAGAGACTGTGTTCTCCCACACAGTGATCTGTCCATGGTGCCAATCAGTGTGAACCACTTTAATTGAAGTCCATTCCCAGAGCCATGAGTGGGTTTAGATTGAAGCTGGTGAGATCTGCGACTCCCCAGAGTTGGATTACCAGGATCCCATAGTTGGTTGACTAAGATATGGGTAATGAGTCTTCTTCAACTACATGAGCTATGTTCACCTCCATAAATAAAAAATATCCTACTTAGACTTGCCCCACATCCCAAGTGCATGTGACCATCTGCAATACACCCTGGACAACTTGGTACTTTGACAATTTCTTGTGCTCAGGATCCAGCAGCATAAACACACATCCCCACCTCAGGGTCAAGCAGCCTTGGAGTTTAGGTCCTGGTCCAGCATAGAGAGCCAAGCCCTGCAGTCTAATCCTTCAGGCCATCACTCTGCTTCCCCTCCCTTCAGAGCAGAGCTGCTCTGTGGTCATCCTGGACTCCTGTCTTCTGTCCTCCATCCTATTCTGTCCATGGCCAATTGGTTTTCTGTCTATAGTCTCAGAGCCTACTCTCATCTGCCCTGGCCTATCCAGAGTCCAGAGTCGCAAATCCACCCCAGATCTAGCCACATCAAGATTTTTTTTTTTAATCAGGAATCATTCTGTGGGCCTTTGCCTCACTCCTTGGTCTATCAGGCAGGTTTTGGTGGGTATGGGATCTGGATGTCTCCCTATGAACACTTACCCACTGCAATTCGAACTCATTTTTCAAACTCTCCTGATCCCTAATCCCAGACTCCTTATCCCAGGATTGTGTCTTCAGCACTGTGACCCCAGAGGCTGCCTTGACTACTAATTTTACAAACTAAAATTCCATTAATCAGCCAGACACTAGACACAGAACACTGCCTGGTTGACACCTCCCTCTCACTAATGGCTTCTCCTCAGTCCCTGCTTTTCCATGTTCAAATGGAGCATTACAGAAAAGGCTCAGGGAGAGGTCCTGCATAGGAATGTGTGAAAGGCTCTTCAGTAGTCATGGGGCATTCCACTTTTCCCTTTTAAGACAGGGTAGCCAGGCTCCTTAGTTCAAGAAGTCCCAGACCACCTGAGTCCTCCTAGAGACATAGGTTCTCTAGCAGATGGATTATGTAGGAGTATTTCAGAAATGCTGGAGTAGGCTGAATGAGGGACGTCTTTTGAGGTAGTTTGAATGCAATTGTCCCCCATAAGCTCATATGGAGTGGCATTATTAGGAGATGTGGCTTTGTTAGAATAGGTGTGGTCTTGTTGCAGGAAGTATGTCATTGTAGAAATGAAGAGATATTCCAGGGTCACAAAGTAAGAAAGAGACAGATCTGGGGATGGGCAAAAGCCTTCTAAAATCTTAATTTCTTCTTTCCTTTCTATCTTGGCATAAGGACTCTTTAAAAATCAGGGAATACTCTTCATTTGCACTTGTGCCCCATCTGCCATCACCAAATTCTAGTCAAGACTCAGTGAAGGAACCTTGAATTAGCATCAAATGGGGCATTCCAACCTACAGATGACAAGTTCATGACATCTCACTGCTCTGGGGTGCAACTGGTTCCTGTTTCTGGACATGAGGTGGGTTAATTGAAAGAGGAAGGTACTTTCAGCTCTGCCAGGATAACAGAGGGTGGTTTCTATCTCAGGCTTGAAAGGCTTCCTGAAAGGAAGAAAACTGAATGGTGTCCCAGTTTCTCACACCAGGATCAGATTTCATTTTGGTTGTCAGGATGGCTGTGTGGTGGTAGAAAGCAAATGGGTGGCCCTCTCAGGGCAGCCCGGTGAGTGGCCTAGGTTGTGTTATTAGTGAATGTGTCTGGCTTATTATGGGAATGTGTGGTTGTTTATAGGCAATGTTCAGAGAACCATCTCCTCCATACACACCTGGAGTGGGGATCACAAGCATGCTAGAGACCACATTTGAAAGCTTGAGGTCATGGTAAACATGGAAGCCAAACTTTAGCCTCTGTCCACTGAATAGGTTAGTTTCAAAGTGAATGTAGATGCTAGAGGGAAGGGATGATGGGGAAGATGGATAGAGAGGAGAGAGGACCAGGTGGGGAAGGATGAGGAGTGAGAAAGTGGAGGAAAAGGGGGACAGGAGGACAGGAGGAGGGAGACGATCAGATGAGGGAGTCAAGGGGAAGACAGAGGGGAGAGAAGACTAGAAGAGTGTAGGAGGAGAATGGAGGGAGCAGGGGAGGGAGGTGTTGAAGCTGATCCACATGTGCCCAGGCCTGTGACATGCCTGCAGAGTGTCATGGATTTCAGCTGCCTTTGTTTACTGTCAGAACGGTGCATCTATTTCTTTGTAAAGCATTCAGCTATATTCTACTGCAAAATTATTTCCCCAGAAAACAGGCTAGTCACTTTGTACAGGGGAAATTTGCCTGAGCGGCTGTCTTCTTTTCCTGACTATGAGAGGATGGTGCCCCTCATAGTGGCCATGGGATCTGCTGGGGAACTGGGGTCCCAGATCCCAAGTCTGCTGCCCCAGAGGGACTCTGCAATAACTGTCCTGTCTCCCCTTAGCTATGACAGCAGCACCCAGACTAGACAAGGTCTCGATCCTTCCTCCTTGTGCAGGGTCAGAAGGAGCAGGCTCCATTTACTCTCCAGGAGCATAGCTCAAGGCACCCACATCTGCCACATATATGATGACCCTGACTGGAGAGAAGATTCATATGGACCCCAGAAATGTACTCTAACCCCATACCACAGGAACATTCTCACCATCTCCAAACCTGGTAATTGCCAATACCACAGTCCTGGAAAGGCTCCTTCCACTGTCCCCACAGAGAAGGAATCCTGGGCATTACCTGGAGAGCTGAAGCCAACTCCCACCATCAGTGTTAGATGAGTCCTGATATTTGGGGTTGCTGTTCTCCTGGGGTGCTGCTCTCCTACTGCACACTGATGCCTATTTATCCACATCGGCACCATCTCCCACCTCTTAGGAAATGCTGGCACATACAAGGTGTGCTCTGAGATAAGATTGGAAGTGGGCAGACAAGATGATTTCTGGTAACATGAATTTCGAACATCTCTTTAGCAGAAACACCTCTCACTGTGGTCCAATCAATAAGGTGACTGCCACTAGATTTCAAGGTTGCAGCTTCTGTTTCTCCAATGATTCAAAGATCAGTGTGGAACTGGAGAGTAGTTGGAGGCAAATAGACAAACTACACCTGTGTCTGTGTAACCATCTTATCAAGCAGCATTTGGATATTTAAATAGAGACTCCATCTCCCCTCTTTGGATCACAGACTTCTGGAGGGAAGCTGCCTTGTCTGGCAGTGAAGGGAAACTCCTAAAGGAATCTGTGTCTGCAGAGCCTGCCTGGCTGATCTGAATTTCAGTACTGTAGAGAGATGGGAACACCACGGGCCAGAAGCTAATGACCTCTTCAAGGACTAATTGTTGCCTCTCTGGAACAGCCATGTTTCCTCCCTGTATCAGAACTAACCCTGTGACAATAGAGTCTATTCACTTAGCAGACAACCAGCTTCAATTCAAAAGCTAAGAATGCCAGCAGATAACATCTTGAGCTGTGGAGAAGCTCCCCCATATTGATGTACATGCCTCTCTGAGGTTCTCTTAAACCTGCCTGAGTTTGTGACTTTCTTTCTTTGTTAAGCTATCAAGTTTTCATGAGCCTGCCTCCACATTGGAACATGGAATTTGGTTAATGTGAGTCTGTGTTTTCAGATCATTGCCACTCAAAATGGCTCCAGAATAAATTATCTCTTAGGCCCTTTAGGAAGAGCTGTGGTGTTTGTGTCAACAGTGTGGTTAGAGACTCAGCAGGCACAGGTGAGGTCCAAAGCTGCTGTCCTTGAAATGGAGGTGCTGATCTTAACAAGAAGGATTTTGGCTGAATAAACAGAAGCCTAAAAGAAGGTCTCTGTGTTTCAGAGAAGCAAATCATTCATGGTGCATTTCTGTTGGCCAGGATCCACCCTAACCTTCCCACACGCATCTGTTACCTCAGCAAGAGCAGTCAATTGCCCTTCAATCCAGACAGCCTGAATCAGTTCAAAGATGACTACCCTGCTATCCTATAAAATCTGTTTTCTTTTCTACCATTTTGCTTTTTTACTCTACCATCCCTCAGAGAGAGAGAGAGAGAGAGAGAGAGAGAGAGAGAGAGAGAGAGAGAGAGAGAGAGAGAGCTTGATAGTTTAATCCTCAATAAATCTCTGTTTTTCCCCACACTGGCTTACATTTAGTTTTGTACCCATGGAGAGAGCCCTGGGCACCTTTTGAAAGGGCCCAATCCACTCTAACTGAATGGAAGTGCTTGGTTTTTAACACTCCTGTGTGCCAATCACTTGTCTGCTGGATCCTGCCACTCTCCCTAACCCAGCCTAGTATTCAAGTCTAAATTTTAGAGTCTGCCTTTCCAGCCGTTTCTCTCTCCACTGTGTTGGATAGATATATGTCAACTTGACATCATCTATAGTCATCATAGAGGGGGGAACCTCACTTGAGAAAATGCATACATAATTAGAGACTGTGGATCAACCTTAGAGAAGTTTCTTAACTAGTTGTGGATGGGGAGGACCAGTCCATGGTGGATGGTGTGACCCCAGGCCTGGTGGTCCTGGGCTCTGTATGAAAGCAGGCTAAGCAAACCATGCTAAAGACTCTGTAGTAGGACATGCCAATAGGGTCGAGGAAATTGGCTACGGCCAATTGCCAAGGCATGCACATAATGAAATTCAAATGAGCCAATCTGGAGTCTGCCTGGGGGCCTAGTAAAAGGCACTCTCAGAATTCCTGATCATGTCCAGCCAATGAGGGACAACCATGCAATGGAAGCAGATTGCAACCCAGACTGGGTGCTGAGAGGAGGGTGTAAAAGGCCTTCCCTGTTATTAAAAGAAGAAGTTTGTTGTTTGTCTTCAACTGAGTCCTGGTGTCTGTGCTGTTAATGCTGTACCTTCTCACTCCTTCTCCTGAGGCAACCAGTAGGATCCAGCAACAGAAAGCCAGAAAGAAGCACCCCTCCTGGCCTTAACATCATCTCCTGACCTCAGGAGGTTGCCATGTTTGGGTTCCTGTCCTGAATTCTTGAAATGACGAACAGTGCTGTAGAATGTGAGACACAGAAATCCTTTCCTCCCCAACTTGCTTTTTAATCTTGGTGTTTCCTTCATCACAGAATTAGAAACCCTTTCTAAGACATCCCCCTATTGTGCCCACTCCTCTGTCCACCCCTATAGGAGACCATCTCTATCTGTGGAAAGGTTCCTGTGGGGAAGAATGAGGAATGAGGAAGTTTAAGTTGAAATATAGGGCTGGATGAAGAGAAAGACTGAGACACAGGAAAGCTTCAAGAGGGCCATGGGTCAATATCCAGTTGCCTTGAGTTTAATCATGATGGGACTTTTATACCTCAGCAAGGGGAGGATCAAAAGACATCCCCCATTAAGATCAAAGCACAATATACAACCAGGTATAGACCCTTCAAAACACCTTGTAACTACACCATTGGCCAAATCATCCTATTACTTAGCCCTGCTAGGTAAAGCAAGCTCAGATTCTCTGACCTTGAGCAAGACTTTACCAGGGAGCCTTTCTGGGTCCTTCCACACCCTTGCTTGCTTAAGTGACATTTTGGAACTTCCTCCTCTGTGTCTGTCTGTCTCATTGCATCACTGGAGCCTGCTCTCCCTCTGTCTTTCTGAACTCCGGAAGTGTATGGGACAAAAGTCCCGCTGTTCATCAGGCAGCTCCCCTATTTACTCCTGGGCACCCCATCCTCTGTAAAGGGACATCTGTTCACTGGGAGGCTGAGCATCTTTCTGAGGAGTCTAGTTCTCTATGGCGACACCCTCAGACAGAGACTCTGTCCCTGCATCACTCACTGCATCCCTCCCTGTGCCTTTGCTCCTGTGCTATCGGTATCCCTCTCCTGGTGGGATTCCTCCGCCCTCTTCTCTAAGTCTCTCCCACCTCCTTCTCACTCTGAAGTCTCTACTGCTGCCCTTTCAAGGTTGTCTTTCTTCCTGCTTGCTCTGTCTCTCTCACTTGATCAGTCTTGGGATTTTTCCATTCCAAGCATGACTCCTCAACTCCACTTGCTTCTATCCTTAAGTTTCTTTCCAACCTCACACTTACAGATCTCAGTAAGTGTCACTACCTATTTTTTTCTGCAATATGGCCTGGCTGTAATACAAATTTGGCAGTCAGTCTCTGTGGGAAGTAAATGACACATTCAACTACCTGATTCTCACTGATCTGGTTAAATTTTGCCAATGCACAGGCAAGTGGTCTGACACCCTCTATGTTCAGGCTTTCTTTCGTCTCATTTCTCTCTCCTCCCTCTGTGCCTCTTGCTATGCTCACCAGATTCTCCTGGCAATGACCAACCTCCTCCTAAAGCTCATCAGAACCTGGAGCCCTTAGTCCCTCTCCTTTCAGCTTTGAAATCTAGGACATGGCCCCTCTGTGGGTGCTGATATAGTCTTTAAACTTCCCTCAGAAACATCTCATGCCAGGCCCCCATCCTCCACATTTCTCTTAAAGTTTGTCTCTACCGAGATCCCAGAGAACATCCCACTGAGCTCCCAACACTCAGTGTTTTTTCTACCACAAAGTTTTGAAGTCCTTCACAAGCCTCCTCAAGCAATAGTAGGGCTGTCAGAGCAGTACCACACTAGACAGTTACCAAGTTGTCTTAGTTAAGGTTTTCTATTGCTGGGACATAACATTTTGACCAAAGAGCAACTTGGAGAGGAAAGTGCTTATCTGGCTTACACGTCCATATTGCTGTTCATCATGAAAGGAAGTTAGGACAGGAACTCAAAAGGGAAAGGCCGTGGAGACAGGAGCTGATGCAGATGCCAGGGAGAGGAGGGGTGTTGTTGCTGGCTTCCTTCCCCTTCTTGTTCAGTCTGCTTTCTTATAGAACCACCAGCCCAGGGATGGCACTACTCACATGGGCTGGGCACTACCCAAGCAATAACTAATTAAGACATTGCCTATGTCCTCTTTACAGCCAGCGCCGAGTGATGGGCATCCTCGA
Organism: Peromyscus maniculatus bairdii; assembly: GCF_049852395.1. Lineage (NCBI taxonomy): Eukaryota > Metazoa > Chordata > Mammalia > Rodentia > Cricetidae > Peromyscus > Peromyscus maniculatus. The sequence continues at coordinate 75,662,441 of NC_134865.1, forward strand.
GACAACTGGCACAAGCGCTACAAGACCAGGGGTAAGAGAACGCGCTACCACAAGAAGCAGAAGTATGAGCTGGGACGGCCTGCTGCCAACATGAAGATTGGCCCTCGTTGTATACACACAGTCTGAGTCCGAGGAGGCAGCAAGAAGTACCGTGCCCTAAGATTGGATGTAGGAAACTTTTCCTGGGGCTCTGAGTGTTGTACTCAGAAAACAAGGACCATTGATGTTGTCTACAATGCATCCAATAATGAGCTGGTCCACACCAAGACCCTGGTGAAGAACTGCATCGTGCTTATCGACAGCACACCATACCGACAGTGGTATGAGTCTCACTATGCGCTGCCCCTGGGCCACAAGAAAAGGGCCAAGCTGACTCCTGAAGAGGAAGAAATATTAAACAAAAAACGATCAAAGAAAATCCAAAAGAAATATGATGAAAGGAAAAAGAATCAGCAGTCTTCTTGAGGAGCAGTTCCAGCAGGGCAAGCTTCTTGCCTGTGTTGCCTCAAGACCAGGCCAGTGTGGCAGAGAAGACGGCTATGCACTAGAAGGCAAGGAGCTGGAGTTCTATCTGAGGAAGATCAAAGCCTGGAAAGGCAAATAAATAAAGCATCATTCATAGCGCATGTAATAAAGGTGTTTATTGTTCTATAAAAAAAAGAAAGAAAGAAATTGCCTTATAACCAGATCTCATGGAAGCATATTCTCAATTAAGGTTTCCTTCTTTCAGTATGTTCTAGTTTGTGTGTCCAGTTAACGTAAGACCAGCTAGCACAGGGGCCATGAACAAAGTGTTCATGGTAATAGAGATGGTATTTACACATGGTCTTAACAACATGGACTACCTCTCAGCATGGCTGACCTGGCTCTATCTGCAAATGGGTGCCAGATCCTCCAGCAGCCAGACCATCACTAAGCCTTAGACATGGCACCATACTCCTGGATAACTAGCCAAGGACCTGGTGGCAGGCATTGGGCCACTTTATCCATGGAATGAACAATGCTTTTTTTCTTACAGTAGTAGATATTTATTTTGGTTATAGATTTGACTTTCTGCATGTAATGTTTCTGCCAAAACCATCATCTGTGGTTTTACAGAATGACTTATCCACCAACATGGTACCCCACACAGAATTACCCCTGGACACGGAACTCATTTCCCAGCCAGAGAATGTAACAGTGGACCCAAAGTCAGGAGTTCCCCTGGCCTTACCATTCCACAGCATCCTCAAGCAGCTGTTCTGATAGAGAGATGGAATGGTCTTTTGGAGACACAGTTATAGTACCAGTGAGGTGGGAGCAGTCTGGATGTCTGGAGAAGCGTTTTTTAGAAGGTGATACATGCTTCAAATCATTGTCCACTGTGTGGTATGTTTTCTTCTTAGTTGTGATCCACAGGCAAAGGAGTTAAGAGGTGAAAAGTGAAGAGTTCAAATCACTATCACCCCAGGTACCTACTATGAAGATATTTTTTAATTCCTATTCCCAAATTTTAAATTCTGCTGGCCTAGAATTTTTGGTTTTAGAGTCAGGGATTTCTCCTGCCAGGAGACACAACAAACAACCCACTAAACTGAAAGCTCAGACTTCTACCTACCTGTTTGTGTTTCAGATGGTTTTTATCCAACAGTCTAAGAATGGAATAAGTCTCTAAAGGGGAGTGATTGGTTCACATTACCAAGCAGAACTGGATTGCTTCTCCACAGTGGAGGCAAGAAAGATTGTGTCTAGAGATCAGGTGATCCTTTAGGATGTCTCTTAGTGTTACCATGTCCTGAGATTAAAGTCATGGGAAACAAAAACAACCTAATCCAGTCAGGATGACAAGGGCATGAAGGCATAGGTCACTTCTTCAGGAAAGAGCAAAGACCTGGTGAGCTGCTTGCAGAGTGTTCAGGAAATGCAGAATGTGTAGTAGAGGAACACAGCTAAAAATACCAAGAAACATTGCCACCTATTGTAAATTTAAGAATGAATCTGTTGTCAGATGAATGATAGTTATATCATATTTGGTATAATTATGATCTGGTTAGATATATAATACTTTTGCAACTTTGCCTGGGACAGTTAAAGCCATATAAGACATAACTAAGTGCTGGATATTATTTTCAATTTGAAGCTAAACATGACTTATGAGATATGATCAGTTGTCAAGTTGACAGTGTGTGGACTTGTGATATCTGTTATTGATTTGAGTTTGATTTCCTCTGGAATTAACTAAAACTCATGGAGTGGGGTACATCTGTGAGAAATTTTTCTTTGTCTCTTTTGTTTGTTTTGTTTTGTTTTATGAGTCGAGCCAGGGTTTCTCTGTGTATCCCTAGTTATCCTGGAACTCACTTGGTAGCCTAGGCTAGCCTCAGACTCAGAGATCTACCTATCTCTGCCTCCTGAGTACTGGACTCAATGCATGGGACACCATCATTTGGTGAGGAAATTTTTCTTAATCAAATGATTTTAAGTGGGAAGAGGCACTTTTAATCTGAGTATTTTGAGGTGGGAATATTCACCTTTAATCTGAGCCACACTTTCTCCTGGGAGACTATGTAAAGGACATGGAAGAAGAATGTTTGCTCTCTTTCCCTCCTTGCTGTCACTCTTACTGGCAAGTCCATTCCTTCACTGGCATCACAGCCTAATTCTTCAGGATTCCAGCATATACTGAAGACCAGTTGAGACATTTAAGCTCGTGGACTGAACAACTACTGCATTCTTTCACCTTCCACTGATAGACAGTCATTGTTGAACTAATTGGACCACAGCATTTAAACCATCCTAATAAATCCCCTTCATTTATATAGATTTATTTTACAACTTTGGTTCCTCTAGAGAACACTAACAATTGAAACTTAGTGGCCCATTCACTTCAAATGTTCAATGATGATTGGGTATTTATGGGGACTAAGTCATAACCCAAGATAATTTAGTTCTCTAGGGCAATGTTCCACTCTGCACAACCATGAGATTTTCATCAATGAACCAGGTAGACTCTTCACCACAGTGGTGGCTTTTCTGTGAGGGCATCAGTTATCATTTTCTTCTTATGGATAGAATGGGGGCAGCAAACAGGGAGGGCAACACATGCCACGGACTGGCCCACCGGGAGTACCACGACCGTAGGAGAATCAGGGCTTGGGTAGTCAGGAAGGCAAGGATTCGGCGACTGACAGACAGACAACACACTCAAAAGTGGTTTGAATCTGCTGCAATTTTACTTCTGCAAATCAGTAGTTTATATACAGAAAAGAAAACTATCAAGTCATACAGGGAACAACAAGAGCTTGGCAATAATTCAATTACATCATCTTTAAAAAACATCAAGCACACAGTTATTAATCGGCGCTAGACATATCCTTTCACTCACAAGAACTTTATGACCCAAAGAGCAGTCTGTGTTTTTTAAACTTAGTACAGTCCCTAGACTTGTGTAGGCTTCTTGCAGCTGTGTCCTTCATCTTTATCTCAGCCGCTCCCTAGTTTATTATTCATTTTTACTTTTCTGGTTCTCATGACCCATTTAGCCAATTTTGATGCTGCATATCCTCCCTAAGTATTTCTTCAGTTCTTTACCATATATCTCCTCTAATATAAAACCTTTTTACCTGCTGGAATATAGACTCTTGTACTTTTACACCTATGAGGGGAAGGGGTTCTGCTGTAGTCCTTAAGTTTCCCATGCTGAACTTCCTAAACAGAGGGGCCCACCATCTGCCTCCTATGAGATGTTTTCTGCCATAAATCACTTTAGTTGGGATTCCTAAAGGATTCCTAGTGGGTGAGTGTTCATTCCCTGGAAGTACCTAAGATATTATACTTTCTATTATCTAGCGGCTTGAGGCTTGAGGTCTTTAAGGAATAGTTCATTCTGCTATATCTAAATAAGGTCCATGTCCAGCTTCCCCTTTCCTCCACAGTTCACAACTCAAGCATTCATTAAGTTTGGCTGTGTTTTATAGATTAATTAGAACATTATCAGAAAAGCAGTTATACAGAACCCATAGCCCAGAGAGCTCATGATCTGTGAAACACGTCTCCTTCGAGAAGGAGGCATAACACGGGCACTCTGCCAGGGACCTCCAGGGAGCTTGGTCCCATGAGACAAGTATCTCCCATACACTATTATTGACATAATTGTTCATGTCACACGGACGACACTGGAGTTGGTGTGGCAAACACAGGCTTGAGTTATGAAAAGAAAGATGTACCCTTCCCTCTTACCCACTGGTTTTTGTTCAGTTTTGGTTTTGGAAGGAGACTCTTCCATTGTTAAATGTTAGGGTTTGAATGTGAAACGATCCTGAGAGGCTTGGGGGCTTGAATTCTTGTCCTTCTGTTAGTGACACTGCTTTGGGAGATCAATGATCAACTTTCGACTGTAGCTGCGAGCAAGAGAAATTTAACTGGCTGAGTTCTGACCAAGATCTGTGTTTCCAGATCCTTCAGTTGGGACATGCTGATCCACCATTGACAGCATAGTTCAAAACTCAGCCTCCCACCCTGCCTGTCCTGCCAAGGAACCAAGAAATCCTTCTAACTTCAAGGTGCTTCATTCAGGTATTGGAATCCAGAAACAAGGAAAACAACTAACATACCCAGGCTGTCTTCATACTCCTGGTCTCCCTGTCTCAGACTTTCTAGTGCTGAGATTTCAAGTGTGTACAGCCTCAGCTCTGGCAGATTTTCCCAAGGTCTCTCCCAAGCCACCTCCACCTGACTTCCCTCCTTACCTCTCCCTTCACCTCCTCCTTTTCTCTCCTGCTTTCCCTGCCTCCTTCTTTCTCTTCTGCTTCCCCTCTTTTACCTCTCTCTCTACCTCTCTTTTTCTCCCCTCAGAAGTTAAGTCTGAGCAATCCTTTGAGTTGCCCTAGAGAGGTTTCCCACCAAAAGCCATGAGAATGCTAGGGATTAGCTACATAGTAGGGTGCAGCAAAAACAAGACCTTAAGTCAGTTTATAACACTAGTGGAAAAAGAAAAGGAAAATGGTCATGAGAGTGAACTTGGGTATAGAACCTCCAGCATATGTCAAATCTTCAGCCAACAGTGTGACTCATGAGAAGTCCTGAGGAAGTACCACCCAGCCTGGCTCCTCATGGGTGCCTGACACTGTGGGATAATCCATGCTTATTGTTTCAAGCTGTGCATTTGGGGACAGTTTATTCTGCATCAGGAGATGCATGAGAATACCAGTCTTTCTCTTAGTCCTTAGGACCAAGAGAGAGAGTAAGGACTGTCATGTCAGAAGTCAACATGCAGGCGCACACTGAAATGACTAAGCTAAGTTCTTCATGCTCTGACTTCATCCTGTGTTTGCTCACACAGGTCTCAGCCCTCTCTGTTCCCCCACCCACAGTCACCTTTGCCTTCACATGTATTTGAGATTTCCATTGACATATCCATGTTGCAGATGAATCGACCAGAATAAGTAAAGGAAACCACAATAAATAAATTAAAGTATAAGTAAAAATATTTGTTATGTTATGATTGAGATTAGTACTCTGCTCTGCCAGCAAAGAACATTTTAACTTAATCTGACCTACATCTAACTTTTATGTAAATTATGGTCTTTGTGTTTTTTGCCTTTAAACATGTTGTTCCCTGAGCTTGGTCACCTATAGACTTTTCTTTTTTCTTTTTTTTTTTTTTTAATGTGACATTTTTACACCTTTATTTTTTATTTTATTTTTTTGTTTGGGATTCCACATTTTCTTTTTTATTTTATTTTACAATATAATTTAATTCTACATATCAGCCATGGATACCCTTGTTCTCCTCCCTCCCCCACTTCCTCCCAGCCTACCCCCCATTCCCATCTCCTCCAGGGCAAAGACTCCCTGGAGGATTGAGATCAACCTGGTAGACTCAGTCCAGGCAGGTCCAGTCCCTTCCTCCCAGGCTAAGCCAAGGGTCCCTGCATAAGCCCCAGGTTTCAAACAGCCAACTCATGCACTGAGCACAGGACCCGGTCCCACTGCCTGGATGCCTCCCAAAAAGATCAAGCCAATCAACTGTCTCACCTATTCAGAGGGCCTGATCCAGCTGGGGGCCAACAAGGAATAGGAGACCATGGTAAATAAGACCACATGAGAATAGGAAGAAGCAAAGTGCTAGAGAGACCCATTGAAATCCACAAAGATGCCCCCACAATAGACTGCTGGCAATGGTCGAGAGCCAGCCTGAACTGACCTACTCTGGTGATGGGATGGCCAAACACCCTAATTGTCATGCTAGAAACCCCATCCAATGACTGAGGGAACCAGATGCAGAGATCCTCGGCCAGGCCCCAGGTAGAGCTCTGGGAGTCCAATTGGCAAGAAAGAGGAGGGTTTATATGAGTGAGAATTGTTGAGACCAAGGTTGCATAAAGCACAGGGACAAATAGCCAAACGAATGGAAACACATGAACTATGAACCTATAGACTTTTCAAAGGTATAACGCCACTCTTGGTCTTATCGTTAATTAAAAATACTTAAACCATTATTGTCTTAATAGCATTGTTGTCAGTAACTATCTCATGTGTATCATTTCAACATGACAGCATTGTCTCACAGTGGATTCTCCCCTAGGCAGGAGACCCCCTTCCTGCCCTTCTTTCTCTCACTCCACAGAGACCACGATGGCCACCACTGTTGCTCTGTCCTTCTTGCCTAAGACCAGCTGCATGCAAAGATGCAAAGTTCATGTGGCAAGTTTTACTATTAAATGGAGTGAGGAGAGAAAGAGAGAAAGAGAGAGGTGTGCACTACCTCTGGTGAGGGTGGGGAGGTAGGTTGGAGGAGATTTTTTTTTCTCAAGGGGGCTTTAATGGAAGATGTTGTCAGCACAATGGGCTGGTCTTCAAGGGGATGGGTCAGAATATTAACATCCCTCTGTTTTGATTATTATAAAAAGGTGAGTTATGGTTAGCAAATTGGATAGAATGAGGCCGCTGAATTCTTGAGATTGCTTCCTGCTGACAAAGGGTGAAGGGGGAATGGGGAAGTTGGGGTTGTGCATGGTGGGAGGTATGAGTGAAGAAGTATTCAGGTAGCTGTCATCATGGAGATCTCAAGCATGGCAATCTTAGGCATTTGTTCCTTGAAGGAGCTGAGATGGTCGGTTGCAGCAATGATGTTCCAGGAGCTTGGGGGAGTGGCACACCAAATTAGGAGTAGTACAGGGGCCATCACATCTGCTGTTTCTCTGGAGGTGGAAATGTCTCTATTCATAACAGAATTTTTATCAGGGGGCATGTGGGTGAAATTAAATTGTCAGTATTCACCCAGATAGCATCCTTGGTTGGTGTTTGGCATCCTCAGAGCTGGTGCAGGAGCTGGCATATCTGGAGGACCCCCTGTTCATTGGCCTTGGCATAGTCTGGCAGGAGATGTGAAACTGCAAAATATGCATGAATATGGGTGGGGTCAAAATGGGCTCTGGAGACTGATAGATTTTATCAGACCAGATTTCTTGATACATTCCCCAGGAACATTTCTCAGGAACCTGCAGGTATCTGTAAGACAACTGGAACAGATCTACATCTTGGTGTTATAGCAAAAGTCTATGGCTTTGGTTTAAAAGCCGTGAACATTTCCTGGCGTCAGCACAATGAAACATGTCTTTAATCTATAACTGTAGGAAATTTACTGAATGGAAGTAGTTGAGTAGTGAAGGAGAGGGGAGGTTTCCCTAAAGGTCTGAGGAGAATATATAAGTGAATAGAAGTGAGACAGCTTTCCTATCTTCATATAAACAAACCTTAAAGCTGTTTTTTTTTTAATCTAATTACCCAGGAGATACTGAGAGCAGTCAATAGTAAAAAGTTACATTGAAATCTGTTCTATGCAACCAAACCAAACTAGTGGGAACTCATGAAACTCAGATCAGCAACTGTGGAGCCTGCATGGGACTGGACTAGGCCCTTTGCATATCAAAACAGTTATGTGGCTTGATCTGCTTGGGAGACCCCTGGCAGTGGGATCACAGTCCAAACCTGGTGCATGAGCAGGCTTTTTGGAGCCCACTACCTATGATGGAACACCTCTCACAGCCTTGAGGCAGGGGCAGGGGTTTGGACCTGCCTCCACTAAATGTACCTCCCCATGGGAGGCATTACATTCTTGTAGGAGGGAATGGGGGAATGGGTTTTGAAGAGGAGGGTGGACAGTTGGAGGAGAGAAGAGGGGGATCTTTGATTGGTATGTAAAATGAACGAAAAATTTTCCTTAAATAAAAAAAAGAAAAAATCTGTTTTATGAGTTTATATGATCTGGTAACAAGGTAAATTGTGTCTAGACCTAGTAGTAGCCTTAGGAGAGGGAGACCTGTGGATTTTATATAGAGAAATGAGAAGGTAGCTGAAGCAAAGCCTGGACGTCAAATGGACTCAGAGATCTGAGAAGGATAAATTGTATCTGAGTGAAGACCAAGCAGCTTTTAAATCTTTTAAATTAAAAATGACCGGGACCAGTCCATACCCAGTTAGCCATAGCCAGATCTAAACATTGTTAGAGGCAGAAGTATCAGAAGAGCATCAGTCTTCAGCCTCCAGGCCTATAAGGTGGGAATTTTTCCAATGGAAGAGGAACATAGAGAAGACTGATCATACTTTGTCTAGGCAAAAGAGGTAAAATCAATTCTCTGATGTCCTGCTGTTTGTCCACAGTCTGGGCCAGGTTGTGGTGGCAGGTCTTGCATTGGGGCATTGTGCCCAGAGGTCAGCATTGCCATAACCCAGTGGAGACATTGTGGTGCCTCGTAATCTTCTTTGGGGACCTTGTGTCATTTCTAGGATCTGGGAGTCTTTTATATCAACATTTTAAATGTCATATTCTGCAGATCTCTGAGCATTGGAGGGCTGTCTGTTCATTAGGCATGAATGACTGATTATCAACTACTATTCCCTAAGTCTCCAAGGCTAGGACTTACTGTTCCTGAGAAGGCAAAGAAGAGTGATAGGGGGAAGATCATAGGGCCGAATGGGAACAGAAGAAAAGGGGCTTGTGAGCCAGGTGCAGCTCAAATCTAAGAAAAGGACCCTCTTGGGGGACTAGAAACTCCATCACAGAATATATATCTTGTTTATTAGATACCCCACTTGTCAAACCTATGACATCATTTATTTAAATTTTCTAGAAAAAATAGGTTTAAATCTCTAAGTAACCTTTTGTTAATCTGAATAACTCTTTATAAATTTAAGTTTATATTATAATATAGAGTGTAGTATAAACCAGTGTTGGATCAAATATAGTTTTACATATCTATCCTCATTAAAAAAAAAGTCAATATCAATCCATATCTTTGAAGTTTGTTGCTTACTCTAGAAGGAGACTAGATGAACAGAGAGGTCATCAAGACTAAATGTGTTTTTGATCTTAGTAAACCTTAGTAAAAGATGGTTGCCAGCTATAAGACTGTCTGCATCATGATGAGGTCACCAGCCAAGATGGAGGAGAGCCATGTGGTTGCTGTGCAAAACATTGTTTTTTCCTAAATAGGTAAATCTAAGTCAAAAGGAAGGGAGAAGGAAGAAAGTGGAGAATTTTTTCTCAATTCCCTGACTGTCTAGCCCAAGAAATACTGAGACCAATCACATCCAGGGGGATGGGCAGAGGCAGGCAGCTCCATCAGAGACCTGAGTGGTGGTATTGAATGGAAATCAAAACTGTGGGTGAATGAGAAAGCAGACTTGTTACAGGCAGGAGGGAGAAGACCTGCCATGGGTGGAGGCAAGTCAGTGGGTCCCTTTAACAGGCCTTGTCAACTAATGACACCAAGCAAACATGCCACATGCAGCAGAATTATGGAAGAGGTTTGAGGGAGGAGGAAAGCAAGAGGGAAAGACTGTGTCAGAGTGAGGACTTGGGAGGGGCAGGCCCTGCTCACTCACCTTAGCCATAAATGCACAGCACGGTTCCCATGGATGAGAGGGGGAGAGGAGGCACTACATACAGCCTGTAACCTTGGGCATCGCCAGGGGTAGAGGGAGGACAGAACCAGGACCAAGCTGTCGAAGTGGGCCATCACCACACTCAATGGAGGTCAGGCTTAGCCTGACAAACCCAGAGGAGTCTCAGCACTAATACTGGGATTTTCAAGGAGACCAGCAAGAACAAAATCTGAGCTCCAAGGGAATCCCATCTGAAGGAAAAGGTCAGGGATCATGTCACAAAAGCCAGAAGGGCCTAAAGGAGCTGTGGGCAGGTCCCAAGGGGGTGTGACAATCCAATTGAAACTTACAATATTGCCGCCGGTGGATGGGGTGGTGCGTGATTGGGTGAGATGGTGCCTGTTGTGGGTAGACTGGGTATAGGATCCTGGCACGTGAGGGGCTGCCAGGAGGGCCTATCTGAATCATGAAGCACCAATGTTACTAATGTGAAATGGCACTCGAGTGGCCTTAGCAGGTTTGGCCAAAGTGCCCCTCACTGGTGTGTGACATGCCATGTGGGTGTGGCAGACAATGGCATGGCACAGTGGAAAGTTACTAGCACTGCAGATGAGTCGTCCTCATGGGAAGGTTTATTATTGAAGGGAGAGAGGAGAGAGGGAGACAGAATGAGGGACAGAAAGAGAATGAGAGAGAGAAAGGGGGTGTGCAGTATCTCTGTCTAGAGGAGAAGAAAGAGGGGAGAGGGTTTTCTTTCCTCATAACCGGGCTTTAAGGTAAGATGACATCAGGGTGTGGTGTGGGTCACCAAGGGGCAGGTCAGACTACTAACACTCAGGGCCTTGAATGACTGTTGGATACATTGGATTTGTTGGGACATGGCTGTTTTCAATACATGGGTCCCATTCTTATCTCTCCATTGTCCTCATGGAGGGGTAACTTAGTGTGCACTGGGAAAGAGAATCCTGAGTGTGAGTCTCCAGGCTGTAATGCCCTGCAACCACATGTCCACCTGCTCAATGTGTGCTCTTAGGAGCCTAGAGCCTCAAGCATGTCTCAAATTGAATGAACAACTTTTTCCTCTCTGAAGAGGCCTCCAGCAACATGTCCAGGCTCACAAATTCACCATGGACACCCAGTACACCATTCCAAATTCACCAGGCCTCCTCTGGTCCTCTATCTATCTAGCCACTAAACCAACTAATCCTTGAGGTGAATCATCTACTCTCCTCTGCAGATGAGGCATGATGTTCCCGAAGAGTCCCCTCAGTGACAATCCCCACATCTGTCTAGAGTAGTTCTATGTCTTATAGCCACAGAGAGTTATAAGGTTCCCAAGACTGGGACAGTGATTCACCATTTCACAGTTCCCTGTAGTTCTGAATCATCTGAGAATCCTCAAAGAGCCAGGCATATGACAATCCATGGCTATTTTGTCTTTTTCCTAAACCTGCAATGATTCTTAGAAATGCCTCCATTGCTGTGTCCCCTGCACAAAGCATTCTTTCTGGTCATCTGGTCATCCTACTCTGACATCAGCACAGAGGTCACATGATCCATAGACTCTTTTGGGTGCTCTCTTTGTGAAACATCCAGAGCCTTGTTTTATGATCCACCTACATACCACCATAGTGATGCCTGTGCACAGAACCCCTGCTTGATGAAAACTGTTCCTCTGACATCAGGAAACTTGGAAAAATATCCCACCAGTCATAATGTCTAGCTGTAGGGTCATGAGAAATGATTAGCCTTCTCTGAGCTTCATTTTCTCCTCCTTAAAAATGACTGAAAATAACATATAGGTCACAGATCCTTCACAGGAGTCACAGAGTATGAGTGACAATCTCTGCTATCCTGTGGTCAATAGAGGCCACACCCCTGCCAAAAGGAGCTGAATGAACACTGACTGGACACTTTCTGTACAGTTGTAGGTTTATTGATCCTTTGCTCAAAGCCCTGCATTTGGGTGAGGAAGGTGGAGGTGTCCATCTCTTGTGTGATGTTGGTCAACTGGGAACGAAGAAAAAGACTCCTCTGCCCTAAGTAGGTGTACTAGGGGAAGGAAGCTGGTCTGGAAAACCAGCTCCATGCAGCTGCAGGAATGAGGGATCCAACATTGTGTTATATGTCGGGAGGGTAAGGAGCCCCTGCCAACAGTCTCCTCTGTGTTTGAGACATACAATTAGTCACAGTCACTGTCAATACAGGCATGCCACAGCCAATCAGAACATGGAAGCCAAAATGCACATAGAGAGCCATATATAGGCTTAATCCCTGGCTCCTGGAAAGAAGCTTCACCACTTGGGAAGTTCTACTTTTCATTGGGATTTGAGACTTTGGCCATAAAGAGTGGAGTCTGAGTATTCGTGTCAAAGATAATCATCAGAAATGCCCTGTTGAAATTCACTTCCAGAGGGTTCAAAATTAGAGCCGATCCACGAGGAATGAGTCCCGTGGCAGCTGCTGCTTCAGTGCCTGTCTCAGCCACATCCAGCACAGCCTTGTGGACCACCTGTAAGAGAAAGGCATCACTCACTGGAGACCAGGAAGGGCAGCAGAGGAGATTGCTGGAGCAAGCATCCACTGTTGGCCTCAGCATCTGGTGAAGCTGTTTGTTCCTACAGTGAGCTCTACCCCTGGTGTTTCCAGTTCTCTGCTCAGGGTGTGAGATGAGGCATGCCCTGGGTCTGCTCAGTCTCTGACAATCTCTGTTGCTCTCAAACCCACTACAAACTGGAGGATGAGTATAGGCAATGCCAGTCTTTACTCAACAGCATTTTCTCAGGAGACCCACAGGGAACAGCCAGGGTACTGGCAGCCAGTATGGGCTTCCATATCCCTCTGCTCCAGCCTCCTTGGGACATACAACCATAATGCACAATGCATGGCTTCTCTTGCACAGACTGCCATGACCTGCTGGTACATATCTGAGCCCAGGCCTCTGAGTAGGCACTGGACAGATTACTAGGCATTGCCAGGCTGTGCATCTAGGAAGGTAGTGTGAAGTCCTGAGACATAATCTCCCGCATTCTTAAGCTTTTCATCCCAACTGCCATTTATCCCTTGTTATGTCCCTTACTGCTACTAATCTATGTGCTGGTGGATAAGGACTGGCTAGTCTGCAGTGAAGAAGCTGAGGCTGGAATTGCTTTGTCTTGCAGTAGATTATGGGTGGCACCCACACTGCAGCACAGGGTCATGCCAATGGTGGTCTAACACCAAGCACAGGCTTTTCCCCTAACATGGGTTCCTGGGTGTGAGGTAGAGGAGGGATTGGCTGCATGCTCTCCAGCAAGAATATCTAGATTGCAATCCAGCCCTCTCAGGATGAGAAATCTCAGAAACTCAGGCTTTCTCACACATTACCATTCCCCCTTGCCACCTGGCCTTCACCATGTACATTCAGGTACCAATACGAACCACCCAGTGTATGTTGGCTTACCTTAGAGACTGTCAGGTCCTTGGCCCCTGTGATCCCAGAAAGATCAGCCTGTGTGGAAAAGACTTCCCTGATGCCCAGCTGTTGAAGGATGTCCTCTATGCTGTCATCACTGGAGATGGAGAACTTGGGCATGTAGAGCTTGTCAATCATCCTGAGAATGAAAAAAAGAAATGAATGAGTCATTGGAATCTGTGAAACCCTCAAACCCAATTTTAGCTAGGGCAGCTCTCCACAGACAGATCTCTTACCAGAGAGAAGCCCTTTTTCTATCTGGGCCTACATCACATGATTTTGATTTTCCTAATGCATCTATTACCCATCGATGCCTGAGAGTGTTTAAAAGGGCAGGCAATGAAGCTTGGTACCAGCTCTTCCCTTATCCAAAATGCTTTTCTTCCAGATCCAGAAAATGCAGTCCTTCCCTGTCATGTGGACCCTCAAACTTCATCTACTGATCCTTCTATTTAAAATTGCTCACTCCATCTGACTTCAGCTTTCCTTATCCTTGAACCCTCCCCATTTAAATCTCACCCCTCCTCACGTTTAACTAATCAAATAATGATTAGTTGCATTTCCCACATTCTCTTTTCCTCAATTACAAGATGTGTTCTTAAGGGTAAAAAATTTTGTGCTTTAGTCTCTGATATACTCTCAGGGTCTAAATCAGAGCACAGGACATAGTAGGTCTTCAAGTCATCATTCCATGAATGGTGAATGAATGAGGGGATGAGATGGCTACACAGGGCAGAGCTGATTCTCAGAGCTGACCTCATCTAAACCTCACTTCATTCTGCCATCCAAAACCCATTCAAGATTCCCTGTAATTACAGCCTGTTAAACACAGAGGAATCCTCAACTCCTGCTCTAGCTGATGTAATCTTGTGAACAACAAAATGACAATAAAATCTATCTAAAAACTACCGAGTCAGCAGAGGAAAAGTCACCTCCACTCTACCTGTCCCTGCTGACTCTCCAACCATTACACTGGGTATTGGTGTGACTCTGAGGGACAGGGACACTGGGCCTCAGCCCAACAGCAGGATGGAGAGCCAGATCAGCTCTGGTTCCTGTGCGCACACACCTGGACCTCAGAGAATCCTTCCACTTCTTCAGGGTCTCTGGTTGCAAACTGGCTTCCACCTGCTGCATCTTGCCCATATCAGGGAGGATGAACAGGGCACTGGCATTGCCTGTGTACTTTAGCTCCACCACAGAGCAGTTCCCATCCTCATCCCGGAAGTAGGGTGTGGTCAGAAATGTATGGCGCATCATGGGCACCTTCACAGACCTCTTCTCATCCAAGTAGAAGTCAGACTCACGTGTGAAATGAGGCTCAAAGGGCATCTCCCATTTCCCTAAATGTGGAGCAGGTCATCAGATTGTACCATCAGCAGAGAGACCCCACCTCCACCATATTTCTGCCCAGATTATCACTCTTGACAGGAATCAATCCATCTTCAACAACAGAGTGTCCCTTACCTGTTGCATTATCTAGATTAGAAAAAAACCTAGGCAAGTATAGAACTATGAATGAGAATTAATCCACAGGCATGGTTTGAGGAGGGGAACTCAAAACCAAAGCTCTCCTACATGAGATATCAGAAAAAGAGCCAGGAATTTGAGGTTGGGGTGTGTAACAGAGAGATAAGATTGAAATTGGGGAGCCTGGAGCTTGGGGAGTTGAGGATCCCTTCTTCCTCAGGAGGAGCCATATCTAGAAGGCAATGTCTTGTGAGACAGGTTTTAGGGGAAACAGGACAAGAGAAACTGTGTTCTCCCACACAGTGATCTGTCCATGGTGCCCCTCAGTGTGAACCACCTTAATGGAAGTCAGTTCCCAGAGACATGAGTGGATTTAGAGTGAAGCTCATGAGATCTGCAACTTCCCAAAATTGGATTACCAGGATCCCATAGTTGGGTGGCTGAGACATGGGTAATTATTCCTCTTCTCCCATATCATCCATTTCACTTCCATGAATCAAAGATGTCCTACTCAGACTTACCCGACATCCAAAGTGCCTGTGGCTATCTGTAATATACCCTGCCGGGCTTGGTACATTCACAATTTCTTTGTCTCAGAATCAAGCAGAATAAACACACATCCCTACCTTATAGTCAATTAGCTGTGAAGTGTAGGTCCTGGGCCCTGCAGTCTAATCCTTCAGGCCATCATTCTGCTTCCCCTCTCTTCAGAGCACAGCCTCTCCTGGGCCATCCTGGACTCCTGTCCTCTGTCCTCCTATCCTCTTCTGTTCATAGCCAATTGGTTTTCTGTCTATAGTCTCAGAGCCTACCCTCCTCTGTCTGTCCGATACAAAGTCCAGAGTCCCAGATCGATCCCAGATCTAGCCACATTAAGGTTTTATCAGGAATCATTCTGTGGGCCATTGCCTCCCTCCTTGGTCTATCAGGTAGGGTTTTGTGGGTGTGGGCTGTGGATGTGTTCCCACTAACAATTACCCACAGCAATTCAAGCCTGGTCTCCAAATCCTCTTGCCCCCTAAACCTAGATTCCCTGGCCCAGGAGAGTGTCTTCAGCACTGTGACCTTGAAGGCTGCCTTGGCTACTAATTTTACAAACTAAACTTCCACAAAGCAGCCAGACACTGAACACTGCATGGCTGATCTTTCTTCTCACACTAATGGCTTTGCCCCAGTCCCTGATTTTCCATGCCCAGGTCCAGCTTGATGCAGAAAGGATCAGGGGAGAGGTCCTGCATAGGAATGCATGAAGGGCTCTTCACTTAGCTATGGCACCTGCTACTTTCCCCTTTAGATTGGGTAGCCAGGCTCCTTAGGTCAAAAAGTCCATGACCAGCTGGGGCCTCCTGGAGATGGAGGTTCTCTAGCAGATGGATTCTATAGAAGAATACTAGAAATGTTGGAGTGGGCTGGATAAGGGACTCCTTTGTGGTAGTTTGAATGTAATTGGCCCCCATAAGCTCATAGGGAGTGTCATTATTAGATGGTGTGGCTTTGTTAGAGTAGGTGTGGTCTTGTTGGAGGGAGTGTGTCATTGTGGAGGCAGGCTATGAGGTCTTGTAAATGCTAAAGATACTGCTCAGAGTCGCAGACTACTTCCCATTGCCTACCAGATGTAGGATTCTCAGAAACTACTATAGAGCCATGTCACCTGCAAACTGCCATGTCCCACCATGTTGATAAGGAACTGAAACTCTGAACTGCAAGTGAGCCACCCCAATTCAATGTTTTCCTTCATAAGAGTTGTGGTGGTCAGAGTGTCTCTTCACAGCAATAGAATACCTACCTAGACACAGTCTCTAAAGGGAGAATCCAGGGCTTCTACACACTCAGGACTTGATGTGTGAGCTATGCATACTGTCAGTCAGTAAGTTTAAGTCACAGAAAATTCAGCCTTTAGAATGAGAGCTAAGAGATTCCATGGAGCATATCCTAGGAACCTCAAGTATATCCAAAAAATCCCAAGGGAGAAGTAAGGCCTGCTAGTAATAAGAGGTTAGGCACCCATGTCTCCAAGGCCATGAGCACCTCCTATCCAGGGGTCAGTGTATGCACCCTCTGCATCCACTCCTGAAACAGCGAACATCCTCACCTTTAAAGTAGATGTAATTCACCAGCACCATTAATGTTTTCTCATCCAGGTCTGAGATCAGTTCCTTGATCTTCCCCTGGGTCTGTTTCCTCACATAGTCATTGATGAGCTTTTTGGCCTCATGAGGCTTCTGGAAGTCAGTCACAGAGGCCTCAGCCTGGTACAGTGCCCTTGCCTTCTCCTTGAACTCTGCCAGGATATGTAGGCGCTTTTCAACAAATATCATGCTGCCTGTGCTGATATTCACCTGGTCCCCTGGCTGACTGAGCGTGTGGAGGAGGTGCCCAAAGCCCCTGTGGATGTCTGCCTCAGGGGTCTCTGTCAGATTGAACTTGAGACCTTCTAGAATCTCTTCCAGGGTGTTGCTGCTTGCTCCCAGGGACAAGACAGCCAAGGCAGCTGAGATGCTGAGTGGGGAGAAGACAACGTTTTTATCTGGATTCTTCAAAGCCAACTCTTTGTAGAGGCTGAAGGCAAAGTCAGTGTTGATGGAGGCCAGTGTCAGACTGTCCACACGTGTCCCTTTGTTTTGGTCTTCCTGGACTTCAGTGTTTCTTCCCAATGTGCCATCTGGTTCACAGAGAACAGCAGGGCAGAACCCAGCCATCAACAGCCCCAGAGCTACAAAGAGAACCATCTTCGCTGCTCTCCTGTCTGAAAAGAAAGATCTTTTGAGTCTGGGAGGGTCAGGTGATAACCTGAGTATCTCCTTGTTCTTCAACCTTGCCTCTATTGAGTCTTTGTTCTGCTGCCTCTTTCTGCCTCTGTTGTGATGCACAGGAAGTGCTCTGGCCCCTCAGATCACACTACCAGACCTCATGCACCCTGTTTTCCCTGGAGGAAGTGATGCTGTAGTAGCCAGTTTTCCTAATAGAGAATCAGGATCCATAGAGGTGAAGAGATATTTCAGGGTCACAAAGTAAGAAAGAGACAGACCTGGGGATGGGTAAAAGCCTTCTAAAAATCTTAATTTCTTCTTTCCTTTCTATCTTGGTATGAGGACTCTTTAAAAATCAGGGAATACTCTTAATTTGCACTTGTGCCCCATCTGCCATCACCAAATTCTAGTCCAGACTCAGTGAAGGAACCTTGAATTAGATCAGCATCAAATGGGCCATTCCAACTCCAGATGACAAGTTCATGACATCTCACAGCCCTGGGGTGCATCTGGTTCCTGTTTCTGGACATGAGATGGGCTAATTGAAAGAGGAAGATTCTTTCAGCTCTGCCAGGATACACAGGGTTTTTTATCACAGGCTTGGAAGGCTTCCTGACAGGAAGAAAACTGAATGGTGTCCCAGTCTCTCATGCCCAGATCAGATTTCATTTTGGTTGTCAGGATGGCTGTGAGGTGGCAGAAAGCAAATGGGTGGCCCTCTCAGGGCAGCCCGGTGAGTGGCCTAGGTTGTGTTATTAGTGAATGTGTCTGGCTTATTATGGGAATGTGTGGGTGTTTATAGGCAATGTTCAGAGAACCATCTCCTCCATACACCCCTCAAGTGGGGATCACAAGCATGCTAGAGACCACATTTGAAAGCTTTGAGGTCATGGTAAACATGGAAGCCAAACTTTAGCCTCTGTCCACTGAATAGTGAGTTTCAAACTGAATGTAGATGCTAGAGGGAAGGGATGATGGAGAAAATGATAGAGAGGAGAGAGGACCAGGTGGGGAAGGATGAGGAGTGAGAAAGTGGAGGGAAGTGAGGGCAAGAGGATAGGAGGAGGGAGGCGATCAGATGAGGGAGTCAAGGGGAAGACAGAGGGGAGAGAAGACTAGAAGAGTGGAGGAGGAGAATGGAGGGAGCAGTGGAGGGAGGTGTTGAAGCTGATCCACATGTGCCCAGGCCTGTGACATGCCTGCAGAGTGCCATGGATTTCAGCTGCCTTTACCCTGTGTTTACTGTCAGGCTGATGCATCTGTTTCTTTGTAAAGCATTCAACTATATTCTACTGCAAAATTATTTCCCCAGAAAACAGACTAGTCACTTTGTACAGGGGAAATTTGGCTGAGTGGCTCAGTGGTTGTCTTCTATTCCTAGCTATGAGAGGGTGGAGCCATGGAATCTGTTGGGGAACTGGGATCTCTGACCCCAAGTCTGCTGCCCCAGAGGGACTCTGCAATAACTGTCCTGTCTCCCCTTAGCTATGACAGCAGCACCCAAACTAGACAAGGTCTCGATGCTTCCTCCTTGTGCAGGGTCAGAAGGAGCAGGCTCCATTTACTCTCCAGGAGCATAGCCCAAGGCACCCACATCTGCCACAGATATGAAGACCCTGACTGGAAATAAGGTTCATTTGCACCCCAGACATGTACTCTGACTCCAACCCAATACTACAGGAACAATTCCTCACCAACTCCCAAAACAAGAACCCAGGTATTTGCCAATTTACCACAGTCCTGGAAAGGCTCCTTCCACTGTCCCCAGAGAGAAGGAATCCTGGGCATTACCTGGAGAGCTGAAGCCAGCTGCCACCATCTGTGTTAGGTGAGTCCTAATGTTTGGGGTTGCTGTTCTCCTGGGATGCTGCTCTCCCACTGCACACTGATGCCTATTTATCCACACCAGCACCATCTCCCACCTCTTAGGAAATGCTGGCACGTACAGGGTGTGCTCTGTAATCAGACTAGAAGTGGGCAGACAGGATGATTTCTGGTAACATGAATTTAGAAATTCTATCTAGCAGAAACACCTCTCACTGTGGTCCAATCAATAAGTTGACTGCACTAGATTTCAAGGTTGCAGCTTCTGTTTCTCCAATGGTTCAAAGTTCAGTGTGGAACTGGGGAGTAGTTGGAGGCAAATAGACAAACCCCGTCCACATGTTTGTAATCATCCTTTCAGGTTGCAATGAACCTATTCTAAATAGAGACTCACTCTCCCCTCTTTGGATATCAGACTTCTGAAGGGAAACTGCCTTGTCTGGCAGTGAAGGAAAACTCCTAAAGGAATCTGTGTCTGCAGAGCCTGGCAGTCTGATTTGAATTTCAGTACTGTAGAGAGATAAAAGCATTGCAAGGTCAGAGGCTAATGACCTTCTCATGGGCTAAGTGCTGCTCTCTGGAACAGCCATGTTTCCTCCCTCCGTGTCAGAACTAAACCTTGTGACAATAGACTCTATGAACTTAGCAGACAACCAGCTTCAATCCAAAAGCTAAGAATGCCAGCAAATAACATCTTGAGGCTGTAGAGAAGCTTCCTTATCCTGATATACCTGCCTCTAATGTTCCCACCCCGGCAATTTAAACTTGCCTTGAATTGTGACTTTCTTTGTTTTGTTAAGCTATCAAGTTTTCATGAAACTGCATCCTACTGGAACACAGAATTTGACTAATGTAAATCTGGGTTCTCAGCTCATTGTCACTCAAAACGGCTACAGAATAAAGTATTTCTTAGTCTCTTTAGGATGAAAGCTGTGGTTTTTGAGTCAACAGTGGTGTTAGAGACTCAGCACACAGGTGTTAGGTTCAAAGCTACTTTCCCCAAAATGGAAGCACTGATCTTAACAAGAAGGGTTTGGCTGAGTAAACAGAAGCCTAAATGTAGATCTCTGTGTACCAGAGAAGCCGATCATCTATGGCAAATTCATGCTTAGCAGGAGCCATCCTAACCTTCCCATAAACATCTGCTACCTCAGCAAGGGCATCTAGTTGCCCTTCAATCCAGACAGACTGAATCAGCTCAAAGACTTGATAATGTGATCCCCAGAAAATTTTTCTTTCTACTCCCAAGTTGTCTAGTTGGATGATCTTCACTGCTTCCTGGCTTACATTTGGTGCTGAAACCAGGTAGAAAACACTGGGCACCTTTCAAAGGGTTCAATTCACCCTAACTGAACTGAAGTATTGCTTTTTATTACCCCTCAGTGAGGATCATTTGCTTCTGCTGGCTCTTCATCTCCCATCATTTTCTACTCCAAATTTTAGAGCCTGCTTTTCCAGCCATTTCTCTCTTCTACTGTGCAGGCTGTATTTCTGCCAACTTGACACAAACTCATCCTCTGAGAGGAGGGAATCTCAATTGAGAAAATACCTCCAAGAGTTGGGGCCTGTGGCACAGCCTGTAGAGCATTTCTTAATTGGTGATCAATGGGGCGGCCCCAGCCCCTTGTCAGTGGTTCCATCCCCAAGCTGGTGGTCCTGGGTTCTGTAGAAAGCAGGCTGAGCAAGTCATGGGGAGCAAGCCGGTAAGTAGCGCCCCTCCATGGCCTCTGCATCAGCTCCTGCCTCCAGGTCCCTGCCCTGTTTGATTTCCTGTCCTGACTTTCTTCAATGATGAACAGTGATATGAAAGTGTAAGCCAAATCAACCCCTTCCTCCCCAGCTTTGTTTTTGGTCATGGTGTTCCATCACAGCAATAGAAACCTTATCTAATATATCCACCTTCTCTGCCCACTTGTCTGTCTACTATTACTTGTTTAAGAGTCATTTTGGAGCTGCCTCATCTGTGTGTGTGTGTGTGCGTGCGTGCGTGCGTGCGTGCGTGCGTGTGTGTGTGTGTGTGTGTGTGTGTGTGTGTCTTTGATTGCATCACTTCAGTCTGATGTTTCTCTGTTTCTACTACCTGAACCTGTTCAACAAATGTCCTGCTGGTGTATCAGGCAGCTCCCCTATATACCCCTGGGCACCCCATCCTCTGGAAAGGGACATCTGTCCACTGCGATGCAGAGCATCTTTCTGAGGAGTCTCTTTCTCTTTGAGGACACCCTTAGACTGAGACTCTGTCCCTACATCACTCACTGCATCCCTCCCTGTGCCTCTGTTCCTGTGCTATTGGAATCCTCCTCCTGGTGGGATTCCTCTGCCCTCTTCTCTAAGTCTCTCCCACTTCCTCCTCTCTCTAAAGATCTCTATTGCCATCTTTCCAAGGTTTTCTTTCATCTCCCTTGCTCTCTGTCACTTATTCACTCACTTGCCAATCATGGGCTCTTCCCATTCCAAACTGGACTCTTCAACTCAGCTTGCCTGTCTAAGTCGCTTTCCCATCTCAGACTTAAAGATCTCATTAAGCCCCACCACCTTATTTTTTACTGTAATACAGCTTTACTGCAATATAAGCTTGACAAACATTCTCAGTGTTCAGTAAATGACGTATTTGATGGGGATCAGACTCTCATTGATCTCAACAAATTCTGCCAATGCAACGGGCAAGTTGTCTGAGACCCCTATGTTCAGACTTTCTTTAGCCTCAACTCTTGTCCCTCCCTCTGTACCTTTTGCCTACTTGCCAGATTTTTCTGGCAAATGCCAAACCTCCTCCTAACACTGATCAGAACCCTGAGTCCTTGGATTCCTCTTTTTTCAACTTTGATATAGATGATGTGGCCCCTCCATGGACACCTACTTAACCTAACCCTAGACAGGTGACACTCTAATCTTGTCCATCAGCACTCTCTCACTTGCTCCACCTTCTTATCTATGCTCTACCTCACCCTCTCTTCCCTCATCACCTCTGACATAAGATTGTTCACTGGTTCATGGGCTGTTACCAATAGATTGGCTGAATGATCAGGGTCTTGAAAGGGCATAATTGGAAAATTGGTGAGAAAGACATCTGGGGAAGAAATTATGTTGATAGATCTCTCCAAAGGGGTGAAGTATGTGAAGATACTTATGTCCCATATAAACACTCATCAAAAGCTGATTTCAGCTGAGGAGGTCAATAATCAAGTAGATAGGATGACCCATTCTGTTGACAGTTGGCTTCTTTCCCCAGCCACCCCTGTCATTTCCCAGTGGATTCATGAACAAAGTGGTTGTGGTGGCAGAGACAAAGGTATTCATGGGCTCATCGAGGCTGGTCTGTCTACATCTGCTGCCAAGTGCCAGATCTGCCAGCAGCAGAGAGACCAACACTGAGCCCCAGACATGACACCATTTCCTCGAGTGACAAATCAGCACTCTGGAGGCAGGTTGACTACATCGGACAACTTCCTCCACTGAAAGAACAATTCTTTGTTCTTACTTGAGTAGTAGATATTTATTCTGATGTATGTATCTTTCTGCATGATATGCTTCTGCCAAAACCATCACCTGTGAATATACAGAATGCTTTATCCATAGTCATGGTATTCCACACAGTATCACTTCTGATTAAGGCACTCACTTCACAGCCATCAAAGTACAATAGTGGGCCCATGATCGCGGAATTCACTGCTATTACCATGTTTCCTCCCATCCTGAAGCAGATAGCCTGATAGAATTAAGGAATGACCTTTTGGAGACACAGTTACAGTGCCAATTGGGTAGCAGCAGCTTGGAGGGCTGGGGTAGGATTCCTCAGAAGGAGTATATGCTTTGAATCAGCATCCAATATATTGTATAGTTTCTCCCATAGCAAGGATACACAGGTCTCAGTATTGAGGTGTAAAAAAACGGAACAGGCCCTCTCAATATTACCCATAGCGACCCACTAGGAAAGTTTTGCTTCCTGTTCCTGTGACCTTAAGCTCTGCTGAACTTGAAGTTTTGGTTCCAGAGCAGGGAAAACTTCTGCCAGAAGACACAACAAACATTCCATTGAACTGTTCTCCCTGGCCACTTAGGCCCTCTGATGCTCCTAAGTAAACAGGCAATGAAAGGAATGACAGTGTTAGGAGGGATGATTGATCCAGATTTCCAAGGGGAAATTGCACTGCTTCTCCACAATGGTGGTAAGGAAGATTATGTCTGGTGTGCAGGAGATTCTTCAGGGCATCTCTTGGTGCTGCTATGTCCTGTGATTAGTCAATGGAAAACTACAACAGCCTAATCCAAGAAGGATAACCAAGGGCACAGACTCTTCAGGAATGAAGGTGTGGGTCCAGGAAAAGAGCTGAGACCTGCTGAGAGTGGAGGGAATACAGAATGGGTAATAGAGGAAGGTAGTTACAAATACCAAATAAGGCCAGGTGACCAGTTGCAGAAATGAGGATTATAATTGACATGAGTGTTTCTATCGTTTTTTTTTTTTTTAGTTAAGAATGTGTTTGTACAGACTTTTGTGTTTTCTTTCTTCAATTTCCTTACCATGTAATGTAACACCAATTAAGAGAATATCAGTGGCTAACATATTTAAGTTTAAGATACTAAAAGAATGTCCTTCAAGCTCCATTACCATCTATTCTATAGTTAATACTGGGTTTGTAGTTACATAAGGGATAGTTATATCATGTTAGGCGTAATTGTGACCTGGTTATATATGTAATGGGTTTATAATTGTACATAATATAGTTATTCCATGTTAAGGATATGATCTGGTGATGTTTTCATTTAGAAATTAAGCATGTCTTAAGGAGATGTGATTGTGTGTCAAGTTGGCAAGGGATGGACTTGGGATGGCTATTTTTGATTGTCAATTTGACTACTTCTAGAATTAACTAAAACTGAAGCAACTGTGTACATCTGTGACGTATTTTTCTTAATTCAATAATTTGAAGTGGGAAAATCCACTTTAAATCCAGATCTTTTAGGGTGGAAAAATCCACCTTTAATCTGGGACACAGATTCTGCTGGCAACCTATATAAAGGACAAGGAGTTCTCATTCTTGCTGACAAATCCATTCCTTCACTGGGATTAGAGTATAATTCTTTAGGGTCTGCCATATACTGGAACCAGCTGAGACATTCAGCTCAAGGACTGAACAATTACAAGATTCTTGGACCTTCCATTGGTAGACAGCCATTTTGGAGTACCTGGACCACACAGCCTGTAAGCTATTCTAATGAATCCCCTTTCTCTATATATAGATTCATCCTGTAACTTTTGTTCCTCTAGAGAATCCTAACACATGAAACCTAATGGTCCATTCACTTAGTACATTCTGTGATGAATGGGTATTTACGGGGACTAAGTCATTGCCCAAGATAATTTAGTTCTATAAGACAATGTTCTAGTCTGCACAGTCTTGAGGTTTTCATCAATGAACCAAGTAGACTCTTCACTGCAGTGGTGACTTTCTCAGTGAGAGCATCAGTTTTCACTTTCATCTTATGGATAGAATGGGGGCAGCAAACAGGGAGGGAGACACAGGCTTGAATTATGAAATGATAGATGCACCTTTCCCTCCTACCCACTGGTTTTTGTTCAGTTTTGCTTTAGGAAAGAGAATCTTGCTATGTAGTAAAGGGTTATGTTTTGAGTGTGAAATGATCCCCCAAGGTTCAGGGGTTGGAATTCTTGTCCCATTGGCGACGCTGCTTTGGTAGTCCTGTGGCTAACTTTTGGCTAAAGCTGTGAGGTAAGGGGATTTAGCTGGCTGAGTTCTGACCAAAATCTCTGTCTCTGGATCCTTCAGATGGGACAAGCTGATCTGGTCCTGCCACCACAGATCAAACCGTTCCTGTCTTGCCAGGTAACCAAGAGCCAAAATAAACCTTCTACCTTCAAGTTGCTTCCATCAGGTCTTGGGACCCAGCAACAAGGAAAACAACTGACATACCCAGGCTGTCCTCTCACCCTTGGTCTCCCTGTCTCAGCCTCTCTAGTGCTGGGATTACATGTGTGCACAGCCTCAGCTCTGGCAGTCCTTTCCCAAGCCCCACCTAGCTTCCCTTCTCTTCCCCTCATCTCCTCTCCTCTCTCCCTCCTCCTCATCTTCTCTTTTTCCTTCTCTCCCTTCCTCTCTGTCTCTTTCCCCTTAGAAGTTCCTGGCAGGCCAGCCTGGTAGTGTTGGTGGGGGCTCAGCTCAGCCCTCTGAGTAGGCCCAGAGAGATTTCCCGTCGAGGGACTCAGTGGTAGGGTGCTTGCTGAGCAAGCGCAAGATCCTGGGTTCAGTCCCCAGCATTCAGGAAAAGAAAATGGTCATGAGAGTGAACTTGGACATGGAACCTCTAGCATGTGTCAAGCCTTTGGTCACACACACAACAGTGTGACTCATGAGAGGCCCTGAAGAAGAACTACTCAACCTGGCTCCTCATGGGTGCCTGGCACTGTGAGATATTCCATATTTATTGTTTCAAGCTGTGCATTTGGGGAGAATTTATTCTGCCTCAGCAGATGAGTGAGAAGACCAGTCTCCCTCTTAGTCCTTAGGACCAAGGGAGAGAGTAAGGACAGACATGTCACAAGACAACATGCAGGCTCACACTACAGCACTGTTACACTGGATTCCTCCCTAGGTAGTAGCTTCTTCTCGGCTCTTCTTTCAGGCCACATTGGCTACCATGGTTCCTCTGTTCTTCCTGCCTAAAACCTTGCTGCATCCTCATCAGCAGCTTCTGAGGTAGACCCCATTGATGACTGTCTTCTGTGTACGCTCCCAGGGGCACATGCCAGTTAATGCTGAGCCAAGCCAGGTCTGAACCAGACCAGCTGGATGGTGTCCATCCTCTTCACCAACACAGCTTTGGTCCCTGGTGACCCATACCCAGTCTGGCTGTGAGGACACAGTAACCTTAGAGCAGAAGAGTCAACTGTTGAGGTCACCTGACTCCAGCCCAGAGGCTGTACCCCTGCTCTGTGGCATCCCGCGGGAGGATCACCTGCTGGAGCTGGTGGGATGGGTTGTGAATCAAACATGTTTTCCTTCCAGGACGCCATACGGCTCTGACTTTAGGGGTGATGCCTGTGCCTGCTGCCATTTTGGTGATGACCATTACTGCCCATTTACTGACTGGGTCTTGCAACTTCTGTGTGCTTCAGAGGCCTCTTGTGACTGTAGTGGGTAGCCATTCCAGCTTGGATCTGGAAGCTCCAACCCCCATTGAGACTCTGGCAACTGTCACGCCTACGAGGCGGGGCGAGGGGAGGTGCTGGAAACCTGAGAGCTGGATGGGCAAGCACTCGCTCGGGGCGCGCTCTCTGCGCCTGGACCCTGGATGGTGGAGATTGATTGTACAGAGCTCCAGAGAACACTGCTGGATTGCTAGATGCCTTCCCCAGACCCCCGCGACCTATCCATTCTTTCATTTGTAAGTCATCCACTAAATAAATCTTCCTTTTAACTACGTGGAGTGGCCTTTATAATTTTCCCCAATATGTGACTAGAGTTTTGCTCTGAGATTTTGAAAGAGGGGCCTTCTGTGGATCTTTCCATAGTGACCCTTCATGCTGGTTATGTGTTTACAGCACCCCTCATCATCCCTCCAGCTGGTTCCCAATCTCCATTCCCAAACCATCTGACTCTGAACCTCCGTTAGCTGGGGCCACACCATTCTAAAGCTCCTCCATTTTGGTTGAACTGTGACAATTCTGGAACTTAAAATCATTTGGTTTCCAGAACTAAAATAATTTATTTCTATAGAAATATAGGGCCTTGCCCTCAACATCCTGATTCCTAGGCTTGAGCCAGGAAGGTGGATTTATATTTTTATTTATTTATGTAGATTTGTGTGTATGCAGGTGTGTGGGTGGGAGAGTATACATATGTGTGCAGGTGTCTCTGGGTGCACTTCTAAGTACAATGGCTGTCCCAGGAGGCTAAGAATGATTGAGTGTCTTGGGGAGCAGCTGCTGTGTGTGCAGAAACCCTACACAGCAGCCCTTCTCCCATGGGTGACACACTAGTCGAGCCTTAGAGAAGGAAGTGTGAGTGCCCCCTAGAGGTCCAAGTGCAGGTCTCAGGTGATGTGCAAACTGAGAATGAAGGACAGGAAGAGGTCCAGGGACATTCAGGGTATGGTGATAATGGCTGTCACCCTGTGGTGCCAGTTATGAGAGACATTAGGAAAAATCCTGGTCATGTGTCCAAGGCTCTTGTCCCTGAACAGCCAGGACAGCCCCTTCCTTTCCCATGTTTTCCTTCATGTTCCCCACATGGGTCCTGTGCTTTCCTTTTCACCGCAGCTTGTGTGTTTCATGCTCACCCCCAGCTGTTCCTCTGTCTGCAAGTTCCCCACCTGCTCCAAATTTGCTGTCTGCCAAAACTCCACTCCTTCTTCAAGGCCATCTCCATGTTGTTCTTTGGCAAAACCTTCAGTTCGTCTCTCTGAACTGCTATTCTGTACATCCAAGAATCATGTGGCAGCTGAGTCCAACAACTTCTAGTAAGCTCTAAGACAACACTAATGTGTGATATACAATTGAATCCCATGCATGGCTCCCCCGCCACTAGGCCCACACACAGTGTTTGCTTTGTGTCTGCTTGTTGGGTAAACTTTTGGAAGCACTGGACCTTGGTTTCATACATGACCCTTAGACAGGACTCCTCTCTGATCTCCATCAGCCTGGACAAACAGGGAGAGACACAATTTGCCAAGAATTACTAGACATTATGCAAGGGACAGGCATGAGGGGGTGGGATGACCCCTGATTGTGGACAGCCACTCATCCAGCATAATCATTGGCAGGATGTCTGGATGTGGACATAGCCACATGCCCTGCAAGCCAGCACGTATGTGCCAGACGTCAGAGTCTGGGCCTCCACTGTCACCAGCCATTTCTTAGTATGAAACAGAGACAGTGACAGACCTTGCTGGGTAGTGAGGAATGAATGTGATCGCAAATGGAAAGTGCCCAGCACAGACTGGCACAGAGAAGTTCTTAGTATGCTAGCAGGCAGTCAGAACTTAAGGGTTCATTCCTAGCAACCACAACAGGAGACTCACACCTTTCTGAACTCCAACTCCCAGGGATCTGATGCCATTTCTGACCTCTGCAGGCACCTGCGTGCATGCACACATGCTTGTGCACGCATAGGCATACACACACACACACACACACACACACACACTTACTCAGACAAATAAAAGGGAAATCAATCTTTTTTTTAAATTTTAAGTGCTGGCCTTGTGTGATAGCTAACCTTGGTTGTCAACTTGACTGCATCTGGAATCAACTAAAACCCAACATGCTGGGCACACCTGGGATGACTGGGTGAGATTGTCTGAAGCAAGAAGACCCATCCTAAATCTAGACCACACCTTCTAGTTGGCAGCCCAGATAAGAGGACATGGAAGAAGGAAACTTTGCTTTTTGCCTGCTTTCCCTCACTCCCATTGGCATGTGGATGCCCTGTAACTATGCCATTTCTTCACCCATATCAGAACCAGCTTCTTGAAGTTTCCAAGACAGACTGATGACCAGCCACTCTCCAGGAGTCCTCCAGGTCTCCCATGCAAGAATGGAACTGCTGGACTGCCAGATTCCCAGGCTCTCCAGTGTGAGACAGTCATTATTGAACTACCAGAACTACATCCTGTAAACCTCTAATAAAACACACACACACACTGTAGCAGGAATCTTAAAAGTTCTTATTAATAAAATCAAACCTGAGGCGAGTTATTGGGGTCCATGCTGGTAGATCAGAGAGACAGAACAAGCCACAGCTATCTCACCTCACCGGATCCTCAACTGGTCTTGTCTGCTCAGACTGGAGGCCTCTGAGTCCTCATCCGGAATGGGTCTCAGCTGAATTACTGCTCAAAAGCCTGAAGCTTAACCAGGCCAAATGCTTAACCAGCCAAAAACTTCTAGTTTCTGGTCCTCACGCCTTATATATCTTTCTGCTTTCTACCACCACTCCCTGGGATTAAAGGCTGGCTTTCTAGGATTAAAGGCGTGTGTCACCATGCTTGGCTATTTCCAATGTGGCCTTGAACTCACAGAGATCCAGAGGGATTTCTATTTCTGGAATGCTAGGATTAAAGGTGTGAGTGCCACCATTTTCTAGCCTTTGTATTTAGTGACTGTCTGTTCTCTGACCCCAGATAAATTTATTAGAGTACACAATATTTTGGGGAACATAATACCACCACACACACACACACACACACACACACACACACACACACACACACAATTAGTTCTGTTCTCTTAGGGAACCCTGGCTAACACACACCTTGTTATTTTCAGTGGACACCCCTCTTCAATATGATCCAGGGATCAGAGCACTGAGCACAGCCTTATGGGAAACATGGTAGTGATATGCACGTCGGGGTGGGCAAAGTACTCTGCTCTCAGGGCAGCTCACCAGGGCTCAGTTAAAGGTTTGGGGGAGGAGTTGCTCACCCATCACTCATCTGCTCTTTGATGTGCCAAATTCCCTCTTTGACAAAGGACAGGAGGGCACTCACCTGAGTCAATCCAGGGTGCGGAGACTGAGACACACCTGGACTCTGCCTTCATTCTATGTCCTCAGCTGAATCTAAGGTTGAGGGTAGCTGTGGGGTCATACTCCCCATCTGTTATGGTTTAGATGTAAAATGTTCCCTACAGGTCTCTGAACACTTGGACCCTGGCTGGCAAGGCCATTTTGGGAATTGTGGGAAACTTTGGGAAATGCGACATAGATGAAAAAAGTGGATAGCTGAGGGATGGATGGGTCTTGGGGTTTATAGCTCACATCTGCTTCCTGGCACATTCATTGGCATGTGTGAGCAAGCAGCCTCACACTTCCGCTGCCACAGCTGAGAGCTTCCCCTGCCTCTATGCCTTCCTTGCCATGATGAACACTTTCCTCAAACCATAAGCCAAAAGGAACTCTTCAGTTGCTTCTTACTAGGTGTTTGTTGCAGTGATGGGAAAATAACCCATGTACCATTCATCTTGGCTCTATCATGTGTAAGCTATGTGACTGGGTAAGCCACCTAGATCTCAGCAAGCCTTCCTTTCTCTGTCAGTCAAAAGGGAATGATGGTGCCATCTTTCCTCATAAGCTACCGTGATGGGAGAAGTGCCTGGTACCATCTTTGGAACCTAGGGAGTGTCGCTATCCCCAGGGCTGTCTCCATAAGGACAATGAGACCCAGTCTTTGTGTAATGCTTTATTGCTATTGCCAAGGTGAAAATCAGCAAGTCAGTCTACCATCCATGTTTCGCTGTTTGCAACAGGTGTCAATCATCCCACCCCAGTCAGGTTCGCTAGTTGATACCTTTGTTCATGGTGAGACACTTCTACCCTGATGCTCAAGCGTGCTACTAAACCGAGTTCTTCTATCAACCATGACTGGCATGGAGCAGCCAACCCTGTGTAATATTTCACTATCTGTGGATGAACTTCTTGCTCTAATCCTTCATCGAATACACAGAGAAACAAAGGTCCAGAGAGAGGCATTGTCATTCCCATGTTACATAGCTATTAGTGCCATTCCAGAACTTCAGTCCAGTGTCCAAACCACGGTGAACTGGTAGTTGGGGCTGATAGGTGGGAGACAAGGCCCAAAAATGTGCTTCCTGGTGACCTCTCCCTATAGTGACCAGGCTCCTATACGGCTCTGTAGTGATAGACTGAGCAAAAATGGCCTGGGGTCTAGGCGTGACTATGACACAAATATGGAGGTGGGACCTTGGAGAAATCAACTGGCCTCTTTAGTGCCAATCACTGGTGAAAGATAAGGGCAAGAACACATACCTTGCAACCATGATCAAGGAAGCAGCCTTTAGTAATAGTAATCTTATTATTTATAACACCTTGTTAGTCAATCTACTCTACACAAATCACTAGTTACCAACAGATGGATGGGCTGTAGTATACTCATGGCTCCCTCCGGGTAAGCCTGTGGGTTTCAGAAAGAGTCCCTCCCACCTCTGGGCTGGACCACTCTGCCAAGGAAAAGGAGATTCGAGTTCTCTTCAATGGCAAGCAGAAAGGGTCTGTTGAATTCTATCTTCAGGGTCAGCGGTCGAGCAGATCTGAATGTAAAGAGCTCTCCTGTGGCAGCAGATGCTATGGTTCCCGACTCATCTACCTTCACCACGGATTTGTGCAGCATCTGCAGGTAGAGAGTGGGACTGTGGTGATGCATCATGATAAAAATATTACTTATCTTTCAAAGGAACCGGAACTTTTGTTGGACCTCACAGCCAGAGTTAATAATATACCCAGAGGTCACTTAACACTGTTATCTACTGTGTACTCAGCCTGTTTGTTTGGCCTGCTTTTAAGAGAACAATGCAATAATCAACCTTACTTGTCTTGGATTCTTCATGCAATCTTAAATTGTGTACTCTTCCTTGCTCCTGATCCAGAACAATGCATGTGTGTCATTCGGTGAAAACAGAAGATACAGAAGTTGAAAGTAATCTAAAATGAAATCCACTTGTGGATATCAGTTTATAAACAATGATGGTTTTAGGATAAGGTCTCTGCATAGACCTGGAAGTCATTGATTGTCATGGTTCACTAGCCAGGAAGTCCCAGGAATCCACCTGTTTCCACCCCAGAGCTGGGATCACATGTTCATGCTACCACACTAACCTGTTTTACTTCTGCATCAGGGAATATAACTCAGATCCTCATGCATATGAGACCAGCACCTTATCCACCTGCCCATGTTCCAGGATGAGCCTCTTGTAAGTGTCTTTCAATGTACAAAGCTTGCCCTGCCTCAGGCCCAAAGCAAAGAAGCCAGCAGACCCCGGCCTGAATTATCTGAAACTGTGATTCAAACCAAACCTTTACTTCCCTCAGTGGGTTATATCAGATGTGCTGTCCCAGAGACATAAGGCTAACTGATGTGGTGGTATTGTTTTCCCCAAAATATTGTGGACCTTAATAAACTTATCTGGGGTCAGAGAACAGAAAAGCCACTAGGTAGGCGGTGATAGCACATACCTTTAATCCTGGCATTCCAGAGATAGAAATCCCTCTGGATCTCTGTGAGTTCAAGGCCACATTGTAAATAGCCAAGCATGGTGACACACGCCTTTAATCCCAGAAAGCCAGCCTTTAATCCCAGGGAGTGGTGGTAGAAAGTAGAAAGATATATAAGGCGTGAGGACCAGAAACTAGGGGCATTTGGCTGGTTAAGCATGTGGCCTGGTTAAGCTTTCAGGCTATGGAGCAACACAGTACAGCTGAGATTCATTCGGGATGAGGACACAGAAGCTTCCAGTCTGAGGAAACAGGACCAGCTGAGGATCCGGCGAGGTGAGATAGCTGTGGTTTGTTCTGTCTCACTGATCTACCAGCATTAACCCCGATAACTGGCCTCGGGTTTGATTTTATTAATAAGAACTTTTAAGATCCTGCTACAAACTGACACACCCCTCTGTCTACTGTCTGATCTGTGGCCTCAGTACCAACAGAAAACAGATGGAGGCAGCCAGCTGGATGGCAGCTCAGCATCCTCTCAAAGAATCTAGAGTTGGCTGTGATTGTTCTAGGGGGAGAATCGTTGGTGAGGATCTGCAGATCATGCAGTTCACAGTGGTTCCCCCTTGGGATGCTGACATCTGGTGGGGTTACCTTAGATACTCTGTCCTGGCCTTAGTTTGGAGCACAGGTCTCTGAACTCACTGCTGTATGCATGCTGCAGATTTTGTACATGTAGTAAGGTATAGGCTGGGAATGAATGCTCTATAATGCACATCTGCAGTCAGCTTAGCAAGTTACTATAGCAAACCTTCCTGGGGTTGAGGATTATTCTCTGAGAGAGGATGTTGTAGCCATTCTGGGTGAGCATGGATACCATGGGTTATGATGATGCAGTACCTGACATTGTCCTCTGCAAGGAGGTCACTCTTGATTCATGGTGGCAGCTGCTTCAGTGCCCTCCTGGGCTGTGTCAACCACACAACACCTGGAGGGACAAGTGCTCTTCCCATGCTTGAATATTGGAGTGGGTTTCTGATGTGGCTGAAGGGATGGAAGGAAGAGGCAGCCTGGCCTTTAGCAGTCATTATAACCATTGTCAATGCTATTTCTCTCTCTCCCATAGCACTCTATGATAGGTATTTTCTGATCATTGATGTAGACATGAGACCTTGGCAATTACCTTTGAAAGATAATTTAACCATATTCTCAGGATGAATATGTCAGACTATGATTAGACCTGGTAGTCCATGTGGCAGAGACAGGAAGGAAGGACAATATCCACAGTGATTTTGAGATCCATAACAAACTGCACCACATAGCCACTTTCAAATGTTAAATTTGTATAAAATGGATTCTAGGTGTGTAGAAATCACTGTGCCATTCAGAAAGTTCCCAGACATTCAACCTCGGGGAACTGCACTGTTTCCAGGCCCATCTGTCCCGCTTCACAGGCTGCTACCTCTCTTGCACACCGAGGTGGTCCCTGTAGGAGGTTCATCACCAGGGCAACATTTGGTGGTCAGGTCCTGGGGGAACCCTCATAGAATAGGGAAAAGTGAAACCCTAACATCTGTGTCATAGACTCCATTAAGAGGTAAACTCAGACTTTGCCAATACCTTCTGGACCCAGCTCCTGTGGCAGCATGAGATGTACTCAACACCAGGCTCCTTAGATACCTGATTTGAAGCCAGAAAGGATGCAGAGATACAGCTGAGGCCTGTCAGTGATCGTGGAGTTCATGAGGTGGCGATCTCAGGGCCCTGAATGACTGTTGTACACATTACATTTGTTGGGACATGCCTGTTTTCAATGTATGGGTCCTGTTCTTATCGCTCCATAGTCCTCATGGAGTGGTACCTTAGTGTGCACTGTGCAAAAGAATCCTGTTTGTGACCCTCCAGGCTGTAATTCTCTTGTAACAAGATGTCCACCTGTTCATTGTCTCCTCTTAGGAATCTTGAGACTCAAGTATGTCTCAAGCTGAATGAACAACTTTCTGTTCTGTGCAGGCTTCTACAGTGTTTCCAGGCTCACAGATTCTCCATGACAACCAAAACCCCAACCCAAATCCACCATGGCCTTTTCTTGTCCTCCATCTGAGCACTAAAGCAAATCTTTGAGCTGAATTATTTCCTCTCCTCTCCAGGTGTGGCCTGATGTTCCATGAAACAGCCCTTAGTGACAATGCCCATACTTGTCTAGAGCAGTTCTCTGCTTTATAGCCACCCAAAGTTCTGAGGTTCCCAAGATAGGAACAGTGATTCACCCCTCCCAAGCTCCCTGTAGTTCTGAGTCATTTGAGAATCCTCACAGGGCCAAGCTCTTCGACATCTGGTGACTGTTTCTTTCTTCTCCTAAACACCCATGATTCTTAGAAATGCCTCCATTATTCTTTGCTCTGCCCAAAGCATTCTTTCTGGTCATCTTAACACCTTCTCATCCTCCGCTGATCTCAACAAAGAGGTTACACAATCAATAGACTGTTGAGGCAGTTCTCTGTGAAGCACCCAGAGACTTGTTTTGTGATCCACCTGCACACCACCATGGTGATGCCTTGAGCACAGAAACCCTGCTTGGTGAAAACTGTTTCTCTAGCATCAGGACACTTGAAGAACATCACTGAAGTCAAAAAGTCTAGCTGTGAGGTCATGGGAAATGACTAAGCTTCTCTGTACCTCAGTTTCCTCCTCCATAAAATAGGCTAATAATAATGTAGTTCAGAGGTCCATCACAGGAGTCACAGACTGTGAGTGACAATCTCTACTATCCTGTGGTCACTAGAGGCCACAACCCTGCCAATAGGAGCTGAGTGAACACTGCCTGGACACTTTTTGAGCAGTTATACATTTATTGATGCTTTGCTCGAAGCACTGCATTTTGGGTAAGGAAGGTGGACGTGTCCATCTGTTGTGTGAGGATGGTCAGCTGGGAACCAAGAAAAAGACTCCTCTGCCCTAGGTTGGTGTACTGGGGGGAAAGGAGCTGGTCTGACCAACCGACTCCATGAGCTGCAGGAATGAGGGATCCAACACTGTGCCAGATGTGGCAGGGTGAGGAGCCCCTGCAAGGGACAGTGGGTGGCAGAGCCTGGAAGAGGGAAAGTGTGAGACAGGAACTGGGCACAGTGTGATACCAGGTGCCAGGAATAGACTCAGGGCGGCAGGTTTCCTTCTCAATGCTAGGGTGAGGTTCACATAGTTGACCTATAGGTTTGGTTAGTCCCATCAAGCCTGTCGAAGATGAAGGCAGACATAACCAGAGCCTAGATAGGGACAGAGCCTTCTGCCAGGGCCCAGGCTTTTGTGTAGAGGCAAATACAGGAGAGGCAGCAGGGAGGAACACAAAGACAGAGTTCAGGTTCAGAAACATGAGTTAGTGTAGCCAGGAGGATTGGGAGCCTGACACTGACTGTCCAAGGGCCCTGTGTATGTTTGAGTCATAGTTAGTCACTGTCACTGTCCAATCCAGGCATGGCGCACCTATTTAGAGCATTGAG
This sequence comes from Peromyscus maniculatus bairdii, assembly GCF_049852395.1. Taxonomy (NCBI): domain Eukaryota; kingdom Metazoa; phylum Chordata; class Mammalia; order Rodentia; family Cricetidae; genus Peromyscus; species Peromyscus maniculatus. The sequence goes on from NC_134865.1 coordinate 75,698,274, forward strand.
GCCAAACTGCACATAGAGATCCACATACAGGCTCAATTCCTGGCTCCGAGGAAGAAGGCTCACCACTTGGGAAGTTCTAGCCTCTTTTAGGGTTTGTGATCTTGGCCAAAAAGAGTGGAGTCTGAGTATTTGTGTCAAAGATAATCATCAGGAATGGCCTGTTGAAACGGACTGTCATTGATATATGTTTTGCACTGAAGGGAACCACTTTGAGTCCTGTGGCAGCAGCTGCTTCTGTGCCTGTCTCAGCCACATCCAGCACAGCCTTGTGGACCACCTGTAAGAGAAAGACATCACTCACTGGAGACCAGGGAGGGCAGGAGAGGAGATTCCCGAGGCAAGCATCCACTGCTGGCCTTGGCTGCTAGTGAAGTGGTTTGTTCCTATAGTGAGCTCCACCCCTGATGTTTCCAAGTCTCTGCTCAGGGTGTGAGATGAGGCATGGCCTGGGTCTGCTCAGTCTCTGAAAATCTGTGTTGTCCTCAAACCCATCCTCAAACTGGAGGATGGGAGTAGGAAACTCCAGTCCTCACTCCATAGGCAACTTCTCAGGAGACCCACAGGAATATCCAGTGTGCTGGCAGCCAGTGTGGGCTTCAGCATGCCTCCTGCTCCAGTCTCCTTGGGACATACAGCAGCAATGCACAGGACTTGGCTTCTCATTCCAAGACTGCCATGCCCTGCTGGTACAGATCTGAGCCCAAGCCTCTGAGTGCGCAGTGGACAGAATGCTAGGCATTGCCAGGCTGTGTATCTTTAAATGTATGTGGGATTTTAAGGCATCTTTTCTCCTATTATTAAAATTTCATCCCATCTGCCATTCACAACTTGTTATTTCCTTTACTACTGCTGTTCTGTGTGCTAGTGAAGAAGTACTGGACCAGCTCTGCAGTGAATAAGCTGAGGCTGGAAGTGATTTGTCCTACAGTGGATTGTAGGGAGCATCCATACTACAGCACGGGTCAGTGCCGATGGTGGTCTAAGAATAAGCACAGGCTGTCCTACCATAGAAACCTAGGTGAAATTATGTTCAGGGGGTAGAGTAGGGATTGGTGCATGGTATCCAGCAGTAGTGTCTAGGCTGTAATCCAGCTCTCCCAGGATGAGTGAATCTCAGAAATGCAGGCTTTCTCACACATTTACCATTCCCCACACACCACAACTTGGCCTTCACCATCCACATTCAGGCACCAAGGTGAACGACTGAGCGTAACTTGGCTTACCTGAGAGACTCTGAGGTCCTTAGTTCCTGTGATCCTAGACAGGTCAGCCTCTTCGGAGAAGACTTCCCTGATGCCCAGCTGTGGAAGGATTTTCTCCAGGCTGTAGTCAGTGGAGATGGAGAACTTGGGCACGTAGAGCTGGTCGATCTTCCTGAGAATAACAAAGGCATATGAGATCACTGGCCTCCATTCTGCATTCAATCCACCTTGTTTCTCTCACTGGAGAGCAGCCCTCTTTCCATCCATGCCTAGACCATGTGATTTGTTCTTCCTTTTGCAGTAATTATTATATTGTTGTAGTAATTTTTATTGCAGTAATTATCTATCAGTGCCTGAGAGTACACAGGGCCCAGACAAAGAGGCTTGGTACCAGCTGTTCCTCTGCCAAGAATGCTTTTCTCCCAGATGCACAAAACGCAGTCCTTCCCTGTCATGTGGACCCTCAGACTTCATCTAATGATCATTCTAGTTAAATCTGCACATTCCATGTGATTCCAGCTTTCCTCAATTCCTCTCACCTTTCCTCCTTCCTTTCTTCCTTCCTTCTTTCTTTCTTTCTTTCTTTCTTTCTTTCTTTCTTTCTTTCTTTCTTTCTTTCTTTCCTTCCTTCCTTCCTTCCTTCTTTCTTTCTTTCTTTCTTTCTTTCTTTTCTTGTTTCTTTGATTTGTTTTTCTGCTTTTCCTCAAGATAAGGTTTCTCTGTGTAACTCTGGGTGTCCTGGAGCAAGCTCTGTAAACCTGGCTGGCCTCAAACTCAGAGATATACCTTCTTCTGTCCCCTGCTTGCTGAGGATTAAAGGCATGCACCACCACTACCTGGCTTCTACCCCATCTTTTAATCATATAACACTCCATTGTATTTTCATGCTCTTACTCTCTCTTCCATTGTCATATTATGATTGCCCAATGATAAGAAATAATGTGCTTGAGTCTCGGATAGCCCCTCTGGGTCTAAATCACAGCTTGGCACATAGTAAGTATTCAAGTCATCAATTGCACTAATAGTGAATGAATGAGTGGTGAGGGGATGAGATGGCTACACAGGGCAGAGCTGATTCTCAGAGCTCATCTCATCTCAGCCTCACTCCCCTCTGCATTCCAAAACCCATTCAAGATTCCCTGTAATTACAGCCTGTTAGACAGAGGAATCCTCAGCCCCTGCTCTAGCTGATCTCATCTTGTGAACAACAAAATGACAGTAAAATCTGTCTAAAAACTGCCGAGTCAGCAGAGGGAAAGTCACCTCCACTTCACTTGTCCCTGGTGACTCATCAACGGTTACTAGTATACTATGGAGCCTCTGAGGGACAGGGACACAGGGCCTCAGACCAACAGCAGGATGGGGAGCCAGACCAGCTCTGGTTCCTGTGGACAAGCACCTGGGCCTCAGAGAGTCCTTCCACTTCTTCAGGGTCTCTGGTTGCAAGCTGGCTTCCACCTGCTGCATCCTGCCCTCATCAGGGAGGATGAACAGGGCACTGGCATTGCTTGTGTACTTCAGCTCCACCACAGAGCAGGACAGGTCCTCATCCCGGAAGTAGGGTGTGGTCAGATCCTCAATGTTCATCATGGGCACCTTCACAGACCTGCTATTGCCCAAGTGGAACTTGGCCTCAAAAGTATCTTCAGGGTCAAAGGGCATCTTCCATTTTCCTAAAGATAAACAGAACCTCAGTTTGTAACATCACTTGAGGGACCCCACCTCTGTCCCATTTCTGACCATCTCCTGTATTGTGACAGACATCAATCCAACTTCAACAACACAGAGTGTCCCTTAGGAGGTAAAAAATGATGGATTAGAAAGAAAAAAACCTTGTAGGTAGACAGATTCCTAGAGATGAAAAGAGACTCCAAGCTTGGTTTGGAAAGGGAAACCCCAAAACAAAGCCTGGCTACTTAAGCTAACTAAGAAACAACATGGCATCTTAGGGTGAGGTGTATTAGAGAGAAATGAGAGTGAAAGTCAGGAGACTGGAGTCTGGGGAGTTGAGGATCCCTTCTTCCTCAGGATGAACCACGTCTAGAAGGCAATGTCTTGTGAGACAGGTTTTTAGGGAAAACAGGACAAGAGAGACTGTGTTCTCCCACACTGTGAGCAGTCCATGGTCCCATAGATTGCAGACTAAAATGTGAGTAACAAGTCCTCAACTCACACATGGGCTATGGCCACCTCCACAAATCACAGATATCCCATTCAGACTTATCCCAGATCTCTAAAGAACTTGGTACTGAAACAATTTCTTGGGCTTGGGATCTAGCAGCCTAAACATGCATCCCCACCTCACAGCCAAGCAGCATTGGAGCTTGAGACCTGAGGCTAAAGAGACATGCCAAGCCATCCTTCAGGCCATCACTCTGCTTCCACCATTCCCAGCCCACAGCAGCTCTGCAGCCATCCTGTCCTCCTGTCCTCTGCCCTCTTAGACTCTTTTTCTGTCCATGGCCACCTTGAGATTTTGCCCATGGTCTCAGAGCCTGCCCTCCCTCTGCCCTGCACTATCCTTAATTCAACCCAGATCGGATTACATCATGACTTCTCTCAGATACCAAGTTCTGGGCTGTCTCCTAACTCCCTGGTCTCTGTCAGGCAGGGTGTTGTGGGTGTGGGCTCTGGAAGTCCCCCCATTACCTTTACCGATTGCATCTCAGGCTGAGTCTCCCAACACTCTTGCACCCAACTTTCATTAGACTCGATGGCCCTGGAGTATGTCTTGGGCATTCTAACCTTCAGGATGTTTGGGCGAGCAATTTTACAAAACCAAATTCCATGAGGCAGCCATACCCTAAACACAGAACACTGCCTGGCTGACACCTCCCTCTCGTTAGTGTCTGCTCCTGCATCCCTGCTTTTCCGTGTCCAGGCCCAGCTCATTACCAAAATGGCACAAGGGAGAGTCCTGAACAGGAATTGCCCACAGGGCTCTTCAGTAGGTATGGGACATGGTACTTTCACCATAAGATAGAGGAGGCACACTCTTCAGGTCAAGAATTCTCCAGCTTCTCTTAACCCACCTAGAATGAGAGGCTCTACATCAAGGATAAAACCTTCTACAGGAATTTATTAGAAATTCTGGAGAGGGGAACTGAGGAACCCAGTCTTTGCAGAGAGAAACCACAGCTTCTGCCTACTCAGGAAGAACTGGGTGTGTAAGCTATGCATTCTCATAGTATGTTTAAGTTGCTGCCAAAATTAGCCCTCTTACACTGAGAGCAGGGGTTCTTTTGGAACTACAACTATATATGTGTGTGTGTGTGTGTGTGTGTGTGTGTGTATACATATACATATAAATCCTAAGGAGAAGTAAGGCTTGTGGGTAATAAGAAGTTAGGCACCCATATCTCCAAAGGCATAAACACCTCCTTTCAAGTGGTCAGTGTAAAGACACAAGGCACTCAGCCAGCATCCTCTCCCTTCATGCCCTAACCAGTGACCATCCTCACCTTTAAAGTAGATGTAGTTCACCAGCACCATTACTGTCCTCGCATCCAGTTCTGACATCAGTTCTTTGATCTTCCCCTGGGTCTGTTTCCTCACATAGTCATTGATGAGCTTTTTGGCCTCATCAGGCTGCTGGAAGTCAGTCATGGAGGCCTCAGACTGGTACAGTGCCCTTGCCTTCTCCTTGAACTCTGTCAGGATCTGCAGGTGCTTGTCAACAAATATCATGCTGCCTATGCTGATATTTACCTGGTCTCCTGGCTGGCTGAGCATGTGGAGGAGGTGCCCAAAGCCCCTGTGGATGTCTGCCTCAGGGGTCTCTGTGAGATTGAACTTGAGACCTCCTAGAATCTCTTCCAGGGTGTTGCTGCTGGCTCCTAGAGATAGGATGGCCAAGGCAGCTGAGATGCTGAATGGGGAGAAGAGAATATTTTTATTTGGATTCTTCAAAGCCAGCTCCTTGTAGAGGCTGAAGGCAAAGTCAGTGTTGATGGAGGCCAGTTTTAAACTGTCCATTTTTGTCCCATTGTTTTGGTCTTCATGGACTTCGATGTCCCTTCCCAATGTACCATATGTTAGACAGAGAACAACAAGGCAGATTCCCACTATGAAGAGCCCCAGAGCTACAAGGAGGGCCATCTTCTTTGTTCTACAGGCTGAAAAGTAAAGATCCTTTGAGTCTGGGAGGGCCAGGTGGTGTCCTGACCACCTCCTTGTCCTCCCACAGGGCTGCACTGTGTCCCTGCTCTGCTGCCCCTTGCTGCCTCTGGGACCTTGCATGGGAGGTGCTCTGACCACTCAGATGGCAGTCCCACATCATGTGCTCCTGTTATCAGCACTGGAGGAAGCATTGCAGTAGCCCAGTCTCCTCACAGAGAACCAAGACCCAGAGAGGGGAATGGACATGCCAGGTCCACAGAGAAGCCAGAAGAGGAGTGGAGGGATGGGACGAGCCCTGTCTGATCAGATTGTCTCCTCTCATTCTCTACTGCAGAATTAATAGAAGGCTGGGGACCCTCTTCCTTTGCACTCACCCCCCCTCCCTGTAGGCAGAACTTAAGATCCATGGAGTAGTTGCTAGCACAGGCCCTAAATTTGCCTCTTGATGACAAGTCTGGGAAATCTCAAGGCCCTTGACAGAATCTGGTGCATGAAGTTGGTCCTGAGGAGGAATAATTGAGAGGCAGCACCAGAGACATCTGGTGTCATGCCAGAGCCTTGGCACCCCCAGAACAGGTCATGGCAGGACAAACAGGGCAAGGTCCTTTCAGTCCTGCCAGGGAACCACATGATGGTTTGCAACTCAGGCTTGGGAGGCCTCCTGGTGGGAAGAAAGGTGAGTGATGTCAGTCTCCGACCCCTGGACCAGATTTTGTTTTGGCTCTTGGGATGGCTGTGTGGTAGCAGGGAAATGGGTGGACCTCTCTGGAAAGCCTGGTGAGTGACCCAGGTTACATTATTGGTAAGTGTCTGACTTATTATGGGTCAATGGGGTTAGTTGTAGGGAATGTCTAGAAGGCTATCTCTTCCATCCACCCCTGGAGTGGGGGCCACAAGCATCCTAAAGGAGTACAGTTGAGAGGTTGTGATCATGGTAAACACAGGCACCCACAACTAGCCTTCAACATTTGTTCAGGTGTCCAAAGGTGAAAGTGGATGGTAAATATGTCGGAGGGAGAGGAGAGAGTGGACATCAGGATCTTGAAGAGATCAAGAAGGACTGATAAAATGGAAGAAAAGGTAGATAGGAGGAAGGAAGGGGAAGGAAAGGAGGAGGAGCCAAGGGGAAGATGGATTGGAGAAAGCACTAGAAGAGCATTGTGGGAATTGCAGGGAGCAGAGGATGGAATGCTGGAGCTAAGCTGCTTGTCCCCACGGCTGTCACATGCCTGCAGAGGAAACAGGGACTTCATCTGCCTTTACCCAGTATTTGCTTTCAGACTGATGAAAGCATTCCTTTGGAAAAGCTCTGAGCAATATTTTGTACAAAAGTTGTTTCCAGAGGGAAGGGGCTGCACAGTGTGTGCAGCAGGAGACCTGGCTCAGGGCCTTGTTTCCTTCCCTGGTTGAGGGAGAAGCTCCTCTGCTCAGCCATGGGATCTATGGGGGGAAGTGGGTCCCTGATCCCCAGGCAGCTCCCGTCAGCTCTAAGTATGGCAGGGATGCCACCTCCCTCAGAGGGACTCTGCAACTTGCCTACCTCACCTAAGCTCCTAGAGCAGCACCCAGGCTAGACAAGGTCTCAATACTTCCTCCCTGTGTAGGGTGAGAAGAAGCAGGTTTTATTCACTCATCATGAGCAAAGTCTATGACTCCTGTATCTTTCATAGACATAAAGATCCAAACTGGAGAGGCAATTTATATGCACCAGGAATGTCCCCTGGTTCCAACCTTGTGCTCCAGGAACAACTCGTGCCATACCAAGACTCCTGGTCATCATCAGCATCACACAGTCCTGGGAAGGCTTCTCTTCTGTCCCTGGAGAGAAAGAATGCGGGCATTACCTGTGGAGCTGATTCCCATTGCCAGTGTCTGTGACAGCTGAGTCCTGGTGTTCAGAGTTGATGCTTGACTGGTGTGTTGTTCCCTGTAAGCACACTGATGCCTATTTATCCCCACCCCAGGGTTTCTTCCCTTTTCTTAGGAAATGCTTGCACATAAAAGCTGTGTTCTGTGCTCAGACTGGAAACGACAGACAGGATTATTTCTTATAGCGTGGATATAGAGGCTCCTGCTAGCAGAACCACCTCCTTATGTGAAAATGCCCAACTGGGTTCTAAAAAAGCCTGCTGGATCTCCTGGGTGTATCTTCTGTTTATCTAATGCAGAAGTAAAGTCAGAAGCAAAAAGAGTCTGTGTGGAAACAGGGAGACGTCAGAAGCAAAAAAAAAAAAAAAAAAAAAAAAAAAGACTGTGCACAACCCCTGTCTACTTCTCACCAAGCAGGACTGCAGCAAACGTTTGTCCTGTACTTTCTAAGTCACTTTGTAAAGAATACAACAACTCTCTGATCACCAATTTCTTTAGGGAAACTCATACATTATTAAACACATGCCACAAACTGACAGAACCCTGTCTACATATGTGTAACCATCCTGTCTGGCAGCAATGGGCATATTCTAAATAGAGACTCACTCTCCCCTCTTTGGCTATCAGACATGATAGAGAAGCTCCCTTGTCTGGAGGGGAAGTAAACTCCTAAAAGAATCTGTGTCTGCAGAGCCTGGCTGGCTGATCTGAATTTCAGTACTGTAGAGAGATGGGAACACTGCAGGTCAGAGGCTAATGACCTTCTCATGGGCAAAGTGCTGCTCTCTGGAACAGCCATGTTTCCTCCCTCTGTGTCAGAACTAACCCTGTGACAATAGACTCTATTAACTTAGCAGACAGCCAGCTTCAATCCAAAAGCTAAGAATGCCAGAAGATAACATCTTGAGCCTGTAGGGAAGCTCCTCCATGTTGATGCACCTGACTCTCTGAGGCTCCCACTTCTGCATTTTAAACTTGCCTTGAAATGGGACTTTGTTTGGTTAAACTATTAAGTTTTTGTGAAACTGTTTCTATATTGAACATGATATTTGGGTAACTTAAGTCTGTGTTCTCAGCTCATTGTTGCTCAAAATGGTTCTTATAAAGTGTCTTTTATTCCCCATCGGATGAGAGCTGTGGTGTTTGTATCAACAGTGTGGTTAGAGACTCAGCAGACAGGGGTTAGGTCCAAAGTTGCTGTTCCCAAAATGGATGTGCTGGTCCTAACAAGAAGAATTTTGGTTGAGCAAACAGAAGCCCAAAGGCAGGTCTCTGTGTACCAGAGAAGCAGATCACCTATGGTGCATTTCTCTTTACCAGGAGCCATCCAAATATCCCACTAATGTCAGCTACATCAGGCAAGGGCACCCAGCTCCCCTTCAATTCAGACAGGCTGAATTCATTCAAAGATCTCTAACCTGCTGTCATATAAAATCTGTTTGCTTTTCTGTTATTTTGTCCCTTCGTGGGCTCCATAGTCTTCAAACTTCCTTTTGAGACATCACATGTACATCCTCTGCACAGCTCTTAGCATTCTTGTCTCCCAAGCTCCCACAGAACATCCCACTCAGCTCCCAACACTCGATGGCTTTTCTGTCCCAAAGTTCCAAAGTCCTTCTACAATCCTTCCCCAAATATAGTAGATCTGTCACAGCAATACCCCGCTACACTGGGACCATCTTGTCTTATTTAAGGTTTTCTGATGCTGTGATGAAACATTATGACCAAAAAGCAAGTTGGGGAGGAAAAGGTATATTTGGCTTTTACCTCCATATTGTTGTTCATCATTGAAGAAAGTTAGGAGAGAAACTCAAAAGGAAAAGAACATGGAAGCAGGAGCTAAATCAGAGGTCCTGGAAGGATGATGCTTACTGACTTGCTCAGTTTGCTTTCTTACAGAACCACCAAGCCAGGAATGCAACCAGCCACAGAAGAGTGGGCCCTCCTTCATCAATAACTAATTAAGAAAATTCCTCAGCGCCAGATCTTACAGAAGCATATTCTAAATTAAAGTTCCATTCTTCAATTTAACTCCTTTTTTTCTGTGCATGTGCCCAGGTGACATAAGACCAGCCAGCCTGGTGCCCATGAACAAAGTAGTCGTGGTGATAGAGATGAGGGTTATGCATAAGTTTGACAATGTGGACCACCAGTCAGCAAGGCTAACCTGGCTACATCTGCCACTGAGTGTCAGATCTGCCAGCAACGTACTCCAACACTGAGTCCCAGATATGGTACCATTTTTCCTGGATAACCAGCCAAGGTCCAGGTGGCAAGTTAACTACATTGGACCACTTCCTTCTTGAATAAGAAAATGGTTTGTCTGTACTGAATATGGTGGTTGGCCCCAATAGACTCATGTGTCTGAATGCTTGGCCCACAGGGAGTGGCACTATTCGGTGTGGCATTGTTGGAGGAAGTGTGTCTCAGTTCACTTCTGCTGTCTGCAGATCAAGATGTAGAAGTCTCAGCTCCTCTGCTGTACTGTGTCTGGCCTGATAAAGAGATGGGATGGTCATTTGAAGATACAGTTACAGTGTCAATAATATGGCAACAGTCCAGAGGGCTGTGGCAGCATTCTCCAGAAGGTGATACATGCTTCAAATCATTGTCCTGTATATGGTATGGTGTTTCCCACAACCAGAATCCACCCAGGTTCAGGAGTTAAGAGATACAGGGGAGGGCTCCACTCACTATCACCCCTAGTGATCTAATTGAAGGTTTGTTACTCTCCCTATTCCCATGACCTAAATTCTGCTGGCGTAGAAGTTTTGTTTCTAGGGGTCGGATTGCTCTTGCCAGGAGACCAACAAACATTCCACTGAAAACTGAGACTTCTTCCTGGCCACTTTGGGCTTCTGATTCCTTTTATCCAACAGTCTATGAGTGTAATAATTCTGTTAGGTGGAGAGGTTGGTTCAGATTACCAAGCAGAATTGGATTGCTTCTCCACAGTGGAGAGAAGAAAAAATATATCAGAAGGTTAGGGGGATCCTTTAGGGAGTCTTTTTCTGTTACCATGTCCTGAGATTAAAGGCATGAGAAACTACAAGAATCTAGTCCAGGTAAGGTGACAAAGAGAATGAAGGTGTGGGTCACTTCTCCAGGAAAGAGCAAAGATCAGGTGAGGTCCTTGCTGACTATGCAGGAAATACAGAATGGCCAACAGAGGAACATAGTTATAAATTCAGTGAAGGCTGTGTGACCAGTTCCAGAAATAAGGATTATGATTGACAGGAGTGTTTTTGTCATTTTTTGGGTTAAGAATATATTTGTACATATATTGGTGTTTTCTTTTCTCAATTTCTTTATATGCAATGTAGCATCAATTCAGAGAATACCAGTGAATATAATATTCAAGTTAGGGCCAGTTCCGATGGACCAAGAGGTGAGTCACTGTTTTCCCAGCCAGTCATCCAGCCTCTAAGCCTTAGGCCCAGGGGCACAACCCATGTCCCCAAACCCCCACCCATTTCTGCCCCAGTTGCAGGCCAGCAGGTAAGTGCTGGCAGACCTGACCACCACCCCTCCTCTGTCAGATTCAGAAATCTACAATCCCCACTCCATCCCCCAAACCTACCCATCCCACAAGACTGCAGCTACTCCCTGAGACAAAGACTCCTCCAGTTCTAAATGGAACAAGAGCTATGATGGGACCAAGAGCTCCCTGAGACACAAACACCACCAGAGTAAGAATACATTCAACAACATAAAGAGCAATATGGCAGTACCAGAACCTAGTGGTCCTACAACAGCAAGACCTGAACATCCCATCGTAGAAGAAGTAGAAGACAACGACCTTAAAAATGAGTTCATGAAGATGATAGAGGCCTTTAAAGAGAAAATTGAAAAATTCCTTAAAGAGGTCAAGGAAGAGTCAAACACAAACTTGGAAGAAATCAATAAATCCCTTAAAGAAAGTCAAGAAAAAGCAATCAAACAGCTGAAGGAAACAGTTCAAGACTTGAAAATTGAAAAAGAGGCAATAAAGAAGACACAAGGCAAAGGATACTGAAAATGCAAAATCTGAGTAAACAAACAGGAACTGCAGATGCAAGCATATCCAACAGAATGCGAGAGTTGTAAGAGAGAATCTCTGGAGTTGAAGATATGATACAGAAAATATATTCGTCAGTCAAAGAAAACATTAAAGCCAACAAAGTCATAACACAAAACATCCAGGAAATCTAAGACACCATGAAAAAAATCAAACCTAAGAAAAATAGGTATAGAAGAAGGAGAAGGATACCAACTCAAAGGCACAGAATACATATTCAACAAAAATATAGAAGAAAATTTCCCAACCTAAAGAAGGAAATGCATATGAAGATACAAGATGCTTACAGAACATCAAATAGACTGGATCCCCTCTGCATCCCACCCCACCTCACCACGCCACCCAAAAGTCTCCTCATCACATAATAATCAAACCACTAAACATAGAGCCAGAAGGTCTTGGACAGACATTGTGCAGACACTAAGAGATCATGGATGCCAGCCCAGATTATTATACTCAGCAAAGTTCTCAATCAACATAGATAGAGATTGCAACAAGATATTGCATGACAACAGATTTAAAAACTACCTATCCAGAAATCCAACCCTACAGAAAGCATTAGAAGGAAAAATCCAGTCTGAGGAAGTAAGATGCACCCATGAAAATACAGGCAATAGATAATCCCACACCAACAAATCCCAAAGAAGGGAAACACACATATACTTCCACCAAAATTAACAGGAATTAGCAATCACTGTTCATTAATATCCCTTTGTAGCACAAATTGTTAGAAGGTCTTATTAATAAAAACAAACCTGGAGCCAGGTATTGGGGTGAACGCTGAAAGATCAGAGAGACAGAACAGGCCAAACCTCACCTCACCAACTTCTCAGCTGATCCTGTTTCCTCAAACTGGAAGCCTCTGAGTCATCATCTGGAATAAATCCTAGCTGAACTGCTGCTAAAACCCTAAAAGCTTAACCATGCTCTTGTTCCTGGTCCTCACCCCTTATATACCTTTCTGCTTCCTGCCATCACTTCCTGGGATTAAATCATGTGTCACCATGCCTGGCTGTTTCCAGTGTGGCTTTGAACTCACAGAGATCCGGATGGATCTCTAACTCCAGAATGTTAGGATTAAATGTGTGTGTCACCATTTTCTGGCCTCTATGTCTATCTAGCAGCTGTTTTGTTCTCTAACCCCAGGTAAGTCTATTAAGGTGCACAATATATCGGGGGACACAATATCACCACAACCCTTAATATCAATGGAATCAATTTGCATATAAAAAGAAACAGGCTAACAGAATGGATTCAAAATCAGGATTCATTCTTCTGCTGCATACAAAAAACAAACCTCAACTTCAAAGACAGACACTACCTCAGAGTAAAGGGTTGGGAAAAGACTTTCCAATTAAATGGACTTAAGAAGCACGCTGGTGTAGCTATCCTAATATCTAACAAAATATACTTCAAACTAAAATCAATCAAAAGAGATCAAGAAGGACATTATATATTAATCACAGGAAAAATCCATCAAGATGAAGTCTCAATTCTGAACATTTATGCCCCAAATACAAGGGCACCCACATATGTAAAAGAAACATTACTAAAGCTTAAATTTCACATCAAACCCCACACACGAAGAGACTTCAACAGCCCACTCTCACCAATGGACAGGTCTGCCAGACAGAAACTTAACAGAGAAATAAGGGAATTAACAGGTGTTATGACTCAAATGGACTTAATAGACATCTGCAGAACATTCCACCCAAACACAAAAGAATATACCTTCTTCTCAGCACTCCATAAAACCTTCTCTAAAATTGACCACATACTCGGACACAAAGAAAATCTCAACAGAAACATATTTTTATTCATCAAAAATATACAGATTAAGGAGAAATCTTGTTCGTGAAAATCTACAGATATAAATGCCCAGGTAAATGGAATATATTCGTGAGGTAAATACACATCAGTGGGGGAATTCCCATAGCCGTTTAGGGAAAAGTTGCAATAGCACATGTGAAAATTACTGAGAGAAGCAAACATTATTCCAGAGTCTGTGTTCCCATGGCCATGCCTAATGAGATTTCCCAACAGAGAATTATTCATCTGGTGGGCTGACACCTTGAATATTACTGTCCATCTGCTGTTCTATGACATGGCCCTTGGCATTAACCCATCCAAAACTGCCTGTAGTTCTCAGTCATTTGAGAGTCCTCACAAGGCCAGGTGCTTTGACATCTGGTGACTGTTTATTCTTTTTCTCACCCCCCCCCAATTATTACTAGAAATGACTCCATTGCTGTGTGCCCTGCCTAAAGTATTCTTTCTGTTCATCTGACCACCTTCTCATCCTACTCTGACATCAGCACAGAGGTCACATGAGCCACAGACTCTTTTAGGAGCACTCTGTGAAGCACCCAGAGCCTTGTTTTATGACCCAGCTGCACACCACCAAGGTGATGCCCCAGACACAGAATGCCAGCTTGGTAAAAAACTGTTCCTCTGGCCTCAGGACACTTGAAAGAACATCCCTTCAGTCATAATGTCTAGCTGTGAGGTCATGGGAAATGGCTAAGATTCTGTGTCTCAATTTCCTCATCCATAAAAAGGACTGATAATAACACAGAGGTCAGAGGCACATCACAAAATTTTCAGATGGTGAGTGACAATATCTACTATCCTGGCTTCACTAGAGGGCAAATCCCTGCCAACAGGAGCTGAATGAACACTGCCTGGGTACTTTCTGTACAGTTATATATTTACTGATGCTTTGCTCCAAGCCCTGAATTTTGCGTAAGGAAGGCAGAGTTGTCCATCTCTTGTGTGATGTTGGTCAGTGGGGAACCTAGAAAAAGGCTCCTCTGCCCTAGGTTGGTGTACTGGGGGGGAAAGGAGCTGGTCTGACCAACCGACTCCATGAGATGCAGAAGTGAGAGACACAAAACTGTGCCAGATGTGGGCAGGGTCAGGAGCCCTTGCAAGGGACAGTGGGTGGCAGAGCCTGGAAAAGGGAAAGTGTGAGGCAGGAACCGGGCATGCAGTGGCCCCAGTTCTGGAAATAGCCTCTGAGTGGCAGGTTCTCATCTCAAGGACTGGGGCTGAGGTCCATATGATTGGGCTATAAATTTGAATAGTTCCATTAAGCCTGTGGAAGCTGAAGGCAGACATAACCAGAGCCCAGATAGAGACTGAGCCTATCTGCCCAGGGTTTTGGATAGAGGCAGATACAAGATTGGTAGCATGGAGAGGCCACAAAGACAGACTTCAAGGTCAGGAACATGAGCCAGTGCTGCCAAGAGGACTGGGAGCCTAGCACTGGTTGTCCAAGGGCCCCTGTGCATGTGGGAGTCATACAGTTAGTCACTGTTACTGTCCATCCCAGCATGCCACAGCCAATCAGAGCGTGGGGGCCAAAATGCACATAGAGACCCACAAACACGCTTAATCCCTACTCCTAGGAAGAAGCCTCACCACTTGGAAAGTTCTAGTTTCCCTTAGGATTTGTGACTTTGGCCATAAAGAGTGGAGTCTGAATGTTTGTGTCAGAGACAATCATTAAGAATACACTGCTGAAAATCACTTTCATAGGGTTAGAAATTAGAGCTGATCCCAAAGCTCTGACTCCTGTGGCAGCAGCTGCTTCTGTGCCTGTCTCATCCACATCCAGCACAACATTGTGGACCATCACTCACTGGAGACCAGGGAGGGCAGTAGAGCAGATTTCTGAAGCAAGCATCCACTGCTGGCCTCAGCTGATGGAGAGGTTGTTTTTCCTACTGTGAGCTCTACTCCTGGTGTTTCCAAGTCTCTGCTCAGGCTGTGAGATGAGGCACGCCCTGGGTCTGCTCAGTCTCTGAGAATCTGTGGTGCACTCAAACACACTGCAAACTGGAGCATGGATGTAGACAGCATCAGTCATTAATCTACAGGAATATTCTCAGAGTACCCACAGGGAAAAGCCTGGGTGCTGGCATCAAGTGCAGGCTTCATTGTCCCTCCTGCTCCAGCCTCCTTGGGACAAACAACCTCAATGCAAATGGCATAACTTCTCATTCTCAGACTGCCATGCCCTACTAATACATATCTGAGCCCAGGCCTCTGAGTGGGCACTGGACAGAACACTAGGCATTGTCAGGCTGTGCATCTGGGAATGTAGTGTGGGGTCCTAAGGCATCTTTTCTGCTATTCTTAAGTTTTCCATCCCAATTGTCATTCATCTCTTCTTATTTCCTCTACTGCTACTGTTCTATGTGCTAGTCCAGAAGTACTGGACCAGCTCTGCAGTAAAGAAGCTGAGGCTGAAATGCCTTACCCTTCAAGGAATTGTGGGTGGCACCCACACACAGCACAGGTTGGACCTATGGTTGTCGAAGACCAAGCACAGGCTCTTTCCCATCCTGTGCTCCTGGGTGAGATTATGCTCAGTGGGTAGAGGGGGGATTGGCTGCATGCTCTCCAGCAGGAATATCTAGATTATAATCCAGCTCTCCCAGGATGAGAAATCTCAGAAACACAGGCTTTCTCACAAATTTACCATTCCCCCTGGCCACCTGGCCTTCACTATCCTCATTTTGGTATGCAATAAGAACCACCCAGTGTTTCTTGGCTTACCTGAGAGACTCTCAGGTCCTTGGCCCCTGTGGTCCTAGACAGGTCAGCCTGTGTGGAGAAGACTTCCCTGATACCCAGCTGTTGAGGGATGCCCTCTATGTTGTAGTCACTGGAGATGGAGAACTTGGGTATGTAGAGCTCGTCAATCATCCTGAGAATGAAAAGGAGAAATGTAAGTGTCTGTCACTGGACTGTGTGTCCCTCTCAAACCACATTATAGCTAGGTCACCTCTCCACAGACAGCCTTCTCACCAGAGAGAAGTCCTCTTTCCATGCAGGCATACATCACATGATTTTGCTTTTCTATTGCATTTATTACCCATCAGTGCCTGAGAGTGTTTACAGAGGCAGGCACTGAGGCTTGGTACCAACTCTTCCCTTACACAAAGTGCTTTTCTCCCAGACCCAGAAAATGCAGTCCTTCCTTGTCATGTGGACCCTCAGACTGCACCTAATGAGTCTTCTATTTAAAATTGCACACTCCATCTGACTCCATTTTCCTGATCCTTGGGCCCTCCCCTTAAATATTTCATTCCTTCTCGTCTTTTAACAAATCAAATAATGTTTAGTTGCATTTCCATCTTCCTACTCTCTCTTTCTCAACTACAAGATGAACTCACAGGGTAAAAAATTTTGTGTATTAGTCTCCGAAAAACTTGCAGAGTTTAAATCAGAACATTGCACATAGTGGGTCTTCAAGTCATCATTCTGTGAATGGTGAATGAATGAGTGGTGAGGGGATGAGAGGGCTACACAGGACACAGCTGATTCTCAGAGCTGATCTCATCTCAACCTCCCTCCCCTCTGCATTCCAAACCCAGTCAAGATTCCCTGTAATTACAGCCTGTTAGACACAGAGGAATCCTCAGCTCCTGCTCCAGCTCAGCTCATCTTTGAACAACAAAAATGACAGTAAAATCTGGCCCCAAACTACTGACTCAGCAGAGGGAAAGTCACCTCTGCTCCACGTGTCCCTGCTGACTCTCCAGTCATTATACTGGGTGGTCATGAGACTCTGAGGGTCAGGGACACTGAACCTCAAGGCTGCATCAGGATGGGGAGCCAGACCATCAATGGTTCCTTTGGACACACACCTGGGCCTCAGAGAGTCCTTCCTCTTCCTCAGGGTCTCTGGTTGCAAACTGGCTTCCACCTGCTGCATTCTGCCCTCATCAGGGAGGATGAACAGGGCGCTGGCATTGCCTCTGTACTTCAGCTCCACCACAGCGCAGAACAGATCCTCATCCCAGAAGTAGGGTGTGGTCAGGTCCTCAATGTTCATCATGGGCACCCTCACAGTCCTCTTCTTGTATAGTTGAACTCAGACTTGAATGTATCACGAGGGTTATATGATGTCTTCCATTTCCCTAAGTGTGGAGCAAGCCATCAGAATGTAACAGCACAGGAGAGACTCTACCTCCACCCCATTTTGGCCCAGCTTCTGAATCAAGAGAGCAGTCAATCCATCTTCAACAACACAGAGTGTAGTATCCCTAGGTGCTTGCATAATCTGGATTGGAAAAACCTTGATATATGCAGAACTATGAATGAGAAGTGATCCACAGGCTTGGTTTGAAAAAGGGAACGCAAAACCAAAGCCTGGCTACTTGAGGAACCTGGGAAACAATCCAGAATCTGAGAATGGGGTGATTTAAAGAGAAGTGAAAGTAAAAGTGGTGAGACCAGGGCCTGGGGAGATTTGGGGATCCCTTCTTCCTTAGGAGGAACACTGTCTAGAAGGCAGTTGCTTGTGGGACAAGTTACCAGAGAAACAGGAAGAGACTGAAACCTCCAGACGGTGACCTGTCAATGGTGCACATCAAAGTGAACCACTTAATGGAAGGCAGAGCCCAGAGCCAAGTGTGGGCTTAGAGTCAAGCTCCAGGGCCTGGGAACTTCCCAGAGTTGGATTACCAGGATCCCATAATTGGTTGACTAAGACATTGGTAATGAGTCCTCTTCTCCCTTACGGGCCATGTTCACCTCCATGAATCAAAGATATCCTACTTAAACTTTATGGACATTCCAAGTGCATGTGACCATCTGCAATATACCCTAGGGGACATGGTGCTTTGACAATTTCTTGGGCTCAGGATCCAGCCACATAAACACACATCCCCACCTCAGGGTCAAGCAGCCTTGGAGTTCAGGTCTTGGGCCCAGCAGGGAGAGCCATGCCCTGCAGTCTAATCCTGCAGGCCATCACTCTGCTTCCCCTCCCTTCACAGCACAACTGCTGTGAGGCCATCCTGGACTCCTGTCCTCTGTCTTCCCATCCTCTTCTGTCCATGGCCAATTGGTTTTCTGTTATTATCTGAGAGCCTACCCTCCTCTTCTCTGGCTTATCCAGAGTCCAGAGTCCCAAATCCACCCCAGATCTAGTCACATCAAGATTTTTATCAGGAATCTTTCTGTGGTCCATTGTCTCATTCTTTGTTCTATCAGACAGGGTTTTATTGGTATTGGCTCTACATATCTTCCACTTAAACCTCACCCACAACAATTCCATCCCACTCTCCCAAATCTCCTGAGCCTCAACTCCAGATTTGTTGTCCCAGGATTGTTTCTTCAGCACTGTGACCCCATAGGCTGACTTGGCTACTAATTTTACAAACTAAAATTTCATGAATGAGCCAGACATTAAACACAGAACATTGCCTGGCTGACACCTCCCTCTCACAAATGGCTTCTCCTCAGTCCCTGCTTTTCCATATCCATGACCAGCATTACAGAAAAGGTTCAGGGAGAGGTCCTACATAAGAATGTGTGAAAGGCTCTTCAGTAGTTATAGGACATGCTACTTTCCTCATTTAAGATTGGGTAGCCAGACTCCTTAGGTCAAGATGTCTCAGACAACCTGAGTCCTCCTAGAGATATAGTTTCTCTAGCAGATGGATTCTGTATGAGTATATTAGAAAGGCTGGAGTGGGCTGAATAAGGGACTTCTTTTGAGGTAGTTTGAGTGCAATTGTTTCCCATAAGCTCATAAGAAATGGCATTATTAGGAGATGTGGTTTTATTAAAATAGGTGTGGTCTTGTTGCAGGAAGTGTGTCACTCTGGAGGCAGGCTTTGATGTCTCATAAATGCTCAAGATACAGCCCAGAGTCCCAGACTGTGGGAGCCCAGCTGGGAGACCAGCTCCCAGATTTTAGCACAGGGTACTCGTGAGTAGAGAGGGGAAATATAGAAACACAGGATGTCCTTGGGAGGGCCTGGATCCTTATCCACCAGCTCCTCCTGTCTCTTCTAAAGGCTATGTATAGGAATGCCAAGGGGTGGAGCAAAGGACCTCCCCCTAGCTCAACCAAGTGTACACTCTTCCTATCACTTTGTAACCATGCACATCGTTAAACAATCCTCTCATGTAGCCATGCTGGGTAAAGCAAGCTCAGATCTCACAAGGAAACCTTTTTGGGCCTCCACAACTCCCCCTTCTTGATATAAAAATGAGCTCTACAGGCCCCTCAGACTGTGCCTGTCTTAGCTTGTTATTCTTGATTAATTTTACATACATACGTTCAAGAAGTTATCAAGAAGACAGTTGCCCATCTTTGGCTACCAGCCTCTGGCAAGAGGGGGGTACAGAACTTAACTTATCTGTGACCTAGGTCCCTACTAAGAGCTTAGAATCATCCACAGTGATTTCCAAAGCAGCCATACCTCCCAGTAAAGGAATAGAGAATAATAAAAATATAATATACTTTTGAAGAGTTTCTCTCTGGGTCCCGCCAAGCCCCTGCAGTCCTGCAGCCCACTTATAAAATAATCACTCAGGTGCTTATATTACTTATAAATTGTGGCAGTCTTCTTGCTATCTGTTCTTATATCTTTTTTTGTTTGCTTGTTTGTTTGTTTTGGAGACAGGGTTTCTCTGCGTAGGATTGAGCCTTTCTTGGAGCTCACTTGGTAGCCCAGGCTGGCCTCGAACTCCCAGAGATCTGCCTGGCTCTGCCTCCCGAGTGCTGGGATTAAAGGCTTGCGCCACCACCGCCCGGCTCTGTTCTTATATCTTAAATTAACCCATTTCTATAAATCTATACCTTGCCATGTGGCTTGTGGCTTACTGGTATCTTACATCATGCTTTTCCCTCTGGCAGCTGGCAGTGTCTCTCTGCCTTAGCCTTCCATCTCCCAGCATTCTCCTCCCTCCTTGTCCCATCTATACTTCCTGCCTAGCTACTGGCCAGTCAGTGTTTTCTTTATCAATCAATCATCCACAGCACATTTTACAAACTTCCATTCTGTCCCAACCAGCGCGATCTTCAGCAGAGACCCTAGAAGGGGGATGGCGAATGAAGGGACAAGAGACACAAAGAACTGACAGCAAGACAGTATTCTGATCAAGCTGCAAAATTTTATTTTTCTCAGGTGGGATTTATAGTAAACAGACCAGGAAACTTTCTTTGGGAAAAGATCAGGGGACTGTTGAGTTGCCAAGTAACCCAACCAAGCAACCTAACCACAAAACATTGTTACTAGTGGTCACTGCAGCAGAAAGATAAGTAAATGTTAAGTTATTTTCTATTAACTCAGGACTTGTCCAAGCATGTCAAAAGTTTCTGGTTAGGGGCTCAATACTGGACAACAGAAAGTTAACTCAGGCAGGCAATATGGCATGGCTCTTGAAATTGTCCTCGGCACCATTCTACATATTTACAAATAGCATATCACTATACATATTTATACCTTTTTACAAACTTATATTCAAAAGGAAACTTTGTAGAACTACTTTATAAATTTTACCATATATCTAGAAGAATCTCTTAACAGAACTAATTTTCATTCAAAATCAAACTCTAATAGCAAACACCTAGAAGAGATTTCTTAACAGAACTATTAACAAGTCGGGAAATAGGGAAATCATTTCTAAGTTCAGCATTTATAGTCAGATTTTATGTCATTCTAAAAGTTTTTCTGACAGTTTGAAGTCAGAGGTTAATTCATCAGTGGCTCTAAGCTTGACTGAGTGAAAAATTCCCTCTTCTTATTTTTTTTAAAGCTGCTTTTTAAGATTATCATGAGCATTTCAATGATGCCAATGTTTCTCTCTTGCATTTCAAGCACAACCCAAGCTTTTTTATTTGCCTATAAGATTTTTCTTTTTTTACATCCAAAGCAATTTCTCACTGTATGGACCTCTTTCCCTAGTATTCTAAAGGGTTTCAAAGTGACTTCTTGACAAATAGTATTAGCATATTAATTGCCTCCTGACTGGCAAGCTGATTGCCTGTTTCTAGTTCTTGAGAGGCAAGCTAACAGAGCTTGTGAAAAAAAATAGAATTTCGAGCAGGAAAAAAAAACAAAAAACAGTTTTTGGTCAGTGCTGCACTGGTATTTCTCTAATGGACTTCATTTCCCCAGCTGCCTTTCTCTATATTGTCATGCTGTTACAACCCATGTTGCAGACTATATTTCTCAAACTGCCTTTGTCTATATCATCACATTGTTACAAATGAACTACATTTCCCATGCTGCCTTTCTTGGTCTGGGAGAAAACTTCTATTCACACTGTATTCAAGCTTTTACTTTTACCATGGCAAGTTTTTCAGTCAAAATTTTGCTCTCTTACCAGGGGATATCTCTGTTCTCCCTGAGCTGGCCCTGGTAGGTATATATCCTTCATCTGACATCATCCCCTGAGGCAGGCTGCATCTGTCTGTCTGCTCACACTCAGACAGGCATTTTGGTAACCCTTTGCTCCCCTGCCTTATTGGATCAATTAAAAAGTAAAGACAGTACTTGAAAATAGAGCTTTTTTAGACAGATTTTCCCCAATAGAGAAAGAAAACAAAGAGCTTTTTCAGAGAAATCTTTTCTTTGTTAGGAAAAGAAAAAAAAAGCTGCTCAGTATTTTTTTTCCCCTAATACCAGCTTGAAAGAAAGATAGGAGTAGCAGAGAGGATTTGTCCTGTTCCAAGAGGGTTTGTTTGTTTGTTTGTTTGTTTTTCCTAGAGCAATTACAGGTGATTTTCCCATACTGATAGACGTTATTTCCAGGTGAGTTATATTTTTGCCCTTACAGAAAGAGAAAAATTCTGAGAAAGACCTGAAGAGCTTCCAGATTTTAGAGAGAAATTATGAAATTTTCCAAAGAAACCTTTCAGCTTTTGAGAGAAAGATTGCTAAAATTTCCCCAAGACTTCTGTTTCCTATTATTGGCTTTATGACCAAGGAAACTAATTCTGATGGTATGATGTTATCATACAGTCACAATGTCAGTGAAGTGAAGAGTTTCATTTAACTCACAACTGCCTCAGGAAAAATTCTTTCCTCTACTGCTCAGGACTTAAATCTAAGCTCTTCACAGGCCAAAAGTTTCCATAGGAATCTTTTTCTGCCTGTTTTTCTCATTTTGATAGATTTTTCTCTGTTTCTTCCCCAGGAATTGCATTCATATTCCCGTAGTTGGAAAATGAAAGACATAGTTCCTCTGTCTTGTTGCTTATCTTACCCTAAGTTTTTTCTTACACTATATCCCTATATTCTACCTTATATTTTTTCCTTCTTACCCTAAGTTTTTTCTACACTATATTCCTTTATTCTACCTTATATTTTTTTCCTTATTTTTTATAGATAGAAATTAAGAGAGAGAGAAAAAGAAAGAAACCTAGAAAGAGAAAAATATTCACTGAAGCCTCACTTTTCAGCTTTGGCATTCAGCCATCTTATTTTCACTCCCCAAAATAAAAAATACCTGCCTTCATTTTTCATTCCTCATAGGGCATGCCTCCTTAAAATTGCAACTCCCTCTCTCTCCTTTTGCCAAGGCTGTAGTTCCTGTTCCTGGTATCATTTTTGGGAGCCCAGCTAGGAGACCTGCTATTACATTTTATGACAGGGAACTCTTGAGGTGAGAGGGATAAGAGATACTAGATAGAAGGATAGAGGGGAGAGAAACAGATAGAAATACAGGATAGCCTCAGGAAGGCCTGGATCCTTATCCACTAGCCCCTCCTGTCTCTTCTAAAGGGCTATTTATAGGAATGCCAAGGAGTGGAGCAAAAGAACTCCCTCTCACTCAGCTAAGTGTAGACCCTTCCAATCACTTTGTAGCTATGCATATGGTCAAGCAATCCTCTAATGCAGCCCTGCTGGGTAAAACAAGTCGAGATTTCACTAGAAAAGCTTTGTGGGCCTCCACACCAGACTACTTCCTCTTGCCAGCAAGATGTAGTACTCTCAGATACGGCTTTATCATCATGTCTGCCTGTACACTGCCATGTCCCATCATGAAGATAATGGATGGAACCTCTGAATTTTAAGTGAGCCACCCAATTAAATGTTTTCCATTATAAGAGTTGCCATGGTTATGGTGTCTCTTCACAGCAATAGAACCCTGACTAAGACACCATCTCTGCAGGGAGAAGCAATGGCTTCAGCAGGTAGGACTGGATATGTGAGCGATGCAATCTGATAGGCAGTAAGTTAAAGTCACATCCAACACAACCCTCTTAGACTCAGGGGTTCTGTGAAGTATGTACCAGGAATCACAACTATATCGCAAAAATCCCAAAGGACGAGTAAGGCCTGCTAGTAATAAGAAGTTAGGCACCCATGTCTCCAAGGCCATGGGCATCTCCTTTCTAGGGGTCAGAGTATAGACACAAGGTGCCCAGCCAACACCCTCTCCATCCACCCCTGAAACAGTGACCATCCTCACCTTTAAAGTAGATGTAATTCACCAGCACCACTAACGAACTCTCATCCAGGTGTGAGATTACTTCCTTAATCTTCCCCTGGGTCTGTTGGCTTACATAGTCATTGATGAGTTTTTTGGCCTCATGAGGCTGCTGGAAGTCAGTCACAGAGGCCTCAGCCTGGTAGAGCACCCTTGCCTTCTCCTTAAACTCTGCCAGGATATCCAGATGCTTTTTAATAAACATGATGCTGCCTATGCTGATTTTCACCTGGTCCCCTGGCTGACTGAGCATATGGAAGAGGTGCCCAAAGCTCCAGTGGATATCTAGCTCAGAGGTCTCTGTGAGACTGAACTTGAGACCTTCTAGAATCTCTTCCAGGGTGTTGCTGCTTGCTCTCAGGGACAGGATGGCCAAAGCTACTGAGATGCTGAGTGGGGAGAATATGATGTTTTTATCTGGATTCTTCAAAACCAACTCCTTGTAGAGGGTAAAGGAAAAGTCATTGTTGATAGAGGCCATTGTTAGACTGTCCACTCGTGTCGCATTGTTTTGGTCTTCCTGGACTTCAGCATTTCTTTCCAATGAGCCATCTAGTTGGCAGGGCAGAACCCAGCCATCAAAAGGATAAAAGCTACAAGGAGGGCCATCTTCTCTGCTCTCTTGTCTGAAAAGGAAGATTTTTGGAGTCTGGAAAGATCAGGTAGTGACCTGATCATCTCCTTGTCCTTCAACCTTGCATGTACTATATCCAGGCTCTGCTGCCATTTTCTGCTTTTGTGACCATCTGTTAGGGATGCTCTGGACTCTCAAATGGTACTACCAGATCCCACACAGCCTGTTTCCACTAGGGGAAGTGATGCTGCAGTAGTCAATTTTCCTACTAGAAAATCAGGATCCATAGAGATAAAGGGACATGCCAGACTAACAAAGTAAGGAAGAAAAGGACCTGAGGATGGGCAAAATCCTTCTGTAGTCGTAATTTCTTTCCTCTTTTTGCTTTGCATAAGAGCTCACTAGAAATCAGGGAATACTCTTAATTTACACTTGTCCCCTACTCACCATCACCAACTTCTAGTAAGGACTCAGTGAAGGATCTTTGAATTAGATTAGCAGCAAATGCCCCATCCCAACCTCCAGATGACAAGTTCATGACATCTCACTGCCCTGGGATGCATCTGGTTCCTGTGTCTGGGCATGAGGTGGGATAATTGAGAGGTAGCACTGTAGATATCTGACGCAGTATTAAAGCCTTGGCATCTCCAAGAACAGGTATTAGAAAGACCAATAGAGAATGGTTCTTTCAGCTCTGCCAGGATACCACAGGGTGGTTTCTATCTCAGCTTGGAAGGCTTCCTGACAGGAAGAAAAATAAATAGTGTCCCAGTCTCTGATGACTGAACCAGATTTCATTTTTGTTGTCGGGATAGCTGTGTGGTAGTAACAAGCAGATTGGTGGATCATTCTTGGCAGCCCAGTGAGTGGCCCAGGTTACATTAGTAGTAAATGTGCCTGACTTATTATGGGAATTGGGATGATTGTAGGGAATGTCCAGAGAGTCATCTCTTCCATACACCCCTGGAGTGGGGGCCACGAGCATCCTAATGACCACAGGGAAGCTATATAGCAGGGGGGACACTAGGATGACCGTGGCTTATAATAAGTTTGGTTTTACTCAATTACTTGGCAAGCCTAGATGAAACATTTCATTATTAGGATAAGAATTTATATTGCATCAAGCTGATAGTATAAAAATAAATAAATAAATAAAAATGAAAAAAATAAACTCACATGTAGCCAAGGATGACCTTCAACCTTTGTCCTCTGGCCTCCACCCTCCAAGTCCCAGAATTACAGACCACACCTGGCTTACAGCATCCTTTTTATTTAAGGTTCGTTCGCCCAATTTTTGAGGGTTAAAGATAGCAGCCCCCATCCTTAATTTATCAAGTC
Source organism: Peromyscus maniculatus bairdii (assembly GCF_049852395.1). Classification (NCBI taxonomy): domain Eukaryota; kingdom Metazoa; phylum Chordata; class Mammalia; order Rodentia; family Cricetidae; genus Peromyscus; species Peromyscus maniculatus. Next base: position 75,723,673 of record NC_134865.1, read on the forward strand.
ATTTTTCTTGTGATAAAAATTTTTTACCTCTCCAGGGAAATCCCCAAGGTCAATGAACCACAGCTGGCTTGAGCAGAGCTGTGTGTACAACCCCTGCAGAGAACCACTACAGTGATATTTTATTTGTACTGAAATGTGATTTTATTTGCATGTTAATAAATATAGTTGCCTGGGGGTCAGAGCTAATATCAAGCCATAGCAGAAGCTGGGCGGCAGTGGTGCATGCCTTTAATCCCAGCACTTGGGAGGCAGAACTAGGCAAATCTCTGTGTGTTCAAGGATACAGCCATCATGGAGACACACACCTTTAATCTCAATACCAACCATAGAAGACCTGGAGGTCTGTACAGACAGGCAGTGATGAGGAGGTCATGTGGTTAGGTTTACAACCAATGAGAAGGCAGAATAGAAACTCTATAAAAAAAAAAAAAGACAAACAGACAGGAAGTAGCTCTCTTGCTGAGGAGGACAGGAGCGGCAGTAAAGGGTAAGGTTTTTAGCTCTTAGCTATTGCTCTGACCTCTTGGGCTTTCATCTTTGCATTGGCTCTGTGTTTCTTATTTAACAAGATGGTTACATCTACAAACCACAGCTGGCTTGAGCAGGGCTGTGTGTACAAACCCTACAGTGATTCTGTTCCAGGAACACAGCTTCCCTGCCACAGAATTTCCCCAGGGGTTTTTCTCTATATGTTTGTTTACTCTAACCTCAAGATCTTTTGGATCATGAGCAAGTCAGCAAGAAGATTACAGATGGAGAGGACCTACATCAACAGCCTCAGATGTGGATGAACCCCTAATGCTGAGTTGGAAAAAGCCCCAGTGTTTCTCTGCTCTGATGTTCTTTCTAAATTGGAGAAGTCCAGGTAGAAAATTATTCAGTGACTGTCCCCCATCCTTGGAGCCAGAGAGAAACTAGATTCTCAAATCCTGACACTCACTATACCATTGCCTTGGTAGAGTTCTCAAATTATTCCAAACCAAAGGCGGCCCCTCGAAAGTTCTAATTATTATTCCTTATGCTGCTTTTTAAAAAAAATATTATTGGCCGGGCATTGGTGGCGCACGCCTTTAATCCCAGCACTCGGGAGGCAGAGCCAGGCGAATCTCTGTGAGTTCAAGGCCAGCCTGGGCTACCAAGTGAGCTCCAGGAAAGGCGCAAAGCTACACAGAGAAACCCTGTCTCGAAAAACCAAAAAAAAAAAAAAAAATTATTGATTTAAATTTTACTTTTGAAAAAAAAAAGAAAGCCTGTGGTAGTGGTAAACATGGAGGCCAAACTTTAGCCTCTGTCCACTGTATAGGTGAGTTTAGAAGTGAATATAGATGCTAGAGGGAAGGGATGATGGGGAAGATGGATAGAGAGGAGAGAGGATAAGGTGAGAAAGGATGAGGAGTGAGAAAGTGAAGGAAGAAGGAGCAGGAGGACAAGAGGGAGGAGGGGGCATAAAATGAGGGAGGAGGGGGATCAGATGAGGGAGCCAAGGGGAAGACAGAGGGGACAGAAGACTAGAAGAGTGTAGGAGGAGAATGGAGGGAGTAGGGGAGGGAGGTGCTGGAGCTGAGCCACGTGTCCTCGGGGATGTGACATGCCTGCAGAGGGGCCAGGGACTTCAGCAACCATTACTCTGTGCTTGCTGTCAGACTGATGCATCCATTTCTTTGAAAAGCATTCAACTATATTTTACAGAAAAATTATTTCCTCAGAAAACAAGTTAGCCTGTTTCTACAGGAGAAAATTTGGCTGAGTAGCTGGTGGTTGTCTTCTTTTCCTGGCTATGAGAGAGTGGAACCCTCATATTGGCCATGGGATCTTTTGGGGGAAGTGGGATCCCTGAACCCAAGCCTGTTGCCCCAGAGGGACTCTGCAACTGTCCTGTCTCCCCTTAACTATAACAGCAGCACCCAGAGTAGACAAGGTCTCAATACTTCCTCCTTGTGCAGGGTCAGAAGGAGCAGGCTCCATTTGCTCTCCAGGAGCATAGCCCACCCGCATCTACTGTAGACATGAATATCTGGACTGAGAGAAGATTCATATGCACCCCAGAAATGTCCTCAGACTCCAACCCAGTACCACAGGAACAATTCCTCACCACCCTCCAAACCAAGAACCCAGGTAATTGCCAATACCACAGTCCTGGAAAGGCTCCTTCCACTGTCCCAGGAGAAAAGGAATCCTGAGCTTTACCTAGAGAGCTGAAGCCATCTGTTTTAGATGAGTCCTGGTGTTTGGGGTTGCTGTTCTCCTGGGATGCTGCTCTCCCACTGCACACTGATGCCTATTTATCCACCCCAGGGACACCTCCCACCTCATAGGAAATGCTGGCATGTACAAGGTGTGCTCTGTGATCAGACTGGAAGTGGGCAGACAAGATGATTTCTGGTAACATGAATTTAGAAAACCTATCTAGCAGAAACACCTGTCACTGTGTTCCAATCAATAAGGCAGCCGCAGCTGGTTTTCAAAGTTGCAGCTTCTGTTTCTTCAATGGTTCAAAGTTCAGCGTGGAGCTGGGGAGTACTTGGAGGCAATGGGCATATTCTAAAGAGACTTGTTCTCCTCTCTTTGGCTATCAGACTTCTGGAGGGAAGCTGCCATGTCTGGCAGTGAAGGAAAACTCCTAAAGGAATCTGTGTCTGCAGAGCCTGGCTGGCTGATCTGAATTTCAGCACTGTAGAGAGATGGGAACACTGCAGGTCAGAGGCTAATGACCTTCTCATGGGCTAAGTGCTGCTCTCTGGAACAGCCATGTTTCCTCCCTCTGTGTCAGAACTAAACCTTGTGACAATAGAGTCTATTCACTTAGCAGACAAACAGCTTCGATCCAAAAGCTAAGAATGCCAGCAGATAACATCTTGAGCCTGTAGAGAGGCTCCCCCATATTGATGCACCTGCCTTTCTGAGGTTCCTATCCCTGCATTTTCAACTTGCCTTCATTTGTGATTTTCTTTGTTTGGTTAGGCTATTAAGTTTTTATGAAACTGCTTCCACACTAGAATATGTAATTTCAGTAACGTAAATCTGTGTTCCCAGATCCTGTCACTCAAAATTGTTCTTACAAAGTGTCTGTTATTACCCTTAGGATGAGAGCTGTGCTGTTTGTGTCAATGTTGTGTTAGAGATCCAGCAGGCAGGAGTTATTCCAAAGCAGCTGTCCCCAACGTTGAGGTGCTGGTCCTAACTAGAAGGATTTTGGCTGAATAAACAGTAGTTTGAGTTCTCTGTGTTCCAGAGAAGCAGATCACCATGGTGCATTTCTATTTACCAGGAGCCACCCTAAGCTTCCCACAAACATCTGCTACCTCAGGCATGGGCACCCAGTTCCCCTTCAATCCAGACAGCCTGAATCTGCTCAAGATCCACCCCGCTGTCATATAAAATCTGTTTTCTTTTCTGCCCATTTCCTCATTTTCCACCCCAGAGAGAGGCAGCCTTGACAGTTTAATTTTCAATAAGTTTTTGTTTCTCCCTACACTGGCTTACATATTGGTCTGTAGCCATGGAGAGAGCACAGGGCATTTTAGAAGGGCAATACCCATCCTAACTGAACTAAAGTGCTTATCTGTTGACACTCCTGTGTGCCCATCACTTGCTTCTGCTGGCTCCTGCCGCTCTCCCATCCCCTGTCACGTATTCGAGTCTAAATTCTAGTCTGCCTTTCCAGTCGCATCTCTCCTCCTCTGTGCTGGATAGATTTATGTCAACTTGACACCATCTATAGTCATCTGAGAAGAGGGAACCTTCCTTTTTGAGAAATAAAGAAAATGCCTCTATAAGTGGACCCTGAGGACCAACCTGTAGAATAGTTTTTGAATTAGTTAAAACAGAGAGGGCCCAGCCCATGGTGTATGGTGTGATCCCTGGGCTGGTGTCCTGGGTTCTGTATGAAAGCAGGCTAAGAACACCATTCTAAGAAAGCCACTAAGAAGCAGTCCTCCATAGCCTCAACATCAGCTCCTGACTTCAGGAGGTTGCCATGTTTGGGTTCCTGTTCTGAATTCTTGAAATGATGACCAGTGCTGTGGAATGTGAGAAACAGAAACTCTTTCCTCCCCAACTTGCTTTTTAATCTTGGTGTTTCCTTCATCACAGAATTAGAAACCCTGTCTAAGACATCCCCCTATTGTGCCCACTCCTCTGTCCACCCCTATAGGAGACCCACTCTGACCTGTTGAAAGTTTTTTGGGGGCAGAAGTGAGGAATAAGGAAGTTTTAGATAGCAATATAGGCCTAGATGAAAAAAAAAAAAGACAGAGACACAGGATAGCTTCAGGAGGGCCCTGGGTCAATACCCAGTCTCCCCAAGTTTAATCATGATGGGCTTTTCATCCATTAACAAGGGGAGAAACAAAAGAGCCCCCCCACTTGAAGATCAAAGCACAATGTACAACCAAGTATAGATCTTTCAAAACAACTCCTAACTACTCTATTGGCCAAATAATCTTATTATGCAGTCCTGCTGGATAAAGCAAGATCAGAATCTCTGACCTTGAGTAAGGCCTGACTATGGAGCCTCTGTGGGCCCCAACAACCCCTGCTTGATTAAGTGACATTTTGGAACTTCCTCCTCTGTGTCTGTCTTTCTCATTGCATCACTGGAGCCTGCTCTCTCTCTGTCTTTCTGAACTCCTGAGGTGTATGGGACAAAAGTCCCACTGTTCATCAGGTAGCTCCCCTATGCACTCCTGGGCACCCCATCCTCTGTAAAGGGACATCTCTTCACTGGGAGTCTGAGCATCTTTCTGAGGAGTCTAGTTCTCTATGGAGACACCCTCAGACTGAGACTCTGTCCCTGCATCACTCACTGCATCCCTCCCTGTGCCTCTGTTCCTGTGCTATCGGTATCCCTCTCCTGGTGGGATTCCTCTGCCCTCCTCTCTAAGTCTCTCCCACTTCCTCCTCACTCTGAAGTTCTCTACTGCTGCCCTTTCAAGGTTGTCTTTCTTCCTGCTTGCTCTGTCTCTCTCACTTGATCAATCATGGGCCCTTTCCATTCCAAAAGTGACTCCCCAGTTCCACTTGCTTCTATCTTTAAGTCTCTTTCTCACCTCACACTTACAGATCTCAGTAAATCTCACTGCCTTATTTTTTACTGCAATATGGCCTGGCTGTGATATAAACTTGACACTCATTCTCAATGTTCAATAAATGACATGTTCAACTACCCGATTCTCACTGATTTGGACAAATTCTGCCAATGCACAGCCAAGTGGTCTGATACCCTCTGTGTTCAGACCTTCTTTGGCCTCATTTCTCTCTCCTCCCTCTGTGCCTTATGTTCCCTGAAACTGCACTCAGTGTCAATCCCCACATTTGCCCAGAGCAGTTCTGATGCCAAGCTGTGGAAGGATTTTCTCCAGGCTGTAGTCAGTAGTGATGGAGAACTTGGGCATGTAGAGCTGGTCGATCTTCCTGAGAATGAAAAAGAGAAATATAAGCCTCACTGGACTGTGTTGCTCTCAAATGACATTGTAGCTAGGGCACATCACACACAGCCCATTCACTAGAGAGAAGCCCTCTTTCCATCTGGGCCTACATCACATGATTTTGCTTTTCCTATTGCATTAAATATCCATTGATGCCTAAGATGCTTTACAGAGGCAGGCAATGAAGCTTGGTACCAGCTTTTCCCCTATCCAAAATGCTTTTCTCCCAGACCCAGAAAATACAGTCCTCCCCTGTCATGTGGACCCTCAAACTTCATCTAATGATCCTTCTAGTTAAAATTGCTCACCTCACTCCATCCGACTCCAGCTTTCCTTATCCTTGGATCCTCCACCTTCTCAATCTCTCCCATGCTCACCTTTAACTAAACAAATAATGATTAGTTATATTTTCATGTCCCCACTCTTTCTTCCTCATTACAAGATGAGTCATTAAGGGTAATAAATTTTGTTCTTGAGTTTCTGATACCCTCTCATGGTCTAAATTTGAGCATAGCACATAGGTCTTCAAGTCATCATACCAAGAATGGAGAATGGATGAGTGATGAGGAGATGAGATGGTTACACAGGGCAGAGCTGATTCTCAGAGCTGATCTCATCTCAGCCTCACTTCACTCTGCCTTTCAAAACTCATTTAAGATTCCTGTTCAGCTAGCACAGTGGAGACCCTGACAACAAAAGTAGCTACTACAGTTAGTTAATCTTCCACTCTATTGGGCATGATTGGCTTTGAAAATTATAAATTTATAAACTCAAGTTCCAGTTGCTTTTGGGATACTATCTTACAAGGACTCCAATGTACAGTATGGCTCATTAAAGAAGGGAATGGCTCAGTTGCCTTTAGCCTACTGGCTGTGGGTGAGATAGGACCTCTGTTGGTCTTTTCTGTGTCAAACACACAGATTGCAAGCCCAGTGCCACTTTGAAATCTTTGGCAGTGTTGTGCCCAGATCGTGACCCTCAGAGAGACCACCAAAGACGAGCATGCCGGAATGCAAAAGCAAGGTTTAATTCTGGATATCCAAAAGCAATACAAGCCTAGGCAGGGACTTCGTCCAATACACCCAACACAGTAGAGGCTGGAGGAAGTGCCCACCTATCTGCAAGCTCAGCTTTTAAAGGGAAAAGTCACAAGGTTACATCATTTAGGGGTGCTAGTACGGGTACAATTCTGATTGGCTCGCTTCTAGGGACTTCTAGAAATTACTTCTAAGGGAGTGGTTGTCCACTACCATTTCTCATTGGCTGCCCTCAGGTGGGGGCATTTCTGTGATCAGTTACCCTGGAAACCAGGGAGAGGACATTCCATAGTCTGGCAGGTATTACCTCGTGACTATCTTGTGACTCTATACTTTTACACTTCCTGGTTTCTGGAATCTGAACTGACTGGTTTCAGTAACTAATGGCCTATTCCTAAAAAGAGAAATCTTAGGCCTTAGTTTTTGGGTGAAAGCATTTCTAAGATGGCTCATTTTGGTCTCACAGGCAGCAGTTAACTCTGCAGCTCACACAAGATTGAGCCTGTATGATAATGAGTATTCAGAGATGGGTAATGCCTAGGGGGCACTCACCAACCTAAGACAGAGCACTTGTGTGGCCTAGGCAGGCGGCTCCATGATGGGTAAGGTGACCTGCTGACGTCCCACACAACCCAAGTCAGAAGCTCATTTTTTAATAAAAGGGGGACCTGTAGGTCCCTGGCCCCTGTTTTGGGTAACTGTTGCCTTGCTTTTGGACCTTGACCTTAATATTCTCCCTATGCTAATTCCCTGCCAGGTTCCACCCTCCTGAATGCTTAAGGGAAGTTCCTTGTCTGTGTATCCTGAATAATGGGCGTTAACAGCTTAGATGCAAGATTGTAAAACATCAGCAGAGAACTTCTGCCCTCCGGGGTTCTCCCATTGTGCTGTAAGCCTGTATTTAAGACCTCCTCCCTCCTTTTAAATGACATTCGGCATTTAAATTTTTTTAAAAAATCATATACATATATATATACATATATATATATTTGAATGAATACTGTGAATGTAATCTATGGATACCACAAATGTGATTAATATCATGAGTATAATTAATGAATATCATGAGTGTAATTTTAAAAATAAAAAAATAGTAAAAAAAAAAAAGATTCTCATTACAGCCTGTTAGACACAGAGGAATCCTCAGCTCCTACTCTAGCTGATGTCAACTTGTGAACAACAAAATGATAGTAAAATGTGGCCCCAAACTACTGAGTAAGAAGATGGAAATTCACCTCCACTCCATCTGTGCCTGCTGACTCTCCAGTCATTATACTGTGTACTGGTGAGACTCTATGCTGTCCTGGAATTCTCATCCTGATCATTTCTGAACAAAGCAAAGAAAAAAAGCAATAATTTCTGAGGATGTAATGAAATCATGTTACTTTCAGACAGAATGATGTGTCAAGAAAGCCCAGAGGAATAATCTAAAAACTATTTAAAAATGAGAGCTCAGTAACATGCCAGATACACACTAAATATGCTGAAGTCAATAGATATTTTTTTCTTTTAACACATCTGAAAGGACAGATAAATAAGATGTATATGGAGGTGTGGCCATCTGCTTAGAACCCCAGAGCCTAGGAGGCAGGATGGGGTCACTGAGACAAGCTGGCCAGCTAGACTAGCCAGAATCAGCCAGGTCTGGAGTCTGCAAGAGATTTTGTCTCAATAGATTAGGGAGAGATGGAAGAAAACACTTGACATCAACCTCTGGCCTCCATGTGGTCACATGCACCCACACATACGTATTCCCACACGTGTGTGAGCTGGCCTCCATGTGTTCATGTGCATCCACACATACGTATTCCCACACATGTGTGAGCTGGACTCCACGTGTTTACATGTGAGCATGAATACATGAATGTACATCATACACATACACACACACACACACACACACACACACACACACACGAATAAGGTCTCTAAGGATGACTAAAAGGACAATGGAAAGTCAATAGGAAGAAAATGTAAAATTGTAGAGTTTGATATAAAAGGTTTAGAGCCATTTGGGCTTACAGTTCCAGAGGGGCAGGGAGGCATGGCAGTCAGAGTGCAGCTGAGAGCTCCCATGTCAATCACAAGCCGGAAGCAGAGAAAGCAGACTAGTAGGGCCAGGCTCCGAACTCTTAGAGCCCACCCCAGGAAACACTTCCTCTGGCAAAGCTACACTTTCTAAACCTCCCTAAACATCATCTCCAATTAGAGACTAAGTCTTCAAATGCCTGAGCATTTCTCATTCAATCTCTCTCATAGGAAGCGGCAAAGACAGTCTTTTCACCAGCTAAGGAACAAGCAAACTGGTAATTACTCTCTCAGAATCCAGTCACTTCGATGCTCAGGGGTGCGCCCTCTGCTGGGCAGATAGAGAGTTCTCATGGCTACAACTCTGAAACTGGACATGGACAGACATTAGTTTAGATTCCCAAGCTAACTGATGCCATAAGATGCTTGGAACTTCAAAAGGAACCTGTTCTTGTAGCATCTGTGTTTTCAGGATGCCAGGGGGTCTTTATCTTACTTATTTTTTGGAGAACTCCAGTCTGGGTGCTACCTATACCAAACTATGACTATGCCAAAAAACACACAATGAACCAACTGCCTTCGGGGAGAACATTCTTACAATCCACTATGATGGGAAGTATGGAATTTTTAAAAGGTTTGCTTTATTCCGTGGGGGAGGGGGTGTTTTGCCTGCCTGCATTCATATGCACCATGAGCATTACTGATTATCAAGAAGGCAGGTAGGGGGGAGGCAGGACTAGGGTGGACTCCCCCTTGGAACTGAAGTTCAGGATTTTGTGAGCTGCTATGTGGGTGCTGGGAACTGAACCCTGGTAGCAAGTGCTGGTAACCACTGAGCAATCTCTCCAGGTGAAATATGGACTTAAAAAATCCTCTTCTCCCTGTTACTGGTAGTTGTAAACATTTGGAACTGTTCCCCTGTGGGGTCAAGAAAGACCTAAGGGAAAAATAGGAAATGGAAACCAGCTATTAGCTGGTGTTTCTTCTTGGCTTTTCCAGTGCTTACTTGGTTGTTTCTAGTACACTAATGCACCTGGTGCTGGAAATGCAAGTCCGAGCACTGAAAGGAAAGGCTGAAGGGAAAATCAGGAGTCACTGTGATCCTGTAACTGTAAAGAGCAAACAAAGGCTGCTGTACCATCTGCCTGGGAAAGTCTGCTCACAATTGGTGAAAAGTGTCCTTTCCTTATAATGAAAAGTCCACAAATGTGATGGGTCCAGAAAGAGACTGTCGTAAGCTAGAGGACATGGACGGACGGACGGACGGGGACACACACACACACACACACACACACACACACACACAGTCCACCACCTCTGCCTAGAATACCAGGGACATAGGTTGGGAGGGTAGATTTGACACTGAGATTGATGACCCAAGAAGGCCGGGAACCTGTGGACCTTCCAATGACTTCTTTTTTCCCTCTGTATTGACTGATGGTGTATACACTAGGCTGCCCTGGGAGCCAGCCATGCTATGCTGAGCACACAGCCCAGTGCCTCTGCCTTCATGGGTTTGCAGCTTTTCAGACAGGGTGAATCCTGTGGGGAGACTATAGCAAGGACCATGGGGAGGGGAATGTGGGCAGGCGGGGAGGGGGGTCAGATTCAGTGAGTGTTCTGTGGATAGCTGGGGCAGTGGGGCAGATGATCAGGTTGGCCAAAAGAGTCCAACCAGCCTGTGAAGGAATGACCTGCACTTCCAGAGACACAAAGAAGTTGGAAGAGCAAAGCAGAGATGGAGCAGGAAATGCTGGAGGTAAGATCAACATGGAGGTCAGGAGACTTCAGAGGGTACCACCCTGCCCACCCTGGGACTTTGAGGAGATGAGAAACCTATGACCTCCAGCTTCAGGTCACAGGTTCTCAGGAGGATGATCCAGTGACCAAATGATCCATAGACATGGGCAGATGGCAACAGCAAGGCTTTGTGGAAGTGAAGCCCTCTGGAGCGGGATTACCTGACAGGGGTTCTCTAAGGCCCAGAGTGCACCATTGCCAGGAGACTAGCTCCTTTTATCCTTTCTTTATTTTTACCATGGTGCTGAGGGTAGGCCTTGGACATGCCAGGTGAGCAGTCCACCACTGAGCACACTCCCAGCCTCTTTTCCTTTTTAAAACATTTGAGGCCCAGCAATGGTGGCACACGCCTTTAATCCTAGCACTCAGGAGGCAGAGGCAGGTGGATCTCTGTGAGTTTGAGGCCAGCCTGGTCTAGAGAGTGAGTTCCAGGATAGGCTCCAAAGCTACACAGAGAAACCCTGTCTGGAAAAAAAAAAACTGAAGCAGGAGACTGGGGAAATTGCTCAGTGAGTAGGAGCATTTGCTCTGCAAATGTGAAGATACCAGGACCTGAGTTCAAATCCCCAGCACCAAATAAAAATCTAGAAGCAGCTACCTGTGCCTGTGGCTCCAGCATTGAGGGGCCAGGGCAAACAGGCAGATCTCAGAGAGCTAGCTCACTGGCCAATCCACCTTACCAAAAAGGAGAGCTTCTGGTTTGTTAATACTTTCTGTCTCGAGGCAATAAGGCTTGATGGAGCATGATGAAAGAGGACCCCTGACATCATGCTCTGATCTCTGCATGCACTCACACGGGGATATGTATTTGCAACCAGTACACATGAACACACACACAAATTTGAGACAGGACCTCACTTGCTTACCTATGCTAGCATGGAACCCATGTGGTCATCCAGGCAAGCCTTGAGCTTACAATCCTCCTGCCTCATCCAGGCAAGCCTGCTTACCTGCCTCTCTTCCCAAGTGTCTGGGATTGTAGGCCTGTGTCTTCAGGCCTGGAGAATCTGTTTCCCCAAGGTGATGAGTCCCACGATTTAAGATCTTCAGATTCAAGGGCAAGGCAGGATAGGAAGGAAAAGAGAGAAGTGGGAAGAAGTGGAGGAGGAAGAGAATATGGGATGAAATGGCTGAGATCCCACCCTTAGGAGAGTGGGAGGCTTCGTGGACCTGCCACTGAAGGCTGGGGGTGGTTAGGGAAGAACAGGGCTATGGACCCAGGATGTAAGGGACCCGTGATCTTTTTAATTGTGGGTGCTTTTGTATTGTGGTAATTAGAATGTAATTGGCCCCCATAATCTCATAGGGAGTGACACTACTAGGAAGTGTGACTTTGTTGGAGGAAGTGTGTCACTGTGGGAGCAGGTTTTCTATGTTCAAGATACTGCCAAAGTGTCTCAGCCAACTTCCTGGTGTCTTCTGGTCAAGCATGGCACCTAGTTTCCCATCATGACGATAATGGACTGAACGTCTGAAACAATAAGTGAGCCACCCCAACTAAATATTTTTCCTTAATAAGAGTTTCCGTGATCACAGTGTCTCTTCACAGCAATAAAATCCCTAACACATGTATTGAGGGCTATAAATAGAAATAAATATGTAGGAAGTAAAACACACACACACACACACACACACACACACACACACACACACACACACACACATACACATCCCTCCCCAAGGCTGGCCTCCATTCTCTGACACTGACCCCTCATGCAGATGTCACTGGCCTCTGGGGTCCACATTCTCACCCACCATGACCCAACTTGACAGTGAAGGCAGAGGAAACCGGAGACGGAGGCTTGGGAGGGAGATGAGTGGGATCCATATGCTTCCTCTTGTTCCTTCCTTTTATATAAACACTGTCATTGGCCATTAAGTGTGAAGATGATGTTGATTTGAGCGGCGGCATGGCAGCTAGTGGAAAGTGCTCCAGACTCGTTATAAAAACATTCAAGGCTTCGCTTTTAATCACCCAGCTCGTGCCAGATTCTCACGTAGACCATGCCAACAGCGTGTCTTCCCCTCTGAGGAGACAAATGAGCCTGCTTACCACATCCTTCTACACTCTTTGCTAAAGAAATGTGCTTAGCTTGAAAACAGAGTCCCCTTCCATGCTGTCTCTAGTTGGGTCTTTGTCCTTTGCTGTTGGCCCCAAGTGCTGCTCTGGGTTGGGGGACCTTGAGTGCTCTTTTCTTTGGGGGGAAAGAAGAGAAATCAGCATGGCTAATGTGAACTACATGACAAGTCTTGGGCCTCAGACTCAGCAGGTCTTCCAGACCCAGACCTGGACAGACAGTGGGAGCCTCTTGGGATGTGGACTTGATTATCCACACACCTGAGCAGTGTACCTACTGTGTGCCATTTCATTGTTCACATGCCAGATCCTGAAATAGGAAAGGTAGGTACAGTCTGCCCCATGACCCAGTTAGGGAGAAGGTAAACCCAGGAACAGATGAAGCCATTGGCTATTGTGGGCTGGGGCAAAGATCTGTATAGGGACCTGGGACACAAAGGAGCAACAGAAGTAAAAAGAACTTTGAGGAGGGGAGACAGATAACAGCTGGCCAGGAAAATGAGGGTGGAGACAGCCACATGAGGGAGCCAGGGCAGTGACTCAATGCCAAAACCTTCCCAGAGCTTCATAGGACCAGGAGGGCACCAGGGGCATGCTTGATGCCCATGGTTCCTCAGAGGTTTTGCACACTCCTTCTGAATTCAAGAGTCTCCTCGGGGAAATCTTAGATTGCCCAGCAACTCTTTCCAAGACTCCCTTGCAGCTAGGCCACCACCATGTGACCCTGAATCGTCCAATGAGACACAACTGTAGAATGGTGTAAAGATGGCTTGTAGACTCACCCTGCAGACTCCAGCTTGCCCAAGGGAGCAAGGACTCCAGTAGTGACTCACTGACCAGCAGTGTCAGCATCAGTTTGTGGCCTTTGTTTTTTGATAGTGGTCCTGGTCCCTCCATTGGAGCAGAATCCTCCAAACCAGTCAGTACTCCTGGCTCCCTACAAAATTCTGAGTGCTGCTAATATTTCTGTTGTTTTTGTTTTCTGAGCTAGGTTCTCTTGTATACAAGGCTAACCCCAAACTCTCTATTAACCTTGAACTTTTGATACTTCTGCCTCCACTTTTTCAGTTCTGGAATTACAGGTGTGTGCCACCACACTTGGTTTATTTAGTGCTGGGAACAAAGCCCAGGGTTTTAAGTATGTTAGGGAGGTTTACAGCTTTATGGTTAACCTATAGTCCCAGCCTGTTAACATCCTTTTAAATTATCCTGTTTTCTTCAAGATAAGTAGTGAGTTTTACTGCTTTTAACTTAGAATTCTTATCAGTACAGTGGTAATACAACAAAAGCTAGGAGTGTGGACTTGACCTGGAACCCAGTGGCTTTCAATGGACATAATGGGGGGCCTTGCAACTTGATGGGGCTTCCTTAAGGCAAGATCACACCACCAGATGTTCCACCTTTATCTCTTTCACATAGCGCTAAGCTTCCAGATGCAGAATAACAGTAAGAAAAAAGAAAGGCTGAAAGAATAATGATAATAACAATTTTGAAGTTACCAGTATGTCACTTACCAGACACCATGTGACAACTGTGTTTTCCAAGATGGCCAGAGCAGAATCTCCTCCCCATCTCCACCACTACCCTGAGCCCTGTGCTCTGTGGTCCCAGGAGCAGCAGTCTATACCAGCTCTGGACATGTCCAGTTTACAGAGCAGCGTGTCTGTGCCTGGACTTCGTCTTCATTAGCAGTGAGCAGATATTTGCACAGCCTTGTCTTGGCTGACCACAGACTCCGGGGAATCCTAAAATCTGCTTTGTTTCTTTCTGTAGCAGCAAACCTCGACCTGGGTGCCCATTGCACAGCCTGAAAAGTCATCAGGCTGAGAGCCCTTTTTATATGTGCATTATATTTCAATTAAAATTTAATTTCAGAAATGACAGTAGTTCCCCATTATGTGAGGGGGACACATCCCAAGATCCCCAGTGGATGTCTGAAACCTTGGATAGGACCCAACCTTATAGGTATTGCTTTTCCCTACAGATACTTATGATGGAGTCATATATTGTACTGAATATATGTACTGAATAGAACATTGTATTGTACCCTTGTAGAATATATTCTACTGGAAGGTATGTGAATGTGTTCTCTCTCTCTCTCTCTCTCTCTCTCTCTCTCTCTCTCTCTCTCTCTCTTCCCCCCCCCTCTCTCTCTCCTGGAGTTTTCCAGGATATATTTGGGTAATATTTTCAGTCAGTGTGAGGACAGTGTACACAATCCACATGCTCCCACAGTGAAAAGCCCCTTCAGTCTCAGAACCTGGGAATGGGACATGCTGTCCTCAGCTCTACCCATTCTCAGAATCAGCAAGTTCATCTTCAGCTTGGCAGCACTTGGTCCCATCAGCATCTGTCCTCACCTGGTCATGGTGGGTCTCTGGTCCACTGAGGGTGGATGCAGGTACAGAGTGGGTTAAGTGTGGATAGGCAGCACTAGCCTGTTGGATGCACTGAGCCTATTAGCTAAGAACCTGGGTAAGGAGACATATTTGTCTCCTAGGCGGGCTCCTGGGACCTGGCCAACATCTGACCCCTCTCGGATGGCTTTTCCAGGGTCAGCCTATTATGAACGAATCCTGACTAATTCGGTCACCCTCCCATTTCTCAGGCATGATTTGTGACTTAATTACAGCAGGAAAAAAAATAATGAGAACTGCACAGCCCGGGTCATATCCATAATTCATAACTGCAATAAACCCCTGGACGTGCTGTTGTGACTTACGGCAGTCTGAGGAGTGTGCTCACTGGAGCGGGTGGGGGGCCCAGATGTTTCCGCTACAGAACTCCACAGAGTTTACAGACTGGAGGATCTGAGTTTCCCAACTTGGTGGCAGAGCGTTGCTTTGGTTAAAGGCAAAACCAAAGACTTGGGGCCCTGGGAAAGTCAACCCTTAAGCTGCTCTGAGAAGCAAGGCATATTGAAGAATCAGAGGCAGGAGAAGGAGGGAGAGGAAGAGGAGGGAGAGAAAGAGGAGGGAGAGGAGGAGGAAGGAGAGGAGGAGGGAGAGAAAGAAGAGGGAGAAGAGGAGGGAGAGGAGGAGGGAGAGGAGCAGAAGAGAGAGAAAGAGGAAGAAGAGGAGGAGGAGGAAGAGGAGAGGAAGAAGAGGAGAGAGAGGAGAAGGGAGAGGAAGAAGAGAGAGGAGGAGGAAGAAGAGGAAGAAGAGGAAGAAGAGGAAGAAGAGGAAGAAGAGGAAGAAGAAGAAGAAGAAGAAGAAGAAGAAGAAGAAGAAGAAGAAGAAGAAGAAGAAGAAGAAGAAGAAGAAGAAGAAGAAGAAGAAGAAGAAGAAATACTGATTTCAGGATCAGGGGAGATAGTTCATTTGGTAAAATGTTTGCATTGCAATTACGAGATCTGCGTTCAGATCCCCACTACCATGTAAAAAGATGGGTCTCATGTAGCACATCTATAATCCTAATGCTGGAGAGGCTGAGATGGGGACTCCTGAAGCTCACTGGACAGCCAGCCTGCTGAATCTGTGAGTCCCAGGTTCAGGGAGAGGCTCTAGAGATTGTCTCAAAAATAAGGGAGAGAACAGTGGAGAAAGACATCTAACATTGACCTCTGGCCTCTGCACACATGCATCTACATGAATTTGTACACACACACACACACACACACACACACACACACACACACACACGTGCACTGCACAGTTGTCACAGGGTCCATCTTTTTTAGCTCTTTGTAGAAAAGTTCCCTGAGGTTGGCTATGACAGAAGGTTCCTTTTCACAGTGGTCCCTGGCAGTAATAGCTAAAATAATCCAGGGAAATTTCTGGCATGCAGGCTCCTTAAAATCAGAGCCATTAGGTCCTGTCTCTGCCCACACTCCAGCTCAGGACTCAGGTGGTGCCAGGATCCTGGATACTAAAAGTGATCTGGTACACTGGGCCCCACACAGACAGGTGTGGCACAGCATCTGCCCCCAGCTGTGGTGCCTCCTGGCCAGGGTGACCCTGGGGATGTTACTATCCCCCACATACAACAGTGAGTGTCTTCTGGGGCATGCTCTCTCCTCTGCTCAGGGCTATTTAAAGCAGGATGGTGGAAGGTAACCAAAGAGGCTGGGAGAGGTGAGTGCCAGGGGCAGAAAGTATATTTGAAGGCAAGTGATAAGACAGAACCAGCTCACCCCCACCCCTCTGGACCATGTCTTTCAAGAGATCTCCTGGGTAAACTATGGGTGGGGTGGGGATGGAGGTATGAGAACATGAGGGATTAGGTTGGGGAGGTTGGGGGTTAGGGGAGGGGTGGATGGGGGGAACAATGAAAGAGATATCTTGATAGTTGAGCATTTCAGGGTTAGGGAGAAACCTGGTGTCAGGGAAACTCCCAGGAATTCACAAGGATGGCCCCAGCTAAGACTCCTAGCAATAGTAGAGAGGGGGCCTGAACTGGCCTTCTCCTGTAACCAGATTGGTGACTATCCTAATTGTCATCAGAGAGCATTCATCCAGTAACTGATGCAGAGACCTGTTTCTTCATCCAGAAACAGATGCAGAGATCCACAGCCAAGCACTGAGCCAAGCTCCAGGAGTCCTGTTGATGAGAGAGAAGAGGGATTGTATGAGCAAGCAGGGTCAAGATCATGACAGGGGAACCCACAGAGAGAGACACCTGACCTGAGCTAGTGGGATTCTAGACTGACAGCTAGGGAGCCTGCATGGGACCGAACTAGGCTCTCTGCATGTGTGTGACAGTTGTGTAGCTTGATCTGTTTGTAAGGGGATCAGCAGTGGGATCAGGACCTGTCCCTGGTGCTTGAGCTGGCTTTTGGGAACCCAATCCCCATGCTGGGTTGCCTCGACCAGCCTTGATGCAGGGGGAGGAGCTTGGTCCTGCCACAACTTGATGTGCCATGCTTTGTTGACTCCCATGGGAGGCCTGCCCCTTTCTGAATGGAGATGAGGAGGAGTGGATGGAGGTCAAGGGTAGAAGAGAGGTGGGAGGAAGGAACAGGAGGAGAGGAGGGAGTGGAAACTGTGGTCAGCATGTAAAATAAACAAAAAATTTTAATTTAAATTTTTTTTTTGAAAACGTGTCTTTCTTCCCTCACTCATTGTGTTTATCCTCTCCAGGAAGACAGAAGTCTCACACCTTCCCAGCCCCAACAGGCTACAATAGTGGTCTCTGGAATGGTGAGACAGCGCATGCCCATGGAATCCTTTGTTTTGTTTTGTTTTCTTTGAAACAGAGTCTCTGGTAGCCCAAACTGGCCTTGAATTTGCTCTGTAGCTTGCATTCATGATCCTTCAGCCCCACCTCCTGAGTGGTTGGGATGCAGCTCTGCACCACCATATCTGCTTTTATACAGCACCAGGGACCGAATCCAGGCCTCTGTGCACACTGTGCTCTGCCTACACCACAGCTTTTTATCATGTCTGTTACCTATGAGGCTGCTGGCTTCCCTGTTTGGACCAATACACCCTAGAGGCTGGCACAAGGGAAGACCGTACATATAGCCTCAGCCATGAAGAGGGAAGGACCGCATCTCTGAAGGTGGAGAACTCCAAAGCTCATTCTCAGTTTTTTCATTCTTTTCATTCTTGCAATGAAGTGATGGAGGCTGAGTTAGAAGAGACTCCTCTGTCAGTCAAAAGAGATGTCTCGCATCCCAAAACATCCCAAGCAGCATTTCCATGAGTCCAAGGACATGGCAGCCTGGGAGAGCTTCATTCACACTTGCCTTCTGTGTGAGCATAGCAGGTGAGCAGAGAGAAGCCTGGAGAGGAGCCAACCCACAGCCCCTGCACACCCATTGCATGCAAAAGCTTACTGCCTCCAGTACGCTGGTGTGTCAGAGTGCCACCAGGACTCCTTTGAAGAAGATGTGGAAGATGTATTTGTAAGCATATGTATGTTGGGGGTGGGGGGCGTATGCATGTGAGTGCAGGTGCTGGCAGTCCAGCAAAGGGTGTTGGATCCCCTAGAGCTGGAGTTACAGGTGGTTGCAAGGCACTTGATGTAGGTACCGGGCCATTTCTCCAGCTCCCCACATGACTCTTAGGAGAACTTGAATGTGGGAGCACCACATGAATCTCCTTACCCACTTCCCACAAAGAATTGAAAATTAAGCAAAGGAAGTGAGTGTAGGGACACGTGTCTTTAACTTCAGCACTCAAGAGGCAGACACAGATGGATCTCTGTGAGTTCAAGACTAGCCTGGTCTACATAGTGAGTTTCAGGTCAACCAGAGCTACATAGTGCGACCTCATCTCAAAGATAGATAGATAGATAGATAGATAGATAGATAGATAGATAGATAGATAGATAGATAGATAGATAGATAGATAGATAGGATAGGATAGCTTTTTTGGAATATCAGAAAACTCTCCTATATGGAAAATAAAGCAACACCTCCATAAATTTTCTAATTATAACTTAAAATTATTCCTTTCTCCCATTTACCTATCAGCCTTTTTATTGTGGTGCCCCTGGTATCTGCCTTCCAGGTGATCCGGCAATGATGTACACACATTCACACAGTTGCCTAGGGGACGACAAGGGAGAACTCACACACAGCCAGACTCCTGATCCCGACATGTGCACATGGGCTCATATACCTGAGCACAAGCATGGACCCACACGTGTGTGTGCGCACAGCCTCGTGGAACTCAGCGCTCAAGCCCTGAGAAGACACGCGGTGCTGGCACTCCCCCTGGCAGCCACAGCCAGCACTTCGAGGTAGGACACCTCGACTGGTCGTTTTGGCCATTGCCAGCTCCAAGCTTAGCAGGAAGCCACAGCATGCTCTCAAGTCCTGAGCCCTCCAGACCGTGAGGTGGGACAGTCTAACTCAGAGGAGCTCAGAGGCAGGGGAATGGGCACACAGGGCTGCCAAGGGAGTAAATGATCAATCTCACATCAGTAGGTCCTGGAAATACAACAGCTGGCAGAACAGGAAATAGACGTTCTAGGATATCCCAGATGGGGAGAGCACTGTGCCATGGGTGTTTGGAGGACGGCCACTATAGGCCTGTCTCAGTAACCCAATCACCAGATCACCCCACCCCACCCAGACCCCATCTAAGTCATGAATTTTGTTTATAACTTTAGACACTGATGAGAAGTTGGGGTGCAGTGGTAGAGCACTTGCTTGGTATACACACGGCAGGGACCCCTCTTCAATTTGATCCAGCTAGCCTAAGCAGGCGTCTCTCAAACCTTCCCATATAGTCTGCCTTGAAACCAACCTTGAGGACCTCTGGTCTACAAGACCTGTGGTATGTAAACACCTGTGCCACAGTACCCAGCAGCCCCTGCTTAGGAGACAAGTTCAGGAGCCAAAGCCCTCTTCCTCCACAGTGAGGTGGTTACAAATGCCCATATGGTAAAAGCCCTCCAAGGAATGCCCTTCGGTCGTCACTGCCAGGGAGGTGTCGGATCCTGGCACCCTGTTCTTGCCAATGGTGGCAGTTGTCAACATGGCCTGCCTCCTGCACAAGGCTGTGTGGCTGTCCCAGCAGCCCAGCCAGCTCCTGATTCTGTGTCCAGATCCCTGAGGGCTTCTTAATTTTCACGTTTCCCCACACCCTGTCCCGGGATGTTTTCTGCCCCAGCAGCTGAATTTGAACCCTAAAGGTATACATGACCTTGAGTTGATCTTTGACATCCAGAGTCTGCTTGCTGGAGCAAGGATTGGTCCTCACAGGCTTACAGATAGACATAAAGGAGAGGGCTTGGGAACGGCAAGGTATGACAGGGACGCTCACTGTGAGCAGTGGTCCATGTCCAACTTCATCTGACTGAAGAAGCTGAGCTCTAAGCCACCACCACCTATCATCCCAGGGGAAGCTAGAGGTGACCTCTGTGCCCAAAGCTCCTGGCGTCACCCAGGGGTGGAGAAAGGGAAGTCCCCGCATGCCTCTTCTAAGGGCCAAGCTGAGCCTCCCTCCAGATGAAGAGGGCAGCATGGTTCATGGGCGCTGCCAAGAAATTCCCAGACAGATGAGGAGGGAGGGGACTCCTCCACGGTCACCACAAGTCATCTGGAGAACAGTGCTGGGGATCAAGGAGCCCCTGAGTCCTAAGCATCCTGTTTCCTCCCCACCAAGACAGGCTCCCCCACTGCCCTCCGAGAATCTTCCATGCCAGGGGCTGGGCTAAGACCCTGCATGGATGGAAGGTGATTATCAGTGCCCAAACTTACCAGCATGGGCTGGAGAGACGACTCCCCACCCCCACTTACACAGGAAGTCCTAAGGTACACAAGGATCCAGTCACCAAACCCTTTACCTTTGGTAAAGCGTATCTACACGCGGGTTGAGTGTCTCTTTCTAAAATGCTCAGGACCAGCCGAGATATGGTTCAGCTGCTAAAACTACTTGCCATTCCTGCTTAAAATCATCCCTGGAACCCACATAGAGATGGGAGGGAAGAACCATACACACACACACACACACACACACACACACACACACACACACACACGCATGCATGCACACACCATGTACACAAGAACGATATAATATAATAATTTTTTATTTACATAAAATACCCAGGGCCAGAACTGCTTCTGGACCCAGAAGTTTTTCAGAATTTTGCAATATCTGCAGAAACATGAGACACATCTTGGAGATGGCATTCAAGTGAAAGATGCTGTGGAAATCTTACTTATTGATGGAGTTCCTGCATCTAATGTCTCAACAATAATAATTACAGTATGTGCAACATACTTTGCATTGTATATTATATAATTAATAAACAGAGCAACTAATATCAATAAATTAGTCTGAGGAGGTGGCTCAGTGAATAAGAACATTTGCTCTGCCAGCATGAGAGGCCTGAGTCCAAACACACAGCATTCACATAAAAACAAAAAAACAGGCCTGGCTGTGCCCACCTGTAACACCAACACTGGGGGATGGAGACAGGTGGATTCAAAATGTTAAGCTTCCACCCAGCAAGAGACCCTGCCTTGAGGTAATAAGACATAGAGTTGTAGAAGAAGGCACCTGGCATCCTGCCCTGGCCTCTGCATGTGCATGCATGGGTGTACACACACACACATACTCACATGACACCATCACATTCCTGTTCTAGTCATACTGCTTGAAGGATCTGTATGATCATCGATGGCTTTACTTTCCCATTTTATTGACTCGAAGGGAAGCATGAAGCCAGAACTCAGTTGTTAGTTTGGCTAATGAAAGAGGCTCGATGTGAGGAAGAATGCAGCCCAAGATAGAAACAGCGCCCAGGAAGACGACAGAGCCACGTCCAAACGCTAAGATGCTTGGCAGCTAGGCTTCAGCAAACGAAGGCTGGAACTGGACCCTGAGCGCGAGACTTAAAGAGATGCTTTCCCGCCTTTGGCCACTAGGCGGTGACAGAGCAGCGTCCACAGCCGCCCGAGGGCTGAGCTGGATCAGCAGGCAGCAGCCTGGAGACAAACCAGGCCTGTGAGCAAGATTTCTGGAAAAGACAAGGTAGGAGCAGGCTCTGGCCGAGGATCAGAAACTTTGCAGAAGACCGGCTCCCTTGTGCCTCGGCGTCCTGAGTATTCTAAATCACCTGTGCTCCCTGCGTGTACCTGACCTCATTCAGAGGCCCGAAAGACAAATGAGAAGAGGAAGGCAGGACCAGACAACATGAGAAAGGGCGAGCGTTCCCCCACCCCCTCCCCCGGTGCTCCCCTACCCTCCCCCTTCCACAAACAAAGAAGCATCCAGAAGAAGCCAGGCCCCAGGTCTTCCACCTGCATCATCCTGCCCAGCCCCTCTGACCAGAGACATTTTCCAGAGTCACTTGAGTCCCCTGTGAAACACAGGAATGAAAAGTGTGGCTTACCTTTCTTAGACATGTTTATGCTTAGGGTCTCAGGAAGACACTAAAAGAGATTGGAGACAAAAGCCACAGGGATTATCAAGAGCACTTCAGGGAGTTGGGGCGGGAGGGTACACCTGTGATTCCAGACATGGAGATCGTGCTCAAGGCCAGTCTTGGCTACAAAGTGAGCTCCAGGCCAGTGAGGCACCATGAGACCTTTGCACGCTTTTTCTGAGCTCTGCCCTCCACACCTTGAAGGGCTGAGAGTCCTCACCCTCACCTGTCCAGCTGGCTTAAGACCCAGTGACGCGGCCCCCTTCCTGAAGCTCTGTCTCTGCATCAGACTGGTACTTCCTGAGAACCGATCACCCGTTCCATCCCCAGCATCCTCCTGCATCTGTCCTAGGCTTGGTCCAGATCTTCAGTTCAGGGGACCTAGAACTTCAGTTCCTGGTCATCTTTGGTTACTTAGTGAGTTCAAGGACAGTCTGGGCTATGTGGGATTCTGTCTCAAAAACAAAACAAACAAACAAAACGTGGTGACCACAGCTCATTCTAAAGAGCAAAATAAATTCCAGATGAACCCAATGTGTGTATGTTAAAAATCCTTTAAATGTTTTTTTTTAAACCACAGCATGCTTACATACAACTTCAAAAACGGCCAAGTCCTTTCTCTAAGGGCAGTTGCTCAAACAGCGTAAAGGACTGCTAACTTCTCACAAATTGTGTGTGCGTGTGCATTCGTGTGTAAGTGCCCGTATGTGCATGCGTGTGTGTGTGTGTGTGTGTGTGTGTGTGTGTGTGTGTGTGTGTGTGTGTGTTGGTCAGAGGATAGCTCCCACTGTTGTTTGGTTTTTGTTTGTGTTTGTTTTTGTTTTGAGATGGTCTCACTGTGTATCCCTGGCTGCCCTGAAACTCACCGGCCTTGAACTCACAGAGTTCCGCTTATTTCTGGGTCACAGAGTTTCTGCCTCCCCGATGCTGGGATAAAGGGCTTTTGCCACCGTACCTGCTCAGCTGTCATTCTGTAGGGACCGTCCATGTTGTGGGTTTTGCTTTTTGAAGCAAGGTCTCCCATTGGCCCGGAACTCATCAAGTAGGCTAGCCTGGCAGGCCAAGGAGTCCCAAGGATCTACCTGTCTCTGCCTTGCCGGGGCTGGGATTACAAACATGTGTCACCACATCTGGTATCTGAGAGGACTCAAAGGAGCAAACACAGACCCTCATGCTTGCAAAGCAAACCTTTACCGAACCCCTAGCCATCCCTTCACAAATAAACCTGAAAACTGAACAGGACAAAGTGGTGTCGAAAGTCAGCCAGCCAATGTGGACAGTATTCACAATTCACATCAGGTATAAAGAAGCATTTTCTTGATATTGAAAGACACACACACACACACACACACACACACACACACACACACACACGGGTCCCAACCTGACCATGGTGGTGCTTGCCTGTGTCAGCCCTTGGGAGGCTGAGACAAGAAGATCCGGATGAATTCAAGAGTAGCCTGGAGTACATAACAACCTTGTCAAAAAGAAAGTTAGGTGTAACACGTATCTGAAAAGTTCTTATTAATAAAATCAAACCTGGAACCAGGTATTGGGGTGAATGCTGGAAGATCAGAGAAACAGAACAAGCCACAGCTTCCTCACCTTGCCAATTCCTCAGCTGATCCTGTTTCCTGGAAGCCTCTGAGTCCTTATCCAAATGGATCTCAGCTGAACTGCTTCTCGAAAGGCTGAAAGCTTAACCAGGCTCTAGTTCCCGGTTTTCATGCCTTATATACCTTTCTGCTTTCTGCCATCACTTCCTAGGATTAAAGGTTCTTGTTACCATGCCTTTTCTGTTACCAGGCTGTTTCCAGCCTTGAACTTACAGAGATCCAGACAGATCTCTGCCTTTGGAATGCTAGGATTAAAGGCGTGTGTGCCACCATTTTCTGGCCTCTATATCTAGTGGCTGTTCTGTTCTCTGACCCCAGATAAGTTTATTAGGGTGCACAATATTTTGGGGAACACAATATCTCCACAGTTAGGTTCACAGTGGGTTCAAATCCTGGTCATATCAGTTATGCTCTGTGTGTCCTTAATCAAGTTACTTGACCACTCTGAGCCCAGGATTCCTTGTCTGTGGGAGAAAAAAAAAAACCCTGCCTCACTGGGTTGACATGAAGACGAATCCATAAAGACCCTTCAGTGTCCCCATTATCAGCACACCTTGGTTTTTCTGCTTGCCCTGTCTGCCCTGCACTGGGCCATCTTGGCCAAGAGTAGCCAGGTGGGTCTGGATAAGGATTCCATTCCTTTTTTGGCCTCAGACATGGTGGGACTTAAGTCCAGGTCATGCTGTGGGATGGTCGTTCTGTGTGCTGTGAATATATGTTGCTACCATTGGTTAATAAAGAAGCTGCTTTGGCCTATGGCAAGACAGGTCATAGCCAGGTGGGAAATCCAAGCAAAGATACAGGGAGAAGGAAGGCAGAGTCAGGGGAGACACTGTGAGCTGGGGGGTGGGGTGGGGGCAGCATGCAATAGAACACAGGTAAAGCCATGAGACACTTGGCAATACATGGATTAATAGAAGTGGGTTGATTTAAGATGTGATAGCTAGCTAACAATAAGCCTGAGCCATAGACCAAACAGTTTGTAATTAACATTAAGCCTCTGCACTATTATTTTATAAGCTGCTGCAGGGCCAGGCGGGACACAGAAAAGCTTCCCGTTGCAAGGTCACACTAGTGAAGGTGTCTCCATGTCCAAAGGGAAGAAAACAGGAGATGATGCGGGATGGCCTGGGTGGACATTGAAATTCACAGGCTTTGTTAGCAAATGGAACCAGAAGTTTCTAAATAGTGTTGTGGAGAGGCACTGGCATGGCAGAGGCCAGCACTTAGAGGCGAGAGGGGAAAGGCAGGCCAGACAGGCGGAATGACTCTGGTCTTGTAGGGCATCAGCAAGAGTAAAGAGAGCCACCTGCCCCCAGGCTTGATGTCCTGGGCAGAGAAAGGGCCCTAAGTAAGTACCAGAGGGATGGCTGACAGGGAGCAGAGGGGAGGAAGGGGAAGGAGAGGCCCCCTTCCCAGGTCACAGAATACCCTTCTCTGCCTGCTTGTAAAGTCACCTGCTTCCCCAGGGAGCCAGGGCCCTACAACAAAGAGGTAACGATGACCTTGATGCAGTATGCTTTTGACATGAGGCATTGGAGGGGGGGCATCAAATTCCAAACTGGCAACTCAGTGACTTCCTCTTCCCTGAGCCTCAGTTTCTCCTTCAGTGAACCTGCTGGACCCCAGAAACCAAACAGTAGGAAGCACTCAATTCCCTGTGAGGCCTGCTACTTTCCAAAGCTGAATCTTGTCCTGAAGTGAGAGGGTCCCGCGTATCTGCCTGGGTTGCGGTCCAGGGGGTTCTCCTTTAGGTTTGTGCCGGTTGCCACTCTGGTTATGGTCCTGGCTGAGGCCTGCTTGCTCGTGAACAGATCATTCAACTGCTTCGGGCCCACCTCAGACTGACTGCCCTTACCGTCCATAGCAGGAGTGAGGCCCACAAAGCACACAGCTACGCGGGTGAGGAACCACCAGCGGTCTCTGTCTTTCCCAATGTTTGTTCCCGGGAGGAGTCTGTCAGACACATGAAAGCACACTCCCCTGCCTCCACCTCTTGTTCTCACTCCCTTCTAGAGCCCAGGGCAGGACCAGCCGAGGCAACACTGGAAAGAATGCCTGGCCATGCTTTTGACTAGAAAGAGGACGGGCACCAGCAACAGAGGAGTGCCAGCAATGCCATGACACCATGTAGGGACCTCGGGAGCCTCTACACACTAATGCCACCCTGACACCTTCACAGTGGAGGCATAATCTGGGCTTCACTGGTGAAGAAATGGTTCAGAGGGGTCACGTTGGCTGCCTAGTGTCACGTGGTAAGGAAGCGGCAGAGTCTGGCATGGTTTCCAAGATTTTCAGACATCAGCGGCTAAAGCTCCCACTCTGGCCTGTCTTGGAATGGATGGATACGGAGGAATAGATGTGAGCCAGTGGGAGGATAGATGGAAGACAATGAGTCTAAAGAGACTTTCCTATAGTAAGTTTCCAGAATATACGTCCTTCCTGTTTCCCCTCCCCATGGTTGCAGAAGCCCCAGCTACCTATTTTATTTTATTTTTATTAAGAAAAATTTTTTTATTCATTTTACATACCAATCAAAGATCCCCCTCTTCCCTCCTCCTGTCCCTTCAACCTCCCCCTCCCAACTCACCCTCCATTCCCTCCTACAAGAAGGTAAGGCCTCCCATGGGGAGGTACATTTAGTAGAGGCAGGTCTGTTGGGATTCTGCCGCCACTCCAGCTGCATGAATGCACATGTACAGTTCAAGAGCTAAGCAAGGGATCTTGTGTCTTACGTCATCAGTGCATGCTGGTGATTAGTGCACACGGCATGGTCATTCAATCAGCACATGCGTGATGTAGCTCTGTAAGCCCGCCTGTGCATGTTCACGGGAACCCTTAAAAAGCCAGACACAGGACCCCCCCCCCCCCCGTTCTCTCTTCTCTCCAGTATCTCTCTTTCTCTCTCTCTCTGCTCTCTGCAGTGCATCTCCCCCAGACCTGGTTCTTCAGCTCCCTCCCCCTTCTAATAAAGCTCTGATACTGGGTTTTGTCGTGGCTCGTGACCTTTCCTTGCGGTAACCAGCACCAGTAACCAACACCAGTAACCAGGGCTGCTTATCATTCTTAACAAGGTCCAAGCCCCTCCCCCTACCTCTAGGCTGTGCAAGGTGTCCCATCATAGGTAGTGGGCTCCAAAAAGCCCGCTCATGCACCGGGGATGGATTCTGATCCTACCACCGGGGGTTGGAGAGGCCCCCCAAAGCAGATCAAGCTACACGACTGTTTCGCCATGCAGAGAGCCTAGTCCAACCTCATGCAGGCTCCACACCCAGCTATCCATTTTCACTAAGCCTCTAAATGAGATGCCAAATGGGGTTGCTTAAACAGCTAACAGCTAATAATGGCAAAGGCACCAATTTAGGCTGTGAAGGTTAGCCCCTCCCCCTTCCCACTCCTGCTGCCAGGCCCCTATCCCCACCCCAGTGTCAGGACCATCTCCCTCTTCCCGCCTTCCCTTTCCTCCAGACCGCTTCAGGACAAGACGGGTCTCCTGGTGGGGAGCAGACTGGATGTTCTTGACTCCCTAAACATCTTCCAGTTTCTCTTTTCTCCCATGTGGGGCAAGCAGGTGACCCAACCGAACTTTGGTCTCCCCCTGTGTACACAGAGCTGAGTCATACTTCACAGACCACAAGGGGGAGCATTTGTGTGTGGGGAACCTTGCACAGGCAAGCCTCAAAGTCACATCCTTCTGCCCACATGTGGCCCTGGCCCCAGCGCTCTCCAAGTGCCAGGCTTCTTTTGCTCAGGGCTAGAGAGTCCTTGTACCTCCAGCCTCAAAGTATGTGTGATGGAGTGCTTAGAAGAGCCCATGGAGGGTTCTGGATCCCTCCCCAAGTTCAGAGTCGTCACTGAGTATAGACTTACCTCTGGTGCTGAGAAGCAAGAGTTTTCCCACTCTAGGACCTGACCAGGAGTGGGCCGGTCTCCTGGAGAAAGGGTCGTTTATATACCTTGTCCCCACATGTACACACACACACACACACACACACACACACACACACACACGCTTGCCTGATCATGTGACTATGTTCTTTCTGTTCCCCAGGCAAATCCCACTGTCCGGAGCAGTGTAACCTCCAGGAAGGAGTGTGCCAGCCAGCCTGGATGTTCTGACTTCCTTGAAGGACAGTCGTACCTCTACAAAATGCCATTTTCGTGGGCCGTTTTCAGCCTGCCAGTCCTGTGGCACAGAAAGACACAAGGAGGTGGTGCCTAGGTGCTCAACGCCTTCCAACATCAGCCAGTGGGAGAAAGTCAGACACAGGACCACATGCTCCAGCAGACTCCAGGGGTCCAGAGAGCCTGGCTGGAGTGGGGAGTCTGATTTCCATTCTGCCTCTTGAAGACTCGCTTTCTTAAAAATGTTTTCTATTAATCTATACTAATTATACAAAGTGATGGGCTTCACAATGGTATTTCAGTTAAGTGTGTCATGCACTTGAAACCACATTCACCCACTGCTCTCCCTCCTTCCGCCCCTCCTAACAGTCTCTTTACCCTCCCCTTTCTATTTTCTACATATGTATGTTGATTGATTGGTTGGTTGGTTGGTTGGCTGATTGATTGATTGGCAGAAATTCCAGATTTCACATATGAGAAAAAAAAATGTCTGAGTCTGGCTCATTTCCCTTAACACGATGACCCCCCAGCTCTACTCATTCTCGAGCAAATGACATAACTTCATTCCTTTTTATGGTTGAACAAAACCCCATCATGGAAGAGCCGGCAAGACCACTAGTCAGGTAAGTCTTTCAGAGAGGGGACATGTTGAGAGCATGCCACCTGCCCAGCTGATTTGGAATTAGCAAGAGCTAGATGCAGGGCTGGGCAACTGTAATCACAATGTCAGTTCTTGGAACAGCTGATCAGAGAGCAGGCTCACGGCTGAGGCCAAATGCAATCCCTAAGACTATCTGGGGTGGATTCAACCAACCACACAGCTGCAGGCCTACTTCCCACCCTAAAGGAGGGCCAGGCTGAGCTACACCCCAGAACTCTCACTCCAAAGCCACTGTCCACTGAGTCACTCCTGCAAGAGGCAGAAGGAGGTGGGGCCAGCCACCGTGGCCTCTGCTTCTTCACCCTGCTGAGGGAGGGCAGCATCCTTCTATGGGACTCATGGGAGCATGGCATTCTCCCAGGTACATCGTGGGCCGTTAGTGGCAGAGCTGGAACCAGAGGTGACAAGGAACTTGCAACATGGAGCTCAGGACGCTGAGAGGGAGGCCTGAAAGGGATGGCAGCTTGCTCCACAGACAGAATCTGGGAAGAGCACCATAAGAGACAAAGTGTAGACCAGGCAAGAAGCATTGTGACACCAGAGACCAGCAAAGAGGTGCCAGCAGCAACTCTAGGGTGGATGAGGGGATGGAGAGGAAAACCTGGGGGGTGGGGCTTGGAGAGTGGGAGGCACCTGAAGGAGACTGAGCTCTAGAGGGCTCAGACAGTCTGACTGCTGCCAGAGAAACAGCGAGGAAGAAATCTTGGCCTCTCTGCCACCACCTGTTGTGGTGCTGGGGAAGGGGGTTCCCCCTAGCTAAAGTCTCAGCCCATAGCGGCAGCTTCCCATGCCCAGAGCTCAGAAAGGTTCTGAACCTGTGGGCTGGAGGGGTTGGATTGGGAAAATCAAGGGCACAAGAGCTGGTCATGCCATGTGCCTCTGTACAGTGCTATGGCTCTGACATGGCCCCCCAAGGCCAGCAAGCTGGAAACTGGGTCCCTGGTGGGGTAGACAGGTCAGGAGCTCATGGCCTGACGGGAACCTTAAGGGGACTGAGCAGCAGTGACCACGGTTCTTGGAAGTAGTTACTGATTCAAGTTCCTGTCTGCCTCCCCCTCCCCCAAGTTGTTCTTTGCTATGCTACCGTTCACCTTGGTCAAAATCAAGTCCCTCAGCCGAAGACATCCCAACCTGTGGGGCCATGAGAAGGGAGTGTGCTCTGTATAAATGATGCAGCCTGGGGTGTACCGCAACACTCAGCGTTTTGTTTAACCCTCTGGGAGGCTTTGGGCTAAGACATCGCCTTTGTACACCAGCACACAGCCTAGAAAGGTTAGGGGACATGGCCCAAGGTTCACAGTGAAAACTCACTGGACTTGGTACAGACACCAGAACCCTGTGTTCATTCTCTTTCTCCCTCTGCAACTCCACCCTCACAGCCAACCACAGGAGAGGGGAGGGGCTTCGGCTAGGTCACTGACAGGGAAACTCTTCTTTTCTTTTTTCTTTTTCTTTTCTTTTTTCTTTTTTTTTCTTTTTTCTTTTTCTTTTCTTTTTTTCTTTTTTTGTTTTGTTTTGTTCTGTTTTGTTTTTTTCGAGACAGGGTTTCTCTGTGTAGTTTTGGTACCTGTCCTGGAACTCACTCTGTACACCAGGCTGGCCTTGAACTCACAGAGATCCACCTGCCTCTGCCTCCCGAGTGCTGGGATTAAAGGCGTGCGGCACCATTGGCTGGTCCCTTTCTTTTCTTACCAATTGTCCTAGAAGCACCAAGCCACAAGGACACAGTGTCATTGCCCACGCACACTCCTAGTTGTATTCTACACACACGCACACACATACACACACACACACACATATACCACACACACACACACATTCATACACCACACACATACACGACACACACACATTCATACACACACACACATACACCACACACACACACACATATACCACACACACACACACACATACACATACATTCATACACACATACACCACACACACACACATACACACACACATTCATACTCACACACATACACCACACACACACACACACATACACACATTCATACACACACACATACACCACACACACATTTATACTCACACATACACCACACACACACACACACACACACACACACATTTACACACACACACACACACACACACACACACACACACATACACACACACTGCAATGCAGTAACACCTGCTCTGCTGACTGCGAATACTCAGCCACCCCTTCTTGGCAGTCGGCAGAGGAATGTACAGGCAGATAACCAGGAAAAAGTGGGAAGGCGGCAGGAGGGCCTCCTCCGTCCCCACTGAGGCACCAAATCCCGGGGAGTCAAGGCAGGGAGGCAGGCTACCCTCAGGCCCCCGGGGCAAGGCGGGGTGAGGGTAAACCTTGCACCAGAGCGAGCCGTTGAAGGGAAAGAGCTCAGCACCGTGGAGCTGTGGAAGGTTGGCTGTGGGCTTCCTGCTCTCTAGCTGAGGGATCAGGGACTAGCACCGGCCTCTTCTGTCCGAACTGGTGAAACAGACCTTAAAGTGGGGCCTGACGGCCTCCCTCCCAGGCTTGGTAGGAATACTAAGTGGCATAAGGACTGGAACTCAGTGCTCTTAGAGCTGGGTGTTCAAAGAATGCAGCAGGAGCCAGGAACGACTCACTGGCAGGATACTTGTCTAGTGTGGCAAGACTCTGCGCTCCATCTCAAGCACTGAAGCTAAATGCAAGACACTGTGACTTGGGATTGGCCTCAGATCCTTCCTCTGCAAGCGGGGATTAAATGGTGTCAGACTCCTGCATGTGACATGAGACGGCCCGTGTAAAGTATCTGTGAGGGTGGGTGGCACACAGCCAGAACTCCTGCATGCCAGCACTCTCTTCCCCCACCCAGCTCCTGCTTAGCCAGCACCTGATGGGTCACCTCCTCCAGGAAGTCCTCCATGATACGGCTTTGGGGTGAAATTTTAAGCCATGGGGATCCTCACTACTGAGTCTGTCCCTCCAAGCCACAGATGGCATGGTGATAGACTCTGCCTCCCAAGGGCTTGGGACTGGGAGTGAAGACCACCGTGCAGGCCTATACGGAAGAAGGCGGCCCCATGGCCAACCTCTTGAGTCTGGAAGGTTGTGTGGGAGGTGTGGGGGCTGATGAGTATTCTGGGGAAAGAGCGCAGCATTGTGAAGACAGGAAGGGTTCGAAGATGGGCTAGAGTGTAACTAACAGCGTGGAGGAGAAAAGGATGGGGGCGTTCATTGTGCTCGGCCTTAAATGCTGGGCTGATGTGAATGTTAGAGATGGGGGCGTGGAGGATGGGGATGCTAGAGAGTAGAGCGCATGGGAGGATCAGGGGTGTGTATGCTAGAGAGTGGGAGGATCAAGGATGTGTATGCTAGAGAGTGGGAGGATCAAGGATGTGTATTTGTCAGAGAGTGGGAGGATCAAGGATGTGTATTCTAGAGAGTGGGAGGGAGGATCAAGGATGTGTATGTTAGAGAGTGGGAGGATCAGGGGTGTGTATGCTACAGAGTATGGGTTTGAAGACCGGCATGACAGAGAGCACAAGACAGGGGAATTGCAGCTGGACAGTGGTGACTGCCAGCCCCTGGGAGCTCTGGGTATTGGGCGATCATCCACCACTTCATCCAGGTAAGGCTGTCTCACCCTGCTCATCCCCTCACGGCTGCTGGGAGACCCGGAAGGCTGTTTGTCAGTGGGCGGTGAAAAGAACCCCTCATGGAGGGCAGGCTGCACGCTCATCAGGGCCGTACTTTCCACTGCTCGGGGGTTTCAGCTCTACAATGCGCTTCTCATTCACTTTTCCACTCCCCCAGGACATCTGTTTGACATTTGCCTTGTGCGGCTGCGAGGGGTCGGTGCTGGGTACGGTCCTTTTGAACATCTTTGCCTTGAAGGAAGAGGCACAAATGTTCGGGGAGCGGCTGGCAGTAGCCCGCTTTCTTCCAGCCCCCACCACCACCACCACCACCCCACCACCACCACCCCCCCACCACCACCACCCCACCACCACCACCACCCCACCACCACCACCACCCCACCACCACCACCACCCCGCACTCACCTTCCACCCTCAGTGCAGTGAGAAGATGGCTCAGTCCATGCCCTGGGATCCAGTCAAAACCTCAGGGTCAACCCAGAACAGCCCGCTGGTTCCAGCTCATGCTTCCCTGTCGGCACACTGTGACATTAACGTCGTATACATGTATATAGTCTGTGTTCCTTTCCTTGGGTGTGTGTCTGTTGACAGGGCTTCCTTTGCCTCCCATTTCCAGTTTAATTTAGCCCAATGGTGCTGCATTGGCCCCGCAGCCTTTTGGAAGGAGACAAATGCGTGTGAAGTCTCCAGGCAGCCAGATGGTGAAGGCTCGTGAAGCCCCATGAATGGAATTTATTGAGCATCCACCACAGTGCTCAGTGTTGTCCACCATCCTCATGTGGCTCATTTGGTGTTTTTTTTTTTTCTTTTTTTTTTTTCATTTCATTTCAGTGTGTGTGTGTACAGTTGTACAAAAGTGTGTGCATGTAGAGAGGGTAGAGGTTAACATAGGCTGTCTTCCTTGACCATTCTTCACCTTAGTTTTTTGAGACAGGGTCTCTCACTGAACCCAGAGCTCACCGATTGTCTGAGCAAGTGCCCCCAGGATCCTCCTGCCTCTGTCTCCCCAGAGCTGGGGTTATAGGAGCTGCTTTTACGTGGGTGCTAGGAATGACCTTCCTGCTTTAGACACTGAGATGCGTCCCCACCCCCACTCACCCAAGCAGAATGCCTTTTGCTGTGATGATAAAGCTGGTGCTGGCTGCAACGTGAACAATCAACACCCCACACACATGCTATGAAATGAACTGGGCAGCCTGCAGACATCGGCCATCTGGTTGCCCCATGCAGATAAAGACTGTTAACCATCTGATGTGAGCATCAGGCTTACCTAGGCATGTCAGAGGTGCACAAATAAATGTGCATGGGACTTTACAAAAATGCCCAAAACATAGCACAAGCTTCTACAACCCACCCCATGCCTGTGCTCTTATAGAAATACAGATGTGAGCCTAGGTTGCCATCCCAAGATAGACCTGCCCAGTTCTCTCTAGGGGGTATGACCTGTTTTCCTGGGTTGGGGAGAGACCTTTGATGATCTTGCCTGCTATCAGCGGGATTTTTGTCGCTTTTCACTCCTCTATATAAGGTAGTCTGAGGGTCCTTCATCCATCTTTGATTTTCTCAAATAATGCTCTGAGATCTGTTCTCCCGAGTGCCATGGCTGGGCCCGAGGGCATAAATATGGTTGTTGATCGCAATCACCAAGAGGATATAGGGGAACTAACTTCGGCCACCAGCTGTAAAAGGCCCCACTCTCACCCCTTACTCCTTGGCTCTCTATACAAACCTCTGCAGAAAACCTCATGGCCAGTAAAGGGAATTGGGGTGAGCCCCGCCCGCCGGCACCTGTGCGTGAGGGAGAAGAGCGGCCCCTGCTGGCAGAAGCTGCCCACTGCAGCCCAAAGTAGCCGAGTTTCTCTCTGGGCAAACATCTGCACCCAGCTCTGCCAGACTTGGTTTCCCCATCTGTCAAAAGGAGAGTGTACACCCTGTGAGCCCTCCAGCCATCTCGAGGGTGAATCCTACTAAGGATTAGCAGTTTTTCTCCCCAAACTTGAACGCTCAGATTCCAGGCCCTGCTTGGAAAACACCCCCATTCTCTCCAGAGGCAATCCTTGCTCCTGGCTTGCCACCCCCACCCCCAAACTTCACTCATTAAAATCCCTCTTATTGAATAACGAAACAGCATTGTTTTTAGATGGGGTTACCTGGAGATGTGGTAACCTCAACTTCCCAAGTTTGCAGACGGATTTGGGGACTTGGGGAGATGAGAAATCCTTTACAAAGGTTTTTGAAAGATGGACTCATAGCTGGGCTCTGCCTCCTAGGTGAGGGTACACCCAAAGAAAGACCCTCTTCTGAGGGACAGTCCCTGGAAGAAAGGAAAGGGTGTATGTCTAAATCCCCCTTAATTAAGAGGAGTGAGGGGTCATTCTTTGGTTCAAAGGAAATGCCCTCTACTGTCTATCTACCTGGAACAGGAGCAGGTGACCCTGTGTATGCTGCTGATTCTGCCACCATGCAGTGTGACCTTGGGCAGGTCAGACAGACACTGGGGTCACCCTGCTTCCTAGGGGCTGGGTTCCTGTAACTACCAAATGGCTGGGTCCATGCTGTCCCAGGTCCATATCCCTCCAACCAGGATCTTGTCACCATCAAGAAGTGGACAGACAGGACCACCACCTCCTCCTTCCAAAACACCTCTAAGCACTGGCTGGGTGCCTAGCTCCTCAGGGATGGGCTTGCCACTATACAAAGTAACCATCAATGTCATGACACTCTGAGTACCTGACACTATGCCTGCACCAAGCCCAAGGTTGGCATCGGCCACAGGGGTAAAGACAGGAAAGACACATGAATGCTACCTGGTGCTACTGCCCCACCCTACCCTAGCCATCTTCCCAAGTCTATGGACTTGAGTGACAGGAATGAGGCTAAAACATGCACAACCCTGTGTGTGTGTCCACATTTGCTCATCTCCTAATGAGGAGGAACTCCAAGTTAAAAGAACAGTACCGGGCTGGAGAGATGGCTCAGAGGTTAAGAGCACTGACTGCTCTTCCAGAGGTCCTGAGTTCAATTCCCAGCAACCACATGGTGGCTCACAACCACCTGTAATGAGATCTGGTGCCCTCTTCTGGCCTGCAGTCATATATGCTGTATACATAATAAATAAATAAATCTTAAAAAAAAAAAAAAGAAAGAAAGTTTAAAAAAAAAAAAAAAGAACAGTACCAAGATCCCTCAGAAAGTGAGGGACAGAGCAGAGACTCCATCCCAAATTGGTCTCTCTACAGCACATCTCCTGGAGGGACAGGGTGTGTGTGTGTGTGTGTGTGTGTGTGTGTGTGTGTGTGTGTGTGTGTGTGTGTGTGTGTGTTCGGGAGGGACTACTTTGTTACTAATAGTTCCTGAACCTTGGTGAGGTGGTGTACACCTGTAATACCAACACTCACAAAGCTGAGGCCAAAGGATCACACGTTCAAGACCAACCTGGGTCACACGGTGAGTTCAGGGCCAGTCCGAGTTAAGCAGCTGGACCCTTTCTCAAAAACAAAAGCAAACAACGTAGAAACGAGGACTGGGGTGTAGCTCAGTGGTAGAGTGCTTGCCTAGCATACCCAAGGTCCTGGGTTTCATCCCCAGCATCCCCCGTCTCCTGGGGGGGGGGGAATCCACCACTCCCTGAAGGGAGGGGAAACAGTTCAAAGAAAGAAGAAGCCTCCCGATGGCTCCAGCTCCCCCCACTTTCCAGGAAGAGCCATCACTGTTCTTCTCTGGCAAAGGCCAACTGTGGCTAATTTTAAGGT
The DNA here is from genome assembly GCF_049852395.1 of Peromyscus maniculatus bairdii. NCBI lineage: Eukaryota > Metazoa > Chordata > Mammalia > Rodentia > Cricetidae > Peromyscus > Peromyscus maniculatus. The sequence continues at coordinate 75,759,653 of NC_134865.1, forward strand.
TTCCTAACCCCAGTCCCTCCCGGCTCCCAGCTCTAGTTTAAAAGGACAAGCACCCCGCGCCAAGCCCTAGCCCTGCAGCTGGCAGATGCTCTTCATCTTGGACTTGCCGGCGGCTCACGACTGCATTCTATTTCACATCTCGGGCATGACGGGCCCAGAGACTAACCAGCACTCACAGGGCGGGGCTGTTCAAGACAGCAGCCCTGTTATGAAATAGGGCGCCTCTCTCGGAATCCGGCTCTGCATCCTGTCAAAACGACGTGTGTCTTTCCTTTCCTTCCTCGAGAAGGTGAAATATAAGCCTGGAACAACACTGGATCCCTGTTCCCTCCTGGACAAAAGTCAAAACTGGAATCTGATAAATCTGAAATCAGCGCTCATTTCTAATTGGACGTCACGGGGCTGGACGTGGTGCCAGGGCCGGTGGCATTTCACGTCGTATGTTATTGTTGGTGCCGACAGAAGACATGAATCTTTCGGAACATTCAAGAAACGAGTATTTCCATGATTCCGGCAACTGAATACCCACCTATTTTACTTATTACAAAGGAGGCCTCTGTCCCTCCCTTGAAGCTTCACGACTGCAAAGGCAGACTCTGTGGGACCCTTCACCCCTCTGCATGCTGACCAAGGATGGTCTCCCACTTCTTGACCTGAAAAGATTCCTACTCACCCACAAAACCCAGCATAGAAGTGTGCACTCTGAGAATCCTACCCAGCTCCCAAGGCCTGCTTAACCAGGGATGTTTGTAGGTGACTAGGAGCTAATGGATCTCCAAACATTCCAGTGCATCTGTTAACTTCACCTGGCCCCTCCATCGCTTTCCAAAACCTCCTGAGACAGGGACGGTCATGCCCCCTTGGTCTCCCATAGATTCCAAGCCTAGTACCCAGGAGGGGCCCTGTGGACATTCTTCTCGTGTAAATAATGACCAATTTTTTTCATTAACATAAAGCAATTATTTGGGGCCATGTGTGTCGGCACGTGCCTGTAATCACAACATTTTGGAAAGCTGTAGATCAAGAGTGACAAGTCATGACTGAAGAGATGGCTCGGTGGTTAAGGACACTGGTTACTCTCTCAGAGGACTCAGGTTTGATTCCCAGCACCCACACGGTAGCTTACAAAGATCTGAAACTCCAGTTCCAAAAGATCTAACACACTCTTCTGGCCTCCACAGGCACCATGCACACACAAGTGGGCACACAAACATACATGTAGCCAAAATACCTAGACACACAAAACAATAAAAATAATTTTTAAATTAGTTGCAAATTACTTGGGCTGTGTAAAACACAAAATAAAGTCTTTTTAATTTCGTTTATTTGTTTATTTGGTTTATTTATTTTTGAGGGGGTGGAATGTGTGTCATGGCATCCATGTGGAGGTCAGAGGGCAACTTCCAGGCATCAGCTCCCTCCTGCCATTATGTGATTCCCAGGGATCAAACTCAGGTCATCAGTCATGGTGACAAGTGTCTCAACTCACGGAGCCACCTTGCCATTCCAAAACAATGTCTTTTTCAAAAAAATAAATAATGAATTAAATAAGGCACTGATTCACAGCTGGCAGATCTCTCACACACCCCTCTCCAGGGGACACCTGCCCATGGCTGCTGCCATTTTAATTGTCACATCTGGGGAGGAGAAAGCAAATGACCACTAGTGAGCATAGACATTGGCAATAGGACTTCCATGAGCCACACGCACTTCTGCTTTCATGAGACCCTTCTCCCGTAAAATATGAAATAAGATTATACTCTACAGTTGAGTTGTGGAGATAAATATCATTGGGCTGAATGGACTTTTTTTTTCTTTTGTCACAAGGTCTCAGTCTGTAGCCCAGGTTGGCCTGGAACATACAATATAGCCCAGGCTGGCTTCAGCTTCCCATGTGTTAGATGGAATTATAGTATGCACCATCACGCCTGGTTACATCTTCTTTATTAGTATGTTCAATATTCCTTCTGATTTTAAAATTTAATTCAAGTACCCTTGCAATCACTCTCTGCTGTGACTATTGGTAAGAGGCTTGGGGGGCTGCTAAACATCCCATAAAGCCTAGGACCACCCCATGAAATAGCCTCAGAGGACAATAGATCAACCTTGAGAAATATGTTGTCAAGGAGAACTCCAGAACACACCGCTTAGAAAGTTAGTCTGAGTTCCCACAGCCCCTGGAGCAGGCTGAACCAGCCAGGATGGGCTAAACTTCAGTCACCAACAAGGCTGTGCTGAGGATCACAGCGCACACTTTCAGGAGAACATTCATAAACAGTAGGAGGGGTTTCCTCCTCCTGGCCAATGGGTGAATAGGGCACAGACTCATATTTTGTTCACATCCAGCTATCCAGGCAGCCAGCACCACTTCATTATTCACACAAATGAGGAGGAGTCCTACGATGCCATTGCCTGGATCAGCTTCATTAGCATGAAGCAGAGTGGTCTCCACAAATATGTCTGTGTATGTTCACATGACCCCCACACGTGCATCCCTGTGCCACTTAATGAGGGAAAGCTCTCTGAGAAACACATCTTTGGGCAAGCTCCTTTAGGCAAGTGCCATATGAGCACTGTGGGGTATGCTTGCACAGGCTTAAACAGTACATGTGGCCTCCTGATACAACTCGGAGACACCCAATAAACATAATGGTCAATCTTTGTCGCATCCGCCTCGACCAGCAAGGAAGACGCAACACCAGGCTCTTCTCCAAGCAGTTTATTCAGGAACCTTGAAACAATCTTCTGACCCTGGGGAAAGCCAACCCACAACCCAAATAGCTTCTGGGCAGCCAACCCCAATCTGCCACATGGGTACTGCGGATAGGTCCAGGTACGCATAGCCTCCCCCTCGGGCTAGCTCTACTCCAGGCCTGTGGTGTTCCTTGACATTCGTCCCATGGTCTCTCTCACTGTGGACCTGGAGGAGGGCTGTGAGCAGTAGCCATGCTGTGACCTGAATGCTATCTTATTTCCTCCACCAAACTAGTCAACCACTCCTGGGTTTGGCACCATTCAAGTTTGAAGGACACAGGCAGTACACATCCCTGCTCCCAGTAGATTCTCAGCTCTCCTTTGAAGCCTCCTGACCAGGCCTCTGCTGTCCACATTTCTCTCTCTCTCTAAAGATTCTTGGCGGAAGCACGCCAAATCCTTAGCCTTAGCCAAATAAGGAGTTGTTTATCACAGAGAGCACTCACCGTCGGGAGGGTGGAAGGCAGAAGCCAGCGCCATCTTTGAGGCACAGCTGCACGCAGCTCTCTACAAATCTTGATTGTCAATTCGATGGCAGGATTTAAAATCACCATGGAGATGAACTTCTGGGGACATTGGTGGGATTGTCTGGATCGAACCAGTTAAAGAGCGATTCACCCCAACTGCTGTGGCGCTATGCCATGGGCTGGAGTTTCAGACTGAATAAAAAGACAAGGTAAGCTGAGCACCAGTGTTCACCTCCCTTATTCCTGACTGCAGATGACATATGACCAGCGGCCTCCAGTTCCTCCTGTTGCAATGACGTCCCCACCACGATAGACTGAACCCTTGAACCGTGAGGCAGAGTGAGCCTTCCCTTAATTTTTGTCAAGTATTTTGCTGCGACAATAAGGCAAGTAGCTAACACTTGGAAATTAAGGTAGAGAGAAGCGGGCTGTTGTTGTGATGTGCCTGAGTGTGCGGTTCAAAGGCCTTTGGAACTGGTTTGTGGGAAGAACTGGGGGAGTCTGGGGCTTGGAAAAGCTGCAGAATGTTATACACAGAACCTAATGGGCCATTCTGGTGGGAATTTTGAAGACAAGAATACTAAGGGAAAAGTGGACAGGGGGCTGGAGAGATGGCTCAGAGGTTAAGAGCACTGGCTGATCTTCCAGAGGTCCTGAGTTCAGTTCCCAGCAACCACATGGTGGCTCACAACCATCTGTAATGAGATCTGGCGCCCTCTTCTGGCCTGCAGGCATAACACTGTATACATAATAAATAAATCTTTAGAGAGAGAGAGAAACGTGGACAGCAGAGGCCTGGTCAGGAGGCTTCAGAGGAGAGCTGAGACTCTACTGGGAGCAGGGATGTGTACTGCCTGTGTCCTTCAAACTTGAATGGTGCCAAACCCAGGAGTGGTTGACTAGTTTGGTGGAGGAAATAAGATAGCATTCAGGTCACAGCATGGCTACTGCTCACAGCCCTCCTCCAGGTCCACAGTGAGAGACCATGGGACGAATGTCAAGGAACACCACAGGCCTGGAGTAGAGCTTGCCCGAGGGAGAGGCTATGTGTGCTGCAGACAGCAGAACCAGAGGGGAGAACTCCCTAAGCCCTTAGAGCCCAAAAGATTCCATCAAAAGCCCTAGATGCTGGACATGGGGCTGTAGCCTCAAAGTAGTAATCCTCCTGCTTCAGCTCCAGAGGGATGTGGTTATACAGTTGGCTTTTAAGCTCATGTTTCCCATTGTTTGTTTGTGTGATTGTTTGTTTTTTTGAGGTGGGGTTTCTCTGTGTAACAGCTCTGGCTGTAGACCAGGCTGGCCTCAAACTCACAGAGATCCACCTGCCTCTGCCTCCCGAGCGCTGGAACTAAAGGCATGCACCACTACCACCCAGCTAACCCAAATATTTTTGATCTATGATGGCAGACTCCACAGATACAGGTCCAGTCCACGGACACAAAGAGCCAAGTATACCATTGATGTCAAAAGTCTTTGGATTCAGTGAGCTCACAATTTATTTAGGATATTTTTGCATGTGCAGTTATTAAGTGAAATGATTATATGTTGTCTTTTTTCAGACAGGGTCTCCCTACATAGCCAAGAGAGACCTCGAACTCATGATCTTCTTGCCTCTACTTCCCGAGCGCTAAGATTACAGGCATCAAATGCCAGGAAAACACTCAGAACAGACCTCTACTGTGAGGAGGGGTCCCAGTGATCCTCAGTGTTGTGCTGCTGGTCTCCAGGCCGCATTTTAATGGGCCCACTTGTCGGTTCTGGTTAGGAGCCACCACATACAGTAGCCTCTCAAGACGTTTGCCAAACTGTTGAACTAAGAACAATTTGGCAATTGTCCAGAGAGTCAATAAAAATGTTCATTATCTTTGCCCTGTTTTTGGCCTCTGTTCTGGGGCTCTTTCTAAGGACTCTGGCTCATAGGGAAAGTGGGAAGCCATAATCGACATGAATTCACCATGGAAATTGGAAAATGCTTTACAAATGTTTTCCAGAGTCGTGTGAGAGAGAGATGGGCTGAACACAAGGCTCCTAAGGCCTCCCCTTAGTGCTCCAAGGAGATGCGGACGTCTGAAGAGCACCTATGGGACAGCTGCTGGGGCACACAGAGACCAGCAGCTTTCTCGTCACACTGCTTAGGAGACCACCTGCTGAAAGGAAAATGGCTGTAATATAATGTTGACTGGAAAGACCAAAATAAAAAAAAATGGAAGCCATGACAGGAAGGAAAGAATGATATATTGGCATCAGAGCGGGCCACCTTCAGAGATGGTCAGCCAGCGGCACCAGGTCTACAGTTCCCACAAATGTAACGTGGGCTTAGGACACCGGAGGAGCACTGCCTGGAACGTTCTGCACTTGTTATTTCAGTCAGCAGACACAACACCCTGGAGACTTCAAAGTCTGGGGGCAGGAGGAAAGCAGGCCGTGGGACACCGTGTCCAGCATCCTGCTGGGCTTCCCACTGAGTGTCCCAACAACTGAGACAAACATGTTGGGTGCCATGGAGGTGGAAATACCACCCCATTCCAGCTTTGGGGAGGCCAGACTTCGGAACGCTTTATAATAAGGTGAGTTGCAGGATGGCTCAGCATTTAGGAGAACTGTTCCTCCAGAGGGCCTGAGTTTGGTTCCCAAAGCTCACTTGGGGCAGTTTACAACTGCCTGTGACTCCAGCTGCAGGGGATCAGCTGCCCTCTTGTGGCCTCTGCTAGTACCCGCACACTCATGGCATATATTCACACAGACACATGTACATAAATTTTAAAAAATTAAGTAAATAAGGACTAGTGTGGTGGCACACACCTGGATCCCAGCACTCTGAAATCAGAGGCAGGAGGATCACTGCCAGTTTGAAGCTAACTAATCTACACAGCAAGTTCCGGGCCTGGTGGGGGTGCATAGCAAGACCAGCCCTAAGAACAAAACAAGAGGCTGTGTGTCAGTTTAATCTGTTTAAAGTGCTTGCTTTTCAAGCAAGAGGACCTGAGTCCAATCCCCCAGGGCCCACTTAAAAGCCTGTAACCTTATTTGGGGGTTGGTGGAGACAGACAGATGCCTGGGGCTTGCTGGCTAGTCAGCCTTGTCTACTGGGCAAGCTACCACCCAGTGAGAGACCCTGCGTCAAAAAGTGGACAGCACCTGAGAAGTCACAGCCTCTGGCTTCCACATGCACACACGTGTGCACCTGCACACATATGAACAAGCACACACAGAGCAAAGAGTGGGGGAGAGGGACTCGGGGCTGTAGTCCAGTCAGTAGAGCAGCACTTGTCTGGTTTTTGTGAAGTCCTGGGTTTGATCCCCAGCACTTCAGAAACTGAGCATGACAGTCTATCTCAGCACTTGGGCAGTGCAGAGAGGGAAATCAGAAATTCAAGGCCAGCTTTGGCTACATAGAGGATTGAAGGCCTGGAGACCCTACGAAAAGAATGGAAGAGAGGGAGGAAGGAAGGGAGGGAGGGAGGAAGGGAGGGAGAATAATAACAAATTTCAAGTGGTGGCACATCCCTATCATCTCAGAAGGTTAAGACAGGGGAATCCTGAGTTTAAAAGACCAGCGTGGAGCACCGTAACAAGGCCCTGCCTCAAAATAACAGCAAACAAAACAATCAGAACAAACTTTTAAAATCAGACCAGCATACCACAGGGTGTCAACAGCAGGACTGGAGATTTTTGGCTCTGGCTTCTTGGTCCTTTTTTTCTGGGATGAATAAACATGTTTTTTCCTAAAAAGGATGGAGCAAGTTGTGTTTTAAGAAGTAGAAGGGATAGGAGGAGGAAGAGAATAGAATCGGAGAAAGCAGCAATTACAGATTAAAAAGTTATGGGATTAAAAAATATCTTCACATCAAGCAGAACATGGCTTTCTCCCAACGACCCTACAAGGAAGCAGCAGAGATACTCTTCGTCCAGTGTGAATAATAGGAAACTGAACCCTGGGGCTGCTAATGTCCCCAAAGTCCACTGTAAACACAAGTCTCATCTCAGAGCTCTCAGGATGAAATCCAGGCTCCCTCTCTTGAGTGGAGACGACTCCATCACCAAGGACCTGTGGCATGGGTCTGTCCTCGACAGGAAGAGATGCTCCTCTTGGCCCTATAGAGTCATTGCTGTCCCCTGATCATAGATGCCTTGAAGAGCTCCAATTCAAGCAGGGCTGACCAGAGGTCCTCTGTTGAATGTGGAACTGGGCCATGGAGAAACAAGAGTGGCCCTGTGGAGAGTCTAGGGAAACACAGGCTCACCCTGTAGCTTGGGGTACAAGAAGATTGGACTCTGTGGAGGGAAGGCCAAGAGACGTGGGATGGAACCGAGGCCAGAGGCATGGCAGTCTGAGCTGGACAGGAAGGCCAGCTCTGTTCCTGTCTTGCTTCCTGAGAATGCTGCTGCTGCGCTGAGTTGTCCCTTTGTTAAGGGTGCATTGAGCTGGGCAGTGCTACTACAGGCTGAAGATTATAAGACTCAGTTAACAGCACTGGCTGCTCTTGCAGGGGACTTGGGTTCAGTTCCCAGCACCCACAGGGCAGCTTACAACCACATGTAACTCCAGTTCCCAGGGATCTGATATCTCCTTCTGGACCCCATGGGCACTGGCATGCATGTGGTATATAAAAACTCATGCAGGCATGCATACTTACACATAAAAGTAAACAAATAAGCAAATATTTTTAAAAAAACAAAAAGAATGTAAGTTAATGATATGTGAACACATGGGTACACCTCCTCATACCAACTCTCCCTCTCTCTCTCTCTCTGCCCCTGTCTCCTTACTGTGTGTGTGTGTGTGTGTGTGTGTGTGTGTACATGCCTTTCAATAGAGTCTCACTCCACATCCCAGCCTCAACTCACAGCAATCTTCTTGCCTCTCCGTCTCATGCCCAGTACAACCATGATACTTTTTTTTCCTAAGATTTACTCATTTTATTTTTTATCTATGAGTGTTTGCCTGAGTGTATGTATGTACATTGTGTGCATGCAGTGCCCATGGAGGCCAGAAGAGGGTGTTGGATCCCCTGCAACTGGAATTACACAAGATCGTGATGTGGGTTCTGGGAATTGAACCTGGGTCCTCTGGAAGAGCAGTCAGTGCTCACAATCATCTCTCCAGTCCACAACCATGATTCTTAACGCATCGAGCAGGAGCAAGGGCACATCAGTGAAATCAGCAACTGTTCCCTTAAGGAATGCAGCAAGGATGTTGCTGCCAACACTGTTCAGAGTCGCTGTGGTCATCGAGGGCTCGGTGAGTGCAGTGGGTAGGGAGGGGATGAGAGAAGCAGGGAACTGGAGAGGAAAAGTAAAATGAACAAGGTTCTCGGGGAGCAGGACGGCCCAGCTAGTAAATTCACAAAGGCAGCTGAAATACAAGTTGAACTGATTAATTAGTGAGGTTTATAAAGGAGCTGAATATAACACAAACAACCAAAGTCAGTTGTTCGCCTGTATATGGATAGAAAACAATTTTGATGAATAATGGGGCAGATGTACCATTAACAATAAGCAGTGAGAACCCGAAAATAAACCTAGTGTATACTCCATAATTGCTATGTAAAACATAACATTGTACTAAACAACATAATGAAGACACAGCTGGAGACCATGGAGAGGTCAAGTGTGTCGCTGGCCATGGCTCTTCGTCCCTGTCTGCACTGGGGGAAAGAGCAAATCTCTATCCCCTAACTTTGGACTTGACCATATGACCTGCTTTGCCCAGTATAAAGGAGGCAGGAGTTCTGAGCCTCAGCTGGAGACTTCTGCTTGGTTTTCTGCCACCTCTATCACTAGAGGATCCACTCTCGGACTTGCTATCAAAATGGAATTCAAGGAACAGATATGCGCCTCAACCTCAGCTAAGACCCAGTGGGATCCACCTGCAGCCTGGAGCAGAGCTACTCGGTGGTGCTGCCGTGACGCCGCTGGATTGGGAATCCCCTGGGAAACACATCTCTAGGCACGCTTATTAAGACATTTCCAGAGGTTCAACAGGAGGGAAGAACCACCCTGAATGTGGACAGCACCAACCCCCGGGTTGGAGATGAGTATGAATGTAAAGAGAGAAAAGGAGAAGAAGGCAAGCCGAGCAACATTTGTCTCTCTTTGGTTCCTGACTGCAGACTCAACTTGACCAGCTCCTCCAGCTCCTCCAGCTCCTCCAGCTCCTCCAGCTCCTCCAGCTCCCCCAGCTCCCCCAGCTCCCCCAGCTCCTCCAGCTCTCCCAGCTCCTCCAGCTCCTCCAGCTCCTCCAGCTCTCCCAGCTCCTCCAGCTCCCCCAGCTCCCCCAGCTCCCCCATCTCCTCCAGCTCCTCCAGCTCCTCCAGCTCCTCCAGCTCCTCCAGCTCCTCCAGCTCCTCCAGCTCCTCCCCCAGCTCCTCCAGCTTCTCCAGCTCCTCCAGCTCCCCCAGCTCCTCCAGCTCCCCCAGCTCCCCCAGCTCCCCCAGCTCCTCCAGCTCCCCCAGCTCCTCCAGCTCTCCCAGCTCCTCCAGCTCCCCCAGCTCCTCCAGCTCCTCCAGGTCCTCCTCCAGCTCCTCCAGCTCCTCCAGCTCCTCCAGCTCCTCCAGCTCCTCCGGCTCCCCCAGCTCCCCCAGCTCCCCCAGCTCCCCCAGCTCCCCCAGCTCCTCCAGCTCTCCCAGCTCCTCCAGCTCCTCCAGCTCCTCCAGCTCTCCCAGCTCCTCCAGCTCTCCCAGCTCCCCCAGCTCCTCCAGCTCCTCCAGCTCCTCCAGCTCCTCCAGCTCCCCCAGCTCCTCCAGCTTCCCCAGCTCCTCCAGCTCTCCAGCTCCCCCACCTCCCCCACCTCCTCCAGCTCCTCCAGCTCCTCCAGCTCCCCCACCTCCCCCAGCTTCTCCAGCTCCTCCAGCTCCCCCAGCTCCTCCAGCTCCTCCAGCTCCTCCAGCTCCTCCAGCTCCTCCAGCTTCTCCAGCTCCCCCAGCTCCTCCAGCTCCTCCAGCTCCTCCAGCTCCTCCAGCTCCTCCAGCTCCCCCAGCTCCCCCAGCTTCTCCAGCTCCTCCAGCTCCTCCAGCTCCTCCAGCTCCTCCAGCTCCCCCAGCTCCCCCAGCTTCTCCAGCTCCTCCAGCTCCCCCAGCTCCCCCAGCTCCCCCAGCTCCTCCAGCTCCTCCAGCTCCTCCAGCTCCTCCAGCTCCCCCAGCTCCCCCAGCTCCCCCAGCTTCTCCAGCTCCTCCAGCTCCTCCAGCTTCTCCAGCTCCTCCAGCTCCTCCAGCTTCTCCAGCTCCTCCAGCTCCCCCAGCTCCTCCAGCTCCTCCAGCTCCTCCAGCTCCTCCAGCTCCCCCAGCTCCTCCAGCTCCTCCAGCTCCTCCTGCCATGTCTTCCCTGTCATGACGAACTGTACTCTCAAGCTGTGAGCCGAAAAAGACTTTTCCTTCATTAAGTGGCTCTTGCCAGGTTTTGTCACAATCATAGGAAAGCCAACTAACACATACACCCAGTCTCAGCCAGTCTGTAGCTGGTATACGAACCTGTGATCTGTGACACATAGATGCATGTTAAGCCACTAAGGGTGGGACTAATTTCTCACACAGAGAGAACTAACTATAAACATCATAATCCTAGGCAGAGACACTGTCTGCTGGAGAGATGTGCACTCTCTACAAATGACACTCTAATGAAGTATAACTCAAATAAAAACAACCATAGGTATTTAATTCTCTGACTTAAAAAAAAATAAATTGTAAAGCAAATTTAGCCACTGGAATTTTAAAAGGAACTAATGGAGGAAGAAAAGGTCTAACCGTGATAAATATGAAGAAGTTTCCCAGGGCTGGACAGATGGCTCGGTGGTTAAGGGTGCTGGCATCTCTTGCAGAGGACCTAGTTTTGATTCCCAGCACCCAAATGGCAGCTCACAACCATCTGTAACTCCAGTTCCAGGGAATCTGATGTGCTCTTCTGGCCTCTGTGGACAGACACACATGCAGGTGAAACACCCAGACACATAAAAACAAATTAATAAAGCCAAAGACTTTAAAGAACCAAAACTTCAGGAAAGTCACACACCACGGTGCTGGAGAGAGAAGAGCCAAGTGAATCAAATCACAACCAACCACAGCACGAGAAAAAGTAGATGGGTGGATAGACAGGGCTGGGGGTGTTGCCCAGAGGTGAAACACCTGCCTAGTATGTACAAGCCCTGGATTCGGGAGGGAGGGAGGGAGGGAGAGAAGGAGGGAGGGAGGGAGGGAGGGAGGGAGGGAGGGAGGGAGGGAGGGAGGGAGGGAGGGAGGGAGGGAGGGAGAGAAGGAGAGAAGGAGGGAGGGAGGGAGAGAAGGAGGGAGAGAAGGAGGGAGGGAGGGAGGGAGGGAGGGAAGAATATAAAGGAAGAAAGAGACTGAGGGACAATGAGATGACTCCATAGGTCAAGGCACTTGCTGCCAAGCCTGGTGACTTGAATTCAATCCCAAAGTCTTACATGTCAGAAGGAAAGAACTGACAGCAGCCTGCAGGCTGACCTCAGACCTCCACACACATGCATGTGCCACTCCCTCCCCAGGACATAAGTGAGTGTTACTAAGATGTCAGGAAGGAAACAAAGGGAGGCGGGAAAGGAGGGAGGGGAGAGGGAGGGAGGGGGAGAGAGGGAGAAGAGGAGGAGAGAGGGAGGAGATGTCCCATTCCATCCCCCACCTCCCTTCCCGTCCTGTCCCCCATCCCTGCCCCCATCCCCTGCAGGTATAGTAGCCCTTGTAGGCATCAGGAGGATTAGGAATTCAAAGACCATTGGTGTCAGCAGGTAGTGCACTCACCCAGCCTAGGCGAAGCGCTGGGTTAAACCTCCAGCCCACAGAAAACCCAGCATGGCAACAGATGGCTGTAATCCCAGTACTTGACAGACAGAGGCAAGAGGATCTGGATGGAGGTCAAGCTTATCCTCAGCTGCATAAGGAATTCAAGGCCAGCCTGGGCTCCATAGTAAGACAATGACTCAAAAACAGACTAAGGGACATGGGTGTACTCCTAGCACTGGAGAAGCTAAAACAGGAGGATCTCTGGGAGTTGGAAGCCAGCACACACTATAGTGTGTTCTATGCCAAAATCAAGACTTATCTCAGAAACAATAGCAAAAAGGGGGGAAGGGCTGGTGGGGGGAACAAAGTCAAAATGTATAATATACCACAGCTCTGTGATGAGGGCGGCCAGCTGTAACCAGCTCCAGGGTACCCAATCAGGAACCTGAAAGCTAAAAGTCCATTATTTTTGTGGCAGGAAGCTTGGCAACACACAGACAGCCATGGTGCTGGAGAAGAGGCTGAGAGCTCCACATACCCAGTGGCAGGCTGCAGGAGGAGAACACTGGACCTGGCTTGGGCTCCTGAAACCTCAAAGCTCAACCCTAGTGACACACCTCCTAATCCTTCCAAGTAGTGCCACTGCCTGGGGACCAAGCATTCAAATCGCTGAGCCTACAGCAGCCATTCTCATTCCGACCACCACAGACTCTTACTGCGGAGCCATCTCTCCAACCCATGTGTGTGTGTGTGTGTGTGTGCATATGTATATATGTGTATATGTATATATATTAAAGCTTTGTTTTGTGATTTTTTTTTCATTTTTATGTATGTACATGTGTATGTAAACATGAGTGTTGGTGTCCTCAGAGGGCAGAAATGGGTGTTGAATACTCTGGTCCCAGGGTCACAGATGAATGTGGTTGGTTCTCCTGCTGGATATAGTGGCGCATACCTTTAACCCCAGCACTGTGAATGTGAGACAAGCCTGTGTTACACAGCAAGATCTTGTCTGAAACACACACACACACACACACACACACACACACACACACACACACACACACACTAGATGTGGCTTCCTAACCTGCAGTGTGGAAATGGTCAAGGAAAGAAAGGTTCATCTGTTCCAAAAATCCAAAAGCATCCACTTGGAAGCTGGGAGGTTGATGGACTAGATGCTGCCCAGGGAGGGGATGGATTGTTTCCTGAAAACACACATATGCGTATGCGCACACATTCAGAGAGAGGGAAAGACAAGACCAGGCTCCTCGGGGTGGTGTCAACCCATAAAGAAAGGCACTGAGAGAGATGGGCAGGCTCTCACTGCTCCGCTGCATTTCCATGTGGACTGAACATTTTACAGGGCGTATGCAACAAACAGAAGTCCAGAGCCAGAAAGAAAATCAGTGTGAAACTGAGTGAATGCCTGAATTTTGATACGGGATAGATTTAGAGACCTGTGTGAGCATAGAGATGGCACCTTGGCCCCTTGCTACTTTCTGTCCAAGAAGTCACTGTTTTCCAAACTCAGGAGCCCTCCCGTAGTGAACCACATGGCTCCCGTGTCCAGCATGGGATCTAGCTAAACTGTGAATGAGATATCGTTGATGTAAGCCTGATCCAATAACATCTTTGTCTCAGTGAGGACACTGGGAGCAAATCTGTGGAAAGGAGGGAAAAAAGCCAGGGATAGGCCCCTCTTAGTGGACACCATCCCATTAAAGCCCTACTAATGGGGAGGGGGTGCTTCTATTGCCCCCCCTCTACTTGCTTCTTGTATACCCACCTCCGCCCCAGCTTCTTTAACTCTACCTAGTTGTCCTTCATGGGTTTAAAATCTTTATTGACTGGACCTCAGACCTATCCCATCCCTCCAGTAGAATTGGAACCAGAACCTCTGTGACAGTACTGGGTACGTGCCACTGAGCCATACTCTATAAGCACATGGTATCCCATGGTGTTCTGGGCTGCCCCAGGAGCAGCCTCTTTTCTGCAGACCCAGTACACAGATGTGGAAACCGAGGCAGGTTGAGATCTGACCACGGAGATGCAGATACCCTTCGTGTCCTCACTCTGGGCCACACCCAGCTGCTGTCTTGGTTCTCGTCCCGTCATCCAAATCACTATTGCTGAGGCTGCTGCTTCCCTTGCTGGGAGCCCCTGAGGACAAGGGATGCCTCTGCATCCTTCAGCCCTGACAAAAGGTGAAGATGTTGGATGAGGGAAGGTGAGACCGTAGAGGGAGCAAGACAATAAGAAGCAGGAACGGGAAGAAAATTCAAGGAGATAGAGAAGGTGAAGACCCTATGCAGGGTCCTCAGAATGATCTGGAAGGGGGGCAGGAAAGGGCTGCACTAAGGGAGAGAAAGAAAGGGTCAAACAAGATGAGACTACGCCCATGCAGGGCCTTTGTCCCACTGCTAGTGAAAAGTAGTGCTGGCCTCCAGGGAACGCTGTTTGCACACTCCCAGGAATAAATTCTTACGAAGACCTGGGCCAGATATCAGTCCAGGCTCACTATTTGTTGCCTACATGCATCCTGAGGCCCAGAATCTCCTCTAACCTCTGGAGTAGGCCTGGTGCTGGAAACACTATTCTGGACCACTGGTCTTGATATCCTAACATATCCATGCCACAGCCAGTCAACTTTCAGGGCTGTTCCCGTCAGCACTTCCCTGCCGACCCCGATTCCAGCCTCTTCTCACCCTCATGCCTGGAGTGGAAGGACTGCATCTTAAATATCTTAGATAAACCCTATCCCATCCCCTACACAACCTTCTCCGTCTCCCAGAGCTCTGGGCAGCCAAAGATCAGTCTGTGCTGAGCTTGCCCCTGCCTCACAGTGGCAAGTTACCATCAGAGTCTGATAGGGATGTGCCCTGCCTGGTACCAAGTCCTTCGTCATGCCTGCTCTGGAATATTCCTGCTCTACCTGATTTATCCATCGTCACCCACACTGCGCAGGGAGAGGCCTCCGGCAAAGCCAAGGCATCCGCGCTGTGGCTTGCCTTTGTTTGTTTGGTTGGTTGGTTTCCTTCAAGAACCAGACTATATTCATATGGATTTGGTCACTCAGACGTTCCATTCTGGGTCTAGAAAAAGAATCCTTCCTGCAATATTCCACAAGCAAAAAATATGGACTGCTACCAACATCATATTCTGCCATATCACATCCAATTCATGTGAGGACTCCACTCATCCCTCCCTCTCCAGGGGAAATAATGGGGGAAAAGTTGCGTTTAGGCTTCCAAGATCTCTGTAATTTGCCCTAGAGGGAACAAAGGGGCTTGAGTTATTAACTCTGTTTTATACGCGAAGCAAACATGTCTCCTAGAGATTAAACGGCTTGCCTATGTAACCGGGCTGGAGGGGCTTGGGAAACGCAGCCAAGCTGCCCATTCTGTCTCTAGACACCCAGCTCTCCCTACCGCTCTGTCCTGCCTGCAAAAGCTTTTACTGCCGTCTGTCGAGAGCCCCATAATTCGGACCAAATGCAGACCAACCCCTCAGGACCGCGAAAATAGAGACAGCCTCTACGATTTAACCGAATAGGTTCGAAATGATTGAAAATCGCTGGTGTCTACTGAGGATCAAAAAAAATAAAAATAAAAATAAACCAGCCCACGAGCAATCATCCTGCCAATAAATGCTTCTAGAGAAAATGAGTGTGAAGGGACATAGCCCACCAGATCTCTTGATCTCTGTCTGCTCTGAGAACTGGTGCTCTGTCTAAAAAGGAAACCACGCTGTCTTCCTGGTGCAGGGATGAGAACCGCTAGGCACTGAGAAGAACAGAGCATCCTTGCAGCCAATCAACCCTTGCTGCAAAAAAAGACATCCACTCTGTGTGGTCAGCTGCCTGGTGGTCACTCCCATCCCAGGAGGATGCTGGTCAGTATCCAAATGACCCCTCTACTTGGAAGCCTCTCAGGGCCTGGAGAACGTCAATAGTGTGCAAAGGCGTGTGCCTTAAGCTCTGGATGAGGCAGCAGGCAGTGGGAAGTCAAGAGTGTGCCAGAGATACCCGCTCAGAGTTGGCTTTGATTTCTTAAAAAAAAAAATACCCAGGTGATCTGGGCAGGCTGGTGACCTTCTGAGTAGACAGACTGTACTATAAGGGTAAGTAGGCCTTACAATAAACAAACAAACAAATAAAGATGGTGGGGCCCAAGATGTAGCCAAGGTTTCTTTTCCACTAAGAGAGAGAGAAATGATGCTGGGAGACAAAGTCTTGCTCTCCAGTCAGAGGAGGTGGTTTAGCAACATCTCTGATGTCTGTCTTGAGCTTTGCATCTATCAGAGGGACCAAACAGGGCTGGGATGTAGCTCAGTTGGAAGAGTGTTTGCCTGGTATGCAGGAAGCCCTGGGTTTAATCCCAGCACAGCATAAACCAAGTGTGGTGATGCCTGCCTATAATCCCAGAATTCAGGAGGTAGAGGCAGGAGGATCAGGAGTTCAAGGTCATCTAAAACTACAAAGCAAGTTCAAGGCCAGTCTGCACAGCATGAGCTCCAGTCTCAAAACAAACAAAAAAATAGTGAAGGAACAGCACTTGCCCCCAATCATAGGCCAAGGACAAAGACGCCTTACATACACACTGGCCATCTCTGTGACAGTGTGACAGCAGATGCTAATAACGCTGTTCAGAAGAGGCCCATGAAGACTCCATTGAACTGTCTGTGGTCCCTGAAGCTATGTTGAGCAGTATTGATTCCTAAAACTGGCAAAGGCACACGTAGAAACCCAACACCTGGTGGGCTAAGTCTGCAAAATCGCTGGTTCTATTAACAAAGCAAAGGCTATTGAGGACTGGATATGTTCCCCCAAGACTCAAGGACTAAACCTGGAATGCTCATGTGACTATATTTGGAAGTAGGATCTTTAAGAAAGTAAAAAAGATATTTCTTTTCTTTTTTTTCATTATTAATATTGTGTTGTTGGTGGTGTTGTGGTGGTTTTTTTGAGATAGGGTTTCTCTCTGTAATCCTGCCTGTCCCGGAACTTGCTCTGTAGACCAGGCTGGTCTAGAACTCAGAGATCTGTCTGCCTGTGCTTCCCAAGGTAGGATTAAAGGCGTGCATCACCACACCCAGCTGATGTTTCCTTTTTTATTTGCAGCATTGGTGATGAAACCCAGGGCTTTACACATGCTATAGGCAAATGTTCTACCACTGAGCTACATCCACAGACCTTGGTGTTTTGAAACAGGGTCCCATTGTGTAGCTCAGGCTTGCCTTCAAGTCTGTGTAGCTGTGAACTCATGATCCTCTTGCCTCTGCCTTCTGCACACTAGGATTACAGCTGTGTGCCACCACACCCTGATGGGACTGGTTTCCTTAAAACGTGAGAAAGAGACACCAAGGGGCTGGGGAGATGGTTCAATCAGTAAAACGTTTGCTGTGCAAAAGGAATCTGAGTTTAGATCCCCTAAACCGGGTGAGAACTGGACATGGTAACACAAACCTGTAACCTCAGTACTCAGGAGACCTAGACAGACAGATCTCAGCTCAATGGCCATCCCAGGGAGCTTCTAGTTCAGAAAGAGAAAAGAGAGAAAAGGTCCAGAAAAGCAATGGCTGTGTTGTCAGCATCTGGTACAACTTCTGACACATACTAGGCAACATTTTAATATTTGTAGACTGTAGAGGCTGCTCTCATACAATGTTTGACTATGTGCTTGGAACTATTTTTAATGTGTTGATATATTTACCATGATTAGTGATCTGTGTTTGCAAAACCCCAGGTAAATTTCATGTGTTGCCGGAAATTATAACGTTAGACTTTAACCACGCCATCTCAACCACAAAATGGTTATAATTCTCCCAAGAAGGAGGAGGAAGCTCGAAGATCACACTGCTTTCTTGGCCCCAGGCAGGCATTCTAGCCAGATACCCCGGCTGGTCCTTGCTAAGGAAAGCAGTCCACAGTACAGGAGCCCACTGGGATGTGGGGTCTGACGGTTGGCCTTCCTTGACTGAAGTCACCTCCCTTTCTGCACAATGACAATAAGGCCAACCTTGGGGCTGCCCGTGCAGCTTAGAGTCAAAGCTCTTCCTAGTAAGGACAATGCCCTGGACTCTATCTCCAGCACTGGGACACCACCACAGAGTGTATGTTGATCAAATACAACAAAGATGACAGAGCACTGGAGACACCACTAGACACAATGTCACCCAAGGAGCCAGTACACAAAACAGTGATGGCAGCCATGTCCGCCATGCCCCCATCAGACAGCAGAGGGGACTTCGACATGGACACATTTGGGGAAATTATCCTAAGAACTCAACTGCCAAACTTCTAAACAAATGTAGCCTGTTTTTCATAGCATTCCTGAGCATGGCAGAAAGCGTTTCTTATATTTTTTAATTTGTTGATTTTATTTTTCCTATATAGGATCTCACTTTATAGCCCAAGCTGGCCTGAAAAATCTCAGTGTAGCCCAGGTTGGCCTGAAAAACTCACAGAGTAGCCCAGGTTGGCCCCCAATTCATATATGATCTTCCCTGCTCAGCTTCCCTAGTGCTGGGATTACAGGTGTGAGCCACACACACATGCAACCTATCTTATTTTTATTCTGGTTTGGTTTGTTTGTTTGAATCTACAGAGTAGGCTGGGTATGTTGGGGCAGATCTTTAATTCCAGCACTTGAGAAGCTGAGGCAGGAAGACTGAGTTCAAGGCCAGCCTGGGCTATATAGCAATATCCTGTCTTCCCCTCCCGCCTCCAAAAGAGCCACACAAGCAACATCTTCCACAGATAACGTTAATTCAGGAAGATCTGTGCTCTTTCCAGACCTGTAAATGCAATTTCAAAATGGTTTTCTCCATTCACCGTTGTACCTGAGGCCAAGTACTCCATGGGAGAGCTGAGACAAACGCCAGGCAGTCTTATATAAAGAATGGAGCGATCAAGGAACAAACAAACAAATAAATAATAAAAGAATGTGTCAGTGCCTCCATTGCAGCCTCAGACATCACTCTGTGCATGCAGCCAACACCCTGCATTGTGCAGCAGGCGAGCTCTTCACAGGCTCCACGTGTGACAGGAATCATGCAAGTTGGGATTACGTTTAGGACAAGCGTGGGGGAAATCAACACTCACATGATCCGCAGCCCTGCCCACTTCAGTAGAAAGTGATTCACTTGGTTTCAGATTTAAATATTTATTCCTCAAACACAAAACAATGTTCAGCATGCATCTTCCCTAATGTCTCAGCCATCTGGCCTTGGAGATGTTTTCAGATGAAAGGACCAGCTGGGATTCCAGCTTCATGGGGTACTGAGCCTTCCTGGCAGAGGGGAGTGTGCCTGAGAGACACATTGGGCCTCCGTGTTCCTGGAGCAGTGTGGTTTTCTTTTTCTGGTCCCATAGTTAGCACTTAGAGGAATTTCAAAGGAGGCTTCTTCATACCCCATCTGGAAGGAAACACCCTCTCTTGGCCTTATGAAGTGATGTCAATGATTTGTGTGGATTGGGGGGGGGGGGGACACTGTGAGAGTCAGACCCATGCTGCTATATGAAGCAAACCCACTTGGTGGCATAAACCTCTGGAGCCATGGGGCACCTCAGGACCAGGGAAGAATATTCTGTCAACGCGTTAAATTGCCACCAGGCTGGCAGGGGTCTCTTCTCACAGTGTTGAGTGTGGCCTGACAGTGACATTACCTTTAGTCACAACTGTATCCTTGAAATTGGACAACACAGGGCTTTAAAAAAAAAAAAAAAAAAAAAAAAGATCTTTTTAAAGTATTTCCATCCCAACCCTCCAAAAGAGAAAAATTAAACCAAGTTCCCACACACCAGCTCTGAGAGTCTGGGAGCAGGCCTCCTGCGGCCATGGCCTTTGCTGGGGTCAGCCACCGGTAGGTAGGACCATAGCACTGTCCTACATTATACTGCTGGAAAATCAGTGAGGAAGTGGCACGCGGCTTTCAAACTCTGCCTGGAGGATAAAATTATCCCACTAATCACAGCTTCTATAAATCAGCCTCTGGTGCCTCGGGAGCATGAGAGGAGGTGTTGGGCAGCATGCAGTGGATGCCATTAAACCTGACTGCTAGACACGATCAGCAGACTGGGGACCTCAAAAGAGAAACACAAGTTCCAAGTGGAAGGACTCTCTGAGAAAAGGGGAGGAGGAGGGACTCCTAAACTGTCCCTCTATGACGCTTCCCAGGACCGCACACTTGGGAATGGATGGAGGCCTCGGGAATCCAAAACTTATGGGTCCACTTCCAGATGCTCTATTAAGCTATAATTCACCCCTACTGGTTCTATGGACCACTCAGACTGCAAAGACGAAGCTCTTTTATTTTCTCCAGATTTACAACCAAGCCATGATAAGCGGAGGTCTTCCACTTGGCCACATGACTCTATGAACAGGCATTGGGGGAAATGCTTCCCGTCGGTTCAGCAAAGGAGACAGCCTCATTGCCCAACAACCCAGATCCACTTCCTCCAGAATGTTCAAGGGTCTCTGCACTAGCTGCTCCGGTTTGTTTTCATTTTTTTTACTTTCGGAAAAACTTCAAGGTCATTTCACAAAACTTTGAAATCAAATCCAAACCCGCCCGCAAACGCTCCTCTTCACTCTCTAAATCCAGGGCTTTGGGGAGAATGAGAGTGTTAGCATCTCAGCAGCTCACACCATCCTGGGGTCACACATAGGCTCCTAAACTAACAACAATTAAAAAGGGGCACTCCTTAATCTGCTTAAGTGGGGCATTGATCAGCTGGTCAGAGGGTGGTTTCAAAGCCAGGGATAATGAATGAATGTGTCAGACACTCAGCTGGGTTCCTTCCTTTATCACCAATCCTCTCCACAGACCCATTTTGCAGGTGGGGAGGGAGGCTGACAGACAGACAGACAGACTGCTTAACCTGCTGCAGGTTCCAATCTGATAGAAACTTGGACCAGGGTGGTTTTAAAATCCAGGGATCCAACAGTCCACTATATGGAAAAAGAACTCCCTGTCACTCCTACCTCCTGGCCTGTTTGCCTCTAGCATGTATATATATATATATGAAAACGACAGTCTAGGAGGGCATGGTGGCTCATGCCTCTAATCCCAGCACTAAACAGGCAAAGGTGGGACTGCCACAGTTTAAGGCCATCCTGTCCCCAGAAAAGCAAAACAAAGCCTCTGGCTTCAAAGTTCAAATGTCAATAAAACACATTGTTGACCAAACAGCTATAACTGAACTACACACTCCCTGGATTCTGCTTGATCAGCAATAGTTTTCAACCCCCCCACCTCAACCCTGCCCAGTCAACTACAAAGAATATCTACACATTCTCCAGGAAAAAAAGATAAAAATCTGAAGACACCCCCCCAATCTTACCCCTTCCCCATACACACATCTACCTCTCACCCCTCAACTCCTTCCAGCCAGGGCCCTCCGCGGCCCAAGTGACCGGGGATACCTGGGAAATATTGCACTATCTATCCCTCATCATGAATGATGATGAGGTATGTAGGATGTAGCTGAGGCAGGCGGTGGGGACCAGGGCCCGCTCTGCCACTTACTGTTCAATGGTCCCAACCAAGCCTCCAAATTCCTACCTGCAAAATAAGTCATCAGACATGGTGGCACACATTTTTAACCCCACCAGTAGAGGCAGGCAGATTATCTGTAAATTATAGCACAGCCTGGTCTACATAGTTTCAAGATATCCAGGGCTACCAAGTCAGACCCTGTCTCGAATAAACAAATAAACATAAATTAAAAAGGGGGGGCCTAAGATGTGTGTGGAAGGGCTGGCAGTAGAAAATGCTAGAGTGTTATTAGGGAATACTTACTGCTCTTTACTGGACTATTTGGCACAGTACGTTAATTCCCATGTGCCCCTGAGGCAGCTACATTCATTCCCACAGTCATTTATTATTGGTGGACTTCTGCTCAGGTTACATCTTGATCCAAAAGAGCAGCTTCTTCAAGGCATCTTGATTTACCAAAACGCAGGACCAGGAGCTTTGCAGACCTCAGTCCCCATGGTAGCCCTAGATGTTAGCTCTGGGCTTCCATTTGCTCACGTTGACTTGGGCAGGACTCAGGGGTGTGAGATGAAAACTTCTCAGGCAAGTCACTGGGCCCACACCTTGCCCACATGTAGGCACGACTTTCCAACAGTGTGATTCCAAGTCCCACTAAAGAAAATTACCAGGCCCCAGTACTTGCTGCCCTGTGACCCCATCTGGCCTTGCCTGACACCCGACAGCCAACTACAACAGAGGTTTGAGTCCCACAGCTGCCTGGGGCATGCAGAAGGGAGGGGAGACTATAATTAGGCCAACCTTGCTGACATTTCCCTCTTCACTCCAGACGTTTATCATACTTATTTCCTGTGAGCTGGGCGAGTGCTACAGCACTTCACAAGGAACTCCAGGCATGGGGACTGGGGAGGGGGGGGGTGGGTCTCTCACCACCTCCGATCTGCCCTAAGCCAAGCAAGGAATAGCTAACTAGCTCCAGGTTCTTCATCCACACACCTCTTCCACTGATTGGTGACTTCTCACCAGGTGTTCTTGCAGGAGGACCCCCTCAATTCCCCTCTCCCCATCACTTGCCATAAAGCTCTTTTCAGAGCAGAAAAATGAAAACTTTTTTGAAAATAAGATTCCCTTTTATAGCAAGCTGGAGGGCAGGTCGGACACAAAGAGACATGGGAGTTTGCTGTAAATAAGAGACCAGCTCTCAGGACGGAATGATGCTGTCCTGAGTTAGAATGTTGCATGGATGCCTCCGAGGGACACCTCTATCCAACAACACAGAAGACCTCATCTGGCAACACAACCATTACCAAGTGGGGTGTATGGCAGCCAATGCCCTGTCACCCTGGAAGTCTGGCATCCAAAGTGAAGGTATATTAAAAGCCGTTTAAGACTCATCTAGAATTGGCTGGCTTCTTTGAATGTTTCTCACAAAAACTGTGGCTATCGGAAATATCCCCAATGGTGGGCAAGATGCACTTGGATAAAAACCACGTGCCCTTGATTTCTTATGTACTGCATGATGTAAAACTATTTAAGCTTTCAGAAACCTCTTCACTTGAATAATGCTGACATTAGGCCCCAGCTCACAGTTCTCAGAAGATAAAATGAGATAATGTGCATGAGTTTTGGAGTATTAGTTCTGACCTATTATAAAAGCCATGCTAACTTTATTATTATTATTCAGCCACACAATGTATTTTGTTATGCCATGTACCACTCTGAAATTAGTGCCTGGAAACATTCACAACCTCGGAAAGCAGACACTATATATGTATGTTCCTATTTTACAGCTAGAGGCCAGCATCAGAGACAGTTCAAACTGATGGAGTCTAGGTATGGATGACAGAGATCTTCCCCTGCAGGCAGATGTGTCCTTCAAACCCTTGTCGCTTTCTTTTTGCATAAAGCAAGAGTGTTTATTTAAAAAAGCAGTGCTGGGAGCTGGTAATATGCCTATGATCCCAGCAGAGGAGGTGAACGCAAGGGCTGATCTGGAGTCCAAGGCCAGCCTGAGATCCCAAATTAAAGAAAAATCACTATACTGGGTGCCATTACATAGTTTGTGTCCTTACCCCCTTGGCTTAGTCGCATTGGCTTTATAATCCTACAAACAGAAAAAATCATTTCCTGTAAATCACTGTTTTCTTCCTGCACTGTTTTCTAGCCACAGTGTCCAGCCCTGAATAGATCTTGCTCCAAATATCCAAAATGGCAAAGGGGGAGAGCAAGCCCCCGCCCCAGCTCCATAGCTAAAGAGGGGGGCTTTGGCTTCCTCCTAGATAAAACACACTTAAGGTAGAACCAACTACAAATTTAACATGTTAAAGCCATCTTGCTACAGATGGCAGGCAGAGTGACCTCCCTGCTCCAGAGAAAATGTTAATTTCAGACCAGCGCAGTAGATCGGGAGTGCTCCTTCCTTCAGGGGTGGACGGTGTTAGGGGCAGATAGTACCCACTGAAAGAGAGGGTCAACCATCTCCGAGGACTCCTCTGTCAGGGAGTTCTACAAAGCCGGTAGAAAAAGAGACCCCCCTTGGTCCTCCCCAACCTTCACCTCCAGTAACTGGAAAACTCAGAGGACCTAGGGTGGTCGGGCGGGCGGGCGCTCCAGCACACAGCTCTAGGAGGCACTCCAGTGTGAGGCAAGCACCAAGGCTGTGTAGTAGAAACAAACAAACGGTCTAGGCTCCCAGGGAGGGAAGGACAGCTCCCTGGGGAGGTGACAGCCAGAAAGAAAGCACCAACACCCAGGGGAGGTGCCCTGATCCCTGCGGCCTTTTTGCACAGGAATTCGATTCCTGGTTGGCCTTAGGTCTAGCTAGGGGTTTTGAAAGTCAAGGCCCCCCCCCCCCCCGAGCGAGTGGGTGAGTGAGTGGGTGGGAGGGAGCTCTGAGGAAGTTTCAGGGAAGGAAAGAATGATGGGAGAGGTGACGCTTTAGAATCCTCGGCTTGCCACTCCGCACTCCTCCCCGAAGACCCATGATACCCAACGCGACCAATTCCGACCCTCCCACACCCACTTCGCCGCGTTTTAAATTGTCTTCCACGTTGCAACTACACATATTTCTTTTCTAGGCCTCAACGGATGGCACTAGGGTACAAAATACAACATGGCTGGTCTACATCGCCATCACTTTATTGTATTGTCACCGTTAACTTAACTATAAATACTACGGTGGGGAACGCGGCTCACGCAGGCAGCCTGGGACAGTGGGGCTGCGGTCCCCCCCACGCCAGTCCCCTGCGGTCCCGGGCCTGTACATTATTTACAGCTAGCTCCTCGTTGCTTTCTCGACCCCCTCCCGCAAGGCAGGGCGTGTGCAAGTAGCATCGTCTGTCTGTGCAAGTCCTTGCGTCAGGCAAGCGCCCCGGCCGGCCCGCGGCCGTCAGCTGTCCGAGTCCAAATCGCTTTTACCTTCCTCTTCCCTCTTCTCGGGCGAGGCTTTCGAGGACGCCTTGTTCCACTTCTCGGCGTTTTCCGACTCCTCCGAAGAGGACCGCTTCTGTCGTCTCCATTTGGCTCGGCGGTTTTTAAACCAGACCTGTTGCGCAAGGGAGCAACAAAACAGTGGTGACCAAAAGGTCGCTTCCCACCAACGCCAGGGCACTCGGGTGGCTCCGCGTGGCCAGGGGGCAGCCTGGTCGTGGGATCTCAGCCTGGTTCGTGAAATTGCAAGCAACCGCTGAGCCCGGGGTCAACAAAAGGAGGGGGCACACCCGCAGCGCTTCCGCATTTCCACTCCACTTCCTGGGCCTAAAGCGCCTTCCAGCAGCCTCCAGGCCGCCGCCTTCGGGATGCTCTTAAGAGTGGCCGCAGCCCCACGGAGTACCGAGCAAACCCCGCGTGCAGGGAAGGGCCGCTAAACGCTCCCACCCACCACTAGGCCCCTTGCCTACCTCCACCTTCTCCTCCCGGAGGTGCACCTTCCGGGCCAGCTGCTCCCGAGTGCCCACGTCTGGGTACTTCGTCTCCTGGAAGAGGTTCTCCAGGGCTTCGAGCTGCTCGTCGGTGAAGATGGTGCGATGCCGCCGCTTCCGCCGACAGTGCAGCTGGTTGAGCAGCTGCAGCTCAGTGCGCGACAGCGTGCCCACGTTCATGTAGGGCAGCATCTGGTGCGGCACCGGGGACACCAGCACAGAGCCGGGACCGTCGTAGCCTGCGACAGAGGGAGGGACGCCGGTCAGTCATCCTCCCTCCGCACCGTACGCCAACCCGCTCGCTGCCCTCTCTCACTTAAAAATAAAAAGGTCTGCAAGGGGCGATAGGTCTTTGGGGAGCGCGGCGACCAGGGATGCTCGGACTTGAAAGGAGCGTCCGGCCGCACACATCCAAAGCCAGTTCTGGTACTTTACAATCGTGGTCTCCCTGCGCCCTCGCTTAGTTTCCGCGCGCGCGGGCGTGGAATCTCCACGAGACTCCAGGTGGCTCGGTTTCTTAACTCTAGCTTAAAGTTTGCAGCAGTCGTATGCAAAGTCCCGTACCCAGTGACCAAAAAATAATGATAATAAATAAATGGGAGAGAGGGGAAGGTTTGCAAAGGAAGAAAGTTGGTGCCAGGTGAATAAAGCAAGTAGCATCGAGCGTCCACGCCCCAGCAACCACCGACTGCCGCTGTGGGGAAGGCCCGCAACGCGATCGCGACCCTACCTGGGGGTGTGGGGACGCAGGAGCACTGCTGGGCGCCCAGCGGCGGCACAGCCCCGCAGCAGGCCGGGCCCACGGGCGCCGCCTGCACGTGCAGCTGCCCGTAGAAGTAGCTGTTGTAGCCTAGGCGGGAGCCGCCGACCGCGGCCGGGAGGCCCGCGCCTCCAGGGGCCACAGGACGCGGGTAGAAAGCGCCGTAGTCCGAGGAGGTGCCACCGCCCGCGCCATAGAGCGAGTCCCCATGCAGAGCCGGAAAGACCACCGGAGCCGCGGCGCTGGGCGCCACCGGGAGCACCGAGTCCTTGCAGCGCGGCCGGGTGGCCAGGATGTTGTCGATGCTGAACATGCTGGCGGGCATCCCCGAGCCCCGCGCCGGGACCGGGGGGCGGCGGGGACGCGCCGGAGAAGAAGTCTCCAAGTGGTGTTGTTTGGGGTGGGGGGTGGGGGTTGTCCCACTCTCTCCTCCCGCGGGCGAGCAAACCGAAAGAGAGCGCGGGCGAGCGCGCAACTCGCGCCCCTCCCCGCCCCCTGCGTCCGCGCTCCCTCCTCCCGCCCTCTCCTCCCCTCGCCGCCGCCTAGCTGAACTCAACCCGCGGGTAGGACTCAGCTCCGACCGGCTCAACCTCTTGTTGGTTTTATACTGAGTCGACGTCATCCTGGATTTAGTTCCTGGTAATATGCAGATGACAAACAGAACCAGATTTGGTCCTTTTCTTTTCCTTTGGGTGGTGTGGAATGGGGGAGCGTGCGGGGAGGGGGGGGGCGCTTGCAGGGGAGGGGGAGAGATGCCAAGAGGAGGGGGGCTACAGGGCCTGAAAAAGAGATTGTGGATTGAGAATTAATGAAATTAACCTAATCTTTTCCATTCAGCAGCCCCGGCGCGGCCCCGGCCTAGCTGGGCGGGCGGCCTAATTGCCCAGGTTAATCTTATTAATACTATTGTCCCGCCGCCGTTAACAGCTCCGCCACCGACCTCTCCGCCCCGACCCTTTTCTCTCTATTATGGGGTGCGATTTCCTCTGCTTGTAGCTCAAATTCATTGTGGCCAATTTTACTTTAGGATTACTTTTTACTCTCTTTCGAAGTTTGTTTGCTTTTAGAAAATGAGGGTGGCTGCGTCCTTCAAGTTAAAACTGAAAATTCCACCTCCCCTCTCGCCACCAACCCCCACCACCACCCCCTGTGAACTCGCTGCCTAATTTCACTCCCCCCCTCCCCGTATCCTCAAAATCTTTTGTTTTTGCGAAAGCCAAATTTTCTCAGAGCATAAACGACGAAAGAAGAAACGTGTGGGGCTTCGTAAAAGTTGTCTTCTTTTTTGCGGTCACTTTGGGTCTGAAAACTACACTGACGCGCCCTAGCTCCTAACACATCAGTTGAAGACCAAATTCAACCACTGTTTAAAATTCGCCACCGAGAGGAGCGCTCTGAAGCGATGCTTCCAGAGGCTTCCCGCGTGGGTGCCGGTAGGTTCTGTACCTATTTTTATTATTATTATTATTCTGGGAAAAGGGGTGTGTTCCCCAAAACTGTTCGGGGGCTTTAATTCAGATGGGGTATATGGGAACTGCTTGTCTCCTTCCTCGGCATATTGAGTGGCATTTCCCCACTTCAATGAACTAGCTCTCCTAAAGGCCTCCAGTTGTCCTTCCAGGCCCACGCTGGCCTCCGTGGGACCCCAGCGGCCTGGACGAAAGTCGGGCCACTGCGGGCGGCCTTGATGATTTGCGGGATTCTCCGTGAGGCACGGCCAGGCCGCGGGAGGCGCAGGCTGCCCAGATCTGCGGGCAGGAGGCTGGGCGACGTCCGGGATCGTGTGCGCCGAACGAAAGCAGAGGCCCGAAGTCGCGTGGCCCGGGTGCCCGTCCCGGAGTTGCAGAGCGCTCCATCTTCGTGCCTTCGTGCGGGCCACTCTCCAACTACTCAAGCCAAGGCCGGAGTGGAGGAGCGCCTTCGAGGGTCTATCCATTTTGTGGAGATTTCTCTCCCTCTCTTCACTGATAAGCCCGAGATGACCTCAAAGCTGTCTAAAGTCGTCGTACAATAAATGCTAAGTGCCCCCTGGTACTAGGGGAGAACCCTCTTGTAAATTTCTCTTCCTGGGTTAGAGAAACATACCGGTAAGTTTGGTCCAGCCTGGACGCAGAACTCAGTCTGTGCGTGGGAGCAGCCACCCAGAGCTAAGAGAGTGAGCTTCTTCTGCCCCTAGGCCTCCGCGCGTGGACCTTCAGCCCACCCGCGCATGGCCTGGGACACTTGGCTCTTTGCTTACTTTGGCAAACTGGAGGTGGTGGTAGGGAGAATTATAGGACTGGATAGAAACCGGCTTCAATTTGGAGGTGGGGTAGGTTTTGTTTTTGTTTTTAAGAGAAACAATAAAAGTCTCTTAGGAGTGTGACCCTCCTTAAGAAAGGCCAAGCCTACCCAGAGAAGTAAACTTTCCATTTACAGTGACTTTAAAGTCACTAGGTTCCAGGACACACAGACTGCTTGATCGTCAACCTTTCTCATGTTCAAGTCTAAAGAGAGTTGGATAAATTGATGGACCAAAACGAGAGGCTGCAGCTTCAGCGGTGACTTCGCTGCGTTTGTGTTGGTGGTTGCGAGTGGGTAAGGCGCGTGCGCGGGCAGCTCTCTAAGGACCTTTGCAGGGGTGCCAGGCAGAGACAGGAGGGCCATTGAACACCTGGGGTAGATTCCTGGACCCCTGCAATTTCTGAAAGGCGACTCAGAACCAGACCCGACAGGTATTCATCCACCGATCTGAAAGAGCCTCGGAGAGTTTTGAAAAGATTAAGGCAACCCCCACCCACCCCTTCGTGTCTCCTTCAGCTTGGTACTTAATGATCAGTTTTAGTCAGCCCCGGATTTCGCTGCGACGCTTCATTCCCTGCAGCCCTCTAGCTGTGTCAGGAACACTCGAAGAAAAAGCGCTTCACCTGGAATCCAGGGTGTCAGAGCTCAAGACCTAACACTGCCACCTGGAAAACTATCCCTCCTTTGGAGGCCTCGGGATTTAAAATAATCTAACCAAATCCAACATTAATTAAATCTCTTAAAACCTTAGTATTTAATGAGGTTTGTTTCTGCTCTTTACTTTGGGACAAAAGGATTGTGCTGGTCCCACCCCTGCCCAAAGCCAAAAGCAGAGCCTGTTCAACAGGGTTGAAGATAAAGAAAAGAAAAGTCTCTTAGCGCTCTTTCCTCGAAGACGGGACTTTCCCAGAAGGGGACTCACAGACCCGAACCACATAACTGCACCGGCTTAACCGCTGCGCTCCGGGAGAGCTTCCTCCTGGCGGAGCCTCCCTCGTACAATTGTCCCCTCAGCCCAAGGTTGTTCTAGTTTGTCCGCGGGGAGGCAGACTCTGAAGGCAGTCAGGGGCCCAGCTCCCTTACTGTGCTTTCTCTGCGGAAACCATGAAGTGTCCCCAACGCACTAGAAACAATCTTGTCCTGAGTAGCCCCGGCGCAATTGAAATAACAAATGCGAGGCACGCAAATTGTCCCTCCCTTCCAGTTGCTAAGCGATTGTTTGTCGCCCCGCATGCCCGGCTCAGCATGGGAGGACCAGCGCGTCCGGAGGCAGCCAGCGAGGCTTCGGTGAGAAATAAGTAAACACGCTGTTGATTTTCCCTATTATCACCCAAACACGATTTCACACAAAGCAATCACCACGCAGAAGTCTATGAAAACGTGTTTGTTGAGGAGTCACTCGCCCCAGTAATAGCCCTCATTTTTAAGATATTAAAGAATGGATCAGTGGATTCCACATGCATAAGGTGTATTTGCAGTTAGGCATCTATCAAAGACCACTGTTGCGCCACCGCCATCTCCGAATTGATTCCGAGTGTAGATTAAATTGCTTTTCTGATTTAAAACATAGAGCCCAAATTTAGAGCGCACATCTGGATATCTTCTCAGAGGGCTGTCCTCCCACTATCCTTACACCCTAGCCTCTCTTAGCTTTTTTTTTTTTTCCGGAAAAACGGGTCCCAGGCCCCAACTCCTCGGGATATTATTATTATTATTATTATTATTATTATTATTATTATTATATTTGGTTTTTTGAGACAGGGTTTCTCTGTGTTGTCCTGACTGACCTAGAACTCACTCTGTAGACTAGGCTGGCCTCAGGAATCGCTTGCCTCTGCCTCTGAAGTGCTGGATTTAAAGGCATGGGTCACCACCGGCCGGCCAGATTTTCTTAACACCCAATTTGTTGCCTATACATGGGGCAGTTCATACTTGGACATTTTAGACAGGGTTTTTAGGTACATGGCTTCGGCAGGAGTTTCCGAGTTCCGTGAAAAAGCTGGTGCATCCTTAAAGGTGTGGGGAGTTTTGTAAGGAGGACCCAAGGATCCCACAGAAGCCAGAGGGCAGCGGAGACCTCCTACGATTTCACCAAGCAAATTGTTTTTGCTGTTTGCATTTTGGCTTTAAAAAAAAAAAAAATCAGTGTCCCCAGACCAGTCCCCTGTTTCTACTACTCCTTGGAAGATGTCTCAGGGAGCCCCAAGTGATCTTCCTCCCAAGATTAGGACCGTGGAGTTGAGCAAGGAGCTGGGAACCACCCTACTGCAGGGCACCGCCGGCAAAATGTGGGGTCTGCGGCTTGCAATCCTAAGATATTTACTAGCTGATTTTTGTTAGAAATGTTGCAAGTTCAAAATAAAAAGCGGCAACTAATCAAAGCGTTAGGAAAGCGCCACTTAATCCTGGGAGAGAAAGGGGCGTCCCCCCAAAATGACGTGTTTCCCAAGGCCTCAGAAAGAGAAATCAGCATGGGCTTCCCGGGTTGCAGAAATCGGCTTTCAGCTGAGTTATTTACCAAAGTTTGTTTCAAAGTGACTGCACCGTGGCTTTTGTAAATCACAGAATGCAAATGAGGATAATTTGTTCTCAAAGGAACTTTCTCTTGAAATGATTAGCAAAGTCAGTCATTTGAAAATGAGAGCAGCCGGCACAGACCTTCCCGAAGCCCCTAGCTAACCCATATCAGCTTCTAACGTTTTCATTCATGTAAACCTCATTAATGAAGATCTTTTATTTAAACGTCAGGGGGATTTGAAATTTAGAGTAAATTATGAAGCTTGTATGTCTAGCCAAGTCATGGGTCAGATGCGTTTGTGAAAAACTGCTAAAAGAGCATATGGTTTTGAATTCTTCTACAATGACTAGTGTTTAAATAAATTGCTTGTACTGCTTAACTTCATGTGTAATTTTGACAGAAATTGGCCTATAGCCTTTTGATATGTAAACATTTCAGCCTTTTATGCGGTATAAAAAAGACACTTGCTTTTTCGGATCAGCTCAGGCAGTCACCCTGTAATTCAGAAAGCTGGCACCTACCATTACGTTCTTGCTGGATTTCAACTTTCAACTGGCAGCCTTGGGGAGGAAAAAAAAATTAAAGAAAAGAAAGAAAGATATTTCAAAAGTAATGTCCATTTGCGATTAAAAGCTGCAGATGAGGTGAGAACGCGCCACTTACTATCTGAAAGACGTGGATAAACCATAGTTATTAAGAAACATCTCTGTCACTCTTCTTTAAGCCAGCCCATCGGAGGGGACACTTAAGCAGGGCTCAGGAATGACTGGTGTGTTATTAAATGCTTGTCTTAGGGCAGAGCCAGTCAGTCCAACACAAAAATGGGTGTTAAAAAAAATCTAGGTATCATTTCAGAACCTTACCAACTAAATGGCTCCAATGTCACAGAACCTATTAAAATGCAGAAATCAATCTGGGAAGAGAATCTCCCAAGGCATTAATCGCAGGATACAAAATGACACTTCTGAGGGTGGAAGCTGCGAAGTCCCCTCAGGGTACAGCGCAGAGGGGGTCGTACAGTGCAGAGCTCTTTCTGTACCTCTTTCTGTAGACTTGAAGCCACAAGTCTGCATAAACCTATTTGTTACTAATGTATCTCTCTCCCTCCCAACTGAAGTTTGGAATGTGGATTTGGATTCCGCTATAGCCAGGAAGAGGGAGACAGAACAGTCCCGTGGAGCCTGAGAGGGAACTAAGGTTGACTTCCTGTATGGGCTCTGCTCTCGGTCTCGCTTGCATTTTTCTATGTAGCAAGCTTGTCCTGATTTTTTTCTGGGTGACACTGCCCTTCGGTAGAATTTCTGAAGAACTGGGGAAGCAGAGAAGTTCAGAGGCAGGGAAGAGCAGTTTCTTTGTGCATAGTGGGCTGCCGGAGAAAACCGAGACCCCTCTCTGAAAAAGACCTTGCTGGCACGAATCTAATTAAGAAAAACTGCTTGGCTAGGGAAGATGGGGGCGGTTCCTTTACCGTTCTTATGTGTTGCATTCCGATCCAGCAACCCGGAAAGCAAAGGACACATTTTAGGACATAAAAAGAAGTTCCAGGCTGATTTTGTTCTGTTTTGTTTTCGAAGCATTCTACACTCTGCTCTGTCTAACCTGTCCCTCTATTTTCAAATGAATGAAGGTTAAAAAACAAAAAACAAACAAAACGTTTTTTCTTCTTCTAGCCGTCTTTGAAAAGTCCTCAGAAAAACTATTGATCCGCTAGTAGAATAGTTCTGTAACTTTCAGCTGCTCAACTTGGAGAGAGTTATCCCCTAAAATTTGTTTGGGATCAATTATCTTGGGAAAAGTATGCATTTTGGGTAAGAGAAAAGACAATTAAAATTTGAAGGATACTTCTTTGTGAGGTTGACTTTGTTTTTCTTTTTCTTCCTTCCTTCTTTTTTTTTTTTTTTTTTAAAGAATGCTGTAAAATAAAACTAAAAACAGTAAGTTTTGCGTGTTTGGGTGACTTACATGTCTAGAGATGCCGTGTCAGTGAAGGCCTGGGTAGTATTGCTGGCGTGTTCACTTTTTCAAAACTATACTTGCTGAAATGGCCACTCACTTTGGCATTCATTATCTTGCTATCTCCTTTGAGATAAGGTCTCAACTAGCCAAGGCAGGCCTCAAACTCACTATGTAGCTAGAAGAACTTAAACATCTAATCCTCCGGCTACCTCCTCCCAATTTTTTATGTGTGTGCCACCACCCTGGATTTTAGGCAGAGCTGGAGATCTATCCCGGGGCTTCTTCCATG
This sequence comes from Peromyscus maniculatus bairdii, assembly GCF_049852395.1. NCBI lineage: Eukaryota > Metazoa > Chordata > Mammalia > Rodentia > Cricetidae > Peromyscus > Peromyscus maniculatus. Next base: position 75,792,833 of record NC_134865.1, read on the forward strand.
CCAGGCCAGCACAGTGCCCGCTAAACTACAACCGTTGCCCTATCTTCCCATCTTGAGATTTAGTTTACACCAAATAAAGTGACTGATGCTTTTTCAGCATCAAAATGAGGAAACCAAAAAGCTGAATGTGTCTCATCAGGAAAGGAGATGCCAGCATCACTTTGGGTCATGATCTGCAATAGATTCTAGACATCTTCTGATGGACATTTCAGATGGCATTGATGGACCCGTAGATGCCTGTCTACTTCCCAAAGAAGCAGAGAATTCAGGAGCAGGACATTTCAGAGGTCATAGGTCCTGTCACAGCCTCCTTCCTACCATCGCAGGCTCTTAGGCTGAGGCTCACGTAGCCTTGCCTTGGCTTTGCCACCACAGAAGATGCTGGACTATTTCCAGCCTGTCTGGACAATTCTGGCCATTTTCCCTCACCAGCGTCTGATGAAAAAGAGGAGAAAAACTCAGAGACAACCTCATGGTTGATTCTTAGCCAGAGAATCAACAATTTTAGAAACACACACACATACACAATCCTTATTGCTTCTCTTGTACAATTCCAGAGTGGGCTTTCCTAGGCCAGTCTATCTGAGCATGAATTCCCCGGTGATATCCTGTTAGGAGTTTCTGTTTGTTTTCTTGTTTGGGGGGTGGTATTTGCCCATCTCCAGGAGGATCAGGGATGAAGGTTTCAATGGTGCTCTGACCTCTGCCATGAATTTAGATTCACTTTGTGTAAGATTCTTTTGGCGAGACAAAGTTTCATGGATTTAAAGTCATTAAAGTCCATCTCTCGCATCACAGGGGTGTGGGTAACCAATGAACCAGGAGAGGAAGTTCATCAGGTGAAGCCTGGTGGGGCTCAGCATATGATAGGAGCCAAACATGGGACAGTTTGGCTGAAAAGGACCATCCTGTCTATAAGAAGGGCTGTCTTTTAAACAAGGTCTCCAAAGGACATTTTATTCCTCTCTCGGGCTTTGTAGGTGCAGTTATTTTCAGCTCTGCCTGGTAGGTCCATATAATATTTGCAAGTGAAATAATGACGTCAATACACATGCATGTCCAACCAATGGTAGTGCTTTCTCTGAAACTTTAGAATTCTGGACGTCCTGGTATCTGAAAGCCTCTCCAGTCAGCTCTGAGAAGAGAACATACGTTTTTGATCATTCTATTCCACATTCTGATTTAAGCCATGGCCATTCTTTTTTATTTTATTTTTTTTTTCTTTTTCTTTCTTTCCAAAACCCTCAGAAAGCAGCTTTCCAAGTTAAACTAGGGTGATCAAGTGAATGTTTGGCTTGAAATAATTTGTAAAAATCACTGGTTCTCTGCTCAAGTGTTTCCATCAAGTAGAGGGGCAGCAGAAACAAGCCGCTGTTCAAAGTGCCCTGCTTGGCAGACACACTGGGCACTTCCGATGAAAAATGGATATTGAATATGTGTGGCGAATGGGTACCACTTCGTATTTCAGAGAAACTCTTTATTGAAGATTTCTCGCTTACAAAGCTGGAGTCACTGTGAAATCTCACTCCTCCCGTCTCCGTCGGGGCTGACCCAGTCTCCCACCCTCACAACAAATTGCCTTTTTAGTGGTTCAGGCTCTGAGTGAGACCCAGTGTCTGCATACTGAAGCGCCAAGCAGCAACAGCTAGCTAGCATTGTGGTTAAGCTTGAGACCATGTCTAAATCAGTGCACACGACCCATCCAGTTCTACAAAATGGAATGCGTGGACTTGGCTCTCAGTCCTGATGATCTGGCCCGAAAGGACTGGAAACGGAAAGAGGCATTCTGCAAATGATCTCTACACTCCTGGGAGGTGGGCCCCGCGGCTTCCTCCTGCTGCAGGAGAAGGCATCGTGACAAAGGGATTGTCCCCTGCCAGCAGCTGGCCAGCTGAAATTCAGATTTGAACTCAATTCTCTTGGGCTCCCGAAGCCAATCTCTTGCCACCAAAACACACAAACTTGTTGTTGCTTTTTAGTTTTTTATGTGTATTTATGCTTTGCCTGCATATGTATGTGCACCATATTCATGCTCAGGGCCCACGGAGGCCAGAAGAGGGCATCAGATCCCCTGGATCTAGAGCTACAGACAACTGTGAGCCACTCCACGTGGGTGCTGGGAACAGAACCTGAGTTCTCCTCAAGAGCAGCAAATGCTCTTAACCACTGAGCTATCTCTCCAGCTGTTCCCCCACCCCAAAAATCACTTCTATAAAACCAGCAAATGCCCATTCTGCAATATAACATCAAGACCTTCCATCTCTGGTACCCAGTGACCTTTTCTCTTTCCTTGTGCCTCCCACTCCCCCATCCCAGCAGCTCCCCCTTAAGGACCATGACCATGTGAAGGCACTTCCTTTTGCTGCTCAGCCTCTTAACCTCTCCAGGGTCTGTTCTCTCCAGCTCAGCCTCCTCCTGTGCAGAGTATGGCGTGGTTCTTTTCATCCACACCTCAGCGGATCTAAGGGTAATTGTCGAGACTTTTCTGTGATCTAGAACAAGGCACTTGATAGAACCACAGGAAGAAGGCCTATAAAGCTGGGCATGGTGTACACCTTTAAACCTAGCACTTGGGAGGTGGAGGCACGTAGATCTCTAGGAGTTTGGAATCAGTCTAGTTTACATAGTGAGTTCCAGGCCAACTAGGGGATACATAATGAGACTCTTTTCCGGTTACATTTCATGTCTGGACTAGTTGACCACAGGCCTGAGTGTGCTAAGTTACTCTTGGCCTAAGAAAGAAATGCTTCTAGCAAGGTGGTGGTGGCCAGCACTCCAGAGGCAGTTGGATCTGGGAGTTCAAGGCCAGCTTGGTCTATATTTTCACATACACTCCCCCTCATTGCTTCTAGATCCCCACTCCAGCCCCAGGCCAAAGACCATCATTAGCAGAGAAGTGTTACTGAGGCAGAGTGAGTGTTCTCTTGAAGTTGATAAAAGAGGAGACCCCAGAAGCCCCCCCACTGCAGAGCTGGTGGAGTCACTGTGAATCAAAGAACACAGAGGTGGATAGCCCTACAGGGAGGGCTGGCTATGCCATGTGCTTTCTCCAGCCACACCTACACAAGCCGGCCACCTGTCACCGTGGACCCACAGTCCTGAGGAGAGTCCTGAAGAAGGAAGTCTCAGGCACCTCTGAGCCCTGTTGAGCAGTGTCATGGACACAGGGGAACCCAGGAAAACAAACTCGAAGTCTTTTTTTTCATAGCTCAGGTAGCTGCCAGTCCGACAAAGTCATTCGGGCCTTTGGAGATGGCCTGTCTTCATCTGGCGGGGCAGTCAATGGAGCAGAAACAGTCTGTGCTGTTCCGGTGCCACTGGACAGCTGAAGGAGCGAGTCTAGGAGGCTTCGTTTGGCCCGGGCCAGTTAGAAAAGGGAAGGTCTCCAAGACCTCTTGTGAATGACAGCTCCCGCTCCTGTCTGGGGTCCACTGAGACCATGGTGACCATAGTCTACTCCTCCAAATGAACAGAGCAAGTCAGGGAGAGATCTTGATGTGGTCCAACCAGAAGAACGACCTCGGCGGTGGATCTGGTAGTTTCCTAGTGAGGAACAGAACAGTGTGGAGCTGTGCCAGAGTTTTTTAGCTGCACTGCGGGGCAGCCTGGGCTAGTCACCTGAGCTGTGTGTGTCCTTGGGGGCTGTCTGGACTTAGCTCCCGGACAGACTTCCCCTTTGGATGCTTCCCAGCTCCATGAGCTAAAGTGCTATTTGTAGCTCATTGAATCTCACTTTTCCTTTTGTGCAGTGTGATGTATAAGCCATTGTTGGGGGCATACCCTGTCACCTGTGACAGGCATCTGTACATACTTCAAATGGCTGCAGATTTGTATTCACTAGTTTATAGAGGGTCTTACTATGTATCCAGGCTGGCCTAGAGCTCCTGACCCTCCTGCCTCGGTACGCACTTCAGTTTATTTGACTTCAGTAGTTGTGTGTGTGTATGGGGCTTCATGTCCAGAGGACAACCTCTACCCCCAATTCCCGGGTGCCATCCCCCTTGTTTTGTGAGACAGAGTCTCTCATTGCCTGCAACTTGCCTTGTAGGATAGGCTGAATAGTCACAGAGCCCCAGGGACCTGGCAATCTCTACCAGCAGTGCTGAGCGTATACCAAATTACATGGAGTCTGGAGATGGGGCGCATGCCTGCAAGACAAGCGCACTACCAACAGAACTGTCTCCCCGCCCAGCTGCAGTAGCTTTCACAAGCATAAAATGTAGAACAATTACAGATTTTTACCATGAAGGCCCCCAGGTCTCCTACAGACAGTTTTTATTTTGGTTTGGCTTGGTTTATTGAATCAGGGTCTGGCGTACGGCAGTCTGACCTTAAGGTGACTATGTATTCAAGGATGCACTTGAACTCCTGGTCCTCCTGCACCACCTCCCAAGAGCTAGGATTACAGGTGTGTGTGTGTGTGTGTGTGTGTGTGTGTGTGTGTTACCATACCTGGCTCTCTCTCTCTCTCTCTCTCTCTCTCTCTCTCTCTCTCTCTCTCTCTCTCTCTCTCTGTGTGTGTGTGTGTGTGTGTGTGTGTGTGTGTGTGTGTGTGTGTGTATGTGTGGTCTTTTTTTGAGACGGGGTTTCTCGGTAGCTTTGGAATCTGTCCTGGAACTCGCTCTGTAGACCAGGCTGGCCTTGAACTCACAGAGATCGATCTGTCTCTGCCTGAGATTAAAGGTGTGAGCCACCATGGCCCAGCTTGTTTGTTTATTTTTAAGCAGGGCCTCACTCTGTAGCCCTGGTTGGCTTAGAACAGTGATCTGCCTGCCTCAGCTCCCAAGTGCTGGGGTAAAGGATGGGCTCCCTTTTCGTTTTGCTTTTTTAGGCACACCAGGAACTCACTATATAGCCCAGCTGGGTCTTGAACTCACAACCATCTTTCTGCTTCAGCCTTCCAAATGCCAGGATATAGACTTGCTCTCATCCAGCTCGAAATTCTTCAACAAGAAATGGAGGACCGGGGTATTCAGGCTCCCCGGACTGTCTGCATGACAAAGGCTCAGATCCCACCTCTAATTTCCAAGAAAAAGGCTGCTTCCCTGGAGAATGGTAGTTCTCTCCTGCCTTTGTCATACTGAGGGAGGGTCACTGCACGGGATGGGAGTGGAGCTTGGGGCATGAAAGGGACTAAGGAATTCGGAGCCAAGAATCCAGTGATCACTGGGGTCTTGGAGTTGGAAGCCAAGACTCTTGACATTCTTTGCCCAGCCTTCTGACAGCCCTGGAGAGTGTGCGTAAAAAGCATTCTAACCTGGCTCTGGTCTAGAACAAGGTAGCTTGCAGTGTCCGGTCTAAAAGCTCCGGAACCAGGGAAGGTGGGCGGAGTTTTCTGGAAAAGCCAGGCCCCCTCCCGAGGCAGAGGTCAATCCTCTCCGTGCCCTCACCTCAGTCCTAATTGCAGACCTCCCACTCATGCTTCCCATCCCCCACTGGCAGTTCTGCCCCAAGCCTGTTCTGGTGCAGCCTGTGTTATTCTTAGTCTAGAGAGCTAAAGACTGAGATTCAAACACACCCACACATTTTAACACTTTTTAAATGGATACTAGGTGTGGTATGCCTACCTGTAATCCCCAAACTTGGAAGGTTGAGACAGGAGGATATCTAGTTGAAGTCCAGTCTGGGTTACATAGGGAGACTGTCTCAATGGGAAAAGGAAAAGAAACAAGCATTTATTAGTATATAAGACAATTGTGTATATTTGCTTATCCATCAGCTGGCTCACAGTACAGGGGATGGAACACAAGACCCTGTGCATTTAAGCAAATGCTCTACCCATCCATTTCTTGTTTCCGTGGTTATATGTAGTAACCCAGAAAGATCTGCAAGACCTACGGTTGAGGAACGGCTACATGCTAGCAGTGTGATTCTGAGCACAAACCGGTGTTGTGTGTGCAGTTCTGTAGGCACATGCTCGCATTCCTATGATGTATGGGCTAACAACCACAAGCTGGCATTAGGAAGCACCTTGAACATTGAGTGCTTGGCTCCTGGTATCTGCTGTGCGTCTTATTTGAGAAATGGACCGGATAACAAGAGGAAGGAAAGATCTGGAAGGACCCCAGGTGTACTGGAGTCCCAGTAGTGGTCACCACTTGCTACGGTAGGGTGGGACTAGGGCTGGTCTTGAGAAGGGTCTCCAACCTCCTGTGTCGCTCAGGTTTTACCTTGATTCAAAGCTATTTGCGTTTTACTTGTGCGACGAAAATAAGCATCTGAGCTTAGGACACATCTCCGAAGCTGAAATGCCTTCCTTTCTCTACACAGGCAGGGAGAGAGGGGAACAGCACCAGGGTCAAACAAATAACTCTTTGGGGCGGAGGAGGGGCTCACCTGCCTGGCTCTTATTTCCTCAGCTCACACCTCATCACGGGCAAACAGGTCCTTGGAAATGAGTCCCACTTGCTAATGGCTCACTCCCCTGGGTTCCCAGACAGCAGCTGGACGGTGTGGAGGAGGGGCTTCCCCACTGGACACATTAGGGGTTTAAAGGCTTAAGGCTGGATCAGGTTGCAAACCTGGCCGGAGGAGGCAAGTGGCAATTCCTTATCTTTGCAGTGGGGATTCCAGTCTTGGCTTTCTGGCACTCACAGTTCTTGGGAGACACATAGGATGTCCGTGAGTGTAGTCAGACCTGTGCTTCCCTTGTCTTTTGACACCACCAAACAATGCCTGCCGCACTGTAGGTACCTAGCCACAGCAGATGGTCAAGAAACCCAGCAAGCACTCATTTATACAGAGTTAAAAATTATAACCACGGAGTTTGTTCTGTTGTTTCATGTTTTGTAATTTTGGTCTGTTTGCAATGAAGTCGGGCTGGCACGGAACTCTTATTTTTTAATTAGAATATTTTATTAGTATTAATTTGAGAGGAATACACGTGTGCTGGTGAGAGGCCAGCTCTGTGGAGCGGTTTTCTCCCTCCACCTTTACATGGGTTCTGGGAATCGAACTTAGGTCAGCAGGCTTGAAGGATAACTGCCTTTACCTGATGAACCACCTCCCCAGCCCTGGAACTCTTGGGCCTCCGGCCTCAGTGCGGGCATTACCTGGCACCCTAGGGGTTTGGTTTGGTTTTGTCTGTTTTATTTGGTTTGAAAGAACCAGGGATTGAACTCCAGCCTCACACTTGGACAAGTGTACTACCACTGAGCTACAGCCTCTGCCCACGCTGCTGTTTTAAAACTGACCTTTCGAGTTCACACTCACAGTGTATTCACATGGCTATTGCTTTTTTCCCTCCTGGGTGTCAGGCATGGTGCTGCATTCTGGGAAAACAGTGGGCAATGAGGAACAATTCCTGTCCTCGTGGGGCGTGCCCTCAAGAAAGTGTTCAACAATGAAAAGCTATTGTTAGGAGGGGTATGGTGACTCATACCTGAAGTCCTAGCTCTGGGGAGACTGAGGCTAGAGGATCTCTCAAATCCAAGGTCAGCCTTCAATAAGACATTTCCTAAAAACAACAACAACGACAAAAAGCTATTGTTAAGGAGGGATTAAAAGAGGTAAGACAGCCATCTCAGCCACAGGGAAGCACACCAGGACAATCCTGGGAGTTCAAGGTTAGCCTGAGCTACCCGTCAAGTTTTTGGTCAGCCAGGGCTGTGTGAGACCTTGTCTTAAACCAAAGCAAAATTTAAAAAAAGGTAATGCTTAGGGGCTGGGTATTGTGAACAGGACAGAAAATTATCGCTACTGATTTTTCATTTTTAATTTTTTCTTTTTTAGGATTTACCTAAAAATTTTATTTTATGGGTGAGTGTTTTGCCTGCATGTTATGTGTATTACCACATGTGTGCTTGACGCCAAAGAAGGTCAGAAAGGGCACTGGATCCCCTGGAACTGGAATTACAGATGGTTGTGAAATTTCATGTAAGTATGGGGAATCAAACTCAGGTCCTCCGGAAGAGCAGCAAGTGCTCTTAACCACTGAGCCATCTCTCTAGCCCCTAAATTTATTTTATTTTATTTTATTTTATTATTATTATTATTATTATTATTATTATTATTATTATTTGTGTGTGTGTGTGTTTGCACGCACAGCACAAGTGTGAAAGTCTGGGTCTCGAGTAGCCCAGAATGGTCTCTAGCTTGCTATGTAGTTAAGGATGAACGTAAACCACAGGTCCTCCTGTCCCCACTCCATTTTAGTGTGGTTGATTTTTTTTTTTTTTTGTGTGTGTGTGTGTGTGTGTGTGTGTGTGTGTGTGTGTGTGGTGGAGGTGTCTCACTATGTAGTCCAGGTTAGCCTTGTAGTCCAGGCTAGCTCCACATTTCTAGAGTGCTGAGATGACAGGGTGCACCACCATACCCAGTTTAAATGGTGTGGGAGATCAAACCCAGAGATTTAACCACACCAGGCAAGTGGTCTAATGGAGTGACACCCCGGGCCCCCAAATACGTTTTAAACATAATATATATCATAAGTTTGTCCTGATGCCCCCTATTCTAACTGAGGGTATATTTGAACTCTCCAAACTAAGATTTCTATGTTGTTCTCGCACCAAAAATCTGGCTCTTACTGACAAATGATAAGCTGAAAATCACTAGCAAAATAGATACCATTTATGGCACCATCTCTGTGCTGGCCTCATCTGATCCTTAGGACAACCTCAGGCCAAATTATTACTGTAGTTTTCCAGGGCACCCTGTAACAGGGAAGCTTAGGAAATGGCCCAAAGCCACACAGCTAACCAAGGGCAAAGCCAAGCTTTGAACAGTTGGGATCCACTGACTTCACATTTCTCTTTTCCCAGGATGCAAATCAAGGAAAGCCACCATAACCTTCTAGATGGACAATCCTATAGCTAAGAAACCAAGAGGAAAGCCTGGGGTGGACAGCAGAGAAGGGTCGCCATGCTTCTGCCCTGGTACAATCTGGCTGTAAGTTACAGGAAAGGCCCTTGAGGCCTCCACAGCAGGCACATGTGGCTGGCTGCACCCGCTGAGTGAACCACAGTAAAATGATGCTCTGGAAGGAATCCTGCAGCCAGCACACTGCTGGGCCACCACAGTAGGATGCAAGGGCCCCAGTGTGGGAGTCCTGGGAGACCTCTGGAGTCACTCAGCTCTGTGGGTCAATGGAGAAACTGGAATTGGGGAGGGCTGGAATTTTCCTACCCCCCCCCACCCCTCCATAACTAGTAGGTGGTAGAACTTGGCCTCTACTCCTAGGCTCTGCCCCAGAGCCTCCACGGGTCAGTACACCAAGGATGGTGGTGGTGTGCAAACACGTGCAGATGCTATGATGTGCTTACAGTTGATCAATGTAAAGGAAGAGGGTGGGGGAAATGCTGGCCAGCGGGCTCACTGCTGAGGAACACTTGCTGTTCTTATAGACAAACCCAGCACCAAAGTGGTGGCTGCCAACCCTCTGTAACTCCGATTCCAGAGAATCCGATGCCGTCTTCTGACCACTGGGAGCACCGCACGCATGTGAGACATATACATGCTTGCAGACAAAACACTCATACATATGAAACAACCTAATTTTTAAAAAGAAAAATGAGGGAGAGGAAGGAAGGAAGGAAGGAAGGAAGGAAGGAAGGAAGGAAGGAAGGAAGGAAGGAAGGAAGGAAGGAAGGAAGGAAGAAGGGGAGCAGAGCAAAGGGAGCTGGGGATGCCAGGAATGGGTGGAGCATTGGGGTATCTGAAGGTGATATGGTCAACAAGCCTGGGGATGCCTGAGGCCGGCAGAAGCTGGAAAGGAGCCTGGAGTAGACACCCCAGCCTCAGAAGGAGCCAGCCCTGAGCTCGGTGATGGGATCACGTTCCTAACCTCAGTGCTTGAAGACAGAGGCAGAGAGACCACAAATTGGAGAGGCAAACAAGACGACGTAGGAAGTTCCAGGCCAGCCTGGGCTACAGAGCAAGACGCTGTCTCAAAAACAAATTAATGAAAAGAAAGGAACTAACCTTGAAGGCGCCTTGATTTTGGACTTGTGGTCCCTGGGACTACCAGACAACAACAAATTCCTGTTGTTTAAGCCAGCCAGGGCTGAGTGCAGTAACACTGGAATGTGGAGGCAGGAGATCAGGAACTCAAGGCCAACCTGGGCTACAAGAGACCCTGAAGCCCTAGGAACACTTCATAGTGTGACACTATCTCCAAACAGAACACTCACCAAATAGTAACAGTAATGAAATATCACCAAAAGTAATTTAAAAAAATACTCTGTCAAGATATAATTAATAGTGAAAATCATTAGTTTTGTGTCTTTGTTTTTGTTGTTTTTGGTTGGCTTTATGTGTTTTTGTTTTGTTTGAGATAAGATTTTGCTATTTAGCCCAGGCTAACCTCAAACTCCTGCCTCAGCCTCTTGAGTACTGGGATTACAAAGGTGCACATGCTCAGCTTTCTCCAAGCTTTTTGGCAGAGAAATGCTCTAACATCTGGGTCCTGTTTACCTTTGATAGCACATCTGAATTTGGACTAGCTGCATTTCAAGTCCTCGGTAGCCACCCTTGGCTAGTGGCCACCACAAAGGACAGCACAGCATTTGATCATGAATCACAGCAGCTGTGGGTTTGAATCTCAGGCCCACCGTTTACTACTTCTGATCACTGGAGGTAAATCGCTGAACCTCTTCTGATCACTGGAGGTAAATCACTGAACCTCTTCTGATCACTGGAGGTAAATCGCTGAACCTCTCATGGATTCATGTGTCTTGAGCCATGAGCTAGGCTCTGACCTGGAATTTGTCTCTTAGAGCTGTTTGGAAGAATGATTAAAGGTAGTAAGCTGTGTAAAGTGCTTTATGGGATCTCTGTTTATTCACTGGTCATTCATCCACTGCAGGAGGAGCGCTGGCTACACTCCAAGGGGAGCCCTTGGCAAGCAGCGAGCCCTCCTCACAGCTGCTAGGACGCCCGCACTATGATCAGTACACACTAGGACGAGCTCAGACAGTGCTGCGCTCATGAAAGGCGAGGGTCAAAGACGCAGGAAGGGAAACCATATGGGACTGTGATGGGTCCTAGCTCAAAGGTGGACCGCTCTTCCAGTGCCAAGGGCCATGGTTATCCACCTACTCCCTTCTCACTGCAGGCGTTTGCTGTATGGATGGCCCTGTCAGGAACCTTCGGAGGGAATAGTAAAGCTTGGGAGAGCCCAGCATGAAGAACCAGCAAGTGAGCTAGGCTGGACACTGGCGATGTGGAGGACCAGAAATGAGATATAGGAGCAAACACAAAAGCAGGCGAGGGGCTGCCAGGGAAACAGGACAGAGCCCAGGGTGAGGCAGACATGGTGGGGTAGGGGGGGAAATGCACAACAGACCAAGGAGCCAGGCATGTAGAAGACAGTGCTCTCCTCTCAGATGCACTGGCGTCGAGCAGCCTCCTGCACATGAGAGGATAAACAGGGGCACAGGGCCTCAGTGATGGGGAGCTTGCCTACCATAATCAAGCTCCGATTCCACCCCCAACACCAGTAATTTATTAACTAGTTGAATGGAAAGAAGTAGGTGGTGGTCATGAGAAGTGTTTAGGCATAGTTGATATATCAGAAAGGGCTCCGGAGCGTTTGGAGACTGGGTCAGACTGGAACCCAGGCTGGGTTTGAGGAGTATAGGGTGTGGCTAGCGACAGAAGGCAGAGCATAGAAAAGAGAGCTGGCGTTTAGGCTTATTTATATCAAGTCTCCAGAAAAGGGCCAAAGGATACCCCTTCATAAGAAGGCAAAGAGGGCCACGCATGGTGGCGCGTGCCTTTAATCTTAGCACTCAGAAGGCAGAAGCAGGTGATCTCTGTGTGTTCAGGACCAGCCTAGTCTATAAAGCAAGTTCAGGACATCCAGGGCTATTACACAGAGAAACAGAGCAAAGAGGTCCTAGAGCAGGGATAGGCTGCCCTTAGTGGCGATACCAAGGGATGGTTGGAGAAAAAGGGTACTGGTACCCTGCCCTGAACTTGCTCTAGGTCTTAGCTGGGGAAAGGAAAAGCCGCAATAAGATGTATCTTTATTCTTTTCCGGTCCTCCCTTCCTCTTTCTCTCCCCACCTCCCCTCTCCTTTCTTTTTAGACTAGTTTCCCTTTGGAGGCCCAGATTGGCCTGTAACTCTTCCATTCCCCTGCCTCAGCCTCCTGAGTGCAGCAATGGCAGCAGCAGTGCCTGGCCCAGCTCTGCCTTCAGAGAACAGATTCCTGGAAGCCAGTGAAGAACTGGGTGTGGCTCTCAGCCTGGACTGCCCAGATAACAAGCCAACTGCTGGACAATGGAGTTAGCAGAGGAGGACCACATCTGGGAAGGCTCCAGGGAGGGAGGCTTACCCGTTTCCTCTGACTAATCTAGATCATTCCATTCTTGTCTCCAGCCCTCTGCCTGTCGCCCCCTCCAAACTAAAAGCTGGACCCTTGCTTTTGTACAGTGGCATCTTCTCTGCAAGTAACTCTCACTTGGGAGGTAGAGGCAGGAGATTCACAGGTTCAAGGTCAGCATCATGGAAGCAGTGACTCTGAGGCCAACCGGAGCCACGTGAGACCCTGTCCAAAACAACAAGAGCAAGGGGTTGGAGAAACGGCTCTGCAATCACAGCACTTCCTGTAACTCCAGCTCCAGGGGGTCTGATACCCTCTTCAGGCCTCCTCATACCCACATACCCACATACCCACAGGCAGACACACACACACACACACACACACACACACACACACACACACACACACTTAAAAAATAAAATGTTTAAAATACATACATATATAAAAGAAGCCAAGAGTCTACAAATTATTACAATTAATGAGAGTTCACTAAAGTGTATTTTAGATAGAATATAATAAATATTTTATATTTTTATGCATCAGTAATGAACGGATGGAAATGTAATTTCCAAGGTGACACCATTTATAATAGCAAAAGAAGATAAAAGCACCTGGGGATAATTATGTTTTTAAACATTGAAGACTTTTGTGAAGAAAATTATATGTTAGAGAAAAACTATTCAATCCCAGCAACCTCACACATCTATCTAAATTGAGCTGCAGACATAAAGCAATTTCAATCAAAATCCCAACTGAAATTTTCAAGAAGGCTGGACAAGCTGACCTTAAAATTATGTAAAGGAACAAAGGCCGGAGAATATCCAGGACATTCCTGAAGAGGCATGAAGTGGGGCAAAGTGCCCGGGAGGTTTGGGAGTCTGCTGTAGAGCTATTTGGACTGTTGTGTAGTGCTCTTGGCATAGAGCTGACCAGGGGCGCAGAATCCAAGGCTGGGAACAAACCCAGAGACACGGGGTAACCCAATGCCTTTCCGGCTGCTGGAGGAGGGAGGGGCCGGGTCTGTAGGTGGTGCTCTGGCTTCTGGTTATCTACAGAGGAAATGAACTTGGGCCCTTGTCTCCATTTTTATCACATCTAAATCCCAGATAAAGAAATATGTAAATGAAAGGTTCAGTTTAATCGTTTTAAAGAGAGGATTTGTGTAGCCTCCAATAAACATTTTCTAAATAAAGCCAGCCTGTGGAAGATAAGATTGGTAAATACAATTACGATAAGGATTAAGAACTGGCCAGGTGTAGGGGTAGGCCTGTCATCTTAGTACACAGGAGACTGAGGCAGGAGGATCATAAGTTCAGGCCAGCCTGGGCTAGACTCTCCAAATATCAAACAACTAACAAAAATTAAGAACTCTTGTTCTCTGAGTATGCATCCCATGGTAAAGCATTTACCCAGAATGTAAGAACCAGGCTCACTCCCCAGCAGCAAGAAGAGAGAAAGGGAAGGAAGGATTGGAGGAGGGAGGGAGGGACTGAGGAAGGGAGGGAGGGAGGGAGGAAGGAAGGAAAAGAGGGAGGAGGAGGGAGGGAGGGATGGAGGGAGGGAGAAAGGAAGAGAGTGGCATACAGAATTCACCTTGCCTTGGATGTACAAGAACCTGGGTTATTCTGAGAGGCAAAGGAGAAAGGGAGGAAAAGAGGCAGAGGCCAATCCCAGGTGCTTTGAGATTTGGGGTTGGGCCAGTGTAGAACCCTCAGCTCTCCAGGCTGAAGAGGACCAGGGAGATGGCTCAGTGGATAAATCCTTGCCTAAAGACCTGAGTTCCAGCCTCAAACCCACATGGTGGCAGGATAGGACAAATTCCCCGAAGTTGTCCTCTGCCCTCCACATTCATGCTATAACATGGATGCATGCACACACACACACACAAGGAAGTAAATAAAATGTAATATAACATTTTTCCTTCCCATTTTGTTACTGTTATCTAGATGAATTAATGGGATTAACATATGAGTGAAGGGTTTTCCACACAAAGGCAGATTTTATCAGTGATGGGCTGGGCTCGGGGACTGCATTACTTATTCTGCATCCATAATTTGGTCCCTGTTTGAGATAGGAACCTGAGCTGCCTCCCAGCTGTCAGTCTACACGCCAGTGGTGGAGACAGGAGCAGGTCTGGACCTCTGGCTCTGGTTACCTTTGAGCACCTCAGCTCTCACCAGGGTGTTACAAGAGCACTGTGTTACTGAGAGGAGGTGGCAGCAGCTAGTCACATTCTGCCCCCTCTGTTGTACCCAGAGTCCCACAAAGACCACCAAGAGACCAAATCTGATGCAAAAGCAAAGAATCTTTTTATTCCGAGTTAACTCAGGACTCTCCGTTTATCTGACACAGCAGCAGAGCAGGAAAGACCCTGAATAGCGATGGGGCAGGGTTTTTAAAGCAAGGGGGCGCTTGGGGTCTACAGACTTCATAGGAACACACTCAGGATTGGTTTATGCGAGTGGCAATCATGTTAGTAACTTTTAATTGGCTAGGGTTAGTTGGGTTACAGTTACCATTTTGGGGCATGTCCCAGGTTCTGTTCTTGGGCTACCATGGAGGCTGGCTGGCCTAGCATGTACTGACTGTGGGGGCTGACTCAGTGGCCCAGGCTCTGTCCTTGAGCTGCCATGGAGGCTGGCTGGCCTCACACATTCACACTGACCCATGCACGTAGCTCTAAGATGGTGAGGGGTCCCAGACAGTAAACAACTGGCTGAACCTTGAGTGGTCAGAGTACATGCAGAAAGGGAGCTGTGGTGGTATTGTGTTCCCCAAAATATTGTGCACCCTAATAAACTTATCTGGGGTCAGAGAACAGGACAGCCACAATATTAAACATAGAGGATAGGCAGTGGTAGTACATGCCTTTAATCCTAGCGTTCCAGAGGCAGAAATCCCTCTGGATCTCTGTGAGTTCTAGGCCACATTGGAAACAGCCAGGCATGGTGACACACGCCTTTAATCCCAGGGAGTGATGGCAGAAAGCAGAAAGATATATAAGGCGTGAGGACCAGAAACTAGAAGCATTTGGCTGGTCAAGCTTTTAGGCTTTCGAGCAGCAGTTCAGCTGAGATTCATTCTGGATGAGGACTCAGAGGCATCCAGTCTGAGGAAACAGAATCAGCTGAGGAATTGGCAAGGTGAGGTAGCTGTGGCTTGTTCTGCTTCTCCGATCTTCCAGCATTCACCCCAATACTTGGATCAGGTTTGATTTTATTAATAAGAACTTTTAAGATTCCTGCTACAGGGAGCTACTGCAAGGACTATGTCTTTTGTTCATGGCCCTCCCAGAAACTGCTTGCTCAAGTCTCAGGACACTGAAATTGAGGCCTGATCTCTGAGAGAAGACTGAGCAGCCTATTATGGCCTCTGCCTGGTCCCTTCATCCTCCTTCCTTGGGACCCCTACTGAGCCTTTAATTCCTTCCTCTCTCTAGCTAGTCTTCTCTGCTGGGTCTCTTCTCCCCAATTTTCTCCTTTACACCTATTACATTTAGTTGGCAACTGGCAGGTTACATTGAGTTCCAAAATTTAAATGGATGCCAATGAATGCTTCATAGGGCACACAACTCCTGTAGCTGTTACACATGGGAGGGACCTCTTTGGAATTCTAGTTGACACTCCTGAGGGAAATCAATATCAATTAAATGAACCATCATAAGAATGAAACAGCTATGATTTAACCACCATAATCTTGTGGCAAGGATGGCATGGAGTACAACATCATCCAATGTATCCTTTTCTTATCTGTGGGATCCAGACAGGATAGCTCAGGACATCTTGCAGCAGATGTGAAAACTGAAGCTATTGAGACCCTGAATTCAAGCTCAAGTATAAAACCAAACAAATCAAATTAAGTGTAGGCTTATAATTTTAGCTCCTCCAGAGACTAAGGTGGGAGGATTGTAACCTTGAGGTCTGCCTGGGTTACCAAAGGAACTTAAGTTCACCCTGTAATGTGAACCTGTTTCAAAATTAAGAAAAAGTAGATAGGATGTTGCTCAGTTGGTAGTGTGCTTGCCAAGCATGCATGAAGCCCTGGAGAGGTGGAAGTTGGAGGGTCAGAAGTTTGAAGGCATCCTTGGCTCTGGAAGCAGGTCAAAATAGAAAGGTGTTGGGTTGACATGAGTGTCTTCATCTCATTTTGCTGGGCAGGGCAAGGCCAGGCCTGACTTACCACAGCAGCAGTTTAACAATGAAGACTGTAGCGATGACACCCTACACATTGTGTGAGGAGACCCTAATTTAGAGGTGTACCTCGGGTCACAGAGGCAGCCAGTGCAGACAGAGACTCTACCTCCAGGCTGTTGCCTCCCACCCCTATAAGAACTTCTTTTATCAGTCTCATGGGTGTGTGTGGGGGGGAGGTTGTGTCAGGAGGGTGGGCCATGACTTGGCTGCAAGGAGAGATCAGATTGTCCTCTGACCTCCACATGTATACTGTGGTTGGCACACACAACCAACCAACCAACCAACCAACCAACCAATCAACCAATCGATGTAAAATTCCCTTGGCTGAAGTGAGTGGGGTTCATTTTACTATTTGTGTTTTATTTTTCTGCCTCAGGGTCTCATAGAGCCCAGGCTGGCTTCAAACTCTATGTCTTCTAGCCCAGGATGACCTTGAACTTCTGCTTCTTTTGCTTCTGCCTCCTGAGTGCCGGGATTATAGGCGTACACCACAGTACCCAGTTGATGTGGTGCTGGGGCTCGAACTCATGGCCTCATGCATACTAAGCAAGCACTGTACCGACTGAGCCCCAGCCCCAGCCCAAGTGGGATTCATAAAAGGAATGGTTTTAGAAGCTTGGACTAAGTCTATCCTCTTAGAACAGAATCTCTTGGCTGAGACTTCTGACAACAGAGCAGGTAGAAATAACAGCGAGGAATAGGGTCCTGGGGCAGGAGGTGTGTCAGCAGCAGGTGAGGTCAGCTTCCTTCCAAGCCTGCTCTGATGAAGCACCATGAACCAGGTAGGTTAAAGCATCAGACATGTTTTCTCTCTGGATGCAGAGGTGGAGACCTTGCTGCATGGAACACTTGCTCTCCCTGAGGCTCTTGGGAAAAATTCTCTCTCTCTCTCTCTCTCTCTCTCTCTCTCTCTCTCTCTCTCTCTCTCTCTCTCTCTCTCTCTTTCTCTTTCTTCCATGCTTCTGGTAGTGACCAGCAGGCTTGGCTCTCCTTGGTCCCATCACCACATGGCTCTTCTCCTGTGGGTCCCTTTGTTTCTTCCCTTCTACTGAGGCCACTCCAATCCAGTCTGATTCTGTCTTGATAACAATACTTTCAAAGACTTAATCCAAACGAGGTCACGCTCCGAGCTTCCAAGGGGACATGCATTTTCAGGGTACATCTACATCCCCCTCCAGATGGTGAGGCTGGAGTTCCGGGGGCTCCGGGGAGAAGATGACAGGAGACAAGATAGGTGGAAAGCAGGTAGAAGCTAAAGCCTCCAGGCCTCCCTCCCTAGCCCTGGAGGATCATTAGCATGCTGGCAACGCCACAGTGGGCCGTCCACCCATCATACTTCTCTTTGCTTGGCCCAATGTCCCAGCAGTCTAGACTCATGCCAACATCCCCAGCCTCTGTCTGCCCTCTCAGCCCTGCGTTCTCATAGTTCTCAATTTATCACGCTCTTCATACATCCGTCTTTGTTGACTGGGAGCATCTTGGGCCGCAGGATTCAGTCATTTCTGCATCCCCCGAACCTAGCCAGAGTTTGACATAGACTGGATGGGGATAAAGATGCCAGAATCCCCAGATCAGACTCGGGGCCAGTGTCAATGCATGAGTCTCTCATAGCCACTCTCCAAGGAGGTGTTTTCTAGGCTGCCCTTCTGAGAACCGTTTTCTTTTCCAGATTGTAAACTCTTTTGACTGTCCCTCCCTGGCATTCTGAGTTTTGCTTTGGGTTTTTGTTGTTGGATTTTTGGGAAAGGGTCTCCTGTATCCAAGGCTGACACTGCAGTCCCTATGTAGCCAAGAATGACTTTAAACTCCCGCCTCCCGTTCCTGAGTGCTGGTATCACAGGCATGTGCCATTATGCCAGGGTATAAGCGATGCTGGGAATCGAACCCACAGCTTTATGCCTGCTAGGCAAGCACTCTGCCAAGTGAGCCACCTCCCCAGGTCCCTCTCTGATGCTCTGAAGTCAACAACAAAATAAGCTTCTGTCTGTCTGTGGCTAAAAGAAACACGGTCCACCTCAGACTCAGCATGCCCTTGCATCAAGGCTCCTAAGCCCCATCTTCCTGCAGCCTCACATGGCCTGCTGCACACCCCAGTCACTCTCTTTGTGGTCCTCTTCTCTGACGACAGGTCCTCCATTTCCAAGACAAGGCTTGGCCATAAAATCAACTGTCCGCAGCCATTTAGGTCTAGGCATGGTTAATGCCAAAGCTGGCTTCCAAATTGATAGTTAATGAGGGAAAAGGATGAGGAGTGTGTTAACAGATGCAGGTAATAAACAGGCCATTAAAGTTGGGTAGTAAACAGCCTGCCAAGCGCCATTTATGAATTTGGTTTTCAAAGAGGGAGGGAAAAAGTGAATAGGGCAGTTCCAAGAAGAGATTACTGCGAAGGCAGAGAATATTCTAGAGGGGATACCCAGGCTTTTGTATACAGGGATTTAGATGAGGCTAGGGGCTGGAAATGGGGCTAGTGGTGGACTCCCAGGTAAAGGACTTGAGCTTCAGCTGGTCCTTGTGCCCTTGTAGGCCAGGAGTGGTGTCAGCAGTGCAACATTGCTCTTGGATCTGTCACTGGCTCCTCCCATGATCTGAAGTAAGTGACCTGATTTTCATGTCCTCTTATCCAAAATACCGAAGTAGAGGGGCTGGGGTGGGGGGTGGCTCAGTCTGTAAGTGTTTGCTTTGCAATCATGAGTTCAACTCCCACATAAATGCTAGGCATGGAGTTGGAGAGATGGTTCAGCAACCAAGAGTGCTTGCTGCCTTTCAGAGGACCCGAGTTCAGTTCCCAGAACCCAGACAGGTGGTTCACTGTTTAACTCCAGCCCTGGGGATCTGCCATCCTCTTCCGGCTCCCATGGGCACCTACATGTGCACACTATCATAAACAAAATAAAATCAATATATTGTTTAAAATGCCAGGCATGGTGGTATGCATTTATAATCCCAGTGTTGGAAAGGCAAAAACAGGAGGTTCCTTGGGCCTCCCTGACTTAGCCAGCCTAGACTAATTGGTGGGCTTCAAGATAGAGAGAGATTTTGTCTCAACGGAGATGAATTGCGTTTCTGAGGATAACACCAGAGTTCGTCCAGCCTTATATACTGATACATTCCTGTACATGCACACCCACACATGTACTTGAGTGTGCATATACACACATTTTATAGTTAAAAGGTAGCGACTCTACGTGTCTGCCTGGCCTTGTACTGAGTTAAATCTGTATCCTTTCTGGAGCCACTGAATGCTGCTTTGTGTATCAGGCCATTGCAGATGTAGTGAATTAAGACTCATCAGCCATACTGGAGTAGAGCATCCTTCACCTACCACACAGTCATCTTAACAAGAGAACAAGAGACACACAGAGAAAATGGTTGTAACCACAGAGGCATGGATCTGAGTGCTGGACAGGTAGAAGCAGGGAGATCTTGGCTTTCTAGCTCACCTAACCTAAACTTGGATAGCTCCAGGGTAAGTGAGAGATGCCGTCTCAAAAAAATAAAACCCCAAACTACAAAACCCAACAGCATCAACAATCCCACCAGAAAAACAAAACAAAACAAAAAACCCCAAGAAACACACCTGAGAAATGGCACCTAAATCTTACACACTCTAGCTTACATATACCTGCACATATGCACATACCTGCACACATGCACACACCTGCATACATGCGCATGCACACAGAGAAAGTCAGAAGAGGGGAGGTGGCTGGGTAAAGATGGAGACAGAGACAGGAGCCACAGGGCCATGGACTTGTCTAGGAGCCAGCAAACTCGTGAGTAATTAGAGAGCCACCGGGAGGACTCGTGGAGAAGGACGAGGCTGAGGGCCAGTTCTGACAAGGCCACCACCTGCTCTCTGTATGAAGGGTGTGTCCGTAATGGCAAACAACCCTCTGGAGCACGGTCCTGCCGACACCCTCATTTCGGGTGCCATCACTGTGGGAAATAATTTTCTCTGTAGTTCTTTACTATAGTGCACTAAGAGACTAATACATCCCAAT